>NC_140503.1:51043800-52398800 GCF_964339955.1 Pipistrellus hanaki | reverse complement strand
CTACACAGTATTAAATTGCACAGACTTCTCTGGCAGATGCAATGTGTAAATATAGGACAATAACTGGAAATTTATGAGGTTAAATACCAAGGAATTGCTGAGTAGTAAAATGAAGAGACATAAATTACAGGAAATGCTGCCCTTCAATGAATACATTATGCATAATAATGAAACTTTTAAAAGGTAACAGAAATGAAATATCAGAAGAGGGTCTAAAAGGAGAAAAGCCAAGTAAAGAACTAGGACTAGGACAGTCCAAAGTCAGAGCTGCTTTGTCACTGCTAAATGGTCATATCAGTTCCCTTAGATTTCTGTGGCTCTTTGTCCTCAGGGACAAAGCAGTGTCATTCTTTAAAGGTGACCTGGCAGAGTGAAAAAGAGTACAAAGAGGGTAGTCTGAGGGAGCTGCCTCACTACCCACAGAACCTTGTCCAAGTTACTTTATCTCTATCATCTCAGTTTCTCCATCTGTAAAATGGTTTTAGTAAAATGGTTTTCATAGAATTATTATGTGAATTATAAAGGACAGGCATGTAAACCACTTAGCCCAGCATATAGGAATGTTTTTATTTTTTAAAACAAGTTCCCTCTACTAGTAAGTACTATATAAAAAATTACAACATGTTAGCAAAATCCCAAGGAGGAAGGTAGATTCTGGCCAGAGAGATTGGGAAAGCTTCTGAGATGGGGAAGCATTTGATGCAGAGATGGGAAGGACATTAATCAAAGCAAGGGAGAGAGAGAGAGAACAAGGAGTGTTCTGGAACCAGAAGGCAGGGGAAAAAGGGGAGGAAGCAAAGTGGGCACTGGGACCAAATCCAGAGGGTCTTGATTGTTACGCTAGTCATCTATCTGGTCATGATTCTGTGGGCACTAGGGAGACATCAGAGGCATCAGAACAGGGAGTGATATGATGAGAGAGCTATCTCAAGAACATGACTCTGGCACAGTGTGGAAAATATATTGGAGTGGGGACAGACTAGAGGCAGGGAGGCCAACCAGGAGATGGTGGCAGTTCTCCAGGTAAGAACTAATAAAGAACAGAGGCAGTGGGGGGAAAATGAAGGGATAAATGAGGAGGGTGTTCTGGCTATGGATTGATTGTGGGGTGAGGGACAGTAGGAATGTAAGAAAGCTTAAGGTTCTAATTCCAGGGGACTAAAGGTCTGATCATGTCATTAACAAGAAAGAAGACAGGGAAACGGGTAAAAATAAAGTTAGTTTTATTGAGTCTGGGGTGCCAATAATATTTCTAAGAAGGACTGTTGAAGAGATTACTGGCAATGCAGGTCTGTTGCTTGAATCTTGATTAATACCGAGAATTTGGAGTCATTTATATTGTAGTCCAAGTTGAAACCATGGCAGTGATTGGTCCACCAAGGGAGATAGAATGAGGTTGGGAGTAGAAGTGGAAAGGATGGAGGAGAGGAGGGAGGCAAATGCCAGAAAATGTATTTGTTTGGGAGCATAAAAAGAGGCTGCAGAGGAGGTAGAGCAGCATGAGAGAGAGAGAGGCAGAGCAAAGGAGGGCATTTCTAGGAGACGGGGCCATCAACAGTGTCAGGCACTTCTGTTATTTAATAAGAGAAGACCTGAGATGGGTAAAAACTAAGGATCCATAGGTCTTGGTGGCTTTAGTAACTTGGATTTACTCCCTTCTTCTTCCCAAAGCAGTTGAAGAAACCTGAAAGATTAGAACACACCTCAAAGAGTTCAGTTTAAATAAACATTTTAAGACAACAATTCAAAAGCTAACTAGGCGATGGCTGTAGGGGTCAGGTAAGTGCTACAACTGAACACTGAATTGGCACTGCACCCCTGGCACATAGGACACTGTGAGGTGGTGTCTCTTTAAGGTTAAGTTACATCAGAGATAGGAGACACACAACTTAAAATGAAAAGGGATATGGAGCAAGGAAGCAAGTTTAGACCTCTGAGAGTGATTTTGTGGTGCAGAGAAGGAGAAAAAAGGACAATCTTGGAACCTTGGATAGCATGTAAGTTCTGTGCTACAGATAGGGCATGGTAGAAAGGACCGTCAGGAGGCTGCAGTACTGAGGAACGCAGTGAACATTGACAATGGGCTTGGATGTCCGCCAGACCCCCACTCTGAGTACTACCTCTTCTCTTGCTAGTTCTGCAGAAATAGCAGCAAGTTATTTCTTCTCTCTGGACCTCGTTAGTTTCCCCCCCCAGTTTATAGTTTCCTCATCTATAAACTGGGGGGGGGGGGGGGGGAATAACACTTATTAGGAAGATTGAATGAAATACTGTGTACAAATCTCTTAACAGATAATAAGCATAGATGAATGAGAGCATAACCAAAAGTAGGAACAGCCCTCTAAATCCTGGTGTCTCATCCACTCACCAGTTTCACTGGAAAACCTGTTAACTGCATTGCACTGAGTTTTCACAATCTTCCCCTTATTTAGCATCCTCTGAGGAAAATTCCCATCACATTAGGAGATTTTGCTTCATTTTCCCACTCTGAGCATCAGGGTAGTGGCATATTTCCTGCAACAGGCTCTCTTTAAACATCTACTCAGCAACCACCACATCATATCACCAGGATGATTGCACAGGCCTGATCCCAGGGTCTTGCCTGGGACCCCAAGTGAACTCTGGGGGAGAGGGAAACGCAATTAACTGCCCTGTGTCTACAGGGCAAAGATAATGGGAAGAAAGCCATCTCATGACTGTCCATGATTTGGACTGAGACACACTGACCCAAGCGCCACGCCTTCCAGAGGGACAGTGACACCTCTGTGAGTTCATGCCTCTTTCAGATCCGATGTGGCTTCGAAGTGCACAGCACAGCCAATTACCTGTGCGTCCTTCATATGCTATGATTATGTGTTCAGTAAATAGCACGGAGATTGTAAAGACTTTATTGTAAAATCAAGCAACATTTACTCATTAAGTCAATAATTCATGGACTCTTTTATCTAAAGTGGCAACATCACACCATCAATTCACAAAACAGCCACTTCTCTGAAGTGTATGTGATGATAATAATGGATTTTCTAACAATACCCTCTCAAAGCAAGGTCATTGCGCCCAGATGCTGTGGACATGCCGATCTGACCCAGGTCAGCAAAACAAGCTTTATTATTGAACCTAATTATGAACTATCAAGATAATGGTCTAGACTAAACTGCTTCCTAGGGGATTGTTTAGAAACTGGTAAGCCATTTTAGTTTTGAATTTACTATACTTGGCAGTACCTGCATTTGCTATGCGGAACAGACTACAATTGGTGCAAATATTTTGGAATCCTAGGCATAGCAGTGACATTGCAATGGTATGCTGTACTTGTAAATAATTCTCAGGTTACTGACTATAGTTTAATGCCCCCATCTATCTATCTATATAAAAGCCTAAGCGACCGTTCTACTGTTCAACTGGTTGGACCAGTCGCTATGATGCGCACTGACCACCAGGGGGCAGATGCTCAATGAAGGAGCTGCCCCCTTTGTGGTCAGTACACTCCCACAGTGGAAGCGTTGCTCAGCTGACCAATGGGTGCCAGACTCAGGGCTCATGGCTGGACACCGCAGCCTTAAGACCACAGTGGAGCAGAAGCAAGCCTATTGAGCAGCGGCAGCAGGCACAGTGGGGCTGGGATGAGCAGGAGTGGCAGGCAGCATTGGACTGCCGGTTTCAGCCCAATCTCTGCAGGCCAAGCTGAGGGACCCCACCAGTGCACAAATCCCTGCACCAGGCCTCTAGTCTTATATAAAAATAGCTATGTAAGTATAGGTCAGATAATCATAGCTCATAATCAAGTATGCCATTCTGCGTACCTGTAGTCAGTTCTATAATATGACATACTGGGCCTCATGGTTTGCTGCAGCAGCTTTTGGGTCTTCACTTGGGAACTCTTTATGACTGCCCAACGCTGGATAATGCACCCACATTGGTTCACCTTTGAATAAGAGCCAGCATTGGGGACTAATCTCTGAGAGGAGGAGCCAAAGAACCCAATATTTCTTAGATTACAAACCAGCAGGTTCATAACAGTTTTGGGGGCAATTCCAACTAAAGGTAGGCAGTGGTTTTAAGAGAAACTACCAAATCAGAAATGTTAAATTGAGAAAAAAAAATGCACCTTAGAATTGAGAAAATGAGATATATTCTCTTTAACATACTCGTTAGACTATTCATCTTACATGAACAAAGACTGCATATTCAGGTATAATAATGATGCCATGATCAATGAAACCAGTGTTATGTGACATTGGCCCAGTGTCATCATCTCTAACAAACTGAATAGAATACTATGAGGTCATTCCAAACCATCTTTCATGATGTATAATCAGGTATAGGGTGTGTATCTTTCTTGTCTTCTTGTCACTTTAAATGCAAGTTTTAGCAGTTACCGGAGAAAAAGATTTCATGCATTATGTCAATTAAGAACACTGTCAGCCTATAGAGTTTCTACTTCATGATTTTGGTATGGAATTTTGCAGTAATTTGAATTATCTTTGAAACTCTTAAATTAGAAAAGAGGTAAATAGTGTGGTAGTTGATAATACAGTCTCTGTAACCAGAGTACCAAGTTTATATCCTGCCTTTCCCACTTTCTGGAAAGACCATGGGTGAGTTGCTTTAACCTCTGTAAACCTCAGTACTCTCAACCTAAAATGGTGAGAATAACAGCCATTAATTATAGGCTGGTTGGGAAGATAAAATAAAGTAACACCCCAAAGTGCCTGGCACTTAGTGAATATAACAAATATTTTAGTTCTAGTAAATAAAAATTACCATTCTTCAATATAAATTGTCTGAAATGACCATTTGTAGAATTTGTTTTTCTTTGGGTTGTCTTAAAATGTTTAATTCTTTATCTAGATTAAGGAGTAGAACTCCTACTATAGTTATCTTCTTCACTCTTAACAGTTAAATATTATGAAGCTGGACTTTGATTAGACAGCAATGATTTGTTTTTCTTGCCTCTCTGTATTTTAAACATTATTTTTATAATAAACATGTTATTGAATAGCTGGGGAAAGGGATCTGAATACAAAACTCTCTCTTCCCATGCATACATGTACACAAACACACACACACACACACACACACACACACACACACACACCACAGACAAGCCCCAGATTTAGAACGACTTCAATAACAATGATTCTGTCAACTTTGATCAATAAATCTGCCTAAAATAAATAAACTAAAAACTGAACAGTTGACACATGTAGGAATAGATTTTGTTAAAATATTTGCTTGCAGAGCATATTATTTTTTCCATCTCAAGCCATAAGATTTAATAAGAAATTCTCATTATTTCTTATGGTTTTAAAAATGAACAGCAATAAATTTATACCAGAAAGAAATTCATAGAACTTTCATAAGAACTCAAATAATGACCCCACCTAAAGACTCACCCCTGCTCGGGTCATAATGAAATGGTTCTACATCATATGTACATTTACTATATAAGTTATCAACCACACAGATAGCTAAATTATTACATTAAATTATGTTGTGAGAGGAAAAAAAGCATATTTAAGTAAAATCATTTCATTTTTATTTTATTCTGATTTTAAAGGGATAAAATTAACTAATGTCTGAAACATTGTCAGTGGAAATATGCCTCTATTCATGAGGTGAAATAATATTTCTGTATTCTTTTTATTTCTTGTATCTGAGCTTCATAACAACAATAAAAATAACAATTGCTATGGAAAATGATAGTTTTAATGGCTGGGGATTCTTTAACTTCAAGTAATCTTTTATGACTCAAGTAATATAAAAAGACCCAGGATAAAGAGAGACTCTAATATATGAGTTTTCTCCAAATAAAGAGATATTTCTGTTAGTAGCTAATCAGCCCTGCAGGAATTAGTCAACAAATTCCAATCTAGTGCCTGGCCCTCAAGACCCTCTTGCTTCTGAGGAGCACTCATCGGGTTGGATTAGCACCTCTTCACTCAGAAGGCAGCTTCCAGATGCATTTAAACAATGAATCTGTGACATTGCTCTTGGCTTGGGTGGCGATTTGCCACATATCAGGGCTTCAGGATGAAGACGATGAATTACTCTGACACATAATTCACGTAATTCACTGAGAACAGGCTTTGTGAGAGTGATTAGTGGTGGCTCCAACAGCAAGGTTTGGGCTTCTGTGGCCATTGTCAAAGTTGCATGATGGGATCCAGCCAAAGAGCATTTGGGAGCCACCCAGGTGCAGAAGTTCCCTTCACTGAGAATTTCTGTTTTCACCTCCCCTGCTTCTGGTGGAAGCTCTGAACTATTCTTCTTGTATTACTTGTGAGTCACTTCAGGAAGGAGTGCATGTTTCTCATCAGCCAAAGTAGGGGGAGACCAATTTGCATATTAATAATAATTATTCCTTGTAATTGTTGTTTAAAAGCACCAAGAAAGAATGAGAGAGAGAGAAAGAGAGAGAGAGAGAGAGAGAGAGAGAGAGAGAGAGAGAGAGAGAGAGAACAAATTAATAGATTAAATGTATAAGGTGCTTTGTAATTTACAGAATTTACATATATTATCTCAGTTGAGCTTTAGCTGATGAGTTTAGTATCACTGTTCTTATTTTTAAAGCTAAAGTCCTGTTTCTTCTACTCTCAACATTTCTGACACCAAATGTGTGGGTTTTGCACACCAAGCAGTTCTGACACTAACTACCCAGAGTTAGTGCAGACCCCACAGGTTAAGGCCTCAGTTCCACAAGACTGCCCCACTTCAGATGCCAGTCACAAGTCACCTGAGCTTTTGACTGACCTGCTATAAATCAGGGGTTTCTCACCAACTTCCCCAGCTTACAAAATTTGCTGGAATAATTTACATAACTCAGCAAAGCTCTTACTATTATCGGTTTGTTATAAAGAATACAACTTGAAAATAGCCAACAGAAGAGATGATCAGGGTCAGGCACATGGGAAGGTGCTTGGAGCTCCCATGTCCTCTTCAGGCATGCCAATCTCCCAGCACCATTATGTGATCACTAACCTGAAAGCCTCAGTTAGGGTTTTCATGGAGGCTTCTCTGTATAGGCATGATTGACGAAATCACTGGCCATTGGCAATCTCCCCAAAGTTGGGTGGTGGGCAATCTCCCGAAAGTTTCAACTCTCGAATCAATGGTCCCCATCTTTCAAGAGTCATTTGATTAATATAAGCTCAGGCATGGATAAAGGGGATTACTTTGGATAACAAAAGCTGCTGCTCTCACTGCTGGATGCACAGGAGTCTTAGAAAGTCTGTGTCATGAACTGTGATAACATCACAACTTTAAAGGTGGGGAAACCAAAATTCTGAGCAGCGAAATGACTTGCTCAAACACTTGTTGATTGGATGTGGTAAAGCCAAGTCCAGAACTCAGAAATGTTCTGTATTAATCTGGTGCTCTCTCTAATCTATCAGATCTGAGAGGCTAAGCAGAGAAGACCTAGATTGGGGACAGAAAAAAAATTATGATGATGCAAAAGAAGGATGGCACAGGAAAATGAGATAGAGAAAAAGTGGGCAAGGTCTTTCTCTGCTTGACTCTGTATATAAAGTGTAATGAAAATATAAGATAATCAAACATTGGAAAATTTACCAATTGCCATGTGACTAAGTTCAGGCTGGTGATAGTTGGGTAAATATAATGGGTACGTACCCCTTTCAGATTTTGCCATAAAATGATTGGTTGTGATTTTACCTAGCTTTTTGTTCTCTTCCTGTTAGCAGGGAAATAGCAAAAACTGGGACAGTTGCCTCTTACCCAGTGGGGCTGGGGTGGGGGACCTGTTTGAACTGGGCAGAGCTGACTGCTAGGCCTCGATGGCCTGCCTACCTTTGGACTATTACATGAGAAATAGATCATTTATATTTTTTAAGGGGAATTGTATTTTTTTTTATCTTGGTTATAGCAGTTTAGCTTGCACCCTAACCCTAATAATATCTGCCATCTCATCCACAACAGATCTTAGGCTATTGTATGCCCTAAGAAACTGGACTCTGGCCACCAGGACATGGTCTCTTTGCTAATGCTGCTCACCAGGGCTAGCAATCATGTTGGGTCCAATACATAATCAGGTTTCTCTATTCCAGTGTTTCCCAACCTTCTCTCATGATGAGAATCACCTGGTGGAGTTGTTAAAACACAGATTCCTGAATCCCAACTAAGAAGTGCTAAACTAGAATTTTTGGGAACATATAGGTAAAATTGTATACTTAACTAGTTCTCTAAGACAGATTTTATATACAGAGCACTAAGTTAGGTATGCAATTTTACCTATATGTTCTCAAAAATTCTAGTTTAGCACTTCTTAGTTGGGATTCAGGAATCTGTGTTTTAACAACTCCACCAGGTGATTCTCATCATGAGAGAAGGTTGGGAAACACTGCTCTATTCTTATTTACACACTAGTGTCCCAGTGCACAAAAATCGTGCACATTAAAAGGGAATTAATTAGAGGAAATATTTTAATACTACTAATATTTTAATCCTTTCTCTATAATAGAAGTGTCAGAGATGAAATAAAATTAGTAAAGTGTAAATGAAATCTTCCTGTCAGAGTCTGGAGCACACTGTGGGATAGAGAGTCAAGTCCCTGCCCACCTGTACATGCCTCAAAATTGTGTGAGACCCAAACCCAGCCGGTCCCCACCCATCAAGCTGTGCTGGGCAGGGGCACAATCTCAGGTCCCCTGACCTGGCACTGGGGCAGAGGGCACAGCATCCTGAGGTCCCCTGGCCCAGCACCAGGGCAGGGGGCATGCCTTGAGGTCCCCCATCAAGCCCTGCTGGATGCTGGGGGGACACATCCTCAGGTCCCCTGCTGATCACTTGTTATAGGAACCCCACCTCTGCTGTGGGTGCAGCCATCTTGTGATGGCATGAGGTTCAATTTGCATATCACCTCTTTATTATATAAGATGAGTTTCCCTTGGTCTGCTCAGTCTGGCCAGTATAAGGGAAAAATGTATTTTTTTGGTTTGGGAAGGAAAAATTAGTAACTAGGAGCCATTGTGTACTCTTCCCTTGAGCCAAGTCTAGAGCCAATCCTTCTAAGAGTTTTTCTGTTTCTCTGTTTCAGAGCTCTCTCTCTCTCTCTCTCTCTCTCTCTCTCTCTCTCTCTCTCAGAAGAAGAAGAAAGAGGAGGGAACAAAATATTCTAGTAGTGCTTCAGCTACACACTAAGTCAAAGAGCTGTCATTCTGATGGGAAATCTTTTGGCACTTGTAACCTTCAAACTGCTTCCTGCTGGTCATCTCAAGCCCCTTTTGTCTTTCTTAGTCCTAAATTTTATTGTGTTCTGTCTTTTGGTTTGATATTTTCTTTTGAACTACACCAAGCATTTTTAGGAAAATTTGATATATATGAATGATATAAATTTTTAAAATGTGATTTGCATTCATTTCTTTTATACATATATTCCACAAAATTAGTTTGTGGTCAGGATTGATCTTGTAAAACTGAGGAATCAATAAACTTTGTCTCCTGCCTTTATATCTTGCATTTTTCTGTCCTTCCCAGCTCTCTTTATTCCCCTTCCCTCCAGAAGATTTCTGGTTTCATTAAGCTTCCTTGATCACTCTTGCTACTTAAAATCACCCTTCTCAAAACTGTTAAGGTCATCAAAAACAAGGGAAATCTGAGAAATCCACACAGCAGAGACTAAGGATACATGATGACTTAATGGAGTGCTGGGTAGAATAGCAAAAAAGGCGATTAGAGGCCCTAAAACATGTGGGGAGTTTAGTTAATAGTAATGAACCAGTGTTGTTTTCTTAGTTGTATCACAGCAATGCATGTTAAAATTAGGGGAACCTGGTTGTGGGCTGCAGGAGAACTCCATTATACCTTTGTAACTTTTTTTGGAAATCTAAAACTATTCTCAAATAATAAATGTATTTAGAAAAACACACTTTTAAAAACTAAAAGGACCTTGAAAGCTCCTTTACAGTAGGAATCAGGAGACAAAATGTAAAGCCATCCCTGGAGTATTTCACTAAGGCAGTATGTCCTGAAGTATGTTTCTCAGAATAATCCACTAGATGGTTTATAATCAAGGGTTCATTGTGAAATGTTTGTTTCATATCAATCCTCCCTTAGAAATTTCCAATACAGATACATAATTCATAGTGCATGCTATACCTTAACTCAAAAAGTGCCCTGAAATCAAGGCACCTCTTTATCTACTACAGAATTTCCTACGTTTATTTGGCTATGTGAACTTTTTTTTTCTTTAAATGATATCTCAAATGAAATAAAATGCTGAAAACATACCCCAGGAAAGCTGGTCCAGAGAAAGCAATCCTTAGCTTGGAAGCTTGAATGGTGTGAGATTAAGGATGGCATTAAACCTCTGAGGGCAGTACTGACGTGGTATTGCTCATGTCACCCCACACTACTCCACTGAGCCACAAATGTGACCCCTCAGGGAATGATCCAGCTATAGGAAAATCACTAAGCTTTTATTATAGATACAAAGGATGCAAATTATACTTAGAAACACACAATGTCAGTCTCCTGACTCTGCTAATTGACTTCAACTTTAATGGTGCTAGGCTCATTATTCCCCTTTTAGCAGTGTCCAACATCAGCATTTGGGAGCCTTTGAAACCATATGCATCTTGAATAGGTTGCAGTTTGGTCATTTAAAGAACCAAAGATCAATTGTCCAGGCTCTAGCTATATGTGGCTGGCAAACTAGACTGCAGGATGGCTGATCCCCTTACTTCAGCTCCTTCCAATTGATACTGATTGCTGCATCCTCATCAATCAGTCAGTGACTCACATCAATTAAAGCCGCCCAAAGGCATAGAAAGAAGTTGCTTTATCCAACTTGACTTCAGAAATATAGGAGCAGCTAAAGGGGGGGGGAGCTTTTGTGGGACTTCTAGCAGAATATATTCATCATACTGATCCATCATCTGTCAATTTGCTTGAAGAGGATTCTGATGAGCTACCTCCTGGCTTCCCAGGAAAAAGAGTAGATTTGTATAGAAGTAAGTCACCTTCTCCTCACTCACTTCTGGTATTCAGGCTGCCACTGGCCCCAGTGCAGGAACCATGATTTGCATTTGGAGATTTTATTATTACTCAGTTCACCCAACCATACCTCATTTGATTTAAATAAATATTGATTGAGCACACTTTCTCTCTGTCAGGCTCTATGCCATGATATATCAGAGAACAAAATATGCCCTCTACCCTGAAGGTACTCCCAGGCTGGCAGGAAAGACAGACAAGAAAATAGACTATTACAATACAGTAGAATGGGAGCTTAGATAGGGGGATGTTCCAGGTGCTTTGGCTACACTGAGTAGAAACTGTGACCTGTCTTGGAGTGGGGAAGGGGTGGAGGGACTCACAGGGAAGACTTCCTAAGAGAGTGACATGTGATCTAACAAAATAGTAGTGTGTTTCCTGTTCCATTACCTTCCTAATCAGCAGAATATGGAGGGATTTCATACAATGAGGACATCTACTAAGCCATGGACTTCCTAAATGAAACAGAAATTTAGCACCATGGAGACATTTTTGCATTCCATTTTGTTTAGGTACTGAGTATTCTTTAACTTATTTGTCAAATATGGACAAGAACCAAACATGTGTGTGGCAAGTACCAAACATGTGTGTGACAAGTATGTTGAAGAAGTGCAACTTCTGATTTAATCAAAATACAAGTTCACTGCTTTCTTCCCCCGTTGCTCTAATTACACTTGATTCAATGTGAGTAGCCTGGCGCTGTCCCCTCAAGAAATCTGGACAGGTTACTGAATTTTGCAGTGCACTCTAAGGTGGTAGAGAGACCTGCAGTCCCTTTAAGTCACAAACACTAACTCAATTCAGAAAATCAGATGGCCAGAACCATGTAATAATAAAACCTCCAAAAGCAGTTGCTGTGCCAGCACTGGGACTAGAGGCAGGCTGAACACCTAAAGCGGGTGACAAGAGGGTGGGCCTCCCACACTGCTTACTTCATTCCCAGCTCTAGCCAGTGCTGTGCTGCTCCCTGTCTCTGGCACGAGGAGTGTGGTGGGGGAAGAAGTACAGGGTAGAAGGATTTGTGCTTGGCTAGGTGGTGTCTTACCTTCCGGGCCAGGGAGGTGATGGAAGCTGGCTCCCTTTGGAAAGAGACACTGGGCTCTGTGTCCTGTCCCTGTAGATGCACAGCTATTTCAGGCTAATGGCTCCTTCCTCAGCCCCTGGGGATCTCCTGCTATGTATAGTGTCTTTTCCTGCTGAAGCCAGCTTACCTTGGATATGTGACTCCTTGAGTAAGACTTAGAGCACCCCATATCTGCACCTTAGGAAGCAATTCCCACATTCCACACGCCTTGCCCTTGTGAACTCTGGGAGAGCAGTTCCAAGTCATCCGTGGAAGGAAAGACTATCCCTCCCCAGCCCTTACATACACACCCCTGGGATGAGAGTAGTGGGGGACCCAGGCCTTATAGACCAGTTTTCTCCAAAGACATCACTCTCATAAAATTCTTCTCTTTTCTCTCTTTTCCCCATCCTTTCCATGCTGTTACCATTTAGAACTTTGTTTGTTTGTTTAATTACTGACTTAGGTGTCACTGGCTAAAAAGATGAAAAACTTTGGGGTAGAGGAGGCATGGAGCTGTGGTGAATGATATATGTGGTGCATTTTACCTCATTTGTGTTGCTGCTGCATAAAAAAAATGGTGACTGGAGGCTCAACTCCTGATCCTCTGGTGTGGGCTGTGCAGAGTGACTACCTTCCGAGGAGGAGAGAATGGAAAGGGGCTGGAAGTCAGGGGTCAGCCCTGCAGTGGAGAAACCTGAGGAACAGTACCTCAGCCAGGTGGTTAGGGGATCAAAGTCAACATTAACAGTGAAAAGTTATGTTGATTGCATGTACTCTTGACATGATGTGATAAAAACATCACTTTAACTATGGTCCTTCTCTCAAAAACACATAACCTCAGTCTCATCATTCAAAAATAAACAGTGGACAGATTCTAGTAGAGGGACATTTTATAAATGTCTTTCTACTTCCTTAGAGTGCACTGCAAATTCAGGAACCTGCCCAGATTTCTTTTGGGGGCAGCACCAGGTTACTCACACTGAGTCAAGTATGAGTAGAGCAACGGGGGAAGAAAGCAGTGAACTTGTATTTTGATTAAATCAGAAGTTGCATTTCTTCAACATACTTGTCACACACATGTTTGGTTCTTGTCCATATTTGACAAATAAGTTAAAGACTACTCAGTACCTAAACAAAATGGAATGCAAAAATGTCTCCATGGTTGTATACTTGAACACTTCCAAGGTCATCAAAAGCAAGGACAGTCTGAGAAACTTAGAGGCTGGAGGAACCTGAGGAGACATGACAAGTAAATGTAACATGGTCTCCCTGATGGGATCTTGAAACAGCAGAAGACACTTAGAAAAACTGAATAAACTATGGACTCTATTTAATAATAATAATATATCACTTGGAGTGGGGAAGGGACACAATTAATTAGTACATACATTAATGTAATGTATGTACTAATTAATTGTACTGATTAATAACAAGGGAAACTGGGTGCAGAATGTATGGAAACTCTTTATATATCTTTGAATATTTTCTGTAAATCTAAAATTGTTCTAAAGAATAAAGTTTATTAAAAAATAAAAGAAAGATGGAGAAGGAAGCAACATAACCTTCACAAACCTACTTTTCAGGTCCCATCCAAGCTAAGTCAGTTAGCGTTGGATTTACAGTCCACTTTTGTCTTAATCCTGCTCTCTGGTGTATTCCATCACTGTGTAATCATCTGTTTCCTCCCCCACTACACCATCATCTCCTGCAAGAAAGGAATCAAGTTATATTTATTTTTATAACTCCAGTACTTAGCACTGCTCGTGTTCATGAAGTTGCCCAATATGTATATATCATATTGAAACACACCCTTGAATGTTAGTTTATGTTTCTACTTTGTGTAACTTATATTTTCCCATGACAAATATTATATGCCAAAAAGTCAGATATCCTATATAATAAAAGCCTAATGTGCCAAGTGTTTGATCGTCCATTTGGCCATTCAACCAATCAAAGTGTAATATGCTAATGATATGCTAAGGCCACTCAACTGCTCTCTATGATGTGCACTGACCATCAGGGGGCAGAAAGTCAACTAGTTGACCAGTCACTATGACACACACTAACCACCGGAGGGCAAATGCTCAACACAGGAGCTGCCCCTGGTGGTCAGTGTGCTCCCACAGAGGAGTGCTGCTCAGCCAGAAGCCGGGCTCAGGGCCGGCGAGAGCGCAGCAGAGGTGGTGGGAGCCTCTCCTGCCTGTTTGACAGCATTAAGGATGTCTGACTGCTGGCTTAGCACTCCTTGTTTTCATGAAGTTGGCAGTCAGATATCCCTGAGGGCTCCAGAACTGCAAGAGGGTGCAGGCTGGGCTGAGGGATTTCCCTTCCCCTCCCCCTGAGTGCACAAATTTTGTGCACCTGGCTTCTAGTATATTAAATATGACTGAATTCTCTTTTTGTCTCTTCAGAGTACTTTCTTTTGTTGAGAACTGAGAGAAGATAGAGAGCAGGTGAGTGAGCTATATTTCCTCATCCTAAAACCCTCTGGTTTTTTTTTTCTTTCCCTCCACTAAGCGATCAGTTTCTGATTTTGACACATTTTTGTCTGCATTTTCATCTGCATTCACTTCTGTCTTCTGTAACAGTACATCAATCTAAAACATCAAAGCAGTACTAAATAATCCATATGCCCAGCATCTAAGCACTTCTTCCTTGAACTGATGTGTTCTGTTTCCAAGGTCCCTTGGTGACCCTTCAGGCTAGGGGCTCTAGGACTGTGCTGTTTGAAAATGATCACTTTAGCTCCTCACTGGCCACAAGACTTGTCTTCTGGTACACGTGTGTTATTTACTCTTGATCCAAACTTCCCTCAGGACCAAATGAGTGACCAGACTGCTTGACTGATGGGGGTCAGTGCTGGTTCAAACATCAATGTTCATTTTCTAATCAAAAGCAGTTAATTTCAGGGAGATAATTTTGGCTGCAGGACACTTTCATTTTTTAACAGCTGCCAAAAATAGAAAGCATATTAAAATAGGTAGCTAAAACACACACACTAAAAAACTATGGTTCTTCTCTCATACAGCTGAAGAGAAAGAAACTTCTTCATGGTGAATATATCATTTGAAATACACACACACACAAACAATTAATTTTATAGTGAGTTATGTCTTAGTTGGATTTTATATTCAGCAGAAAAAATAATGATAATGATATTTCCCCATATGTATGCATAAATAAATAATCTCCAAATTATCCCAAAGGTTGAAAGGACACAGAGAATTCAATCCTAAGATGAGAAGTTGGACAAGAATTTGGACAAGAAGTTGCTCAAAATAGGTTGAGCACATAATGCAATATAGATGATGTATTCTAGAATTGTACACCTGAAACGTATGTAATATTAACCAATACATTTAATAAAAATTAAAAATATAAGTTACTAAATCTAAAAAACATTGGTCTCTTTCAATAAGAGAAAACCTGATTCTAAGATTCTGTAAAGTTTATAGTCAGAATATCATAGAGTGTATCTGAATCAAAATTTGAGTCAAGGTCCCCAAAAGGTTATGTTTTGAAACTAAAGCCAGACAAAAATAGAACACATGGATAAGAATATACTAAGCAGAGGTGACCACTGGAAGATAGTTTGTAGGTATGTGCCTAATAAAACCCAAAACCAACATGTATCCAATATTACCCCAAAACTTTTAAAGAAACTGTGCATAAGACACTGAAATGTGTATGTGTATTCTTTTTATATTTATTTATTTATTTTAATTGAATTTATTGGGGTTACATTGGTTAATAAAATCATATAGGTTTAAGGTGTACAGTTCTATAATACATCACCTGTATGTTGTACTGTGTGTTCATCACCCCAAGTCATGTCTTTTTCCATTCCTGTTTATCCCATCTTTACCCTCTGCCCACCCCCCGCCCCCACACACACACCTTTCCTTCTGGCTATGACCATACTGTTGTCTGTCTATGAGGTGTTGTTCTTTATTTTTTTTATTTAATCCCTTCACCCTTTTCACTCAGCCTCCTTCTTAGGTAGAAGCATCAGATAAAATATAACAGCTTTAACTTAATAGATGTTGGTATTAGACAAAGTACTGTCAGGATTAAAAGACATAAAAATACCTCAATGCCATTCTTGCCCTGGTTCCATAACACAGAAACAACATTCTGATGACTTTTTTGTAGGGTACAGAACATTGGGAAACTGTGGGGAACTGGCACAGGGGCTCTGGTTACTGGGAAGATGTTTCACTTAGTTAGAATTTTGGCATTTGGTTTATAAATCACCCACTTATGAATTTGGTTAATACAAGTCAGGCATTTAGTATATGGTCAGTCCTATGGGACAAATGAAAACAAGTTTTTGAACTTCAAAGGCTGAAGTGATCCACATTGACTCCATGAAAGATATAGCCGCATGGGAAGTTCACCTTAGACTGGCAAACTAACCTCACTCTTTAATATCACTGCAGTACAGCCTAATCAGCTTAATCTTCAGTAGTATCATTATCCCAAAAACACTTACTATCTTAAATATGTCTGTATTTGACTTTGTAACACATTAACATTCTGGGGAGCACACTTTCCATCATGGTTTAAATTTCTAGTGAAATTATTTTTTTTTCATAATGACTATTATTTCATTATTAATCAAGAAAAATGAGGAAACAAGACAGGAAATGATAAGACCAGGGGACATTATATTGAAGTAAAAATTCATCCCAGATAATATACAAACCTCATAATACTCACAAAGAGAAATAGATGATCTATCTAGCAATATCTATCTATCTATCTATCTATCTATCTATCTATCTATCATGCATGAGCATACCTTACTTAAATACATTTTTTTAGACATTCTGGACTTCAAATTATAGTTCAGTGTCAACTGCATCAATAACTGAAGCAAAATATTTAATAGACTGATATTGTTTATATAAGGAGATGTATGCTTCCTGTCATGCATATCAGAGCCCACGACTCTCAGCCCCTCACCTTATGTCAGCAAACAACATGCTACAAAGGAAAAGAATAAACCCTAAACCCATGTGACATAATTTCTTCCAGATGCTCTCCCCATCTTTCCGTGCCTACATTATTTATCAAGGAAGAGGCTCTCTGAGAACTCAATGCAAGTTTTTTTTGGTGTGTGTGTGTGTGTGTGTGTGTGTGTGTGATGATCTGGTTCAGGAAAGAAAAATAATTTCACTGGTTCAGGAAAGAAAAATAATTTCATTGTTGATTCAATTGAGGATAGACGATTTGCTTTAAAATATGTCTTTCTCTGACTAGTCATTTTTTTCAGAGATCCTTGCCATCAATAAGAATTATAACCTTTGAAATGCTTTTCCCTAATGAAAAAGTACTTTCATTTTGATAATGTAGCATGTGATTAGAAAGACTCTTTAACTGACTTATTTTCCGGAGGTTTTGGCATGGTTTTTGAAATTTTTCTCAGAGAGGAGAGTTTTCTTCATCAGAATAAAGCTGGGTTGACCCTTCCCATGCAGGTTCAGGTGCTTATGCCCATCACCAAGGGCTTGCCTTAGTTGTTCTTTGGGGCAGAGCGCCCTTGTGCAGCTGCCCTGAAAACAGCCTACAAGTGAGGTTACATTGCATATTGCAAGCAATTATTAGATTAGCTTTCAAACCATGAGTATTTGTTATGCTATGGGTGTTCTGCAAGCACTTCATATAAATTACCTACCTCAAACATCCCTAAAACCCTATAGCAATATCCCCATTTCATAGGAGAGGAAATTGAGTCTTTGAGAGGTTCAATGATTTATCTATCCAAACCCTCCTAACTAATTAATGATAGGGCCGTGATTTGGACTGAGATTAATTAGAACCCAAAATGTACTTTTGGTCAATAAACTCTACTTACTTGTAGTTGTCTCTGTAATGTAATAGGAGCATTTAGAGACCTGGAAAACTTGTTTTGGTTCTTTAAAGTTTTTCATTTCTTCTCTGACCCTGCCACTTTCTCTGTGAAACTGACCAAATCAAGAGGCTGCAGTTTTAGAAAACTTGTACCTTTTTTAAAAACAGCATGCTTGGCAATGGCAAGTACCTAACAAACAGGGGTTAATATTTGTGTAATTTACTGTATTTCATCAAACTAAGATGCATGGATCGTGAGAGGCACCATTATTTTATATACGCTGAAAAAGGGAAAAGGCTGCCAATTAAGCTTTCTTATCACTTAGAATTTTTATTTTAAACTTCTTTTAAAAAGCTTAATCTCCACTAACAATTTTATACCTTATCATCCATCTGTACACAAGAACATAAAAATTATTTAAAAAGTGGATTTGAGATTTTTAAAATTTCCTCACATTTAGAGTCTTACTCTTCTTAATTTCTTTTTTACTCAGTCAGCTATGACTATGCTTTTCTGTACAATATCAAATTCATTGGAGATGTAGCATTTCTTTAGAAATCCCACAAATAAACTAAAAAACATTTGTTCTAGGTTCCTAGGGTGGCTTTGCAATTATATAGAGCTAGCCTACCTCTGGGAATATTGCTAAACATGTCTGACTTACCATCTCTTCCGCCACACAACTGTCTTGTTCTTAGAAGTCAAAGCATTCTTCACTATAGTCCCCTAGATTTTCTTCCAAGCCCTGGCATCTGTTCTGTAGGCTTTTTGGTTCTTTTAAGCATGCAGGCCAGCAGACCTGAAACATGAGCGTGTGTCAGAATCACCTGGAAGACTTGTTAAAGCACAGACTGCTGAGTCAGATTCTTTGCTTCTGTTAACTGGGATGGGGCCTATGAATTTGCATTTCTAATGGGTTCCCCCAGGTCAGTGGTCAGCAACCTCATTAGTCAGCAGAGCCAAATATCAACAGTACAATGACTGAAATTTCTTTTGAGAGCCGAAAACCGACTTCTGCACATGGGCCACGAAGTTTCAATCGCACTGTACGTGCGCGCCCGCACGTGGTATTTTGTGGAAGAGCCACACTCAAGGGGCCAAAGAGCCACGTGTGGCTCGTGAGCCACAGTTTGACAACCACTGCCCCAGGTGATGCTGCTGCTGCTGGTGAGGCAGACACACTTTTCCACCAAACCACTGCCATGCTGAGACATCATCGATTTTAAGAGGCAGTCTGATTTCTGAGATATTAAAATGAAAAAACTTCACACATTTTTAAATGGATAAAATATGGTAAATCGCATTTTTTCCTTAACATGAGCTATAGTATTTTCATTCTAATTGATTTTCATTGACTTACATTTAACTTATTCATTCATTTATCCACAATATCCTCTACTTGTTCCAAGAATGAACTGAAATGACTTCTATGATTATAGCTGAAGTTTATCCTCCTAATGTTTTAGGCAAGGAATTTTCTGTAAATATATGTATTTGACTATGTTTATATATGACTATGTGTATACACATGGAGGAACTCATTCTACATAGCAAATTCTGCTGTCATAGATAACTCGCTGCTTCATGAAGGAGCCCTCTTTGCTTCTGATAACTAGAAGGAACTTCCTTTTACATATATGACACGGAGGACCAAGTAATCAGACAACATTATGATATGATTTAATAAAGATCCCCAAGTGATGCATGACTATATCTGGACATCACATACTTGTCTTCTGAAATACTTCTATTCAGTCTTAGCATTGGGAACAGTTATGTTTGTCTTAAATAACTATTTTGTGCAGTTTTTATGAATAAATTTGTTATTGAGCATGTTCCCTTTTTCTCTTTGTTCCCTGGTAGCTCAGTCAAGTTTCTTGCCAGCTTTTAGCAACTAAATGGACTGTTCTCTCTCTCTGCTCCTGGTTGCTCCTGACCACTCAGATCTTAACCCTCCACCCTCAGAGCAGGCTGTTCACTACTTCATAGATGTTAATACCCTAGAGTAGGGGTGTCGAACTCAATCAGAGAAGGGGCCAAAATCTAAAATCCAGCCTAAATCGCGGGCCGAATGGTTTACTGAACAGTCATAAACTGACAATGTCATAAACTGACAGCGGAGTGCAGTGATGACAGCGCGGTGCGGGCCACATTGCAAGGCCTGGCGGGCTGGATTTGGCCCGCGGGCCTTGTGTTTGACACATGTGCCCTAGAGACTGGGGACTTCTCACTGGGACTCATCGGATCCTTGAAGAAAGACTGAAGTCATCCTATCCATCTGAGCCTGAGACCTACTCAGAGGGAAGTCTTTGCAGGCTGTATTTGTAGGATGGCACAGATGTGGTGGGTGTGTTCTGTTAGCAATCTTGAGCCAGTCATATCCACCACATTCCTGAGGGCCAGGTTCTCTATTTATCTTCTCTAGTACCTTCCAGTTCTATTTTTCAGCCAATCTTCTTCTGACTCAATCTTTCCACCTTGATCCCAAGAACTTTGTTGTCTGATTAACAAAATCCTTTGTCCTCTTCATTGAAAAATCCTTCTACGTACTTCCTTTCCCCATCAAAAACCTGGTTTCTCCTTGAGGACTTAATTCCCATCAGCCTCTAAAGGAGAGACAGCTTTTTCTCCCATTCCAAGTGCCTAGAATTAGGTGCTAAGGCCAGAACTGTCCTGGTAAAAAAAACCAAAACCCCCTGTTCATTGGTATGTGTCAATCAGCTTAGCCACCAGTTACCTCCCCATTACTGTCACCTATTTATTTACTGAAAGCAGGGGCACCTAACATACAGATTTCTTCCCCCATCCTTTTCCTTTTATTATTCTGGGCAATTTCATTTTTTTAAAAGTCCTAACTAGAGGGAAATTTCCCTCATTAATTTCCAGAGTGTGGAAGGGAGGGAAAAGGTGGGGGAGAGAGAGAGAGAGAAAGAAATATTTATGTGAAAGAGACACATGGATTGGTAGCCTTCCAAATGTGCCCCTATCAGGGGAGGGAGGCTGATAGGTCCCAGGTTCGATTCCAGTCAAGGGCATGTACCTTGGTTGCGGGCACACCCCAGTAGGGGGTGTGCAAGAGGCAGCTGATTGATGTTTTTCTCTCTTCAATGTTTCTAACTTTCTATCCCTTTTCCTCTCTGTAAAAAAAAAATTGAAAAAATCAATAAAATATATTTAAAAATAAGTAAAAAAGCAACATGGTTGAGCCTGAAAAGCATTATGCTAAATAAATAAGCAGACAAAAATATTGTCATTCCATTTAATTGAAATTCTAGAAAATTCTACAATGACAGAAAGTAAACCTGTGGTCATTGTGGCAAGGGGTGAGGGGAGGTGACTGACTACAAAGGAGCATGAGGAAACTGTTTGGATTAATGGAACTGTTATTCATTATGATTGTGCTGATGGTTACTTGACAGTATACATTTGTAAAAATTCATCAAAATGTGCCCTTAAAAATCAAGCTGATTTTTTAAAATTGCAAGTGTCCTTTTTGTTAAATTCAGTGGGTACCATTCTTATTTGTACTCCATATAGCATTTGACAATGTTCACTATTGTCTTCTTCTTGAAATTCTCTCATTCTTTGTCTTCGGTAGTACCACATTTTCCTGGTTCTTTTTTTTTTTTTTTTTTTTTTTTTTTTTTTTTTTAGCTCTCTGGAAATTCATCTTTAAGTATCTTTTGCTGGAATTTCTTCCTTCGTTTGTCCATTAAGTATTGGAGTTCCTTAATGATCTATCATGAGCCCTCTCACTCTTCCATACCTTTGGATTCTCTTATCCAATTTCCTGGCTTCAACTATGATAGATGAATTCATGTCTCCTGAGGTTCGGACCCATATATGTAGTCCTTTGTTGGAATTTCCATTTGGATGTACCACTGATCTGTCCAACTCAACAAGTCAAAAACTGAACTCATCTCATCACCTCTACACCTTCTCCCTATGTCAGTGAAGTTCATACTATACCTCACTCCAAGTTTTGCCAATTCCAGTTTTCACTCTATTACTCCATCTGCCTTTATTCGCACTCCACTGCTACTGTCATAGTGTAGACCACTACCACATCCTGGATCACCCCCAATAGACTTCTAGCTGATTTCCTTACCTCAAACTTTCCTCTTTTTCCAATCCAGTCTGTCTTCTGAAAAACTGTAAGTTAAGATCAGAGGATTTGTCCCTGAGTATTGCTTATCAACTCCCCCAAACACCACAGACTGTGGAACTTCATTGTTTCCACTTATGCAAATGAGAACTTGAATATCTGAATCACTAGCAACATTGATTATGCTAGAAATAATAACTAATAGCAATAAAATAATACTGACCTTCCCTTTCTGTAGAACATTAGGCTTTAGAATGCATTGTCATATTCATATTTAATCCTCAAAGATTTCTTAGCTACATTTCATAGATAAGGAAACTGAGGCTCAGAGTACTTGGGTCACTTTCAATATTCACGTAGTAATAACAAATCAGGGATTTAAATTCTTCTATTTCCCAACCCAATGCTCTTTCCTGTCCACCAAGCTATACCATATCAGAGACTGTGCTTTACATTTAAAATGCCAATGACTCAGTTCTTAAGTGGAGAAAAATGTGGCAATCAGAACCTGTGATGCACAAAGCTGCACATATGTCCATCAAGATGAATTGAGCAGAAGGGGCTTTCGCTGATAGATTGCCACTTCGAAAATCTGATGAAAGTGTTAATGTAACATCAAGAATGCAGTTTCACACACAGGAAAGCCAGAACATCAGTTATGCCTATCACAACAATATTTAGAGAAAAAAAAAAAAACACCCCACATTACTGGCCATCTTTGCTTCTTAGCATTTTCCCCCGACTGTTATTGGGAAAATAACCAACAGGGTCTATCTAATTTGTTCATTCTTTAAAAGGGAAGTTGCTTTATTTTTAAACTATAATCAATCTTGAACATAGAAATGATATTTGTAATTAGCCAACACATTTTTATAGTCGTAAAGAAATCCAGTGAATGCATTCAAGTTTTTGTTCAGGAGCAAGGAGTGGTGCTTATTTATCCCTTTATTTGAGTGCCTCTGACTCTCAAATGCATTATGAAGCTGGAGTGGGAGGACTATGCACTTGAGGGACAAATAGTAGCCTATAGCCTGATCTGCTGTAGGTGGCATTTGCCCTGTTCACTATGGAACAGACCTTCAAAAGGATTTCAAGAAATAGCTGCCAACAGCCCTAATTTAATTAGTTGTGCTGAACTATTGGGGAGCATCCAGATGGGAAATAAACTCCAGCCAAAGGACGATGCTAATGCTTACCTGTGGGCCCAGGATTCCTGGACATTGTAGAACTTGGTGTGTCCGTCCTGTCTTTGTTTAAGGGGGTTATCAGCATAATTACTCATAAACAGGCCAGCAGATGTTTTCCCAGTTGAGTCATCTTATATTCCAATGATCTTTAACCCTTTACATCTCATGGCACACACAAATTAATTACAAAAATTCTGTGTCACATCAAAAAAGATATATTTTTATATTACAATAGAGGCCTGGTGCAAGAAATTCATGCAAGGAGCTCAGCCTCCACTGCAGTGGCTGCCTCAGCCCCCACTGCTGAGGCTTCGTCTGGAAGGTCGTCCAGAAGAACATCTGGTATAATTAGCATTTTATGCTTTTATTATTATAGATAGATTTTTTTTTGCTGACCTGACAAAAAATAGTTATGATTTTGATTCATTCACACTGGACAGATATTTTTGTGTTGGCTGTTATCATTATTCTATTTGGTAATCTAAAGGAAAAAAAGGTCAGTGCCCTTGACTAAATAGCATGTATTGGATGCTTTAAGATGTTGGGGGGCACACCTGTTGGAAATCACTGACCTAAGCCATATTTTTCTCATCTGTAATAACTTTAACACTAGGGCAAGAAACAATAAATAAACAAAAACAGGTGACATCTATTGTATATCCATGCATTTTATTGTTAACTATGAGCCTGCTGCTCAAAATTCATGCATGGGTAGAGCTGCCAGCCAGAGTCTTCCTTTGTTCTGCACCACCCCCTGGCAGTTAGCACTCGTTATAGTGGGCGATCAAACTCCCAGTCTAACTCCCGAGGGTACACTTTGCATATTAGCCATTTATATATAGAGATTCCTAAAATCACAAAGAAGGGCTGAGTTCCTCTACCGGTTGAAATGATCTCCAGATTTGAAGAGAAGCCTTTTATGTCCTGCTATACTTGAGACTTCACTATTTTTATTATTGTCCAATTCATCATTCAAAAATAACACTGTTCTGCCTAGAAATTTAAGGCTAACTCAAAGAAGAACTCAGCATAAAACACAAATGTTTTAAAGTGTTGTCTCTGCAGCCACATAGAGGATCTAAAATTTTTAGAAGGCAAATTGTCAGATATACTTCATGACTTGCTGGCTTGGGTTGGATTTACTCATACTTGCCTCACAGACTCTAAACTATAAAATGGTTATTTCAGTCCATATTAATTTCTGCAAACAAGTTGTTGGGGGAAGCTTGGGAGGAGTAGCAAAATTTAAGGGAGAAATAAATGTAATCAGGGCATGATGGGTAACAGCAGAGACCTGGGGGCCTGGAGATGTGTGTTCCAGTCGTGGCTCTGTCACTACTTTCTCCGAAGTTTGCTTCATCTCTCAGGGCCTCAGTTTTTCCTTTTTATCAATGAAGGGCTTGGTCCAGATGAGTAATGAGGTCCTATTGGCTTAGAAATTTTACATTTTTATGGGAGATGAGCAATCCTATAAAAGCAGATAATGATTACATCCAGGCATTTTCTCCAACATAAAAGTCCATTTTTATGAGTGAAACTGGAAAAGCAACTAACTAACCCCGGAGACGTGGCTGAGCCCTGAGGAAGTGACCATCTTAGCAGACAGGTAGCTGGACTCCAGGGAATCATCAGTGCCTTCAGACAAGGAATGGAACTCTGGGGGAGAAGATGTAATTGGAAAAGGCAGCTCAGGAAGCTTGTGAGCAAATCAGGACTAAAGAGAGGTTTGTATAAGGGACACACACACACACACACACACACACACACACACACACACACAGCAGTATTTCAGGCAGGCTTCTTTTTGTGTAGCTCATGCTTAGAAACCAAACCTATTGTTCTGCCAGAACATATTTTTTCCCCTCGTCTTCAAGAATTAGGAAAGCAGTTTGCTGGTCTATACTGTTTGTTTGTTTGTTTGTTTATTTATTTATTTATTTATTTATTTATTTATTTTACTTCCCATTGCCACACCCCATTTCCAGCCTAACATTAAGAAATTACAGTTAAAATTGTAAGGAATAACATCCAGTGAGCTTTTAATTAGCATAGACATCTCCTTGTTGGGTCAGAGAGGAGAAGTTGAGGAAATACCCTGTATCCACACTCACTTGTTCCTTGGATGGAATGGTTCACTGAAGAGTAATCTTTATCCGCTCTCATCCAACTCCCATGCACCATGTTTGTCCCTATCTCTCTCCATCCATTATTTTGAAAGCTTATCCACACTGTTTTTCCAGAAATTTTTCTTCTCTTTCCTCCATTTGTGCAGATCCAGGGACATTTTGAAACATCAGCAACAGTTATAACATCTTTTTATTTCAGAAGCTTTATATACATGTGGTCATACATGTTTGTCTTTGCTAAAGTCAAGTTAAGTTAAATAATCAGACAGATACTTGCTTTTATTTGATTATTTGCAGTGAGGTAGGTGATCAGAATTCCCATCTGTCTCCCTTTATGAATTCCTTTTTCTCCTCCCTAATCTAGTCTCCTTCCCCTCAACATTAATTCTTTGCTTCTTGACTAGGCAATTCACAAACATGAGCATCCAGATAGCTATAATAATTTATAAGTGCAAATGCATCAATTTTATTAGTTATAAGGGAAATATAAACCTAAACCACAATGAGATAGCTGTATTACCCATGAGAATGGGTTACATTAGAAGAGTTGACAATAACAATGTTAGCAACTTGATGAGAACAATGAAACTTTCATACACTGCTAGAGGAGTGAAAAGAGGTAAAGATTACTTTGCAAAACTGTTTGGAAGTATCTCCATCCTATATAATAAAAGGCCAGGGACCATAAGCATAACAGCTAGAACAATCATTTGACCAGTTGCCATGAGGTGCATTGACCACCTCTCAGTCCCTCCCTTCCCCCACCTTCTACCCCCCATTCCTGCCTGGAGGCGAATGGGGAATCACAGAGAAGCAGATGAGTGGTGGCAGGGCAGGACTAGCAACTGGCAAACGGCTGACATCTTGGTCCGCCCCCCCCCACCCCCCCCACCCCCCCCAGGCTCTGATGGATCAGCGATGGTGAACAGGGGAATCAGGGTGGGTAGCAGGAGGACCAGGCTGGCTGTTAGGCTGTTGGGATAACCAAGTCATCCCCGGCTGCCTGAGGGCTCAGGCTGGCAAGAAAGTGGGTGCTGGTGACTTCACCTCCATGCATGTGCACTGGGCCAGCCACTGATGGAACTCGCTGCCCACTTGGGGCCACTCACATGGGCGCCGCCACCACTGCCAATGCTTCTGCCCCTGCCGCTGCTGCTGGGGCTTGTAGTGCTGACAGAAGCTGTGGGGCATGCCCACGGCCTACCCGCCCTGGTCACGGAGGCGGCATTCAGCCTGGGGTCTGGTGAACTGGCAGAAGATGGCTTTGATCACAGTCTAGGCCTAGGAACCCTACCCGCATGATTTTGTGCACTTGGCCTCTAGTACCTATGTACATAAGAATAACTACAGCTACACACAAAATGAATGAACCTCACAGACATATCATTGAATGAAAGAGGCCCAACAAAAAAGAGTACATACTGTTAATCCATTCATTAGAATTAAAGACAAGACTAATCTATGGGGCGAGAAGAGTCAGAAGGGAAGTATTTTTCCAGGGGAGGAGTGGTTATTGACTGTGAAGGAACATAAGGGAGCCTTCTACAAAATGTTGAAAATATTCTCCCTCTTGATAGTTACATGAGTATATTCAGATGTCAATGTTCATTCAGTTACATACCTAAGAATAGTGCATTGTGCTGTTTATTGTGGTATAATACACCAATAGTGGAAGAAAGCAAAAATAAATAAATAAATAAATAAATAAATAGGCTGCTCCAGGTGGTGAATGCCACAGAGCCTGGTCAAATTGTGTTAAGAGGAGGGGCAATGTTTAAATGCGCTGGTTATTACCTCCTAATGACTCTTCTTCTCCTGATGTCTTGTGGATCATATTTGAAAGACTGTAAGACACTGTAAAGAAAATCTAGGAGTACCTGCTCTACCCATTAAGATACACCTTTAGCTTGAGCACTCAACTAGACACTGGAGAAAATCATTCCAAATAATTCAAAAGCAGGCTGGCATCTGCTCCATAGTTGTGAGAACACTGGTTCCACTTACAATGAAAGAAAAAAAAAACACAAAACAATTATTAAAAGGGAGAGCACCAGATAGTGAACATCATTCAATTAAATGAAATGTTTACTGTTGCAGCAGATAGCGTTCTAGTAGCTGAGATGACACAACAGAACATGTTCCTGTTCTCCAGGTGCTTATACTTACTGGTTATGAGAAGCAGTTGTGCATGGAGCTAAGTATTATTCTAGAAAGAGAGGGTAAGAGCTAAGAGGGAGGCACAAAAAGTGACAAGGGCATACCTGAGAAAATGGGGGAAGGCTTCCTGAGTGGGTAGCATTTTACCTGAGCCTTGAAGGATGAAAAGGAATTACAGACCATAAGTGGGAAAGGGGAAGGGGAGGACACATTGTTATAATAGAAGGGAAACAAAGCTGATTTTGATAAGACCACTTTGACTACCCTTCAACTACTCTCAGTTTGAAGGCCCCCATCTCATGAACTGTCTTGTTTGTGCTGACAAGTGTTCTAGACTGAACCTGGAGGCTGCTTTCCCACCAGCAGCGTCTGCCCTCCCCACTTCTGCTCCAGATGGTGATATATGAGAGTTTGTGACACTGCCAGTGATGGGTGCTCTGTAATGTCATTTTAAGACCTACAGCACATTAGTGCAAAGGAGACCTTGAACATGGACCCCTAGCAACTCTGCTGCACTTAAGAGCCCTCACTCTTCTGACTTAAAGATAACTTACCAAAAGGCCAAGCATGGGAATAATTTATTGCCAAACTGGTCTAAAAGTGAGAGCAAAACCAGACTTTAGCATTTGTTTTTTTTGTCTGATTTACCATGAGGTTGAAGTCTATATCTAGCGATAAGAAATCACTCTTACGGACAATGGGGGTGAGAATCTCATCCTGTGTCACATTTTATGGGCTCAGAAACATGAGGATAGGAATAAGGTTTTTAACCTTATCTTATTTGACTGAAAACATATTTGATCTTTTGTCAGTCTCATAGCAGTGACTCCCATATTTATTTTCCCCTTTTCAAAAAAAAATCATGAGACTTCAAATGGATAAAGGCTCCCTGAGTTATTTAGGGTGATTGTTTAATTTATCTCTCAGATGGTGATCCTTTTGACAGTGTTAGTGCTCAAGGTGTTTGAGATGTCAGGACATAGGCATCATGTAGGACCATCATGGACAAATGAGGAGACGCAGGCATTCTTATTATTATAGAGAGAAAAATCTGAGGATGCAAAAAAAAACCCAAAAGCACATTTTCAAACAGTGCCTTAAAATGAGCATCAGATTTGGAAATTGCCATTGAAAATCACTCTGGTGGTTGGGCCCAGTAGTTCTGCACAATTATTGAAGAGGAGGGGCAACTTCCCATCTTTCACATTATATTTCATTGAAGAGTTAGAATCTCATTTCCTATCCTTGGCGTATTTTAGTATCTTTGTGACAGAGAAATATGGGTGAAGCTCTGAAACTGTGATTTCTAGTGCTTTTCTTTTGCTCCCTGGAAGAGAGGGCCTATCAATCAGCATGCTTCCTATTGCCATGAGGTCTGGTGGGTAGTGAAAAATGCAGGTCATTTCTAATACAAAATTCATCATTAGATGTTTGGAATCATTAATGTTTTACTAAATTTAATGTTTCCCACTATATCGTAACCATGCAGTATATGATTTACTTCATACTCTCTCTCTTTTTTTAATGTACTTTGTATGAATGCATTCACCAACTGATGACACAAGCTAGCTAATGCACACACATACACATTTGTGCGCTGGCAGTGAGAAGCAGGTGGATCACTGGACCACTATAGATCACTCTGTATCCACAATGCTATGAACCTGAGCCCAAACTCCACAGATATCTGACCTCCATAATCCCCTCCTCTGGCTGGTGTCTCTCAGACTGGCATTTTGAGCCTCCAGGAATTAGTTTCAATTCAGAGCTATTATCCAGTAATCCCCTTCCACAATGCACAGTCATTCTGGTAAATGGCCACAGCTCCTTTGGAGAAGACGGAAGGGGAAGATATACAGTATAAATTGTTGATAGAGTAGGGTATTTCCTCAAGAGGATCCAGCCACTCCCTTATTCAAGGAACTTTGGGTCCGTGAACTGCTCCAGTCCTGAGAATTTGTGACTCTGTTATAGGAATTTAAATCGGGCTTCCTGTTTACAGGACTTAGAGCTTTTCCACTTATGCAAGTCAAGTAAGGTTTCAATTGTTTGCTTATCTATTCCAATTCCAGGGACGCCATCATCAGCAAGCCAGCCCTGATCTATATGGTTCAAACAATTTTCATTGTTGCTTTGACTCTCTTGCCCTTTAGAGTTACCATGCTCACATAGACTTTGGTGAAGGTGTGCCACCCACAAACTCATCCTGGTTGAATTCCAGTTTGATGGCAGCCTCTCCCACTCTCATTGCTCACTTACAAATAACAGCACCACAAAACTCTTCAAAGATGATGGGGCTCCTTTCACAAATGTAGTTCTCCCAACTTTGATAAATAAAGTATACTTTGGAGCTTTACAGAGACCATAGTGAGGAGATGAGGAAAGTTCTTATGTACTGGATACACTCTAACATTCCAGTCTGCCTGAAGTCTCCGGCCCCTTTAAAATCTATGTTCCAAAATTAAACCTTAAGAAATTAAATAAAGAAAATTAGATCAAAGTAAGTAAAAGAAAAGAAATAATTAACAAATACGTAAATAGTAATAATAAATAATAAAAATACTAAATATTTAGATAAATACATAAAATTGGAAGCAATCAACTATGTAGCTGTTAAAATGAATGCAGACTCTCATTATATACTACAATGGAACAATCTTTAGAATAAATTAAGGTGAAAATGTGGATGTATGGCATTACCATTTATTTAATAGAGGGGTTTATAAAAATATACATGTATTTTATTATGTTTTGTAAAACAAGGGAAAGACAAATTATCAAAAATAGGGAAGGGACAGAATAAAGTTGTACAGAAATAGGAGGTTGATTTTTTGGAATATACCTTTCTTTAGGGATTTGACTTTAGAATCTTATAAGTAGTTTACATAATTATATTATAAAATACAATTAGGTGAAAACAATCTTTTAAAAATCCTTAAATTGTTTTAGTAATCACATTTTAATTAATACTTTTATTATCCAACTATTTTATATATATATGTATATATATATATATACACATATACATATCAAATAAATAATTTTCTTAGTGTCATTAAGAACTATAATTTTGTCACAGGAGAAAGGAGATATAGATGTAAGATCAATGAGGGTAATAAAAATACTGTGTCTGAATTTGAGTGGAAGTATCAGAATAAATTTATGATCTATTTCAGTTTTATTAAAAATACATTTTTAATGACTCAGACTAATGATGGAATTTGTTTTTTTAAACAAGCTTTCTTATCAATAACAATGAGAAATATTGGACAAAATGCCAGGAACATCAAGAGAGTTTCCAAGACTGGCAGGATTTAAGGAGAAAAATATTTCACAGAATAGAAAAGCCCATGATGTGAGATATTGTTCCCTTTGAAGAATTTGCTGATTTGTAATGGGTTTGGGACTGAGAATAAAGCAGAACAAAAAGTGATAGCTCAGTGTTTGGGAAGCTGAGATGCAATTTTATCAGTATTGTGGTCCTGGGGATACAGACTAGGGTAAAGGTGGGCCAAGGCAGTTAATAATTTCACCCTTCCATTTAGGAATCCTTAGTAAGACACACTTTAATATAGGTAGACCAGAAATAGACCAGCAAATGGACAAGAGTACAATCAAATTTCAGAGAACCTCAATCCCAATCATAGGACAAGGTCTCTGTTGTTTTACTGCCTCCCTAAAACCAAAAATCTTCTGTGGAGAAAGACAACATTAACAAGAGCTTCAAATTATCTCCTGTCTGGTATTTAGTAAAATATTAGCAGGTATAGTAGAATACATGATCAAATTACACAAGCCTGGGAGAAAATAACAGATAATAGAATTAGACTCACAGATGATAGAGATATTAGAGAAATCAGATATGACTTAAAAATAACTTGATTAATACGTCAAAAAAGGAAATGGCAAAATAGAGAAATTCTCCAGAGAACTTAAATCTATATATATAAGAAAGTCAAATAAGAATTCTGGTACTAAAATATATAATTGAAATGAAGGACCAAACCAGGTGTTTAACAGGATATTAGACACAGAAAGAGCTACATTAATGAAATCAGAAGGTAGATCAATAGAAAATACCCAGACTGAAATTCAAAGAGAGAAAAAATGGATAGGGAAACAGAGAAGAGCATAGGACACATGATCTATGTCTAAAATAGAATTAAAATACTTGGCAAAAATAGAAAGTTTAGGAGTTAATGTGTTTAAGGTCTTTTCATTTTCACGGAAATGATGAAAGTTGTAACTTAGTTATGTGCTGCTTAACAACAGGTATACAGTCTGAGAACTGCATTGTTAGGGGAGGTGTTGTGTGGACATCATAAAAAGCATATAAACTAGATTGGATAGCCTACTGTGCAACTTGAGCTACATTGTATAGCCTATTACTCCGAGGCTACAAACCTATACAGCATGTGCTTATTTTGTATGTACGTGTCTTCTTTGGTCAGGTGTTTGTTCATATATTGTGAACATTTTTAAAAAGGTTGTTTGTTTTCTTATTTTTGAGTTTTAAGAATTCTTTGTATAAAAATGATAAAATTCTTTATCAGATTTGTGTTTTTCATATGTCCAGTCTGTGGCTTTTTTCTCATTCTCTTGATTGTGTCTTCACAGAGATCTCTGGAAATAGACAGAACATATGTTTTTAATTCTAGTGAAGTCTAGCTTGTGAATTATGTTTTTCATGAATCATGTCTTTAGATATATCTACAAGTTCATCCAGATTTTCTTTTATCTTATTTTAGGAGTTTTATATTTTTGTGTCTTATATATAAGTCTATGCTCCATTTTGAGTTAACTTTTAAGAAGAGCATAATGTCATATCTAAATCCTCTTTTTTTGCCTCTGGATGTCCAATTATTTCAGCACCATGCTTATCTCATTGTTAAGGTATTCAATGATTTATAAATCCTAAATATTCTATTTTCTATGTTTAGAAGGTAAGGTGATTATTTACAAGTCATTGATCATTTTTATATATCGTACTTCCCATTCAAATCTTGTTCTGGCTAACTTAAAAAATTATGCACAATTATTTTAGAGTCTGTCTGATTATTCCAAATATCTGAGATTCTTGAAAGCCTAAGTTTTGTGGTTGACTGGTTGTGCTGCTTCTCAGCCATTGTGGCTTACTTTTGTATGATTATGGCATTTTTATTGCAGGCTCATATTTGGCTGAACTTAATTGATATCTCAAGGAGCCTGGGTTTATAATGCATTCTTCAAGGGAAAAACAGTGCTTCTTACAAGTATCAGGGGCATTATTAAACTGAGACCACTTATTTAATTTCTTGGCATGCTGTTTTTATGACTAAATACAGTAGAAATTTGAGTCTCAAACTCATTTGAGAGCTGGTCTATATTTAAAAATTCTAAGGAGATGCTGTTATTATCATTGTTGCTATTATTTTCTATCTAGAAGTGGTGAAGACAAGTTTCCTTAATGGCTCACTTTGAGCTAGGCAAATGTTTATCTAGCTATTATCATTGAGTCAGCACCACCTGTAGTGTACCAGCTCTCTGTGGAATTTTCAGATTCAGCTGCAACTTTGCACAGGAATAAGATATAGTCTTCAATTCCTTTTCTTACATTAATTCATGAGTCCTAAGTTTTGTTTTATGGCATTTGTCATCTGGGTTACCTCTGCTCACTTAACATTCTGGTTTCTGAATCTATTCACTTATTCTGGTTTCCACTCCCTTTTAGGAATTTCCCTCACTTTTTAGTGAGTTCAACAATGTATAAGTAAATACAGTGTACATATCATCTAGGGTTTTGCAGAAGGAAAGCTTTTCAAAATATTCAGTCTAGCATACCTCTAGAAGCTGATGATTAATTTTTGTTTTTATATCAATTCATGGTTGCATTGCCTTATATTTCTCTAAGAGTATTGACTTTGTAAAGTTTTCTCTCTTCCCTAAAATTACTTACCAGGGATCATGTTTTCTACTTTTTTGTTCTTTAACATTCTAGTGTGTTTTCTCAAGTATATTCGAGCTTAGCTTGCTTGCTCAAATTTAAAGTGAGATAAAATATGATTGGGGATTTGTGTTATATTAATGCAGCTATTTTCTGCTGGGCTTCTTAACACACACACACACACAAAAAAAAAACAACAAAAAACAAAAAACAAACAAACAAAAAAAAACCACACCACAAAACAAAAACTAAATGTCTTCTCTTGAAACCATCTAAATAATTTATTAAAAGAGAAACCTCTGATATATGTTTGCCTATGGGATAGATGACTGACTTCTTGCCGGTGCTGCATGCAAGAGCAGAGGAGGAATTAGGGGTGAGGAACCTTTTTTGAGCCTCTTTTATGTGGGCATTAATACCATTCATGAGGACTCCATCCTCATGACCTAATTACCTTTCAAAGGCCACACCTGCAAAACCATCACATTGGGGATTAGGTTGAAACATATGAATTTTTGGGTTTACAGATATTCAATGCATAACATAGTTTTCCAGCTCAGATAGCCATATGCACATATATGTAAAAGCTTGAGGCATTCTGAAGTTGAGAAGAAAATCTTGGAAAGAGCTGACTTCATACTCTGCAGGTTGATTTCATAACAATTAAAGAGCACTGACTCTGAAGGCAGAAAGATACAGGGTAAACCCCAGCACTGCCACTTATCTATTCCATTCATTGTGTGACCTTAGGCAAGTCACTTCACCTCTCTCAGCCTCTGTTTCCTCATTTTGAAAATGGGTATACCTACACTATCCTCCTAGACTGGGTGGAAGGCTTAAATAAATATCCATAGTAAGCATTGAGTAAAGGCTACTTCTGTAATAATGTTACCTATAATAATTACTTGTAATAACATTATCATGATGCCTTATTTTGTAGACTTACTTTTGCATTTGTTCAGTCTTTAGGTAAGAAATTCAGATAGATTTCTGTAGGAGGTCATGTTTCCTTTTAGTACAATCTGAAAAATGACTGGATTTCTGTCTCTCTAATCTGAAGGTCTCTGTCATTGTGTATTGGTCACCAGGCCGACTCAAATTTGGCCAGAATTATTTCATACAACATTGAGACAGAAAGAAGCTGAAGGGTTTTGTTTTCAGAGTCCATGTTGGAGTACTTTCCAACATTGTGCAAGACCATGACAGTTCTTACTTGGCATTAACAGGCCTGAGAGGTACATGGGGGAGGCATTATTTAACAGATAAAAAAGTTGAGTTGCAGAAAAATTAAGTTGATTATCTTGGGCCTTTAGATCTGAAAACTTCACTTCATTCTGGCCTTCTCATGATGGCTGCTGAGGGAATGTCTCCAGTTTAAGTCAGGGTCACCCTTTTCCCTGAAATTTATAGCTGTATTTCCTGTACTTTGGCTTTGTGGTGATGGATTTGCTGCAAATTGGATGGCTAGGGAGACAGGGGTTTGAGCAGTATTCAAGGTATGCAAATCTCCAAATGCACAAATTATGATTAATAGAAATTGTTCTAATATGCGAATTGGCTATAAGTGTATTTCTGTGATTTAACTAGGTTGGAAACTCTAACCTTAAGGTTCTAAGCAATGAGGCATTAACTTCACTGCCATTTTCCCAAACTATCACCAAATATAAGCACATGTCACAAAATGAATCAGATGATGATAGCTGTTTTATGGGTGGTCTTTTTAATGTCATTATTGCCATCAGAAACCCAAGCAAAATGAATCAATCATTTCAGCAAAATCTCAGTGAGCAATAGTGCCCATTCAGAGGTAAGGCTCACAACTTGGTAGGTTTATCCACCACTGTTCAAATGAGCCTCAAGGCTGTGGAGCTTATCTTTCCTGGATTGAGGAGGGGTCCTCTGAGTTAAAATTTCTGGCTTGGCCTTTCAGGGTTCGCTCATTAAGGATATTGAAAAAAATTTGCTTTTAGGATCCATAGTGTTTTGGTACCATTTTCCCTTTGTGATTTCAAGGATTAACTTAAACTTCTTTTATTATCTGCCTTGTTTGACTTCATTACTTGGTGTTCTCTCTAAATAAATAAATAAATAAATAAACAAACAAACTTATGATCTGATCTTATACTTTCTTCCAGGTTCTGACCTCACATGCCCATAAAATCCTGCTCCCAATAACTATGCCCTAGAACTCCCTACTAAAACCTCAGGCAACAGGTTGCAGAATATGATCCAGCTCAGCAGCCCTACTTTGGTCTGGTCCACGTAAACCTCAACCTCTGTCTGTTAGGTCAAAGGGGGGTGGGGAGAGGCTAGAGGAGCTCTCGCTTTCCTCTTGATTTAGTATTTAACTAGCACTTCCTTCCTCCACACACATGATGCACACAGAACCATCATTTCCTTTTAAGATTCCCATGATGGATAAAGTCAAGCAAGCAGTGTTCATAACCTTTTTAACCACCAGGGACGCCATTTACTACTTTTTCCTCATAGATGCCATATTTTAAAAGATTTTTGTCTACAAAACTTTATTATTAATTTGTTTTCAGATTTCCTTATTCATCATATACATGTACAAATGCCAATCAGATTTTTTTTTATTGTGGTAAGAACACTTCATATGACATCTACCCTTTAACAAGTTCTTAACTGTAACATACAGTGTTGTTGACTGCAGGTACAATGCTGCACACCAGAGCTGTAGAGCTTAGTCATCTTACTTGACTGATGCCCATTGACTAGTAACTCCTAATCACATCCCCTAATCCCGCTCCTGGCAACCATCATTTTACTGTTTGATTCAATGAATTTGGCTATTATTACATACCTCATCTAAGTGGAATCATGCAGTATTTGTCTTTCTGAGACTGGCTTACTTCATTTAACATAATGTCCTCCAGGTTCATCCATGTTGGCACATATTAAAGAATTTCCTTCTTTTTAAAGGCTGAATGGTGTTCCATTGTCTGTATAGACCACATTTTTTTCATCCACTCATCTGTCAGTGAACTTTTAGGCTACATCTTGGCTATTATAAATAGTTATGCAGTGAATGTGGAAATGCTAATATTTCTTTTGGATAAATATCTAGAAGTGGGATTGGAATGCTGGATCATTTGGTAGTTCCATTTTTAATTTTTTGAGGACCATTCACATTGGTTTTCAGTGGCTTCACCATTCTGCGTTCCCATCAACAGTATGCAATGGCTCTGGTTTTCTCACAGCCTTGTCAATACTTGTTGTCCTGTGTTTTTGTTTTTTAAATAATAACCATTTTGACAGGTGCGAGGTGATCTCTCTCTGTGGTTGTGATTTGCATTTTCCTGTTGATAAGTGACATGGTGGTATTGTGGTGAGCTGAGCTATTTTCCAATCAGGTTTTATCAGTTGACTAACCAGCCTTACCACACTGACCTGATATCATCATTGCAGCCCAAATCAAAGAAACTTAAAATGTAATTAGCTTTGCAGCTTCATCAGTATTCTCCAGTCAGCATCTTTCTCATTGGAATCTTCACTCATAAGTTGCAATTACTGACTTTTTTCCCCTCTCTCTCAGAGGAAGTTATTTGAACAGAGAAAAACTTCAAGCTAGAGAAATAAAACTCAAAAGAAAAAAATTAGGAAGTTGCCAAAGAAAGATTTCTAGGAACATTTGGCCAATTGGTAGCACAATGTGTGGAACATATTAAACACTTAAGATATTTTGTATTGTAGATTAGCCTATAAAGTTTAAGATACAAATCAGTGTTACATGGATTTGAGGATAGCAAACCACAAGTTCCCAAAGCTCTGTTATTCCCATGATGGCCCTAACGTGAAGTTTCTAGATCTGCAAGGCCAGGCAGGCCCTGAGTTTCCTTCCTCTCTACGAGTTTCCAGGCTGAATGTCAATGGACGCAGCCTGGATACTTAAAGCTCATCTGTTTCCATCAACTGCACTAGACTCTCCATTTTTAAGACATCAGAGGTACCTCTCTTGGCACTAGTTATTTTGGTTTTGTTTTTTTTCCTGAACACATTTCAGGCAAATTATTTATATTAGACTAGTAGCCCTGCGCATGAATCCATGCACCAGTAGCTCTCTGCAGGGCCTGGCCCCTCTGTGCCTGCTGCCCAGAGGTCCATGCGCGCTCCAGTCTGGCAAGAGGCCCATCTGCGGCCAGGCACGGAACACTTGCCTTGGCGCTGCAACGACAAAGCAAACATTCTTCCAGGCCGCTCACGCTGCCTGCTCTCAGCAGCCGCCCCCCTGGGACTGGAGGTCTCCAGCAGGGCTGAGAGGACTTGGCGCTACCATTTTCTGGCTATAGGTGCTGCCATCTTTGTGACTGAGTGACAGTTAATTTGTATATTGTCCTTTCATTAGATAGGATTTTTATTAATTAATTGGAACATGATGTTTAGCAAGATTTTTTTGATCTGCAAATGGAAACAAATTTATCCTGATCTAAAAATAAAATTATGCACCCTAATGGATATCATACACATTTCTGCTTTCCTTTTTACCACGCTCAATAAACACATTTTTAGAAGTTAACTGGAATCTTTCTTCATTAGCAACATGTTACTAACCATGCAGCACTGTGTCCTACATTCAGAGAACACATGGATGAGTAAGATGCAATCCTTGCCTTCTGGAGGCCCACAGGGCACTGAGCCTAAGGCAGCTTGGAGATGGCTATCAATCCTGTGTCGCCCAGGGCAGCATGAAGGGGAGGCCCATGGGTGGGCTGGGCAGTAGGAGGGGGAGGCAAAACTTAGAGAGCAGATAGCTTTACCTCTTACTTGGTGAATCCTTCTGAGGCTGCTTTTAATAAAGTCACAGAATGAAAGGAGGCTTCATAGGACCCAGATGATGAGCACGTCCCATTTCAGAATTACAGGAAGCAAACCGGATTCTTTGTTATAAGAAATTTGGCTGTTGTTATAAGATGGTAAAAAGTGAGACTCTGGGATCCTCAGAAATTTTGTTGGTTGGTTGTGATTTGCAAATCAAAGGAACTTAAAATGTAGTCAGTCTTTGCAGCTTCATCAGTACTCTCCAGTCAGCATCTTTGTCATCGGAATCTTTACTCATAAGTTGCAACTACTGACTTTTTTCTTCTTCTCTCTTAGAGGAAGTTATTCCTCCCACTCTAACCATCACACAGACCAACTCCACACACACTCCCCATACACATACATATATGCAAATGCACACCCATCAAAATCTGTTTGCGCTGCTGCACATCCAGTGTCAGCCACTCCAACTCCCACTCCGACTCTCTGGTAGACATTAAGGATAAGGAAGCAATTACACTCTTGACAAAACACATTTATGGACATTTTACATGGTCATTCAAACCCTTCCCCCTAGCAAGTCTTGCCTTTGGCTACTTCTAAGTAAAGAGGCCACTTTAAAGGCATTATTACATGTGTGTGTACAATTGTAACTTCAGAAAGCACTTATACATTCAGAATTCTTTTTACCTTTGCCTTCTGTTAAAACAAGCAAGGATTATGATATTTGATCTTTAAGTGTGGGACATTATTCAAACTCCAAAATATAACTTCTTGGATTTGTATGGCTTACAGAGAATACATTCTCTTATAATACAAGTGGTTTTTTTTTTAATATATATAAACCTCATTGATTTTTAGATGGACTGTGGTTAAGGTGTGCACACTGATACCTATTCAGGAATACCTCTGGAGTTCTCTTCATATAGGCCAGTGTGCTGGTCTGCCTATAGAACACTGGTGAGGTAATTGTAATTTAAACAGGATTTGTTTCTTTTACTATTGAGCATGTTTAAGGTTTCATTTTTCTGAATCATTTTCAATCTTAAATGAAAGATGTTCATTTCCTGACTGAATTTTGTTTTGCAAACCTTTTTGTCATCAGAAACTTTACTTGAGAAAAAGCAATTTTTTTTCTTGCTTCTCTGTGCCTGTAGAAATTTCTTATTTTTCTGTACATCTGTGGTATCTTTGTAGAGGCTTGATTTGGGCTTGACTTTCATTCCCCAAAACATTCCACTTAAATAAAACAAACACCTGCTCATGTATCTATTTTCTGAACAAAAGCACAAACTAGCAATATGCATAGCCTGACACGTTAATTCATCTCAGGAAGAACAAGATGAGTGAAGAAGCAAAAATACACGGTGAGCAGAGACATTGTCTCACAGGAGCAGCGCAATCTTGGGGGGTGATTGTATCTCTGCCTAGAGGTGGGGGGGGGGGGGGGTTAAATGAATACACGTAAAGCAATCAGAAGAGTGCCTGGCCCTGGGAGTGCTCAGTGATGGTTATCTAGTATTACTATTATCTGAAAAAAATAAAACCGAGAGTTGAAAGTAGCATTTATACTCAGTGCTCTGTGGTGGAGGAATTTGGTCAAGGATATATACCCAATTTTCAGTTTATTTTAAATGCCCCTTTCTTTTTAGCTTTCCATCATGCTAGATGGAAGTCAATATATTTTCCACATGGGAAGCAACACAGCTTCTCTGTCTCCCAAGGGCCCACCCTATTAAGACAACACACAAAACAAATAATAGTAATAATAATAATAATAATAATAATAATAGAATTATTTCTGGATGCCATCCTTTTCTAAGTCCACATCTGTGCTGACTAGTCACTGGTCATCAATCAGAGGGTCTTGGGTTCAGGGCTCCATGAGCAGCTCTCTCTCCAACAGGATGACTCTCCACTAATTGGAATGAGAAGTTAATCTCTCTCACACCGAACCCAGCTGAGTCTCAGAGAGCAATGATGTATTTAAAAGATCTCTGGCAGTCCGGGGCATGGGGACTAACGGGATTTAGCTCATTAGCAAATCCACAAGGCCCTGCTGACACTGCACCCAGAATAAAATACATGAGGCCAGCCCATGCCCTGTGGGCATCTAAAGCATGGCTACATAATAAAAAGGCATTTATTAATAATCTCATTGGTCACACAATACAAAGGAAGGCAACAAGAAGTCAAATGCTGTCATTTGTCGTGACTAGAGCGGCATAATTAAAATAAGTGTCATGTGATTAACCTTTGAAAAATTAATCTGGTATGGAAACAGGCACAAAAACAAGGAAGATAGGCTCTTAAAGTCAACGTAATACCATAGGCAGCTGTTATATGCATTTGGATCAAATTCCATGTGCTTGTGAAATGCTAGTCATTGATAGCAAGGGGAAATTAGCAAATTCAGTAAGCAAGTGTCTGTTGTTAAAGGTAACAGCAGGCCGCAGAGAGGCAGGGTGCAGAGTGGTACAGAGCATAGGATTTTGGGTGTCATCCATCTGAGTTTGAGTTCAGGTTCCTCTATTTACCACCTAGGTATCCTTGAGCAATTTTCTTAACCTTTTAGTAACTCAGTTTTTATATTTGTAAAATGGAGATATTACTATGTATATATCATGTGATTCTTGTGATGGATAAATAAGATTGCAGAGTTAGGCACATTGTAAGTGCTCAGAAAATCTTAGCGATGATACAAAGTATTTGTTAAGGCCTTGATGTGAAAAAGGAAGCTTGCTCTGCATGGGAAACACGAAGTGCGCGCTCAGCACTGTGATCTATGATGCTGCAATGCTGGTCAACGGAGGTTTTTCCCCCTGTCTTGCTGGCAGTGATCTTATCCTGTGATTCATTGTCAAGGGCGACACATTGGTGAACCCGAAGGAACGTTATGGACAAAGGCAGAACACATTTCCTGAAGGTTCAAGGAAAACATTTCTACATTTGGTCTAGCCTCAGAATGCTCAGCTCGATATTATGGGGGCCAGGCAGTAACGAACTGGCCAGAAATTGGAGGGGGGCTGTGGAGACCAGGACAGCGATACCCACCAATGGAGGCAGCTGCCACCTGGATGCTGCCACTTTTTGCCATGTGCACATGCAAGTCCAGTGTTGCCAGATATCTACATGTTTACAAGGAATGCTGGAAATGCTGATTTTTGTGGGAAATGCCCCACTTAAAAAACACTCTGCTAGCCATATCCAGCCTTTCATCAAGGGCTGGGATTAGGGGTGAGGTAAGTGAGGCAGGTGCTAAAATAGCCAAGGTAAATAATATCTTAACACAGTATTTTAAAAATCAAAATTAAAGCAAAAAAAAAAAAAAAAGATAAAGAAAACATCAAAATCTTAAACTAAGACAGGCTGAGTATCACTGACTTTCCCTTTTGCTTTGGGCTCCGACCGGGCTCCACATGGCACCACTGCCTTCAGCCTCCAGCGGGAGCCTCTGTCTGGGCTCCCACATGTCACTGCCCCCGACGGCCAGGCCCGTTGCCAGCTTGGGATTAGAACATTCATGGAACAACCAAGGGATTGCCCAGTTTTGTATGAATTATCAATTCGTATTAATGATATACTCAACTCCATCTATATCCAACAAAATGTCACTAATACCAACTAAGGAAGAATGAGAAAAAGTCAGAGTTAATCTATTTGTAAGTGAAATCATTGTGTTGCTTTCTAGTACAGTTATTTATAAAACGTACTGCTCACAAAATGGCTTCGAATGGATGACCCGTCTTTCTGAAAAGAAAAAAAGAGATTTATAGATAGGCAGTAAGAGAGCATGCTTGAGTTGAAAGTCCCCTTTGAAGCCATATGCAGCATTGATAGTGTGTTCTGTTTCTCACCTTTCATAAGACTCAGATAAGGCCCAGGACCCCCAGAGGACCAAACATTATTGCAATCTAACCTGAGGGTGTGAGCACAGGCTTTGAAGCCAGTCAGACCTGGGTCTGAATCCTCTCTCCTGCACTGATACATTGAATAAGTCAAATGATCTCATTCTTAGTTTTCTTACCCATACAACAGGATCATCTCAGAGGCTTGCTGTGAAGACCACAGTAGGTAACATGTCATGGTATCTGATTCTTGGGCTGGCAACAGACACTTAGCATAGGCCTGTTGTTATTGTCATTTAGGTTTTCACTTGCAAACCATCCCCTGCCCAACATCCTTAAAAATACATGATTCCATTTAAGATAAATATGTCCTTTACTTGTGCTATTCATTTGCTTGGTTCATCTTTTCTCTCAGAAACAGCACTAAATTCAGCTTCAATTTGGGTGGACTTACCACAAGTCCTAAATTTAGCGGGCGTACATTGGAAAAATCTAACTATGCTTGATACCGTGTTTCCCCGAAAATAAGACATCCTCCGAAAATAAGAACTAGCGCATGGAAAGATAAGACATCCCCTGAAAATAAGACCTAGCACAACTTTGGGAGGAAAAATTAATATAAGACACTGTCTTATTTTCGGGGAAACAGGGTAGAGCACATTTACCCATTTCAACTAAAAGAAAAAAAAAACCCACACATAGTATTAAAACAATAAACTATAAATACAAGTGCTTTTAGTGTCTGTACATTCTGAGAGGAGAATGACTGCTGATCGCTTAGCAGCACAACCCAAATGGACTCCCCAGCTGCCGCGGGCTGTGGCTCAGGAGACTCAGTGGTGGAATTTAACCTTAGCAGCCAGGATTGCCGATGTCAAGTTTTGCAATAATGTGGTCGCTTATGAGAGGAGAAACCGAGTCATAACTCAGTGGCTCTGGGTTCAAATCCCATTCCCACCACAAATTTGCAGAATGACTCAGGGCAAGTTCAATTAACTTAGAGGAGGAGCCTTAGACCCCTCCCCCCCGTTGTAAATTACTTCCCAGAGGGCTTCCCACTGGAGCCATCATATATGCACTAAAGAAAAATGTGATCCTTGTATAGCTTTGCTCTCCTCTGCAATACATCTTTATTTTATGTTCCTTTCCTTCCAACTGTTCTTCTAAGAAGCAGCTAAAATTTCTTACTTGATTGGGAAGCCATTTTTTTTTTTTTTTTTTTTTTTTTTTATCATCAATGAAAGTGTAAAATCTCTATCATTTAGAATTGAGTGTTTATGTCAGGCTCATCTGATTGGAACTTAACTCTATTTCATTAATATGGAGAAATGTCACCCTTTTAACTACTGAAACATGCCCATAAGAGAGCTTTATTTTTAAAGATATATCATCAGCAATAGCCACATGCAAAATGCCTTTCAGAGTACAAGCACGTTCCTCTATAGAAGTCTCCCTTTGCTCTGTGTATCCCTGATCTGGGTGAAAATATAGTTTTGCTGGAGGAGGCAATGCTTTGTTATGAACCCCCCCCCCCCCCCCCCCCCCACACACACACACACACAATTTTCATTGTTTTCCCACCTGAGGAAAATATTCCTGTGTTAGCCTCTCACTTAAGTATATTTGAAGGGCATTGTAAACCATTCACTTAAAATATTCAGTACCACAGATAACACCCTGGAACACACCCTGGAGAAAGTCGGGATTTGTAAAAACACTTGAAGCCAGTTTGTTTTGAGGCCGTTTGGCCCCCACGAGCAGTTTTCTCTGCTGCACTCTTTCACCACCCTACCAAGTGTATGACTGGAAGGTGCGAAGGAAAGGGGTTTGAAACATCACCCCGTCTATCTGGTTAGGAAGACCCAGCTGTTGTTCCTCTTGGAAGCATCTTTAAGACGACTTTGCAAAAGCAAACAGTAGAGTCTTCAGAGGGCATCACTGAATAAATCATGCTCTGGGGTGCCCTCTCAGCTCCAACACAGAGCTGGCTGGGTTAGCAATGCAACCTGAACCATAGCCCAGGGCTCACAATCCTGGAGAAATTGGTTTTTCATCTTCCCTCCCTTCCTCCCTCCTCCCCCCTCCCTCCCCCATTCCTCTTTATCCCTTGCTTCATTTCCTTCTCATTCTTCCCATGTAATACTTTATTCAAAAACATTTATTTATGGTCTGGTGTTTCCAAGAACAGTATTAGGCTCTGGAATACAAATGAATGCCCCTGTTCTTCATGCATTAAATAACCCAACAAAGGGATGCTCTATAGTAGAACTCAAAGGTGAGGTGATCACCTCTGCTTAGCTGTGTCAGGGAAGAGGAGGTGACTTTGAAATGGCTCGTGAAAGAGCAATCATGAGCTCACCAGGCTAATCCGGAGAGAGGAAGACATTCCAGGCAGAGGGGGTAACTGGTACAAAGGGGAGGTACATAGCAGTACCCATGTGCCATTGTGCACTAGGACCAATTTAAATGGGTGGTAAAGGGGAACCTGGGCACTGGAACAGGTACTCTAAGTAGGGTGCTATTGACAGATCAAGGAAGACTACTCAAATAGATTGGACAGATAGGTTTGGAGCCACTACTGTGGATGAGACGCTGTTTTTGGCGGTCAGAATATAGTCCACACTCTCACAAAGCTTGTATTATTTGGTGCAAAGACAAAAATAAAGAAACAAACAAATTCTAATATGTTGAACCTTGAGAAATGCTATTCTATATAATAAAAGCCTAGGTGGTGTCACACCTTCGTGCGCCATGCCATCACAAGGTGGCCCCCACAAAATGGCCACATACAGAGCAGAGGTGGGCCCTATGGCCACTCTGCACGGTGAGACCCAGGGGTCCTGTGGCTCTGCAGGGTGTGGAGGAGGCCGGTCCTGGCTTCTCAACTGCCTCACATGGAGGCGGTGGGTCCTGGTGGAGGAAGCAGGTTGTAGCAGGGGAGGGCAGTTGGGGGCCATTAGGCTGGCAGGGGAGCAGTTAGGCTTCAATCAGGCTGGCAGGGGAGTGGTTAGGGGGTGATCAGGCAGGCAGGTGAGCAGTTAGGAACCAGTGGTCCCAGATTGTGAGAGGGATGTCCAACTACTAGGGTCTCAGATTGGAGAGGGTGCAGTTTGGGTTGAGGGGCATCCCTTTCCCCCCATGCATGAATTTTGTGCACTGGGCCTCTAGTCCTATATAATAAAAGCATAGTAAGCAAATTGTCCCCTTGACCATGAGTTAAATTGTCCCCTTGACCATGAGTTGTCGGAAGTTCTAGCAGGAAGTGGGCCAGCCAGTGGAAGGGAGGAAGGGGCTGGCAGAGGCAGCTTCTAGGGATCCTACCAGTGCCTGAATTTCATTACAGCAAACATTTCCTGTAAAAGACCTGATAATAAATATTTTAGTATTTGTGGGTCCTAGAGTCTCTGACACCACTCTTCAATTCTGCCGTTTTGTCTCAAGAGTGGCCATAGACAATATGTGTTCAAATAAAACTTTATTTACAAAAACAGCCAGCTGGCTGGTTGGCCCATAGGTGGTAGTTTCCCATCATCTGCTCTAATCTGTTCAGGAGATTCTGTGTGATTGTAGCCCTAGGCACTAATGGAAGGAGGTCCGTGAGTATCTTCCTAGGTATGTTATACATATTATAAAATACTTCCATTTCTTATGTTGAGACTCTTCATTTCTAGGTCTTTTTGGTTCTGGTTTTGTGCTTTGTTGGCTCATAGAATTATCAAACCCTGCAATCACACAAGGCGACAACATAGCATAGTGAGAGCATCCACAGGCATCAGAACACTTGGGTTTAAAGTTCATCTGCCACACTGGGTGGCTTCATCTTTGAGCCTCAGCTTCTGTTTTAATAAACTGAGAGCATTGGACTAGATGACTCTAAGTTGGTGTGCTTTATACATTCGCTGGGATGTTAGTGATATTTGACAAATAGAGGCCCCAAGAGAAGAAGAGGAAGTCAACCAGATGAGAAAAGACCCAGGTCAGAACGAGGGGTTTGGCGGTGTGGATGGAGATAGCATGCAGATGGCAGCTGTTCAAAGTCTGATGCCAAGCACACGGTTAAATTTAAATGAATCAGCGACATTGCCAATATGAATGACAACTGGATAGAAGGGGATGTCGTAGATTGGGAAAGAGTAGAAGATGATCCTGAAACCTTGAGTGTGAAAGACAAAAGTCTTTCTCATGATCAGCTTGAACGAAGGATGGGGAGTAGATGGATGCAGACTCCACAGTGGTGGCTTGGAAGTAAATTGTTAAGTCAGGCCTGAAGGAATGTGGCCGAGGATCTTATAAATATGGTATAGCCACTGTCTCAAATTGACCTCTGCTTCCCCCACTCAATTCTGTCTGGTGTGTGACTTCTGGATAAATATTCTCCAACACATAGCTTTTTACCCTATTATTTGATCACTCACATAGCTGTGGCTCCCTATCACTTGTATTCTTGTATGAGCATGCTAGACCACTGACAATGTGGCCCACTGACCTTTCAGGTCCTATGGTTTCCTTATACCTCTTCACAAATGCTGCACTCTGCACCGGGGCATCTCACTGATCCCTGAGCATACCTCGGCTTCTTCACCTCCAGGTACACCTTGACTTACATGCTTTCCTCACCTAGAATGCATTGTCTCTAATTTCTTTATGTTTCCAGTGTCCTTCAAGCCTCACTATTACTCTGAACCTTTCATACCATAAGTCCACAGTGTCTTTGTTCTTACCCCAATGCCACTTATTTGGTATGTGTCACCTGTCACCTGGTGCGAGAACCCCCACCTGCTGTGTATATCTTCTACATCAATGTGTGGCCTGTGTGGCTGGTCACTTCTGAGAATTTGAGTTCTACTTCCCATTTGGATTGATTGAAGTTGCAGTGTGGGCACCGGCTGACCGGAGAGCGGAATTAGGCACAAGGAAGAACTGACTCTGACAGAGCACCTCATGTGTGCCCCACGTGTTGTTAGACACCTCAGAAAAGTTTCATTTTGTAATAACGATGCAAAGTAGGTTGTATAATTCCCATTTTTACAGGTGATAAAACTGGTTCAAAAAAATTAGGTGACTTGGCCAAGATCAAAAGACAACTAAGTGGTGGATCTGGAAAACTAAAGCCCACATTTTGTGACTAGAGGAAGAACAGCACTGCAAAGAGGTTTGAAGACAGGCTAGCCCCACGTCATTCTGAAGATTAAATGTGAAGATGCCTAATCATCTCTAGCACAAAGTAGTTTATTTATTTATTTATTTACTTATTTATTTATTTATTTAATAAATGGTGATTATTATTATTAAATCACATTGAGAGGATACAGTATTTCTATTTCCTCTTTTAATATTCCATATTACTTAGTAAAGACATTACTTGTTTATCATATAATTGACATAAGAGCTACTTGATTTTGCCAACAAATTGGTTTGATGTTTTCTTTCTTCTACACTGGATGGGCACATTGTCTTCATATTATCACATGAAAGGAGGCAAAATTCAAGAGTCCTAGGATATGGAGTGTCACAGGTAGTCTACATTAAGTACTTTGAGTAAGGGCTGTCCTATGCTAGACATACTAGGTGCTCAAGAAACATGTGTTCCGTGATGCTGTTGAATGAATGAATATGTTCAGGACGTGCCATCAGGCATCTATTATCACTCTGAGTGCATTTGCTCCTATTCTGATGAGCCTCTTGAATGGAAGTGGAATTCATTCCAATTGTTCTTAAACTGGTTGATCATCAGAATGTCTTGCTTTTTTTTTTTTTTTTTTTTTTTTTTAAAGCACAGGTGTCAGGGCTATATCACTGAAAAATCTGATTTATTGACTCTGGATGTTAAGAAGCTCCCCAGGAAGTTCTGCTCACTAGCCAGTTTTGCAGATATCATATATCTAGGTGGTGATGACCAATTTCCACCTGAAACCCTGCCACATAGATGCCCTGTTCAATCGATGAGGCGCTCAATGGCTGTGAGTTTAATTTCCTCGAGGCTGACCAACCACAGGTGAAAACAGCACCCTTCCTTCCACCCCATGCTGGTGGCAGGCCTCCTAAAGACTATGCCCGAAGGAAAAGAGGCCGTCACTATTACTCAGGACACCTTGACGCTAGAAAATCAAAAGAAAGGGAAGACAGAGGAAAAGATGAGGGACCCTAGGTCTTAAAAGCTACCCTGCCAAAGAAGGCCTCTGGGAGGGATGGGCACCCAACCATCAGCATTGTGTGGTGTTGTAGCAAGACTTAGGCTCTGGGGTCAGATTGTCTGAGTTCAGATCCTGACTCACACCTTTCCAGTCACTACTTCACCTCTCTAGGCCTCAGTTTTCTAATGTCCAATGGTGATGAGAGGAATGTCTACCTCCTGTGATTGTAAGGCTTAACTAAAGTGCCAGGTACATTTCTGAACTCTAAATAGAGACCAACGGTGGTTAGTCATTCATTTGGCAAATGTTTATTGAGTTCATCCTGTGTGCCAGGCACAGGGCTGACACAGCACAGGTGATTAACATGGCCCTGGCCCTTCCTACTCTCAAAAAAGTAGACACAGGACAGATTCTATTGTATTGTGAAGAATATTATAATGGTCTCTACAAAGGGGAAGAGCAGAGGAAGGAGAGGGAGTGAATGGGAGCAGGGGAGAGAAAGCCCCAGGGCAGAGGTGACTTGTTTTTGGCTGACACCTGCTGCATTTCTGTCCTACTGAAAAAAATTGCTGGATATTTTGTCCCAAACATGATTTTAATATAAAAATTCTTAAAATGTATATATACTTAAAATATTTATCCTCCTCATCTCAATTGTAAATAAATAGCACTAGTCACCAGAAAATGAGAGTATTGGAGCTTTTGATGACGAAGAGAGGTTAAGCCAAACCCCTTGCCATTGGTACTGTTCTGTGCTGTGGAGAACTCACACTTCTCCTTGGGTCCTAGAGAGATGTTCGGTCTGAACTGAATCTGATATTCTGAACTGGTTTCCTAAGTCAATATCACCATCGAAAGGAAGCCATTGATCAACCAAGCAAAGCTGCTAAACATGGATTCCAGCCTGGAAAAATTCACTGGGGAAACTAACTGTGATTGGCCTGTCTTGGCAAGGCCGGGCTCTTTGTGACCCCCCTGGGCAGGAGCTGAGGGCTGCCGGCCAAGCCCCTAACAATGGCAACCAGACTCCAGATCCCCAGACCCACTTGGGGCAGAATGGAGGGTGAGAGCAAGAAGCAGGCCTTCCCAAGCCCACTGGGCCAAGCTGCAGTCTGACAAGGCTCAGTGGCCATCCACACACCCTGGCTAATTCCTGCCTCCCCAGAAGGATGACGTAATGAGGGGCTGGGGTGGCCCTGCCTCATCTCTGCCCTCTTTCTGGCTTAGTGGCTCCTCACAGGGTGATGGAGATGAACAATGGGGGGAGGGGCTAGGAGGCCAGCGAATTCCATAAAGAATGAAACTGTGCCTGGGCCAGATCCACGCCAATATGTCTGAATAAACAAATCCACAGCACAAGCTAAGAGCCTTCCCTTCCCACCCCACCCTACCCCGGTTTTTATTTATTTTTATCTTGGTCTGGAAAGTTGGACATATTCCCTGCACCGTCCTGGTACCCAGATGGCCTGTTTGAGTAAGCAGTGGGGAAGAAGGTCAATAATACATCAGCATGCAGAGTCTCTCCGAAGGTCAGTCCTGCATAAAATATGCCATGACAACCTGAGGGCAAGTTTAAAATGGAGCTCCACAATGGGATGGGGGCAGGGAGGCCCGACACCACCTTCTCACAATTACTGCGAAATTGACTTCTGCCCCCAAAGTATATTTTATTGGGTTCCTGTATTGCTCCTTTAGGAAAAGTTTTCTTTACATACAGGAGTGCTCATAATCTCAGTGAGGAGGGTTTTAGGAGGGTCTGTCTACCTATACAAATACCAGTCATGTTAGGGGATTTTTTAAAAAATGACCAGATCCAATTTTCCCAAACAGGAACACAATGGCTACTGCAGTGTCTCAGATTCTAATCTACTGAAAAAGCTCTCTCTCTCTCTCTCTCTCTCTCTCTCTCTCTCTCTCTCTCTCTCACACACACACACACACACACACACACCACCCCGCTATCTCTCTCTCTATCTCCCTCTCTCTCCCTCCAAACCACATATATAAACATATATATTCCACCACACACACACACACACACACACACACACACACACACATGTTTGAATAAGATGCAAGGTGCTGAACTAAGAAATACAAATTCATTTTCTTGAGATGCATTTCTCAATTATATTTGGATTATGACTATTTAATAAATTTAAAAGCAGATAAATATGTCTAGAGTCACCAGCAATTTTATAAGGGTTCTGCTTCCCTCCTTCTTTATTAAGATTAGGGAGAAATCCAGCAACACCTTTTTCATGCAAAAAATAGAAAAAACAAACAAAACTCCATTCATCTGGGGAATGTATTCAAATTGGCGGCGAATACTGACACAAATATTCTTGAAGATTGATCCAGGTTGAAGCGTGTTGTGCATGGGTTTACTGTTCAACTTGCAAGTAATTTGTAAAGCCAGAGTCAGTGTTGACTATGAAACATTGTATCACTGTGATTGGAATCAATAGTTCTTGCACTGTCATTTGTCACATATTTACAAGCTTGAAAAATAGTTCATTTTGTCCTCATCCCATAACTCAAAAGATTGAATCAGAGCCCTGGAGGGATCTGCCAACAGGACACATTCATTACCGATCACCCGTCTTGGTGAGGTTATAATCACCACCACACCAAAAACAGAATATAAATAAAAATTAAAGTACTACTCATTTGATACACTCTTAAATATTTTCGGCTTCAGATATTTAAAAGTCTGCTGGGAGACTTCAATCACCTTGGTGACCTACCTCAGTGACCACATAGAGAAAAATCACTGTAGCTGATTTTCCCATAACACTCTCAAAACATTCAAAGGCATCATTTTTTTAAATGAAGAAAAATCAAAATCTAGAGTTAATGGTCCGAAAATTTCATAAAGTATACTTCTTCCAGTTATCTCAGAGATAGTCCATAAACGACCTTCTGTTCCCATGAAAGATTTGTAGAACGCATTTAAAGATAATGCTTTCAATTTTAAGATGAGAGATTTACGAATGATAGAATTTGTGTCTATGAAATCACTAATCCCCACTCTCTAATATTTCAGATGGAGAGCTTCATAAAATGAAAATACTGCCCATAAAGTTGTACTACACCTGCTGTCAGAGACAATCAGTAATAGAACTGCAAAGTGAATATTGAAAAGGATGTGAGACATGTGCACGTTGGGTTATAATAATGTAGTTAAGTCCCCTTCACTCTACTGTTGTATTGATGGAGTATTAATGGGTGAAGTATTGGGGGAGGGGAGGGCCAATTCAGATTCTTTAAAAAGTCCCCAGATACCAACAGATGATCACATTGCTCATCAAATTTAGTTGCTAAAATAACCCTAAATCCTAGGATTGCAGCTAGTTTCCTCTGTCGTTTTCCTAACTCAATTCAACCTGTGGGAGATAGACCCATGTCTCAAGTCTCAGTCTAAAGCAACCTAACAGCTCAGGCTGTCTTCCCAATGCTCAGTGGAGTGGTTTCCTTTGTTAGAACAAGGCTGAAGATGGATGTTACATGTCAGCCATTTCCTTCCTAAATATCTTCAATTTTTAACTTTAATATTTGGGTTCTATGAGTTTAATATTTTTTTCATGAAGTGACACCATTTCCTCCATACGCATTCTCACTGAGAACGGCTGAAATTCAATGAGAGGATCTGATCTATCTTTATCTCTTTGGAAAAAAGACAGGGAGGTACCCCTTCTCATGAAGGGGGAGGCCTGAACTTGAACACGTGTGCATTAAACAGCGTTCATGGTGCCTGCCCATCACACATCTTCTTTTAGGAAGAAAGAGATGGTGGTGGGACAGGAGACATGTGCCCTCTCCCCCAGCCCATGGGTCTAGGGGTGGACCTGTAACCCAGAGGAGCCCCGTCCATAATACTCCCGCCAGTCACCTGGGATGATGTGTCCCGGCTCAGAAACGAGCTGGTCCATCATTCAAACTGAGAGATAGAGACGTTGCAGTGAGTGGTGCTAGAGGTGAAAGGTTTTATAGGACATGTGTGGGGCAACCATTACTATCTGTGTGCAAAATGAGAGCGTGCCCTCAGAAAGAAAAAAGGAAGCAGGAAGTAGAGAGAGGGCCACTAGCTCAGTCTGCTGGGCTTGTGAACCCTCTCTGCAAATGCCCAGTCTCTTCCTTTATTTGGAGCTGGGTTGAGTGAACCCCATACAACAGAATAGAATGCATTTAATGTTGTGTCCCTGTCAGCGCTAACCTTTCAAGGCAGGGGCCATGGTCCCATTAATTTCATGTTACTGCCGTGCTTCTTGAAGGATTGGTGCAATCTGAAGTTTAGTTTTGGTGCTCGTCTTTGTACCTTTTATACTAAGGTGACCAGACATCCCACTTTTGGCGGGACAGTCCCGATTTTTAACAATTTGTCCCGCGTCCCGTGGCGTTTTAAAAAAGTCCCAATTTATTTTAAAATGCCATGGGACGTGGGACAAATTGTTAAAAAAATCAGGACTGTCCCACCAAAAGCGGGACGTCTGGTCACCTTATCTTATACTCTAGTAACGTATTTAGGCACAAGCAATAGACACACGACTGGCAAAATGGATACGTGCACATGCTGAGATAGGCTAGGAGTTGTGCTAATAACCTAACAAACTAATAGGAAGCCTCGCATATTCTACTGATAGAGGTGCCTTACTTGTAATTTGTGACAGGAGTATGGGGAGATGGCACAGTTCAAAGAAACATGCATTCTGAGTGGAGTCTAGGAAGAGGAAACTTTGTCCTTTTTGGGGAAAAGCATAAGGTAGAGTCAATTAAATCTGGGATTGAATTCTGGCTGCCATTTATGAGCATTGTGACCTGGAACAAGTTATGATGTCTCTGAGTCTCAATTATATTTGCACAATTGTGATAATACCTTTTCTTATAGGGTGGTAAGGATTAAATAAGATAATACATACATGGGATAAGTAAATGTTTTTGTCATTTTGTGAGACTGAAGGAAAAGGTTCATTGTCATCACCTCAGAAGCTTATTTCTTTGTCAAAAATCTATGGAGAAGCTCAGCATATGTGGTCTTGAAATATTTTTTTAAATATGGAAACTCAGGGAACTTAGTAAGAATCCCTTCTGGCTCACAGGTCATTTCTGAGAGCTGATTTAATGGCAAATGTACATACATCCATTTTACTGATGAGGAAGCGGTTTCTCAGGATAAGTAAACTCAAATCCAGTTAGCAGTGACAGCCTTGAGCGTTAGGTAATTTGGGGAGAAATGCTATACCCTCTGGAGTTTGTTAGGGAGACCTGTGATTATTACCAACCAGAACCGCTGATAGACTATTTAATTGTGTGACTATGGGATCTGATAAAGGTTTGGTTGTTTTTGTTTGGGCAGCAAGCTCAAATAATCAAATAATCAACTTCCTATGAAGATATCCTTACATGCTCTTTATTATGCAATTTCAGACCTATATGTCTACTTATCTACTTAATAAAGCATTAGGCTATGACCATTGCTAATACTACAGTATAAGCTTATCATGACCATTTCTGATAATAATCTGTGGATGTGCTAATTTCTCATCTGCCACTCATAGCAACTGAGTCTCTCATGAAGACCACACCCGTTTCATTTGGGAAGACAGGTGGGAGATAATTGCTGAATGTATGTATTTCTTTGTTCTCTACAACCTGTTTCATCATCATGCTGAAAGATCCAAATTGCTCTTGACACATCTCTGTGGATTTTTATTAACAGCTTAAATTTTAATTTTATAGTGTGATGCTCTTTACTTACTGATTCTTTTGCCTTTCTAACTTGCTGCAGCCTCTTTCTATAATATTGTTTTTCCTGAGACAAAAGGTCATAGAGAATTAACAAGAGCAGAATTTAAAACACACACACACACACACACACACACACACACACACACAACACAACACAACAAAACAAAACAAAAAAACAAACTAAAGAAGGAAATAAAGGAGAACACGCAGTGAGAACACATTTATAAATGCCAGATGTGGTTTTATTCGTGGTGAATATGTGGAGAAACTCAATAATACTTCTCCAAAGTAAGTAGACATTGAAGCATTATGAAACATCAGCATATCAAAAATGAGGTCGGCTATGCAAAAAGATGATCTAGTTACTTCCCAATTATATGAGAAAGTTTCAAGTTTATTGCAAGTAACATATGTGAATCTCAAAAAGGGCAGTCTAGAATATGATCGAATAAGAAAAGTGTGGAACAAGATGAGCTGAATGGTACCCAGCCTTAAAGAAAATAATTGTGGGCTGAAGAAAGATAAATCACATGCATATACTCAAGAGGGGAGAAACCAGGGATGAAGATCTTGTAGCATGTTAATAGGTTGGTACCCTGACTAGAGCGCCTTGAGTGAGTCCTCTTAAATTCATTCAGCAGGTATATTGAGCCTGACCCTGGACCACCCACTGTGCTAGGTCCAGGGCCAATGCAGAAGCAGGTGGATAAGCTCTCTGCCTCATCCTTTCCATTTAGTATTTTAGCAAAGTCTTTTACTCTGACATACCATTGGGTTTATATTTACTGTCTTTATTCTCTGTCTTCCCTGCAATAAAGTGCAAGTGTTACAAAGACAGGGATTTATATCCAGAGGTGTCAGTTCACTGCTATAACCCCACTGTCTAGTAAGTCCTTGGTACCTGGTAGTGTTCAGTTAATTTAGTGAATAAATGAATCACAAGTAAACAAGCAAGGGAGTTAAGAAAGTTGTAAAGAAGACAAAGAGAATACCCATAAGATCCTTCCCCTTGCCTACATTAGACACTTATGACCATTCCCATGTTGATGCATATCCCTCCATCCACAAAACAAGTGGATGTGTTAGCCTGATCTTCCACTTCACAAGAAGCTTTTTCTTTTTAACTTAACAATGCATTGCATATCAGTTCCATAATGTAGCTTTCTATTGGTTGCTTGGTATTGTACTGTTCGGCTCTGCCATATATTTAAGTACTCACCACTGATAAACATTAAACTTGTTTCAATTATGTTGTAATTTAGGTAGTCCTAAGTTGAGTCTCTGTAAACTAGTATCATAACCCATAGAATGAATTCCCTAGAGCAATTCACTAGGTTAAAAAGTTTGCATATTTAGATTTTGATACCTATTTTCAAATCATGTTCCAGTCATATAGAATGTGTACTCCTAACACCGGAGAAAGAAAATATTTATTTCCTCCCACACCTAATACCTCTTGTATTATCATTCTTTTTTATGTTTGGCAATCTGATAAGGAAACCTTTGTACTTCCTCACTGTCTCAATGTACATTTCTTTGATTTCTCTGAGGGCAAGACACCATTGTATATAACATATTAGCCATTTCTATTTGTGTGTGTGAGCACTCATTGCTTATTCTTATCTTTTGCTAATTCTTCGACTGTAGTTACTCAACATTTTAAAACATCTATTATGAACTCTACCATTTCCCACATTGGCCCATTCAATATAGAAGGCCTAAAAACATAGGGTCTTTATTTCCAGAAAAAAATGAAAAATACAAACACACACTTACACAGTAAGACAGCATTACATTAAACTTTTGATAGTAGCAGTGTACAGGATGGGGCAAAAGAAGGCTTACAGTTGTTTGTAAGGAATATAATACAATAATTAATAATTAATAATCCAAGAATGAACTGCATTTTGTATACTCACAACTGTATACCTGCTTTCCCCACCCAGTATTTACTAAGAATTATTGAATTACTAGAGGCCCAGCACATGAAATTCATGAAAGTGTACAGTTCCTAATCTTGGCCTGTGATCAGGGCCATCCCCAGCTACCTGCAGCTGGCCCCGCCCCCCGGTTCACCATAGAGGAAGATCAGTGCCTGACAGCTGGGGGAAAGGACCAAGAGGTCAGCTGTTCCTGCCCATTCTCCAGCCCCACCCCCACTGTGGATCGCCTTCTGTGTGTGGGGCAAATGGTGGAGCAGAGGCCTTGGCCTGGCACCACCTGCATCTACTGCCACCTACACCATCAAGTGATCAGAGCCTGCCAGCTGGGGAAAGGAACCAAGAGGTGGTCAGTGCACTTCCTATTGACTGGTCCAGTGGTTGTTCTGGTCATTCCACTGTTAGGGTCAATTTGCATATTACCCTTTTATTATATAGGATAACTTCATATACCTGCTTGAATCCAACCTTTAGTGTTTAGCACCATATCCACTGTGCTATGTTGTGATGGCAAGGCCATAGCAGCACTGACCCAGTGGGGACAGGATGCCAGCATGCTGGCGAGATTAAGGAAGAGCTCACGTCCATGGAGGGCACCTAGAATATTGTTTCTTCAAGGATGCTGTAATCGAGCAGTTGTGCTATCATCTCCTTAAACATCCTGGACGTACTTGGAAGTTTGGTGTTGGCAGATACACCTACCAACTGCCAGGGCAGAAAAGGCTCAATCCTTTTTCACACTGCAGCTTTTAGCCAATTTGGGAGTAGCAGCCGTGAAACTCATTTATGCTGGTCCCATGTGACTTTCTGTCTGGTATGGATTGTTCAAGTCTCTCCATCCCACCAGCAAACCGTAAGCCTGATGCTAAGTTGTCTCCTGTGTACCATTTTGGCTCATATAGTTTTGCTCAGCCTGTCATCCTTCCTTCTCAGTCTTAGAGAATATAAAAAGGAGCCCTTGAAGGACATACACAATCCCTAAATATCCCAGCAACATCAAGATCTTGCCATAAAAAGCATTATCCTTTATCTATATAGCTCCTCTTTAACTAGAGTAGAGAGATGAGCAATAAACCAAGGCTGGAAGCTCACATGTTTCTGCTCTGTAAAAATCTGAGAGAAGAAAACGTTGGGGCTGAAATGACCTTCCTTTTCTTCTCCTGCTGCTGTACTTCCTTTTCCACATGTCTCATCCATGGCAAACCCAAAGTCCTGTCACTGGAGAAACACCAATCTTCATCATACAACTTAGATTCCCTGGGGCGTGACCATGGAAGTCTCTCTCACTTTCTGGAAACGATATTCATGCTTTTCCTCAAAATTCACATTTCCAAATTGGACTAGATTTGTGTGGGTTTTCTAATTGGAAACCGACTGAAAATACTTAAATGTTGCTGGCAGATTATGAATAGGATGTTTGTATGCATTTAATAAACTGCCTCACAGAATTGCTTTTGTTTGGTTTTAAATGTGGGCTCAGGAGTCACAATCCCACAATTTCATCCCAACTTTTAGAGATGAAAAGAATGCCTGTATATTTATTAAAAGTTCAAACATATTTAGTGTAAATATAAATAAGGCCAATTTTTTTCAAAATAATAGATATACATTATATGTAAAGTATATATAAGATATGTTTATCTTGGAATAAAAACTAGGCATATATGTCCTTATTTCACGTTTCACTTATTTAATGGATTAATAGAGCAAACATGGAAGTGGGCTAGTCAGCTTCTTCTATTTTATGTCCATCCTCCCCCATATTACTGTTCCTTCCCTAAAGCAATAAAGCTCTGTAGGGTCTTAACATGTCATCATTTCAAGGCCATGTAGGCATCTGTACCAAGCAATTATTAAAATTGCTGAAGACGTCTTCTAGCATCCTCTTGGAGATTCAAAGGCTCATTTCCGATGCTCGTTCCTTATTTGGAAGCACTCAATAATAAAGCAGGAAGCTCTAAACGCAGGCCCCTTTGAAGATGGCTGAGTGGTGTTCAATCTGGTGACAGAAAAATAAGTAAATAAAATTATGCTGGTGATGAGACATCACTTACATATACATGCAGGAAACAGAAAAAGCTCTCCACACTGGGACTTTATAACAAGGCACATATTGATGAGTCCTTCCCTCTAAAAGGGAGGGTCCACCCACTTAGCGGCAGCCGTGCAATAGGAAGGAGCGGTCTGGGGAACGCCCGCCAGGATTGGATATCTTCACAGTGACTGGGGCAGTGAGGAGAGTCTTTCAAACATCCCAACAACAAAGCCCAGGATATTTGTCCTGAGAGTCACAGCCAGTGTCTCTGCCAGACCCCTCTCCTATTCTTTGCCCTCTTCCTCCTCAAAGTCTTCCCTGAGGCCACAGGACACTGAGTGCATGTGGGACTTAGAGCCCGGTCCACTGTGGCCTCTGCCATACATGGACTTAGGTAACCTCAAGTCCCCACACTTGCAGCACAGGAGAAGAATACTACCCATTTCTCAGGGTTGTGGTACGGATTATCCTATACAATAAAAGGCTAATATGCAAATTGACAGAACAGCAGAATGACCAGCTGCTATGATGTGTACTGACCACCGGGGGCAGATGCTCAATGCAGGAGCTGCCCCCTGGTGGTCAGTGTGCTTCCACAGGGGGAGCACTGCTCAGCCATAAGCTGGGCTCGTGGCTGGCGAGCACAGCAGAGGTGGTGGCATCCTCTCCTGCCTCAGTAGCAGTGCTCAGGATGTCCCTGGGGAGTGGGCCGAAGCCATCAGTTGGACATCCCCCTAGAGTTCCTGGACTGTGAGAGGGTGCAGGCTGGGAAGAGGGACTGCCCCCACCCTCAAGTGCATGATTTTTGTACACTGGGCCTCTAGTAAAGTAATATTGAATAGTCACAGTTGAATTTGAAAACCGAGTACATGGAGTTTATTGTACTATTCTCTCTGCTTTTATATACGTGTATTTCCATAACAAAAATCGTTCCATGAAAGGGAATGGATATAAAGTGCCATAGTAGATGATTTCTATTTCCCATTCCTTCCCAATCTTCACTCTCTTCCTCAGCCTCAGAGCTTATATAATAGTCATTCCTAGCATTCAGGTAAGTGTGCCTCAGGTAGAGAATGGTTGAAGGGTAGCTGGGCCTGCTCCATCTACCCTCAGATGCTCCTTGGTGAGGCCCCTAAGGAAGATACCATCAGGTAAAGGAACCCTTATTGTAAGCAGAGGTTCTAAATCCAGATCCCAGTGTGGGTGCCTCATGGCCTGGTCCTGCTGTGGGGTCTATAGGTAAGGTTTCCAGATCTTCCTGCTTTTGGCGGGACAGTCCAGATTTTTAACAATTTTTCCCTCGTCCCGCAGCATTTTAAAAAAGTCCCGATTTTTGGAAAGAATCTTTCCAATCTTTCAAAAAATTGGGACTTTTTTAAAATGCCACAGGATGCAGGAAAAATTGTTAAAAATCTGGACTGTCCCGCCAAAAGCGGGATGATCTGGTCAGCTTATATAGGGCATCCTTCTTACAGGCCAGAGGCAGACCTATAGCCTCAGCCAGCTGAGTAGTTTCTTCATCTTTACTTTGGGCCATCATCCTAATTTTACACCTGTAGATTCTTCAACTCTCATAATGAGAAAAAATAAATTGAAGGAAGGAAGAGGCAAAAAAAAAAGTACTCTTCCCAAAGGCCTGAAGCTTCTCTTCTTGGGGACCAGGCTCTCAAGGGATAAATCAGAAAATGCTGAGGTATGGGAGCCATGAGGAACAGATGAGCTAACTCCTCAAGAGATTCCAAGTTGTATTCCTCCTTTCCTCACTCCTTCTCTTCATGGAGGCACAGGCCACATCATATATATATAATTTCAGAGAGGAAGAGAAAGGGAGAGAGAGATAGAAACATCAATGATGAGAGAGAATCATTGATTAGCTGCCTCCTGCATGTGCCACACTGGGTATCAAACCCACAACCCGAACATGTGCTCTGACCAGGAATTGAACTGTGACCTCCTGGTTCATAACAATGCTCAACCACTGAGCCACACCAGCCAGGCCACATCCTCATTCTTAATGCTTTCTTCCTGGGAGGAGGCAGCCCGCATGGGGTCAGTAGTGGAAAGAGACTTGAATTCCTTCCAGAATTTCGGAAAGCTTAGGGTAAAATGATTTGTTTGATGTTAGAAACCAGGACGGGATTGGGGTGGATAAATTAAAAGGAGCAGTGAGATGGGAATGTGGGCTGAAATAAGGAATCTGACTCCATCTTTTGATGTTTGACCGCAGAGAGCTTTTAAAGCCTTACCTCTCTCTCTTTTCCCCACACCTGGAAAGAAGAAATCCCCATGCTCCTTTCCCACCAGATGACCAGATCATATACATAATCTCCGGTTCTCCTTTGTAATGCTTGCCTTGGCACTGCTCCTACCCATCATAAACACCTGGCCTATCTCCTTCCCTTGCTCTTTCCTACTACTGAGAGCTCTTTCCTACTACTCTCCCCAAAATGCCTCAATTATATAAATAATCAACCTTTTATAACCTCTTGGTGTGTGTGTGTAGCATCACCAGTCTCAACATTTGTACCAAATACTGTTTCTAAAGAGTGGCTTCCACTCTATTTATTCTATGAATAAAGGTAGTCATGGATAACATTAGCATTAGCTATATCTGGGTAATCAGATTATGAGAGATTATTTTTCTCTTTAGCTCTTTTTCTTTCTTTCTTTCTTCTTCTTTTTTTTTTTTTTTTTGTATAGTTCTAAGTAGTGAATATTTTAGGCTTTTCAGAACATATAGGCACAGCTACTCCACTCTCCTCCACACTCAACCAGTAGTGTGAAAGCAGCCACAAACAGTGCTAAACAAATGGCATGACTCTGTTCCAATAAAACTTTATTTGCAAAACAAAGTAGAGGGCCAGTTTTGACCTGCAGATCATAGTCTGCTCTGATATTTCTACACTGAAGTCTATTACATGCATGATTAAGAAATACAGACATAAAATTTAAAAAATGGGGATACACTGAGAATCTTAATTAAGACCTAATGGTTGGCACTTTTGGGGGTGATAAAAGGAGACAATAAGAACTGACCCACTCCTTATCTATGGCTTTGTAAGGGGCTGGCTTACTTCTAGAGAGGAGTCATAGAGGCTTAGATTGCCCTGCCCCTCTCCTCTATGCTGGACCCCTGGTCCTGCCAAGATTAATAACAGCTACAGAATAACACCTTGTAATCTAGAATGAAATGCACATCCTTAAAAAGAATCAGTCAGTCCCAGCCCTCCAGTAGCAATAGAATAACTGAAAAGCTTGGAAAAAGCTTCCCAGAAATTCAACATGCTGCCATTGGGTGGCCTTGACTTGGTTTTCCTCCTCCCTTAGACTTAGGCTTTCTTGTTTCTGCTGACAGGACTGGGACCTTTTAGGTTAATACAAGGGGGCCAAGACACTCCAGAGAACTCCAGTTACTCTGTCCAGATACTCTGGGGAATTCCCACCACAGTTTATATTTTACCAGGAAAAATACTGACCTGACTTCCAAAATGCTGCCATGTTCACAGGCCCCCAACTGTTTCTTTTAAAGTGTATCTGTCTAATCAGCAGGTTTGCTGTGAAGGAACCTCCAAGTGTGGCAGAAATTGTCTTCCTGTGGAGAGAACAGTGGGGGAGCAGGTGCTTGAACGTGGGAATGTCAGAGCTCAGAGTAGAGGCAATTATTCTCCCCCATGTCACTCAGCATGGAGGAGAAATTAGCAAGGAAAAAGCAGGCAGCTGCTCTCCCCTGGGTGTCCTGGGCCGCTAAGAGGAGAGGGCGCTCCGCACACCTGGGCACAGGAGCTGTGCTGGCACCCGCAGCTCTCACTGGCCGGTGCTCAGCTGGCCCCCACCCATGCACCAGGCCTCTATCCTATCTAATAAAAAAGCAATATGCAGATTGACCATCATTCCAACACACAAGCTGGCTGCCCCCATGTGGTCAAAGATCCTGCCCCCATGTGGACACAAGCTGGCCAGCAGGGGAGGGCAGTTGGGAGGGACCAGGCCTGAAAGGAAGAGCAGTTGTGGGTGATCAGGCAAGCAGGGGAGGGCAGTTGGGAAGCACAAGGCCTGCAAGGGAGGACAGTTAAGAGGGATCAGGCCTGCAAGGAAGGGCAGTTGGAGGTGATCAACCCTGCAGGGGAGGGCAATTAAGGGTGACCAGGCTGGCAGAGGAGGGAAGTTGGGGGCAAACAGGCTGGTAGGGGAGCAGTTAGACATCAATCAGGCTGGGATGGGAGTGGTTAAGGGGTGATCAGGCTTGCAAGCAGAAGCAGTTAGGGGCAATCAGGAAGGCAGGCAGGCGAGCAGTTGGGAGCCAACAGTCCTGGGTTGTGAGAGGGATGTCCGACTGCCAGTTTAGGCCCGATCCCAGTGGGTGGGATCGGGCCTAAACTGGCAGTCGGACATCCCTCTAGGGGTCCCAGATTGGATAGTGGGCAGACTGGGCTGAGGGACACCCCCTGATTTTGTGCACTGGGCCTCTAGTATACTGATGAACAAAAAAGGACCAGGGACATAGAAACATGGAACAGACTGATGAATCTCAGTGGGAAGGTGAGGGTGGGTGGTGAGTGGGGAGAAATTAACCAGGGAATTTATATTCACATATGTGTAGCCCATGGTCACAGACAATAGTATGGTGAAGGCCTGGCAGGGGTAGGTGCAGGGTGAAGGGGTCAGTGGGATGAAAAAAGGGGGACATCTGTAATACTTTTAACAATAAAGATAAATTTAACAAAGAAATCAAACCCTAACGTAAAAACATACCCTAGTTATAATAAAATTCAATAGTTAAAGTAATAAGGTATTTGTGACTAAAACAAAACAACATAACAAAGTCATTGTTCTGAGCATGACCACCAGTTTCCCTTTCTTTACATTGAACATGAATGATCAGAAATTATTTTAGGAAGAAAACCGTAGCCATCTGGATTTCAATGGTGCTAGCCCAATTCCCACTTCTTTCTGATCCATTGCAACACAATTCTTCAGATATGCTTATCTTTTATGCCTTTCCTTCCTGGGTCTTTACATTTGTAGCGCATTTTAAGGTTTCTAAGTTTTTTTGGATCTATTTTCTCCTTGTTTCTTAGAAAACTCCTATGGGCTAGGAAATACCCCCTCCCCCCCCCCCCCCCACACACACACACCCAAAAAAAGGCTTGAATGACACAAGGTAGCTGATGTCACATGGCCAACTCAGAACAGCACTATCACCCAGATCTCCCAAATGTCCTTAATGCTCTAAATTTTAAGTGGACAGGGCTACCCCTCTCATCTCTTAAACAGCCCATCTTACCCAAAGAATTTCTGATCAGCCTGGCCAGTGGCTCAGTTGTTTGGAACATTGTCCACACACCAAAAGATTACAGGTTTGTTCCCTGTCAGGACACATATCCAGGTTTTAGGTTCAATATTTAGTTGGGGCATGATTGGGAAGCAACACATTGATGTTTCTTTTTCTTCTCTTCTCTTCTCCCCTCCCCTCCCCCCCTCCCCTCTCCTCTCCCTTCCCCCTCCCTTCTCCTCTACTCTACTCCCCTCTCCTCTCCTCCCCTCTCCACCCCTCCCCTCCCCTCCCCTCCCCTGTCCTCTCTTCTCCTCTCCTCTCCTCTCCTCTCCTTTCCTCTCCTTTCCTCTCCTTCAGTGAGGATTTAAAAAAAAAGGATTTCTGTTAAAAGCACCTTCTGAATACCAAGCAATGGTCCATCCACCTCCCCCTACTTCATTCCTCCCTATGAACCTTTCAACAGCAGTGAATCACAAAAGTTTTCTTCAAACCACTGAGACTAGAATTACCACTTACCTTGGCACACCTTCATCAGTGTAGAAAGAGAAAGGATATTTATAAATCATCATATGCATGGCCCCCAGCTCCAAATCCTTATAGTAAGTCAAGACACATCTGCACCTCTTTTTGGATGGGGCATGGAGCACATGCAGAATACCATGTCCATTCGTGGAAAAGAATCGCTGCTCTCTCTCAAAAAGCTGAAGTTCCACTACAGGCTCTCTTAGGGGGAGGTGAAGAGTTTCCGCTCCAGACATGCTGCCCTCGGTGGCCTTTGTTCCACATCTTTAGACTCAAATGAGTGAGAGGCAACATAGTTGAATGCGCAGAGCAGGACTTTGAAAAACCCAGTCTCTGCCCTGTACTAGCTGTGTGACTGTGGACACAGCATTAGCCTTCTGTTCCTCATTTCTTACCTGTAACATGGGAATCATAACACTTACCAAGGCTGATGAATTACATGAAATATTTTAGGGAAAGAACTTAGCAAATAGTAAGTGCTAAAAATAGCAATGAATGATTACTACTTTAATTATTACCATAGACCTAGAAGAATGGATTTTGAGACAGATGAACAAATAGATAAGCAAATGATCAGCAGCCAGAAGACTAAAAGAAAATGTTCTGTGTCTTCCTGTCTAAAAATGCATCCTGAATTTGCACAGGTATGCAGGTATGCAAAGATGCATATACAGGGTTTTCACTGCTGCATTGCGTATAAATGCAGAACACAGGATATCTTTGACTTTGGCTAATTGATCCTGCTAAGTCTAGCATTGTATTAGATGAGCAGTCTACTTACTTTTATAAGAGGAAACATTCTGGATCCGGTGACCAGAAGTCATATTTAATCACCACAATAGAGAGTTGCAGCCCCATCAAGTCCTGCACCTGAGCCAGAGTGCAGACCCAGAGCCCCTGAACTGGAGTTTGGGGTCCCCTAGAGGAAGAAACTTACTACATTGCTAAAAATGTACACTGTGAATCCCTCTCTGAGACCTCTCTGTGATAAAAATCAGTGGAAAACATTGACAACTCACTTCAGGCAGTACTGCCACTGCCCACTCCTCATGAATGAAGATTTAGGTCATCCCACCAGACAAGGAACACCTCTAGCCAAGGGACAACTCTAGCTGAGACACTGGCCAAAGACAGAGAAATGTGGAATGAGTAATAGGAGAAAGTAGTTACAAATACCAGTATAATCATGTAATAAGTTGCAGAAACAAAGATTGAAATAGTTATGAGCATTTCTTCCCTATTTTGATGTAAATGCATTTGCATATATTTTAGCCAATTTGTCTGCCCCTTTCACATTTCTCCAACACAAAAATGTGTTAATCAAATCTCATCCCAAGGAAAAAACTATATAACTATGTGAGATGTTGACTGTAGGCTAACATTTTTGTGGTAATCATTCCATAGTCTATACAGCATATATAAAAAGCTAATATGCAAAGTGTCTCCTTGGGAGTTTGACTGAGAGACCAGGAGTTCAATCGCTCACTATGACATGCACTGACCATCAAGAAGTGGCGTGGAATGAGGGAAAGCCCCAGCCCCCTGATTGCTGGCTAGTGGTAGGGACCCTACCTGTGCATGAATTTCATGCACCGGGCCTCTAGTATATGCATAAATCAAACACTGTGGCTTACACCTAAAACTAATACAACATCATATGTCAATTATATCTCAATAAAACTGGGGGAACAGATGTATCCATAGTAGTTAACCTTACAGCCTACTATGTAAAGTAGACTATCAAAAAGTCATGTGACTCAGAAGAATAAATAACATATCCAGATATGAGTAAAATGACTTTCTGTTCTCTTTTGTGGAGAGAGTTAACATGTTTTGATTGGAGGAGGAATAGCAGCATCATGTTAAATGTGAAAGAGATTTTACTGTTGTCTTTATTTGGAAGTTAAGTTTGGTGTAAGAAGTGTGTATGGAAGCCACATTAACGAGGAGTGGACTGTGGGGGCTTTATATTTTATTAACTTGGTAAGCTGAATTGCATTTCCCAGAATTCTCTTTCCTGTATGATTTTGGATTAGTGTTGGCCATAAGAGGTATTTACTTAAGATTGTGGAGGTAAAGTTAAGTAACAGCCTTCTTCATGCTCTTCAGGTAGTTGTCAGGCACTGTGGCAGCCCTTACATACGGTTGCTCACCTTCTTAGTGTGGGGCAGCACCCAGGCCTGCAGCTCCTCCAGCTCCCACCTGACCTAGCTCTTTACCTTCCAGAGCCAGGTGTGAATTCAGTCCCATGGACAACGGTGCCAGCTTCTGTAGGTCACCCACCTACAGAAGATTAGAGTAACTAAAAGACAGTCTTGGATTCTAGTTTGCCTTTGTTCTCTCTTACTCCCTGTCCAGTTCCCCCTTCCCCCACCCTGCTGCTATCACAGCTGACCTATAGTGACCTCTGCTCAACACCAGGTGCAGGAGCCTTATGGGGAACATGTTATACACTTCACATTACTTGTAAATGCAGAACACAGGATATTCACAATTGTATGAGGTATAATCCCTATTAAAAACCTTTTATCCCTACCACTCAGAGTGGTCCTGATTCTCTGATCAAACTTTGACTGATACACTATGATTTTAGTTTTTATCTAACATTGATCATTTGGATATCTGGTTTTTATGAAAGATTGATTATGCTGAGCCCAGACTTCCCATGGCCACAATTAGCTGGAGCTGAGCAGTGGCTATGCCCTGAGATGATGCATGAAGTGTCTAGTTTGCCCCAATCCCCATATGGCCCTCGTTTATATTTCATGCCTGGTCCCCAGAAGCTTTTGGGGTTTATGGTCCCTAAACTGGAGGTTTTCCTAAAAGGTCTGGTCTGATTTCTAGTCACAGGGCACGAAGCCTTTAGTATTACCTGGCAGAACAAACTGCATTGTCAGGTTGACTGAGTAGCATGTAACGAAAGTACCAACACCTCATTAAAATAACTATATATTCCTCATTAAATTATTATTCCATCCTCAGGAAGCATAGCATAATACCCACATTTTACTCAGTTTAATTCATTGCAGTTGATAGAGTGATGAAAAGTACACTTTTCACAGACTTTGAAGTTGGAAGAGATGTGAGACAATACCTGGTGGAACAGGTCCCAAAGTCTTCTCCATCATCACCCAGGTTCCTCTGAGACTCTTCGGGGCTCAGAGATGGAGCTGTGCATCTCAGTGGGCAAGGCTTCTTCACTCTGTTCAACAAGAGAAGTTTCCGGTTACTCATGTCAGGTTGAGTTTCTGCTTAACTTTCTTTTGCTTTAAAGAGGGAACTTGTCTAAGCCTCTCATTTCACAGATGAGGAAATTCAAGGACAAAGAGCCCCCAAATCAACAATGTGCTACTACATAAGATGCAATAAGATCACAGGACTCCAGACCTTCACCCAAGGATTTAGTCCATTCATCCACTGTCTCAAAGGCAACAATACTGGTTGTGCCAAGAGAACTCAGATTGTACCCAAGACCAGATGTCATGTGGGTAGATCTGCTTCTTGATTATGCAGAAAGGGCTAACCCTAGGATGCTGCTGGTTTCCTCCCCATGGCACAGAAAGACTCTAATCCCCTATTATTAGTCCTTTGTGCTTTTTGTACCAGGATCTGAATGAATAAGACATGAGAAACATTCAGAAGTTATTTATTTCCCTATTTAACTGAAACAGTTTATTTGTTTTGTCTTAAAGAAGAGGCATCTTGTTCCCTTTAAATCCACTTAGACAAAAACTGGATGTTATTGACAGAAGGCCAGTGATATGCATCTCAGGTTTTATATGGGGATTTTCATTTTGTCACATCTAGTTTAAGCCACCAGCCTAATTTAATTACAATTAATGAATCACTATTTACCCTGAGGCAGAACCAGGTTTTCTTGCTGAAGAGGTGTTCAGTGCATAGCATTCAAATTCATGACCTAGACCTCAAATTAACGGGCTGTCCATTAAGAATGGATGAGTGGCTTTGAAGACTGCATTTATCGGTTGTCCACACTCCTCTCTTGCAGTCCCCAGCAGTCCCTTTGGAAGAGACAATCAGAAAGGGAAGGTACAGCAGATGAATGTCCCTGATAGCCTACCTAGTGCCCAAGGAAGTTTCATTGAAGTGAAGCTCTGCTCTTGCGGGGGTGAGGCTCATGAAGTTGTAGAAAAAATCGCCCACTGAGAAGTCGGATTTTTCCCACAGTGCCTAGGGTCTTATTGTTGGGAAAAGGCTAATAGGACCCTAGTCCAAATTTGGTCAATGAGGATTTGGTGAGCACTTACTATGTGCCTAAACCTGGAGATATTTAGCAATGCCAGGATGTGTATAATAATATTACCTATTACCTATAAATATGAGGAATATAGACAATCTTGGGCTGGGATAGTAGGAAAGTTTACCTTGTAGAGTTGTCAGTCATGCTACTAGTATGCTTGTCAGGGTTGATTATTCATCTGGCCTAATTATTTGTCTTGGTGGCCCTTTCTTTCTTCCATTGCTTTATTGGCCAAAGAGAGTAGAGGCTATAGTAGTTGTGCTTCCATGCTAGGACTTCCATGGCACAGGATTCAGGGATTAAGAAGGGTTGGATGCTGAGGAGAGGGGTCTCAGGAAGTGCCAGAATGCCCCTAAAAGGTGAGAAGGCCTGTGGGAATGCATTCTTGGTACTGATTTGAAGATGTTTTAAAGTTGATCCACAACCAGGCCCATGGATAAGCAGACCACTGCTCTGTCTGAGGGGTGAGTTCCTGTTGGTGGTGACAGGACTTATTGCTGGCTCAGCCACAAGGACAAAGAGTTGCACTCCCATCTGCAGTGTTCTTTGACTAGAGGCCATGGCTGCGGTTGCTCTGAATGGAGCCTCACTATCCCACAATTAGCCCTTTCATCTTTATCCATTGCTGTGGTGACTTCTTAAGCCACAGCTATAGACTCCACAATGGCCTTCTCCAGACCATCTCAGGACTCCTGGGTCACTGGCCTATCCCCATTTCTTCCAAAAAGCTTAAAGCTAGATCACAATGTATCTTCTTGCAATTTCTACCTCTGCCACTTTCCCGTAATCATTTCCTTATTGGAACAACCTCTCTTTTCAGGTTATCAAATCACCCTGCTGCTTCTCTTACATTCTCTTAGAAGTTCTAACAACACATGAGGCTGAAAAGTGGGACTGATGAACTGCATAGATGGGGTGAAATGTGCTAACTTTGAGAAATGAAGTTCATGAAGATTGAACTTAACTTCCTCCAGATAGTTCCTCTAATTCCTCTGACCAACATCTCTGCTGTCTCTTTCTAACTGTCCTTGGCACATTATGAGCTAAGTTTGCAGGTTCTCCTTAACATTTGATGCATACTCACTCATTTAGCAGGACGGAATAAGGCCTGTAGGAAGCAACTAACCCGGTTATTTCTTTCCCTCAAAGATTTAATCATCTTATTGAAGAGATATCATCATCAACACCACACACACACACACACACACACACACTCAATTAAATAGTAAGAAAACAACATAAGAGTTGTTACAGGACAAGGTACAAGAAATGTTAAATGAGTGCTCTCAACTATAGGTGTGATATGAATGGGAGAGGGGAGCCTGTGGGCCTGGGCTTGGACACCCTATAACAGTGTTTTTCAACCTTTTTTGGGCAAAGGCACACTTGTTTCATGAAAAAAATCACGAGGCACACCACCATTAGAAAATGTTAAAAAAATTTAACTCTGTGCCTATATTGACTATATATAAAGTAATTCTCTTGAATAGGAATCAAATAAACACAAAGAAAGTATTTTATAATTACTTTATTATGAAATATTAAGTAAACAAAATAGTGAAAAATTATAAAATTCTTGTCTTGTCTGCACCTACGGCACACCAGGCAACATCTCGCGGCACACTAGTGTGCCGCGGAACAGCGGTTGAAAAATGCTGCCCTATAAGACTGATTTAAGCTTTTCCAAAACGAGGGTGATAATTTGATAAGCAATATGCCAGTTTGCCATGATAATAAAACATCACATTCTCTATTTAATGTGTGTCCGGGTTGTCTCCATAGCTAGACTGCAAGTTTTTGAGTAGAGGGACCCTGCCCTATGTTCTTGTTGGACCATTCTCCCCTATGTCAGTTTTACAAAGAAAAAGCATAATGTCTTATAGGATTGTATGCCAGAGACATGCACGGGATTGAATCAGAGCAAGTCACGCCCTAAAACATTCATGCTGGGCTTTTTCAAAGAGGAAAGAACCCAAGCTTGGAGGCCAGCTTGAGTGAAAAGAGATCTTCAGGCAGCACAAGTCACCGAGTGCCAGGACTGACCAGCAGAACCTGAGCGACGGATGAATGATTACTTGGACACATGTTTCTGTGAAAGAAATGGCTAAGGGACTGCTTGGCTGTAGGAACCAAACAGCCTCGTTCACCTGCCTCCTCAGGCTTTTATTGTAGCAGCAACTTTAACTAAAATTAACCTCTAGATGTCAGCAGGGGAAGCATCCTTGAGAAAGCACATGCTTCTACAAGGTTATGTCTAAAGATTAAACATAGAGATTCTAGTAAAACACCTGGGGGCTCAGATTCATTTGGAAAAGTCAAGGCAAAAGCTGCTGCCTTCAGCAAGGATCCCTACAGGCCCCCAACATTTCAGAGAATCCTCCTTACAGACTTTCTAACCATGTCTCGTGCTTCCCCAGAACCAAGACCCTCACAGGAATGGCAAACTTTCCTTTCAGTAGCATGGTCAGAAATTCTCCCTTGTAGCTTATACCTTTCAAAGAGATCAAAATAGTTTGTGCTAATAATTATTATAATGACCATCTGATATCATTTCCCCCATGAAGCTTAAGATTCATGGACTCTCACTTGCACAGGCATCTTCTAAATTCATGTACCTAGTCATCTTAAATTCCTTTTCATAATGAGGACCCTTCACATTGTATTTTTTAGTCCCCAGAAAATGAATCTCCCCGTGTAATTTATCATCCATTTGCTAAGTGCTTTTCTTATGGAAGCTTGAGAAAACTATAAGCCAATTATATATAACTTAGACTTTATGAAGAACCCCAGAGAGGTTAACTGACTTGCTCAAGGTCACACAGCAAGTTAAGACAGGTACATTTAACATCTTTAAATGAGTTTCAGAACAGAGATGAGATAATGAGAGCACTGTTCTGAGAAACATTATGTTCTTTCGAAGCTATACTCAGCTTGTAAGGTGAGAAGCATGGAGTTGTGGGCCTAAGTCACCAGGTCTCATGGGAGCAGACAGACACCAAATGGAATTATATGGTTGTGTATTGATACTAAAGTTCACCACATTCTCCACTTCAAACTACAGCAGCAAATGGATAGAAAACAGCCTTGGGAAAACTGGCTATTTAAAGATATTACTGAACATCCAAACTGTTTATAGTTTCTGAGTTTTATTTTGTTTTCGCCCTTTTTTGCTATAGTGTAGTCAATCGTGTCCCATAGAATGGGTCTTTTGTATAGAAAGGAAGTATGCCAACATCCAGTCGTATGTGAATAGTTGTTGAGTCTTCAAATATTTAGTGAGCATCTCCTGTGGGCTCACACTGTGTGAAGGGCTGGCCACAGCCTAGTTGTGAGTGCTGCAGAGTCATGGGCTATTTAAGCAACTATATCTCTTTCTGCAAATCCTTTAGCTTCAGATCCCTTAAATTGAGGCTCCATCATAGGGCCAGGTACAGGAGTAGAGGGCCTGTGTGAGAAGGCCATGTGGCCAAGGTCCTCAACTACAGATTTATAAAATTAAAGTGAGGCTTTGGAGATATCATAATAAGATGCAGCAAAGACATTCATAATACATCTTGAAATGTGTGCCGTTTCCAGACCACACAACCTGTAAGATTTTAAAGTAAAACTTTCTATTATCTTATAACCAACACATTCCTATATCATGGCATTTTTGTCAACAAAAGTGTTAAATCTTCTTCTAACATTGAGGTTCATTTAGCTACCTCCAGCAGGTGTGTCAATGAATTTCTCTGGAGAAAACCAGCACCATCGCCAGTGGTTTTCTTATACACGCGGTCATCTCCATCTAGTTCATGACTAGCCAATGCCTCTCCCACTTGGAGGTAAGCTCCCAGAGAGCAGGCACTGTGACTACCTTGTTCACTACCGAATCCTTAGTGCTTGTCTGACACAAGCATAAGTACTCATTAAAACATTGGTTGAAGAAATGAATAAATGAAGTTTAACCCCAAAGAGTAAATAAGATGGAACGTGAATGACTATTTGGCAAGTATGATAATTGCTTTAAGTCTTAACAGCTTTGAGATTTGTATGGATAACTGTTGTTATCCCCATTTTATAGATGAAAAAAATTAAGGCTTAGTGTTCTTTTAAAAGATTACACAGTGTAGAGCTTGCATTTAAACACCTGACTGCCTGACTCCATAGCATGAACTTAAACCATTTATTCTTTTGCTCTATCTTCTGACATAGACAATGACAACAATAATAAATATTACTGAATACTTTTTTCTTATTACTGTGCTGGCTACTTATAAAAATTATATTGATTATTTGTACCCAAAACTTCTGAAATAGGAACTATTGCTGTTTCCATTTTACAGATGGGGAAACTGAAGGGTAGAGGGAATCAACTAACCACTAATGGGCTATTTAGATTATGTTGAATGTCAACCAATAGAACAGTCACACAAGTCCATGTAACTTGACTTTTCTTTGCCTGATTTAAATTTCAAAGTATGCAGACCTTTCCAGTAACATTCAGTGAAGCAATTGCCTATTAGGAGTTTTCTCAGAAGTTGGTGTCTCACAAATGAGAGCCTCTCTGTTTTGGGGGTGGCTTTTGTGTTATTTCCAGCAATTATTTTCCATTTACCTCTGCTGAGCAAGCCAATAATTGGTGACTTTCCATCTAACCACTTCCCTGGATGACAAATCACATTACTCTGAATTCCCCATAGCTTTATAAGTCTCTCCAAGGCCGGTGGTCGAACACAAGAAATGAAACTTTGATCATTTGTGTTCATGACAGAGAAAATGGGCTTCCGGGGACCCCAGGTGCTGTGGCAAGGCCCATGCACTCTGAAGGCCCCGTGTCCCTGGGGCTGCTGAGGGAACTCAGATCAGAGACAAATCTTCTAGAAGGTGTGGAGCTATGTGCTTCTAGCAGGTGTGGGCCTATGTTAGTTCCTGTGGCTGCCATGACAAATTACCACAAGCTCAGTGGCTTAAACAATAGAAATTTATTCCCTCCCAGTTCTGGAAATTAATTCTCTTAATGAAGTCGAAATCAAGGTGTCTTCAGGGCTTTGTTCTCCTGGAGGCTTTATTAGAGAATCTTTCCTTGCCTCTTCTGCTGCTGGTGGCTGCAGGTGTTTCTTAGCTGTGACTGCAAACCCAATCTCTGCCTCTGTCTTCTTGTGTCTTTTCTAAGGACCCTTAGTCTCTGCTGCTCGGAATCTAATCAGACAGACTGATCCAGTCCCCCTGATCAAATACTCATGATACAATGTGGCATGTTCTCTAAAAGAGGTATATGCAAGGATTATTAAATGTGTTAGTGGACATGTAAGAAGGAAAGGCAGACGGTCTAGATGGCCATTTATTCTCAAGGTACCTGGGGACCAGCAACACTGATTGGTCAAAGATCCCACAGCTCAGACACGATGGAAATAAGGCTTGAACCCAGAATTTCTGACTATTGCTTAGAGGCTACATGCTTCTGGCAGCTGAAAACAAAGAAGTTGTCCTCTGTCAAGGTAGATCATCAAGGTCTTAGTGACTTTTCCTTTGAGTTCTAGAGATTTTTATTAGATCTGGAGAGACACTGTGGGGGAAGGTCTTACAGACTGGTAGTTACTAATGGTCTTGCTTTGTGCTTCATCAATCATTTTTTTTCTTTACCTTTTCATTTTTGAGGCAAGAGATGCTGGATATGGAAACCTGAACTATCTTTTGATAAAAAGTTTTCAAACATCAGTGAGACAGAATAGCAAATTCTGGGGAACATTAAGTACACTGATGAGGGCTCTGGGATTCTTAATCTCTGGGCTCTCTCCCCATGTGTTGCCATCACTGGCCGGAGTACACCACCTTTCCCAGTCTCACTCAAATAAGAGAAAATTATTAAAAAATGATTCAGTGGCCACCTGTTTAAGCCTTTCCATGTGGTGGGTAGTGTGCCTTATATAAATCACATCCTTTGTCCATCTAACAATTCTTTGAAGCAGGTTTTAGTACCTGCATTTTACAGGTGAGGAAAACTAGGTATTAAACTCCAGCAGTTAAATAACTTTCCAGGAACACTCAATTCACAAATTTCAGTAATAAATACTGAACTTGTGACCCTCTGACTCCAAAGATCATGCCCATTAGCAATAAGCCAGGGTTTTCCAAAGTGAGTTACCTGAGCTAACTTTAACAAAATAAGGAACATTGTTGTATATACAGATAGTCATTACAATGAACATTAGAAGACCGTAGCTAGTGAGATAAATTTGTGATATATCATTTCCTTTTGAAATATAATAAATTTTTCAGTAAGAAAAAGTAAGTAGGTTGAAAGAAAAAAAAACACACACATTGCTTTAGTAATAATGCTAAGAAGTTTGTGACAGTGTAGCAAACACTGTGTAGGTGATGCACAGAGTCTGAAAAGCACTGAACTAAGTCCAACTGCTTCCTATTGTTTTTATTTCACCTGTCATACCCCTGAGAGTCCACAGACCCCATCCCTCTGCTGACTTCACTCCTGGATGGTGCTCCTCTCACTGGGGGTAAAGTCTCTTGGAAGTCATGGGTAAAAAACCCAGATACTATGACATTTTCTTAATTTCATATATCAATTTTGCATATAAAATTGTAATGTATATTTACCTATTTTAAGTGAAAATGTCTTTGCTCTGACCATTAGTATTTAAAAGGTACTTTTTAAAAGGCTCCCCCCGCCCTCAATTTAGAGTTTCTTTTTCAATGGAGTCTCCCCAAAGTTAAATTTAAAAAAAATGGATGTAACATATAATGCACTATATAAATGCATTTTATTATGAAGTATTCATTGAATTATAGAGATAGGTAAGATATACTTTTTTTCTCCAAGGAGAGAGACGCATGAACAAGTAACTATAATGCAAATTTCATTTAGGTGAGAAGTTCAAGAGGAGCAAAATTATATGGAAGCACAAGAAGAGGAGGCAGGGCTTAAATAAGAGCTATATGAGAAGACTCTGTTGAGTAGGCATACTTTACACTCCAACTAACTTGTGTTTCCTAAAGTGCAGTGTAAGAAATTCCCTGGTGTGAGATGTGTGACTTACATATGAGATGAAAGTCAAGCTTTGTCCCCAAGAGGTAAAGAAATCCCTGTGGATGAGAGAAGCTCACAGGACCTCATTGAAATGGCTCAGCCTGAAACTCTTTGTCTTGTAGACTGTCAAGAGCTCACAGGAGTATGGCTGGTGGTGGGAGTTTAGAAAAGAAGCACACCCTAAAATGCAGAGACAACTTGCTGTTGCTTCATTAGCTTTCTATCAAACAGACCTCTCTGTTTGGATATTTCATAGGCATATTTTCAGGAATGACAGCACCAAGGCAGAAATCACCCATGTATGGGAGGCATGGCCAGTGGCTTGGTCTAATTTTAACCCTAAAATGAAGAAAGGGTTTATTTGTTAGGGCTAAAATGGAAGCCAAGAACAAACCTTATAAAAAAAAAATGAGGGGCAGAGCCCAAATTACTATACTTACTGCCTAAATTCACAGTTCCAGGGATACTCCAAGTCCAGGATAGGCAAGACAGTGGTTCTGACGAATTCAAACAGCACAGTCTCTTTTACATGATCTTTCCCATTTTTGTTCTAGCTCCTTTCTCTTTGTCAGGGGACTGTGAGGACCATATTCACCCTCAGGGCTTGTTGAAGAAAACAGGAATAGATGCCCAGCTAGAGCATGGACCAGCTCCTCTGTAGTGGGTAAGTAGTAAAATGATAATTTACTAAAAAGACATTGGAATCTAGCATGAGTGTTCTCGTGATTTTATCTGGAGATTCTGGTTTCTTTCCATGCAAGTCCTCCCTGGTGATCACTAATACCTTTGTCTTACTGAGATCCCACTTCTGTTATAAACACTACCTTAAATATAGCAACTTCCTAGCTAATTGACTTTGGGCAAGTTACTTAAACTCTCTATCTCTGCCTCAGTTTCCTTATCTGCAAAATGGAAATAATAGAAGTGTCATTATGAAGCATTTTTAAAAAGCCTGGAAGACATACATGCACCACTTTCCTTATTGTATTGTATCTATTCATATATTTACATTGTCTTCTTTTCTAGAGTGACACTTTCTACTCTTTGCCTTCTCCTGGGCAATAAGGTAGCATTCTGAGAATGGTAGTTGTAGTGTGCCCCATCTGTTCCTGTTTAAATAGCTCAATCCCTACAGTTGGCCTTACAAGTCGCTTCCTCAGTAGGGGAAGGCTTGGAACTGAGCATTTAGGAAGATTTCTTCCACTAACTTGGTTTGATAGCTACTTCATTGATGTGTCTCATCCCTGCATCATTCTCTCTCTTGAATATCACCCCACCAGAAAGGTATTAAAATGTCCATGGATTTAGTTAGTTTTGCCCTTGTAAGCTCTTAAGTGCATATTTGCAAAAGTGATGGCTCTACTTGACTTGTATCTCTGTGATAGGGACTCTTGTTGTGGTCATAATCCCTGTAGGTCTAGGCCAGTTGCTGCTTCAAAGGGCCAATCATTTTGAATGGTTCCACTTAAAGACTTAAAGTTTGTCTACAAGGCCAGACTGAAAGAGTTCTTTTTCAGTTGACTTGGTTTTATCGGCCACAGTTGCAGCTAGTCAATGAGCTATCTATGGATGCATGCATGGTTGATCCAATTCAGTTGTTAAGGTGCCTGAAATAACATCAATCCATTGATTGCTTCACCCTTAATGACAAGCAGCCCTTATGATGACTAAAAAACCCTCTATTTTATTGGGAAATTACCAATGGAGTAATAATCATTGCATGTAGATATGTTCAAGTGATGACTAAAAGATGTTTTCTTTCCTAAATTCCCAAAAATGAGTCTTTCTGGTTGTGATGATCAGGAAATGGCATTGTGTGTGAAGGGGAAAGGTAGTAGGGATAAACGGTAGGAGCCACTTTAGGATAAACAGTCCTTTTCTCAGTGGGCTTATGTTAAGTTCTCCCTTTGATTAATAATCATAACCAAAGGGGCCATCTCTATTTTAATTCCTCATAATTTCTATGAATCTACAACAGTCACTTCATTCCTCACAGAGACCCACTTGTTCTCTCAAATCCAGATGAGCTGTCAATGGCATCCAGGATAGTCCATTATTTTAATAGCTATCCTGAATCAGCCACGTGTAAACTGAGTCAATGCAATCTGATTGTCACAGTCTTCTCCCCTCTCACAAATGAGAGCAAACATATAAGTGTATGTCATTTATCTGGTCTGTGTTCATTTTCTTCTTGTTTGAATATAAATGAACAAGTATAACCCGCTACCCATTCAGAAGAAGAGAAAGAGTTTATAATCAAAGTTCCAAAATACATATTAGATTATTTTTAGAAGTTGATAGGAACTAAAATTTACATTTATTTTGGAATAGAAAAAAATTGACAGCCTGAAATTATATTGAAACATTAAATTTATTTAAAAAGAGAAAGTATACAAAAATCTGTTTTATATAAGAAAATAGGACTTTTATAGAATAGAATGCAGAATAAATACAAAAAGCATGAGAATGGAAACATATAAAATAAAAATATGTTAAAGCATTAAATACAAATATTGAAATTATTTCTCTACTTAAAAAAAACCATAGAACTAATATATTATATGAGTAATGGAAATAATAGAAGTGTCATTGTGAATGACATCTGAAGTATTTTTTAAAAGCCTGGAAGATACATGAATCACTTTCCATATAATACATATTCACATATTTACATTGCCTTCTTCTTCTCTAAAGTAACACTTTCTGCTCCATACCTTCTCCTGGGCAATCAGATAGGGCTCTTGAAATGGTAGTTGTAGTGTGCCCCATCTGTTCCAACTTAAATACCTCAATCCCTATAGTTGGCCTTCCAAATTGCTTTGTACATATCTCCAGATTATGCTTCGCAGAGAAACAGAAGCAAAGGAGTTAACCTAGTTTGTAGTCAGTCTCTCCCATTAAAGACATTACCGATAAATCCAGGTTGGGAGCACACCTATTCCCATTCGGGGTGGGCTCTTGTGCATTTCTCTTAACTTTGGGCCAGGAAAATTCTTTTCTGTGGGAGGGGTTTGATTTCTGCTTCACTGACAGAGGTGAGGTACAAGACTTCATTCCATTAACGACTGTTTCAGTCTGCTTCACTTTTCCACTAAGACTGAGAAACTTTCTTTTTAAAATTTTCCTTGTTCTATTTCCTAAGACTAAATTATGTAGCATAGTATCAAATGGACTCGATGAAACAGAACATCATCTGTGGTGTCATGTACATGATCTGATAGAAATTTGTGATTCAAATTGCATTACCAAATTACTTTCCACTTCTTAATAAACTTAATGAGTTAAACCTGACCACAGAAATCAACTTCGTGTACTTGAAGAAACGCTAACGTTTTATTTTACCAGGGAGGTAATCAGATAACATTTTTATGATGGAGGACTGTTTAGTTTGAACAAACACCAAATTTTCTTTTGAAAATTCAAATTATACTTGTGCCAACTGATAGCTAAGGTCTTCAGAATATAAAATGTTTGCCTTTTAATTTAAAAAGTGCTCTATGGTTCCTGATAATTACAAAGAACAGGCTCTCGGACCATTTGTACTGAGAAAGGAATATGTGGGCTGCACAGTGAGTGGTCCTCTCACAGAACAAGCTGTGACTCAAGGAGGCTGGATTCAAGATGGCGGTACCTTTGTCCAGCAGCTGCACTTTTGGTCCAGTTGAAACCAGCATCCCAACTCTTCCTTACTCACTGACTGTATACTTTATTTCTAAAGTAACTCATTTTTCCATCTGGAAAATAAGGGTTTGAGGCTTGCTCAGTGGTTGACAGCCATTCATTCTGAGGGCATATTTTATCCCATTTAATTCTCATGACACTATTAGAATACTATTATCCCCAGTTTACTGATGAGAAAACCACAGTACAGAAAGGTAAATTAGGTGATGGAGACAGAGGACAAAACACTGACTGTTGATTACAGAGCATGCGTTCTGGACCACCCCAGTGCAGCATATGGTGCTTTTGTCACTGGCCTCAGTGGGTCTGGGGCCAAGGTGTTTACTGTCCCAGAGCCTCAGTTTCCTCTACTGCCTGCTTTAGCTTCCACATTCTAGTTCCATCCCTGTTTGCTAACAGATTCACCTGCCTCTTTCCACTTTGTCTTTTGCCCTTGTACTCCTTCCCTCAAAAAAAATAAATAAATAAAAATGTACTGTTGCAGCCCGGTGAGATATTAGGACACAAACAAAACTTTAGCCTACACAAACACAACTACAGAACCATTCTTTTTTTCTTCATAAGTGAGGATGCTGCATGTGCCAGGGTTGCCTCAACGTTTCTACTGGAATGTTGTGATTGTTATTTATTACAATTGTGTAACTTTAAATCCCCCTTGCTGCATTCTTGCCAGCACCCCAGCAGGGGCCAGTTTCCCTACCCAGGGCCCTGCTATGCTGCAGTGCTGTTCATTAGAATGGGGTTTTACCTGGGTAATGGCTTTTGAGGAATGCATCCCAGCAGTTGAGGCAGCTCCCAGCTGAACAACCTGCCATTTGTGATGCCTCCTTCAGGTTAAACATTTTAGATTAATCAATAAGTAAATGGCAAATAAATGGCATGAGCCCATGTCCAATATAAATGAGATCAACTGCAGAAGCAGAAAAGGGCAGTTTCGGCATTGTCCAATACGCCTGAGCAGCGCTGCCTGCAGCTCATCTATTTGAGGTGAAATATCCAGATGAAAAGTGAACAATGAAGTGCATCCTCCAGATGTTTTAGAACATCAGGGTTTCTGGTGTCCTTTATCTTAACACACTGACTTCATTGCGAGGTGGCAGAGGTGCTATTGTTCTGAATCTCTGTCACCCAGAAGGAAGGTCATGACTCTGGTGAGACATTCTCCCTCCTCCAATAGAGACCTAACCAGCCAGCCCGGAGCAGTGCGATGAAAATGCCCAGGCCAGCACACAAGCCGGTTATCGGCTCTGAAGATTTGCCAAACGTGCCCCAAATATGCATTTCATAAAAAATTCCATTTATTTCTCCCAATTCTTGCTGCTAATTTACTTCAGTTACACTTTTCAAATGTGTAATATCTCATTTTTGAGGAAAAATATATTGCAGCCAAAAGAGCTGACCTCCGTGCATTTTCAGACTCTCCGCTGTGTACCTGACAAATGAGGCAGTGCGGCCTTTCCATATTCGGTCTGGGGGGTCTATTGGCTGAGGAATCCTTGGTCATCCCACCTGCCTGGCATCTAGGATCATGATGAATTGTCTCCAACTCTAGCCTCAGATTGTTTTTTAACATTTAATTTAGTTTCTTCCTGTGCTTGGATGAACATGGCCATGTTATGGATTTCTGCTCTAATGTACACCAGCAGCCTGGAAGAACAAGCCTCAGCAAGCTGTGGAAATTAGAGAGGCCGGATCAATAGGCAAGGTCACGACCCCCCGGCTCTGATTCTGTACACTGTCCTGAAATTCTCTCCCCTGAAATTCCTCCCGCTGCTTCTAATGTGAATCCAGAGAGGAAATCATGAAGACCAGCCCACCCCAGATTCTCACGTCCCAGGGAGGGACCCCCATCATCACAAACACTGAAAAATTTGTGTAAACATCAGCCTACAAATAGAAACATCGAGGCATTCACTTTATGTGAGGATTGCTAACACCATTGTGCCAAGACCCTTTCAGAGGGAGGACAATAGATGAGGACAAAGAGAAAGCACACCTAACACTTTTGGAGCAAACATCTAAGAAATGAGCTTGTATCATACACATAACTCAAAGGGACACAACCCTCTGGCAGATGCCTTGACATTTTTATGAAATACAAAATGGTAAAAATCAACCTGATTTCAACTCTAAGAAACATCTCTGGGCTCAGTGAAATTGTTTGAGGAGAAAATACTTGAAAATATTTCAAAAGATAGCAGGTGCCAATAATACTATAAGGCTTGATCTTGTCAACATAAAAGATCTACATTTCCAGCACAAAGCAATATTCTGAGCAAACTAGTTTTCCATCTGGAAATGGAGAAGTTGATACTGTTCAGAGTTATAATTTTCCTGGGTGGAAATAACTAATGCATCAAAACTTCAAAACCTGCAAAAGCAAACCCACGACTGGTAATTTATCATATTCACTAATCACGGGTTCCAAAATGACCTGACATCGAAATGATCAATTTAGGGCAAAAAAAAACCTTAAAGATCTGTCTTTTGAAGAGAAGGTTAAGGGTGTGAAAAAAAATGGGAGAAGAAGAGAGGTTTGGGTCATGGGGAGGGGGAGGAAGCCTGTGAGTGCCTGGTCTGGAATGTGGGCACCACTTTCACTTTGTAAATCTCAAGCCACACAGCTCATGAAGCAGAATCTCTTTTGTTTGGAGAGTAAATTCAGTATGTGATAGAGCATACCCTTATCTAAACCCCTTCTTTGGGAACAGCAGAAGAAGCCCTTTCTGTACAGCCCAGTAATTCCACGATGTTTGGTAGTAGTTTTGCTTCAGAATTTAGATAACTAGGTTGTATTCAGAGGGAGTTTCATTGTTGACAAACCACTTTGCCAAACTCCTGTTTTTCTATCATAGCAGGGATTTTAAGCAAAACTACATCACACTTTAAATCTCCAGGTGAAAGATTAGTTTATTGAGAATATTGTGTTGGACTTGGGAATGTAGGTCTTTGCTGGCAAAAGATTTATTTGCAAGAACCCTGGAAAATTGGGGTATTTTCTTCACAGCACAAGACTAATTGCCAAAGAGTAAATCTTGTACTTTGCCAATACTTTGTTTTTAAAGGAAAATATACACACATACACTATTTTCTTCATATGTGCTGCAAGAATCACATTTACTCTTATCATGTAGAAATAATCTCAGTCCGAGAGTATACAGTATATGAACACAGGATGGGTGAGTGAGGTTGGCAATGGGGTGGTTCAGAAGACACAAAGAGGTGAGTGATGATGTTTTTTGTCCTATGGCTACTATTTTTTTCTATCTAGTTTTCAGTGCAAGCTTTAGTTTGGAAATAAATCTTAAGTTTAATCAGAATGGCATGTCACAATAAGTATCTATATCTATATCTATATCTATATCTATATCTATATCTATATCTATATCTATATCTATATCTATATCTATATATATAAACCTTAGTGACTGTTTGACCATTTGACATGTAGCTATGATGTGCACTGACCACCGGGGTCAGAAGCTTAACACAGGCGCTGTCCCTGGTGATCAGTGCACTCCCACAGTGGAAGCACCACTCAAGTGACCAATGGGAACCCACGGACACTTCCCCTGTGTTCCCTTTCCCCATCAGGACCGGGACTGGGATCAGGACTGGCATTGGGCATAAGCAGACAGCCACTTCTTGGTTATGGGTGAGCCAGTATCTGGCAGTGAGCTTACTGAGCAGTGTCAGGGCCGGGATGAATGGGAGCAATGCTACTTGCCACTTTGCACACTACTACATCCCTCAAGGGATGTAGGACTGCCAGTTTCAGCTGAACCCCACAGGCCAGATGGAAAACTAGTTTAAATAAATAAGTGGCAATTTTTAATCATAAAGTCTAGAGAAGGATATAACCTAATCTTAAGAATGTTTTCTTTATGAATAAATTTATCATGTCAGCTTTTTAGATGAGGCCCATAAGATCCTGACATTTGGCCATCTGGCCCAAGGTCTCCAGCTCAGGGTACTGGGCAGAATGGGCTCTGTGCTTTGCCTCCTGATATAGAGTTTTATCTTCATATGAAGCAGTGTCCTCATTTCAGAGCTTTACTTGGATTCAGGATTCCACCCCTAATGCAGGCTGTATCCCCCATACAGAATTCTACCACAATGCAAGGTTATATCCCAATACAGAGCTCTATCCTAGTACAAGGTCCTGCCCCCAATGCAGGGTTATTATGCTCTTACTGGTTGAAGCAACCCCAAGCCCTTGCCCAGATTCAAAGGAGTAGCCCTCACCTCTCAGTGGGAGGTGCCTCAACATTATGTGATATCACAGGTGATTAAATGGAATGGAATATATTGTTGCATGTAGGAAAATACAGTCTGCATAATCTACCTCTGGCCACACAATTCAAATCTCCCCACATACAAAATATACTCATGTCTTCTATCCAAGCCCCCAAGTCTCATCCCATTGAAGCATCAGTTTAAAGTCTAAGATATCATATTAGGTAAGAAGGAAGAAGGAAGCTTGTCCAGTATGTTTCCTTGGTTTCAGGTCCTCTTGATATGAAGCCCTCTGAACTACAGAGGCAAGAATGTACAGAGTAGGTAGCTTATCTCTGCTCCAATGGGCATCAGATAGGTAGCTAAGGCTTGGGGCTGGGATCATCTGAAGTGTCATTCACTCACATAACTGGAAGGTGATGCTGGATATTGGCTGGAGGCCTTACTTTCTTTCCAGGTGGCATTCCCCATGTGGCTGCTCTGTGTGGTAAGTTTGGGCTTCCTCACAGCTTTCCCAGAATAAACATCCCGAGGAGTGGCCCAGCTGGAAGCTCTTTTTGTGAGCTGGCCTCGGAACTCCCAGAGCATCACTCTGCTGCACTCTGTTGGTTGGAGGAGTACCAGACTCTGTCCAGACTCAAGTGAAGGAGCCCTAGGCTCCATTCTTGGTGGGAGAAGCCTCCAAGTCTCACTGTAGGAAGAACAGCTGGGAAACAAGGTATTATTTATTAGAATTGGATGCCTTTCAAATCAGTGATCACCACAGTAATGGTGCTGTAGAAGGGATTCTACTCTAGGCAAAGACTTGTCTAAGTGACCTTCCAAGTCTCAGATCTATGACACTATGAAAAGGTCAACTGAGCGAGGTAATCTGAAGACTTTGGCAAGCCAGATTATATAGCCTTGAGGCATTTAAGAAAAGGGGTAGGAGAAAGTATATATATATGGATAAATTGAAAGTGCCAAAAATGCAGTCCTAGAATGGTTTGTGTCCCAATACTATGGCCCTGTCTGATAACAAGAGCCATGACCTCAGCTGGAGTCCAGAGGTATACTGTCCAGGCTGTTGAGAAAAGTGGCAGCTCATATAGGAGTTTTTTATATGGACCCAAACCAGAGTGAACCTGAAAAAAACAAGTGGAACAGTGTCTGTATCCTCTGCCGGCTCAGGATGAGGGCACATGCAATGAGCTATGAGTCTTGGGAGTAATAAGAGTTAAATGTGATTGTGTGTGAGAGGACTTTATAAAATGTTGTTTATTGTGTTGGGACTTTTATTCATAAAGCAGAGACTTTTGTAAACAACCCTCTGAACCCTCTCTTGCTCTCTATCCCACACATGGATTGTTTACCTTCAGTCAGAACATCTTTTCATGGAGTGGTTTTTCTGTGTGCATTGCCTGTGAGACCCTGTCTTAACATTCTTAATCAGTCAGTTTGGTAAAAATATTGGCTCCTAACCAATGACAGGGATGTAGCAGTGGATACAGCCTCAGAATGTATTGCTCTGGGTCTGTTTGTCATCTCTCATCATATCCTCTTCTCATCAGTTTTTCAAAACCAGGCACCTTTTCTGCTTCCCTACACTGGGCTGGCTTCCAACAGTACCTTGCTCTGGGGCAGAATTGTACTGGCGAATGCATAATTCAGTGGTTTGTACTTTGCATCTATTAACCGTGGCACCAAATGCAAGAATGACACAATGTGAGGCTTTTGCTTAGATAGTGTTTTTTCCTGAGTAAAGCTTAACATTCAAACCAATTTATAGTTCCTTTGCATACTAGGAAGTCTCATAATAGTCTTTTAATAGATGACTTGACAGAAACACATACATTATAAGGTCAATGTCACGGCAAATTATTACAACAGGTCCAATTCAAGGTTCCTAACTCTCCATATTTAACTTTTACCACTAGATTATGCATAGAACATAGTAGGTATTTAAAAATATCCATTGGACTTTATTATATTATCAATAGGCAATTAAATAAAATGCAACTTCAAGGCTTTTGTTTAAAATCCAAGACTAAGTTAAAACAGACTCATGTAAATGATCTGAAAAATCTCTGGCAGAATAATAACCATTCCATTGGGTAAATGATGGCATCTAAATAAGGTTTCAACTAACTAAATATGATATTTTTCACTATATTTTACTTGCCCTTATGTTATTTTTGGAACTAGAAATAGAGCTATTTTGGTAAATCTTTATTTATTTTCCATACCTTACACTTAAATATATTTTGCAAAGTATAAATATTCATTATTCTAGTTATTCACAGAACAAACCTGGGAAACATATTGGTATTCCCATTTAAAAGTTAGGCGTCAAAAGGCTAGAAGAGATTCATTGGGAATTATAGTTTAGGCTCATTTTCTGTTTCAATGTTCTTTCTATTCTATTACTTATTACCCAATAAATTAATAATAAAAACTATTTATTGAACATTTATTTATTTATTCCAAGTCCTGTCCTGAGCACTTTACCTCTGTTATGTAATCTTCATAATAACTCTTGAAGTAGACACTATTATTTGCGATATTTTACAAATGAATAAATTCAGGCACAGAGAGCTGGGGCAACTTGTGACAAAGTTCTAAAGCTAGTAAGTAAAAGAGATGGATTTACAAACCATGCAAAAGTGTTAAACCACAGTGCTGTGTAGTTTCTCATGTCAGGTACCACCGAGAAACGAAAAGATGGGAAAGTGTGGATAAAAGAAGTATGTATGAACATTTTTTTTCAAAAATAGCATTTTAAATCCTAAAATTAAGATTCAGATATTATGTGAATAATACTCCTACTCCTATAAGCTTAAAACTTCCCTCCCACTCCTGATTACATTATTTCAGACCAGTGGATGTTGAAGTAGGAAGGAATGCGCTCTAAAGTTGGTTTATATTTTATAAGATGAAATAGGCCATTTTCATGCCCAATTCACTCAGGCTTGTTCTCTGTCTGTAACCTGGTAACATCTAATTGTCAGTCCATTCAAGGGTATCATCCAACTTGGACGGGCCGGCCTGTGTAATCCACACTTTCCAGTTGCCTGGTTATCATTACTGATGTATCGGAATCTCCCTGAGAACTGTGCACCTTTCAACTCAGTGAGCCACAATTTCTTATTCAACATCTTGTCTCTAGAATTTAGGCTTCTTGTTTCATGTGATCCTTCTCCTTTGCTTCATGCTAGTCCTTCAGGGCCTCCACTGCAGGCTGCATATCAGCTACTCTCACTGATGCTAAAGGCAGTGATGGGGTTATTTTGATTAAAGTTTCTGTGAGAGCTCCTTATTCCTGATCTTCTTCAGTAAATCAAAATCTTGGAAAACATCAGGGTGTCCAGGAACTGAACTAAGTCTGAACCTGAGATGTCAAGTTCTATGTAAGATACTTTGATCCAAGTGTCAAGTAGATCAGAGCAAGACCAGGATCCTGAGTTCTATCACTATGAAACTCTTTCTAATTTAACTTTCCACCAGAGTGATGAACACATTACAACTAATTTTTCTATGTAAGAGTCTCAAGAATATGTTGGAGTTAATATTACTGATGGTTTTCACAAAAACCTATGGCTCAAATATCCTTCTACTTTTCCATTCTGAACCTAAAACTATGACATAGGTCCACACACTTCCATTTCTTTTCTTTTTTATTATTTTTAAAAAATGTATTTTATTGATTTTTTACAGAGAGGAAGGGAGAGAGATAGAGAGTTAGAAACATTGATGAGAAAGAAACATCGATCAGTTGCCTCCTGCACACCCCCTACTGGGGATGTGCCCACAACCAAGGTACATGCCCTTGACCAGAATCGAACCTGGGACCTTTCAGTCTGCAGGCCGAAACTTTATCCACTGAGCCAAACTGGTTTCAGCTTCTATTATTATTATTATTATTATTATTATTATTAAAAACACTCTTCAAGTGTTCTTTCTGAATAATCGGAAGATAGAAAATTCCCTTAAAAATGTTTTTTTACTTCAACAGGATGCTCCCAGGCTTCTAACTACTTGCCACCCCATGCCATGTGTAATCATATCTTACAAATAACTCTATTTAAAGAGTGTGGACTGTGGTGAACTGGGATTTCTATGGTCTGAATGTTTGGGTCCCCCCAAATTCATGTTGAAATCTTAACCCCCAAAGATAATGGTATTAGGAGGCAGGGTCTCCAGGAAGTGCTGAGGTAATGTTGGTGTAGTCTTCATGAGTGAGATTAGTGTTCTTATAAAAGAGACACCACAGCAACCCCCCAACACTTCCACCATGTGAAGACACCAGAAGAAGCCTATGACTCAGAAGGGGGCTCTTACATGAACATGGTGGCACATTGATCTTGGACTTCCAACTTTCAGAACTGTGAAAAATCAATTTCTGTTATTTACAGGCTAAGCAATCTGTAATATTTTGTTACAGCATCCTGATTTGGCTAAAACATAGTTTGTCTATACATATAACAACCCCATGCCCAAAGAACCTAAAGTTTTCTATTACCTGTGGTCCTCAATTATCTGCTGTAGTATTTTTTTTTTTAAATATTACAATGATTTCTTCTGGTTAAATCCAGGGAATGCTATTTGGCCCATAGTTTCTATCTCTGCAGCTTTTACACTGGTGATTATTTATTTGAGTCTTATGACAAATTTTTTTTGAATGAATGGTACACCCTGTTTCTTCTGGTTCTCTCCCTCCTCTTGATTTTTTCTCCTCTGGAAGAACCTCTTGATCATCAGCTTTTATTTCTCCAAAATTTTACCCTAAGCGTATTTACCAAGTCTTGGATTTCAGTACTATCATTGTGAAGATATTTTCAAATCTGCCTGTCCAACTTAGTGCCATATCCCTATCTTACCATTTTCTTAAGATCAGTATATACCAAGTCTAACCCATCATTTATTCCCCAAATAATTTTGTGCTGATTTTTCCATTTCTGAGAAAAACTAAGATGTACAGTGTAGGTAGATGTGATTGATGTGGTGATAGACAAAATTAGAAGAAAGGAATATAATTTCAAGAAATTTTCAAGAGGTACATGTGGTTAATGACTGGTGAGAGATAGGAAATGATTCAATGGTAAACTATTATCATAATTTCAGTGACCCTGCAACAGATTCCAAGTCACTTTTTTTAAAGGGTGAGTGGGGAGGGGGTCAGATGGAACAGAAGTCTTCATTTCATGGAGAGTAAAGCTAATTGGGATAGAGTGGAGAAATGTTTTTTTTTTTTAAGTATGTTTTTATTGACTTCAGAGAGAGGAAGAGAGAGAGGAAGAGAATCATTGACCAGTTGTCTTCTGCACACTCCCTACTAGGCACTGAGCCTGCAACCTAGGCATATGCCCTGACCTGGAATTGGACTGTGACCTTTTGGTTCAGAGGTTGGCCCTTAACCATTGAGCCACTGTGGCTAGGCATAACTCAATTCTTTATTCATTGCTTTCCTTATCTAGCTAAAGTTTTCTTTTTCTTTTTTCCCCCAAAATATTCTTTTTTTTTTTTTTTACCCTCTACAGAGCCAATCATAGCAATAGGCTAAATAAATATGTGTTAAAAGAATGAACAAAAACAATGAATGGATCTCATATTCAAACTTTCTAAGGAGACCTTCCAATGGCTGCCAGCAGCTTTGAATACTCATTCTTTCAGTTCGGGTCTCTTCAGACAAGTTTCAGAAACCATTTCTATTTCTAATTTGTGTTAGGAACCTAAAATCCACATTATTCTTCCATCAGCCATCTATTATCTATATCAGAACACTCTCAGAATCTCAATAATCTCAGATTATGCTTTCTTCTTAATTCTTGGTTAATCTCTGCTATGAGACCCAAGTCTCTTCTGCAGTTTCCTGCTCTATTCATCTTTTTACCAGGCCCTGGGGAAGGCAGAATGATGCCTCCCTCCCAAAGATGTCCGCCTGTGACTATGTTAGGTTACATGGTAAAAGTATTTTGCAAATCTGATTAATATGTTGAGGTGGGAAATATCCTGAATAAACAGAATGAGTTTAACATAAGCACAAGGGTCTATATAAGAGAAAGAGGAAGGCAGAGGAGGAGGTGTGATGATGGAAGCCAGCAGAGGTCAAAGTGATAGTGCTGTAAAGATACCACAGTCAAGAAAGCAGGGTAAATCTCTAGATTCTTGGAAAAACAAGAAACAGATTGTCCTCTGGAATTTCCAGAAGAAACTCAGCCATGGGACACAGATTTGAAACACTGAAGTTCCATTTTCGGACTTCTGACCTTTAGAATTATAAGGTAATACATTTGTGCTGTTTTAAGCCCCTAAGATTGTAGTAATTTGTGATAGCAGCTATAAGAACCTACTAATCCTCTGCACCAAACATTGTTTGTCATTCTACTATCCTGGTCATTGCCTAAAACTCACCCTATGTTCTTCAATTTTCTTCCAGACTTTCATCCTACAACTGTTCTGTGCTTCCTATGATGATCAAACTCTCACTGATGTTCTCCTCTTCAAATATTTCCACTAAGATCTCCAGATTTTCTATTATGTTGCACACACACTCCCCTGTGTTCTTGGGCTCTCCACCAAATACATCTACTAACTGCTGGCTTTTACGGTAAAATGATCTTTCCTGAGAACACCAGTACTCTTGAAATAACCTAAAAAATAGACTTTTATTTCTTTTACATTCCAAGCATTTCACACCTCAAAATATGCAGCTTCCCAAATATTTACTTCTCCCCTTGTCTGAAAAATCTCTGGGCCTTCTAGGCTACCAATGGTATTTGACCATATCACTCTTGGGTTCTTGTCACTCTTATCTTCTATCCTCATGATAACCTCCCTTCAGTTATTGAATATTTTAAACCTGGATCACTTAATTGAATCTCTGCAGCAAGCTCTGCTATCATCTTGGAGGATTTGAAAATTCTTAAGAATAACCTATCCTTAATCTCTTATATTCTAGTAACCTTCACATCCATTCTAGCCACTAATGGCCAAGGTCACACTCTGGGCCTTTTTATACCTAGAATTTCTCCACCTCTGAAATCCTGCATTCAAATATATTATAAACAATTGAATTTGTAGTAAAAGACAAAAATAACCAGAATGTATTATCTAGCCCAACCACATCACACCCCAAAGGAAATACCTGCTCTTTATCTCCCCGTGCCTGGCTCAGTAAATGGCAGCACTACCCACATGTGTTCCCAGGACAGACACCTGAGCACTGTCTTTAATTCTACCTTTGCCTCCCACTTTCCACATCTAATCAACCCCTAAGTTCCTCTCAAGTTTACCTCTATCTCTGAAACCTGTTCTTTTCTCTCCAGCCCCATCATGACTACACTAAATAATCTTTTTTTTTTCAGGATCACTGCTGATCTCTAATTGTTCTCTCTCCAACTGAATCCCTAATACCTACCAAACTAAAATCTTTTCATGGTCAGGTTGATCTTTCTAAAAGACATTATGATCATGTTACTGCTCTGCTTAAAATTCTTCAAGAGCTTCCCATTGCCTTTGCAATAAAATTCATCTTAATATATCCTTAATGACTGACTGCTGCTTACCCAGTAGCTTCACCTGGTGTACCTGCCATATGCCATCTCCTCTCCCCTACTTCCCTAAGCACACTCATCCTATAGTTGTCCTAAACTACTTTCAGTTTTCTAAACTAGTTTTGCTGTCACTGTCACCTCCAAGCTTTGCTACCTGCAGAGGTGCTTACCACCTTTACTTATCTGATGACACCATACATCCTTCAGAACTTAGCTAGCCTGTTGCTTTTTCTGAAAAGCCTTGCCTTATTTTCCATCATTCCTCCTCATCTCATCATTGAGAAGGCTCTCTTTCCATGGAGCAACCTGTGCTTACATCTATTCTAGCACTTGTCTCACTCCACTGCAAATGTCTCCTTTGTTATCGCTCCAAGCCAGTTTATAAACTTGAGAGAGGACCAAGTCTTTTGTACTCTTAAAGCCTCAATGCATAACACAGGCAATTTTGTAATTTTTACTGAAGTAACAGGTTAACTAATATAGATTTGTGTTTCTAAGTACATTCCATCCCGCTTATTGTCTTTACTAGTGGCCCAGTGCATGAAATTCATGCACAGGAGGGCAGGGGGGCCCTCTTCAATCTGAGACCCTTTGGTAGGATGTCCTATTGCAGGTTTACAGAGATCAGGCCTAAATTGGCAGTCGGACATCCCTCTCCCAATCCAGGACTACTGGCTCCTAACTGCTCACCTGCCTCCCTGCCAAATTGCCCCTAATCACTCTATCTGCTGGCCTGCTTGCCCTCAATTGCCCTCTGCTGCTGAATTGCTCACCCCCAAATGCCTCCTCCCACCCTGATCACCCCCAACTGCCACCCCTGCCAGTCTGCTCACTCCAAACTGCCAAATGCCACCCCCCCTTGCTGTCCTGATCATCCCCAACTGACCTGCTCGCCCCCACTGGTTCCCCTGCTGGTCTGCTCACTCCCAACTGCCCCTACCCCTGACAGTCTGATCACCCCCAATGACCCCCCGCTACCGGCCTCATCACCCATAACTGCCCTTTCCTCTTGGCCTCTAACCACCTCTACCTCAGCCCCGCCACCATGACTTTGTCCAGAAAAACATCTGGACATCCAGAAAGTCTCCTGGAAGGTCTCCCAGTCTAATTAGCATATTACCTTTTTATTAGTATAGATAGAGGCCTGGTGCACTGCACGGGCTGGTTTGCCCTGAAGGTTGTCCCCGATCAGGGTGGGGGTTCCCTTGGGGTGTGGGGCAGCCTAGGAAAGGGGCCTGTGGTGGTTTGCAGGCTAGCAATGCCCCATGGGGTGTGGCCCCCCACTGGGTTGCCTGGCCAGCCTGGGTGAGGGGCTGATGGCTGTTTGCAGGCTGGCCATGCCCCCCAGCGGGGACTTTTACTCCATGGGGGCATGGCCAGCCTGGGTAAGGGCCTGAGGACTATTTTCAGGCTGGCCAAACCCCCCAGCAGGGACCCTCACTTCATGGGGGTGTGGCCAGTCTGGGCAAGGGGCTGAGGGATGTTTTCAGGTTGGCCATCCCCCCTTTTAGGGTAGGGCCCCACTGGGGTGCCTGGCCAGCCTGAGTAGAGGGGTTCATTCACGCGGGATGGCTACTATTGTTTTATCCGTTATCTCTTTTTTTTATTTGACAATGTAAAAGAAAAAAGTTCAGTGCCCCTGCCTAAATAGCAGGTATTGCATATTTTTAAAATTGTTGTGGCATACGAGGGTGCCTACTACGGCACACTGATTGAAAATCACTGGGATTACATGATGCAATATACAGAGGATGTATTATAGAGTTGTACACTTGAAACCTGTATAATTTTATTAACCAAGGTAATCTCAGTAAATTCAATAAAAAAATCACTGGTATAGGTCATTTCCACTGACAAGTTAGACAGAGTTTCTCACTCTCTTTAATTCAGCATTTTCTAGGTTTTGTACCATAACAATATGACTGTCGATTAAAATAAATATTTCAGGACAAATAATTTTGGGAAATGCATATAGTACTGTCTTCTTAGAGATGCTTTATGGGTATAATTATATTAAAAGTACAGTAAAGAAATTTGTTTATATTATTTAGTTCGGCAGTTCCCAAAACTATTTGTCCATAGAGCAGGTTTCCCCCGCATGGAACTCCTATGAACATATCATGGAGCATTGATTTGAGAAAACATGATTTGTAAACACTTTGCAAGTAGGTGTGGCACTGTCAGCGAAGGAAACATGAAATCCCAGAGAGCCGAATTCCACTGGTTATTACAGGCATTATGTATTCATCCTCTCGTAGGGGCTGAGGCTGAGTAGATGTGCATGGCAGTCTGAAGATTTTGAATTTGACATGTGGCCTCCCATGATAATTGCATTGTCACTGAACCAAACTCAGGCCATTGTAAAGACTCTGAAAAACCCAGTTGGCCTCTCAAATTATAGTGTAGTTGCAAATATTTCTGTCCTAAAGACATAAGCACATTCTGCAATTTCTCAGATGCTGACCCTTTCAAAGTGCAATCCATAGAAGTAGGATTATTCTACACCAGCAAAGAGAATACTTGCATCTTCCCTGGCCTTGCAGCATGCACTAGTCCATCCTGTTTACCAGAATAGGTGTGAAGGATCTTAGTCCTGTCCCTGGTTCAGCACAGAAACCCTTAGTATCCAAGGCAGACTGGAGGAGATGAGGAAACTCTTCTGGCGTAACTGTAAGGTCAACAAATTGGAAAAAGCCACAACTCACCCTTGGGAAGGATTAAATACACTGACATCCTCCAAATTGATTTACCTAGATCAGACCACATGTTAATGAGGCAGGCAAGTTACTCTAATTCATTGCTACTATTCCAAATGCAGAGACCTTTTCACATTAAAGAGGCGGGGCCATGGATTCAAATCAGCATCACTTATGGTCTGTCACTCAACCAGCCTGGGCCAGTGTCCTCAGAGCCATTTATAATGGTTGTAATCCAAACTGCACCAAAAATAACTAGACATTCAAAGAGCGCAGCTCCCATGAAATGAAGTGAGTTTTCTTTCCCTATGAGCTGTCCTTCTGAAAAGTAGTGCCCAAATGCAGTTAGCTGACTGAGTAGGAGCACTTAGACTTTTGGGAACAGACATTTCTAAATACTTGAAGACTTTCTATTATTTGAAGGATCCCCTTGAAAATGTATCATTCACTTTTCAAGACTAACTCATGAGTAACACGATTTATCATAGATGTGATTTATACCACAGATGTAAGATCTACAGATCTCAGCTTTGTCCAAATTGTAAGATTTCTTTTAAAATGTTATTATTTATTTATTTATTTATTTATTTATTTATTTATATTTCAGAGCATAAGGGAGAGGGATAGAGAGATAGAAACATCAAGGATCAGAGAGAATCATTGATTGGCTTCCTCTTGCATGCCTTACACTGTGGATTGAGCCCACAACCTGGGTATATGCCCTGACCAGGAGTCAAACTGTGTGACCTCCTGGTTCATAGGTGGATGCTCAACCACTAAGCCATGCAGATTGGGCTAAATTATAAGATTTCTTAATGGCTTCATGCCTGACACATGAGTTTTATCTCTATCAAAAGATAAAGTTTATACAGGTATAAAAGCAATATTCATTGGAATATTTATATGATTACTCATACACACAGTGCTTTGTAATAATCATCTAATAGGTAAAAAAACAAACAAAAAAACACCAAGGGCCAGATAGTGAATACTTTGTGGGCCATATGGTCTGTTGCAACTTTCAACTCTGCCATTGTGATGTGAAAGCAGACATTGACAATGTGACTATATTTCATACATTTTTATTTATAGAAGACACTAAAATTTGAATTTCACATGGATTTTATTTCACAAAATATTTATTTTTAAAATGGTTTGCATTCAAAAATGCAAAAACCATTCTTCACTGGCAGGGTCATCCTGAAACAGGTGATGGGCTGCATTTGGCCCAGAGCCCATAATTTATTGACTGTTGCTTTAACCTGTTACTTTGAAAACAAGACATATTAACCTCTTTGCTTACATTTTATTTTTAAGTTCTTTATCAACATGAACTCACCCCCTGTGATTCGATGAGGTCATTGGAACAACAACAAAACAAAAAAAACCATATAGAATTATTGCAATGTGCATAATATAGCAGGAATTGCAAATTTTACTTTTATGGAGTCAGAAGAATATCCAGGAAAAAAATTAAGAGACATCAAGTCTATGTTTCTTACAACACATACTTTGAGAAAGATTGCTATGCTTTTCTTGTACTTTTATTACTCCTAATTTTTTTCTCAGAAGAATACACTCTTAGATCCATAACATATTCTAAATTTTGCTCTCTAAGAAATAAATTTTCATTATTCATAGTCATAAAAAAACCACATATAAAATTACTTTTTTTCTGATTACAAAAGTTGCATTTTTTTAGACTACATGGAAAATGCATAAAAACCAGATTACTTCCAGTTTAAGAAAGATTGCCATTTAAAACCAAAAGCTTTTAAAAATCTTCTCTCGGGTGTTTATAGCTATTACCTAAAAAAACAACTTTCTGCTAGTGAACTGAATGTCAAACACAACACTTGACTATTTGGCTAGGAAGCTTACAGTTTAACCCTGCGTGCAGATTCAGGGTGAAGCAAAGGTCTCTAATTCTAAATATTTGTTGGTGGATGTTGCTCCATCAGCTACTTGGAAATCAGTTGCCACCAGATTGGGTAAAGCCTGATAACCAAACAAAGCAGCAATTAGGACTCCAGTCAGAAAACAGCCCCTGTTTTGCTTACTCCTGTGCCTGTGCCCTATGCCCAGTTAGTTTGTCCTTGGCCTCTGTGCTCCCGCCCTTCATTGTCTTGGGGATGCAAAGTCTCTGGCTTGCAAAGCAACCTCAGTGAGTTTATTAATTCATTTTTGGACAGGTTCGCTATGAGTCATGGGACACACAGGTGTTCATTCTCTGAGCCGTCCCCGCCTGTGTGACTGTGGCTTCTTCCAGTCCTCTTGCCTGCTGGCAGGCTGCTCAGAGCGGCACCCCCGTAGCTTCTCTTTAATGGGAATATGAACACTGCGAGGGAAGCCCTGGACCTCCTGGGTTTTCTTAAAGCAAATTCAGCTCTTTAAAGAAAAATAACAACAATTCTTTGCCTTCAAATCCCTCTCCCCTGCCCCCAGTCCACACCCCCCACGTCAGACAGGCCAGATGTTTGTGAAAACTGCAGTTTCTACAATCAAAAGTATAACATTTACCATAGCTTTTATCAAAGATTTCAATTCCCCTCATCTTCAGGAAAATGACCCTTTTATTTTGTTGTGGACATAAAATTATGGCCCTGGGAAAATTGGAAGCATTTCTGTTCGGGGAAATCAATTTTCTCACTGCCATATATGATCAACATGTCACAGCCATCACCTAGATAATAATAGGAAAGTACAAGTAAAATAGCTGGTAATACTAGCTTTAAAGGTAGAAAAAGACTGAAGCAAGATAACACCCCCACCCTTTTTTAGAGCGTGTTTGCCTAAAGGAAAAAAAAGAAAGGAAAATAAAAGAAAAACGTCCAAGTATATATTGATATATATTTTTTCTTTAATTTTCTTCCTTCCCACCCCACGTTCTTCCCTTCCCTAGTGATTTCGAGAGTGTAAGTATTTTATTTTGTGTCCTAATCAGCCAAAGCATTAATGAAACTGTAGTGATGTGTGTTCTTCCTGGAAAAGAGTAAGCACTTTATGTGTAAACCACTCTGGCTCCTTTTCAATCTTCCTGTTAATGGGTGGCTAATTGTCAAAAGATGTGACCAGAGTGAGATGACCCAAGAGTGTGTTTAGGTGGGAGGCAACAGGGAAAGTACAGAAGCAGCTTCTTAATTTGGATCCTGCAAACAAAAGGAAACATCAAATCTGACCTCACTGCTGGAGTGTTAATGGCTTTCTCCCCATCGCCCCTGCCACTTAGCATCTTTTGTGCCCCACCCCGGGAAGCTTCCCGGCAGAAGTGTGCATTAGCCGAACTCTACAGTTACAAAACGCTGCTTACTACAGACGAGGGGAGAAACCTTCAGAGTGATTAAGTGTTCTTTGGACAAACACATCCACAGCCATAAAAGTGCCATTTTTATTTCAGGAAGGCCTCTCGGCGCAGACCCTGTGTGGCTCCCCACACAAAGGCGTGTGGTACCTAGAATGTCTTCAAAGAAGATCCAAACATCACCCCTCTTTATAGGAAAGTTGGCCCCACAGGGGGACATGGAAAGCTAAAAGCTAAAACTGTTCATTCAGGACAAGACCATAGCCAAGGAAAAAAAAAAATCAGCTGAGATGTTGGTAAAACTTCAAATATTTTAAATAATGGAACCATTTGCAAGCAAACACATAGACAAAACCAACTGATTGTTTTAGAAGAAAAATGAGAGAGGACAGTAAGAATGAGAGGAAAAACTAACCTATGAAATCTAGACTAAGGGAATCTCACAGATAATGTGTCTGCACAGAGATGTCCATAGAAGGATACTTTAGAGTTGAAAATAACCTGTATGTTTGACAATGAATGATGTAAAAAGCTAAACTATGACCTATACACTTGATAACATATTTTGCAGTTATTAGAAACATTGGTTTTGAGCAAATAATGCTTAAAGAAATATGAGAAAAGTACATACTATGGTCTAAATCAGTGTTTCCCAAAGTGTGGTACACGTACCTCTAGGGGTTCAGAAAGAGTTTGGTGGGGGTACGCGTTGCACCAGAGTTTGGTGGGGATATGCACTGCACCGTGCTTAGCTGCGCCTAATTCTACGTTCTCATGAGTACGAGGGTACTCAGTGTTACTAAAATTATAATAGAAGGGGTACACATATGTCAAAAGTTTGGGAAACACTGGATAGGTATGGCAATGCCTGCTTAGGAAAACATACAAAAGAAAATATTATGGCTGTGTTAGGGTGTGATATTATGAGTGAAGTTTGTTTTCCCTTCTATTTCAATTAGGAATGATTTGGATATTGTTTTGATTATAAAGAAAACAAAACAAACCAAAGAAACCTAGGCAGAAATAGGCCCTGAGAAACTCTTTTTGGTGGGCAAGAACATCATTCAAAAAAGGTTTTCCCCCCCCAGATTTTATTAGAATTTGTTAATACCACATTTGTCCAGTGGTTAGGTTGTAAGTTGGGAATTAAAGGACCAGTGGTTCATTCTAGCCCAGGAGAGGCCTTTTAATTCTGTCTTTAACAGCAAAACCCCCAGTACCCTCCCAAGTCAATCTTCCAAAAGCCATGCACCTCTGTGCTGTGATGTTCACAGAGACAGTGACAGAATTTGGAGACTCTAGGTCTAGGCAATGCATGTAAGGACATAATGTCTGTACTCAAATGGGGGGGCGGAGGGGGAAGGCTGATCGTTTTTCTCATCCACTTTATAGCTTATTTTTTTTAACCCTTTTTTTTTTTTTTAACACTGGATATGTGAATAGTTCATCTGCACATTTATTTCTATCTCAATCTCTCTCTCTCTCTTCTCTCTCTCTCTCTCTCTCTCTCTCTCTCTCTCTCTCTCTCTCTCTCTCTCTCTCTCTCAAGTCAAGATTACTCTGATATATCCATATCCCAGCCCATTTCCCATTTGCACTTCCAAAATGGGTGGGTTATCTTCAGGACAGGATGCAAGTCTGGCGTCAGGAAAATGCTCCTCCTCCTGGGGGGACATGGGAGCTTGTGGCCCACTCAGCACTGTGACCGATGAGGCTCTCAGCTCGCCAGACAGCGGAACAGACCATGTGTTGGAAAAAATCAAACTCACTGGCTTATTGGAGTGGAATGGTCAGGAGAGAGGTGTTCAAAGAACACTTCCTCTTGGTAAGTAAAAGCACATCGATAAAAATAAATCAATGCCCACTTGTTTTCTAGGAATCTGTTTCATATTCAGCAAAGGCTCCCATTATGCTGCATTTCTGATCAAGTAACCTAGAAAAAAAATGTGTTTTGAAGCTTGAGTAAAATCTTTTGAAGGAAAGCATCACACCGAGATGCTTAGTCTTTCCATGTGCACCAAAATGCAAAGCACAGATAAACGCAGGTATAAACAAATAAAACTGCCCTGCAACTTATTTGAGAAGAGGATTGTGAAGGAATTGCACTGGGTTGAAAAACCTCAGTTTGATTTTTGACTAATTCATTGACTATCTATCTGTGTGGCTTTAAGTCTTCCCCTAGTAAAGCCTTAACTTTATTCATTGTAAAATAAAAGGTTAAACTAGATCAGGGACTAATATACACCACCACTCGTCTGTACAACACTGTAACAGAAGTTGCTAATCACTTGTGGCTCTTTCCTGCTGATTCTGGTTGAGGCCTTAGAATCTTTCATTTGATAGTGCCCCTGGCAGCCATTACTAATTGATAAGTTTAGTTATAATGGATAAAACTTTCCCATTACAGGGAAAAATGAGTTCCTAGGTCCTGCTCTCTATGACCCTATAAGCTCTTTCTCAACCCTCTTCCATTAGATATCCAGACACTCAAGTTCATTGACACTCTGTAGGCTCCAGATTAACTTTGTTCCAAACTTATATCCACGCAACTCTATGTTTCAGGAATTATTGTGCTAAATGGATCAGCTTAAGCCAATGTTATTTCCCTCTTTAGTAGCCCATTTGTACCAATGACAGACAGCAAATGTTTCTTTGTGTGGCATAAATTGCCTGGCAATCCCCACCACATGTATTCTATACATTATGGTAAGAAAGCATACATTATTAATTCTTCTAAGTGCAGGATGATATTCATTAATTTATAATTCTAATAGTTGATATACAGTGTTCTACATAACTTTATTTTCTCCCCAAATCCATTATAAAACAGAGCAATGCTGACCCCTTCCATACATCTGTTTCAGAATCCATCAGAACTGCTGCATTATATGCTCAAGCTATGAAAACACATACAACATTCCTTCTTCAAAACCTGAGGTTGCTCCACTGTTTCATTGCATTTTATTTGTTGGATTTATCACTGTGCCACCAAGCCTCATTATTTATCTCCATGTTTTTACCTCATTTAGAGAGACCTGCCTGCTGTGTCTTTGCCTAGACCAGGATGAGGATGAAACAAGTGAGGAGCTTCTTTAATTCCCTTTTCTAATTGGAAAATCATCCAGAAAAATAAAAAATGACATCCACAATTCCAATATCAACTACCTTTTAATTTTTTAAATTTCTAAACTTAATGAGAATAATTTCGAGTTTTTATACTTTTTTTTTCTTTTTAAATGGCACAAATCCATGGCATTTGGCATCAGCCAGACCTAGGTTTGAGTTACAATTCTGTCTTTTACTTGGTGACTAAGAGTAAATTGTTAAACTCCCTGATCTTTGGTCTCCTCATCTATAAAACGAGAATAACATCACCTATACTACAATATTATTGTAAGGTTTTAACAAGACAAAGCACAGAAGTGATAAATCACTTGGTAAATAGTCATTGTAATCATTCCTGCAAGGCAGGCCTCTGAAGGGCACCTGTGCCCATTCCAGCGAAAGGAGACACCTGGCCATGACACTGCACTTTGAGCTTGTCCTGGGTAATGTGGCCATTGTGCTAGTTGCTGTTTACCTAACTCTGGTGAAGTTACTCAGTTCTTGTCCTTGGCTACTTCCTGGCATTTGTGCAATACCTCCGGATTGGAGGCTGGATCCCTGGAACTAGTCTCAGCAGAAGTGGTTATGCTTTAACTGCCTTTTGTACTCAGTATTAGGAACTATCATGTAGAAAGAGACTGAAGGGACTGGGGGGTCAGAGTTGGAGACTATCAGGGATCCTGTTCTACCTGATCTTTTGCATCTGATTCATAATTATTGATTACCTACCATATGCCAGGCTTTGGGGGTGTAAACAGGACATGCCCCCTGCCTCTGGGAGCTCATAACTTGGTGATGCAGTGAGAATAAGTTTTCACTTATATGAAGCTACACAAATACTAAGTGGAATGTAATAAAAGATTCCTTCAAGAATTGTGTGTAAGTGTGCACATGGAGACTTCAAGGAGAATACAAGTATGTTTACTCAAAATATCCCTTTAAATGTAAAAGAAAAAAATCCTTCTTTAAAGAAGGATATAACTATAAGCTACCAAGGTATATGCAGATTTTAATATGTGGGTGAATAATTTTTATTAAATATATAGAAAATTGAAAATATAATTTTTGTGTTGTATATATATATATATATATATATATATATATATATATATATATATATATCTCGATATATCATCACTATAGACTCAGTGAAATATTACAAACTGGACACACTTATGTCTGAAGATAAGAAACAGAACCTGATCAGCACTCCAGAATTTCCCAGCATGTATCGCTTAGTCCCTGCCCCCAGAGTAACCAAGATCTTATAACCAGTATCTTATACTCTTAGCATGAAATGCATTTTTTGTGTCTCTGTATTTTATATAAATAGAATCAGACTTTAGAAACATTTCCCATCAGATTTCAATTCATTATATGATGCTTTTTCATTAAACTAAACCAGCCGAGTTTGATCCAGGGTGAAGCATGGGCCTGGAATGAAATGTCCCCAGGCTTGCATAAAAATCACCAGATCTTTCTGCACAGAGTGATGCCTTTGTACCTGGTATTCTGATCTTGGAGGTTACACTTCAGAATGTGAACTCATTCATTAGAAAAACGCTTTATTTGATCGAGGGCTAGGTATTCGCTTCCCAGCAACACAGCTTAAGTAAATGCCCAACTCAGACAGTCAACATTACTGTCTCAAAAATCTTTCATTCTGACACATTATCACACATTTGTCATTAGGGAAGTGCATACTCACATTATGTCCATAAATATTTGGTCTTGGTAGACCCAGGTTGACCTGCTTGAGAATCAGAGGGGGGAAAAAAAATCTTATCTCTGTCCTTGGAAAACGTACAATTACATGAAGGGAACATTTGAATGTGGCCTCTGAGAGACTTTGTTTCCCTGAAAACAAAATCATTTTGCTCTGGTCAATCAATAACTCTACATGGCAAATGTGAATCTTAGGCTCAGAAAGAGGTTATCGGCCATAACATTTCTTAACACTTTCATAATGTTATCAGGAATTAAAAGGTAACATTTATCAAATATTTACAAGTTACGTGGGACACAGCACAGTGTAAACATATGAATCTGATAATATTCAAGCTGCAGTTTTAAAACAGATCCAAAAAAATCTCAAAAATGTTTGCTCTTCAATGATGCATTCTCCATCATGTAAAAATTTAACTATGGAGGCGCTCTAATGACACGTGGAATGAGTCACACAAGGAGGAAGATATCTCGGGTGAAAGGTCAATATCAACACAGATGAGAGATTGCATTCGGCAGGGTATGCCAAGCAGGAAGGACACACGTTTTCTAAATGAACATAAGGAAAAACATAACTTATCTTAGTAAAATGGAAAATGTGAGACAAATATTATTTGCTTTAGTTGATTATGTATGAGGGTATGTTCTAACACACAACAAAGAAACAGCCCACCTTCCTGTGGTCACCTCCATTCTTCTCTTTGTTGTCAGTGGCGTGTTTCTCCAGATTCTACTGGGGGCAGAATTTTACTCAATCCCTGGCACTTTCCTTTTGCATAAGGGTGTTCAGTCCACAGCCACTATGCCTACTTCTCTTGTGGTGGATCCTTTATTCTATTAATTAGAGGTGGAGGGAGAGGAGAGAAGTGTAAGCTGGGAAGCAACAGCCATTACAAATAGAAAGGAGAGTAGCACAGCCCCAACACTCCACTTTCCACACCCCCCTTCCTCCCGGTGAACTTGATGGCCCAGGACACCACTGCGTGGTCCGTGCCCTGCATGCTGCTAGTGTCTCTCAGGCCTTGGGCTCTGGGCCACGCATGCAGGCCAGAGCTCAGCAGAACAGCGGGTTTGCTGCAGAGGAAGGGGTGGCTGCAGTGGTCTGACGGACTTAAACAATGGAATATCACTTCCCCCAAAAGAAAATGTTCTATAATCATTTTTTGTTGGTAGAACATTTGTTTCTTTGTTTTTTGAGTTGAATGTGTTTATGTTGTGACTTTTCTTTGCTTTTCAGATCTGGGAACTGTATTTAATTTTATAGTGTTGGCAGATGACAGCTGGAAATTCAGGTTACATTGGAAGGGTAATTGGAAGTAAGGCCCAGATGGCCTTACAGAAAGAGAACAAAACAAAACAAAACAATGATGTTTCTTTTAAAAATATAATGTGAAGGTTTTTATCAAATACACTTAGAGGAATTGAGGGACCAAGAGAACCAGAACTTGACTATCACAAGGCACTGGGCTTCTATGGACCAGGCACATGTACATTTGTTTGTTTGTTTGTTTGTTTGTTTTATTTTGTTAATCTTCACCCAAGGAAATCTTTTCATTGATTTTTAGAGAGAGTGAAAGAGAGAGACATAGGCAGAGACAGAGAAAGAGAAACATAGACGTGAGAGAGATTCTTCAATTGTTTGCCTCCTGTATGCACCCCAACCAGACCCGGGGATCAAGCCTGTAAATGAGATACGTCATGCCCTTGACAGGAATCAAAGATAGGCCTCTTCAGTCCCCTGGGCCAACCCTCTACCCACTAGCAAAACTGGCTATAGGGCTATACATTTTCCCCCCAGCATTTTGCTGGGTGTTAAATACTGCAAGATGTGAAATGTAGCTATTTTTATTTATATGTATGACAAATAATAAAATTAAGAACATCATAAGCTTTTACAATTAGGCTGTAGAATATAAACCACAGTTTATTAAAAACTCAAATTAGGTAAGGCATACATCTGAAGATTTCCTTCCTGGAGCAGGCCTTTTCCTCTGAATCTCTTGGGTCAAACATTATGTTTGCATCTTTTGTTTTTTAATAACAAGCTAAAGTCAACATCCCAATTAGGGTGGCAAAACTTTAGTCCCCTTCAATATTGTATGTGATGAGGTACCGAGAAGAGCAGTAAGAATAACCTTGCATATGGTAGTTCTGTAAAACAGCAAAAGAACTTGATGAATTATGAGTCAATAAAAAACAAACAAACACAATTTCCTCAAAAGATGTTTTGTGGGTAAGTGCTGGAAATCATCACTAACACCAGTTAGCATTAGAGCCAAAGAACAAATAATGATTAATTCACTAATAGAATGTGAGTCAGTTATTATTTTAGCCTTTGAATTGGGAATGTAGACATTTATTACACAGTATTTCTGGACTTATAAAATCATATTATTTTCTCCACAAAGAAGATAATATCCTTCACACAATATCCAAATAAAAAATAATTGGACCTTTAATGGGTAGTCACCCTGTATATAAGTACGTGTGGAAGAAAGGAGAGCCTCATAACTAATTGACTCCCTGCCTCAGGCACCCAAACATCTTTCTGCTACTCTGGATTTGTCCCTCCAGGATACTCCTGCCAAAATGATCAACACAAGGTCCCAAAATAACAATTTATTCTGCCCAAAGGACACTGTGCCCTCAGTCTCCTGGCCAGATGAATTGGCACAATTACAACCTTCTCTCTTGCTTTCCCCCTCAGGATATCCTGGGTGTCAGGGCTTTACATGTTGTGATGATTCGGAGCGAAAAATCCACTAAAAGGGAAGACAGTGCTACAAGCGGCTTCTTAGATGCTTAGGTCCAAACTGATGGAGCGAAACACAAATCCTCCATTGGTTTGTTTCCTTCAAAACTTCGCTGCCCCTCAGGCACATCCACAGATCAAGTGAAGAGCTAAATCCTCTGCTGACTCCTGACACAAATATATGGGCATCAACCAACAATGGCCCCAAATTAGCCAATTCCCAGCCTTCTTTTCCACCTGCCCATCTGCCCCCAGCAGGAGTTAGTGACTTAAAGACCGTTGTGCAAATGCCAATTTAGTCTGTTGGGCTACCGTGCGCGCTCTGATAGAGAGGCGAACACACTTATTTCTGCTTTAGGAAATAAACTCTGTTCAACGTGGTTTCTCAGTGATGACCTCTTATTTGCTTTGCCTCTTTTGGCCTAAAAAATCTCTTCTCTCAGTACTTTCCTTTGGTCCAAGCTGGTTTTTAAAAAATGTTATTTTTTCTCTTTTTTTTTTTCTTTCTTAGACTCATTGAGCATGTCCTTTTACTTGAAAGATCCCTTTAAATGTGAAAGAAAAAGCAAACCCTTTTGTCAGGAAACCCCGCAGTTTACTTGGGGATGATCGGGAGCAGGTGTCTCTGCTGCAAAAGCTTTAACCCATGTAAATAAGCTGCAGGTGGGGCTCTTACAAAGCGCAGGGAAAGTTGGGAGAGGAAGGTGATCCTTCCCTCAGAGCCTCAACATCTCATCCCCCCCTGGCGTCCCCGCTGCTGCATTAGGAGTGACTCTTGCCCTGCACACAGGTAGGCGAGAGCTTCTGACCTTTAAGCACTTCCTCCTGGAGAATAATTCACCATCAGTATTTAACTGCCAGTTAAAAAAGATAATGCTGTTATGTGGGTGTGGGAGAGAGGTGTGGAGAAGGACAGGGCCTGGGGAGATCATGCCCAATGAAAATGAAAAAGAGAAGGCATTTCCATAAGGACTCCTCGGTAGTTCTGCAAGACTAAAATCTTTTTTTTATTCTTTTCTCCCATTTTTTTTATTGATTATGGTATCACATAATTGTCCTCATCCCCCCAATCCCATCCCAAACCCCTCCCTACATATGCCCTTCACCCTCTCCCCTCCCCCCCCCCATTGTCCATGGCCACTGGCTAGGCCCATATGCATGCACACAAGTCCTTTGGTTGATCTCTTCCCCTTTACCCCCACCCTCCCCTACTTTCCCTCTGAGGTTTGAAAGTCTGTTCGGTGCTTCTCTTTCTCTGAGTCTGTTTTTGTTCATCAGTCTATGTTGTTCATCATTTCCTCTAGATGTGTGAGATCTTGTGATCTAAGAAATACCCTTGTAAGAACCTAAACTGAGAAAAGCCATAATGGTTATGCTGAGAGGCAAATGAATCAGTTTGTAGTGAGTTCCTTTCTGGACCAACAGTTCTTTTGAGTCCCAATTTCAATGTCAAATAGTTCCTTATGTGTACATGCCAGCCATGCTATTTCAGATCTGGTTGGTGGCCAAACGGTGGTGATGCAGGTCTGACTGTCTCTGGTTTGGTCCTGGACATCCTTCAGCAACACACAGCTGCAGTCTGCTGGTATGGCGAGGTGTGTCAGCATCTTCCATCTTATTTACAACATTTTGCAGCAGAACACAGAAACAGGGCTTCTCTGCGCACTATTTCACCTCTGGGACACTTTCAAAGAGGGACTTAGCTTCCTGTTGAACTTTACATTTGAATGAGGATAATTAGTTTGAAGAATCATCTTGATTGTCCATTTGCACATTTGTTCATTCATTTATTCAACATGAATTATTTTTTCAAATATATTTTTATTGATTTTTTTTTTTTTTACAGAGAGGAAGGGAGAGAGATAGAGAGCTAGAAACATCCATGAGAGAGAAATATTGACCAGCTGCCTCCTGCACACCCCTACCGGGGATGTGCCCACAACCAATGTACGTGCCCCTGACCGGAATCGAACCTGGGACCTTTCAGTCCGCAGACCGACGCTCTACCACTGAGCCAAACTGGTTTCGGCTCAACATTAATTATTGAGTGCCAACTATGTGGTAGGTAACAGGGAAACAACAGTGAGCTGAACCAGGCACCTGAAGCTCCCCATGGAGAGGATGAAAGATATTAATTAGCTAATTACATAAATAAACATGAAGCTACTAAGCCCTCCAAGGAGAGGGACATGGAACAATGAAAACCTACATTAGGGTTGTTTGCCTAGTCAGGAACATTTACCTGGGGAAGGTGATTGAGCTGGCATGTGAGGGAGCAGTAATATAACTCCAGGGAACTGAACGTGTGGCTGGATAGGAGATATGATATGATATGACATGTGATATGACATAATAGCATGAGGTTGGATTTCTCTGCCTATAATATGTCAGTGGTGGCAAGAACAGAAGTATAGGCAAGCAATCAATAAACTGAAAGACACCAGAAAGCTGATTGATGGAGCTTATTTTATTCAAAAAATCTGTATACATTTATTAAATCAGTCTGTTACTTACGAGGTAAGTCGGATCCTAATTTTTGTCTAACACACTGTATAATTCTCCTAGTGGGGCCTGTTTACCTTTTCCCAGCACCCTCCTAAAAGCCTGTTACCTCAGTTTATTCAACAGAGGATTTGGTTTTGCCACTTAGTAACCAAAATCACTTAGCCAATTCATCTTAGAATCTTTGTTATTCATCTTATAATTAGAAGGCTAATTAGAGTCTACAAGCTTCCTTCATGAGGTTGATTATTATAAGTATAACCTACAGTAATAGGTGTGAAAGTGCCTTGTACACTGGAACACATAAGATCAATGTAGATAGGCATGATTGCACTACTCCTACTTACGCGTGATGTCCACCTTCTCTGGGAGTTAACAGAGTGTTGGTATGAATATTTTGGCAGGAATAAAACTTTATATGCTTTAATTATGGTACTAATCCTAGCCAGTGCAATAATTAGTTCAGAAATAAAAGACAAAAGAAAGGCGAAACTGGAGGGAAAATGGGGTGATGGGGTAGCCACTGCCTCAGGTCTCAGGATGCCTGGAGGATGTACTGCAATCCATTCACAATGGGGAAAAGGATGTGTGACAGCAGCAGGTGGCATCACACGCTCAGAGTGCATTCAGTCACAACTGAAGAGCCAGAAAGGCTTAGAGAACCGAGAGATGGCATCACTGCTCTCCTTAGGGGCAAGAATTAGGGGAAAACCTCTAATCTCCCCAACAGAACAAACAGAGCTGTGCTTACTCTCCAACTTGTGTTTGTGCAGAAATATACCTGACTCATATTGTAGGGAGGGGTAGGCAGTCATGAGCCTGTTGTGGAGTGTGGAGAAAAGAAGGAAGGCGTAAGGAACGTTCCCTCCATCTGTGAGCACTGCCTCTAATGCCCTGAGAATCAGCTCTGCCTTTAATCATCTAGGTCTCCCGTTTCAAGTGGTATTGGGGAAACACTCCCCTAATTGAAGCAGTGAATTCTAAGGAATGTTAATCCTGCCTCGATATTTCTGTTCTCTCCTGGTAACATAGAACTCCCTGGGGAAGGTTGGGAGGACCCAAACCATGCTTTAGGAAGCTTCCGTTTAAGAGCAGAGAGGGCTCATAAAGCCTGAGACGATAAGACCTGAGAATCTCACGTCTTGTCTCTCAAAGAACCTTTGGGGTGTTGGTGACTATTTATATGGCAGGGGTGGGGCTGTTGCACATTCACCTTTGTAAGAGATGAGGTATGTGGATGGGGAGCTAAGAATCTTCTAGATGGCCTATCAAATGCAATGGATATTTGCTGACATGAGTGTAGTTCAGGTATGAGTACCATTTAATCAGTCATTCCAGAAATATTACTGAGTGTGACTATATGCCAGACATAGTTCCTGGTACTTGAAACACATCAGGGAACAAAAAAGATGAACATTCCTGCCATTCTGGAATTTACATTCTAGGAATGACAGTCCACTTTGTCTGCCATTGACTCTTGCTCTTCGTGTATTAATTTCCTCTTTACAACCTTGTAAGATTGGCACTAGGATTAACCTGTTTTACAGATGGGAAAATTGAGGCACAGGGAGGTTAAGCATGTTGCCCAAGGTCACACTGCTAGTAAATATCTGGAGTTCTGTTAACCAATGCCTTACTCTGTTGAAAGAGCTGGAAGAGCAGAATTTCAAGGTGGTGTGTTTGTCAAGGGGGACTGGTAAGGAGTAGCAATTGCAACGCTGCAGAGACCAGTGTCTGAGTCAGCTTTGGCTACCACAACAAAATTGATTTTAAAAAAATTGGGAGGCTTACACAACAGACAATTATTTCTCACAGCTCTAGAGGCTGGAAGCCTGAGGTCAGGGGGCCAGCAGGGTCAGCTTCTCTGCCTGGCTTGCAGACAGCTGCCTTCTTGCCGGGTCCTCACGTGGCTTCTCCTTGGTGGGTGTGCATGGAGAGTTATATATCTCTCTCTCCCCCTATTGCTCTTTCCCTCCCTCTTTTTTAAACTACTTTATTGTGGTATGATTTACATACAAAAAATGCTGTACATACAAATACAACTCAATGGATTTGGAGGAAAGTGTGAATGCATGAAACCATCACCACAATCTACACCATAAACACATTTGTCACCTGAAAAAGTTTCCTCCCACTTTGTCCACTTATCATTGATTTATTATTTTATGTGTGTTTAATAAGAACACAAGTAAAATAGTCAAACTCCTAGAGCTAGAGAGTGGGATGATGGTTGCCAAGAGTAGGGGGAGAGAGAAATGGGGAGATACTTGTCAGTGTACAAAGCTTCAGTTATGCAAGATGAGTAAGTGCTAGAAGTCTATTCTAAGGGTAGTGCCTGTAGAGGATAATACTGTCTTGTACACTGAAAAGTTTGCTAAGAAAATAGATCTTATATTAAGTGTTTACTTCCTCTTATAAGACCACTAGTCCTATTAGACTAAGACCCACCCTTACTACCTATTTCACCTTAATTATTTCTAAAGGTTTTGTTTCCAAATACAGTCACATTGAGGTTAGAGCCTCAACATATAAATTTGAGGGAGACAAAATTCAGTCTATAGCACCAAGCAACATTAAGATTTTTTAAATTCTCTAGTAATTGTCCATGCTTGCTATGTCCATATTTTTCTTTAAACCCCAGCTCCATGTTCTCTGTACTGTAAGGCACTACCTGTGAGCTGCCCACACCTTAGCCTCAGTGGCCTGGACAACTCCTGAAGGCTCTGCAATCTCGGACAGGGGCTCTCAGCCTGTGCTGGAGGCCCTTGCTATAAAGATGGGGGCAGGCTCCTTCTGTACCTGAGACCCTACAGGAGGGAGAGGCAGGGCCTGGGAGCTGGGAAACAACTATTTGTTCTAAGAAACTCAGTCTGGAAAGGAGATTCAGAGATAGAAGGTTTGGGTGGAGAATAATTTATCTAAGTCAGTTTAAGAAAAATAATTTATATTTATATTTGTAAAGGAGAACTTCAGGGGGAAACATGGAAAGGAATTTTTTAGGGTGGAATTAGTTATTTGGGAGAAATGAAAATGTCTCATGTAAATGGGAAAGCTAAGCCTCCTTTTTTCATAGCTATCTTTTATGGATTTGCTTTTTTATATGCCTTTGCGCTCTCATTCATTTCTTCATGGTCTGCTATGAGCATGGGTCTGTGTAAGGGCTGAGGAAAATGTGTTTGAAATTAATGTGACAAGCTTCTGGAAAGTGCCTCGAAAGACAGCTCTGGTTAAAATTATGAGAATGCATTGGTTGAATGGTTTATTAAGTACATTTTCATCTTTCCATCCCAACTATCTGATCTTCTAGCTAGATAGAGCCTTGCAAAGCTTGGATGCCTAGGAACTGACTCACCCCTCAGGTGACAAGAATAAGTGAGCATTGAGGCATTTTATCACTTGGATCTGTGTACCAACAGCTCTGTGGGAAAGGTAAATCAAAGCGAGAGCTAAATTCAACAGCTTATATTTGCACAAGTTAATGCGTTTCTCTTAAACCCATAATACGTAACATAGAAACATGTGCTTGATACATGATGTCTATTATTAATCAGCTAATATTTGCCTCCCAAAACTCTTAATAGCTCATCTTTGCTTTTGAACACTCCCAGATTTTACATTTACGTGAGTAGTTATCTGCACTTAGAGAATTCACATATGTTAAATAAATTAATTTTAACAATGACCTACTAAGACAGAAATATTTCCATATTACAGTGAGGAAACTGAAATTCAGGGAAGTGAGTGATGCACACCTATTCTAAGTTCACTGTGCCTACATACATCCTTCATACCTCCAGGGCTCAGTGAAGTAGATATCTCCTACATAGTAGCTGCTTAATATTTTTTATAAAAGTATTGAAAAGTAACAGAGCTAGACCTCAAACTCAGATTTTTGGTTTTAATGATAGCAAATGTCAGAATGACTTCTTATTTGGTAATATTGGAAAAATATTTCTCTGTTTGGCACTACTATTGAAGCCTGATAGACATACTTTACAATATCCATTTGGGTCTCTCTACCCTTCATAAAAGCATAACATAAGAAACATGTTTACTGTAGAAGAATTGGGGAGAACAAATGAGCAGTAAGAATAACAACTAACAAATTTAAATCACTTGGAATCAGTCCATCAGAAACACCTGTCTCTACTCTTAAAGTTAGGACTCCTCTTGCATAATAAAGTCTGTTTCCTAAATAACAGGGTGTCCTATCTCCTACTGTTCAGTGGAAACAAGTTTAGGTGATTTGCTACTAACCATCAGTGTGCCTTTCTAGTGCCTCCTTGCGAAAGGGAAGGTGATCACTCAGGTCATGACTAGGATCACTTCCAATCCAAGAATGCTGTGTCTCAGTCAGAGAAGTAAAAAAGGAAACATGTATAAGGTGTGTAGCTCACCTGCCAGCCTCCTCCCTGAGAGGAAGGGTGAGAGGGGTATGGGCAGGGGGTAGTTATGTAAGCACTCCCCACCCCCATTGCTAGTTGCCTTATGGACTCAATACCAGTTGCTTCTCAGCTGCCAATCACTGATGGATAATAAGAAACTGAAGTTCAGTGTTCTCCAGAGAAACATATATATAAATAATAATATAAGAATGTACCTATATTGTAAAAATAAATATATATTTACATAGGAATTGGCTCACGTGATTGTGGAGACTGAGAAGTCCCACAATCTGCCGTCTGCCCACTGAAGACTCAGGAAAGCCAGTGGTGCAACTAAGTCTGCCTGAAGACCTGAGAAGCAGGAGCACTGATGCTTGGGGCAGGGGGGAGAGGGAAGGGAAAGAGGGGAGGATGTCCCAGCTCATAGAGAGGACAAACTCATCCTTTCTTCACCTTTTTGCTTTATTCCTATAGCCAGTGGGTTGGATGATGCCCATCCACATTGGGGAGGGCCATATGCTTTACTCAGATTGTGAATTTAAATGCTATTCTCTTGTGGATACACCTCCACAAACACCCAGAAATAATGTTTTACCTGCTATCTGGGCATCACTTAGCCCATTGGTCAGCAAACTCATTAGCCAACAGCATGGCGAACTGCGGCTCACGAGCCACATGTGGCTCTCAAGCCACAGTTTGCCAACCACTGACTTAGCTTAATCAAGTTAACACATAATATTACCCCTCACAGTAACATTGTGTTCTTGACTTTGGAGTCTGAGAATGAAAACTCAACAGAAATATTGGGAGAGGTACCGATTTGTCTCCCAAAATACAAATTTTCAAAGGACTTCTCTTGTTACAATCACAATAAACCTAATTCTGACTGGTAGATAACAGAACCTTCCATTTACCATTAAAATACCCTAGAAAAGCCAAAGGTAGGTTTCACTCCTGATGAGATCCAGACCTTTAATAGTTACCTAACCCCCAGATCCTGCTGGTGACTTACCTACCAGAACATGCAATTTTCCATGTTCTCTTTTTCCCTACAACTAAAGATACAGACATGCTGCTTTATATTTAATTGGTCAAAATGTGTTCTTGTTTCTCTTTGTTTTTGGCTTTATTTGGCATAAATGATAACTAAAAGGTTGATCTGATCAGTAAGAAGTATTAAGGAAAAAGCTGTTCAGTCCAGTGAATTTCACTGTAAGTTGTTCCCTTAGTTCTTCCCTCTCCTTTGTCCCCTAATGTCACTATAACATTGGGCTTAGCCTGGCCGTGCCCCATGGCCCTTTTTCCTAATATGGATGGATAGTTCTTGAGAGTCGGGGTGGGGGAGTTCCATTCTAAAGGGATTGCCATCACTCTTACTTCACAAGAGATTTTATTTCTTGTTCTTTTATTATTTTTAAGATCCATTGGTTGATTTTTGTGAGAGAGGTATGGGAAGAATGGCAAATGTAGAGAGGATAAAAAGAGCAGCATGATATTATCTTCTACAGAAAAGTGCATTTTGGGTGTCAGGAGCTGACAGGGGAAAAGCACACAGACATTCCTGGCAGAAGACTTGATGGAAGCTTAGGGGACTAATCCTGATGCTTACTTTATTTTCTTTTTAATGGGATGTCAGTTCTGAAGAATAAACAGTCTTTCCTGAATCCAGAGCTATAAGCACTTATTTGTCTAGATAAAGCACAGAAAAGAAATATTGTGTGCTGTGGCCCATAAGTCATCTTCAATCGCCTTTCAGGTAAACTACCAAGGATTTTTACTGTTCAACTCAGTGGAACACAAATTGGGAAACTGAGAGCTAACTGATGGCAGCCATTGCAACAGTCCAGAGTTGACACCTGAAATTTCATCTTAATCTGAAATGGCAACATCAATTATCAGCAGAAGTAGCATAGTAGGGATGTCCATGAAATGGCAGTGTGCATCAGACACTTGAAGAAAAGCAACAGTTCAGGGGCTTGGTCTAAACCATCCAGAGTTTTCCTTTTTAATACTGTATCTGCTCTAAAAATTGAAAGCAACGATCAAGGTCTAATTCAAACAGAAAATGTGAAGAATGGTGGTCAGAACCAAATGTGTATGTGGACTTCAGTTTTTATTTTTGTGCTATTTTGTCAGCATCATCTGGAAAATGGAAACACACCTTGGCTGGACTCCTAACTGCTTCTGGCCTCATCTGATCTGGTTCATATTATTATGAGTCTTTTTCCTTTTTTAGTGATCACTATTGTGCCAAACATTGTATCCAAGGGGTAGGGCCCCAGAGGGTATAGTCTCTCTCCTCCTGAAGTTCATGGTTGACTGGAAAGATATAAGTATATGACTATGACACAATAGATTCAGAGCCATGTTAATAGTTTAATTATAATTAGAGCCTTAAATAATGTGTCATTAATTCTGCTTGGAGAGATAGAAAAAATGATTCTTGAACTTTGACATCAGTCAAATTCTCTGTCTTCTTAAACCTTTCATCAGGGCCACATAGCCCTGACAAGAGAAAAAAATAGAGGCCCACAAAGCACTATCCAAGAGTTGAAAATTTATAAATCAAGCTAACAGGCTGATAAATAGATCATGTTTTATCTTTGTATTATACATTGAAAAAATATAACTGAAACAACACCTGAAAGATGAAATTTGAATTTAGACTTCTGGAGTTCATATACCGTCCTAGGGTGAGCAGTCTTAAGTTCCTGGCTCCTCCTTAACATCCACCCATCTTCCGCTCACATCCTGGCTGTGGCCTGCATCATGGAGAGTCTCTGTGCTCCCTTGGAACCTGCAGATTGGTCAGTCATGAGGCAGATGGAGTGGGGAAGAGTAGACACAGGTCCAGGGATGGAGCTCAAAGATGTCTGGGCAGGAGATTCCGGGTCCTGGTACCTAGAGCACAGTCTCAAAGAAGCACACAATCTCTTGAATGGGTACCTGCCTTTGATCCTATGGACCCCTTGCTCCATGTGTCAGGGCGCAGACAGTGAAGGACAAAAGCAGAGTCCTCTGCTGTTTGCCAAGAAAAGAAACTCTGTGTCCAGGTCTGAGAGTGGTGCCCACTCTTCCTTCCTGCTCTCACCAATTAAAACCTAACTCTTCCCTGAGGACCTGCTTTCCTGCAGCCGGCTCACCAGTGCCTGTGTTTAACCTTGCACTTCTTGAAGATGGGAGAGGTGACTTCCTTGCTCCCTGTTGGCAGTTCCAGACCATTCTCCCTCCATCTACCCTCTCCCAAGTTTAAGCTCTTGGACTATGTCACCTGCCACCTCTCCTTGTGAGAGACATCTACAAACCCACCGTCACCTGGCCCCCTCATTTCTTCAGGGTGTTTGAGCATCTGGATCGCTACTGCTCTCTCCAACATAATCTGTGAAACTTTTGTGTTCCAGTGTCCCCCTAGGCAACCTTCTCAGTTTCTTAATCCCCTGCCTTTCAATAATTCTGTCTGTTACCCTACTTTAGCCAATCATTCCCATGGGTCCATGCTAGACTTGTCATTTTCAACAACTACATCCCCCCATAATGCCAATTTCAAGCAGACCTCCTCCTTTTTCTAGTCACTCCCTCTAACTTATTCCCATGAATGTTGAACCAATCAGGATCTCTAATCTACTGATCCTATCACCTTCATTTTGATCTGTCCTTCATCCATCTCATGTTGTCATTTCCCTCTGTAGCCTAAGTCAAGTTCCACAGCCAGTCTTGCCTGCACCCCAGTCTCCCATGTCCAACTCTCCCTTCCTCGTGCCCCCTTCGGAATCCCTAGCCCTCCTCTTGTTCTATGGAAAGTCTGGAGACACAAGCATTCAGGCTGCCTTTAAATTCAATACAGCAGAAGGGCTATGTAACAACCATAATGACAAAAGGAAATGTGACGTGGCTTCCCCAACTTCCAATCAGGAAAGTTGGAGCGTTAATACCAGAACTGTGCTGTCCATTATAACATCATAATACATGATTCTAATGGAGAATCCTTTCTTTGCAAATGGTTCATATATTCCTCAAGTTTAAATATCGCTCGTATAATGGAGTCGGGGAACCTGGCCTCAAGTCTTATCTATACCTATTGCTAAATGCGCATTTATTCATTGATGTAGCCATTCAGTCATTCCAACAAAACTCTTAAAAATCTATTTACATTTTAGTCTCCATGTGAGCTTAAGCAACTGCCTTACCCCTCCGAAACTCAGGATACACATTTGTAAGAATGGCAATTCCTACGCTGTCAATCATATAAAGTGCACAAAGGATCAGATGAGATGTGTGAGAAGGAGCTAAACTACACATATAACTTTATTTTCTTCTGGAAAAATGAACATAAGCTCACCTTGCTGATTTAGACCTGGCCTAAGAACTGAGGGGATTATCTTGGCACTACTCCTGCAGAATCGTTTTTGATCTTCTGAGCCACAAGTGAAAGGAGGAGCAGCACTCAGTCCTCACTCTGAGTGCTTTCAACACTGTGTATGGGGTTCAATTTACTTGAAAACTGTCAAATAACAATTGAGATTAGTCTGATTCCATTGATCTCTTAACCCAGTTAAATAGAAAAATATCAGTTTCAGAATCTATCACATGACAAAAAAGCAAGAAGTCCTTATTGTGCATAAAAAGGTCTGGATGGTAGTAGAGAAGGCTCAAGGAACTGCTCCCTGGCACAGACACTCCTCGTCCAGCAAGCCCTGCCTCATCATTGTGTCCAGTGCACTCATGAGCACTTTGCCCTGGAGCAGCATTCAGCATGCGGTATGGAGAGGCCTCCCACCCCTCCCTTCAGGCAGAGGGGCCTGATTTAAAAATTCCTCCTGGGTAGTGATAAACTCAATTGCTAGAGCAGCCAGGATATTAGCACAGTGCATCTTTCTAGCCCGCGGACGGTTTTAGGTGGTTGCACATTATGAGAGACTATGGAGGTACAGGGTGGGACAAAAGTAGGTTTACAGTTGTGAGTACACGAAACACAATTTATTCTTGTATTATTTATTGTATTATTTTCCCTATGAACAACTGTAAGTCTACTTTTGCCCCACCCTGTATAACCGCTTTGTCTTCTGACTTAGTTTCTCACCAATGACCAAGCTCCTTCTTGCATGTAAATGGGCTCTTTAGGAGGTAGGAAAATATCCCATAATTATGTTGAATAACTTTAACCCTGTTACCAAGTGTTTAGTGTTTTATGGAAAGCCAGAGGGAAAACAAATGTCTCTCAAGACCTGGACCAGAAATGGCCACAATGTCACCAATCCAAAAGAGAACTTTCCTGACCCATGCTCATGAAAAGCTCATTGAGTTGGAGCTGTTCTCTCCCTTGCATGTGACTAGCTTATCTGCACTGAGCTCTTTGGAGTTCATAGAGATTGTTCTTGGCCCTTTATCATTTCAAAATCACAGCAACTCAGATAGGCTTATTATTCCCAATTGATAAAGGATAATTCCGTAGGATGAATTGATCCTCAGGGGCTCAGTAACCTGCATTAGATTTCAGGTCTTCTGACTCCCAAGACCTTGCTGGTGACTGTTTGAGCCAGGAAAGGGGAGCTAGTACTGGGTGATAGATAAACCATCACAGCACCTTGGATGCTCATTGTGAGTCACCAATTTTGTTCATGGGAATTCACAAAGAAATCCCCAAACTTCACAACTTATTTACTACTGCCCTGGCCATCATTTTAGCACTTTGTCCATCTTGATCAGTGCACCGCATATGTAGGTATATTGTAAAACTTCTTCCAAGTTACTCTAATCCATCATGTTAAAAACCATGCCTTCCTTGCTGAAACCGGTTTGGCTCAGTGGAAGAGTATTGGCCTGTGGACTGAAAGGTCCCAGGTTCGATTCCAGTCAGGGGCATGTATCTTGGTTGCAGGCACATCCCCTGCAGGGGGTGTGCAAGAGGCAGCTGGTTGGTGTTTCTCTCTCATCGACGTTTCTAGCTCTCTATCTCTCTTCCTTCCTCTCTGTAAAAAATCAATAAAAATATATTTAAAAAAATATATTAAAAAATGCCTTCCCACACCTGGCATTTAACACTCCTATTTTATAAACAATCCATTCTGAAGCTGTGTTGCTAGAAAGTAATTGGGATGTAGAAGGGGACAGCACAACTCTATGCTGGTCTGGTCACTTCTCAAACATAAGTTGCTTGGAACACATGTCCTTAGCCAAGCCTGTTTAATTGATTAACACTTGTAGTTGGCTCTAAAGTGAGATTAAAAGTAGTCATTTTAAAAGAAAAATTCTATCTTCTGACTATAAGAGCTAACATATTTATCAATAGTAAATACGTGGCAATAAAATATTTAGGACCACCTAAGAAAAGATTTTACACAAGATATATAAAATCTCCTGCTTCTGAAAATGCTTTATCAGAATTGAGCAGCTCATTCTCTCAAGGAACCCATGGACATTTTATTGTTTTTCCCCCACAGCCACCTGGTACTGCCTTTGAGGTGAAATCTGTGATATCCCATCCAATTTCATTCTAAATATTCATAGTCAATGAAACATTTCATCGTCTTGTTTAGATAATCAAAATGTTCACTTTTATTAGATGTACAGAACCTAATTTCAGTGTTAATATTTGTTGTAGAGCCTGTAACAAGTTGCCAAGAGAAGATATACACTTTGTTTATGGGATATGAAATACCACAGTGTTAGGAAATCAATGAGGTTATGACTGTAGAAAGGGAGATGGGTTAGCTGGCCATACCAGATTCTGTGCACATACATTCCCCTCCTCACCCATAAGAAATTATCAGAGAGCTAGTGAGTCTGGTGTTTAAACATAAATTCGCCTGTAATTTGGTGCTTTTCAATTGAGGTTTTTCAGAGCTCAATTTCAGTTTCATCTCAAAGTGGAATTTCAGAGTTACTTGACAATAACAGGTTTGCTCTTGAAAAATGAAAGTGCAAAGTGAAATCTGGATCACAGCCCCCATCCCCACTTACCCTGCTGTAGACTTTTAGCCTCTTCCAGAGTGAAGAGCATGCTCCATGCTGATGGAAACACATATTTCAGTGCAATCCAGTGTTTACTGTAGCAGACATGTCCGAATATCACTGAGAATTTTATAGCACTAAAAGCAAAAGCTTGGTATAACCTAGTAGATTTACATATTTTATCTCCTGTAATCTAACATGCTTTGGACTCAAACAAAATATATATGTAAGTAGCCCTGATGGAGTCCCATATTTTGATTCTGAATCTCTCCAGTTTTGCATATAGAAGGGTTTTCTTTGTCATGCATCCAAGAGGAAGAGCTAAAAAGATAGTTAAGAGCAAAGATGTGCTGTGCTGCCCCCAAAGAACAGATCTAGATGGTCTCTAGAAAAGAAAACATCCCCTTACAATTAGCACAAATTCTCCATTTGAGGGACCAGGTTGGAGGAATGTGGTTGAGCATTTGAGGAATTTGGAGATATTTTCTGAAACTGCTTAGATTCTGATGGTGATGCAAGAGGGATTAAAGGCACAAAACTACTGCTAATTAAAACTAAAAATCAAGTATTTGAATACTTTGTAATTCAATTATGTTTATATTTGATAGAAAATAAAACTATTCTTAGAATTTCTAAAAAATGAGGGAAAGATTAAGAGGAAAAATATAATTCATTGTCAGGAATTAGATATAAAGTTGGTAAAAAAAAAATCTATCATATGGTCTTAGTTTAATCTGTTTTTAGATAGTGCTGCTCAATTATTCTATACCAGTTACATTTAAGAATATAACAAAACTCAGTTCAGGTCATTAATTTATGCTTCTCTTATAATTTCCTTTTTGATAACTATTGTGTAGTAAAAATATATTTATTCGGATTGAACATGTTTTTTTTCTAGAAAATATTCAAAGTGGATAGATGCCTTTCCTAAGTCAAGCTGGAACTTGTATTTATCAAAAAGACATTTTCAGTACAAAAAAATAAAAAGCTACCCATTGGTCAAATAATTCAGGGTTAGGCAGAGGGAGAAACTATTGCATTTGATCTCAATTTACAAATATATCCTGGGAAACAGCCTGTTCAGTTCTTTTGCAATAGAATCGGTTTGGGAAGCAATATATAATCTTTACTGTTTTACTATATCATGTGCATTTTATACACTTACAGTGTTTGGCAATAAAAACAAAAATATGGAAAAGGTTTGTCAGAATGTGAAAATGACAAATGATCATATATTTATGTTTCAGGTGGGAATGGAGGTAGAAAATAGTGTACAATGGTCACCGTTTCTTAAATTATTGTGCCATTTAAGAAACAAGATCAGTCATTGCTTACTTCCCCAAAGTAGTTCCTCAATTGGTAGAAAGAAAAAGAAATAAAGTAGTTAGCAATTAGCAAGAAACAGGATACAATTATGGTGCTTAAGCCAATGGTAGAATGTAGCATTTCCTTTTGAAATCCTGTAGATGTACACAAAGCAGAGACTAAGCATTCTTTGTCTCCGAGGTCATACTTTCTTACGTGGGTGACCTTGGTTAAAACACCAAAACCTCATTATGTGTCAAGACACTGCCTTACCACTCCTCAGCAGTTCCCCATCATTTGGGGAATGCCATTCTCATCACTCCAAATGGCATTCAAGAAACTTTGCAACCTGACCCTTGCCTGCCTTTTCAGTCTCATAGCCTGACACCCACACATCTACTCATCACCATGGTGGATCACAATTAACTATTGTAACTCCTAAGTGGACTCTTTCCTCAAGCCCTGTGCCTTTCTTTTCTCATTCAATAAATATTTGGTGGCAGGAATAGCTATTCACCATGCCGAAGGCAATTGTATAAATAGGGAGTAAGGCAACAGGATCTAAGGCCTCCTGCAATTTATGGTCTAGTGTTGTTAACAAGGAAAACACCCACTCGCTGCCAAAAGTAAATAAATAAACAAATTAATTATTACAGATGGTGATAGGTGCTGGGAAGGAAAACAAAAACCCCAGTGTTAACAGAGACTGAATGTGGATGTGGGTGAGGGGGTGGTGATGGTTAAAGTGTGCCAGGTGAACCGGGGCCAAGATTCCAGATAGAGGAAACAGTAAGGTCAGGTTATAAGTATGAAAGACTTTCTCAGGTTCAGATTCAATGACTTGAATAAAGGCCAATGTAGCTATAGTATGAGGTGTGTATATGTGTGTGTGTGTGTGTGTGTGTGTGTGTGTGTGTGTGTGTGTGTGTCTCAGGTACATAAAAAAGTAAAGATGAGGCAGTAGCCAGTTATTGTTAGACTAACCAGGGCCATATAGCTCATAGCAAGGACTTTTGTTTCAGTGAAATCAGAAATTATTGGTTGTAGTTAAGCAAAGTTGGATCATGATTCAATTTATGTTTATAAACAAATGCTCTAGCTTCTGTAGGATTAGAGAATGACAAGAGAGAAAGTGAGTGCGACGGGTACTTAGGAGACTATTCTGGAAGACCAGAAAAGGGAGCAGAGTGATGAATTCAAGAATTCACAACGTAATTGAGGTTCCCTCTTTTCTGACTAATTCCTTCCACCTTAGAGTCCCAGCCCAAGCATCACCTCCTTTACAAAGCTAATATCTTTCAAAGGGGATGGAAAGCCCTTCAGTCCCCACAGGGTTAGAGACGCCCTCCTGTTCTCTAGGCAGCCTGTCACATGGCTCCACAATGTGACATACATAATATTGGCTGCTTTGCCTACCACCTAAAAGACTGAACTTTTTTTGAGATAATGGCCATGTCTTGCCCATTCCTTCATGCTTGGCCTGAGCCCAGAGCCCCATGCATGAAGTGCTCAATAGATGTCAAATATGTGAGGGAATCCTGCCCTCTGGACTATGGGTGAGCTCTTCCTGGGGCATGAAATACTGAATGGGAGCCAGATCTAAGGGCTTGCAATCGATTCTGATCGTGAAAGGACTGTGGAGGAGCCACTGCATTCCAAGAACACCTACAACTGTAGGAAGTGACAAGAAATCACAGACAGGAAGCCGAATTGATTTTCCATGGCCATTTCAGGGGACGGAGTTCTTGACTAAGGTGGACTCTCTCCAAAGTACTTTGAGTTCCATTTAAACCCTGCTGCAACAATTGCAGTTCAGAAACGCTTGCTTGCAACACATCGCTTAGTAGACACTGTCAATTTTGACAAGGGGTTTGCATTTGTATCAGTCCTGTGGCTGGAAACTGTTGGACAGAAATCATAACCAAGCTGTCACCACAGCCTCCCATTACCTTCAAACAGATTCATTTTCATTCCTCTCCCTAAAGACTTAAGTGCCTCACACGAACCAGGTGTTGTGCCTGGCTGTTAGGACAGAGATGGATGTCAGGATATTTGTAAAGGGTGTCTCTGTTCCTGAGGGACTCAGAGTCCCATGGGGGAAACAACTAAAAGAGCATTGCAATGGAAAAAGCTGAGTTATAATGGGAATGTGTAACATATGTATATTTCTAGTGGAGAAAGCATAATAAGAGAGTATATATTTATTCAGAAAGAAGCTTAAGTTGAGTTGGATACCTAGGAGTTCCCCCCCCCCCCCCGCCCCCATCTCAACGTCTCAGAGGCAGGGAAGCCTAAGGTTTAATGGCATTGGGTCCATAGCTCATCTGTCTTATGTTCACATCCATTCTGTTATGACCTTTGTCACAATTGCCAAATTATTGAACACCTTCACCTTGGCTTTTTTAACTGTTAATGGGATAAAAGGTTGTGCCCCATCATATTGCTGTGAGGATTAAATAAATCTGTGCTTATGAACATGAAATGTTATTCCAGGCAGAAGAAATAATATGAGCAAAGGTGATGGGCGTCCAAGGAATGTCAGAGAAGAACAAATATCTGGTGTGAACAGGGTGCAGATGTGTTTGGAGAACATTGATGGGGAGATTGGAAACATGGTTTGTGGCCCAGATCCTGAAGAGCTTTGCAAACCACACCAAGAAATTTGGATTCTGTGCTACTGGGAATGAGGAACTGCCAAGGATTTCAAATGGCAGTAGTGTGATCAGGGAAAGAAAATGAGAGGCTGAGGGTACAGTCAGGAGGTGATAGCGGTAATCCATGAGAGATTATTCAAAACCTGGAATAGGGGGAATGCTTACCCTATGGCTAACCTGCTAAATTTAAGGTTTCCCAAACGTTTTCACCATGAACTCTTTTCTCCTTATGTAATCAAAAATTTTTCAGGACTCAGTTTAGGGAATGCTGACATAAATCTCATTTTAAAAAATGTTTTTATTTTGTTTCTTTACATCCTTCTGCATCTCAGATTGCTCACTTTTTATAACCCAGTGGGGAATCACGACCATGGACAAAGGTACTTGTAAGTTATCTGATGAGGATCAGTTTAACAGACCAATAAATGAGTAAATGTTCCATGTAAACCCAGTTTATGCTGATTTTCACCTTAGCCAACCCTCTACCATATTGCTTTCTCCTTTTTGCTATGGGAGAAACTTTGTGAGAGAACAGTGTAATAGCAGTAGTATTGGGAAATAGGAGTATATAGTTGGAATGTATTTTAGATTTAAAGGAGAAAAAAAATGATGCTCTGAGGTCTTAGAACAGGGGTCCTCAAACTTTTTAAAGTGGGGGCCAGATCACGGTCCCTCAGAGAGCTGGAGGGCCGGACTATATGAACTACTAATTCCTACTGTAACACCTCGGCTGCGCTCACTGTCCAAAAAACCTGGCAGGCCGGATCAGACTCCTCTGCGGGCTGCATGTGGCCCGTGGGCCGTAGTTTGAAGACCCCTGTTAGAATATCCTTCTCAATGCATGTGGCACCATTTTCTCTGAAGACAAAAATGACAAAGCCTTAGGCTATACTAGGTATTATTCTAACTGCTACCTACATATAAACACACACACACACACACACACACACACACACTGTTTCATCTTTACAATAACCTTATAAGAAGCAACTGTTACTATATTTTTTTTAAATATATGTTTGATTTCAGAAAGGAAAGGAGAGGGAGAGAAATAGAAACATCAATGATGAAAGAGAATCATTGATCAGCTGCCTCCTACATATTTCCTATTGGGGATTGAACCCAAAACCAAGAGTATGTGTCCTGACCAGGAATCAAACCATGATCTCCTGGTTCATAGGTCAACATTCAACTACTTAGCCACACCAGCCAGGCTATTATCTCTATTTTATGAATGAGGAAATTTAGTCAACAGAGAAGACCAAAGTCACAAGGAGTGTCAGCTGGTATAAATAAATGTTGAAGGAATATGTCAGTGAATGAGTGATTGAGTGAACAGAGTGAATGAACAAAAGATTGGTGGTAAACATTAGAAAAGGAAAAAGCAATTAAGCATTCAGGTTAAGGATAACATAAGGTGCTAAAACAGGAAAAGAGGTTACCTGTTAACCTGGGCAATCCTCCAAAGAAATTATTCTTCAAACGAGAGAGTTTGAAGTAGAGGTAGTAAAGAAGAGTGAAATTTACTCAAGATTACAGTAAATATAGCACATTAGGAAAGTTAACACATATCTCTGCTGTCAAGAAGATCAGCTCTTGTATTATTATTGGCTCTTATAAGTGACATTTGAAACAGATACCATTTCAACTGCAAAGAATTTACCAATTGAGGCCCAAGAAATGTTTTCAATTTGCTGGATTCTATGACCTCAAGAATAGAAATAGCATCTGTGTATCCAGAAAAAGGTGCAGAATGTGTCCTGTGTAGAAGGCTTGCTGACAGTTCTAAATAAGAGACTAGCCCCTACTTGAACCTGTCAATAGTGCTTACTCAGCTGTTAGGTACCTAGCCCTGTGCTGGGCATCATCAGAGGACAAAGGCATAAATATCATCAAATCAGTAAACATTCCCAGAGCATACACTAGTGTTAAATACAAGGGAACTCAAAATAAATAAGACATAATCTCTACTCTCAAATGCCTCCTAATCAACTGGGAAGGGGATGATATAAACACAGCTCTACATTAAGACACTAGGTTTATAGAAGTTGCTGTTTCCATAAAACATACCCAGAAAGCTATAGTAGAAAATATAGTTCATGAATTACATAATAAAGGCCAAAGTGCAAAAACAATGTTGAATAAGAATAGCTCACTATAGATGTAGGACTAGAGAAGGAATTTTCAGTGTGTCCAGATTACTAAGCAATGAATGATGAAAAGAAGAGCAAGCCAAGGAGGGAAGCAGCAGCATCTAATGTAGATAAAGGATCAAGGAAACTGTAAAAGGGTTTTTTGTTCATTTGTTTGTTTGTTTGTTTGTTTGTTTTGTGTGTGTTTTTAAGCCTCTGGGCTTCCCTATTGGAAAAGGATTTAACTGACCTTGAATTATGAAATTACCCACAGAGTATAATGCTAACCACAAACTATTATTTCTTCTGAAAGCAGAGGCCTTGCTTAGATCTTTCATTATTTCTACCAATCTTTTTACTTTGGAGTTCTTCAGTCTTCAGAGCCCTAGAAACATTCTCTTCCATATAAGTCCAATTCTTTTGTTTCCCAGGTTGGCTGCAAGGTGTTCTGAGTCATTTGTTCACACAACATGGATACTCTGCCTTCTTACTAGTTTAGAATTCTGTTATTCTCTGACCCATCCTTGACCTCAGATAAAGCACAGCTGAGCACCTATCCAATTAAGCTCATTCTTATGCTAAGAGGTAGACCCAGGCCAGCATCCTCTGGTGCTGTACTTTTATATGAGTGCACAGCTCACGTGTCACAGCAGGCAACCTGGTACTGACATACGGCAAGCCCTGGCTGCCATCAATCTGCTCCCAGAACCATCTACCCAACCATCACAAGATATCACTTTGGGGCTGACATCTTGGGGGCCAAGTACATCCAGGAGATGTGAGTCTCCCAGGGATGACAGTCTGATCAAAATGCATGATGGATAGGGCCTAACCATCTTCCCATCACTCATGAGCAAGGAGGCAAAAATTGTCAAGGTAGGAGTGTCAGGTGTGGGAAGGTAATTTCTGACATGTGATTAATGCCAAGGAGCCAGCAATCATCCAGGTACTGCCAAGAGAAATGGGCAGTTATATATATTTTTTTCTAAAGTGTATGCTCTGGGAATGTTTACTGATTTGATGATATATAGAAAAAAATATATATAACAGTGCCTCCCTTCCCCCACTCTAGTGTATGCTCTGGGAATGTTTACTGATTTGATGATATATAGAAAAAAATATATATAACAGTGCCTCCCTTCCCCCACTCTTGACCTCTGATTTTATAGCGCTGCAGAAAAGGCTCATGGATGATTTTTTTTCTTTCCCAGATTTTATATATTTATGCCTCTCAAAATCTAGAGCTTACATACACTCTACATACACACCTACACTAAACGTAATTCTAGTTGAAACCTCAGCCCCATCATCATTTGGAAAACAGCTGCAATGCTCCCCAGTTGATATTACTCTGATGGTCATTAAAAAAAAGAAATAGCTCAGTCTGCCTGGGGCCAAAGTTGGTTTCATCCATGCCCCTGAGCAAATGATTATACCTCTCTGTGTCTCAGCTTCCTCATCTATAAGATTGTTTAGAGGATTAAATGAGGATTTCTCATCTTTGTGGTTATGGTAAATAATAAATGCTAGGTAATTTTATTATTGTCCTTGCTGGGCTTCTTGTATGTGAGAGAAAAATTCAAAAACTGGGAAGATTTTGTGGAACATAGGACATCTGAAAGAACAGGTAAAATGGGCCAGGGAAGATGGCACTTTGAACACAAAATAGGTATGGGTCCTTTGAAATGGGACATGGAGCAAAATAGCAGAAGGTAGGGAGCAAAAGCCACACTTAGGGTGAAGGAGGTTAAATATATGGTGATGAGAGAAACCTAGAGTTTGTGCTGACCACTACAGATGATTAATTATAGAATTACACACCAGAAACTATATGATATTATTAACTTTGCATTTTATATTTCGGTCTATAATCCATTTTGAGTTAATTTTTGTAAAGGGTATAAGATCTGTGCCAGTTTTTTGGCTATCCAGTTGTTCTATCATCATTTGTTGAAGAAACTATTAGCTCCATTGTGTTCTCTTTGCTTCTTTGCCAAAATCAGTTGAGTACATTTATAAGGGTCTACTTCTGGACTCTATTCCAGTGAATTTCAGACATACTGGTGTGCTGCAAGGATTTTTAAAACATGCAACACCTGACTAGTCAGAGGTACTATCCTCTTTTTCCTTAGATTGTAAATAAATGAATAAATAAATAAATAAATAACCAATACAACAAGAATTATGTGGTGTGAATGAATCAAAATTATACCTATTTTTTTTAGATCAGCAAACAACATATTTGTGGTGTGCTGCAGAATTTTACTAATTAGTTTATGTGTCCCATGGGGTGAAAAAGGTTAAAAATAGCTGCTCTATTCTGTACCATTTATCTACCTATCCATTCTTTCACTAATACCATGCTGTCTTGGTTATTGTAACTATATAGTAAGTCAAAGTTTGGTAGTGTCAATTCTCCAATTTTATTTGTTTTTAATATTGTATTTGGCCATTTTGAGATTTTTCATTCTCTATCAATTTTAGAATCAGTTTTTCAATACCCATAAAATAACTTGATGGGATTTTGGTTAAAATTGTATTGGATCTATCAATCAAGTTGCGAAAAATCAATATCTTGAAAATATTAGCTCTTCCTACCCATGAACATGAAATATTTTTCCTTTTAGTTTCCTTGATATTGTTCAATCCATTCTGTAGTTCTCTTCATATATATTTTATACATGTTTTGTAGTTGTATACCCAAGTATTTCATAATTTGTGGTGCTAATGTAAGTGATAATTGAATTTTTGATCTTAAAATCTACTTGTTCATTGCTATTGGGTCGGCAGCTAAGTAATTGCGGGTTTCACACACATATGGCTTCAGTTGAATTTTTAGGTTTGCAGACGTAGTACAAATGTAAAACACATTTTGTTATTTGATAGTTGGCTATTCAGCTGTTAATCAGTAAAAAAAGTTTTTTGATCTGTTTTGTAGTTTTCGTTTGGCGTTCGTTGAAAAATGGAAAATCAAAAGGAACATTTTCGTCATATTTTGCTTTTTTATTTCTGCAAAGGGAAAAACGCATCGCAAGCTCATAAAAAGTTATGTGCTGTTTATGGTGACGAAGCCTTAAAAGAACGGCAGTGTCAAAATTGGTTTGCCAAATTTCGTTCTGGTGATTTTTCACTCAAAGATGAAAAACGCTCTGGTCGTCCAGTTGAAGTTGATGACGCCCTAATCAAAGCAATAATCAATTCGGACTGTCACAGTACAACACGTGAGATTGCAGAGAAGCTTCATGTATCACATACATGCATTGAAAATCACTTAAAACAACTTGGCTATGTTCAAAAACTCGATACATGGGTTCCTCACGAACTGAAAGAATCACAGTTAACGCAACGCATTAGCAGTTGCGATTTGCTAAAGAAACGTAATGAAAATGATCCATTTTTAAAACGACTGATAACTGGCGATGAAAAATGGGTTGTTTACAACAATATCAAGCGGAAAAGATCGTGGAGCAGGCCAGGTGAACCAACTCAAACAACATCAAAAGCTGATATTCATCAAAAGAAGGTTTTGTTATCAGTTTGGTGGGATTACAAAGGAATTGTCTACTTTGAACTCTTACCACCCAACCGAACGATCAATTCTGATGTCTACATTGAACAACTAACGAAATTAAACAATGCAGTTGAAGAAAAGCGGCCCGAATTGACAAATCGAAAAGGTGTTGTATTCCATCATGACAATGCAAGGCCACACACATCTTTGGTCACTCGGCAAAAATTAATGGAGCTTGGTTGGGATGTTTTGCCACATCCACCATATAGTCCTGACCTTGCACCATCTGATTACTTTTTGTTTCGATCTTTACAAAACTCCTTGAATGGTAAAAATTTCAATAATGATGATGATGTCAAATCGTACCTGATTCAGTTTTTTGCTAATAAAAACCAGAAGTTTTTTGAACGTGGGATTATGATGCTGCCTGAAAGGTCATTGATCAAAATGGGCAATACATTACAGAATAAAGTTATTTAGTTCCATGAAAAAATTGTCTTTGATTTTCTTTAAAAAATCCGCAATTACTTAGTTGCCGACTCAATAGTTTATAAGAAAGCAATTGGCTTTTCTATATCAATCTTTTATCCTGCAAACTTGCTATAATTACTTACTAGTTTCAAGAGGGTTTTTTTTTTATTGATTCAGATTTTCTACATAGCCAATAATATCATCTTCAAACAAAGACAGTTTTATGTCTTCCTTCTTAATCTGTACACTTTATATTTTCTTTTCTTGTCTTATTGCATTAGTAAGGACTTCCAATATGTTACTGAAAAGGAGTGGTGAGAGGGGACATTCTTGCATTGTACCTGATCTTAGTGGGAAAGCTTCATGTTTCCACAATTAAGTATAATGTTAACTGTAGGGTTTTTATATATACATTCTTTATTAAGTTGAGAAATCTCCCTTCTATAAAATGGCTATTGAATTTTGCACATATTTTTCTGCATCTATTGATATGATCATGTTATTTCTTTTTTAGTTTATTGATATGATGCATTACATTACTTGATTCTCAGATGTGGAACCAACTTTGCATAGCTGGGATAAATCCCATTTGGTTGTGGTGAATAATTATTTTTATAATTTCTTCTATTTGAATTGCTAATGTTTTTTTGTTTTGTTTTGTTTTGTTTGTTTTGTTTTGTTTTTAGGTGTTTTGCATCCTTCTAATCTTTGTTCTCTCATAGGTAAGGTTATTTCCTCTCAGGCTTCTGTCAGGATTTTTCTTTATCTTTGATTTCCTATAATTTGAAAGCCATAAGCCTAGGTGTAGTTTTTGCCATTCATCTATCTTGGTGTTCTCTGAGCTTCCTGGATATGTTTTTTGTTGTTTGATATTAATTTAAGAAAATTTTTCGGTCATTCTTGTTTCAAGTATTTCTTCTGTTTTTTTACTCTTTCTTCTCCTGATATTCCCGTTTTGCACATGTTTTACCTTTTGCAGTTGACCTATAGTCCTTGGATATTCTTTTGTTTCTCCCCCGCCCCCCCCCCCCCAAGTATTTGTTCTCTCTGCTTTTCAGTTTTCAAGGATTCTATTGACATATCCTATAGTTCCAAGATTCTTTCCTCAACCATTTCCAGTCTATTAATAAGCTTATTGAAGGTATTCTTCATTTCTGTTACAATATTTTTGTTGTTGTTGTTGTTCTTTGTTAGGATTTTTATCTCTGCTTACATTGGCCTTATATACATGCATATTATCTACTTGGACCTTTAAAGCTCTTAGCATATTAATTACAGTTGTTTTAAATTCCAGTCTGACATCTTTAACATCCTTGCCATGCCTGGTTCTGAGGTTGTTCTGTCTCTTCCAAGCCTTTTTATGCTTTGTAATTTTTTTCTTGATACTGAGACATGATGTACTGGATAAAAGGAAGTAGTATCAATAGGTCTTCAACAAGCGTGTGGGGGGACAGGAAGTAGTCTAGAGTTCTATGATTAGGTCTCAGTCTTTTAGTGAGCATATGCCCCAAGACTGGGAACTTTATGTGTGTCTCAGTCCCTTCCCCCAAGCCCTCCCCTTACATGAGACAAAATGGCTAGAAGGTCTGGAATTTGTTTTTTGGTTTTTTTTCCTCAGGTTCCTTAGGCTCTTATCAAACCCCAGCAGGTGAGGCTCTGGTGAATTTCCTCCTGGGGGTGAAAAGAATGCTCAGGTGTATTTCAAAAATAGTTTCTTTTCCCCTTTGCCTTCGAGAAATATGAAGGGATTGTGCTGAGTCTCATCATATTGTTCCCCCACCCCACCCCCTGGAGCTTTTAACTCTCAGACTTGTCCACACTGAGCCTCTGGCACTTTGTCAATTATACTATTATTCAGGCTTTCCTTCCCCAGCACAGGGTCCCCGCCCCCCTGCAGTTTCCACCTCTGCTTCCATAAACTGTGCTTCTATTTGTTGTCTCTCCAATCTCAGGAGCAGAGGCTTGCCCTATTTTCCCTCCTTCAATAGATCCAAGAAGAGGTGTTTATTTTCCAGTCTGTTCAGCTTTTAACTTGTTAGAACAAAACGGTGAATTCCAAGCTTCCTGCACTGGAGCTGGAAACGAAAAGTTTCTTTTACCCATTTTTCTAAAATTTATTACACATCACCTTAGCTATTAAATAGAAATCACTGCCTAAGATTTAAGCCTTTCTCAACGACTCAGAGTCCTTACCAGGAGCATTAATTAATTCACAATTTATGAAATAACATAAGACCTTCAGGCATAAAGGGCTCCTTTGCCTCTATATTCAGTGGCCCAGCTTTTCTATCTCCTCCCCTGGTCCTGGCTGCTAATAGGAAACCTGCCAGCAGCTTTTCTCCCCTCTCCTAACAGGAAGCTAAGTGGACAAAAGATTCCTCCACAAAGAGTACCATCAGTACTCATGTCTGTGGGAACTTCTTGCCCTGCCCTTTTCTTCTCTTGAGGTAGACTCCATCAGGACACTTGCTAGGTTTGTTTGATCTGACCACTTTTGTGGCATATGGGTGGTGTTTCTCTTCTCTCCGGGTTCCAGATTGTGAATCAGGCTCCATTTATGTCATACTCACTAACTTGTGAATGTACTTAGGCTAAGCTGATATCAAAAATAGGTTTGCTTGAGAATATCTTCAGCCTCCAGGATGATGCAGGTTTAGTTCAAATATCATCTTCATGATACTTTCTACAATTCCTTTAGTCAAGTTCCTTCTCTAGATTCAAAGCATATTACCTTTATACTTATAACATTTATTTTATTGTGCCTTCAATAAATATTGTACCTGCAGCTCAATAGGCTATGTGTGCCTGTCTTCCTGTGCCCTACTCTATGCTACTGCCAGCACTGTACCAAGTCCCACTGTACCCCAACTCTAATTGTAAATACTAGAATCTGTTTATATTCATAGCAAAAGCTCAGTATTTGCTGCATGTGAACATTCTTATGAAATTTGATCAAAACGCCTAAATCTGACTACCAAAGCTTCCAAAAGCACAGTGACTGGATAAAAAAATCTCTGGGCCTAGGCGGGTCTCAGTCCTGCTGCCTCAGAAGTTGAAATGATCCTTTGTCTTGGTGTATCCAACTGGCCTTCAGAATTCCCTCTATGTTTATCTATTTAATGTGCATCATATTACTAGGGCACTCAGCCCTGGCTACCAATCCTCCTAAGGCTGGTTCCTCCCCTTTGGTACTCCACACCTTAGTCAGATTCCCGGTTCTCTTCTGCTGTTTTCTTCACTTTGTTCCTTAAAACATCATCCGCTGATTGTCTCCTCCCCAGCTTTCATTCTCTTAGACTCCACTGGCCTCCCTTTGGCTCCTGGTGGCTTCCCTGGGGCTCCCCGCCCTCCTCAGGCCAGACATTGTGCTACCAGTTGTCTGCAGTCTCCCTACCTACCAACTGCCCCATGGGAGACTGATTGTATTGCTATATTTTTCTCTTTCTCACCCGATATATCACAAAAGAGTTATTTACTTGAACAGGAGGCTCATTCCCCCAGGAGACAGACCAGAAATTCTTCTCATGGCACTTCAGGTTTTCTCATTTTCCCTTCAGTAAAGCAGCAGGATCCCAAGACTGGGTTTTAAAGACATCACTTTCTATATGAGTTTCACAGGCCTTAGAGGTCTCTATTTTGACTGTTTTTTTGTTTGTTTGTTTTTGTTTTTTGTTTGTTTTTTTTTTTCTTCTGTCATACCTTCATTGACAGAGAAGCAAGTGATATTAACATTGTTCTACTTTCTGAGAGCAATACCCTGGTTTCTACCTTTAATGACTTGATAATAATGGGCTTCAGTTTTTTGATCACCTGCAGCACCAAGATTTTTTTAGGAATTCTTTGTTCTCTTCCCATTCTCCAGGATTCACATCTGCTAGGAACTCCAGTTTAGAGATGTAGTTTTTAATATGCATTGAGCAATACATATTGCTTTTTATTATCAACCAACATAACAGCAATTCATTAGTGGAGCTGATTCAAAACCAATTTTTATTGATAGATGGGTGAAAAGACAACGAGCTAGCTAGATACTTTTCTCTGAGGGTTTCTTAGCCTTGGGACTATTGATATTTTTGTACAGATATTTCTTTGCTGTGGAGATTTTTCTGTTTATTGCAGGATGTCTCACAGTTTCCCTGGTCTCTCTTTACCCACTAGATAGTAGTCTTCCCAATCCTACATCCCCCACGTCTTTTAATATAAAATATCTTCAGATATAACCAAATGTTCCTGGGAGGCAAAATCGCCGCCAGTTAAGAATCAATGTTCCAAGTCTATTTTACTCTAAATTATTACTAAATAACAATGACAAAAATGAATTTAATATGCATTGAGTAAATACTGTAGGCCAGTCCCTTTGGAAATCACTTTCACATATGAACTTATTCTATACTTACAAGACTTATGGGTTAAGTATGAGAAAAATAGAATTTGAAGAGAGTCAAATAGCTAGCAAATGGTAAAGCATTTTTTTAAAACAGCCATTTCCCAAGCTCATGCCTTTGACAGTTATGTCATACATTTTGCATCTTGTCTTCTATGGCATAGCTATATCTATCTATGCATACGTTTCTCTTGGAGAAGGAAGGGTTTTTATCTCTCTAGCTCATTAGTGCTATGCTAAGAAGGGTGCTTAGTCCATAACAGGTATCAAGGAATACTAGTTGAACTGACTGTCTTTTTGATTGATCTGAAAATAAAATATTGTCATACTTTGCACATAGTAGTTTCTTAATAAATATTTGCCAAAGTAACATATTACATAGTCTAGAAAAACTAGGTAGCTTACTCTCTGTTGGTTTTCTACATTACTCTGTACTTTTTATGATGAGGGGTAAGGGAATGGTGAAGGGTCAGGTTAAGATGGTATTTGTATAACCTTTCTGAATTTTTCCCTTTCATTCACTTGTTTGTTGTTCTCATCTGGTCTTGGTCAACAATCATAACCAGACTAACGTTGCATTATCTCCACACGGTGCCATTTTCTGAGGAAGCAGAGCTCTTTACAAACACTATTCAATCTATCCTAAGTCTTTAGTGAGGAGAGTAGGGGATCTTATTGTTTCCTTTTAGAAGATGGGGTTAATTGGAAGCATCAAGTAACTGACACACCCAAAGATTATTAAATCAAATTCCTGGCCCTAATTCATAGCATCACCATTACTAAAGTTAACTTCTCTATTAGGAAATAATGGAACTACTGTCTAACTCCCCACCTTGATTTAATCAACGAACTGGACTGTTTCCTATAGACCAGACATTATGGAAATGAGGAAAAATGCATTTATTTTGTGTCTACATTATTCTGGCTGCTCTAATAGGCACTTTAGATTTGTCAGCTCATTTTGGAATGAGTATTAGTGTCTCCATTTTATAAAGTGAGGCTGAGTGATATTCAGAAACCCACTTCAAATCTATAGCTAGAAAGTAGCAGAACCAGGTAGCAAAACAGATTTATGATTGTTGTATTTTAATTAATTTTCACAAACTCTTCTATTAATAAGGAGCAATCAGAACAAATCGGGACTTGGGGAAGGTTTCTTCAATTCCCTGAAGTTGCTCAAGAATCAGCTTTCCCACTAAAGCAGAGAATGTGAAAACGGAAGAGTTTATCTTTTGGATCCACAGGTCATAAGTGTGAAACTAGAGAGTGGGTCATGTAGATTGTGGAGGGGCTAGAAAAGTGAAAATACTTACTCTGGCCTTCTCCCTAAGAATACCCACACTATGGAATATCACACGCACAGAGGGTTGCCACTGTATTGCAGCGACTACTTTATTTCTTCACTAGATGAAGTGATCCCAGGATACCACAGGACTCTTTGGGATTCTTACAGATGAAAGGTGCTATATACATGTCAGATATTACTATATAGCACTTATAAAAACGGTTTCCACTTGCTGTTGTGAACTCACAGCTGAACAGCTTAGAGATGATAGTTATTACTGGTAATAGCAGTCAGAATAACAGTGTAAGTGGCACTCTTTGCTATACTTTGCTTCATATTTTATCGTTTTTTTTGCTCTATAATCCAGAGTGGCCTAGAACAGATATTTGCTGATAAGGCTTAAAAACAAAGAGATAGGTTTTTTTTTGTTTTGTTTTTTTGGTGTCAAGGTCAATAAACAAGGTTAAGGAATTTCATGAGTGCATCATAAACAAAGGCCACAAAAAGTTTTAAAAATTGCTAGAATGTATCATTTATTGCTTTAAAACTCATGTTCTCTTCTGACAATATAGCCACTGTAATTGGAAATATACACATTTTATTGATAGAAAATGCAGTATAATGCTGTCTTTGTTTTCAATTTAATTTTAAAATCTCATTTTAGGACAATCACCTGGCCCTGAGTTAGTTGGCTTGGCTAATTGTGCTACCCACCTGTGTTCACTGGCTTCCTATTTATTTATCAATCATCTGTAAGAAGCCACTAAGGAGATATGCCCATCACTTCACCCTGGTGTCAGTGAACTCTTCAAATCAGCTATTGTTCAGCTGAGCAAACAGTGTTTCCTTGGGAAGCAAACCATCCCAGCTCTTTTTATTCCAGTTTAGCTACAAGCTAGATTTCCACTCTAGTGTGACACTGAGCAAATTATTAATTTTTCTGAGACTCAGGCTAATGTGAATATTATTTTAATAGTCATTTCACAGGGTATTGCTAAGGATTAAATATGGTGTATGTGTACACCAGTACCTACTGTGTAGTAAGCCTTTAAGACTTGTCAAATTTCAATTTAATATCATGATGAAAACTTTCTATCTTCTAAACCTGGAGTATTGGCCAAGAAATAGGAATGTGATATCAGTCAGGTAATTTCTTGCATATTTGTTGAGCTATTAGTTTGCTAAACCCAAATGGAGTTTGGGGCTATAAAAGTCAGCCTTTTATAGAAGTCTGGGGTTTTGGATATTGTATTTCTACAATTGCTTTTTCAGTTATTTATTTTAATCAAAGGTGTGGTAAATTTTGTGGTTGATTCCTTCAATATCCCTTCTACTCTCAAATGATTAATCTAGAAGAATCCTGGTAATCTTATCTTGTTGGTGATTGCTTTGGGAACATGCATGTCTCACAGTCCTAGACATTGAGATAAGAGAGGAATTCTGCTGTTTGGGGGTTTCCGGGGGAAAAAAAAAAAGACACCTTCCTCCCTCTAAGAAGGAGGCATAATAAGGGACACATCCTTTCTTCCTCTGCACATCCTTCTTGCTGGAGGTTTTGTCTGGAATTGACATGGTCAGCTTGCAACCGTGAGTGGGCCGTGAGGCAAAGCTGACACAGAGGATGGCAGAGCAGAAGGGAGAGAACTGGAACTTCTGATGACCCTATTGAGCCTCTGAAGCAACCAACCTGGGAACCTTATTTTAGATGACAAGATTACCTACAGGATTGCTTAAGCTCCTTTGATTTCAGTGTTTGATTCCAAATGTCCTGATACTATAGGTTGTCTAATATATTGTTTTTTTAAATCATTTTTATGCAACTTTATTTAAAGGCTAAGATAAAAATGAGAAATGTTGGATTGCTATCTTGATTCTGCCACTTGATCAACTGAATGATTTTTTGAGAATCATTTTACTTTTCTGAGTTTTGGTTTTTCTATTTATTTAAAGAAAGAGTTAGATCACAAGCTTAAACTTCACATACATTTCCCCACTCTGATAATCTAGAAGTTGACCATAATACACAGAAGTGCCTCTTCTCTCTGGCATCACATTTAGCTTATACTCACACTGTCCAATATGATATCCATTAGCCACTTGTAGCTAGTCCACAATAAGATGCGCTAACAGTATAAAATATGTATAAAGTTTTGAAGACTTGATGTAAAAAGTGGAATATAAAATATAATATCTCATTAATTTTATGTTTCTTACACTTTGAAATGAGATTTTGAATACATAGTTTAAATAAAATAAAATATACTATTAAAATTAATTTCATTTATTTACTTTTACTCTTTAAGTACTGAAATTTACTTTTTTTTGAAATCTGTAGGAAAGGAAAGTAGGCTGGTAACTCAGGCATGTAACTATGTTGAAATCTTGGGGAGAATTTATTCCACTTTGGGAAATCTCAGTCATTTCTCTTCAGGCCTTCACATGATTAGATGGCATCCATCCACATTTTTGAAGGTAAATGGCTTTACGCACAGTCTCCTGATTTAAATGTTAAATGTATCTGAAAATAATATATATATAGTTTGCTTACTACTTTCTCTTAACTCTTATTGGCTGGTACCTCCAAATCACATCTTCATGTCAATCTCTAAACCCCCAAATGCATCTGTGTAACCATTGTGTCCCTCAGAATACTGAAGCCAATGTGTCCCATGCTAAACTCATTCCCTACTTCCACAGATTTCTCTGTTCCTTACTCCCAGTATAAAATTGGTCTTCAAATATCTTCCATCAATTTCCTAAATGTCTATCAAGTCTGTTTGCAAGGCATTTCCACTGTTACTTCCTCAGTTCAGACTCATTTCCCATCCATATTCCCTTGGGAGTTTACTAAGCTACTCCTTGAGCCTCCTCCCACTGTTCATAGTGTAGACCAAGCTAATTAGTTAAAGCACAAATCATTCCTTGACTCCCTTGAATATAGTCCAAATTCCCTTTGCTGGGCTTGTGAAGTCCTCCATAAAGTACCCCTTGCTTTCTACCATTTACAATAATAAATTAGTGAGGATTACATTTGCTGTTAGAAAAAAGAAAAGAAAAAGGGGGGGGGGTGTGTGGCACTATAAGAACTTGAACCTGAAATTAAATATATAAAATATTGGAAATGTTATATGCATTCAGGTAAGGTTTGTGCATAGCATAATGGATTTTGGGATGTAAACTCCTAATGTTCTGGGGCCTTTTAAATTAGGAAAGATAAATTTCAGCACAGAGTCTCATGTATGCCTACAGCCAACCTTATTTTCTTTAGAAATCCATTTAATTTCTGTTAGACTCTCCGAATTACTTTCCCATGTAACATAAACTTAATCTCAACTAGTTCAGGCTTCCCACTTTTTCTCCTATGTTGCATCTAAGTTTTCAGGATTTAGGTAGATGACCACATAATATTTAGTAGCAAACTAGGACACTTTCTAGAGTGAGAAGGGCTAATATTTATCAATTAGGCATTAGTTATGAACTTTTGTTTAGAAATTTACGTAGAAATAATTTTTCCTTAGCCAGCATTTCTTCAAGGGGGCAATTTTGTCCTTCCTTTCAGGGGATATTTAACAATGTCTGGAAAAAAATTTGGTTGTCATAACTAAAAGAGGGTAAGGGAGCTTTTACTGGCATCTGGTACCAGTAAATATCCTACAGTTCATAGGACTGACCCCCCCCCCCCAAAAAAAAAAAAAAAAAAAAAAACCACAAAAAAAACCCCACAAAAAAACAAAACAAAGAATTATCTAGCCCAAAATGTCAATAGTGCCGAGGGTGATAAACCTCTGCCTTAGACAGTTGAGCTAACAATTTTGTTGAAAGAGCTTAAATCATCCTTAAATTGTTTTTCTGATCAAGAAACACCACAGAAATACTTTGATGTAATGCATGAAAAAACCTTGATATTCTGGCTGGGAAGTCCATTTCAGTTAGATTTTCCAACTCAAAAGGCCACTTATCTGGTCAGATACCTTTGTGTGTACAGGAGCTCTCTGGGTACACACCACATTGAGATCTCCAAGAAAGAAAGCACAGCCCTTTCACCCAGCCTGCATGCATATATTTTTTTACTGCTTACTAGCTGTGTGGTCTTTGGCAAATTACTTAGCCTTCCTGTGTTTCTGTTTTCCTTATCTATAAATTAAGGATAGCAACTACCACATAAAATGGCTGCAAAGATTGAATAAGAAACTATGTAAAGTATTAGGCAAAACACAAAACAGAAAATATTTAGAAAATGTTAGCTACTTAAATTTTAAGCTTGTAACAACCATATTTGTATATACATGAAAAATTTAAGTGACTCTTTAAAGATCAACCATGAGATGCCAGAGAAATTTCACATTTACAGAGTGCTATTGTAAGGCCACTTTTGTATATTATTTGGCTTTTCTTCTATGAACACTTTGGTAAATTTTTGAGAAGAATACAGTGGCGTCCTAGGCTTCTGGACAGCTATACAGGCCTAGAATATTTTCTAGGTCAATGCTCTTAGATGCTATCCACAATAACCTAATGACAGCTTTATACTCAATATAATTTTCAGCTGTTCAGTGTCACTATTTCACCCTCATTAATCACACACTACACTCATTAATCACATTACAAAGGAGGACCATTAACAACTGAGGCCAGGTGTGCAGGAAATCCCTGCCTGGAAGCCAGGCCTGGTGGGTCCCTCTGCAGACTGGGTCACACCAAGTGTGGTAGGACAGCATCAAATGGATGACATTGCTGTGAAGTTGAGAGGAACCGCAGGACCCAAGTTTTTATTTTTTAATTTTTTATTTTAAATATATTTTATTGATTTTGTACAGAGAGGAAGGGAGAGAGATAGAGAGCTAGAAACATCTATGAGAGAGTCATCGATCAGCTGCCTCTTGCACACCCCCTACTGGGGATATGCCCGCAACCAAGGTACATGTCCTTGACAGGAATCGAACCCAGGTCCCTTCAGTCCCCAAGACGACTCTCTATCCATTGAGCCAAACCAGTTTTGGCCCAAGTAACTTCTTGAACTATGGTCTTCAATAACCAGTGACCTCAGACAGGGCAAGCAGAGGTGAGGCATTCAAAGATTCCAGGTAGTTAACTCTTTTGTAAATAAATTCAGTATGCCAACATTGGCTGTAACAAAATTTATAAAGTTGGAATTTACTCATTATTTTAGGTTAATTGAGTTCTCTTATCAACCTGTCTCTCTCTTCATTCTATATGCATATATAATATGTAGATTCTATATGCAGTCATTCTATTGAATTAAAAGAGATAAGGATTTAGCTTTCCTTTTTCCCATTCCCACTCTCCTCACAATTCTCTCATCCTCCTGATACTTTTATTATCTTTTCTTTTGTTAAAGTATTAATTACTTTGTAAAATTATTGTATTTTTCACAGTTGGACCATATAATACACTATGATTACATTTCTTCTCACTCTCTTTTCATTTGCTTAGTTTTTTGTCATACACAATACCTGTCACTAATTCATTACCAATCCCAGCAACAGCACTCTGAAATCACTCTCAGTACAGCCAGACTTATTAGGTAATCTGGTTTCATTGTTATCCTGAAGACCTCTCTCCTAGAATCTTCCACTCTTTGCTACAACTGGCCCTGTATACAGCAGTAGACATGCAATCTATCTTCGCCATTCTCTGGGGAATTTTTCTACTTTCCTATGTTGTGTGTGCTGTTCTTGCTTGTTTTACTCCATCTTGAAATTGGATCATACCCTCCAGTAGTTATATAAGAAAAAGTGAATCTATATAGATTGGCTATGTGTAAAATTCCAGAGTGGAAATGGTTTTCATTAAGATAGTTAAGTCATTACTCCATTTTCTTCTATCATCCTAAATTGCAATTGAGAAGTAAATGCCATTCTGATTCACTATTATTCTTACTGGGCACAAGTTCACTTTCTCATTCTCAATTTTTTAAGATCATCTCCTTGTCTCTAGTGTTCTGAACTTTCACTAAAATATACCTTGATGTCTTTTTCATAAATTTTCCTGAGCACACCAATGGTTCTTTTAATATGGAATTTGTTTTCATCACTTCTGGAAAGTTGCTTGATTTTATTTTATATAATATCTTCCCTCTAGAGGTTTTCTTTGTCTACAAGTCTCATTAATATTGTTTTTAATATTGGATGTTCTCTCATTAAGTTTATTTTTAAAATTTCATATTGTTTCTCCTATTTTCTACTTTCTGGGAGATTTCTTCAATTATAACTTCCAAACTTTCTTTTCTGAAAAAGAAATTGCTAGCCTTTGAGCACGTGCATATATGTTTTGTTTACTGCTATATTCTCAATGATTAGAACAGTGCCTGGCACATAATAGAAACTGAAAAAAATGTGGATTGAATAAATGAAGGCTACCCATATTTTTAACTTTGTGAATGTTCTTCTTCATAGCCTCCTATTTTTCTTGAAGATAACTTTTTATCTTATCTCCATGATTTTATTAACTATAGATGTTTTAGAATTTTCTTGTAAGAAACCATATTGCCTTTATTTTGTTTGCTTACTTTCATATCGGAAGCTTTCCTCATATATTTGTTGATATTTAGCTTTCCAACTGGTGAGGCATAAGAATACTTTGTGTTCCGGGCAGGCTAGAGAGCTGTCCTGCTCCATCCGGTTATCTTGCTATGAGTTTGGGTGGAGGAGCCTGAGTGGTCAGCATATGTAGATTTTTTTCCCCCCCTCAGGGTGATTTTTTTTTTAATTAATGTGGTAAAGTGCACATATTATCTAATGTACTATCTTAAACATTTTTAAGTGTACAGTTCGCTAGGGTCAAGTGTATTCTCATTGTTGTATAGATTTCAATATGCTTTCATCTTGCAAAATAAAAATTTTTCCTTATGAACAAAAACTCCTCATTCCTCCTTTTCCTCTCCCTCCCGTACTTTCTTGTAACTACTATTTCATTTTTTGTCTCTATGAATCTGAGTGCTCTAGGCTCCTCGTGTAAGTAGACTCGTGCAACATCTGTCATTTTGTGACTGGCTTATTTTATTTAGCGTATTTTCAAGATTCACCTATGTTGTAGGATGTATTCCAATTCTTTCTTTTTAAGGCTAAATAATTTTTCACTGTATTAATATACCACATGTTGTTTACCCATTCCTCTGTTGATGGGCACTTGGGTTTGATTATTGTGAATAATACTGCTATGAACATGAATGTACAAATATCCTGCTTTCAAATATTCTTTTGGAAACTTACCCAGAAGTAGAATTGCTGGGTTGTAATTCTGTTTTGCACTTTTTGAGGCATCACCATACTATTTTCCATAGCATCTGCCTCATTTTACATCCACTAGTGCACAGGGGGTCTGGTTTCTTGACATTCCACCAAGGCTTGTGATTTCCTGTGGTGGTGTTTTGTTGATAATAGCCATCCTACAGAGAATGGGGTGGCATCTCATTGTGGTTTACATTTGTATTTCCTTAATGATTAATGTTATTGAGCATCTTTTCATGAACTTGCTGGTCTCAGTCTTTTTTTTTTTTAATCAGAAAAAAAAAATATGTGCCTCTTGTCCAGAGTTAATAAGAATGGTTATCATCATTTTGGAAGCTAAACAGAAAGGAGTTAGAGTGGGGATATGGCCATCAGTGTGCTGATTCTTATCCATCCTTCATTTTCAGGATGATGTCCCAGCTCTCACCTGGTGCTGGTGTCTTGAGTCCAGAATCCCTCCTGTGCACCTGTCCAGGGAGGGAACCTCCAGACATCAGCTGGGTAGGGACATAGAGGTGGGAATCAAAGATGTTAACTTTTTCTTTTAAACTAGAGGCCTGGTGCATGAAATTCCTGCATGGGGGAGGGGTCCCTAAGCTTGGCTTGCACCCTCTCACAATCCAGGACCACTGGCTCCTAACCACTGGTCTGCCTGCCGGCCTGATCACCCCTAACCACCTCTTCCTTGGCCTCCATCGTTGCTTCATCTGTAAGGACATCCAAAATGGCATCTGGAAGGTCATTTGGTTGTCCAGTCTAATTAGCATATTATATTATTATAGATAGTTTTCCTGTTTCAGAAACACCTGCACCCCCACTTAGAGAGATCACAATTGACTCTAATTTCTGAAGCTTAAGGAGCGCTGTAACACCACTCAGTTCATTTATTGGCATTAGACCCTACGGCATTTATTTGCTTTTCAGTTTTTAAGTTTTTGCTGTTCTTATTCATTTTCTCGTTCTCTATTTCATCTGGGTTTATGTCTTTTATCCCATTGTTTCATTGGAACTTCAGAAGAGAGTGAATAGCCCTTTAATTTTCCACTTCAGTTGAAAACCTCCATAGTCATTGACATTGTCCTTTTTCTTTTTCTTCTCCTTCCCTCTTCCCCTTTCCTCCTCTTCCTCTCCACTTTTTCCCACTTCCCCTTTCTTCCCCTCCTCCTCCTCTATGTTCTCCTCCTCATTTCTCATCAATGTTCTTTCTCTCTACTTAGAGAGGGAAAAGAAGGGGAGATATTTTACCAGGATGTATTAAAATAAAAGATGAGCATCCCCCTTTAGATGTTTGATGTCCCTGATACCACAATCATCCCCCACTATAACCCTTCCTTGCCTTGGGTTTTTTCACTCAGTGCATCCATTTCCAGATTTTTGTCTAATAGGAAAGCATTTCTTGATATATACCATCCTCAGTGGGAAGATAGAATGAGATATACACTGCTTTACACACAGTCTCTCAGGAACTCATTCATTGACTAAGTTTCAGTGTACCTCTTTAGAGCCTATGTATTTTGGTTTGGTCTCTTTCATCACATGCATAAAAAGCTATAGAAACATGCTTTTTAGGGTCATCTGATAATATGAAGACTCTAGAGGGAAGCTGTCATTTTGTATGACCTTAGATGAACCTGTCTCAATCTGACATAAAACATTCCTGAGAAATTATCTTTCAGGACCCAGAATTAAAGTTATTTACTATTGCAGAAACCTGTTTGGCTCAGTGGATAGAGCGTCGACCTGTGGACTGAAAGGTCCCGGGTTCGATTTTGGTCAAGGGCATGTTCCTTGGTTGCAGGCATATTCCCAGTAGGGGGTGTGCAAGAGGCAGCTGATCGATAATTCTCCCTCATCAATGTTTCTAACTCTCTATCCCTCTCTCTTCCTCTCTGTAAAAAACCAATATGATATATTTAAAAAAAATAAAGTTATTTACTATTTATTATTAACCACTGAGCTAGTGAAAGCCTTGTCTTTTAAATAAACTGTTGAAAACTTTGAAACTAGCTCTTGATCCTGGGAATACTCCGCTAACATGAAACATTTTAAATGAAGAAACTTATTAAAACAGCCTATTTAGCTTGTTTATGCCAAACTGCTCTTTCTAATCTGAGTGAAAAGTTTGCTCAACCACAGAAGTGCCATATGGTAGTCTATAATTAAGATTATAATCAGGTATTTCCTGTATGTGCAGTAATTTCAATTTTTTATAATACTATTGGGTCGGCAACTAAGTAATTGCGGATTTTTTTAAAGAAAATCAAAGACAATTTTTTCATGGAACTAAATAACTTTATTCTGTAATGTATTGCCCATTTTGATCAATGACCTTTTGCCATCTTTCAGGCAGCATCATAATCCCACGTTCAAAAAACTTCTGGTTTTTATTAGCAAAAAACTGAATCAGGTACGATTTGACATCATCATCATAATTGAAATTTTTACCATTCAAGGAGTTTTGTAAAGATCGAAACAAAAAGTAATCAGATGGTGCAAGGTCAGGACTATATGGTGGATGTGGCAAAACATCCCAACCAAGCTCCATTAATTTTTGCCGAGTGACCAAAGATGTGTGTGGCCTTGCATTGTCATGATGGAATACAACACCTTTTCGATTTGTCAATTCGGGCCGCTTTTCTTCAACTGCATTGTTTAATTTCGTTAGTTGTTCAATGTAGACATCAGAATTGATCGTTTGGTTGGGTGGTAAGAGTTCAAAGTAGACAATTCCTTTGTAATCCCACCAAACTGATAACAAAACCTTCTTTTGATGAATATCAGCTTTTGATGTTGTTTGAGTTGGTTCACCTGGCCTGCTCCAAGATCTTTTCCGCTTGATATTGTTGTAAACAACCCATTTTTCATCGCCAGTTATCAGTCGTTTTAAAAATGGATCATTTTCATTACGTTTCTTTAGCAAATTGCAGCTGCTAATGCGTTGCGTTAACTGTGATTCTTTCAGTTCGTGAGGAACCCATGTATCGAGTTTTTGAACATAGCTAAGTTGTTTTAAGTGATTTTCAATGCATGTATGTGATACATGAAGCTTCTCTGCAATCTCACGTGTTGTACTGTGACAGTCTGAATTGATTATTGCTTTGATTAGGGCGTCATCAACTTCAACTGGACGACCAGAGCGTTTTTCATCTTTGAGTGAAAAATCACCAGAACGAAATTTGGCAAACCAATTTTGACACTGCCGTTCTTTTAAGGCTTCGTCACCATAAACAGCACATAACTTTTTATGAGCTTGCGATGCGTTTTCCCTTTGCGGAAATAAAAAAGCAAAATATGACGAAAATGTTCCTTTTGATTTTCCATTTTTCAACGAACGCCAAACGAAAACTACAAAACAGATCAAAAAACTTTTTTTACTGATTAACAGCTGAATAGCCAACTATCAAATAACAAAATGTGTTTTACATTTGTACTACGTCTGCAAACCTAAAAATTCAACTGAAGCCATATATGTGTGAAACCCGCAATTACTTAGCTGCCGACCCAATATATTCAATATAATAGTACACAATATGGTGCTTGAAGATTGGAATGATTAGTCCCAATGTATAGATGAGAAAATTTAGGTTCAGGGTATTCCATAAAACTATATATATATACTTATTTTCACCTACAGTTGATGTAAATATGATTAGACATTTATATAACTTATGAGGTGATTTCCCTGATAAATCTGATACTATATAGCACCATACATAGTAATTATAATATTATTGGTTATGCTGTACTTTACATCCCCATGACTATTCCCCCATTCCCTCAAATATCCTTCATCTGGCAACGATCAAAATGTTTCTGTATTTATGAGTCTGTTTCTGTTATGCTTGTTCATTTTGCTTGTTTTCACTCAGCACAATACTCTTTAGGTCAATTCATATTGTTGTAGATCGAAAGATTTTATTCTGTTTTTATGGCTGAATCATATTTCATTGTATATACATATCACCTCTTTATTCATTCCTCTGTGGATGAATACTTAGATTGTTTTCATATCTTGACTATTGTAAACAATGCTGTAATGAACATGTGGATGATAGATATGCATTTATTGTCATTTTATTGTTCATACCTTTTGTCCTCCTCCTTCTCCTCCTCCTCCCCTTCCCCCTCCTCCTCTCCTTCCCCCTCCTCCTCCCCTTCCCCCTCCTCCTCCTCCTCCTCCTCCCCCCTCCTCCTCCCCCTCCTCCTCCTCCTCCCCCCTCCTCCTCCTCCTCCCCCCTCCTCCTCCTCCTCTTTCTTCTTGACTATTTAACATGTCTTATAATACTGGTTTGGGGGTGATAAACTCCTTTAGCTTTTCCTTGTCTAGGAAGCTAGTTTATATGTCCTTAGATTCTAAATTATGGCTTTGTTGTCTAGAATAATATTTGTTGTCGGTTCTTGGTTTTCATTACTTTGGATATTTCTTGCCAATCCTTTCTGGCCTACAGAGCTTCTGTTGAGAAATAATCTGACAGTCTTATGTGATTTCTCTTGAAGCTAACTGTTTTTATCTTGCTGCTTTTAAGATTCTCTACTTGTCTTTAATCTTTGCCATTTTAATTCTGATGTGTCTTGGTGTGGTCGTCTTTGGGTTCCTCTTGTTTGGAACTCTTGTGCTTCCCTAACTTGTGGGTCTATTTCTTTTACCAGGTAGGAAAGTTTCCAATCATTTTTTCAAATAAGTTTTCCATTCCTCGTTTTCTCTCTTCACCTTGCAGCATCCCCATGATGTGGATATTGGTATGCTTGACTTTGTCCTGGAGCCATGGAACTGCGGCTCATAACCCACATGAGTATGGCTCTTTCACAAAATACCACAGCCTGAATGAATCTATTTTGAAAGAGTGGCGTTAGAAGAAGTTTAAGTTTAAAAAATTTGGCTCTCAAAAGAAATTTCAATCTTTGTACTATTGATATTTGGCTCTGTTGACTAATGAGTTTGCTGCTTACTGTCCTAGAGGGTCCTTATATTATCCACATTTTTTTTTTAAATTCCTTTTTCTTTTTGCTGTTCTGATTGGGTATTTTCTGCCTCCTTATCTTCCAACTTGCTGGCTTGATCCTCTGCTTTGTCTACTCTAATGTTGATTTCTGTAAAGTATTCTTCATTTCAGTTAGTGTATTCTTCATTTCTGACTCACTCAGCCACAATCCCTGCTGGCTTTCACAGCCAGAAGTCTGTGAAACCCTAGGTTTCTAGCACTGGAACCCTGGGCTGGGGTACTAGGTGTGCGTCTGGGACTTCTTAGAGGGACCTCTGCAGCTTTAATTTTTAACAACCACACTTGGGTGTGGGACTAGCCTGTTCTGTGTCTCTGCCCCTCCTATCAGTCTGTCTGTGGCTTCTTCTTTATATCCTTAGCTATAGGACTTCCATTCAGCTTAGATTTCATGCAATTCTGAATGATGTTTGTACTGTATAATTGTAATTTTGATGTGGTTGTGAGAGAATGCAAATATCATTTTACCTGTGCTGCCATCTTGACCAGAATCTTGAAATTGCTTTTTTTTTTTTTTTTAAATGCTAAATAGCTAGTAAGAAAGTGAGCTTAGACACAAAGACTGTATTTTAGACTCTGTTTTCAATACCTCCTATAATGCAAAAATCTATGTAGATATTAGGGGAAAGTGATCAAGGACATGAAGGACAAAAGAAGTGAGGAGCATTAAAAGTGAGGAGCGTTAATGTGAAAATACTTCAGAACAGGCATGTACTGAAGTATTTATATGTTCTATGAAAACATACTTTAGAAATCCCCACATTCGTTTCTTTAATTTGACTATGATAATGTTTATAAAAATGATATTATAAAATGGTATTATAAAAATGATAATGTTTGTTATTTTCACCTCATTTCTTATCTTGAGTTCTTGCAGAAATTGGACCAAATGGTTTTGCTATGATTGGTGGGAATACACTGATTATTTGAAATATTTGAAATTCAATAAAATCTTCCTTATCAAACAGTCCTAAGATATTATATAGAATCCTCTCTTCACCTTCCCCAAACCATGCAATGACCTCCCCAGACCTAGGCATTTAGTTATCCTCTTCACCTGTGCATCAGGGTGCCTGGCCTGCTTGTCTTTACCCTCAGGTGTCTTGGGCCTCCCTGCTTGGACTTTAATTGCTTTGCACATAGCAGTAACTTGAATGCAGTCACCTCTAGTTAGGACAATCAGAGAAAATGGCTTCATTTGAAAGACTAAAGGAAAATTTGTCCACATTTACTAAATGCTCAGCTCCTTGGTTGTTTACAAAGAATCAAGGGACAGACTTTTACTATTTCCCAGGTGGCAGCGGTTTGAGGCAGTTTTCTTCCTTTTTCATCAGAAAAAAGGCTTTAGCCTGAGAAACGGTAAGAGGTAAGATCCTAGTAAATAAAGAAACAGAAACCCAATATTACCAACGTGTACGAGAGCAGAATATGACTTCTGTATTAAGGGGAATGATGAATGTTTTCACATCATGGGAACCACTTTAGCACAGCCTTAAAATAGTGCTTTAGAGATATGTGAGGACATAGAGAAATTTGTCTGTACACTTTAGGCCCTTTCTCTTTGACAAAGACTTTTTGTAAGAATATGCTTCGGGCTAGAGCTAAGAGAATATAAAAGAACGTTTCTAGCCTTGAGTGTTGCTGCCACCTACATGGCAGGGAGACTACACACAAATCCCATCACCTTTCTGGACAGGCATGTACTGAAGTATTTATATGTTCTATGAAAACATACTTTAGAAATCCCCACATTCGTTTCTTTAATTTGACTATGATAATGTTTATAAAAATGATATTATAAAATGGTATTATAAAAATGATAATGTTTGTTATTTTCACCTCATTTCCTATCTTGAGTTCTTGCAGAAATTGGACCAAATGGTATTGCTATGATTGGTGGGAATACACTGATTATTTGAAATATTTGAAATTCAATAAAATCTTCCTTATCATAAAAACAGTCCTAAGTATAACCTGATACCCATAACTGTAACTCTCTCCAGGAGAGGATGATAGCTCTTAACATCACTGGGCTATAGGTTTTTGTTGTTATTGTAGTTTGTTTTCCTGGCTGGCTCTACCATACCAAAGGAAAAATTAAAGAATGTTTCTTCGGTTGACTATAACTATAAATTGATGTAAATGAAGATAACATAAATGTAAGAATTTTTTTGATGTAGATAAGAGTGGTTGCTTCTGATAGGAAATAGGATTGCCACTGCAGAATTAACAGGACATCTCTTTAAAGTCTATAGGAAACTTGTGATATGTCAAGAGCACATCATCGACTGTCCTCTTATCTGAGAGGGCATCATTTGAGACCACCAAACTCAGTTATTGGGCTGTGTGGAAACACTTTCTCCTAGAAAACACACGAGCAAGATCGAAAAGCTGATTGATGACTTTATAGAGGATAGCAATTAAAATGATTGTTAAGTGAATAAATGACAGGTTATGTGAGCATGGACCAACCAATTATTGCTGCTGCATAATGTTATGAATATTGGCAGTTTGCAGGCATATGGCACTTTGCAGATTTAGGTGCAGTTTTGTACTAAATCTGTACTAATTATTAAAAACCTTGTGTCCTTGAGTAAGAAAATAAAAAATCACTGCTGCCTTTACAGTCGGCAGTGTGCTGAAAACAGAAAGGGCAGAAAGGGTCCCTAAAATTGATAATAGAAAACTACGCTCTGTGCAATGAAAAGAAAAAAGGCACTTGGAGAAACAGTGTCAAAAGAAAGAACCACAGATTTCCCCTGTGCACCAACAGAAGCCATGTCAAAAATTTGCAGTGGTCCGTGGCTTTAGTTTTCACAGGGTATTAAAATATTTTTCTTCCATTTGTATCATTGTAATCATGCTCATAATGATGCAATGCTAAGTCTACTTATTGCAGTATGCTTTTTTGAGATAAAGGTAAAATTTCCCCCGACTTCATAATAAATACGGTCTGAGACTAGGGACTGGCAAAAACACTCAGCAATCAAGATACATATATTTGAATACAATATTAATGAAAATCAAAAGAATGAAAAAATACACACCACATGTCAAAATTCTAAATAAAGACGGGATCTGAGAAGTTTGGGATGGAGGTGAGAGGAGGAAGGAGTTATGCCAGGACAGGCCTCCCCGGAGCCCTGCCCTGGGAAACTGTTTAATTCCAGTTTATATGTTTTCCTTCATGCCATCTGTTGTGTCCTTATTGATGAAATCACAGCAAAATGGTCTGGGAAGCACTCATGATCCATGAAGCCATGTGGAACTCCATCAGAAGGACAGCTACTCAAGGAAGTTTTAACTTTGCAACGTTTTGGTTACAGCTACTTTTGAAAGAATTTTACAGCACTAACCATGTATTCATTTACCAAGCAATGACTTTCTTACGTGATGAGATAAAACTTTGGGCAGTTTACACGTAAAACAACATTTTGTGGAGAATCAAAGGGTATAGAGCACTGCTTTTAACTAACCATATAATCAAAATGTCTGCAATATAAAAATTGCATGAATGGTCCATTCTGTAAAAATAAGACTTTAAAAATCAATTGGATTAATGCATTCGGAGCCTTCACTTTAAACACATGGCATAAAACTCAGTTTTTAAAAATTCAATTATTATAATGTGCCCTCTAAAGATTGAAGAGAAACGTTACTTTTTGAGTAATTACCCACTTGAATAATTATAGAAGGTTTAAAAAAGAAGCAGAACATTGGAGAAAAATGCCCGAGGAAATAAAAAGTACCCCAAAATACTACCAACTCGATAGCATGGTACTATTTAGCAAAGTGTTTTCTTATCATTTTTCTAATGTGCCACGTTCAAAGTAGCCTTAATTTATTTTCTAAAATAGCAACAGAATGTTTCAGGCCTAACCTCTGTAGCTGTACACTTATAATGCTATACGTTTCACCTTCTGTTGGAAGGACTTTACAGAGTTCTGCTTGCCTTCCATCCTGTGGCGTGCCTTCGCACAGACCCTGTGAGGAGCTCTGTATGTGGTTGGGGAAGTGAGGCTCTGAGAAGCACAGCAGGGACTTGCTGCCCGGACACGTGGCAGTGAAACCTACATTTTTTCCAGATCCTGTCCTCCATAGTATAGCCAGGGTGTAACTCAACAATAAAGAACAAAATTCCTACCTGCGAATGAGAAAATATGATATTCCTTGGAGGGAAATATATAATCATAAATATCACCAAGATTGTTGTCAGAAAAAGAGCAGAAGATATTTTGTAATGAATTATTACAATGACAAGAAAGACTCTGGATACAAATATGTTTGCTCACTAATACAATTCATCCACTGGTTATTTAAGGCAAGGCTATCAAAAAGGACAGTCACGTAATCAACGGGTTGCCACGTGGTTGATCCAAATAATTGTCTGACAACTTGTTAAAGTTCTCCTTACAACAGAAATTACTGAAATGTTGAATGTAAGTCAATGTTAAAAAATCATTTTTAAAGGGACTAGATTTGGTTAATAAGTTACACATGGATATTAGAGAGTATTGTATAGTCACATTTTTAGGAATTAAAATGTTTGATAGTTGTTGGTGTTAGCCTCCAGAATTCATGTTGATAAAGTATTTTAATTAGCCATGTAATATGAATTATTAATTTTAGCACCTACAAAGTGATGCCAAAAAATCTTAAAAATCTCATTTAGTAATGTCAGGATTATGCCAGTTCTAATTTCCTATGGCTAGGGGCATCATAAAATATTCATCAAGGTTTCAGTATTGGTTTCCTTAGACCTAAAAAAATGCTAAATTGGGCAGCAGTTTAAAATTATTTTTATTTATCTGTGAAAAAATATAATACACAATACAGCAAATAAAGCAGATCACCAAGGGCCTTCATAGATGAGCAGTTAAGGTCTGTTCCTACTTACATTGCTTTGCATATTTTGGTTTAAGAATTCTTGCTAGTCAAGCTTCTTTCTGGGAAAAGACCTGCAAGAGTTTATCCTCCATAAGGATCCAGTGTGATGTGCTTTAAGTATGGTGCCCTTCCCACATTCACATCTGTGTGGCCAACAAGATCAACCTTTGGCTAGAGACATTAGCTCCTATGTTATTAGAGATCCAGCTTAACTGCACAAGCTAGGTCCCTATTATACTCTGGATCACTTATTTGGGCTAATTGATGACTAAATGGAACTGGCTATTTGTTGACAACATTTCATCCTTAGGGATTAGATTTACTGCAGGGTGATTGATCTGAATTAAAGCTTCTACTAAAATAAAATGTCCTAACCTATCAAACAAATTTGGTAAAGTTTTGATTAAATACATTAAAGCAACATAACATTTAAAAGCATTGTGTGCTACACTGTTTAAAAGCAATGTGGTTTTAATGTTGCTTGTTATATAATTCAGGAACTTAAAATATGGAATAAAATCTAAAATGGTGTTAGATTTGTGTCTTTGGGCTGATACTCCTTGTTGAAAATATTAAAATCAAAGAAAGAAACAGGAGTATAGAATGAATTAGACAACGGTTTTCTAAAATTAGATAAATTTGGACATTTTCTATCATTAATAACAGTTTTCAATATACTCTTGCTGAAGTATTAGCAAATCGACTACAACCTAATATCTTGATCAACAATAACATAGCATACATACGATGATGATAAACAAATGGCATGTTTTGGGTTTCTTAATATGTCCAAATGCAATTCCTGTAATTGATATTTCATTTAGCACAGCTTGCAGAAGCACATCTTTGCTATCCATGACCGATGCCTTGGCTCACCTGAAAAGAAAACAGATTATCTTGCATTATATGAAGAAATAAAGAAAGGAGGTAGAAAGGCAGTGTGAAAGGGAGGAAGAGAGGAAAGAATGAAAGGAAAGAAGGAATGAGAAAAGAAATAAAGATAAGAAGAAAGGAAGGAGAAAAAAAGAATTACCTATAATTTCTGCATTTTTTATTTATATTAAATATATTACTATAATAAAATATTGTTATCTTGTAAACCATGTTCCAGGTATATTTTAATTAAATGCATTATAAATATAGGGTTTTTTTATTGCCGAAAAGCTGGAAGTTTTCAATAAGATGAAACATACTAGAAATTAGCAATTTTTCTTAAATTTCAAGGAGCTGAATTATTTGTAAAAAAAGCCCACAATTGCAGTTTAGGTTCAAATGTTTAAATGTTAGTTGAAATATGATTTGAATTATAGAATAAAAGAAAAACATTTATTTCTCACACTACTTAGATGATTGTTATTGTAGTCTAAAATATATTTCTTGGTTTCAATTAATTTGATTATCAAATTAATTGGAACACTGTGCCTTTGTTAACTACTTCTAAACACATTTATATCAGTTATGTGACTACACATACTAACACCCACTCCTACTTGGCAAAAACTTAAAAACCTGATTATTTGGTTTAGTTAAACCATAGTCTATATTGTATAATATATGCTACATAAAATAATATATTAGCCAAGAAATTTTACATTATTTAAAAGTTATTAGTTAATGCTTTAAATGTTTCCCTTTGGGTAAATAAAAAAAATGATATTTTAAACAACTAGAAAGAGTTTAAATGGTTTCTTTTTTACTAAAATTGTTTTTACTCCTTCTAGAACATTTTTTTTAGCAGCAACCATAAGAAGTGTGTTCGCGATGGCTATGATTGATGGGCTGCTCACACATTCCACATTTTTTCTGCTTCATGCATCATCATCAGCCATCTCCAACACTCCAGTCCTGAATCTGTCCTACTTTCTCTTACCTGATTTTTGCTGGTGATTCATGAGCCAGAATAGTAAAAGGGAAAAAAAAAAGATCCACCTTAACTCTTCACAATGTAGTATCCCCTGGAAACTGTGAGAAATCTAGTTTTGTTCATCAGATTCATGCAAATGCTATATTGATTGACAATGATGTCTATAAATCTACACACATAACGTGCTATATAAAAATCACTAAAATGTTCTATTAATGGCAGAATGCATACTGATTATAAATTACTTCAGAATGACGTAAAAATGCTTGTCTGAGTGCTTTTTTGGTACTTTCTCAATTGTCACTACTATTTTCAGCTGAAGCTATGTTTATGTGTACTATCCCTAAGTGCACCAGGAAGTAAAATTATTCATTTTCCAAACCAATAAGGTGATAAAAGTCACGGTCTCTCATTAACACTCGGATAAACATTGTGAATGTCACACTAAATTTTTTATCATCATGAGTGCAAAGATGAGAGGCAAGAAGACTTTTATGACCTAGAGAATGGGAACTAAGCTTTAATCACTGCATGAATCAGAAAACAAGTTAACCAGCAAAGGATTAAACTGAACTATGTTGGGGATAGAATCTTTCAGATGCAGAAGCGACCAGGCCTTAAAGAGCCAAAGAAAAAAAGCCTAACGGCCCTAAAAAAATCTCAAAATAAAAGGGATCTGCAAGTTCACAATGTAGTCTCAATGCTTCTATTCCTTGACATCCAAGTGATTCCCACAGATTTCAGGGATGTATAAACGCCATTGAAGGAGAAAGTAGACTTCACAGATGCTAAGGCAGAAACTTCAATCTGGGATTCACCTGTGAGGCAAAACTCTCTGCTAATGAATTATTCCAAAGGAAAGACACAGCGGAGGGAGACCTTAACCTATCAGACAAGACCCCCAGGTTCACTAGCAGAGTCAGAGTATCAGGAATGCTCTGGTCTAAAGTTGCTTTGCAAACCTTAATGGACTGCGGTCACTCACCTGGGTATACAGCTTGAACCCATAAAGAGATCACAATGGCATGATGAGCCAGGTAGAGCGCTCTGGAGACCAGCTGAACAACCTTAGCACCAGACCTCTAAATCGCAATCTACACGCACACCCCAGCCCATTTACAGTCATCCCAGTCTCTCCAATGCCAGAGAGCAGCGGTGTCGATGGAAAAAAATAACACTCTGAAGTTCAAAACCCACTGAATTCAAATATAGTCAGTTCACGAAATCAATCTTACTATCTTATATAAATTCTAAAAATTTGATTTTAGTAGTAACATTTTCAATGTTCTATCAATGTTTAAACAACTTCAACTTCACCGTTTAAAAAAGCTACTTTAGTTTTTCTCTCATCAATGCCCCTTTGCACTCTGCATGTGCAAATGAGTTGGTAGCAGCAATATGAAGCTACAAGAACTAAAGTGAAATGTTTAGAGGATTTACGAAGAAAAGACTTTATGTGAAAATGACAATATATGAGACAATATTCTTCAACTGTGCTTGAATGGGAAAATGATTTTTTTGTTTTCATTTTCTATATGTTGCCCCAACAATGGGCCTATTCATTAAAAAATGATGTAATAAATATGTTAGTCACTTAAAATTGCATAGATAAAACTATATAAGGTCAATATCCATTAAAGCTTGAAGACTGACCACATTCAATTTTGTAACTGGGGGATTTTGCACATACATGAAAATGTTAAAAGGAATTTTAAATTATTGATAATATCCCAGGTGAAAATGGCAAGAATGATGCATTCATGAAGTATGTAATGCATTCATGAAGTAAAGTAATATTTCTAGTTTTGGAGTTCTTATATTTAAATGTCTTAATAGTTTGACTATTTGAATGACTTCATAGTTGGAAGTTAATTTTTGGACATTGAGAAGTAGACAGTCATATTTCCCCAGGTCAAGAAAGTCCCTCTCTGCCACCAATTTCACATATCTCCCTTCATGTTCGGTTTTAAGAATTTTGCTTCTCCAATGCTCATACTTCAAAAAAAATGATGCACTCTTTCATCAAAATTTTTTCTTACTAAACAAGCACCTCTGTCAGAAGTGTCTTAATTTCTTATCACAGAATTTTATCCACACAAGGAGCAATAAATAATTCATGCCATTGCCTCTTTGTTGTGTGTCCCTGAACTGCACGGAGCTAGAAGGCTGACAGCTGTGTCAGGACAAGCGCCAAAGATCTGACATGACAAGTGACTAACAAGTTTCTTTCAGTTCATAGTGAAAGAAGACAATGGCCCAAAGTGCAGAGAGAAATCCTGAAACAAAATAAAACTGCTTCTTTCTTTTTACCTAAGTGTTTGCAATGAGCTTATTTCCAGCCCACAAGCCCTGGTCATTTTATAGGACTGCCCAGCCCCCTTTATTCCTCACACTTGCTTGGCCATTTACGCCTGGCCACGGATCAATATGAGAAATTCTTGGAGAAATACGATGTCTCCATGACAACCAAGCCACAAATTCTCAGTGGAAGGCAGTGAGACCAGTAGTGAACTCTCCAGAGGTTTCCAGGCCTATAAGGCAAGATGCCTTAAAATGCAGGAGTGGACAGAGGGAAAAGCCAGAGTAATTCATTCTTTATTACCAGTTTAATGATGTCCGATGTATAGACAGTACTCACCTTTTAAGTTAAGATTCTTTATCAGCACCTATATTTTCTAATTAATCTTTCTGAGTTCTGATGCCTCCTTTTGTTGATATCAATCAGATTTGACTATGTTATATTTGAATCTCACTGCAATTTCATACAGAGGGATGAGGGAAATGTATGCGACTTTTGAAATGGTATAAAGTGAATCTGTTCTTGCCAAAGCAATGGACACTTAGGTAAAGACATGCCTCGTGGAATTAACTGCCTGACAAATGGTTGATAGAAAATCAATTATTAAGACAGTTTAAAAACCTAGTCAAAATTAGGCGATTTGAGTCAAAACAAAAAGTTTATTTTAAATTAATTTTATTTTTGGAAATGTAATGCTATCCCTATCCTTTCCCTTTTAGAGTTGGATAGATCTACACTTGTCTTTTAGCTATGGCAGGGGATGGGTTTGCGTACTGATAAGGAATTCCTGTCATTGCTAAAGATGCCGTCTCTCCGTTTGCAGAAGAGCAGGAGTGCGGCTGAGAGCAGACACAGGGCGGCAGTCCATCTTCTGAGGAATCTCCGTGCAGTGGAGGAACTGAAACACAATGCCATCGCCACTGGGCCTGCTGGGGTTCCGAGATGACTTAGGGGACCTGACATAGATTGCAGGCTGCACCTTTCACTGAAAATTAAATCTCAGTAGCTCTCCTCGGGGAAGGATCAGGGGACTGTTTGCAGCTGCCCCCTGTCAGCGAAGGCTACAAGATTTGGAAATCTCTTAACTAAGCTGACAGGCCACGGAGAGGATGAATCAAAAATCTGATACATGGATCAGCACACAAAGATGGGAGAGGGAAGAGGGGACCCAGCAGCCAGAGAAAATAGGAAAGAAAAATGCTTAGTGGAGGAAGATAGTTAACTCTTTCATTCATAATAATGGGGTACTTTTAAGCGCCTTGTGGCTTTGTAGTGATCCAGGAATGCCCTTCAACTTTCACAAATATTTCTTTTTCTCTTTAGCTAATTAGTTGTTAAAATTAGGCATGCTTCAAAAAGATAAAAAAAGGAAACAAAAAATCTATGCTAAAGCGTTCTGGCCTTATTTTTCCAATACATTTCTGCCTGTTCTTCCTACAAAGAAAATACAAACATAAATAACTTGGACACTGGGTAAATTTTATTGCATGGGGAAGGATTATTATTTTCTTCTTCTTTCTAAACGGTTGACTACATCCTTTAGTCCATTACTATTATGCTAAAATCCTCTCATGCCAGGTAGAGTCCTGTTTGTATTTAGAAAGGTATACATAGATTGTAATGATGACAATTTGTGTCTCTTTTGTCCCTAATTCTCCCTTCCCACTCGATCCTATTATATGAAATATTTAAAATATTGCCATTTCTTCAGTTTCCAATCTCTGCCTCTATTAATCAGTTTAGCCTAAAATTGATGATAATGAACTAATAGTGTCAGCTTCCTTTTCAGTCATAAAGCCTTTGTACTTCCTCCAACTGAATTCTTGATGAAAGAGGAAAAGATAACAGCTCCACGCCGTGACCCCTGGAGGTGACCATTAATTTGACAGTGCAGCTGCTAAGAGCAAACAGCATTACAATGTCCTGTCTCCCCACCCCCTTCCAAGGACCCCAAAGCTGTGTCAAATTTATCATTTTATACTTGACTATTTTTAAATGGCTTTCACCTGGACTCTCAGACTCTTTCACGACACATCTGTCAGGCATGTCCTCAGTGTCTTGGAAGTTTGCCGAGTTTGAGTCGCTGTCATGCTTGACCAGACTGGCTGAAGCTATTAAAAAGAGAGAGAGAGAGAGTAAGAGAGAAAAGAAAGAGTGATGAAAAGTAGCAATAAACACCATTAAAACATTTCCTTTCAGTTCCACAGTGATTTCCAGGGACACATGATGTAAACACAAACAATAAATTGAAATAAAATGTATCCTCTAAGTATGTATTGGCAGACATGTAATTAGTTGAAAAATCTATAGATGAGACTTTATCTTAGAAGAAAAATAAGTTCATGGCATCAGCTTAAAAGCTACAAAGTAACAAAGTGATCCCTTCAAAGTAGAAATCGTATTTTTAATGCATAAATCTAAAACAATATAGTCAATTAATGGCAATAGGACACAGAGAGAGGACATGAGGCTAGTCAATTAGAAAGACCAGTGCTTGGCTGGTGCAATGGTTCCTTTTGTCACACAAATCACCACTGATGAACACTTCTCATACATTGTGGTTCTCCACCAAATTAAAAAAACAAACAACATGGTACCAATTATCTAACAAAAAGGCCTTATAAAATAATTTTTAAAATTTAGAATACACTGCACACTCAAGAGAGCTGATATTTTCCATGGGAGGCCTCCAGGAGACTTGTTGTGAGATACTATTTTCTGAGTAGAAATTATGAACAGAAACAGAAGCTATCCCAGGAACCTAAAATTTCCTATAAGCACAATACAGCCACTAGTTCCACTAGAGAAAACATAGACTCAAGTTTCCACATTTTCCCACAGGTTGTAATTCTTGGTGTAAATTCACTGAATCATATCTTAGGAAAAGTGGACATGTCTTCACGAGAAAAACCTAGTGAATAATGAAACAAAGCAAGCCTAAAATAATATAAATTGTCATACTTCTCTGTAGTCAATCAACATAAACATGTATATATTTTTACTACATTGGAATTTCATCTCTTACAAATTGCTGCAGCAATCGTGACCACTGTCTCCTCAGGCCTTGATAACACACAAGACATTTATAAGCAATAAGTGCAATAGCGAAAATATGTATTTTTAAATCACACATGAAATAACACATTTGTTGGCAAAGGGGAATGTACAGGTACAGGGACACTGTTCCCAAACCTCCGTTAGGAGATGAGAACAAGTGCAGAGGCTGAGGCCAGGCTACTTCACACATTCCCTGAATGACACAGGGCACCGGCCAGGTCCAAAGCAGCATTAGTAGGGCTCTTGTTTGTTTTTTGTAGAGTATGCAATGTGTTGGCTATTGCAGCCTGAGGCTCATATATGCACACTTGAAAGGAGACTAGAAACATACTTCTGATGCACAGTCTGGTCCCACTGTTTCAGCACCTCTATGAATAGACAGTACTCTGTTCTGTGGAAGTGCCAGCAGAGTTTGGATTCACTGCATCTCTAAAACCTTGAGTTTGAGAACACATTATGAGGAAAATATATGAAATTCTGATTTTAAATGAATAAAACCAACTTTTCATGTTGTACATTGGAATTTTTTGAAAAAAGGATGAAAGTAGATAGCCTGTTTTATTCACTTCTGTATATCATTGGCCATAGAAGGTATTCTTGAAGGATTTGCAAAATGAATGAATGGAGCAGAGGTACCCTTTTAGATGTCCTCCTGATCTGAGAGATTATGTGCTTTAAACTACTGTCAACTGTCTCCTGCTTAGGCCCACTTGGTAGGAAAGATGCTTATTTGCAAAATGGTAGTCTGGGTTAGTCTGTGACTTGAAAGGAACAACACAACACAGATGGTCTAAGTTGTTATTGGTATAACTGCCTTTAATTTCCCCCACTTTAAATCACACAGATTATTTTTGAATCTAAAGGTTTTTGTGAACTATTTAGTTTGATAATTAAATGCATCAAAATTGCAGAACAATATGGCACTGGTCAAGATTTCTTGGCCTGTATTAATCATTCTTATCTCTATGTATCTTGCTAATTTTCTGAAATACTGATGTTAGTATTTATAACAGAATTAATCATATAGGGGAATTTATTATGAATGGCTAATGAGGTAGAACCTGTGTTTATTTGGGCAAATGCATAGCCCTTATCACCTCATACACTGTTCTTTCATAAGTTAAAATGTTCACGTATTCATTCACTCATTTTTCAATTAAACTCTGTTCTCTTCTAGAGGAAGAGACATGGTATTAGAACAGCAAGGCAAATACCTGCAAACACTTTTAGTGGCAATAAAGTGGCCCAGGATGAATTGACATCTCAAGAAAGCCAGAAAGTTTGATGTAGTTTTTTAGCTACATGATCTTCAGTAAACTCACAGGGGTGGGAGCCATGCAGCTATTTTTCTTCTTCACCACTGATGTTGAAGGGTGTGGTTTGTGTTGGGGTAGGAGAATGATGAAAGCTGTTCTTCAGATATTTTGCTTCATTGCATTTTAGCTTTCAAATCTGAGATGGTACAAGATTTGCCATTTTTACTGGATAGTTTTTTAGCGGTTCCAATTAAATTTACTTCAAAAGAAATACCTACATTCTGTCAATGGGGAACAACAAGCTTTGGAAAGGTTAATTACCACCATTCTACTTTTTTTTTTTTTTTTTTTTTTTGAGAGGCTAATCTTTGCAATTGTTCTTTTGGGTGTTTCCTGTGATACTTCATCATTAAAGTCTGACATGATGTGTGACCAAGGCTTCTCTAATGAATCATTTCCAAAATGATGAAATCAACAACTATTGATTTAGTGCTTATTATGGATAGAGTTCCTTGCCAGACAATGTGAGGGGTAAAAAAATGAAAGCACTTTTTATATGCCCTCATACAACTTGTGATCTAATTGAGGTATAATGAAAAGTAACTAGTAAGAGCATTAGAGAGAATATTTCAAGAGTGATATGGTTTTAAGAAATGCAGAGGTAATTTCCCTGCAAGAGGGTAGTCCGGAAGTAAAATTTGAATTAGATCATCTTGATAGAAAAACGGCTAGCTGAATAGGAGTTCATTCAGGTAAAAGAAAATGTTGTGAACCTGGCTGGGTATGACCAAAGAAATATATTAGCCTAGTGCCACAAATATATTTGTTAACAAAATGTTGCTGCCTACTTTTGTATGTATTTTTAATGAATTCTCTCGGAGCTTTTTCTGAACTGCTGTTGTGGCTAATTCTTCTCACCTGTAGAAGTTAGTTATAGACAGGTTTTTTCCTAGCCTTAGATAGTCAATAATTTGATCTTTACTGATGGTGGGCCCATTTATCACAGTAAGTTGTCCTTTCACTATACATATTGACTTTTATTTATCAATACCAAACTCCATTTGTAGCTCATCACTAAAGTTCTTGGATATTTTCAGTAGTTTTTGAAGATGCATTTTAGGGCTTGGCAAAGAGATACTTTTGACATCAATATAGTGCAAATTGTTGCTAGGCTCATCCTTAACTTAAAATCAACTGTTTATTTCCTCTGTAATGGATTCTGAAATTGTCTACATTTGAGGGGCAAGGGTCAAAAATATGAACACTTCTTGACAGTTCTACCACTAAAGATGTAAGGCTCTTCCATTTACTCATCACACATCTCAAAATATTGACAACTGAAAGGGAAGTGTTCTAAATATCTCTGTGATATCTTTGGTAGCTATAGAGAGGGTGAAGACCATGCACTTAGTTTGGATGTGTTCGAGTATGGTGTGTGCTTAGTGACTGTAATTCTAGATCCTAAACAAATGAATGGTTCAACTGTAGACAATATCAGATCAGTAAATTTTTTAAAGTGATTTTAGAGAGAGAGTGATAGAAACATTGATCAATTGCCTCCTGCAGGCCCCCTACTGGGGATCAAGCTTGACTACCAGTCAGCAACCTGGGCATGTGCCCCAGGATTTGAACTCTTGGGACATGGGACTATGTTCCCAAGGCATACAGACTGGGCTGAAATCAGTAATTATTAAACCAAATTTAAGAATACCTACCAAACCCTGGTCAGTTTGCTCACAGTTTAGAGCATCTGCCTGTTGACCTAAGGGTTGAGGGTTCTATTCTCAGTCAATGGTCCAGACTCGGGTCAAGCACATGTGGGAGACAACCAACTGATGTGTCTCTCTTACACACTGATGCTTCTCTCTCTCTTTCTCTCTCCCTCTCTCTCCTCACTCCCACTCTTTAAAAATCAATGATATATAAAAATCCAGGAGATTGCATGGCAAAGCCTCTTTGAAGAATTTACTGTAAAAAAAAAATATGATGAAAGGATCATCAGTGATTATGCTCCTTCACTTCCCTCTAGTCTCTAAAAATTCCCTTTCCTTTTCAACTCATTTGCAGATAGATGGTATTAACTCTTAAAGATGGGTAGACCTAGGCAGCAAACAACTCCAAGAAATATGCCCTCACCACCACAAGAGGATGAGCTCTGACAAAAATCTCTGTCTCCTTCACAAATAGTAAGTTATCTTTCCAAGCTAGGCCAGAATGTAGTATATGTAGAGCCCTTGTTAAAAACCCATATCATTTTTACAGTGTGAATAAAATCTGCAGTCCAAATATTGTTTTCAATACAATGACTTATATATGATTTAAAAATAGATCCCATTCATCATATGTATGGACTTTTTGGAAGTATTTTAGATATTGATAGGAAAATCATTACTAAAAACATATAACAGTTTGAAATATTGGTCAACTGAACAAAATAAATCACTGCGGTAGCAGATAAAACTCAGACAAAAATCTTAATCACACTTTTAAAATAATGTAGAGTTTGGAGAGGTCGGGAAAGACTAAAAGACTGCTCAGATATGTGGAATGAGCAGGAGGATAGAAAGAAATCAAAGTCCTGAGTTCAAGTCTACTAGCTCAATATGGTGGCCAAAAGGGTCACTTCCTCATTTGATCACTTAGGTCTCTTCCTAATCTTAAGGAGTCAGTATGAAATCAACTAAAAAAAAATTTTTTTTTTCCCCCAGAGGCTTACCAGAAAAAAGAACAAATTACATTACATTCAAGTAGAGGTTAATACGAATGCAATAGTCACAGATCACAAAAAACTGCAATACATTTTAAGTTATATGAAAGTATAATCAGTAAAAATCCTTTTCAAGTGATAATACAAATTTATAAGCAAAGGAGATGTTATTTGAATGGACCCCTAAATTGACATTTTTTTACGAAGTGGTTCTTTCTGGACAGATGTCATATTAGGAAAAGAAATCTAGCTAAACAGGTATGTATGTATTGCCCCTACTTAAAAAATATCTATACTGAGATAATCAAGCGATAGGACCTCTTGATTCTATTTGAATAGCAGTAGCTACATCAGGTTACTTTCAGGCTTCAGCATAGATTAGAAATGGGAAAAATCATATAGAGATGCCTAGAATTAAATAAAATATCTAAGGCTTCTTTATAACTAAGTAATAATTATTTTATGAACAAGTTAAGATGAGTTCACATTAGACTTGTAAGCTTTGGCTATCTTCCTGCAATTATAATATGATATGAAATATTTTCTGGATGACATTTTCTAATATAAATTGCTTTAAGGATGGCATTTTTTTTTAATTGGCAAAGAAATAAACTTTCCAAAATACTCTGAAGAATAATACTATTTTGGTATACTTACTAGGTGTATAGAATTGAAATTATTGTATTTAAATATTTTGGGACTGGATCAAATTATTGACTATATCTGGTCTGAGGGGGAAAAAATCTGTCTATAGCCAATGCCTATAGATGATGTGAATGGCTAAATCACCCAAATAATTTAGGAGAAGATAAATGAGACAGAGGGATTAATTATTTACTAAATCTTTTAAAACATAGCTTATACCTCTCAGGTATAGAAATTTCTTCTGTTCTCCAGGGTGTTTGAACAATGGACTGCTTTGGTAAGGCCTATAAACAAGCAAGTGCATCTCTAGCCTAAGGCAGGTGCTCAGAGTACTTATGAAATAGCTGAGTGAAACTACTAACAAGAATTCCTAAGAATTTAAAAAGCAATGATTAATTTTACTTGTAATTTAAGGGAGAACACTTAAGACATCTGATTGATGCCTAACTACTCCCTTGCAAGCCTGTTCACCCCTAACTGCCCTCCCCTGCAAGCCTGGTCCATCTAACTGCTCTCCCCTTCAGGCCTGGGTCTCCCTTAACTACCCTTACCCTCCTCTGCTGGCCTGGTCCCCACAACTGCCCTCCCCTGCAGGCTTGATCACCCCCAACTGCCCTCCCTTGTAGGCCTGGTCCCTCCCAACTGCCCTCCCTGTAGGCCTGGTCCCTCCCAACTGCCCTCCCCTGCTGGCCATCTTGTGGTGGGCATCTTGTGTCCACATGGGGCAGCCATCTTGTGTGTTGGAGTGACAGTCAATTTGCATATTACTCTTTTATTAGATAGGATGAGACAGTTGGACAGGACAACCTTCTTGACATTTTCTGGAGCTCAGTGTCCAACACCAACTAACCATTCAATATATCACTGAACAGGTTACTAGGAGCATAAGTGCTACTATACTACCCTTATAGTAAATAATGAGAACTTCTGAGGCACTTTCTGAATTAAGTGAGATTGTTATTTTACTACAAGTGGCAATGTCCAATATCACTGAGGGACAGAAGAAATCAGGGCAGTTTCAGAGATAATACTTGGGTAGTTGCAATGCCAGTGTGAAGCAGCCCTAAGAAAAGATGACTAAGAAAGGACTGAGGCTACCGTATAACTACTCCTGAGAACAAACAAGGTGAATCTTTAGTATAGAAAAGCATCCACTAGATATTTGCCAATGGCACATACACAAAAAAAAAATCTTTAAAACCAAATCTTACTTTTTTAAAAATCATGTTTATGCAATTCCTTTAAGCAACCCTTCTCCATCAATTAGGCAAATATGTCCCTCAGTACAAGGTAAATCATCCTAAACTAAATTAATTTGGTCTATGCAATAATTACAAGAAACACAATTGCTGTGGATAAGTTCTGGCCTGGATGTGAGGTGGTCTGGGTTAGGTTAGGCTGTATGTGCACTAGATTCATTTGAAGTCTGGCTCCATCCTGGCTTCAGAGCTCCAGGCATGAGGAAGTTCTCAGCTGCCCTAGCTGATTTGGCTCAGTGGATAGAGCATCAGCCTGGAGACTGAAGGGTCCCAGGTTTGATTCTGGCCAAGGGCACATGTCTAGGTTATAGGCTCAATCCCCAAGGATGAGCATGCAGAAGGCAGCCGATCAATGATTTTCTCTCATCACTGATGTTTCTGTCTCTCTCCCTTCCCCTCTGAAATCAATAAAAGTGTGTGTGTGTGTATGTATGTGTGTGTGTGTGTGTGTGTGTGTGTGTGTATATATATATATATATATATATATATATATATATATATATATATATATATATATTTTTTTTTTTTTTAAGTTCTCAATTATTGTTTGTAGAGTAAATGGACAGGTTCCTGGAGAGGTGTGGTGTTCCTGTGGAGCTGTATTTTCCTCAGTCAAATCTCTTAAAGGAGAATCAGTGTAGTTCTAACTCTATCCATTTCATGCTATATAATAAAACCCTAAAATGCAAATTGACCTAAGGGTGGAAAGACCGTAGCTATGATGCATACTAACCACCAGGGACAGGTGCTCAACACAAGAGCTGACCTCCCCTCCCCCCGTGGTCAGTGCACTCCCATAAGGGGAATGCCGCTTAACCAGAAGCCAGACTCATGGGTGGCAAGCACAGTGGCAGTGGTGGGAGCCTCTCCTGCCTCCGCAGCAGTGCTAAGGACGCCTTGGGGGGTGTCTGCCTGCTGGCTTAAGCCCACTCCCCCTAAGCAGGCAGACATTTCCTGAGGGGTCCTGGACTGTGAGAGGGCACAGGCCAGGCTGAAGGAGCCACCCCTCCCCAGTGCACAAATGTCTTTTATGTGTAAGGATGGGACCCATGATGTCATTTGTCTTAGTCAAGCCTGGCATGAAAACCAACTCTAATCAAGTTATTTAAACTCTCAAACTGAAACAGACTGTTGAGACATACTGGATGGAGGATGGAGAGAGTTATGACATTGGAAACATGTAAGTTGAGAAGTAGGAAGGGAGATGATGCAATTATTTCTCCTCTTTCTGCTGCATTTCCTCACCCCCCACACTCCTCAAAGGGTAATTGTCAGGGTCACCAATGAGAGGTTTGCTTGAATTTCTGTATGTGCCCTTTAGCATACCATTTCATGGGCAAGCTGTGCTCTAAGGAGAGGTGATCAGTGTAAGAGCACCCCCCTCCCCTTTTAAACATCAAATAAAAATAATTTACACTACTTTAGTCCCTGAGCATCTTCTAAAACATTAATCCTTTATTCTGAGTAAATTCAGAGTGGAAACAACTCAGGAAAACATTACTTAAATCATTTTTATACTTACCTATAATTTGGTAGAGAATTTCTAGGTGTAAGAAATAAACTGGTCAAATCAGCAAGCTTAAATGCTTTCTCATTTAAGCCATAGAGAGAATTTTCAATACAAAGGGTTTCAAGAACATCTTATCTGAAAGAACCTCTTCATTACTATGAGAAAGTATAGGTGATGATTGAGTTCTAAGAATGTATGGAAATCAACTCCCACAAGGGACAAATCCTATGGTAAATACAGAAATGCATTACTGTTCAGAAGTTCAAGAAGTTGAAAGCAGGAACATATTCCAAAGAAGAAAACAAGTAGATCCCCATGTATTGACAAATTGAAGAATGGTAAGTAAAGGGAGAATCCTAAGAAGAATTTATTGCAAACCTCCCAGCTTGCATTTAAAAATTTAGAAGAAAGTCGGGAAAACAAAAGAGACCCTTCAATCAAAAGAGTATCAAGCTGGCACTGGGATTAGAGACAAAGATGATTTATATAGAAACTTAAGATAAGGATTCACAGCATAGGGCAATTTAAACCACAGCAAAGTTTATGGTTTCCCACAAGAAAAAATACCAAACGTTTTCCTCTTGAATCGGAGGGAGAAGAAACTGTCACATGGCTCTACCATTGGAATTCTTAAAGAACGGAACTTTTCCAGAGGCTGAACCTAAGGTGACAATATCAGCATGGGAAGAATGGTTGGCAGGTAATCTCAAATTCCCAGCTGATAGCTGTCTCTATATCAAGGGAAAACTTTTGTCTCAGATGGTTAGCCCAATATCAGAGCACTTTCGTCTCCTAGATAGAAAATGGAAAATAAGAAAATCAAATTATCTAGGTTATACCTTCATCTTCTAGTGCTTTGTCATCGTTAAGAAGGATGCAAGGAAGAATAGGTCCAAGTTAGCATGTTGTGTATCATTAGGCGTGGTTACTACTCTGAATTTATTTATTTTTATTTGAATAATAGCAAAAAGGTATGTTAGCATACTTGAGAACTTGCTGAAATTGGATGGAAGACATGTTTGGATGGTAATACTGTGACCTACCACTGTATTATAATATACTCTGCAGCAAACATAACTCTTTTGCATACCACACCCAGCACATGCACTGGTGCCAAACATAGTAAGCATAGGTAGTCTGTTGGAATTGGTAGCTTCTTATGATCACACATATAAAGTGCAGCCATTCATTTCAAAATACTAATTTTGCTGGGAGATAAATACAATAATTAAGAGATGCCTTCTCAAATCCTTAAGCTGTATCACTGTGTTATAGTCAGTAATTGTACTAATATCTCTAAGAGATGTAAAGTGGGGGGGAGTGGGGGAGAAGTGATGGACATCTGTACTGGTGTCAATGATAAATACATTTTAAAAAGATATGGTTTCCCAAAATATAGAAATGACCTTGACCTTGATAAGTAGTAGAGTCTCATTTGGATACTAGACAAGCCAGTGCATCTACAAATAAAGGATAAGAGAAACACACCTAAAGAAAGCAAACTTTTAAAGAACAAGTATGATATGAATAAAGGGAAATGAGCAACTATAATGAAACTTGCACAAAACTAGGTTCCATAAAAAAGAAAATAATAGAGAAATAAGGAATAGAAAACAAAAGCTAAGAGACAGATATTTTTACTATTTATTTTTTAATCCTTGCCGAAGGGTATGTTTGTTTATTTTAGAGAGAGAATGGAAGGGAGAAAGAAAAACATCAATGTGAGAAACATCAACTGGTTGTCTCCATACGTGTCCTGACGGGATGGAACCTGCAGCCTTCTGGTATACAGGATGAGGCTCCAACCAACTGAGCCACCGGCCAGGGCCAATATTTTCAGATAAAACAACATAAAATAGTCTCCTAGATTAGTGTAAAACATGCCTCTCAATAAATTTTTACAATTTTTTTTTCAAGAATACATGGTGGAATCTCCAGGATTTATGAGGACACAAAGGGTTCCTGAATTGTGAAATGTTAGACTGATCAGCTTAACTACAGAAGCAATTTCTAAATCCAAATCAGTGAGAACACCTGCCATATACACATTTCAGTATAGCAAATTTTAGGAAGCATTAAAAGAAAACATGATCCAAAGTATATGTAATAAAAATATATCTCTAAGCTACCATTTGCTATGACTCAAGGACGTTAGCCAATGTAAAATGTAGGCAAGTGGTTAAGAGAAGGCTGCACTTTAGGAAGGGGATGATCAACACAATAAATCAACCACAAGAAAACCAACAAGTGAGCCGTCCACACCTGGAATTCCTGTGTGTGTCTCCAGTGATGGTAGCCAATACAGGATACAATGGAATTTAAGGCCAACTACAGGTCTGGGAGGAAGTAGGGGTCGGGAGGAGATTTAATATAGTACCAGCATCTCTCTGGAAGAAATTAGAAAGGCTAAGACTCCATTACAAAGAAGAATGTAACTGATATTTGTAAAATTGCCAAGAAGTTATACATACCTATGCTATGACTGCCATTTTCTAACCTTTAGTTCCTCCAACCCCTCTCATCCTATTTTCCATTACCAGAGTCACTCCTCTATTTTAATAGCCTGATTAGACATGTATTTCTCTCAAGTAATTGTTTAAACAGACAAGTCATATCCCTAAAACCAAGGTTTAATCACATGTAGCTTCTATTTAGAAAGACCTACAATCACTTCTATTGTCAGCAATGAGGGATTCTGGAGCCATGGAATTGAGGGCCTTTCATGATATCTTCTCAACTCATATCTAGAGGTTTCTGGCTGAATGCTATCCCCATTTCCCTCCCCCTTTTAAATTCTGATATCATATCCTGTAGCTGAATGTCCTGTAGGTTTGCTATTTATATTCTACCTCGGTGCTTTTGAGAGGCTCACCAGCTTTGATATATCCTCTCTCACCCTAATCTCCAAATCTCTGCTTGCCAAAATACTCCTCCTCATTCAAGACTCAACTCAAATGCTACCTTTTCCTAAAGTTTTCATCAACCTACAAGTTAACATTATTATTTCTTCCCTATTCTGTGTTTCTTAGCAGTTTATTCGGCCTGTGTTATTATTCTTGTCCCATTCTTTGATTACTGTGTCTGATTTTTTTCATTGAGCTACATTAATAAGAAAGAAAACTATTTTAGGCACATCTTGAAATTTTGAAGATGATGCGAGTACAACTTTACTTCACTACAATCAAACCTTTAATGCTGCAAACAGAAGACTGAACTAGAAGAATCATAGGCCTGACCCATTGTGTCAATTTCTGTCATCTGAATCTTGTCTCAGATAGTTGAAAATTCATAGACAGTATAGAAACAAACATGACAAGTCTCATGCTCAGGGGACAGCTTCCTTATGGCGAGAACAGCAGTTGCTAGGAAAGTCCTCCTCTGTATTGAATGAGATTATGTAGACATTGGGCGAACCATGTTGAGCAAGATTTCTAGCTAGGTCAAAGCATCTTACAACACTACTTTCCCTCCCTTCAAAGAATTTTGTAAACTAAGAGTCCTACATTGTAAAGTATTATACCTGTGCCCTACACAAGAAGAGAAAATTCACTTATTTTCACTCTCTTTTCTTTTCCCTCATAAATCATAAAGTTAAATTTACCCTAGGGATTTCATTTCTCTGAACTCAATGTACAGGCATAAAACAAATTTTGTTCTCACAGGACATCCCATTTTTGTTTCATTAGTTCAAGGAAAGGGTCACTCAATTTTTAAAGCTTTTGATTTGATCTTTGCTATGATTCATGCCATCTAACATCCATAGACTTACTATACAGTGAAATGTATCTTATATATAAAATGTGTCTCCATGGACCCGTAATGGTTGCACCTTCACATAAAGTACGCACAAGCTTCCTTACAGACGCATGAGTCTGGGAGAGGGGACCCCCCCCAAAAAAGCACTCTTATTTGTTGAATAAACAATTTTTGTTTTGCCCAAGTTCTTAATCTAAGATAGATTTTTTTTTTCCTTTTTATGAAAGGCAAAATGCTCCCATGGAGATGGAGATGAAAATGCTCTTATAAATTTTCCCCAAATATGAGGCTTACATTTATTCAATATATTTTTATTCTATGCCTAACCATCTCACTGGTGGTAAAAATGTTTTATTAATGTAATAAAGGAAAAAAGAAATAATGATAAATTTGTTGTAATTGAATTAGATAAAATGAATTCTTGTGGTCTTAATGCAAGAATAGATTATGTTCTCTAAAGAAATATTGAATTATAGAAAAATGATTTTTATAGAATATCACTTAAACTTACCATTTAATCATATTAAATAATTCTTATGGATCTAGTGGTTCATATGCTTTTTTTTTTTTTTTTGTCTCTACATTCTTTCTATGGATCAGTTGCATGATTTTATTATTTATTTATTTATTTATTTATTTATTTATTTATTTATTTATTAAAATATATTTTATTGATTTTTCCCAGAGAGGAAGGGAGACAGATAGAGAGCCAGAAACATCGATGAGAGAGACACACCGACCAGCCGCCCCCTGCACACCCCCCACAAGGGTGCGCCTGCAACCAATGTACATGCCCCTGAACCGAACCGAACCCAGGACCCCCGTCCGCAGGCCGACGCTCTATCCACTGAACCAAACCTGTTTCGGCTAGTTGAATGATTTTAAAAAGGTTCTCTCATTCTACTGCTATTGAGGGGCTTTGCCAACACCCTCCAATAGCCAAAATTTGACTTCCCAGGCTGGGCATCTACAGGGAACCACGATCTTAGGCTTTGCATAGAACCTCCAACTGGTCATGAATTAAAGATTAAACAGATTTATTCCTCAAAATCAAACAAAAACAAACAAACAAAAAAAACCTGAGAGATTTGGATTGAACTTGTTTTGACTTATGGTCGTAATTTTTTTTTTTTTTTTTTTTTTTTAAATCCTCCAGATCTTAGGAGGCTCAGCCCAGCACAGTACAGTTGGCGTACACAACATGGCAGCTGAGCAAGGAGGAAGCCGCTCTTTCCAGGGCATTTCTCTTCTACTTTTCCCCAGGAAAGAAGTCCAACTTAGAGCCATTCAGAATAGTCAGAGCAGGAGGGAAGTAAACAAAAATGCTTTCCATTTCATTGACAAATCTAAAACAGAGTTCAAACTGGCCTTCCTCCAAGAAGCAGCAGCCCCCTCATCATCCCCATTCTGTGGAACAGAATCTCAGAGATTCCAGCTCATGTGGCAGAAGGCCCGGCCGCCAGTCAGCCAGCCAGTTATCCACGGAAGTGGCTCAAGGCTGACACTCAGATTAACTGGTTCACACTAATTTACTTCACACAGATTCCATTTATCTCCTAGAAGATCCCCTGGCAGCAGCTTATAATGGCATATCCTAGGATGCCTGCCTGCATGTGTTTTTAAAGCAGCAGCGCTTGATGAATCTGAGTTCGAAAAACAGTTCACAGATTGAGGAGTAGGTGCAATCAGAAAACATCAAGAGGCACAGCTGGGACTTGGTAGCTTGCTTGACTGGTCTGAGCAGCTGAGCATTAACTGTCTGCTTTTGTGTGGGCTACTCTCTGCCATTGGGACAAATCAGAGAGCCACTCCCATTCCCCTTTACTACTCGCCCTCCCAAGGAAATGAGAAAGTGCATCGCCCTCCAAGGAGCATGTGCAGCTGTAGGGAGAGCTAATTCGACCGTTTAACCTTTACTCCTCAAATTCAATGATATTGCTGATCTAGGTAAAACTGCAGCTGACAGTTCTAGGGTTAACATGCTGGATAATTGGACTAGGAAAATGTAGCTAGAGAAAATAAGTAAAAGTGAATTCCAAATTATTTTATTTACTTTCATCAGTGAGGTCCAAAGAGCTGGCTAAGATGCCATGATCATGGGGCTAGGTGGTTAGCACCTTGATGCCTGCTCTCCCATGTCTACCATCAGGCTTGGGAAACACACAAAAGGGCTCCATATTGGCGTCAAATGACTAAATGGGTGGAGGAGTGTACAACCAAGTCACTATTCTCTATTTAACATTTTAGAAGTGTAGCCCGCCACTCACTGTTTTCAAATTAAAGTGTAAAATACTGGAATCCTAACGGTAACAGGGTCAGTATCCAAAAGCAGAAGGAATTGAGAAGATCTAATGGCAGCGAGGCTAACAGAATCAAACAATAACCATTCAGTGGCAAATCTACCAGAGCAGTAACAAAGCACATTTAGTATTTAGAAGGTTAAACACTGGGCTGCCGTAGCTGGTTGATGGAAAAAAAAAGTAGGATTAAGGCTTTTGCATGGGCCTTGACACGATCGTGTTGTTCGCCTGCTGCCATAAGCTTTGAAAAACAGCTGGGATCACCTTCTGATAAGCTCCAACTCAAAGATGTTTAAGCAGCCCCAAATCCAATTAAACAGGGGTAAATAGGAGGAAGAATTTTACTGAGCACAATCACCACGTTTTTTTCTTAATGCAAAACAGCATAATTGCAGGTTAGACAGAGCCTTAATCTCCCATTAAATCTCATAGATTGCTGATTTATACAGAGCGTGGCAGTCCCTGCTTCCTATATTGGTGTGCTTAATTTTAGGTCATTATCCTTTATTATGTGACTTGTAATCCTTAAAGCCCATGATTGTGTCTGGGTATTTGGGAAGGATTGTACTTGGCAATACACGGCTTCTGCTTTTAAGAGTGATGATTTAATTGAAAGATATAGTATGATTAGATGTTGAATTACATACATTGCCTTTCTTTTGTAATTAGCTAGTTTCTTGTAAGTATTTCCTTCAGCAAACATGGTTTAAGATTGTGGGGTGGGGTGGGAAGTGGAGACAGCTTTCATAACTTAAAGGCAACTAGCTTATTGTTGTGGGAAATGTATCCCTATTGAACAGACATTTCAAATAAAATCCTAGCTCATCCACAAATATTTTTGTGTCTCAGTTTTCACATCAACATAATAATAATAGTAATAATGATTGATAGTAATAATTCTACCAGATGCGTAGAATTGTACAATTAAATGAGTTAAAACACAAAATGTGCTTAGACTAGTGGCTAGCAGCAGAAGGCCTGAATAAATTTAATATTATTACTTTTATTTAGCCCTAGCAGGTTTAGCTCAGTGGATAGTGTTGGACTGCAGACCGACCAAAGGATCCTGGGTTTGATTCTGCTCAGGGGCACTTACCTTGGTTGCAGGCTCCTCCCGTACCCTGGCCTTAGTAGGGGTGTGTGCAGGAGGCAACCAATCTACGTGTCCCATCAATATTTCTCTCTGTCTTTCCCTCTCTCTTCCACTCTCTAAAAGTCAATGGAAAAATATGCTTGAGTGAGGGTTAAATAAAAATTTTACTGTTGTTTATATGATTTTGCCTAGAAATGTGTGTAAATGGCAAAATGTCCAGCCTTCAGATTAAGGCACTTTGTTTTTACTGTATTTAAAATTTCTCTGACCTAAGAATAACAAATTCAAATAATTATGTAATTTTAAATTTCCCTTTAAATTGTAGAAATCTAGAAGATAATTGTAGAGATCCATTAAAAAATAGTTTAAGGAGGCATATGGGTTTGTATCCATTTGATAAAATCCTGCACAAGGTCATTTGTAATCTTCCCCTTTTCCTATCAGGCATGCTAAATATAGAAAGAAGTAATACCTACTGGTTTCTGAAAGTGCAAGCAAACTAGGTACATATCTTTTACCATCACTTATGTGTGATCTTTGATTGCCAGTCATTCTACTGGTTTCCATTCATGTATTATGAGCTAGTATTGAGATGGGAAGTCTAAAGGCAAAAACATTAATGGAGGATAGACATTGGAAGGATTCCAAAACTAAAACACAGACATAGCGGCTTGTCACTGACATTTCCCTTTGCTTTGGTTTCTAGATAGAGAGCAACATATCAAATAATAACAATGAGACCTTTTCCTGGACATCAAGTTAAACAAGATAAAAAGCAGTCCTACATACACCTTAATAAAGCACAAAGTTGAAAAACCTATTTATTTCAGCTCAATATTAATTTTCATAAACATAAATCCCAAGTTAAGATTGTTTTATATCCACCTTTGGACATAACTAAAAACTCATCTACTTTGACCAGATTATTTGCTGCTGCTTCTCTCGCCCCTGTATCTTCAGGAGATAAAAAAACAAACAAACAAACAAACAAAAAAAACAGAACACTACATGTTTGGTGCCTTTGTAACAGCAGATGAAATAACTGTATCAGACTTGGTATTTGGCAAGATCTTAGCAAGTACATTAGACATTAAGTGGTGCCCTGCTTTTGGTCTTTGACAACACATCATGAAATCTCACTAACATGAGCTTACTGATTATAGCTCAATTACAAATTCAAACAAAGTTTCAAAATAGAATAAGAAGTGGATCAAGTTACTCATAAGGGAAAAAAAATCAGGTTGTCATAAGATTTTGATGACAACAGTGTACCACAGAAAATGAAGGAGTAACGTGCTTTAAAAATTCAGGAAAAGAAAAATTTGAGCTAAGATTTTCTAACCAGTGAAATTGACCTTTAGATATAAAGGCTGCAAGCTGATATGATAACACAATAACTTAAGGAATACGATTTAATAAACTTTTCCTAAGAGCCTACTAGAGAATGAGCTTCAGACAACCAGCATACTTAAAGAGACACTTGTGTAACAACAAGTGGTTAGCATTAATTACAGGAGTGAGTAAAAGTAGATTTACATAATACAAATAAGTAATATAATAATTCATAAATAATACAAAAATAAATTCTGTGTTTCACATACTCACAACTGTACACCTACTTTTGCCCATCCCTGTATACATTTAATTGTAGGACTGAGTCTAAGTGATGTTCATAGAAACATGAGTACCTGCTCTGACAATGCAGGGACAGAACTGTGGAAAAACTGGGAGGAATTAGAAGGATACAGAGAGTGTTTAAAAAGCAAGATAAACTCACTGATTACAAGTATTACCTGGGATTAAATATTATTTCAAATTAGATGCTGGGAGAGAGGGAGCTGATGTGTTACTAGCAAAGTTATTTCAATATTGCTCATAGTTGAGAACCAATTGGCAATGGCAAATAGATATATTTATAAAAGTATTAGCCTAGAGGTAAGCATTAGAACAAAAATAAACTTTCCCAGTAGTCTCCCATTCTTCCCCCTAAAAAAAGGCAGAGAGAAGAATGAGATTTTGAGAAACTGACTATATAGTGAAAGAAGACATACATTTTAATATATTTATTTGTATGAAACATTATCAATAAATGTTAATACTATAAACTTTATTAACCTATTAGAAGAAAAAATGATCATATTAACTAAAAAAGTAAAATCTAACACTATGTTGTATAGAAAAGACCCACTAAAAGCAGAGAGTAAGAAATATTAAAAATGAAAAACGGGCAGAATATAAAGAAAAAGAAAGCAGTGGTCACAATATTATTGAGCATGGTGGAATGGAAATCATTCCATTAATTAAGCACTAAGTAAGGACACAATGAAGGGCATTTTATGATGCTCAAGGCTACAATTTACAATGAAGTTATTTCAACTACTGATATGAGTCATATTAATATAATATAGTCACTTAATAAAAAAAGACTAGGAAGTACAGAGAGAAAGAAATTAATAGATAATTTAACACATCTCTCAATCTGAGATAGTTGATGGAAACAAAATATTGACAAGTACGTAGAAAACTCACACAACTAAATCAAGAAGGTAGATCTAATAATCAAACTCTGAATGCCAAAAATAAACAGAACACATTGTTTTTAAGTGCACGAAGAACATTCAGGAAAATTGGCCATATCTTAAACTCCAAAGTAAACCCACAAATAGTCCAAGAAAGAGAATTAGCACAGACAGTATTCTCTGATCACAATGCAATAGTAGAAATTAATATCAAAAACAAAAATGATCTTTTCACCTAGAAATTTCAAAACCTTCAAAATACTATAATAAGTAACTCTTGGCTCTAAATGAAAATTCAATAGAAAACTGAAGAACTTTTACAAAATTATAATAATGAAAGTCTAACATAACAGAATTAGTGAAATTAATCAGCTAGGAAATTACATTTTATAAGATTAAAAACCTTATTAATAAAAATGAAAAATAATGAAATACCCAACTCAAAAAGGTAAAGAATAAAGTAAACCAAAAGAAACTAAGAGGAAAAAAATACATAAGATGAGTTAGGAAACAGAAGAACAAAAACAGAGATCCAAAAGTTATTAAACACACACACACACACACACACACACACACACACACACACACACACACACTAGTCCTGGCAGGTGTAGCTCAGCTGGTTGGGCATCCTCCTGTTCACTGAAAGGTTGCTGGTTTGATTCCTGGTCAGGCTACATGCCCAGGTTGTGGATTCACTCCCTGCTGGAGGGTATCCAGGAGGCAGCAGATTGATGTTTTCCTTTCACATCAATGTTTCTCTCTCTCTCTCTCTCTCTCTCTCTCTCTCTCTCTCTCTCTCTCTCTCTCTCCCTCCCTCTCTCTCTCCCTCTCCCTCTCCCTCTCCCCCTCTCTCCCTTTCTCCATTTCTCTTCTTCTCTAAAAATTAATAAAATGTGTTTAAAAATAAAAAAATAATCAAAACTAATAAGCCACTAGCAAATCTAATTAAAAAGTAAAGGGAAAACTCATACATACACAAAATCAAAAACAGAAGAGGGAAATAGTTATTAATAGGGAGAAAGTATTAAAAAATTCATGAGATGACAATGTTCAAATCTGTAAAAATTAATCTGAAAAGCTAGAATAAGCACTTTTATGGAAACTTTGGGCAAATGGACAATTACCCAAATAACTAGCAATGGGGGGAAAAACCCATTTGACAAAATTTAACACTCTGCTATGATAAAATATATATGTTTCAGCCCCAAAGCCAGCATTCTACCTAATATATAAATTTTGGCTTTCTCACCAAAGTAAGAAAACAGCAGGATGTCTACTATTTCCAACTACTATGTAACATTGTGTTTGAAGTATTCATTAATGCAATTAGCCAAACAAAAATAATGAGAACCATGATAACTAAAAAGGAAGTAATAAAGCAATTTTTTAACTATAAGATGCAGCTATGTATCTTGAAAACCCAAAGAATCTATGAAAAACACATTTCAAGCAAAAGGAGGATTTAGTAAAGTAGCATAGCATATAAATCAATAGGCTTCAAAAATTCAAGCAAAACCAGTTAGAAGATATAATGAAAAATAAGGCGGTATTTACAGCAATTTTAATAAATAATAACAAATATCCAATATTTATATGAGGAAAACTCTACTCTTAAAATACACAAAAATAGATTTGAACAAATGGCAAGATACACCTTATTCTTGTAAGAAAAAACTTTGAGTAACTAAATTATTTAACTCTCTGAATATAGTCCTATAGCCTAATATCATTAGGAAAAAAAAAAACTAAATAAAAAACAAGTTCAGAGATGTTAAAAAAATAAGGAAGAGCCTGGCCTTATCTGAACTCATGATTTGGTGTTCAATAGACTACACCCAGTCTCCTAAGAATTGTAATTATCACATGAAAAGACAAAAAATATTTTCAGTGTAAAGTTTTCAAACATAAAATTTAAACAAAGGAGTGGTTATTTTCATTAAAACATCTAGAAATTATTTGTTAGAAATGAGTTTCATGAATCCTTCATGCTCAGATATTGCAGAATAACTGAAGCATTACTATTACATCATTAATTCCATAAACAATGAGTGGTGGCTAGGTATCAGCTGCTTTGTGAGGTGTCAGATACACAGTGATGATCAATTTCTATAACTCACTGAAAATGTTTGTATTTCAGTGGTAATATTTGTATTTCAGGTTTTAGTGGTACTAGGCACTAGAAACCAACTATTAACAAGAAGAATGTTCAATAAAGGGTAAAGGGGCAGGCTCAAAGCCAGGCCCAGAGCAGACAGGAACAGGGAGCATCCAAAATTTCTTTGTAGAATGAATGCCTTAGTCTTTATTAGATGCCATGCCTGGAATAAATGAACTTCATCCACTGGTTCTGCCCTTGCCTTGCTCAGTGTAAAGTTTTGAGCCTCGGCAAATTAATTGATTGGTTGAGCTACAGGCACCTGCTACCCATTGGCCATATTGGGGGAGAAGAGAGAAGAATTAATCTGGCAGTAGATGCTTCAGGCATGCCTATGGCATCTGAAGTGGAAGGACAAATGAATTTATTGTCTCTGCAGAAATGCACAAAAGAAAATGAGGTGCTCTTGGGGCAGCATCGAATGTTAGGCAGCTAAAAAGAACAGATGCTGCTGATTTCCCAAGGTTGACATGATAAGCCGCATGCCTTCTTTGTAATTGACCACTTGGGTTTGTTTGCTGTACAAGTCTATACTGAATGTGAATTAATCTTTTCCAATGAATGACAAATATAAAAATTGGTCATAGGGCACTCATCAACTTAGCTCACTCCCTATAGTAATTTAGAACTACATGCTGACCATCACCTACCTAAATGTTCCTTTCTTTAAAGTACCACATTCCTAATCTTGCTTCTAAATGTACCTATGATATATATATATATATATATATATATATATATATATATATATATATATATATATTTAATAGATGAGACTTCCCAAATAAAAGAGAAATGGCCAGTGCCACCTTGCTCCTATGGATTAAGCAGAGCAAACCTGGTGTGAGAACTTGAACTCTAAGATGCAACATGGTTAGTTTCCATTACACACTGGGCTTGGAATTCCTGTCATGCCTCCAGACCATGTGCAGAATTTCAGCTGACTTCAAAGGAAGCGATTTTGAGAAGAGTGAGTTAGTTACCAAAAGGAGAAAGAGGGGTATTAATCTTTGATAAGCCCCATTTACTAATTTATAAAGGCAATGGGAATTGGAGTGAGGTGAAAAAGTAAGCTCTGAGGGAAATATTTGTAGTGAATGCTAATGATTTCTCCAACCATGTCATGAAATGTGCTTCTTTTGGGGGAAAAGGGACATAGCTTGACTGTAAAACATCGTACATTATTTGGTAGTTTATAAATGATTATCAGATAAAAACAAAACAGTTCTGGCCACTGAAAATGGAAGAGCCATTTGCTAGAAGGGACTTACTCCAAGTTGTTACAGAAGACATTTGTGGAATTCCAAGTCCACAGGAGAGATTAGCATAGTCAGCAGTGCAAATAGTGCTTGCATGTTTGTGTGTTCATCATCTTAACGAATGCAAAGAAGGCTGGGAAGGACAGGCAAGAAGCTCTTGAAAGAATCTGGAGCAACTTAGAGAAGAATGAGAACAAACAGATGTGCCCCAAGCATAAAAAAACATAAACATAAACAGCCTTCCAGAGGCAGGAAGGAGCTTGGCCCACTCTGGGGATTGGAGCGAGGCCAGGAGGACTGGCGTAAGGAAACTGAGGGAAGAGGTGGAAGGACTGGCAAGAGACTGAAGTTGAAGAGGTAGAAAGTCAAACCATAGCGTAATAGAACTTGTTGAGGGTTTTATATTATATCCTACTTCCAATGAGAAGCACTGAAATAATTGATGCAGGGAATGGCATGATTAGACTTACATTTTTAAAAGTCATTCTGACTGTTGTGTAAAAAATAGCTTATCAAGAAAATTTGATCATACTCATTCTGTACCTTCCTCCTTCTAGCACCTTCTCGGTAGAAAGTGCTTTGAAGCAACTATGTACACAGTAAGGAGATGGGTAAAGGGGGAAACTCATTATCTCTTGTCTCCAGGTATAACTGGAAACATTTATTGCCATAAATTTGCTTTCCTGTGCAAACACACAATCATATTGCTATATGCAAATTCCATTTATAAATCCTAAGTCACCATATAAAACAATTAATATTCTACCATTAGATGGTCTGGATGAAGAGAGCAGGGGATCAGAGGTGGAAATTCCTTCAAAGAGGACTCTGCTAAAGAAAGGCATTAACTGGGGGTGGTAACAAAAGCAATAGGGTGATAATTCTGATAGGGAAGGAGACATTTTAGAATAGACACACACACACACACACACACACACACACACACACACACACACACTCACAGACACCCAAACACTATTTTCTGGACAGGAAGCTCCTGACCCTGTCTGGAAGTTGGTCTCCGTTTAGTTCATGGTTCTGTGAGATGAGGGTGAAGAAGGAAAGGAAGTGGCCATTCGGCCATCTGCTGCTGAGCAGATTCAGAGAATGGAAGGAGTGTGGTTGCTTGGAATGCCCCATTAACTGTCACCTGCCATTTTTACATGACATACAAATGAATTTCTCTACATCTGTCTCTGCCTTTGTGTGTCTTTGTGTGTGTACCATTATGTAGAAATATTCCTAAACACAGTATCAGGGAATTTCATTTTGGAGATAAAGCTATACATGTAAGATTAGAGTTCTGGCTTCAGCTGTATAGTATATCAGTGCCTCGCTGGGTTCATGAATGCCACATATTCTCCACTATTTGTTTACTGGCTTGCCAGAGTTATTCATCATATACAGTGTCACAAAGCACATGGTCACATCTCATTTGTCTGTTTCAAGGGCAGGACCAATATGACCTTTGACTTTTTGTTCTACAAAAGATAAAATCATTCCTTAGAAACATTGTCTATTTGCACAGCTATTAAAGGGAGTCTCAATTTTCTGCAATATTGCTTGTTAAATGTTTAAAGCTAATTTTATAGGCTAGACTAGATGTCTGGATATTTTCTAATCTCTTAATTGTTTCTCTTCCCTTATGTTTTATGAAATGAAACATCGGAAATAGCAAGGTGGTTTAGAAAACTCTTTCTTGGCTGAAAAACCTGTATAATATAAAAGGATGCTTACAAATATATTCTGCATTGGAAGATATGTTAAGACATTTGTTTCTCATTTATTTTTTCCCCCATCACAAATATTAACCAGTAAATACATAATGCCATTTGATTCACCCACTTTTGCTTTGGAAACCCATGACCACCCAAATTCAGGGAGCTTCAGCAGGGTGAGTCCTTGTTTCTCAGGAGTACAGAAGCCCTACTCAAAGTGATGGAATTCCAAATGTGGGTTGAAAGGTTCAAATCACAGCCAAGAAAATGACTTCGACCACTGTCAACAGTCAATATCATTTAAATCTCTAGAAATCTTACTTAAAAAAAAAACAAAAAAAACCTAAAACACATGGCATTCCTTTGAGGCCATCCCACAGAATATTACAGGATTAGATAGGGAAGGAGAAAATCCTATTGCCCAGTAGAAGGTAGAAGTAATTTTATTATCTGGCAAAACAGTGGCTTCATCATTAAAAAATTCAGCCAACGAGAATACAACGTCCTTTGACCTAGTAGATAAAAGGTCAGAAAGCAATTTTGAATAATAAATGAGACCTGTTGACCTAGTGACCCAAATCTGGCAGGGTCAGTGTTTCCCCTTTCACCAGATGCTGATGGCAGACACATACTCACAGACAGCTCAGCTAATGAGCCATCTCAGCCCAGGCTGTAGGTGCTGCTGTATTTCAAGAGAGAATAGGTTTTTAAAGCTGTTGTGTCATATAAAAAGATATCACAGAAATAGTTCTATTGTTCTCTCAAGGAAGATCCTTTTCCTGCCTCCTCATGCTTCTACTGAGTTGTGAAATTTAGCAGAAACCTAACCATTGGTGAAGGTTTATCTTCTAATTTTTTATTTTAGCTATAGAAAAAAAGAGCTCCTTTTATTATATTTCAGCTATGTTATCATTAAGGTGATTGCAAGAGGATTTTCTGAAGGTCGGAATGAGCCTACTTATCTTTAAAGATGTGACTTTTGCCCTTTGTTTTATAGCAAATAGTCCTCATGTTTAGATATTTAGATGTGCAGTTAAGCAATATGAATATTTTTGATATAGTAGTTAACATTTTAAAGTTTATTTGTATGACAAAGTGGTCTAATATAGACATTTTAAAAATTTCAACAAAAACAAAAACAAATATGGCTTCAAACTAAGCAATCCATCCTTATAATTTTAAATTTTTAAAACTTCATTATTGCTTTTGGGAAAAACAGACATTATAAAGTTAACTTTGTAAGGGTTTATAATATTTTAATGAATTTTGACATCTTTGATTAAGACAATGCACAGTACATTTAATTTGTGTTTGCTTGGTATTCTTTTTTAAAAAAAATATGTCAGGAGTCTGGCCAAATTCTAGTTTAACTAATTACATTTTTCTTGCTAAGCCCCCTTTCAGCTTTCAACTGAAAATGATATTCTTTTCCACTCTTCATATTAAATTCTTGCCAATGTGTGAATTGCAGAAGGATCATTTAGTAAAATATCATTATCTCCCTTTGCAGTAACATAATACAGGAGTGCAGGGAATTTTTAAACCAATAGTTTGTTGTTTATTACAAATTAAAAACAAACAAACCTGAACAGTGGGGGATGTGGAGAAAAGCCCATCACATATTCATTAAAATTCCATATATATTCAAAAAAACAGAAGGCAAAATTGTAGCCAAAGCTATTCAATTTGTTTCACGTTTACTCAACTGAATAAATGCATATTGAATACTTTTGGTGTGCAGTCTTGATAAGCATCGTGGCGGTATGTGAAAACATTTTGTCTTTTGCATATTGAGTTTTTCTACCAAGTCACAAACTTTCCAAGTAAAAGCACTTGACCTGGATTTATGGTGAGGTCACCTTCCAATTAATTCATGGAATAGTCCTGCACCTGCTGAGCTGTGACACAGGAGAAGAAATGAAGTGAACCCACAGGCTGGAGGAGAATAAAGTGACTCCTAATGGGTAGTGTGGGCATTTCTTTGTCCTGCCAGAGCTCTTCACATTCCTTTTCATCTGGCCTCGCTATAACCTGATGTGGAACATATGCAGTTACATAATGGGGAGTTTTAACAACCAGCTCTTAAAAAATAGAAAACCACAAAATAACTTGATTTGTACCATTTGCTGATTTTCATGGTGCAAATACTCCCACCATAACCAATTCAAGCTACCAGTGATGCCTGGAAGAGATGTGTGGGCCCCCTGACCTGGTCCTGGCTGGCTCCATCACACTGGATGTAAGGCAGATATCAGTATCCTCCTTTTAAAATTGAGACAACTGATGTGGAGAGATTAAGGAAATGATCAGAGATGAAGAGGTAAAGAACAGCAAGGTTAACAGTAGATGTTTTTACTACCAGTTTCTGAGCTTTTCTCCATTTCTGTACATTTAGGGGGGGAAAGAAGGAAGAAGCTTTAAGTTCCAGAAGAGTAAGAATACTGTACACGATGCCAGGAAGCACATACCCTCCATAGGAAGAGAGAGGCTGGGCAGCCACATGGAGATCTCAGATGCAAAGGTCAGGAAAGTAGGAGATAAAGACTCATACACAGAGGAAAGAATGGTAGAGAGAGCTGGACAAGGACAGGAAGGTAGGGGGAGGAACACAGAGAAATAGTCATCTGATATAATAAAGAGAGCACCTCTGGTCTCAAATCCCTTCGACTGGATTTGCATTGTTTCCCTACATAAGGATTTGTTTGCCCCTATTTAATACAGAATGGTATTCTGTGTGAATTATAATGAAAAAAAAGATGGAAAATTGTATGTTATATGTTTTTCATGATTAAAAAAAAAGTCTTATGCTGGGGAGAGACACCACTGGCCTTTGACTTAATTTCATCTAGGCAATAAGATAGATTAAATATAATATCCTGATTTATTCTTATAATTAGTAAAAGGCAAAGTGCAGTTGAAGGTCATCATCGATAATATATTAAAATGTCACAAGTTTAGGGCTATCATTCCATAGCATTTCATATTTCTCTCTGTTTTTGGATGTATATTAATTTTTCCCTTTTGGCTCATTTCCCTCTTTCCCATTTTTATTTCTCCTCTCCTTCATGCTGTAATAAATATATTTTTTATTTGTGGTATTCTTTCCAGTTTTCCAGTCCCTATTAATATAATGACTAACCACCTTATGTTTCATTAACCCACTCTTCCACTCTATCACCTGCAATGTAACTAAATTAAAATAAGGTTTGGTTTAGTTGTTTTATAATCAGACCACTTATTTGACTATCTTGCTGGATACCTGCTTTGCAACTAACAACAACAAAATGTTTCCAAACGCTTCATGGTAGCATTACTTTGCAAAGATGGGGGTTTACATCTATTACCTAAAAATTCTTATAGCACCCCTTCAGAAAAATAGGCTATTATGTATTTTCATTTTACAAAATACAGAAGACAAAGAAAATACAGTAATTTTCTTTTAAAAATAGTAAAATGAACTCAGGATTGAATCCATATTTATTAATTAATATTTTAGGTTATTTTTCACTATAATATACTATTTCAAAATCAAAATGTACACTAAAAATTTAAACACCTTTTCTTTGAACATAAATGTTTGGGTAAAAATATATTCCACCATTTCTCTATAGAGAAAACAAATAATAATGCTACCCTTTATTTGCCAATGTAAATGTTTAACAGAGGTATAATAAAGAGACTAATGGGTAAACAGAACCCATCTCTTGGAGAAAACATTTTACAAACAGTAAAATAATAAGATTGAATAGATTAACGTTAGTATGAGGATATGGATCATGATGATGAAACTTTACAGCATTAAAAATATGTAGAGTATTCTTTTTAGAACTAAAGATTCACGTTGCCTCATTCATTTTAGCTTTCATTATGTTGCAAAGAAGTCAATTTTTTCTCTCATCTGTGAGTTCACAGAATTCACTTAAGTGTTTCCCGAAGCACTGCTCCTCGTAGGGTCTGGGAATCAGCAGGGTGACACTCGCAGTGCTCCTGTGCATGGATGGATGGAACTGACTCATCAACTGTCACCTATGTCACCCAAATCATCCATGTGAAGCAGGCTGACTGGGCACCGAGCTGGCAATTATCTGGTGAACCCAGCCAGTAAACTGCCTAGACTGATAAAAGTTCAAAGAATAAACATAATTGCATTGGGAAACTGTGAAGAATCTTTTCTGATGGTTCAAAATGCAATATTTTGACTGGATTCAATTCACAACAGCAGGCCAATCAAGCCATCTAAAATAAGACAAAAATATAGAATGCTATTACAGGTATTTTAATAACTACTTTAAAACATAGCTTAAATCTTATCTTTATAAAAATGTAAATTACTGGTATCAGTCATGGTGAGTACATGTATAAAACTTACTCGCCAGTGTCACAAAATATACATTACACGTACAACACAATGCATACATACACTCATATTGCACATGCATTCACAATAACCTGAATGAAGAATTCAGATTAATAGGACAATCATGAAAGAGTTTCACTCTGTATAGGTAAAAGAACAGACATCTGAATTCAACAACTAAACAATGGGTATTGCCAAGGTTGTCTCAGGCAGAATAAGAAGCTGCACTCTGAAAGGTAATTTACTTTATTAGCTCTTAGTATAGCAGGCTATCCAGAGAGCACAGATACCAAGAGGCAGGGGCACAGCAATCAGAGCAAAATGAACAATTATAATGTCATTACACTTAATTTTCTAAGGTTAGGAAGTTCTTTCCTCTTTTCTAAATGAAGAGAGCCATGCTGTGTTCAGCATTTATTAAATTTTCTTGAAATGTCAGGCAGTCTTGGGGAAACAAGTTGACTGTGCCTTTAGTATGATATAAAGGTCCCTGAAAATAAGGAGCACTATATGGAAACTTACTTTGGGTGAGCTTCAGGGTTGCTTAGACATTGAGATGACGAAGATCTTCACTTCACATGCCACATGCAAGAAAAGTGCAGTGACTGCTTGGAAGGGTGTGCGCAGAGATTTCTATTGTTTATGTGGACCTAACAAAAACAGTGCCTTGATCAGTGAGCAATGTGTGCTGTAAGCCAGGAAAGAAGAGAAAGCTCATAGGGCACCTGTTGTGATCATGTGTGATGAGTTCGGGGCCGAGGTCAAGAGATATCCAGCCCTATGAGCTTGGGAAAGTGGCCATCAACCATCATGAAGCTAATTTCCCTAGCTTTTAATAAAGGGGGTGCTACTAAATAATTTTCAAGGTTCTCATTAGGCCTAAGATAATTTACTAGTATACCTAATATTTGTACAGCGACATTACAATTCAAAAATCATTTTACATATATTAATTTATTGTATTCTTATTATTCATCCATATATATAAAAAGCCAGCAACTGGAAAGTCTTAACTACTGGAATGACCAGTCCCTATGATGCCCACCAGCAAAGGGCTCAATTGAAGATAGCCAACCTCCCCTCTCCCTTGGCCCTTCCCCCTGGCCAATCCCTTTCTTGATTGGGGGTGGGGCCATCCAGCTAACTTTTTGTAGCCCCTTCCCCCAGCCAGCTGGCCCCATCCCTGATGGGCTCTCACCATCCCAATGGGCTCATAGCCCCGCTCCCTGTACAGCTCTGCCCCTGATTGTACCCCCCTATTGAATAGGGGCCTAGGTCAGCAGGCCAACCTCCTGAAGCCCCTCCTCCCACCTGGCCCCACCCCAGATGGACCCACCACCCTGATCAGGGGTAGGGCAGGCTAGCCAACCACTCATGGCCCCTCCCCCAGGCTGCTGGCCCCTGCTCGCCCTCCTCCCTCCACCCCATTAGGGGGTGGGTCAGCTGGCCATTACCCACAGCCCATCCCCATGGCCGGTCCAACCCCTGATCAGCCCCCACCACTCAGATCAGTCTATGGCCCCTCCCCCCAGCCAGCTCTGCTTCCAATTGCTCCCCCATACCAATCGGGGGTGGGGCTAACCTTCCACAGCCCCTCCCCTGGCTGCTGAGCCATCTTCAGTGCCCCTCACCCCAATCAGGGGCAGGGCCCACCGGCTAATTGCCTGCAGCCCCTCCCCATAGCCAGCCCAGCCCTGATCAGGCCCTGATCTAACTTGATCAGGGTGGGCCGCAACCTCCTGCAGTCTCCTCCTCCTGACAGGCCTGGCCCTAATCCACCTCAATTGCACAAATTGGTGCACTGAGTGTCTAGTATATAGATAAAGAAACTAAAGCTCAAGGAGGCTACTCAAAGTGAGATACATATCAATGGTTCTGGGATTCAAACTTAGTTTTCATCCAATGAGCACACTGACTCATACATATATAAGTGTACATTTCTATGGACATGTCAATTGTATTTTCTACTCTAGCACCTACCAAATTATCAAGTGCCTCTCCTGGCTTCTCCCTCCTGGGGCTGCAGGAGAGAGATCCCTAATCCATCATGGCAGCCTTTCTTGCTTAGCCCAGATCTCAATACATTACTGCTGGAGCCACTGCTTGGTGATGGGCTTCCACCTCCGAAGGGACCAGACCCATAGACTTCTCTGCAATGCTAACAATCTCTAGCCAGATCACAGCCTGGAACTTCAGGAGAGAGGGAAGCAGCAGATGCTTTTTTCCCCTCAAGATCATGCTGTCTACTTTGTGGTTCATAAAAACAAATGAGCTGAGACATAAGGTTGTCATTGGGAAGCATTAAAGGAAGCAGTTTATGTTTGCTGAGATTAGCTTGCACAAAATAGACAATGGTGGTGTAAGAACCTGAAAAGGAAAATGCTTCCAGTACCTTTACTACTGTACTTGGATTATATGAAATAGTGGGTAGGAATAGCTTCTTCCCCGTTAATGATAAAATAGTGGTGATGGTAGAACGATGGCACAGTGGGGTAGAACTCAGGCCAAGAGCCCAATCCATTGTCTTCCCAAGGACACCGATTGACATGGCTCCACTTCTACCATAAACATGACCTGGCATCTATTGCTCCTTCCATAATAGGAATTCATAAACTCTAATATTATTTGAATTCATCTTGATAGCAAAGTCTAATATTATTTGAATGCATCTTGATAAAAAACTATTATCCTGTACTAGTATATCCTTAATTGTCCACATTTTCAACATTTAATTCCAGATTACCTCTTCCTATCACCTAGCAGGTTTTTGGTATTGTTCTAGCAGACACTAATTGTTCAAGCAAACCAAACTAGAAGTATAACATAAAGTAGTCTTGATGTCAAAAAAAAGTAAGAAAAAGAGAATAAAAGACCTGATTATAAATTCCACATATCAAATTTCATTAGACAACTGAAATTTCATTGAATACTATTTCATATATACTACCCTTTGTCTTTGATCTTTAGGGAAATGGCTTAGGGATGGAGTGAAGGAGGAACAAGGATTATTTGATTACCCCTCAAAATGATGATTTAGCAATTCAACATCCATTAAAGTATGTTTAATGCAATGTCCATTGATTTCCTAATTTATAAATTCAAAAAAGTTAAAGACCACAAACTAGGTTGCTGTGTAAAAGAGGACCCTGTAATGCATTCCAAAACCTTATGCAGATGTCTTTTTGATTTTATGTGCAACTGCTCTCTTCTTGTCCAGCCAATGAGTGAGGCTGGCTTATTCTGATTCACAGCAGTAAATGTTACTTGTCTTTTGATTTCTTTTATGTGATAGGTTGTATTTTTTTTTTTACAGTGAAGCAAGAAATCAGTTTCAGAATTAAAGTCTCAATAAAATCTTTTGCTTTTCAAATAAAATGGGGCATTCTGCTCTTTAACTTACTCTATTTGCATACTATATATATATATTTAAATTCATTTTCTTGGTGAGTTAGAATCTCAGGTATGCAGACAAGCAGTTATCCGTTTGGTTTATCAATGTATGAACCAAACCCAGAATTAGTCCAAAGAAATATAATTCAAAAGCAATAGCAACCTTAAGTGGGTATTTACTTATAACTTGCTAGTATGTTTTCTCCTTGATTATCAGCACTATTTCTCTTTTAGGATTGAAAGACATGGACTCTGCTCCTGTAGAGCATTTTCTTTTCCTTTTAACCATGGGCTAGAAAGCAAAAGTTTTCATTCCCAATATGAACCTTTCATGAGGGTAATTGTACAGATTTTTTCCCCCAGAAGTACAATGAAAGAGCATGCAGATTTTCCTTTCCTTTTAAAATATGTGTCTTAAAGATTAGGTGAAGATCGGCCTCCCCAGTAGCCTCTTATTTTTTCTTACAGTGTCTGCAGGAAAAGCTCATTTGCAGACAGCTGCAGTATGAGCTTCCGTTCCTTGCCCTGTCATTGACCTCCAACCTGATCTGAAAGAACCACCTTCTTTCAAAGTGAGAAGTTATTCATTTACCATAATAGCTCAATTCCGAGCCTCTTTAGAAGGAACTGGCAGTTGTGCCCAAATAAGAAGGTTTTGTGATCCTGACTACTGTCCTTACACAAGAGGAAAAAACCACTAGGACATTTCTGTCCCCATAGCCACAGTAGGTGGCCGTAAAGTTGGTGTTTCAAACTATGGCTGATGTGCAGCGATCACAAAAAGAGAAAGAGAAATCATTAGGAGTTTGCACTTGCTCTGCTTATATGCCAGGGTTTGCCAATTATGTTCTCTTAACTTGACAGCTTATTCATTGAGCAAGAGCTGCTACATTAATAGTGCCCCGGCAGTCTTCTGTGTGCAACTTTAAAATAAAACCACTTCACGAAGAGAAGTGATAAACATAAATGGTAAGCTTATTGGATAATCATTACGTATAAATAAAAAGCCTTTGATACAAGCAATTAGTCACGAGTATTACAAGTGGAAATGCAGTCCAGTGTTAAAGAGACAGTTTAGAAGTGCGTGGCACATTTATCACAGCTCCACAGACAAGTTATTGAGCTGTCTGTGAAAAAACAGAGCCAAACAGGAAAGCTTTCAACAGCGAGCAGCGGTTGAGGTCCTTGATTGATAGAGCGAGATGATGCAAAGCTGTCCAATGGCTTTCTGCAAAATAAAATGAAAGAACTCAAGGTCTTCCGTGGTGCTCTCTGACCACAGATGAACAGCTACTTTATTATGGCCCAGATTGAGGTTACACCTTGCTCCATAGTCTGCCACTTTCTGACGCACACTGTTGACTTGACTAACCAGCCATTGTGTTTAACATAAGGGGGGTCTCCCATCTTCAGTGTTTTTTTTTTTTTTTTTTTTTTTTTTTTAAGGTTTATTATAAAGTGCGGAAGACTGCACTGGCTAAAAGCTGTGATTCTTCATATCCTTACCAACAGCTCTGCTAATGGCCATGGTGTAAAGGAAGAGTATTATGGTGGGTTTCCTGAGTTCACCCACTATTGTCTTCATTTGCATGTTGTAATTCCAAAGAGACCCAGCAAGGAAGTACTACTGGCCAAAATGTGCAAGGTGATTTTCCCCCCTTGAAGAATCAAGGTGCTATGTTCATTTATTTTTGAGGATGCTGTATTTATTCTTCTTTTCATTTTATGTTTTAAAATAGGGAATGAGTTTTAAATAGGGCACGGCCAATATTAGGAGGATTGTTTAAGAGAAAGCCATCAAATTTTCAGTTGCTTTTAGCAGGTTTTATTAGCTGAAATTTTCTAGGGCATTTAATAGGAAATAATAAAATGCTTTGATCTTAGTTTCCAGCTTAAATTGCCAACTAAATTTATTAATCTCAAAATAAACACTCTGTACTCTTCCAGAATTTTCTTAGTTGTATGTGTGTGTGTGTGTGTGTGTGTGTGGAGAGAGAGAGAGAGAGAGAGAGAGAGAGAGAGAGAGAGAATAAGGAGAAAGAAGAAATTTGCTCTGGAATAATTCTTAAAGATTATATCCTTCCAACTATCTCTTTATCCATCATTCCCAGAATTCACTCTCTAAAGATATTATTATAGTACTTTGTTTTAGATTAGAGCATCATAAATCTTCAAGTTCTAATTCTCTATTGCAATTTCTTAGTTGTATTATTTGATTTTGAGTATCAAAAACTGCATTGTTCTGAACACTTGAAATTTTATCTTTAATAAATGACTAAACTGATAAAGCACGCTCAACAAAAAGGACTTCATATGAAATTGATTAAGATCAGGATATATTTCTACAACATAAGTGTGTGACCAAAACCTAATATTAGAACTCTTCCCCCTAAAGAAAATTAGCAATTGTACTATACTGTAAAATTTCTCAAGAAACAAAACAATGATAATGAAAGCTATTAATCTATTCAGAACCCAAATTTGTTTCCCAAATATAAAAATACAAATACTAAGAAAAGTCTTTATTAAAATATAATCAAAGTGTAACAAATTGACTTTGTTTAAAGCTGAGGGCAATGAGAGTATTCCTCTACATAAAACAGGTGAGTGCTTTAGCACATGTTGGCTCTATTTTCTCTCAGCTAAAACAAAAAAAGTTTGTTTCTCCCTAGTACCTCACATATTTCTCAGTACCTGAATTCCTTGTTATTCAAAGTACCTGTCACCTGGGGAATTCTTAGACTATCTAAGACCTCACCCCACTAAAGCAAGAACTCTGAATTTTAACAAGATCCCTGGGTGATTCATATGCACTTCAAGTTTGGAAAGCCCTGCTTTAATGCAGTAGTTTTCAATCCTGCCTGCATTTTACGTTAACCTGAGGACCTCTTTAAAAATAGAGATGTCCGCATTCCACTATAGACCAATTAAATCAGCATGCCTGACAGTAGGACTCCAGCACTGGCATTTTTTAAAGCTCCCTAGGTGATTCAAATGTGCATTCAGAGATAGGGACCATCATTCCAATCAAAGCTTTGTAATCTGTTGTGTTTAACTTTTTAGAACAGCTGCTAGGAGCCTCAAGTAGTTAACATGAATCTTTTTTCTATAAATTAGAATATACTTTAAAGTTTCAGCTACTATATTGTGATACTAGGGCCTGTTGCACGACATTTGTGCACTGGGGTAGAGGGTCCTTCAACCAGGCCTGTGCCTTTTCATGGTCCAGAGCCTGGCTTGTGGCTGAGTAGTGCTTCCCCTGTGGGAACACACTGACCACCAGGGGCAGCTCCTGCATTGACTGTATGCCCCCTGGTGATCAGTGGGTGTCATAGGGTCTGGTCTTTGTGCTGTTTGGTTGATTTGCATATACCCTTTTATTATATAGAATAATTGACATACAAAACTATAAGATATTTACTGTATACCCTGGTGATTGGATATATATACAAAAGGTTTCCCCCATCTAGTTAATTAACACACCCATCAACTCACACATTTACCCTTGTGTGTGTGCATGTGTGTGTGTGTGTGTGTGTGTGTGTGTGTGTAAACACTTAGGTTCTATTCTCTTAGCAAATTTCAATTACACAATATAGCATTATTATCACCTATAGTCACCACATCTTACACTAAATCCTCAGACCTTTTCTTTTATAGCTGAAAGTTTTTACCCTTTTACCAACCTCTTCATATTTCACCCAACCTGGCAAACACTTTTCTACTTTGTTTCTATGAGTTTGACTTCTGAGTATTTTTTTTAAAAGAGTCTACATATAAGTGATACCATGCAGCAATTGTCTTTCTCTGTCTGACTTATTTCACTTAGCGTAATGCTCTTAAGGTTCATCCATACTGTCACAAATTGGACAAATTAAAATATTAATTATCATTTTATAATAAGAGCAACAGACAATAAGTTAAAAAGCAATATGCATATAGCTTATGCCAGTCACCACAGTATGCTTTCTTACACATATTTTTTTATTTAACTCTCAAAGCAATGCTATTTTTCCCATTTTATATTTAATCAAACTAAGATTAGGTAGGGTAAATAAGTTGAATAAAAGATAAGATAGCTCATCCATAGCAGAACCTCTAGGAATCAAAATCCCCTGTGCCTAAATACAAAGCTTACAATCTAAAATCTTTTTGATATTCAGTTCTTATAGATTTTAGAATCTGTAAAATGGCTTTCTTTTAGTTGCCACCTCTCTTCCCCAGGCACTCACTCTCTTTCTCTTTTTCTCCTCATCTCTCTCTCTCTCTCTCTCTCTCTCTCTCTCTCTCTCTCTCTCTCTCTCTCTCTTTCTCTCAAATGGGTCTCACACTGTGGTGTGACTTCCAATAAACTGGGGACTTTGTTAAAACATAGATTGCTGATTCAGTGTGTCTTGGGTGAAGCACCAAGAATTTGTATAATTTGTATTTCTAAGCAATTCCTGGTCTATGTTCTAAGAATCATTGGGCTGGTTTAATTGTAATGGATCTTATTATGCTACCTGTCTTAACTATGACCATCATAAAATCATTTATGTAAATAGAAAATGTGCATACAAATAAAAATAGAAAAGAAGGGGCAAAGGGCTGGTGATATATAAATTATGTCAGTTAGAATTGATAATAAGAGTTAAGTAAGAAGTGATTTCCTATCCCCTACTGTGAACCCTTCCCAAGAGATAAATAGACTTCAACATTATTTTCTTTACAAAGCTAAAATTAGACTTGGTGTGTGATGACAGGCAATGCAAGTATTCTAAAAGTCAAAGAAACTTACAATCTTGACATTGTTTAGGAAATAAATGAGCAATTATGAACAATTTTAAGGACTTCTCTGCTTTGTGTTCCCTAAGTTACTTAAATCATATCAAGATACATTTAATTATTCCATGAAATGTTTTGCTTCAAGTTATAAATTATAGTGTCTGAAACAATAAAAGCAAGGGGATATTGTTGAGTTTCTTTCAGTGATTTATGCTCTCAGTGCAAAATTGACAATTTAAGATATACACTTGGTTTTTCTTCAGCACTTTTGGAAAGAAATCTCCCACACAACTGAATAGTAGCTAGGATGATACCCTTAATTACCGTGTTGAATAGTGGTCAGATGAGATTCAGAGAATGCTATTTACATAAATCGTTTTTAGCAAAGACAGTTCTCTATGACTTAAAGTTAACAAGCAGACTAAATTCATTAAGTTGAAAATTAGGGATTGAAAATATGCAATTATTTTAATGGCTGCTTTCTCTTCCTGGCCTGAGTAAAGTTGAAAAGAAACACATTTGCATCTTTCCCCTATAACTTCAATGACACGTGTACTCTATTACTTGAGCTGTTAAAGAAAAGCAAGATCCACTTGTTAAAACAAAGGGATTTTTAAAATGTCCATTAACAGCCAGGTTTGAGGTGAAGCCGTTTGATCCAGTAATAGGACTGTCAGCTAGAACACAATTCTTAAGGGCTTTTTTAAAATGTGAAATACTGTTCCTGCAGAAAGTTGGTTGGATGACATGAAGAGCACAGGCTTGCCTATCACACTGATTACTTGATGTAATAGTAAGCAAGCTTAAGTGAACTGTGTGTCTTCAATCTTTCCAATCACTTAGGGATGGGGATCAGAGCTTGCCATCCATCATCCCTGGCCTGAAACATACGGTGCATCAGCAATCTTGGGCTGACCTAAATGATAGTAAAAGCCACTGTGCTGTTCACAATAAGAAATTGTTGTCCACTGAATTACAGGCTTGTGATTAGATTGCTAACATGGCCAACTTGATGTATAAGTGAAGTGTCTAGGGAAGATATTCTTTAGGGTCTTCTGAAGATTAATTTATACCCTTGAAATGTAGACCAATCACAGAGTCAAAAAATATGTCAAGGTATTTTTCTTGTAACCAAGAAAGCCCAGCTGTTGTAACAGTCATTAATTTATTTTTGGCACCTTTATCTGCGGCAGAGTTTAATAAACAAGGTGTCTAATGGCTATCATTCAGCATGGCCAGAATTGCTCAATGCGATAATTAATATTTTGGTGTCAAACTCACATGGGAGGGGTTATATCCTATTAGGAATATAAACCTAAAATGTCAACTGTTCCCCATAATTTAAAATTTTTACATTTCAAAAGTTTTAAATCTCTCTAAATGCCTATCTAAAATTTCTGGTGGTGTGCTGTACTATGCTCTCATATCTCAGAACTGTCTCAGGATATCATGTAAATCAATTGGAGACATGTTATATATTACTTGTTTGCTCCCCTTCCCAAGATTAAAGAAGCTGGAATTTGAAATTCAACTTTAAAGACATTATCTCCAGGTCAAGTAAGCAGGCCTACAAGGAGATTGGCACAGGAAGGAGGTGGCCAGGCTTGGATCCAGTGTCTGAGTCTGAATTTCCCACACAGCCTAGACAAGCACGTGGCTGCTCTTACCACTAGTCTCCACATTTGGAACATAAGACTGATGTTTGCTGGTTTAGCCAAAGTCTTATTCAGGAGAAAAAGAAATGATTTTACCCTATTTTTCACCTCTATTTTCAATCACACTGCACAGTGAATAAAATGATGAAGACACAAGTACTGCCGGCAGCCCAGGGGAGGGAGACAGACAGGAAAACAGGCAAGTAATAGAGAGCTCAGAATGCAAACAATCCCGCCAGGTGCTTACATCACATGAAAATTCTAGGGGTCCAAAAGCTCAGATCCAGAGTCAACAGATCTAACGCTGGGCTCAGAAACCTGCCTTTTTAATGGATGCTCCATATTATTCTAATACAGACAGTCCATGGACCACAAGAGAGTTTCCTAAGTGCCTGGAGTAAGTGCTGGGTGCTTTGGATACAGGAAAAACATTTCGCTTAATCTTAAAAGCCCAGCAAAGTTTTTGGGAAGAGGTGGTAGAGAAATAGAAACTTCACGGGCATAATCTGGGAAGACAGTGAAGTGTCGCCAGCAAGGGACCGGCACCAGAGAGCTTGGGGACTCTAGCAGCTCTGAGTTTACAAACCTCCAGAGGCCAAGACAGGAGCTGCATTTCAAGGAATTGCAAGGAGCCTATTATGAAAGACATCTGCTTCTTTGGGTAATAATTTGTTTTTGAACATGCGTGGATGGAACGAAATGTGAAAAAGGCTACACAATAGAAAGGTTCCCTTCCATCCTCTCCCCAGTGACCCATTTCTCCTTCTGGAAGGAAAAGGCCCTTAACCATTTATTCTATGTCTTTCCATAAATATTAAATGTATTGACATATAGAGTATCCAAAATTGTATGCACATTTTAACAACTGATAACTCACTTAATTTTCACTCCTTTTCAGGTTTAACTGACTGAAATAATTGGTGAAGCCAGACTAAGCTTTGAACAAAGAAAATTTATCCTAAAGTGCCACTAGACTTTTTTTTAATGGAGATACATAAAGATAAAGTTTATGGTACAAAACCGGCGACAGTCTATGAAGTGAGGGCACACAAATACTGCACAAAAAGATTCTTGATGTTTGTGATTCCATTGCTTGGTGTTATCAGCAGTGCCTGGACCAGAATAGTCATCAGTTTAAAAACAGGCACTGACAAAAAAGTTATTCATTTCTGTAGATTCATTAAAATTTTTTAAATGAACTGTATGTTAGTAACTACTGACTTTCAATCATTCAAACTGTGCATACAGTTTATCGGGACACCCTGTATATTCCTGATGCCCTGTCTCAATAAAGTAAAGAATAAGGTATACTATGCACAGTTCTGAATCTTACTTTTTTGACATAATATATTTTAGAGACTGAACCACATCTCATTCTTTGTAAATACCCACCTAGTATCTATTATATACATACATTTTACCATTCACTTGCTGATGGACACTTAACTTATTTCTAATCTTTTGCTTTATAAGCAATGCTGTAAAGACTAAACTTAAACGTAAGTCATTTCAAACACAGACATAAGTTAAATTCAAGAAATAGAATGTTGGAGTCAAGGGGCATTAGCATTTAACATATTAGTAGATTTTGGCAAATTGTTCTCCATGAGGCTTACTAATGTGCAATCCCATTTGCAAAGTATGAGAAATGGTTTCCTTACTCTCTGAGGAGTTTGGCTTTTACTTTGAGAACACTGGGGAGTAAACCAAGGGTCTTTAGAGGAAGAATGACCTTATTAGGCTTATATATTTTTTTCTAAATATATGTTGATTTTTTTACAGAGAAGAAGGGAGAGAGTTAGAAATATTGTTGAGAGAGAAACATGGATCAGCTGCCTCCTGCACGCCCCCTACTGGGGATGTGCCAGCAACCAACTTACGTGCTCTTGACCTAAATTGAACATGGGACCTTTCAGTCCATAGGCTGACACTCTATCCACTGAGTCAAACTGGTTTTGGCGGGCTTATATTTTAGAAAGATATGCTTTCCCTGCCATGAGGAGAATGGATGGATGCGAGTAGGTAAAACAGGAAGCAAGAAGGACAGTGAGAAAGCTGTGAGGTAGTTAGCCAAAAAGAGAAAACCCAGTATGGATGATGTGGAAGGACAAGAATATTTATTAAGCAACTATTATATCGGGTCTAGTAATAATTAATGTCGTTTATAAACATTCGTTTAAAATCTTGCTTGGCGTTGACTTGTATTGACATAACCTTCAAACACGTGGTATCTACAGAACATGTGAAGTGCAATTAACAAGTTTTGCTTGAAAAAGTTTGTGTTTGGTTTGGTTTTTGTTGCAAAACTAGGGCTAAGAAGATGGCGGATGAAGAGCATATTCGGCACTGCATGCTTTACGAGTTCCAATTAGGAAGAAAAGCAAGTGAGGCTGCAAAAAACATCTGTAGTGCTCTTGGTCAAGATGCAGTTAGCGCCAGAAAATGCCAGCGTTGGTTTGAGAAATTTCGCGAGGGAAATTTTTCGTTAGATGACAAGAGTGGTCGAGGCCGTGTGTCCAATTTTGATCAAGAAGCTCTTCAAGCTCTTTTGGTGCAAAATCCTCAAAGTACCCAACAAGAGCTTGCGACAACTTTAAATTGTTCACAAAAAACAATTTCCAATCAATTGCGTGCACTTGGCAAAGTCCAAAAGTTTGGAAAATGGGTTCCTCATGAGTTGACCGACAACAACCGTAATCAAAGAGTCACAATTTGCAGTTCGCTCCTCTCTCGTCAAAACTGTTTGCCGTTTTTAGAGCAAATTGTTACCGGAGATGAAGAATGGGTGCTGTATGTTAATTTGAAAAGGCAGCCTCAATGGTTGGACAAAAATGAGGCTCCGCAGCCCACGCCAAAACCTGACTTGCATGCGAAAAAAGTGATGTTGTGTGTTTGGTGGAATTTTAAAGGAATTCTTCATTATGAACTTTTACCATCTAACCAAACCATTACAAGTGCAGTGTATAGTGCCCAATTGGAAAGGTTAGCCCAAGCTTTAAGAGAAAAAGAACCCGCGCTGATTAATCGGAAGGGCGTAATTCTTCACCACGATAACGCTCGACTGCATACTGCAAGAATCACTGCTGAAAAACTGCGCCAGTTGGAATGGGAAGTTCTCCCTCAACCTGCATATTCTCCTGATATTGCCCCTTCCGATTACCATTTGTTTCATTCTTTGCAAAACTTTCTTCTTGGAAAAAAATTTAATAATGAAGAATGCCTCAAAAATGCATTGACCGAATTTTTTGCATCAAAATCACAAGAATTTTACAACAGAGGGATTAAAATGCTTCCTGAGCATTGGGCACAAGTAGTAGAAAACAATGGCAACTATATTGTTGATTAAATTTTGTTGTATTGTTTAAATAAATTCGATTTAAAAAAAGGTATTAGAAAATGACATTAATTATTACTAGACCTAATATGCCAGCATCTGTGCTGAGCATGTAAACTGTAATATCTCAGTTATTACTTATGACAGCCTTGATGCATAGTGGTTGTTTTTTTTAATAAAAACAAACAAACAAACAAAATGACAAAGCTGAAACTCAAGTTAATTAGTTGTGCATTTTTATGCAGGGTGTTCATGGAAAAGTTGGGATTGAAATCCATGGAAGTATTAGTTCCCATCAAGTTTTTTTTTTTTTTTTTTTTTTTTTTTAACCACTGAACCATCCTATTTGGGATGGAGGAAAGCTGATTCATTTGAGATTTATCAAAGAAGTAGAACTGACAGAATTTGGCAACTGACTGGAAGCAGAGCATAAAGTAAATGGGACATATTAGTATTGCTTATGAGACTGGGAATCCGTGAAGACTTAAAATTGGAAACAAGGAAGAGGGTGGGGGTACACTGATTTTGGGTTTGAGGTGGGAGGTAAAGTAGAGGACGTCCACTGAGAATCAGGAGAGCAGTCTGGTCTGGAGATGTCAGTGGGACATCATCGGCAGATGGCCGGGAAGTCGCCAGAATGGATGAGCTCACCTGGGGAGGCACAGGCCCAAGATGGGAAGAGCATGAATGAGACTAAGAATAAACAAAGAGATAAAAAGAGAGGAAAGAAAATGAGAAGACAATGTTATCTCCAGAGCCAACTAAAACCAAGCTAAACAAAAAACATTTTGAATTACTTTACAAATAAGTTACTGTCCCCCCCCCCCCCCCCCGCTTATTTCTAAGATCTCTCATATATTATGGAAGTAATGTTCATGTAATGATCCCAAACACAAGAAAAGAAAAGGTCACTAACACATTCCCACCTGTACTGTCTTGTGGAGGGGACAGTCCAGGGAAAATCGCTTTCCCTAAGCTGGCTGAGAGTTCTGATACATTTCTTTAAAGCTCTAATAACCATGCAGAAAAGTGTCAAATTGAGGATTTAAAGGCAATGGCTATAGTCTCTAGAGAATGTCTGGGAGTGATTCCTGTGTACCTGACATAACTCAGAAGCAGGAGAGTCACACTCAATGGCTAGAATGCGCCTGCACCACCTCGCATAAATCTATGAGGGCTACCCGGAGGTTTATGTGAGCTGTGTGTCTAACATGTGTTAGAAAATCAGTCTCTTTATATTTTCCCTGTAAATCCTTCCAAGAGTCTTCTAGGTTTAAGGGGGACCTTCACATTTGGAATCAAGAAATGAGTATAGATTTTTCTGAGGCTGCCTAGATTGTGTAATATGCAGTTCATACAATATATTTGAGGGGAAGAATATGTAGGCGCTGTCAGCCAACTGATGGATTCAGTCTCCAGAAGTTCCAACCTGCCCACTCTCCCCAATTCCCTCCCAAGAAAAAGAAAAGACCTCCTTTTCAAAGGGAGGTGCATTCTCTGAAAGTGGCAGCACAATTTCTGTGGCAGAGCTAGTGTGCGGCATGACCTGGAGAGGTGGGACTTATTTTCATGTTTAACAGTTTATAGAACCCATCTTGTAAAATTTACAAATAATATCTTCTAAGTTTGCAAATTTCATTTCACTTCTGAATAAACTTCACCTAAAATTTATCATTAGACTAAAATGTAGAATATAAACATTTTATGTGTTTAAACTGGCCTTTATAGGAACAGAAGCCTTGAGAATTATATAAATAAAATTATAATATTATTAAAATCTCCTGGAAAAAAGCAATTAAATACCTAGTAGATACTATTAATATTTAAGTCAACATAATAGCTGATTTTTAAATAAATACTTTTAAATCATTAGGCCAGATGTCATGTTTTATAGATAAAAATATAGCACTGGAATAAATTATTTCTAAAATTTATTAGATATATCTAAATTTCAATATTCTTTCATTCTAGCAAGTTTTATCTTCAACATCAATTGCTCTCTATCCTGAAAATAATAAGCACAGTCATCATAAACAAAGAAACAAACAAAACTATTGGTTATTTAGGATGCTTCAAAGCAAGTTTTTATTTTAGGCATGTTTTTTCCTAAGTTTATTTTCTTTAAGTAAACTCTTCCTAATTACTAATCAACAAATATCTGATTTTTAAGCAGGTGGGCTTATGTATATCAAATACAAAAGAATTCTTCACGATTTAACATGTGAATCATAGGTGTGTGTATTATATTGTATGGAAGTAGTAGCATTATTATTATTATTATTATTATTATTATTATTATTATTGGCCCAGTGCATAAAATTCATGCACAGGGGTGTGTGTGTGTTGGGGGGGGGGGGTGCTCCTCAACCTGGCCTGCACCCAAATAGGGACCCCTTGTGGAATGTCCTACTGATGGTTTAGGCCTGATCCCATAGGACCAGCAGTAGGACATCCCTCTCACAATTTGGGACCAGTGGCTCCTAACCACTCGCCTGTCTGCCTGATCACCCCTGTCTCTACCTGCTGGTCTGATGCCCCTAACTGCTCCCTCACTTGCTTGATTGTCCCCTAACTGCTCCCCCATGACTGCCTGATCCCTCCTAACCACCTCTGCCTCGGCCCCTGCCACTGTGGCTTTGTCTGGAAGATGTCTGGTCTAATTAGTATATTACCTTTTTATTAGTACTATATAGATTATTATTATTTATATACTCAAATCCTTGACAAACAGCAGCAGCTTTAAAGAGCAGTTCCTGTTAAGCATGTAAGCTTTGTTTTTACAGATTCTTGAGATGCTCAGAATAGTGAAATTAATTTCTCTGGAGTGGAAAATAGGGATTTTCTAACCAATCTCATACCCAAAATAGTGATTCTGGCTTCCTGATCCCCATTATTAGAACAGTAATAGGGAGTTCACCACATAGTGAGTCAGCCTGTTTGTTCATTATTCAACAGACCCAAAGTTCAAATCTTTTTCTTAAATACCATACACAAATTTCCCTGTGTGTCTAGCAGTGGCTCTCATTCTGGCATTTAGAACAAACCAGTCTTTCCCCTTTTCACTAGAATGGCACCTAATCATGTCTCTCAGGCTAAGGTTTTAGTTTTTGAGGCAAAGCGCTCCTATTTTCTCTAGTCATTGTTCTACCTTATGGTTTTAAAAGACACTCATCAATTTCTGCTCTTAAAGCTTCTGGTAATCTCTGGTAGGGTTATATAGATGATCTCACTCCAATAACATAAAACTCCACCTGGAGGGTTATTATTTCCCAGGTAGTTGGAAACTACCATCAATGAAACTGATAGTATAAGCATACTAGAGGCAAGGTGCACAAAATTCATACATGGAGTGGGGGTCCCCCTCAGCCCAGCCTGCACCCTCTCCAATCCAGGACTCCTCAGATGTTCAACTGCTGGTTTTGGCCCAATCCTGAACATTGGGCCTAAATCGGCAGTCAGACATCCCTCTCACAATCTGGGACCACTGGCTCCTAATTGCTCACCTGCCTGCCTGTCTGATCACAACTAACTGACCCCGCTGCTGGCTTGGTCACAACTGCCACCCCTGCAGGCGTATTTGTCCCCATCTGCCCCGCCACCACCACCCTGGTTACCCCACATAACCTGTTCAGTTGTTTCCGATGCAATGGTCGCTCAGCCTTTTATATATATATAGATCTAACTGGAACATACTCTTGGCACATAAAGTTTCCCGTTGTCTTTTGGAGTTTAGCACAAAGAACAAGGGAAATGTTTAATTATACATTTAAATTGTAAAATAATATTTAATTTACCAATATGTCTTAAGAGGAACTAGGAGAATTGGAAGAAATCAGAATATTTAAGCTTAATGGGGAGTTTATTAAAATATACATACAAGTCCAAGGTGTTCTTTTCTCTTTACAGGGCTATGTTTTATTCTTTTCTGCACACGTGAACATTCTTCTTTCCCTCTCTCTGCAGGTGGGCCTGCAATGCTCTGAATTACTATAGCCAACCCATCCTTGTCTTTATATGGTCATTCTGATCTACATAAAATAGGAAATGCCTTTCCTCTATATTCCCACCTTTCAATTCCTGAGTCAGAAAATTTCATCTATCCCAGGTCTCTACCCACTATTGGTCCAGGATCACAAGGACACATGCCCTGTAAGTCATGTATTTGCATTGTAGGTCCTGGCTATCTGAAAGGTCATGGACAAGGTTTTGGGAAAAGCATCCACCAGATAGACACCCTGAGAGTTGTCTACTGTAATACTATCAAAGCATGTGCCTATTTGGCAAAACCACAGTATTAAATAGAGGCCAGGGTACTTAGCATCATAGAATAGTCACTCTGAATCACCCATGCAAGTCATGAGAATTTCATATGTCAGGAATTCCATCTAATATCTTGGCATACTCTTATCAATTATTTGTTTGCATGCACAAGACCAGATGTATTGATTCAATGTGGGTATCACAAAATATGAGCCAACTGGACATCTTTAAAGAGGTATAGTTGCTTAAATTTTAAAAAAGCTTATTATTGATACTACGAAAAATAGAAGCATTTTCAGGATCTGGGGCTAGGCAAAGAGTTGTTGGTTAAAATTGACTCCAAAAACATAACCCATAAAAGTAAAAAATTGATAAGTTGGACTTCATCAAAATTATTATTTTTTCCTGTGGGAGGTAATGGGGGTACTGCTACTAGAAACTCTTGGCTTATCTCTGAAAATTGACCTTAGTAGATGGGCATCAACTTGACCAGAGATGCTGGGACATTGCATACCCAACTGCAGTCAATGATGGACTGATAATTGGGATTTTAAAAAAGCCAATGTCTTTTGTCACTGCCCTCCAGCATCCAGCAGCAATTAAGACTCTCTTTTTCAGAGAACCACATTTTCTCTTACTTCACCACAAATACAAATTGTCCACAGTCACTGGGTTTTTATTAATTGGAAATACAACCAAAGAAAAGCACCGTTATGTTGCTATATTACAATCCAGTGACCCTAGAGTTGGAATTGGAAGATTGAGGTGGCAAATGTTCAATCAGGAGACTTTCTCCCATGGTCACAGACTCCAAATAGTGCTGATGGCAAATGTTGTCAAAACTGTTTATTTTTCCCCCCTATAACATTCAAATGTCAACTAAGTGAACTTTATTCATTTTTACTAAGAATCTCATTTTGTTCAAGTGACACCCCCCAAAAAAATGTGTATGTGAGTGTGTGTGTGTGTTTCCTCCATTCCAAATTATCATCAATTTTAAATGTGTTGTCAGGCTGAATGAGATTCCACATTAATTGTCCACATTTTGTATCAATTCACAATACAGGTGTTCATAGAATATATACCTTTTTCTTTTCCAATATCCTAATAATATTGAGCTATAATCCTGTATTGTGTTCAAAGACAAGGATTTTTCTGATTCTTTTTAGCTGATGCCTTTTTGTACAATGTCATTTGATAAACTGCTTTTTCTAATTCTTGCCTATAATTTTAACTCCTTTATCAATTTTAATGTTACTGTTTCATGCGATTTTCTATTTGTTAATGTTATATAGTTTTGTATTTGCTTATATTTCTTAAATTGAATGATATATCTAGAATATTAAACAGATCCTTTTCAAATTCTGCTGGAAACTTGTTAGTACTATATGGTGCATGAGTCAGTTACAAGAATATCTCCAGATTGAAAATCTGATGATTTCTTATGAAAGGATTAGTTGTTTTTACTATCTTCAATCATCTCTCTTCATGTGTGACAGGCAGTCTTCTATATACAAAGCAGTATTTGTTTCAGTGCTATATCACAGGTAATTCTTCTGAATATAACTAAAAATCCAAATTTAATTTAAAATTTAGCCACAAACAGTGCTAAGAATGCAAATCATTCAAATACAGTAAAATGTGAATGATGAGATGGATGCCTTCTACACGAGTATAAGTTCATGTATAGATAATGACTAATTCTTTGGCTGACTGGCAACTGTTTTTAACTTAGACTCATGCATTCATACAATAAATATTTATGTTATAGCCTAATGTTGACAAGTACTTACCTAGGTACAAGGGAAAGAGGATGAATACTATAGATAAAATATTTACTCTCATTAAACTTATGTTCTTCAATTCCAAGTATGCATCTCAGAATAAAGGGGGGGAAATCATGTAGCTTTATGGTCTTCCAGATATTCTAATTCAACTTTATAAAAAACTTTTCCTGCCCTAACCAGTTTGCTTAGTGGATAGAGCAGCAGCCTACAGACTGAAGGGTCCAGGTTTGATTCCAGTCAAGGGCATGTACCTTGGTTGCGGGCACATCCCCAGTAGGGGGTGTACAGGAGGCAGTGATTACTGTTTCTCTCTCATGGATGTTTCTAAATCCCTCTCCCTCTCCCTTCCTCTCTGAAAAAAAAAATCAATAAAATATATTAAAAACAAGCAAACAAAAAACTTTCCCTAAAGAGACTGCTTTAGTATTAAAATAGTTTCCTTGAAATGATGTTTCTTTAACTATATAAGTTCTAATTCAAAATACTACAAGTATATCACAAGTCACATAAGACCGAGACCTTCTCCTCTTCCTGTTGTTTTTTTTAACTTTTATAAAACAAATTAACAGAAAATTTCATAGGATATAGTCCATTGGATATAGTCCGTATATTTTCCCTGAATTCAGATATGAAAAAGTGCATATGAGAAGTGGACAAGGAGATACATAGGTATTCATGGTGGTGGTGTGGGGCAAAATTAAAACAACTCACACATCAAACGTTCACTTCAAAGAAAGAAAAATTCTAACAGTTGCTGTTCCAGAATGCATTTAAACAAGCCTCTAAAAATTAAAAACAATACACATATATTTAAACTTATATGTACATGTATGTGCATTATAATTTATATATGTGTATATGTTTTGATACATATTTTAAAAAGCAATATAAAGAAATTAGTAATTTTTTTTCATGTCAGTACTAACATCATATGTGCCTTACACAACAGGAGAACCACCACTAACTATATGTGAAAACTGCCCAGTGAACATGTACTTTCATGTGTAAATGTGGATTTAATATTTGATGTTCAGGGAAGTGATTCATGGCCAGTTTCCACAATATGCCAAGGAAATGCTTTATATCTTGGTACTGACACTTTATGTATTAGGCTATAATCAATACTATTGGCTACCTACTCTGTCATTGAAATGAAATTGTGATTGCTATGCAAATAAAGTTTTAATTACTAACACTAACATCCCTGTTTTGAAATGTAGTAAATCTGTGTATCCTCTAACACAACATTATTACTAGGCATAAAAATCAACCTAAGGATTAGAAGTCTTAAAATGTTGATACTTGAAAGGTACAACCTGAGCCTGTGTATTGCTTTTGTTTTTTTATGCAAAAGGTCACGCATCTTAGGAGTGAGACTGAACTCAGTTTCCTCATCTGTAGAATAGATGTAATAGTTGCCAGCTCACAAAGTTGTTCCCAAAATTAAATTAGGCATGTGTGAAGCACATAAAATTTGGGGGTAGCCACTAAAATTTCAGAATGATAAAAACCTGAATTTGAGTATAGATATTCGTATTTAGATTAGTTTTAATCTGTGCTTTTCAATAGCTGATGTCAATACCCATAACACACAGATATTTAACAACTGACCTCTGCATTATCCCTTTGGTTCATCTACCATACTGAGAAATGTCTAAATTACAAACCCTAAAATTTCTAGTACCTATAGGATATCATATACAACCTTTCATAAAGTTCCCATGTCCACTCTAAACCTGCTCTACACACCCAAAAGATTTACTCTAATTACACTCCTAAAATAGCCCACATGGCACTGTGTTACTGTGAGTTCATCAGGACCTAACCTTCTCTAGATAGTATATCAGGGGCTATACTGCAAAGTACAAGAGTTGGCTGGGGATAAGCCAACTAGGGTATGCCTCTCCATATTTCCCAAGATAATCACACTTGAAAGGATTCCCAGTGATTAGCATATTTCCCAGACCCTTGAGCTATCAGCAGATGAGCATTTTGAAATTAAATTTTAAGGATATTGAGAAAAGAGGAGTAAAATATAATGCCTCCCACCCCTCTGAAGCTATTCATAAGCAGGGGGGCTGAGGGCAGCCACTTCCTTTGTCCTAAGCAAAGGATACACTTTAAAGTAATCCTGTGTCTTATTCCTATATATATATATATATATATATATATATATATATATGAAAACTTGTACAGTGATTACTATATATATAAAAACTTGTACAGTGCCTATTACTTATTAGTGAAATGTACATGCCCTTCAAATGTTAATTCCTTTCCTCTTCTCTTCCTCTCCAATCCCTACAAATGGACACATACCGAATTTTTCAAGCTACACTTTATGGAACTGAACAAGTGAAAAACTCAGATTCCTATCAGAACCTATATAAAGCAGGTTTGGTTGGTACCGAGATGACCTGGAGAGCACACACTCACTATGGAAAGGTTGTCACCCATAACCATCTATGTCTCAGCTCCAGGCTCATGTTATCACATTGAATGAGAACTACATGTGTCCTCTCTTGCTAATTTTTACGTGAAGCCAAAGAGCCAGATCATTTTGTGAGATCTCCCGATTTTTTAAATGTCGACAATGAAGTATTTTGGGGGGTGTGGTTTTGTTTTGTTTTTTTTTGCCACAAGGTACTGTGTAATTCAGGCAGAATCCATATACAGAGAACCAGTCTGAACCTGAGCTCTAAGACTTGGCAGTCTTTAGAAATTACTACTATGCATCAGAGCCTGAAAAGATCCACTCTTCCTTCCAAAAGGTTAGGATGCTACTTGTAAGCACCTAGGCTGTTCATGGCTGGATTCCAGCATGCTGTCTTTCTTTATGTAAGAAATTTGGTCAGTACCTGACTCATAAAATTATGGCTCTCATTTTAATCAGCAAGAAAGAAATTTCTGCACTGTAAAATCTTATTAAGGGAATTTGATTTCAAATTGAATGTGGTCCAGCACCTCTCCAAAGCTCATTTAAGAAATTTGATATTTGAGAGAAAAGGCCTAAATGGGCATGTTAACTATCCATTTACCTACACAATTCCAAATTCTATCCCTGCACTCTCAGACCATCAAAAAATAATGTCTTGAACCACATTATATTAGTCAATCAAAGACATGGCTTCTGAGCTATGGCTAATGTTATGCTCTTGGAGTCTATAGATGGCCGATCACAGACAATGGTATGGGGAAGGTCAGGAGTGGGGCTGAAACCAGATGGAGGGGGACAATGGGAAAAATGGGGGCATCTGTAATACTCTCAACAATAGAGATATTTAAGTGTACTTTTTCTACCTTTTAGAAAGCTGGTCGGAGGTATATTCTACTGTGTGGCTTATTACTACTTTAGATTGGAACTCATGTGATTAAGTTCAGGAAAAGTAGCCTTACCTGAGAATAAGACTCCTAGGTTTATTTCTGAGTTTTAAGGCTCCTACTGACTCTCCTCATTTGTCTACTAATGTTAACACTGGCTTTGGATTTTAACCCAGGAAAAGTAGTTTGCTGTTATTCAAGTGATTTGATTGTGGATAATCAACATTTTAAAGTTTATTTACTCTATTTTCTATAATATTAATATTTATAATTTTTTTAAAGGAGCATTTTACTAATATCATGGGTTTTGGTGGGCGTCTGATCCCAAAATATCTTCTTCACTAATTATAACAGGGCCTAATATTTTAACTTCAGAAATATATTGTGATTTCAAATGCATATTGAAATTCTAAAATTACTGTGTTATATGAAAGGAGAGGAGGTTGGCAATTCTAGAATTCCTCGAATTGTCACCTACATATTAAAAAAAATATTTTGTAGGTTTTTATTGACTTCAGAGAGAGGAAGTGAGAAGGAGAGAGACATAGAAACACTGATGATGAGAGAGAATCATCTACCTGCTGTCTTTTGCACATCTCCTACTGAGGACTGAGTCCAAAACCTAAGCATGTGCCCTGAGCAGGAATTGAACAGGGACCTCCTAGTTCATGGGCCAACATTCAAACACTGAGCCACAGGGGCTGGTCTAGTCACCTACCTATTTCTCGAGTGTCTATCTGCCGAGAACCTGGCTCTGACGTAGGCATTGGAGATACAATGGTGAGCAAGTTAGACATATTCATTTCCCATCATGGAGCTCATAATATCATGGGGAATAGATAAGAAATCAGGCAATACAATCCAGGGCAGCCAGTGTTGTGACAGAAGCACAGGGTGGGCCACTTCACCTATTTTGAGTGAACAGAGAGGATACTCAGAGGATATTAACATTCAGTTAGAGACAAAGTTTTAGGCAATGGTAGGAGATTGGAAAGGCTTTCAGGAAGGGTCTATGGACTCCAAAGAGCTGATTTTCTTCATTGTATCCTCCTGGCAACCTATGCCTATGAGTTGTTGCAAAAATATATGACTGTAAGTAGAGTGACTTCCCCAGATGACTCCAGACTGCTACAAAGGTGCTCAATGAGGAAGGCCCACTGCCCTGCAGGCAAACTGTGGTTCCTAATCTCTGTTCTTTGGAATGGAGAGGTGTCAGGTGTGGTGCATGGTTACCTTGTGAGTCTGAATGTTTAGTTGAGCCTAAAGAAGAATGCTTGGTGGGCATTGCACCACTGCAGGATTTTAAGTAGGATAGTTCATATGAATAAATTTGTTGTTTTTTTTTTATAGAATCACTGTAAGCAATTGCCGTTAGAGCAGGTTTCTCTAATAATACATTAACCAAAATTAGTGTTGCTGATACAAGAGGAAAGCCTAGAAGAGGGAGAAAAGAGAGGAAAACACTCTCTACTAATAAGCTTCATCTAGATCTTGAGATACTAACAAGTGGGACTCACAGGAATGCAACCTGCCTCCATATCTTTCTGTTCATTTGTCTCTTCCCAGAGAAAACAATAAGCTTGACTGGCAAAGAAGCACAACCAGAGAATATGAATGAAAAACTAAATAAGAACCACCAGGCCATTTAAAAAAATCACAAATATTAAAAAGGGTAGGTTTGGATGCTGTCTTCCTCCTCATCTTGCTGTATGACCTTAAGTAAGTTACTACTGAGCCTCTCTGAGCATCAGGTTCGTAGGCAAGAAAACAAAGGGCTTAGACTCAATGATCTCCAAACGATCTTGATCAAAGGTCAAAAGAGTCCTTTATTAGAGTACCACTCATATTCTAAGTGCTATAGTCATTTCTATTACCCCTTCATGCCCCCTCAAAGGCATTTAAAATCAAGTAAACACCAGATGCTGATAATAGAAAGATCAAGGAATGGGGACCAATAGCTGGAGTCAGTCCTTAGTCCAAGGTCATTACTCCATTATGACTTACACCTGAATTTCACCCTGGGAAACATGGTGATCACCTCAGTCACTGAGGACTTCATGTGCTTTAGATTCCTCAAGGGGCAGGTGCTATGGTGGGCTCTGATTGGCCAGTCAAATCTGAGCTCACCCAAGATAGCTGCCCATATGACTAGAGTACTTACTACAACATCTGTCCACCATAAACTCTCAGTAACTGCTGATGATTGACAGAGTAATAGAAATTAGTAATAATTTAATACTCATGTATTCTTCAACCATCTTAAAGTAAGACATAAAAATCTGGTATAATTTAAGCCTAACATCTGAAACAAAATGATGTGAAGTGAAAATAATAATAATTTAATTTTTATAAGGATATCTCCAAGAGATCTGAGCACTTTCATATCTTAAGGGGACACAAAAACGTACGGACATGTGGTTGTGTGACAGTAAGAATACAGAGGAAAACCTCCCTTTTGACAAAAAGTTTTGAATGAGGAAATTTTAGTGAAAGCATTGAGGGTACTTCTAGGAAATCTCATCATGATCTCAGTGTAACAGCCATTTGTAACAGAGCCCTGGACTGAGTCCATGCAGGGGAGCAGTATTGGAAAATGGCGCATGCTGCCGACTTCCTGGAATTCCTCTCAGTGCCAATCAACAGCTTGCCTGGCATTAGCCGGGCACGAAGCTGAGGCACTGAGAAATGTAAGGACACATTCTGGGATGATGCAGTATGTGATTTATAACGAGAGTCTTAAAGCATGGCAGCCAGGCAACAGCTCACACTATTCCTATCACGAGATCAGCCTTTAAAAAAAAATCAAAATAAAAATCAAACATACAACTAAAAGTGGTCATTAAAGTAAATGGTGTAATAACTATGCATGTATTTGTTGCACTGCCACCGTTTTGTACGAGTGTACAGAAGAAATGATATAGATTCTCTCCTCATAACCTGTCCAGTGGTTTCCAAACTTCAGGTCAGGGAATCTTGTCATGTCTCAGAGGGAATTACATAATTGTCTGATTCAGAATTTTTAAAATGTGTATGGTGTAGTTATTGTTAAAGAACTATGATTTTTATACTAAGTTTTAATAAGCTTGGAAACCATAAACATGTTGATTTATGCTGGCATATCACTGTTTTATGTACAGATTCAAGATTAACCTCTATGCCTATATTTATATTATAAAGATATCACTGATTAAGGAGGCTGTGTTAGTGGTAGATATCCCCCTCATGTAATGTTATACAAACAAGTGCTATTGTACCTGCCAGGATGACTGATATTTTTTTCATGGCAATTTATCCAAAGCAAGTTACCAAAATGAATTAGATGTTGAGATCAACAGTTTACATGACTGCTCTCCATCTAATTTCAAAGCCCATTAAAATAATAGGATAGTTTTATGTGATTGGTTACTTCATTTTCACACAGGATTTAGATACTTACAAAACTTTTAAAATGCCAATTTAGATCATTTTTCAAATAACAAAAGAAAGCTAGTCATTGGTAAAACTCTTTAGAAATATTGATGCTTTACATAGGACATAGAAGTTATCAGTGAAGCGTTTTCTAATATTTTGCAAATTCTAAATTACTGCTGTGTACAAGAAGCCACACAAAGGGGAAAACAGCCTAATTCACTTCATAGTGTAGGAGTTATTTTATAGTAACTTTCTGATATTTAAGCATTTATGTATACAGGGACAGCACACAGCTCCTTCCTTGAGGATTAGAAATAGAAAATGTTAGAACTTGTGCCCTAAAAAAGTATTTCAACCTAGAAAAGGCCTATGAAGGATACTGGACATATTCCATGGATGATTTGATAGAATAATAATCTTAATCTTGGATTACTGCCACACATTAAAAGAATATAATAAAAATATTAAAATTTACAATTATGCCTTGTGAATTTAGGCAAATGAGGATTGGGCAAGAATGGACAGGGAAAGTAAGACTGTCTTCAATACAACTAGGAAGGGAAATCTGCCAATTGTAATAAATAAAATGACTTATGATGCCTTCATCCTCTTCATATAGTTGTTATAACTGGAGCAATCTAAGTGCTTTCTACCATTAGTCACTACTATATTGCAGTTTCATTCTTACATTTTTCAGTACCTTTTATACTTATGATTTATACCTACAGAATAACTAGAAAAAACCACCTCTGCCTTCCATACAGATTCCAGAAGGAGACAGAACTCAGATTAGTAAACTTATGTTTTTAAATCCAGTTCTGCAATGGTGTTCTAAGACACACAGTTTTCCAGTAAAACATGCCCCTGTAGCTCCACTTTCCACACACGAGCTTCTTCCAGGACTGCACTGCTCTCTTAAGCTATACCACCGCGGAATCTTATCCTTTATATTGTTTTGGAGAAAGCAGAGGGTGGCGCCTGCACAATTTGATTTGGTGTAAAAATACACACCAAATCTGATTTCTGCTACATTAAGGCATTCTCTGACAAAATACACAGAACAAGAAATGAAGTGAATTGCGTTTTAGGAATATCTTGCAAGCTTGTTTCCCCGAATACCTGACCACTAATTTTAAAAAATGGATCAAAACCCACTTTAATTGAATATTTAATAGATGATTTAATGGTCAAGTTGAGATGCATTTTAAATGCTAAATATAAAAATGATTTGTGTTTGCTTACTGGAAATATTTGTAATACAAGCAAACATATATAAAAACTAATATTTAAAGCAAATTTACGGTGGAAAAAAATGAAATGACGATCTTTAATTTATAAACATACTACATTCATCAAACTGCATTTTTTACTAATAGTTGGCTTTTATATTATGAATGTCATAATAGTGGATTGCGATTAACAGTAGACATAGTTTAACTAATTTTTTAAATGTGTAATATATTTTCTTTAAAATGAGCCATTGAAAATATAAAAATGGCAATATCCTCCAAGGAAAAGGCCTGCATTTAGTTAGAGAGAAATGCATCATGAATTTATTCTCTTGTAGATTCTGTCCTCTACATAATGCCAATGAAATAGTGTGATTTACATAAAAGAATCTGAAAGTAGCAGCTAGGAACATGCAATCTAGTCTAAGGCCATTTTCCAACAAGTCATATCAATATAGTAAAGGTACTTAAGTCTATCGTGTCCTAGTTTTTCTCTCAAAGAAACTGGCAAAGGCTCACTTCATTTAATATTTGCAAAGAGAAATAAAAAGACATGCCAAAAGAAGAAATCTGTTTGAAAAAAATAAATGTGTTATGTAACTACTAGAAAAGGATCATCTATAATAATATAAGCATAATATGCTAATTAGATCAGATGACCTTCCAGATGAAGCCACTGCAGTGAGGGGGGGTGAGTGGTGGTGCAACCCCCTTGCACGAATTTTGTGCCTCAGGCCTCAGGTTTGAAAATAACCCCCCTAATATTTTTTTCTAGTTTCTGAAAATAATGTTCAAGTAGATATTTCCAGGGTCCTGAAATGGCCATTTCTTCAGAGTACATTTTGAGTAGACTTTAGCTATTTGGGAGAGCTTGGAATATGAAACCCCTAAGAAAATTCAAAAAACTCCTTTGCATCCCACAATTTTAAGTTCATAGATTATGGTATCTGAGTACTATCATCCAGAGATTCCCCTGACCGTCTTTACTACAGAAGAAAACGACTGATTAAAACCTTTCATTCCCTTTCAGTCTAATGAGAATCCCAGACCAATGTTAAAGGCTAGGTTACTGATTCACACAGGTAAGCAAGCAATTCTACAATGTGTTTCAGGTATTTTGCCATTACCTTCTGAAATACTGTTTCATAGTTCAGGGGATGTAAAATTAAAACATAAATGATACTGCTCAAACTCAGTAGCATGAAGGAAGCATAAATCAATGGCATAAGGGAAGCAGGTGATGTAATGACTCTCGACTGAAGTAGATGACTCAAAGAGATGGATCAAAAGTTTAACCTTTGAAATCATTCATTGATATTAATATAAACACTCAGAAAAGCACATTTCAAAATTACCTTGCTATGCTAAAACTCAATTCATTAAGACAAGATTTTTTAAGTGATAAAGAGAAATAATATATTATATTCCTGGAAAATAGCTAATAGCAAATACTTAATAAGACTGATCTTAATGTTTCAGTTTCAGTAAAAACAAACAATGGAGGTCAATAATGTCCACTTAAACACACATATACAGCACACGGGATGGTAACATCTAACCTCGTCAATAAATGGTAAGTGATAGAAAAGTATCCAAAAGAAATAGGAAGTCAGACCAAATATTAGTGCATACAAGCTGGGAAAAGTTTAAGCACTGATTCGGGAGAGTGAGATAATGCCACATATATTTCAAATTAGCACCCAGAACCACAGTAACACTGATGATTCGGAAGAACATTCAGCGATGTCTGGCTTAAAAGCAAGAAAGCAAAATGCCCCCTCCTCTGTGTAATGCGAAAGTACTTTCTCCATGAGGGACAAAAGGCATTGATAGTCTATTAAAAAAACCCAGCAATAAAAATAAAGGGAAAAAAAAGTATTGCTTTGCAAGTAAAATACTAAACAGAGAAATACTCTGACAAAATTTGGACACAAGGGGTTCTTTGTATCTCCTGCTTTACTAACTAACTTCCTACTTAGCACAGGAAATGACTCATTTTTCTTTTTAAAGGAATTAATAATGATTCCCGTTATCTTTCAGGAATAAAACCCCACCAAAGCCTTTACCTTCTAGGCGTCTTCCCTTCTGGATCCAGACTGGAGGGACATCCTCTCTTCCTATACGCTGCGCACACCAAACCTATCCCCGTTTCCTGACCAGAAGACACTGCATGTCCCTATGTCTGTCCTCCTCCATTCCTTTTTCCTGAAGTATGCTCCTCACAACAAGCTCTCTCCCATTGGTGTCAGCTGGGTGTCAGCTGTAACACCAGATACAGGTGTTAAGATGGAGTTAGCAATGCACAGGGCGTATTGGGAGTAACACCTGAGAAAGGAAAAGGGCAAAAGCAGAATCGAGTAAGGAGCTTTCGATTCACTATGCAGACCTGAGAAAGCCTCTATCAGCCCAATGAAAACTCCAGAACAAAATCAGCTATTGGGGAGGGGGGTGTTGTATAAACCAGGCCCTGCACCACCACCTTGCTCAGTCATTATACCAAGAAGGGTCTGACCTCTGCTCCAATGAGGGGGTGGATCCCAGAGGTGCCAACAACTGGAGGCTGTCAGCCAGCACACTCCTCACAGCTGGGCCAGTAGTTCTTTCTTGTGGAGTGATCTCAGCAGTGCACCTCTCCACGTCTGCCACATGCTTCTCCAAGCCCACGTGAATGTCTGCACCTGCATGGAGCCTCCAGAAAGCATCCAACGCAACTAGTGCCTCTCTGGGCTTCCATAGCAAAGTGAATTTTAACATCTCATACTGCCCTGTGGCCTCATTATGTTTACAGGCCTCTACTTTTAGAAAGTAGCAACAATATCATATTCTTCTCAGATTCGCAATAGAGCATGAGAAAAGAATTCTAACATATAACATATTCAAAAGATTGCTGGGTGGCCCCACCAGCTAGATGATCTGTCAGGCTGGTTATTCTCTGCTCTGGTGCAGACAGACTGAGGGGTGTACCTTATTATGTCGACAGGCATTATGAACTTCTCTAAAATAACTTTAATATACTTTAAGTACTAATAGGCTACTGAACGTTAAGGATAAAATGTACCAGGAATTAGTATGTGCTAAGCCAAAGGTTTTGTTCTGTTCCCAATTATTTAATGGACCTACTTGTGTAACACTTTCCACCCTTTTTTCTCATTCCCAGTTTCCTCATTTCACAGATTAGGAAATAGGTCATCATTTAATTTCTAAATTATAAGATGTGCTGTATTCTGTTTTGTAAAATAATTTCATTTCAATTGTAAATTTTGGAGTTTTCCTTGGTGGCTTCCTTAGAGAAGACTTCATGCACTGTTTACTTAATCAGCCAACAAAATTGACTCTAGGTTAGGCCCAGGCCAAAGGTGAAAGGGAGAAAACAGGACAAGAAGCTTTTCTTTTTTCTTTCTTTTTCCCTTCCTTCCTTCCTTCCTTCCTCCCTTCCTTCCTTCCTTCCTTCCTTCCTTCCTTCCTTCCTTCCTTCCTTCTTTCTTTCTTTCCTTCTTCCTTTCTCTCTCTCTCTCTCTCTCTCTCTCTCTCTCTCTCTCTCTCTCTCTCTCTCTCTCTCTCTCTCTCTTCTTTCTTTCTTTCTTCTTCTTCTTCTGAAGGTGACAGGGCTGCATAGCCTGGGAAATACTGCAATCAAAGAATAATCCACACAGATGGAACAGACACAGGGCATTAGAGAAGGACCTTCCTGAGTTAGCTGAAGGTTACTAATTTGGTTTCATTTCCACGTGAGCACGTCTAAAAAAGAAGTGAGGCAGAAACAAATAAAGGCCTCAGAACATACACCATCCCTTTCCTGAAATAAGTGCTACTCAGCAGGGTTGGTACTGCCCCCTAGGGGAAGGCATTGGAAACTGCTGAGGCAAGGGACATTTGGTTTCCCCAATGATACTGGAGACACTTATTGAACAGAATTGCCAGATGTCCCGTAATGCTCAGCACAGTCCTTGACAATGAATAACTGTCCTGATATTTCACATGGTTTTCAAATAGCCCACTGGCCAACTGTGGAAGTGAAAGCTCAGTTTGTAATTCCCTGAGCCCAGAATCTGACTTTATTTTACACATAAGAATAGTTCAAGGTGATTAATATACCCTGAATTTTCTAGGGAGACCACTAGCCCTGTATTTTAAGAAATGGCCATAGTTTGATGCTGCTGTTGTCTAGAATTTTACCTTGAAAATCCATCTGGACACCTGTGTCCCAAACAGCACCCTGCACTGGCACAGGGATGTGCAGTGATAACTGTTGTCCTCTCACAGTGGGATGCATCCCCTCAGCAGTTTATTATATCCTTTAGTACAATTATGCCCACGCTGTTATCTACTGAGACACTTATTACTATAAATTACTTACTCTTTGTTTTCCCCTTTCAATTTTATGTAAATTGTGTGTATAGATAAGTTGTATTACTCCAGAATTTTATTTTAGGATGATAAATAGTGGCTATAAAGTCAGTGCTGAGATTGAGAAGAGTTGAGAAACACTACACTTAATTTTTCTGAAATGTCAAGTCCGACCTCATGTGTACGACAAGAAACCTAAGAAGCTGGTAGAGTGCTCACAATGACCATGCTTATGTGTAGTCAGCTAGTAAGTTGTGCTCTGTCTTTGTCCCAGCTTAGCAGGCCTGCCTGGCCGGGTGCTCCTGCACAGAAATAAACAAAGGGCCCATGGTCACCTGGAGCAGGTAAAAGAAAAACTACAACTAACAACTCTTCTTTGAACGGTCTTCATTTCTTATAACAGGGATTGAAAATCAAGTCTTTGCCTTTTTTTTTTTTTTTTACATCAGCATTATTTTTTTCCTGGTGGCTCTCTATAGACATAAATTGCTCCTGAACTAAACAGATACATTTAAAGTACTGCCTGTGGATGAACACTTTAGAAGAAAACCAACATCCCTTTAATAATCTTTTCTTTTTCATTCTCTTCCTACCTACAGATCATTAACAAGGTACTTAGCATTTCTTTCCTTCTGCCCAAGATCAGAATTCTTTGATGCATGTCTGTCACCATCATTTATCATCCATTCACTCACTAGGCAGCAAACATTTAATGAGCACCCATCAAGAGCCACGTGGTTCATCAGCTGCTAGGAGCATGAGATTAATATGTTCCCATTTTTGCCCTGAAGGAGTTCAGAGATGTGGAGAGAAAAGGCAAATAAACAAACCATTAGCATACCCCATGTTAAGTAATATTTTAGAATGATATGTAAGTAGTGTAGAACGTGATGTAATAAAAAATTTCCCCATGTTGTATTGATCCTTATACACAGAAAGCCCTTAATAATAGCTGTTTTGAAGTTATTCACATTGTTCTAAGACTAAAAATTGGGCCAGTATTTTGATGTGTTCAAATGGAGAAATAAGGCTCCTGCCAGCAAGGTGAATGGCATTCTGATGGAATGAGACATTGCAATGCCATGGGGGCAACTGGATAAATTTTCCTTTAGCTACCACTTCTAGCAATTGCTTTTCCATGCGCCAAACACAGTGCTATCTGCAGAGAATATAAAGCTGACCAAATCCCCTGCTTTTCCTCTCAAAGAATTTATTCATACCAAAATCGTTTCATACCAGAATGAAGTATGCATATCCGTACCACCTAATGGAATTGCATTTTAGGGAGGAACTAATATCACACAAAGTCCCAGGCTCCGAAGTAGGAAAGGAGTCCCTGGGAACAGGCTGAGCCAGGGTTATAGGGAGGGCCCTGGGTTTGCAGCCTAAGGGGCCCTGGCTGCAAGAGATCAGGAATGAGCCTGAAGTCTAGATGCTGAGGAGACAGTGTTGGACATAGCAGCTCCTTAAATATTTCCATGAGAAGCTGTAGCTGAATAAGAATGCAAAGACACGCTTAAGGCAAGGATTGGGCTCTCTAAACACGGACTGAAACCAGATGATGACAAAATGAGGAGGGAAGAGCCAAATACTAGTAATCAGCCATCAGCAAAGAGCCGTGTTCTGGATGGTTACAAATGAGATTCATTCATGTGTGTATGTTTACTATATATACACATATATATTAAGCATAACATATATAAAAATAATATATATATAATATATTAAAAATACTATATATACATATATATATATATGTATATATATATTTGTGTGTGTGTGTGTGTGTGAGCCTACTGTGTATGTACCACATGAGCCTAGGCTGAGGATGCTTAGGAAGCACAATTTTAGTTTATATTCCAGACGATATCTGGCTACTAAAGAAAAGCAATCAGCTGATTTTCCCTGTCTCCTCTCTCTCTTACTAATTAGGAGTTAACTGAATCTTTAGTACAAGCCATCCCCCGGTCCTTCCATTCATCCATCCACTCAATAAACACTTATTACCAGCTACAGGGTGGAGGACCATCCTCGGTGATGGGAGGAAAAAAGATAAATAGACCCGACCCTTGTCCTTGAGGGGTCAGTATCGGGAGGCCAGTCTCAGCGTGGGAGAACAATAGCGCAAAACACATCGATTTCAGCGACAGAATCTAGATCACTTTTTCTCTGTCAATACATTTAAATGGGTATGCAGACGATAATCAATACGTGGTGCCTGCATAACTGTTACCAAGGAAATGTTTAACTCAATCCCTTGATGCTGCAGTCTCCGTGCAGTCGGGCCACGTTGGCATGCTGATTGCTCGGGAGGAAAAAAGACGATGAAATACTCCAGTTCTTCATATGCCAAGATGAAAATCATCAATCTCAATCTCTGTGAAAGGTGAAACTACTTTTGGAAAAAGAGCAGTGAACTCTATCAGTCTCTCTAAGGCAATGCGATCTTTCAGATGATACAGAGAGGGCAGAAGCAGTGGAAAAGTTGAGAGGAATTTATATGGAGGATAAGGGAAATGATGAGATTTCTCCATCAATTTTATGAGGAGCTAAAAATAAAGTAGGATGTATATTAAACTCAAATGACAAACAGTGTTTTTTTGAAGTGTATGCAATGTATTCTAGGTGCTCAATCATTTATTTGCTTACCATACATAAATTTGTCTTCACTTAATATGAACGCCTTGTTATTTGAGTAAGGTTGTCTAGTACATAATTCAAATTAATGCAAAAAATAAAAATTTAAATTTCCTCATCTCTTCCTTGCACTCTGCTAACCATTAACCCCTTTAACTTATATATATGCCAGGTCTTTTTCATTTCTACCTTCTACCAGTTGGCATTTCCAGCTCCTAGTTGTAAAACATTCTATGTTTTAACCACTGAAACTTGTAATTATCTAAATATATATTCCAAATAAAAATCTTTAGTATTAAGTACATTCTTAGTTGAATGGCTTATCATTTAGTAGAAATTAGGTATTTGATATTTGCTGACTAGCTTCTTTAAGACAATCTTTCCTGTGTGAGTATGCCAAATATCTCAGTTTGTGCTGCCTTGTAATCTAAACATGGGTAATACCTATCTCTGTAACTATCATAGAGGAGACACTGGCAAATATTTGCTGGATTAAGAAGTAGTGAAGGTTAAAAGGTTAATTGGGATGCAGTGCCGGAGAGTTACAAAGAATCCAGATACTGAAACCAGAATGCCTGGAGTTAACTCCTGGCTCTGTTGGTAGTAAGACTCTGTGCCAGTTTCTTCACTTCTTTTATCTATTTTCTCATCAATAAAATGGGCATGACGATATTACCTCTCTCCACAGCATTGTCGGTTGGATCAAATGCTTTAAGTTAAGGAAGGCACTTAGGACATACTAAGCCCTATCAGTGTAAGCTCATCCTGTCCTTCCTGTCATTGTTATCATTATTCTGGAAGGCTGAGAGTTAGGAAAAGAGCATGTGTCCCAGAGAGGAAATTCAAGTCATAGATTTCTCTCTAATGTCCAAGTTTCCCTTTCAGGCATGTGTTGATCAGGTAATTCTTGGGAGGAAGAAAAGAGCATAGGTGGCTTCTCTGGTTTTCGCAAATAGCTACCTTCTCCCTCTCCAACTTATTTGTTGGCTAAATCATATTCATATTTCAGGATTTTGATTAGGCATCTCTTTTTCCCAAGAAGCCTCCTGGATTCCAAAGACTGCGTTAGGGCCTTCTTTGAAGTGCTCCTGTAGCCTCTTCTGGGCTGTCTGGGACACTTCTATGGTTACCTGATACTAATTTGTGTCTTTCACTGAAGATTTCCAATTCATTCTCTGAAGTATCCCGACTCTTGGATCAGTGCAGAGAGGCAGAGACAAGTGATACAGAGGAGTTATGCATAAATACTTTTGAAAAAGTTTTAGGGATAGAACAGTGTGCAATGTAGACTATGACGTTACCAACCCCACATAACCAAAAGTTTATCACATCTGCCTACTCAGCTCCATCCACCCGAAGGCTGTGGTTGGGATACTTTCTTGCAGAAAATAATAAGGAAGAGCTCTGAAATATGCACCATCAATATATACATTTGTTTACAAACACCATACACACTATTTGCATTTCAAATTATGTCTAATTATAAAATATGCATGCAAGTAGAAATTTCAAAAGAGTATCACACACACACACACATCTGACATAGCTTAAGATAAGTTTGCCAATGTAATTTACATCTTATTTGCTTACACTTGCATTATTAGTATTGTCTCCTATCAATGGTTTCTTGGCAGGAAACTCTTGTCCATTTTCGGAGGGTGAGTTAATACTAGAAGTCATCTAAGGAGGGACACTTGAAACTGAACACAGCAGGGGAAGGTGGGAGTGTGGAGTGGGGTTTCCACGCTTCCTTCAGCGTGCCTGGAATACCGTATGCAACACTGCACGACCAAACCAAGCCATAACCACAGGGTCAATCTTGTATCAAATACTTTTTGTTTGAAATAATCTAAGTATAGATTTTCATCTCACTCCTCCATACTCACCCCATCAGCAAATACTGCATCTTTACCTTCAAAATAATTTGGAGTCTCACCACTTTTCATCTTCATCCAGGCTACCATATTTGAGCCAGGCTGCTATCTTCAAGGTTAGTATAATGGCTCCTAACTGGTCTCCCTGCATCTGTCCTTGGCCCCTGAACCTCATTGAAATGTGTGCCATTTGTCTGCTCAAATGGTTTCTCATCTCAGAGAGAAAAACCTTAAGATCTCGCTATAACAACCAAGGCCTTCTATGAGGTGCCCTCCGCCATTACGTTTCTGCTGCTTGCTCACTCGTATCATGCAGATCTTTCCTAAATGACTTCTGTGGCCAGAAAGAAGAAAGTCTTGGTATTCTCACTTAGCCTGAAGACCTCATAGAGGGCAGTAGAAGATGCATTGACTATAAATAAAGACAGTCCAAAAAAAGCACTGTCCCTATGAAGTAGTCAACTGTATTCCAAAGCCTTTTAACAACTAGACAGATTTCCTCCTGAGAAATTCAGTAGGCCAAGGAAGACCCTCCCAAGCCAGTCCCTCTGCTATCGGCCACCGGGATTACAAAACTTTTCTGTTGAATCAATGTTTATTTCCTTGATTTACTATAAACAAAGAGCACACTTTCATTATTTAATTCTGTAGATAAGTCTTTGAAAATGGTGCATCTAATAAAGATTATTTGCAATACCCATATTTGATGCATGATCTTCACATCTACAGTTTAATGTGAATTTAAATTCAGCCGATAATTTCAGGTGACAGCTTTATCTGCAAAGCCTCCATTTCTATTTAAACCAATTTATTTAATGGGACAATTTAGAGCACTTGTTTAAACTGATCCAAGTAACATTAAAAAATAAGAAAAAATAAATTTCAAATGTATTTTAATAATAGGAAACACTACTATTTTAAAATCAATGAATCTTAGCCTCAAATGTGAGTGTTAGTTATATAATTTCTTAATAAAGAGATTTAAAGAAGATAGCAAAGTAATCATTATAAAAAAGTAAATTCAGATAAAATCTACCATTCTCCCATAAAATACCAATAGACAAATATTAAAACCTCAAATAAAATACGTACTGTGAAATGTAAGAAATGAAAACACTGAAAATAATCAAGATATGGATTTATAAAGTTCAAACGCATTATGCTTCCATTTTCATTTCACTCATTTCTACTGCTTTCTAGGTGCATCTCACGTACAAATAGTTTAAAAAAATCTGTTGATTTTCTTTATTATAAGGGCTGAGAGGGCAGCAATTGAACACTCTGCATTTTCTTTGGTAATAGAAAGTATGATTTATGAGAGAGGAATAAAAATCTAAGAAAACCACTCAATAAATTATTCAATTTTCAGATTGAGCTGATTTAGAGCAAATTTCCTCAAGCTGCCAGTGTGGAAAATGCAGTTTACTGGACAAGAACATAGTGTTTAAGAGAATATTCATCCATGTTTTCAGTAATTTTTTTACTATAGATAAGGTACTCACCCTCTTTTAAATCCCAGTTTTATTCATTAAAAAAAATAGGATAATAAAAGAAAGCATATCTCAAGGTACAAGATATACACCTCTGGTGGCATTCAAGATAGCTGGTATGGTGATGGACTTATTTTCAAATATTATTTATTTTATGTATATGAGGAAGATATATAATTAGTGTGTCAAATAACAAAATTAAGGAGCAATTTCTCAGGCTGTGTCTTTCTCAGAGAGTAGTTTCATTTCAAACACTTCATTTCCATGAACATGCACATTTAAAAATTGTAAAATTGATTACACAGATGAGTCAAATATGGAAGACAGACTTAAGGTTCATGTGAATTATGTATGAATCAAAGGAAAAAGTGAGAGAACATTTATAAATGTGTTGGAGTATACTAAGAATACGATAATTGTTGTTACTATTTTATCCATATCTATTATTGTTATATTACTATTATACTAATAAACCAAATATACTATGCCCTGGCATAAAAGAAGTTTCTGAATACCTGTGCATCATAAAACCATCATCTCTTACTTTACAAATGATTAACAAAGAGAATGCATCAAGTAACCAAGAAAGTATAAAAAAAATCAATTAAAAAAAGAAAATCATTTTAAAAGGGTGTGGAGTGGAGCTCACAGAGGACAAGTGAACAAAAACCTGATAAAATTAAATGACATAATCCATTTATTATAGTAATATTTTGTAAAATAATAGATGTTTCAAGGGCATTCTGCTTAAGTAACTGCCTACAGAATTTGAGGAATAATCGCACTGATGAAGAGTACCACACCATCTCCATTACCTTTGAATCAAGATATTTGAAGTAAACAAATAGGTTTTTTTTTTACTTATATATATTTTAAAATTTCATCAAGTAATGCAATACATACTACTGTAATAAAAGTCTAAAAATTTTCCTGTCATTTTATAAATTTTTCTGAATAGGCAGTGTTCTTATAAATATAATATTACTTGGAAATTTTCCTCTTCAATGCATGTTATATGTTTCTGATTTACTTGTAATTGCAGTTAATATTTTCCTACAGGCAGCATTCCCCCCAATAAAAAATATTCTCAGCATTTTTTGAGTATATTATTTTTAGTTAAAATATTCTAACTTTCATCTACCAACATATGCTACAACATATAAATCATAATATTTTTGTGTTCCAATTCTTATCACAAACAAGCCTAAATTTTCTTCTAACATTAGCAAAGCTCAGCCATAATAACTTAAAGATAGTTAATATCTAACATGAATTCTGGGTGTCTCTAGTCACAGTAAGATTACATTTTATAGTATTAACTAGAGGTCCAGTGCACAAAATTTGTGCATGGAGGAGGAAGGGTGTCCCTCAGCCCAACATGTACCCTCTCCAATCTGGGACCTCTCAAGGGATCGGGCAGTTGGACATCCCTCTCACAATCCAGGACTTCTGGCTCCCAATAGCTCGCCTGCCTGCCTGATGGCCCCTAATTGCTTCTGCCTGCCAGCCTGTTCACCCCCTGACCACTCCCCTGCCAGCCTGATCAATGCCTAATTGCTTCCTTGCCAGCCCGATTGCCCCTTACTGCCCTCCCTTGCTGGCCTGGTCACCCATAACTGTCCTCCCCTACTGGCTGGTCAACCCTAACTGCTCTCCTCTGTTTGCCTGGTCTCCTCCCAACTGCCTTCCCCTGCTAGCCTGATCCCTCCCAACTGTCCTCCTTTTCAGGCCTGGTTCCCCCAACTGCCCTCTTTTTCAGGCCTGGTCCAACCCCCTCCATCTGCCCTCCCTATTGCCCTGGTCACCCCTAACTGTCCTTCCCTGAAAGCCTGGTCCTCCCCATCTGCCCTCCTTTCAGGCCTGGTCACCCCCAACCGCCCTCCCTTTCAGGCCTGGTTGCCCTAACTGTCCTCCCCGGCAGGCCTGATCATCCCCAACTGCCCTCCCCTTCAGGCTGGGTGCCCTGTAACTACCCTTTCCTGCAGTCTGGGTCCCCCTTTACTTCCTTTCCCTGCTGGTCTAATCGCCCACAACTGCCTTCCCCTGCTGGCCATCTGTGGCAGCCATCTGGTGTCCACATGGGGGTGGCCATCTTCTTGTGTGTTGGAGAGCTGGTCAATTTGCATATTATCTTTTTATTAGATAGGATAGTTCTTATACCCAATAATTAACTGAGGACAGAACAAGGCCTCAGTGAAACTTCAAATAATGGGTAACTCATGTGACAATAAGACTCATCAGAAGTTCCACCTTGATTTTCTGCTATGAATTTTTCACCTAGAAAACAGGTCTTTGGGCCAGTGGATAAGTTAGGCACTCAGGATTTGGAATAAGGCACAGAAATGCCACCTCAGGAGCATTTACTCATGATGACATTAGCTGTGTTTGGAAAGTTGGAAGAAACCTATTAATGGCATATGGGTGCCTGGCCAAATGAATTAAAAACTCAAACGTAGTAATTGAAAATTAATTTAAATATACATTTGGTCATATTATAAATCAATTTTTCATCAAAAACTTACTAATAAATTTGAAAATCAAATTTTCACTTATTTTTAACTGTTTTTTTCTTTATTTTTTTAAAGTCACAGAAAATGAGTTAATGTTTTACAGCAGAAATTTAGATTTATTTGCTTGCCATAAGCCATAAACATCATCATTATAAAGTTATAATGATAAGATGTGTTATAAAATCAAGTGGACCAACTATAAACCAGTTTAATTTTAGTGTCTATTATGTCTCTTATTCCCAGAAAAGAAAAAAAAACCCAAAAACTGGCACATGGGTACTATCATGGTAGCAAACGAAAACAAACTTTTATACTGTATATCCCTTTAAGCTATTACTGTTAATCCTGTTTTCATTTTTAATTACTTACTTTCAAAACATTTTTTATAAATAATATAGTTTTTGTTTTGGAAAATATTTACTGATTATAATAGAATATAGAAGTTCTTTAAAAATCTGACAATTATATGAGGAAATTGATAGCAGAATAGGTCAGATACAGGGCACTTGGCTTGATTTTTGCAGAAATGATATATTGTGAACTCATATTCTCAAGAAATTCTAAGTAGTAGAAAAAATCCCAATGAAAGAGCATCCAATAAATTTTGCACTTACTTTGCAGAGACAAACTGTCTGTAATACACTGTAACTCTAGTTCCTCTGTGCATTCCATCTTTGGCTGGATCTGCATCATCTGGTAGTTACCATTCTCATTCATGGACCCTGGTTCACTGTTGACTGGTGTCTTTCTCAAGGTCTTCATGTGCTGTTGAACTTCCGCCAAGAGAACAGCTTGTATTGCTTCAGTTACCTGTTGAGTTTGTGTTTCCATACAAATTATATTTAGTATTATTACAAATAATAATAATTTGTTTTGCACAAAACCCAAAGCCTGAAATTTCGATTAGGAAAGATCCACATAAATTGCAATGTTCCATTCCACTAGGATTAGCATCTGAAATAATTAAAATGCAGATACTGAGAAATGGCACCCAAACCGTCACACTGATCTTTTGTAAATGCAAAATACTATACAGGAAAGTTGAAAGGATTTTTGAATTCCTTCTTTTAAGATATTTTCACTGGAAAATAAAGGAAACTAATTTGAATATGTCATAATGCTCTTAAAGACAAGTGTAGTTCCTCAATGTCTAGCTCTAAAGCACTCTTTAGCTAAAAACACATGATTTAAACTAGGTTTAATACAGAAAGTTAAAGACAAGACTTTAATAATAAATCTCACTAAACTCTGTGTATATGCACCTGGCTTTATATAGGTCACAATACTGCAAGGTGCAATTTCCTATTATTGTACATGCCCACCCAAGGACCTGTGGTTGGCTGGAGGGGGTGGGGGAATACTTGTCACAGGGTACCTAATCCACTATGCTCATTTTTAAATAAATAATATGGTATATGACATCCCAAGTACTACACAGACTTGATAGACAGGTCTTCTGAGCTTTGTTCCTCTGTCCTTTTTGCATATCTTGTGCTAAGGTTCTTCCCCTCTATCCCTGAGTAAAAAGCTGGTGTACTCTAGCCTTTTTCTGGAAAGAAATGAGATACAGTCTAGGTGTTAGGTCAAGTTCAAGGAAAGTCAAGTGCTGAATAAGTGAGGGAAAAACGAAGGGCACTGCTGATCTAGGTGAACTTGGGACACCTTCCTATTATCCTTCTCTGGCTGACAGTTAAACCTTTCATATAGCCATCACCCAATGCCTGCTCCTTTCTCCTCTAAAACCTGCCCTCCAATGACTCAGGTTCCACAATTGCCACTGCCCCCTCTGCATTATCCCCAGTCTGCTCTTACAATGCCGGGGGCATGGGCTTTGGGGCAACACTAGGGTGATGGAGAGAGGCTGATGCCAAAAATAGAACATGTATATATCTAAATATTTATTTAGTCTCTTTTATGTGGCATGACTGCGATAGAGACTTTTAGGCTCCAGGGACACTCAGAGAGCTGTTGCTGATGGCAGATGCTTACTAAGTGACTGTGGCAGAAGGACCTGGACCCTTGACTTTCCAATATAGGAAGCTTCCTAAAAGTATCAGAGGTTTCCTGATTACTGATTGCTCCTCTGTTTTGTTTTTTTATTTGTTTGTTTTGTTTTATTTTTTGTTTCATTCAAATGCTCAAACTCAAATGCTTGGTTGGCTTGGGAAAAGATAGATAATGAGTGAAATGATTTTACTATACCAGTGATCGGCAAATTCATTAGTCAACAGAGCCAAATATCAACAGTACAACGATTGAAATTTCTTTTGAGAGCCAAATTTTTTAAACTTGAACTTCTTCTAACTCCACTTATTCAAAATAGACTCACCCAGGCCGTGGTATTTTGTGGAAGAGTCACACTCAAGGGGTCAAAGATCCACATGTGGCTCACGAGCCATGGTTTGCCAACCACTGTACTATGTACCATGTCTACCAACACTGTAGTACTGCCTGTCACAGTACAGGTACATAATGCTCACTCATGCATATCACATGATGAGAGTCTCAACACTGTGTCAGTTATTGCATACCATGAATCTAACTGCTCTACAAATCAAGATACTAGTGAATCATGATATTAATATCTACATGTTATGTGATAATATATTAACTATTAGAGATAATGTTTGCCAGCATACACGCTATACCACAATAGAGGTGGTCCATGCTTATTTATGTGTGTCATATAGAGGACCAAACTATATTATTTATTCATGAATAATTTCACATCAATGAATTTTACTTTAATTTTGTCCCACATTTTATTTGACAGCACTGATTACAAGATGTGGATGATGTGGTACAGAGAGCTCTAAATAAGAAATCAGAAAGCCTGGGCTTCTGATCCAACTATGACAGTAACTACAGATGCAACCTTTGACAAGTGTGGGTACTACTCTGGGACTTCATTTCCTCACTTATGAAACAAAGTCCGTGATACCGAGAGCGGCTGGAATGAGAGCTTCCAATCACAGAGTCCTGTGTGGAACCTTCTTCTGTCCATAACCGTAATTCAGAAGGCTATTAGACGACATCCTCAGACCCATGGTCCCTCCAGATGGTGGCCTACCTCTCCGAATGAGCCGTCTGGTCATATGCCCCATGGAAGTATGGCTGCCTCTCACTGTGATCATTGTCATCTCTAGGAACACCCACAACTGTGACTTAGAAAGTTCTCTATTCCACTGGATACAACAGTCTATAACAACCAGGATCAATATTCTTTCTTAAAAACCTATAAGGGTGTATGTAATTTCATCTAACATTTCTAATTATTAGATTTATATTGTATATCATGACCATATTTTTTAACTGTTGAATTTTGGGAGTTTAGACATATTTGTTACTACAAATACATATTAAGAGAATAATTAAAAATGGTATCATTGAAAACAAGAGGAAGTAAAAATAACAAAATGAAACATATTCATCATAATGAATAGGATACTCAGAGCTACAAAACTTAAAAGTGAATACTGAATGGCATACACCTAGCTGGAGACAAACTCAAAATACACACTTGATGCTCTGTGTGAAATCAATAAAGCATGGTTCCAATTCAGAGAAACTATACAACTTATAAGCAGGTTAAAATAACGTTATCACTGTATCTGGTATACAGTGGGCACTAAATACATACTGATGGAATTAAAATACTCCTGAACACTTTGAAAACATACACTGTGGAAAGTAGAATTTATTGCTTCTTTTTAACCATCAATATTTCAGCTTCTCTACTATATAAATATAGTAGATAAATTTTATAGATAGTAGGGATAAAATTTATGCCCCAAAATGTAAAATGTATACAGTATTTGTGATTTTAATAAAGAGATGGAATTGAAAGCACTATGGATATCAAGCTGACTCCTGAATGCAAATTTCTCTGCAAATAGATATGCAAAGTATTAAACTCTTATGAGGGACTGTGCAGTGATTTAAAATAATGAAATAATGTTTACTAATCCATAAGCTGGAAAGAGATAGCCACAAGTCTGGTCCATGTACTCATTACTGGAAGTATTTCAGTGCCATAAGCAAGCTAAAATTTTTACTGTTGTTGTTTTGTTTTGTTTGTTTGTTTGTTTGTTTGTTTTAACTAAGACCTTGAAACAGCAAAGCAAAATAGCACAGAATGTTATAAAGACTCATTTAGAGCCACCAAGGCCTGCTTATCGTTCCAGTGTCCGAATTTTCTGATATAAAAGCATTTTTCCAATACCTGGCTCACACTGGTCTTTGCAGCATCTCCTTAAAAAAGCCACAGCACCTCTGCCTTAGAGGTGCTGATGTCATATTTCACTCACTGGAGTTCCATTAGAAAATCCCAAATCTGTAAGGGCAGCTTCAGAAATATGCAAATTAGCAACCCCAAAACCTTGCTGCTGCTATTTCAGCCCTTATTCCAATAAGATAAAATGGATAGATAGTAGGGATAAAATATGGGTATGTTTCTTATGTGAGAAGCACAAGAGACAATTTCCAGACAAACTTATTCATCTGAAAAATATATTCCTTCTTACTTGTTCCCTTAAGGTACCCCCTAATCCAACTTCTGAAGTCGGATTTTGCTCTATTTTACAAAAGCATTCCCTTTCCACCTAGTGATTCTAAAATACATTAGAAAGTAGATTCAAGTTAACATGATTTGACAAACTGCTTAAATGAACAGCTTTATTAGTAATTTGAGGACTTGTTTGATGAAGCATTTAAATGGATACTTGTAAAAATTCTCATTCCCACTTTACACATGAGGAAAATAGTTAAAGTTAACCCTATCTTCCAGAGTCATTCATTGGTCTAGTGGCAAAGATGAAAGGCAATCTGTGAAGCTTGGACTTCCTATAGTGTGAGTCATAAATGCTCTGATAATATTTGTACCTGCTCCCAGCATTTTGTACAAGGTCATAGTATCATAGAACCTTAAAGATCCATTAGTCCAAGCATGTCCAGACCTCATTAAAACTTATCTGAAAGTCAAATTAACAACTACAAAAAAATCTTTAGTTAGAGCAATTCATGATAAATGTTCTGTTAAACTCATTTTCTTAAGGATTTTTCCCAATTGTGGAATTCGTTGGCTAGTAGGGGGGGAAAAATCGCACTTTTAATAGATAGATTCCTTTATTGATAATATGCTGGTAATGTCAACATGTACTGATGCCCATTTGATTATCACGGAGGCTTTTGCATAGCTATTCATTCATTCATTCATTTACTATTTATTGACTGGCTACTGTCACTACTGCTTTTTTTTGGCACTGGTCAAAGAGGAGTGAGTGAGACCAAGCCCCTGCTCTCAGCAAGCTGAATATAACAGAAGATAAGCAAGCAAATAAATAAAGGTATAGCCTAGCCAGCATGGCTCAGTGATAGAGCATTGACCTATGAACTCTGAGGTTAAGGATCTATTCTTGGTCAGTGCACATGCCCATGTTGCAGGCTCCATCCCCAGTGTGCAATGTGTAAGGAGACAGCGGATCAATGATTATCTCTCATCATTGATGTTTCTCTCTCCCTCTCCTCCCTTCCTATCCGAAATAATAAAAAAATATACTTAAAAATAAAGGTATACTCTTCATTAAAAACAGCACACAAAAAAGAAAAGAAAACTGGGTAATGTGATGGTGGCTGGAGGCGTGGGGTTTGTGAGGGGGAGATGACACTATTCGATGGAGTGATCAGGGTAGACCTCTCTAAGAAACTGACTTTTGAGCAAATAATATTTGGAAAAAGGAAAATTCTAGCTCAAGAGAATAGTAACGACCTAAGGTGGAAATGAGCTTTGTATGTTCTGAAAATATTAAAGACGCTCAGTATGGCAAAAATAGGGGGCAAAAGGATGAGCAAAAAGGTTAGGCTAAGGGCAAATCTTATAGAAACAAGTTGGCCATGGTGACCCGCCATGGCCAGTTTCAATAACCATTCCAGTTGTGTTTACTTGGTTTTATAGTGTCGACCCCCACAGTTCATCCTGAGTTAATTTTCTTTTGTTTTCCTGTACCCAAAATAGCCATTTTTAATCATTGTTACTGCTATTCTTGTCTTGCAAATTTGATATGCATTAAGCTCATGAAGAAGAGCAAAGTTCCAATAAGTACCCATCTAATCAATGCACAGATTTTTTTTGGTATGTATAAAGCTATCCACTTACTTTTAGTACTGAAAAAAGAAAAGGCTTCAATTGGGCATTGAAACCAGCCCTCTAAATTAGCTCATAGATGAAGTAGTCTCAGGATAGAAAAGCATTTCTAATTACACTTACCAAATTCCTAAGAGTAGAGACATTTTGAAATAAAATAATAGACAATTGTGCCACAAACTAAAATTTCAATGAGTAGTAAGTTATGGATCCCATGAACATCTCTTCCTTAGCTCCCTCTATTCAGACCCCCTAACTTGGTGCACCTTAGTATATATTATTTTCCACTTCCCCCCTCATTATCAGTCTCTGCATTAACCGCGTTAAGTGAAATGCCCTGGGAGGACATTGTGTGAGGACAAGCACACCTACTCACTCATTCGTTCAAACAAAAAGGAGGATGAATGAACCACAGCAGCAATAAGCTCTTCCATAATCAAGAACATGCGCTGTGTCATACCTGCACAGACTGATCTCTCCAACAGGAAATTAGCTTCAAGAGAGAAACATCAGCTTCAGGTAGATGGGGTTCATTCTTACCTAGAAACATACAGAACAACATTTATATCCTGAAAGTATTCAAAATGGATGCACCCAATGGTCCTCAACTCCAGCTGTGCAGTAGAATCACTTGGGGAGACTTTTTTTCATAAACCAAAGCCCGGGGTCAGTCTTTCAGAGATTCTGATTTAACAAGTCTCAGGATGACAGTGGGTCAGGCATGAATACTCTGTAAAAGTACCTCAGAGGATTTTCACGTACAGCAAGAGTCAAAAGCCATTCATTAATGTATGCATTTATAATAATTAAGACTAATACATATCTACCTATGTTAAATCAAATTCATCTTTACACCTTAAACCCATCTTTGCACCTTTTTTTTTGCCAACAAAATGTAATGACTAATATTCCCACTCAAACAGATCACCAAATTTTATAATTCCTTCTTAAGGTGAATAGTTCCAGAAATTGAACATGGCATCTATCATGCAGAAATCATATAACAGACTTCCCTTTATTTGTCCTCACCCAGCTCTGCTACTCTGATCACTAGGTACAGCACTTCGGTTTTAATTTGCCTCATTTTGTTATGTATTGTTTCTTTTAAGTCTTCCCTCTTGAATCTCCTTTCTATCCATTTGCCTTAATGTTCAGTGTGAAATTTTAAGAGTGAGCTAGGGCTTGGTTTATTTAAATTGATCTATAGAGTGTCCAGCAGTTTCCTACACAAAAAGCACTTAATAAGTACCTTTTCATTAATTGAAAATGTACATATTATCATCTAAGAGAAAAATCGATGAATTAAGGCTTTCTGATGGGTAAAATATATTATCTAGGTACCAGATCCCTGAATGAGATAAAAACAATACAGGATTGCACTGGAGAGAAAAATGACTATGATTGTCTATTTAAATTAATCTATTATATAGGTCTGAAATCCTGCTACTTTTAAAATTAGTATTAGTCTAATATGCATTTTATTAAATCACCATTTTAAATATCAATAGATATATGTATGTGTGCATTATATTAGTGGTCAAGGGAAATGTACTAGAAGGTATTAAATATAAGTTGAGAACATGAAATACATAAGAAACTTAAATACAATACATAAGAAACTTAAAACTCATTAATATCATTGTTTTTCCTGATAAAACATATAATGTGAATTGAAATGACCAAGATCAGGGCATAAAACATGATAGAGCACTATGATTTTGAAGTCATATTTTCCATTTCTTCATGAGCACAGCAGGTAAAAGGACATTTTTTTTTTATCTCTCTCCTTTTGTTGACCTTGTGACTCTACCATCAAAGCGAAGTATTGGTCTCAACTGTAACTGCTTACTGGCATCAAGGGGTACTTCACAGTGCACTTTAATGTGATATTAAATTTTAATATGAGGTGGAAATGAGAGCCAACGTTTCTTGGCAATGTCAGGGAGTTAAAGAATTAATTGCAACTTAAGGGGGAGAGATAAAAAGAAAAACATCCCAGGTTTACCAATATTACCTAGTCACCATTCTTGCTGAAAGAAGTGGGCACTGGTCCTGTCAACCCTTTAGAATGAGTGCCACAGTGTATTTTTACTCTTCAGGCATTGATTATAGAATTAATAGCATGAAGTAAATCCCTCCTTTCCCTTTACCTCTCATCTTTCAATTACTAAAACACATAACATTTCCTTATTACCTAACTGGGTTTTAAATGTATAAAGGCCAACTTTAAACATCACGGATGCATCAGTAATAACACTAGTTGCTCGGGCTGCTTTGGTTTCGGCAGCCATAGGAAAATCTGAGGCTCCCTGGCTCTGGTTAGCAAGTCTCTTGGTCTCTGCAGAAACCACTTATATTATGCCTCAAATTCCAATCCATTTCCTAGTCTACTAAAAAAAAAAAGAAAGTGAGGATAAATACTCTAACAAGAACCACTAAGGAAAAGACAGGTGACTCAGAATGGGCCATATAGGGAGAACATTACTAGCAATCTTAGATGTCAGAAGTGGCCTGACATACTGGAAAGAGCAAGGGATTTGGAATCAGACAGAGTTGGACTAGAATCTGGCCCCTCTGCTTATGACTATAAGTAAGTCATCTATTAAGTTCCCTGACCTCTAGTTTTTCTAAGGGTAAAACAGAGATAGTTCCTCCTACTACATAGTGTCCTTTATATATAAGTTGAGCTAATATATGCAAAATTATTAACATAATTCTTTGAAAATACTCAGTAACTCAAAGCTATTACTAAACTCCCACTCTAAAATATCCCAACTATTCTTTTCAATAGTCCTATGAGGGGCTGCATGTGCTGCTGTTCAGGTCATTCCAATGTAGCAATAATCTACACCTGTGGTCGGCAAACTGTGGCTCACAAGCCACATGCAGCTCTTTGGCCCCTGGAGTGTGGCTCTTTCACAAAATACCACGGTCTGTGTGAGTCTATTTTGTAAAAGTGGCATTAGAAGAAGTTTAAGTTTAAAAAATTTGGCTATTTGGCTCTCAAAAGAAATTTCAATTGTTGTACTGTTGATATTTGGCTCTGTTGACTAATGAGTTTGCTGACCACTGATCTACACTAATAAAAGAGAAACATGCAAATTGACCTTACCTCTGCTATACTCACAAGCCAAACCCACCAGCCAATCAGGAGTGAGTATGCAAATTAACCCAACCAAGATGGCTTTGGCCACAGAGTGAGCAGAAGGCTTGGGTTTCTCTAGCAATGGAGGAAGCCAAGCTTCCTACATACCCTGGCTGGCCCTAGTGGCCTCCACCTATGGAACTTAACTAGTAGGACATAGATAACAAATTTAAAAATCATATGTAGTATGTCATGTAGTGAAAAGGATTGTGGAAAACTGTATAACAGGAAAAGGGTTAGGGTTGCTGGGAGAAGGGATGAAATGTCATGTGAGCAAGCATTGAAGGATGTGTGGTGGAGGTAAGGGGCAGCAGGCTGACTCTGAAATCTGGGGAAAGAATTCAAGACAGAGGAAACAGCCAATACAAAGGGCCTTAGACCTCCCTGTCATGTTTGGGTATGAGTAAAAAGACCAGTGGAGCTGGAGTATGGGAAGCAGGAAATGAGTAGAAAGAGATGGGGTCAGCTGGGAGTGCGAACAATGATGTAGGCAGAAAAGCCTTGTGAGTTATCCTAAATGCTGTGGCTTTTATTCAGAGTGATGCAGAAGTCACAGAGTTAAGTAGAAGCATGAGGTTCTGACTTTGCTTCTAATAGGTCACTCTGGTTGCCTGGTTGGGAATAGAATGTAGGAATGAAAAATAGGAGGCCTCTGTAGTCATCAAGGCAAGAGGTGATTAAGGATGATGAAGGGTGGTTCTGTAGTGGAGAGAAGCAGTCAAAATCTGGGGTATATTCTGAAGGTAGAACCAAGGTGATTACTAAAAGGCTAGATCTGGAATGTGAGAGAAAGGGAAACATCAAAATGGCCTCAAAGTTTTCAGCCTTAACAACTGGAAGGATAGAATTGCAACTTAGTGAGATGTTAAATATTTGAAGAAGCAGGTTTTGGGATGAATCTAAAAAGCAAGATTGTCACAGATTTCAAGGACCGTTATATGACTTCTGAAATAGCTCTAACATCCTCTAGTGTAATAATCACTTATTTGGTAATACAGATACTGCTGTGCCCTAGCTTGTTTGCTTAGTGCAGTGGTCGGCAAACTCATTAGTCAACAGAGCCAAATATCAACAGTACAACTGAAATTTCTTTTGAGAGCTGAAAATTGACTTCTGCGCATGGGCCACAAAGTTTCAACTGCACTTTATGTGCGTGCCACACGTGGTATTTTGTGGAAGAGCCACAGTCAAGGAGCCAAAGAGGCGCATGTGGCTTGAGAGCTGCAGTTTACTGGCCTCTGGCTTAGTGGATAGAGCATCGGCCTGTGGACTGAAGGGTCCCAGGTTTGATTCCAGTCAAGGGCACATGCCCTGGTTGCAGGCTCCATCCCCGGTGCGGGGGGGCGTGCAGGAGACAGCTGATCAATAATGCTCTCTCTTCATTGATGTTTTTATCTCTCTTTCCCTCTCCCTTCCTTTCTGAAATAAATAAAAATATATTTTAAAAAGGAGACATGCATAAGGCTAATTTAAAAAAATGTGCACTTTAAAATTTTTTTCACATATATTTCAATATTGGCAGAATACAAAAATATAACCATGTGAAATGTAGACTAAATAATATAATATAAGACATTTGCTTATTCTAAATTGTAGAGTGCAATTCAGTTATAGGAACTACTTATTTTATGTCATAGAAATAAAAACAAAACAAAACAGACTATATCTGTAACTTTACCATTTCTTAAGTAACTGTAGAAGCTTAAAATATGCAAAATATCATTTCCAGGACTTTTCACTTTGTTATGCACAGAATCCATTCTGAAAGAGCTATTGAAAAAAAAAAAGATTTAAAATATATTATTGAAAATGCATGAAACATATTTTGAAAACTCAATTAAATAAATGAAATATATGAGTGTATGACCAATTTAACAAATTTGGAAGGTGAACACAGATTGCTTTAGCAATGTCTTCCACATTAATCTCTTTGATGAATCTTATTCCCTCACATTTCTCCTACCTAACACCTTAATTCCAATTGAATTCTGAATCTTAGTTTATTAGTATTGTCTTGTGATCTACTTTTACGGAAGGGATCTTGCTTTTAGGTCATGCAACTTGTGGCTAATGCAAAAGAAACATTTATTTTTCATCTTAATATGTTGACTCTGCCAAAGACTCCTCCCATGGTGCCGTGGGGACGAGAGGAAGGTAGGCTACGCTCTAACGCAGTGACTCAGCAGCAGCTTTCAGAGACTGCCAAGGATGTGCTCAGAGGCACTAATCTGTTTCCTTAAAATTCAGCTGCATCATGCACCTGACTGTTAAGCAGACAAGGACTTCCCAACCTTCACAACCACAGAAAAATGTTAGTAAAATGGTCAATCTTGTTAGAAGGATCCGGTGAGACATTTAACACACATTAGTTTGATTTCCTGCAAAAGGACATGCAGTCTCTGACAGAATATCAAACCTGAAGCGACTGACTGAAGGTAGCAGTCTCCAATCCTGACACCTCCATTGGATAATGTTTTCATTAAGAATCTATAAAGAATTTGTTAATGTGTGCCAACAATTTTTTTTTAATCCTCACCTAAAGATATGGCTTTTTAAATTGATTTGAGAAAGAGAGAGAGAGAGAGAGAGAGAGAGAGAGAGAGAGAGAGAGAGAGAGAGAGAGAGACATGGGTCAGTTGTCTCCTGTACTTGTGCTGACCGGGGATCCAACTCACAGCCTTTCAGTGTATGGGATGATGTTCCAACTTAGCCACTCGGCCAAGACTGAACTTCCGATGTTAAGGGAAGGCATGGTGAAAGTCTGTCATCTCACCTAGTGGGCCTGAGACACAGCCTATACTCTGTACTTTGTAATCAGGAACAAACTCAGAACAAATGCCTCTGACAAACAATAACTAAGTCCCTCACCTGCTCTATGGGATCACAATTAGGGAAATACATACACTTTTATAGCAGCCCAAGTTTTTAATAATTTGAAGAAATCTTAACGATCACCTATCCCACCCACCTCATTTTAAAAATGAGGAAAGCAAGGCCCAGAGGGTTAAGTGACTAGTACAAAGGCACGTGGCTAGTGAACAATAAAATCAGGATGCATTCCTGGGTTTTCGGGCTCCTGGCTGCCTGCATTTTATTTTTAATCAGATATTAGGTACGATGTAATTTTCTTAGTAATAGAAAGAAAAGTAGATGAAGCCTATCTGAATTTAAAAAATAAATAAATAGGAGAAAATAGAGGATAGTAAAGAACCAAAATTTACCACTCTGTTTTCTCATTGTTAGGGCTATGAACAGAAAATGGAAAACCCAGTAGTATAAAAGCATTATAATGGAAGGAAGTATAATGCTGAATCCTGCATAATCCATAGGGACTGCTTTGCTACTAGACTGTAAGTCAGCTGAGGGCAGGAACTCTGTCCATTACACAGTGTCTGGCACAGGTATCTGTTGAATAGCATCTCTCCTGTAAAGGCTTCTAGATGTTTCTATCTCACACTAATTATTCTCTTTACAAGACCACCTAAAATACCTGTATTACAAATGGTTTTTCTTAGTTTTTCTTTATCTTACTTCAATGTTTTCTATGTATTTTATGTGCATTGTTTTTATCATTTAAATGAGCTCATAGCCAAATGAGAAAATTTTGCATATTTCCCCTAGAGGCTGGTGAATTGCATTAAATCTTCTAATATCAGACTCTGAAAAACTGCATTGCGTTTTAGCAGTGGGAGAGGGTAAATACTAAGAGTTAAGGTTAGTGATTAATCAGGCTTTGGAAAGAAACTGGTACTCAACCTTGAATCAGACTCAAAAAAGCTGAATTAATCATGGGGTTGGTGTCTTCTCTCCATAAGCCTTAATGTTGTCACCCATATAATGAGCAAAATAATAAGGCCTATAGCACAGCTTTGCTGTGCATACTAAATAAAATCATGTATGTAAAGGGCTTCCATGGTGACCAGTAGATACTGATACTAAGCACTAAAAATACACACAGCAGTTATTATTACTAAACTGTACTTTCTACAAATTAATTACTGATGGTCTCTCCTATTTTTAAAATGCCAAAGTATACAGTAAATGGTGGGATTTGAGGAATGAGATTTTCAAACTTTTCCCTTCCCTATGATATATAAAACATATCATTATAGGCAATTACTTAAATGTTCTTTGTTCATATTTAATTCATAGCAACTGCAATGTATTTCAAGGTTGTATGTATATATGTATGTATATATGTATGTGTCATCTATTTATTGAATCATTAAGCATCCAGAACTCTGATTTTCCTGGCACATATTACGAGAACAAGGATTATTTGTTGAATGATATATTTTAAAACAAATTTATTGCTCAAATTATCCTCAAATCCCAAAAATTAAAAGAAAGGTTTGGTTTTTAAATGTCTTTGGAGCTAAAGGAGTTGTTGCATATTCATTCTTCATGTAAATTAAGGAAAGAAGGAGAAAGGCTAGGGAACTGAATACAACAAATAATGGTAATTTTTAAAATATCCCAAATGAGAATAATCAAAATCTCTTGGCATGCCTTACCTATCAGTTCCATATGCCACGTCTACAGGCATGTTAACTAATTTGTTAACTAAAAACAGTCTTCTCAATAAATAAGTGATAGTGTTTGACTCATGCAAAGCATCACAATTATTTTCCAGTCCTCCTGGCATCCCAGCTTGATTTGGAAGGGTGGATGTGTATTTGTTTGACAAGTCCAACACTTTTCTGGAAAACAAATTGACTTTCGAGTAGTCTTTCTTCATTTCGGCATTGCATACGTCCCAACCTGGCAGCATCAGTGAGAAGTGATCTTCATTTGAAGCAAGTCCTAAAGAAACGGGACCCTGAAGCTTCAAAATATTGAGATGCTTAATGCAAAGGTTATCTAATTCCTTATCCACACCCCATGGCAAAAGGCAAGATAGGAGCAATTTGGCCGCATCTATTGTGAGGTTGGCATCAAATTTTCTTGATGGCGGGGGGTGTGTCTTTTTGGAGCTCTTAGGTTTCTTCTGCCTTTTTATTCCCTCATATTCTTCTAAGACCAGGATGGAACTATCTCCTTGGCTCGGGGCTTCACTCACAGGCCTGGCTTGTGCCTCTGCTGAGAGAGAAGCACAGGCGGTTTTATTTCTCTTCAGCGTCAGTGTTTTCTTCTCAACTGTACTTCTGGCTCTTCTCAGGATCTCACTGGGATAGAATGAATTGGAAGGGTCACTGTCACAGACTGGTGTTGACAGCAGAAGTTCAACAAGGCTTTCCAAGTCAAATAGAAGGATATGAAAGCCAATGCTACTCCATTTGGTCTTCACAGGCAAGACATTAAAAGGACCTGAGAAAGATTTGGCATCAGCAACCTGAAGGAGAACGAAAGAAACACAAAACTTCATGTGTTAAAGCCCTAATTTTTAAATGATTTTACTAAAGGTCACATGGAGTTAAAAATGGCATAAACAGAAAGTATTAAGTAGCAGTACAAGTAATTGCAAGTCATTTTAATTTTTTTCTTTTAATTATAAAAATTCTCTAAATTAGACATCCCATATTCTAATATACTCAAATCATTTTTTTTCTTAAACTTTTGTTTTTCTTTTAAAAAATATAAATTAGAACCCATGGAATATTATGGAATTTGATTGACATCCTTTCATATATACTTTCACATCTTCTTATCAGTATGGCCATGAAGACATACAACAGGGGGAAAATAAGTTTGAAAATTAAGGAGAACAGTTAGAATACTTGCAAAAATTTACAAAACCTTTAAGAAGAATGGTCTCTCCAAACCTGTTTAACATTTTATTTAAATTTTTAAATAATTGGAGGGAATCTAAATGTTAACCAATGTCAAATTGTTTTTATCTATTTTAAAGGTACACTTTGTTCTTTCTCTGCCTAAAATGATTTTGACCTAAATATTGGCATGGGGGATCCCATTCGTCAGTGAGGTTCCTGCCCCTTGAAAAGGCCTTCCTAAAGCACCTCATCCCCTCATGCTCACCTACTACTTCCTATCATCTTCCTTTTTTTTTCTTTCTTCCTAGTACTTATATTATATACAATGTTTATTTGTTTACTGTATATTTCCTCCAATAGCATTCAAACTTCACCTCTACAGGAGTTTTGTAGGTTGCTTTATTCCCAGTGCTGCTCTAAGGCATTATTAGCATCTTTTTTTTAAAACAAAACAACTGATTTCAGATAGAAAGGTAGGGGGAGAGGGAAATAGAATCATCAATGATGAGAGAGAATCATTGATTGGCTGCCTCCTGCCTGGCCCACACTGGGATCAAGGCAAAAACTTGGGCATGTGCCCTGACCAGGAATGAAACATGACCTCCTGGTTCATATGTTGACACTCAACCACTTTGCCATGGCAGCTGGGCCACTATTAGGGTGTTAATAACTATTTGTTGAATAAATAGTTAGATTGTTGAATAATTAGCATATGTATATAATGGCATACCATTCAAATATTTTGAAATAATGGTGTAAAACTATATTTCCTGGGAAAATGTATTCTATAAGGCAGAGAAATAATACCCTTCTAATAAAGCCATGTGTGTATGAATGTATAGATATTTTTACATATTGACATATATAAATTTATACATATAATATGTACATTTATATTCATCATTTATATTCATAAAGGAAAGGCACTAAAATGTTAATAACTTAATTAGAAAGAGAAGTTAAAGTAATCTCTATATGTTAGGGTTATTATAAATTTTGGTTTTGGATTTTTTTTTTTTGCACTGATGACATTTAGTTTATAATCATAAAAAAGAAAATTTTAAAAAACAAACCATTACAATTTTTTAAAGATAAAAAAACAGAATGGGCTTCAGTTTTATACAATTCTATTTCTCTGACAAAAATGCATTTTTTTCTACCAATAAGATAGTGTAAGGATTCGTATAATTATTAATAAATAATTTCTGAAAACCAAAAATAAAAGCTATACAGACTGAAAATGGACAAATGGCATCAATAGCAATTCACAAAGAATAACATTACAATTAAAATATGAAAAAACGTTTATAACCAGTAGTAATCAAGAAGTGAAATTAAGATAGTAATACCATTCATTACCTATTCATTTAGTAAAAAGAGTTTCTTACATTACCTTATTATGCAATGTCTAATGCATATAAGAAATAAATAAACCATGCATTTAGAATTCTCATGAACTTCTACTGTCCTAAAGCTATCATCTTCTCTGGCTGTTGTGTTTGGACCTCCTCAATCATTGATTCTCTCTCATCATTGATGTTTCTCTTTTTCTCCTCCTATTCCTCTCTGAAATCAATAAAAATCTATTTTAAAAAAAGAAAGGAAGAAAGGAAGCTCATTTCCCCCAATTGATTTAACCTCATATACCTTTTCTAACATCCCCTTCTAACTGTAATCTTGCTTTTTCCTTGGATGTCTCATGACATGTTTTTTCCCCCAACGTTCACCTTTTATCATCATCATATGTATAAGTATCCTTATTTTCATCACCTGCAATCTCTAAAAAGCTGAGCCTGCCTTAATCTCAGTGCACGACATCAGCAAAATTTGTTCTGTTAAGACTTCATAGAATATGAGGATTTTTACAAAATACTTTATTGAGCCTAAAAGTGCTGGATAAGCTGAGTCACAAAACCATTGAGAATAAACATACTGAGTTCATGGCTCACTATAGTAACTCATAGTGATTGAAGATGTTATTCCAGGTCTTCTTGAATAGTAACAAATAAAATTGGGGCCCATTTTAAAAATAATGATTAAGTTCACTTTTGTTTGCAGTAACTCGGGAATCAGACTTTAAGTGTTAGTTCTGCACATTTCTGTAAACCCAATTCTAACCTCTGTGTGACCAGAGAAATTCACTTAAAAAACTGTCCTCTAAGTGAAAAATAAGTGTCTCGCAACACCAGCCCAGTTAAGCACCTAATTACAGGGTCAGTCAAGAGTCAACCTGCCCCGTAACAGATTGCCTTTGTCAGGGGGATCGGATCTGTCCAGAGATCACTCAGGGCGCCCGCACTCTTGGCTCCTGGTATATTCAGATACCATAGCCTTGACTTTGAACTATGTCTCTTCAAAATCTTATTGATGCAGAGGCTGAGGTAATTTGGAAAAGAACAAAAGTGTTCTAAAACTAAGCCATTTCTCCACAGACACAAATGAAACCACTATTTTCTATCCCTCTCTGAACACACCTGAGCCTAAAAATCATAGACCGCTTTCCTGGTTCTCTTAAATATTTTTTGAAATAGAATTTCAGGGTGAAATGGTTAGAATGCGCTCCACCAAGGTTGTTTCAAAACACACTTCAACCAAGAGTGAATGTATAGGTTATTTCGTTACACATGCCCAAGATTCCTCTTTTTCTTAATTCTTCTTAGGTCACTTTATATATTTATTTTTCCAGAGGAAATTTGTAATCAAATCATTGTTTCCAAAAACCCACCAGGGAGATTTTAAAAGTTATTGTTATTAAATGTATAAATTTGTTACTATGTTAATTAAAAAAATATTGTGCTTTCTCTCTGGGGTTGCATATCTTATTAAATCAATATATTTTTATATTTTTTAGTAATTTTTAAAACATGTACCGTATTTTCCGGCGTATAAGACGACCCCCCTAATTTTAGTTAAAACATAGGTTTAGGCCTATATTCGCTGTATAAGACTACCCCCCACTTCCGAGGCAACACCAGTTCTTTTTTTAATAGACCGCCTCTCTGACTCTGGCCAATCTGAGCAGGCTTTTTTTCGTTTCAAATGTCGTTTATACGCCGGAAAATATGGTACTCATATGGGTGTTACGTATTTTTTATTAAATTTATCCCTGTTTATTTTCTATTTTATTGCAATTATGAAGATAATTTTTATATTTATTGTATTTTTAAAAAAACTGTTCTTTTGTATTATTATATTAAATTTGATTTCAGCACACCAATGCTAATCTTTTTTTTTTTTTTTTTAGGTTTTCTGTTTTATTCATATTTTTATGTAGATTATCCACCATTACTATATTTAAGTAAAGGTAATTTGTTCCATTCTTTCCATCCTTATTCTTTATATTTTTCTTTCTTTTTTTTTTTTTTCAGTTAATCCTCACCTGAGGATAATTTGATTCTCAGAGAGAAACAGGAAAGAAATATTGACGTGAGAGAGGCACATCAGTTAGTTGCATCCCACACACAACCCAACTAGGGCAGGGAGTTGAATCTGTAACTGAGGTATGTGCCCTCAACCAGAATCAAACCCAAGACCCTTTAGTGCATGAGCCAATGCTCTAGCCACTGAGCCAAACTGTTTAGAGCTTATTACTCCTCTTAACCCCTGGCATTTGCTAAAATGTTAAAAATATGTTCAATAATAGTAGGAATGTTCAATAATAGTAGGAATTTATAATAATTTACAAATTATTATAAATTAAATCAGTATGATTATTGCTGGGTGTTTTTTTTAATTTTTAAAATAATTTGATTCATACATTTTCCTAATACTGGATAAGTTGGAATGGTTTCCTAAATCCATGTATGTGAATAGCTACTCCTCTTTAATGCCTGGACATTTAAATTAGATTAATACAGTAACATCAGATAAATGAAAGAAAACTATTTTAACAGCATAAACTAGCAATAACCTTATATTAACATATAATTCTAAATATCTCCCCCATCAAAGATTTCTGAAAGAGAAAAATAAAATAGTAGTTATTGGAGGCTTGGTTAAAAATCTAACCAGGGTTCTGATATAGAAGGATGTACTCCAAATATTTCTCATTTGTCAAAGCAATCTGTCAAATAAGACAGCATCTATAATACAATCTCATTTCTATTATAATGAAAACAAATTTATACATATGCACACAGACCAGTACACATGCCTTTATTTTATGGTCTAGAAAGGAACACATCGACAGCATCATAATAATGAGACTAACACAAAGGCAGTGGTTTGAAGAGAGAGAGAGGTTTGTTTACTGCCCATAAACGTCAGGGTCCTCCCCGTACTGTCAAGCACTCACTTCCTAAAATTCAGCCTTGATCCATTAGTGATACATGAAAACCAATACTGCTACATCGTATTTTGGAAAGTCTTAAGTTACAACATAAACCATACCTGAGAAGTCAAATTACTGTATATATTACTGACATGATGTCCCGGAAAAGAAAAATGCTTTTATATTTTCCCTCCTCAAATATATCAAGACATGCCATCTACTTTAACTGATTTAATACACGGAACCGCATAAAAATTTCATGGAAAGTACAACTTAAATGCTATTTTACCTATCTACCTTCTTGTCTCCAAAGGCTGTTTACCATAGGGATTCAGCTTTATTCTGGGAACTCTGCTAGCTCCCTGAGAAGACACATTTCCATTAGCTGATGGAGAATCCCACACTGGTTTACCCTCTTTCTTGAGACACTAGCCACTTTTCTAACAAGACACACACTCCTGATGAACAAGCTCCTGCTTTGTCTGCGCTTTGCCCTTTGGCTGATTCCAGGGTAGAAAATGCACGTTACAAAGTATTATTAATTAATGTAATGGGGACCTAACATTTATCCAGTGCTAAAATCTTTCACACAATTTCACTTTAAAATTTTAGTTCTAAAAATTCAAACTCTGAGCTAAAGCAGAGATTGACTTAAGAATTCTTTAGTTTATGAATATTTGTGATATGGGGGATACTGATTGCCTGATCTCCCTATCAGCAATTAATTAATTAATTAATTCCAAGTCACCCAGCCAGTGTTGCTCAGTGGTTGCGTGTCCACCTATAAATCTGAGGGTCACCAATTTGATTCCAGATCAGGTCACATGCCTGGGTTGCAGACTCAATGACCAGTAGGGGGCATGCAGAAGTCACCCAATCAATGATTATCTTTCATCATTGATGTTTCTATCTCTTCCTCTGCCTTTCACTCTCTGAAATTAATAAAAATATATTACAAAATTAAAAAAATAATTCCATGTTTATTTTATTTATTTTTATTTATTTAATATATTTTTATTGATTTTTTACAGAGAGGAAGAGAGAGAGATAGAGAGTTAGAAACATCGATGAGAGAGAATCATCGGTCAGCTGCCTCCTGCACACACACACACACACACACACACACACACACACACCCCACTGGGGATATGCCCACAACCAAGGTACATGCCCTTGACCTTGGGACCTTTTAGTCCACATGCTGACGCTCTATCCACTAGGCCAAACTGGTTTCAGCAATTCCATGTTTATTGAGTTGAAATTTTTAATTCAGCAAGTCAAGCAATTCCTCAAAGTGCAGAAACAGGTTAGAAGATTTATTTTTTTTTCTTTCTGAAATGCCTTTCTCTACCAATCCTTGAAAAGATGATGCAGTTCCAGTCTGGCCTTCAGGGCTGAAGTCCGTAGTTGTTTAGAAGTGCACAGCACTGTGGTTTCTCAAATTGATTCCAGGTAGCTCGGGAAATGCTTCCCATCAAACCGCCTTTGGAATACTCAGACACAGTCCTGAGAACCTTTCAAAATAAAAGCCGCTGGTGGAGGAGAGGCTGACTCTGCTCTGTAGCTTTCTACTCATCACAGATCTAATTGTAGATAATGTTTGAATAGCTGAAAAGCTGAAATGTGTGTGTGTGCGTGTGTGTGTGTGTAGAGAAAATAACAGTTTCAATGATTTATTAATTTTCATGATTTAAACCAAAATGTCTAAGCTTTAATTAAAGTGACATTTCCATGAAGCATTATAATAACACATCATTTAATTTTAAATACGCAACCTAAATGTATGAAAGAGGACTTTAGCCACTAAACATGCATCCAGTAATAAACCTTTTAGTACACTATCTGGACCCTCATTTACAAAAACAAAATCAAGATTGTTATGCTTAAACTGTAAATGCTAAGTTAGTCTTGCTTTCTGCGTATAATTATTTCAGAAATAAATTCAAGTCATGAGATGAAGCAGACCTGGAAGTGAATACCAATGTCTGAGGAAGGTAGGAGTACCGTCTGCTTACTGCCTTTCACTCTTTCTGTAAGGGTGGAGCTGTTATAAAGCAGGCACAGACCCAAACCAAAAACAAAAGCCACACCTTCCATATAAAATTGGAAATGTGAAATAAGATTTATTTTACCGTGTCTGTGCTGGCAATTAGGGAATTCTCTCCTTTAATCTATCTTTCTTCAGTGCTATATACTTTATCTTCAGAAATTTTTATGGGAAAAAAGTCTGGATGTTCCAAAGAGCTCATTTATATTTCTCCATGGGAATTTTATCTTCATTGACAGAAACCAGTAACTATTTTTAAAAGACTTTTTTTCTATTGTTGACTAAGTGAAAAAGATCTACAAAGGGCTTTGCTCATATTGCACCAAATACATTTCAACATTTATAACAAATGACTTAATTTCATGGGAACCACGAACAGGTAAGGATATACTGGTTACAAAAAGCATACATCTTACAAAGATATAAAAAAAAACATTGGTGGGACAACAGGCATGGGCAGATATCCCAACAGTGCATACATCAAACAACAAGGGGTACGTGAAAACGCCAGCCATTCATTTTTAGACCCATTGAGCCCAAGGGTTCCTGGAGATGGTTGTTCGTAGTAAAAACCGTCACCCTCCAAAGGGCCAGGGGAAAACAATGTGGCTGGCAGCACAAATAGAGACAAAAGAGAAAGCCTTCCATCTGCAGCAGATGCACAGGAAAAACCTGGGGAGCTGACTTTACAATAGAGGCGACATTACCAAGCTAATGGCACAGGCAATCGTGGGGCCACCACTCACCCCTGGTGCCAGCGGGGCATCTATTTTCAGCTAAGTGTTAGAGGACCTTTTTGCTTTCTCTCACCACTGGAGTAAAACAACCTAGTGGGGAAAACCCACTGGCCGGTAATACATTACTATATTGGATACTTTTTGTTTTCTTTCAGCAATAACTTTACTGGGTTATTTCTTGCTATCATCACCAATTAAAGTGGAGCCTGCTTTAGCCAACTGCACCTAACGGCATATCGGTCCCAATGTTGCAACTGTGTTGGCAAGTATCACAGGGTCAAGAGGCTCCTTTGACCTTGATCATCTAAGTCTTTCTGACCTCTCACTAGTTAAAGCAATCTCGGCTGAACTCGGACACACTCTGCGACACTATAAAGCTTAGAATATAAAGATAAATGAAATTGTGTTTGAGGCTTCAAATTGGTTTATGGGTGTAAAATATTGTGCGTGTATCCTACGGAATCTCAGTTTTAAAGTGCACACTCTGACTTTGGCTAATGAACAAAATTGCATGCTTTTTTTATAATTAATTGTAGGTTAGATTATGCCATTCACCTACTAGAAGGGGAGTCTAGAATTTTTTCATATCTGAATGTGAAAGGGAAATGCTTAACCATCAACTATATACTTTATTAATCTATTTGTGTTAGTATATTATCATGGTCATTTAATATTTTGAGGTATTTGGTTTAACCTAAAGTAGAAGATACATATAATTTTCTTCACTAGCACTGAACTCTCTTTTAAATAAAATAACTGTATAATTTATTGTTCAAACCAGCCCACGTTTGAGAATGGAATAGTGTACTATTAATACTTACACTGGGAGAGAGGGAGGGAGAGAGGACGAGAAAGAATTAAATAAAATTACCAACAGGTCAGAAGGAATGTTTCAGGGCAGACTGGATTGAGAACTGACTAACAAACTAGAAACAAAGTTTAGGGATCCGTTCACGACATCTGGTCCTGTCCAAAACTCCATAGAGATATTTTTTTGAAATAATGAATTAATTTCATTTATTATAGCATGGAACTTGATGACAGTCTCACAAAGTTCCACAAGGGAAGGCTGTTTCCTGGGATAAATTTCTATCTTTTTAAAAATTTGTTTATTGATTATGGTATCACATAATTGTCCTCATCCCCCCATTCCCATCCCAAACCCCTCCCCACATATGCCCTCACCCCCCTGTTGTCCATGACCACTGGTTAGGCTTACATGCATGCACACAAGTCCTTTGGTTGATCTCTCTCCCTTACCCTCACTCTCGCCTACCTTCCCTCTGAGATTTGACAGTCTGATCGCTGCTTCTCTGTCTCTGGGTCTGTTTTTGTTCATCAGTTTACGTTGTTCATTATTTCCCCTAGATGTGTGAGATCATGTGATAGAAGAAATAATACCCTTATAAGAACTGAAAATAAGACAAGCCATAATGATTATGCTGAGAGGAAAGTGAATCAGTCTGTAGTGAGTTTATATCTGGGCCAACAGTCCATGGAGATATTTGACCCATGCCAAAAGGTCCTTCAAATGTGGTCCTATCAAGAACATCCATGAGCATATTGGTCCATGACAGATGGTCCTTGATATTTGGTCTGCCAGGAACATCCACACTTAGAAAACATCCTTGGTTCAAATAGCCCATTTTTATTTATACTTTTGGTTTACAGGATTAATACACAAAAATATCACATTTTATTGTCACAATAATTGTGTTGTGGTTGTATTGCCAATGATAGCCATTCTTGTCTCAGTAGACCCGCTACACATTTTTGTGGCATTTTAGACAGGACCGAATGTCCCCTAATCATTAGGGACTAATGCAGCCTCCCGAACAAAGAAGAACCATAACCAGAAGTGTGCCCCCAACTTTAGTAAAGGGATAAAGACCAAATACCAGCTTTAAAGTTTTAGGGTTTTATAAGTAATTCTGAAAAGCAAATACACACCATAGTCTTCTTTCCATGAAATGAAATAACAAAGTGACAGAAATCAACTTCAGGAAAAGGCTCTGAGAGAGCTCAGAAAAAGAAATGGCAAGTGGAGGTGTGGCCCAATAGGAATTATGAAAAATAATTCACATAACCTAATGCTATGGACTGAATGTTTGAGCTGCCCCCAAATCCATGTTAAAGTCCTGATCTCAGTGTGATGGTATTTGGAGGTGGGAACTTTCAGAGGCAGTTATGAGGATGGAGTCCTCAAGAATGGGATCAGTGCCCCTCTGAGAAGAGAACTGAAAGCCAGATGACTCTTTCTGTCACGTAAGGCTACAGTAAAATCCCCTACAGCAGGGGTCCTCAAACTTTTTAAAGTGGGGGCCAGATCACGGTCCCTCAGAGAGCTGGAGGGCCGGACTATATGAACTACTAATCCCTACTGTAACACCTTGGCTGCGCTCACTGCCCAAAAAACCTGGCGGGCAGGATCAGACTCCCCTGGGGGCTGCATGTGGCCCACGGGCCGTAGTTTAAAGACCCCTGCTACAGCAACGAAGAGGGCCCTCACCAAACACCAAATCAGTTAGGCCCCTTGACCTTGGACTTCCCAAACTCCAGAACTGAGAAATACATTTCTCTTGTATAAGCCACCCAGTCTATAGTATTTTGTTATAGTAGCCCAAGATAAGATTTTTTTTTAAAAAATCTAGGAATAATTAAGGGTCTTTGCTGATAAACTTATTTAACATTCTGCTGAAGCCAAAGTCCTTTCAATTGTAGGGCACCACCAGAACTGCAGACAATATGGAAAGAATTATTCTATTGTGGTGCAAAGCTATGGTGAGGACCCCATCAGAATGCTGGATACATCTGGCCAGATCTCAAAAACAAAATGCACAGGGAGGGGTAGGATTACTTCTGCAGGCAGAAAGACTAAAAAAATAACGTGACTCAGTCTGGAAAGTTGAAAAGATATATTTCATTGTTATGAAATAATAATAATACTACAGAATGTGAAATGTTAACTCAGGCATCAATTCCTGAATTATTAAAGAGGGTGAAGATATTTATATACACTCATAGATTTTTTTTTAAATTAGTAAAGTAAACAAGGGACATTTGAATGATATACTTAAATATAGAAAAACAACTTTAGTTATATTGCTTTGCCTTTAGTAAACAATACTACTTACATAATATTAAAAATACAGATAAACAAAAATAAAATTCAAGTCACTCATAATCACAGCATCTAGGAGAGTCTTAACTTTTTAAAGTAGAAATCTGGAAAAAAAAACATACAAGCCTTTCTCACAAAAGGTCATAGACTTTTATAGATATCTGGATCTTTTATAGATATCTGGATCTTAGAAATTAATACCTATGTGTAGTCCTTCGCATATTTACCAAATGTTTCTATTATAGTTCTCCATCTTTCCCAGCACAGGGCTTTGACTTAATTAGCTTGATCTCTAGGACAATCAAGAGCAGAGACCCTCTTTTGGCCTCAGATAGGTACATAGAGCAAAAGATAAACTTTGACTGTTTTTACTTTTGAGGCATTCTTTGTTGCTAGCCTATCCTAATCCTTTATGCAACTTGATCTCGGTAGATAGACAGATTTGTTGCAAAGGAAAACACTTCTTCTTAACTCTTCTCTCTATCATCATCATCACTCAAGTATTTGTCCTCTCAGTACCCTGACAGCACATGGGTGGGAGTTTTACCCCAGCAATTCTCAGAAACCAGGTAGGTGTCCTACAATTAAACTGAGTTCACACTATCTACCTAATATCAGATGCCACAAGTGATGAGCTTAACCTCACAAGACTGCCCCACTTTAGACGCACATTGGCATTCAAAGCCTCAAAGGACAGGCTGGCTCTCTTGTTAGAGACTAATGCTGATGACTTGAAGATGAAGCCAATGCTCATTTACCATTCTGAAAATCCTAGGGCCTTTAAGAATTTTGCTAACTCTACTCTGCCTGAGCTCCATAAATGAAATCACAAAGCCTGGGTGATAGCACATCTGTTTAAAAATCGGTTTACTAAATATTTAAGCCCCTGTGAGACCTAGTGCTTAGAAAAGAATCTTTTCAAAATATTACTGCTCATTGACAGTGCCCCCGGTCACCCAAGAGCTCTGAGGGAGATTGACAGAGATTAATGTTGTTTTCATGCCTGCTAACAACATTCATTCTGCAGCCCATAGATCAAGAAACCATTTTTACTTCCAGCTCTTATTAAAGAAATGCATGTTGTAGGACTAAAGCTGCCATAGTGATTCCTCTGATGAACCTGAGCAAGGTAATATGAAAATCTTCCAAACTCACCATTCTAGATATCTATTAAGAACATGTGAAATTCATGGGCAGAACAAAAATATAAACATTGAAAGAAGTTGATTCAACCCTCCTGGATGACTGAAGAGGTCAAGATTTCAGTGAAAGAAGTAACTGCAGATGTGGTAGAAATGGTAAGGAACTGGAATTAGGTGTGAAGCCTGAAGATGGGATTGAATTGCTGCAATCTCATGACAAAAAATGTTAACAGATGAGGAGTTGCTTCTTATGGATAAACAAAGAAAGTGGTTTTTGAGATGAAATCTACTCCTTGTGAAGATTCTCTGAAAATTATTGAAATGACAGCAAAGGGTTTAGAATATTACATAAATTTAGTTTACAAACAGCACCAGGATTTGAGAGGAATGACTCCAATTTTGAAAGACGTTCTGAGTAAAATGCTGTCAAACAGCATCTCATGCTACAGAGAAATCATTCATGAAAGGAACAATGTTGAAATCTTCATTGTTGTCTTTAAAAAAAAAAAAAAAGAACTGCCAGACACCCCAACCTGTACCAACCCCACTCTGATCAGTCAACAGCCATCAACATCAAGGCAAAACCCTCTACCAGCAAAAAGATTATGTATGACTCACTGAAGGCTCAGATGATGGTCAGCACTTTTTTTTTTTTTTTTTAGCAATAAACTTTTTAAATTAAGGTATGTACATTGTTCTTTTTGGACATAATGCTTTTGCATAGTTAATAGACTATAGTATAGTGTAAACGAAAATTTTTTATGCATTGGGAAACCAAAAAATGTGTGGGACTGGCTGTATTACTATATTGCTTTATTGCATTGGTCTGGAAAGGAACTGCATTATCCCTGAGGTATCCCTGTACAAAGGGCAGAGTATATGGGAAGGGGTGTGGTGCTTCCATGCCCACTCCAGATGAGTCAGGATAGCTAAATTAGGGTTCAGGGCCCTCCTCCCTCTCCTCTACTTGAAAACAGACCTTCAAGAGGTAACAGTCTTGTAAGAAACTGCAGAGACGAACAAAAACAAGTTCTGCCCAACCAGGCCAGATGACTGAAGAATGACCTATAGCTAATTGAAGAATGACCTATAGCTAATTGCAATGCTATTATAATACTATTAGCATTGCAGATAGACCAGTACCCAACATGCACCAAGGTCATGACATTTCCCAAGAGGACCAAATGAAGACAAAAATCCCTCTTCTTGTTGGGAAGGAGGTGCTTCACTCACCCCTCCTCAACTCCGCCCAGGACCACCCAAAATGTGCCCTTCCCTGAGTTCTTCCTCACTAGCCCAAAACTTAAACCTACGCCCCAGACTCTGAGAGGCAACTCACTTCTGGAGTCTGCCTACACTCCCTTATCTGTATATACTTTCACTTTAATTGAATCTCTATGTTTTACTGAGTCTTTCTATTTTAGTTAAGGACCTGGACACTGCCACAGGGTTGAGGCCTCTTTCGGCCTCCCCAGGAGTTTCCAAAATCACAGGTATATCGCCCTCCTAGGACCTCTATGTGTTTAACAACTCAGAAGCTCTCTGCACTCTCTCCTTTTCAGTATTTATTAACCTTCACTACATAGGCATGATTGATTAAACCATTGACCACTGGTGATTAATTCAACCTCCAGCTCCTCTCCCTGTCCTAGAGGTCAGTGTGTAGGGCTAGAAGTTCTACACCTCAATGGACATGGTTGATTCATTTGGCAACCAACCCCCATCTAGAAGCTAACCAGGGCCTTTCCAAAAATTATCTTATTAACATAAACTCCCATACAGTTGAAAAGGCTTGATATGAGTAACAGAAGACACCCTTATGGCTCTTATAGCTTAGGGAATTCCAAGGGTTTTAGGAGTAGTGTATCAGGAACCATAGATGAAGTCCAAAATATATACTGAGTGGCCAGATTAGTATGATCTCTGAATGCATAATAATCTGGCTACTCGGTGTGTCTATATATATATATATATATATATATATATATATATATATATATATGAGGCCCAGTGCATGAATTTGTGTGTGGGGTTCTGGCCAACCTGGCCCCAGGGGGAGGGGACATGGGCGGTTGGCTCTCCTGCCTGCTGGTGGAACTCCTGGTTGAGGGGACAATTTGCATATTAGCCTTTTATTATACAGGATATACAGAGTGGCCAGATTATTATGCCTTCAGGTATCATAATAATCTAGCTCCTCAGCATATACTTCTTATTATATCACACTATCACAATAGCAAAGAGAGGCTTGGTGACTGACTCAAACTCATACAGCCATTGATTTAATTAACCCAACTACTTAAGGTCCACAGTTAAAATTAGAACACTGCAATGCTCTTTCCACCATATAAGATGGGGGTTCTCATGCTTATGTGCCTTATTTCTCTTAGAAATTACTAGAAGATACTGAAACCACCCCCCTCCCACCACTTTTCAGAAAGATGGTCATAGCTGAGCAAACATATCATAATTAAACTTTGGTTTGCTTTTCATCCTATAAAAAAACTTCAATGACACTAAGAAAAAAGTATTCAATATCAAATTGCAAAAGCAATTTTATTAAGCAGCTAAATTATAAGTGGCAAAAAGATACTATGTCATATACTCTCCTTAAATTGCAACTGTTTTCATCAATTTTTGTACTTCTCTCTGTATATAATTGTCAATTAAGATAACAAGTAAGGTTGCTAAATTACTCTGTACTCACCCCCTAGAGATGAAAACTAATTAAAAGACATGTACTATAGATATGCTAATTTGACTTATGGCTAACACCTTTGCTTCCCAAGTATGACATGTCAGAGACATCACACTGATGCTTTCCAAACATCATACTAATAAGCTTATAATTGGCCAAGAGGTCAGAAAGAATGTAGGTGAGGAAAAAATAACTTAGAATTGGTTTACCACAAAATAGACCAAAGTACAAAACAACAACAAACAAACAAAAATCACTATCACTGCTAACAACAAAACAGTGCTACTTCTCTTTGGAGTGATTTTTATGTGTATTTACATAAAGAAAAACCAGCCAAATATAGATTTGGAGTACATGTCTCTATGTAGTCACCAGATATCTTAGTCAATTGAATTTAACACATATGTATTAAATTTAAATCAATACCTAGAGAATACCCTGATGTAAAAAAGAAAAAAAAAGTATAATTTAAATTAAAGTTAATGAAATGCCTGAGGACATGGGTTCTTTCAAAGAACCACAGAACTATAAATTGTCCATATCCAGTAATTGCTCAATAAGATCAAGCATGAAGACTACCTTAAAGAATTAAGAGTGGGGGAAATAAAAATGTCCAAAAGGCGAAATAGATTTATAAATCAGGGCTCAAAAATTGAGTGAAAACACTTATAAAATTTAGCAAAGAGGGAGCATTACAATATTGTCTGTTAATGACAAAAACAAAATATAATTTTTCCAATGAAAAGCTTCTATTCCTTTTTTCATGGCCTATTACACTAAATTATAATGGAATCTAATCACAGTCCTGCCTACTGTAGAGTTTAGAAAACCATGGCCAACAGGCTAAATATTGACTACCACCTTTAAAAAAAAGATACTATTTTAACACAGAAAAATGTATCATCTTTGGCTATTTGGATATTATAAAGAGCTGAGTAGCTGTGACAGAGACCATATAGCCCACAAAGCCAATAATATTTACACTGGCCCTTTACAGGGAAAGTTTGCCAACCCCTGACCTGTTCTAAATTAACAGAAATTTTAAATGTACACAGAAACATTTTTATAGCAAAAACCACAATATAAATATAAGTTATGAGATTTAAGATATTAGCTCCCCTTGATTCAGGAAAGTTTTATTTTAACAGAGGACTCTATTATAAAGTTATATTGGTTGTTTGTATGCCACCTATTTTAGTTTTAACCACAAATGTTAGTTGCTCTCAGTTGTCTGAGGCCAGGTTAAAAGGCTTTCTTTTCCAGCTGGAGTATAATACACAGTCATCCTACACCATTACCACAATAAATTCTACCTCCAATCGTATCAGCTTATCATCAATCCTTTACTGTAATGTGGGCTTTTGTATCTGATGTTTCCCCATGGCAAAAGCATATCCATCAAGTTTTAGACATAACATTATTTCCCGCATTCCATGGGCACCATCAGCTCACCATCTACAGGGGTTCTCCTGGCACTTTGGGATTTAGGTCTACCAGAGCACATATATTCTATCATGGTCTTCACCAATTTGGTGTTCAAAATCTCCACACCAATTAAAATCTCTCTCTTTAAAATTTTTATTGAATTTATTGGGGTGATATTGGTTAATAAAATTATTTAGGTTTCAAATGTACAATCTATAATACATCATCTGTTTATTGTGTTGTGTTCACCACCCAAAGTCATCTCTTTCCATCAACATTTAGCTTTTCCCCTTTACTCTCTTCTACCTTGCCCAATAATTTCCTTCTCTTGATGCAACTATGCAATAGCTTCCTCTTTCTGACATTCCTCTCTGCTAATATAATTTTTCACATAGCAACCAAAGTGACATTTTCAAAACAAATAAATCAGATCCCATCACTTATTTTGAGTAAAATGAAAAAAAGTCCCTTATTATTTACAATAAAAGTCAAGCTCCATACTTTGGATAACCACACCCAGCATGGTCTACTCTACACCATCTCACTCTTGAATATGGACTTCTAATTCTCTCCCCATGAGCTTCTCTCCAGTCACACTGGCCTTGGCTTCATTGCTACTTTAGGCTCTTTTCTTTGCCTAGAATATTCTCCCCTCTGCTAGTCACATGATTAGCTGGCTTCTTCCCATTCAGACAGTATAATGCTATCTTATCCTCTGACTACTCAGTCTAGACTAAAGTTCTAGGTATGTCTATCACCCCACCTATTGTTAAAATTCCCTGTAGAGCCTTTATCACTATCTGACATTGTTGTGGTTTTGTTTTGTTTAAATTATGGTCTCTCTCCTCTCCCCAGAAATGTTAAGTGGCATGAACTCCAGGACTTGATTGAAAGTACTAGTATCAAGAAAAGTATCTAGGCCTGGCCCAGTGGTTGAGCATCAACCTATGAACCAGGAAGTCACAGTTTGATTCCAGATCAGAGCACATGCCCGGGTTGCTGGCTTGATCCCCAGTGGGGGGGTGCATAGGAGGCAACCGATCAATAGTTATCTCATCATTGATGTTTCTACCTCTCTCCTTCTCCCTTGCTCTCTGAACTCAATAAAAATATTTTTTAAAGAAAAGTGTCTGTCACATACTAGGTATTCATTGAATATTTGCTGAATAAATGAAGCATTCTGTTCTTTATTTTATGCTACAAAATGTACATAACATACAGGCACAGTAGTTCTTTATTTCCAATGAGCTTAAGGCCTAATTGAGAAGATAAGATGGATAAATACTTGAAAAATAACCAGGTAATTCATAATTAATTAGCCATTGCATGTTAAATAGGGCAGACAGATGCTGTAGCATGGGTGTGATTTAAACTGGTGGAGAGCAGACCATCTCCTGTACATGAGAATGGGCAGAAAGAGATGCATAGAGAGCAGAGTCATCAGGGAAGCCACAAGGAGGAGCATTGGCTTGTTCACTGTCACTGAGTCACCTCCTCCCTGGAGGCAAGCAGACAAGGAAGAGAATCCCTATGAGGCTGGATACCTCCTGGCACTGCTGATCCAGCATGCTACCCTATATCCTTGCAATAAGGAGGTGCATACAAGCATTTGCCATTATACACATCACAGAATAGAATCAGGCCTCTCTTCGCCAACCTGTGATGAGAGGGGTATTTCTGCAATTTTCAAATAATCTAGGAAAGTAGGAAGCAATGCTTGCCACTGGAGGGATGCAAATTGTGCCAAAGACTCTGCATCTGGGAAATAAAACATAAATCAGGCCTCTTCATATTTATTACACTTACATTTCTAAAAGTTATTACAAACCCATTGATTAGATTGTAGCTGGCTTCAGGGTTTTTGCGTTGAGGAGAGGTCTTAGTAAAGTAATTATTTAAGGGAAGCGGAGGGCCCACGATATACAATATAATCCGCAGGCTATTTGTGAGTGCTTATTTTAGGTAATTTTGTTACTAGGAAAAGGAGTCTGAGATTTAAAGACAAGTGAATGGGGCAATAATATAAAGGTTGTTGGTATAAGAAACCATATAACCACACTGTCTTTGTCTTTCTTTATAAATCTGTATCAGCTCACTGTTGCCCACCTTACCTATAGTGAATCATTTCTCCCCAATGTACTAAACATGCCAAATTTCATCACCAGCGTTTAATATATTTTTCCTTATAAACTTTTGAATTGATTTAGACTGGTCTACATATTGATATGCCTTATAAACCTTTGAATTGATTTGGATTGATTTGATTTGGATCAGTGGGGTAGCTATTAACAGCCTCTTTGCTGTATGGACTATTGTTACTAGGTCACTCTCCTCTGTAAAATCAAGTCACATGCAACCCAATTTTGACTGAAAGCAAATGACTGAATAAATACGTATTTTTGGGTAGTTATATTTTCATTTTTTCCCTTACAATTCAAAAAAGGGAGGATCCTCCACTTTCTTATCATCTATTTTTCATGTCTATACTTTAGTAGTGTTTAGTCCATGTGTTTATTCAAAAAATATTTCTGAATGCTTACCTTGTGTCCTACTTATGTTAGATGATGATTTCATTGTGATAAACTAGTAAAGCAGATCATTGACCCCTTTGGGCTGAGGGTTTGCTCTTCCTTGTTCACTTGCCTATGAGCAAGATGGTGGGGAGGATAAAAAAGTAAATTAAAAAGAATGCCAGGAAAGAGAATAGAAGGTGGGCTGCTACTAACTTAATAAGGAAGTGCCATTGTACCTTAGACTTCACGGTAAAGAATCAGATGGAAAAGAGTCTGGCAGAAGACCAACAGAAGAAGAACTATGAGTTTCTTTAATGAGGCCAGGTAGCTGGGAATTAAATATCTGGGTTATAATGCCAAATATAAAGTTGACATTTTTCAATATATTTTTCATGTATGCTTCATTATTTTGAATTGTATTCAAGGATGAATACAACACAGGTTAATATAACTGAATGTCCATTTCCAAGCTTCTTTTCTTCTCACCCAGGTCATGCTAGTGGAAGATGAAAAGCCAAATTCATAAACTACGATATGAGTTCAACAGATTAGAAAATCATGTGGCTGGAGAGTGTGTGCAACCTTTACAGTACATTTACCCTACCCCAAGATAGTATCGAAATCAAATTTAAAACTCAGAAGGCATTCTTGCTAAGAAAAGAGTAGATTCGGTTTCCAGTTTAGAAGATAAAATAAACATCACACAGTAATAATACTAGTTAGCATTTGAATTTTATGAACATTTTGAAATAATAAAGGGGATATTTTCTAGGTTTTGATTATGCATTAAGGTTTCCAGAATTTGGAAACAAACAAAATGTCACTACATAATAGTGAAAATCAATTAAAATTTTTCTGCAGGAACCAATCTTTGACTACCCTGCTTTAATTCTCAAGTAAGGAAACTTTTAATTATTATATGGTGTTGCATGTTTTCTCTGAATGAAATTCAGCATCTCCTGAGAATGAGAATTAGAAACAACCATATTAAATGATTTATCAAGAAGACATCAGGCAAAAGCTTTATGGGATATGCTGTATCATTTATAGGTAATGAAGTACTAAGTATCTTGTAGATTATACGGCTTAATTCTATTGTACTTAATGATCTGCCTATGAATTAAGCACCAGTTACAACAGAGTTGAATAAAATACAATAAAAAATGTTGACTGCCAATCATATAATAACAAAGTTTGTGAAAGTTATGGATTCAGGTATCTTCTTAGATTTGGAGAGACCTATCAACTATAAAATTATTTTCTGACTTAAACCTCATAATAACCATGTAGGCAGAGAGAGGACTCCTATTATTCACTTCATATTCTGTCACAGAATCACATGATCAGTACCACACTATGACTGTTTTCATAACAGGGTTTGGCCTGAGAGTCAAGAGAGACAGATCTGCTATACCACAGGTCAACTCCACAAAGGAGCAGACAGGGAGAAGAGGTCCCAAAGAGAAACAGGAGTCTTGATTCATGACAGCTAATCAGAGTATTCAGGCAGAGGTTAAATGTTCCAGAAGCAGAAGAGAGTAACAGTCATCAAATAGCAGTTGCCATCTGTAGGCAGAATCATAAAGTTGCCCCCAAGATTGCCAGACCCTGATGAAATACACCTTCTTGCAGGTAGTTATCCAAACACTAGGTACTGTGCTGAAGGGATTGTGCTGAGGTAATTAAGGTTCCAAACCAACTGACTTTAAAATAGAGAGACTGAGTCATCCAGACTTAATCACATGGAGTTTTTTTTTTTTGTTTTGTTTTGTTTTGTTTTATATATTTTTATATTGATTTTGTAACGAGAGAAAGGGAGAGAGATAGAGAGTTAGAAACATCGATGAGAGAGTCATCGATCAGCTGCCTCTTGCACACCCCCTACTGAGGATATGCCCGCAACCAAGGTACATGCCCTTGATCAGAATCAAACCCGGGTCCCTTCAGTCCCCAAGCCGACGCTCTATCCTTTGAGCCAAACCAGTCTCGGCCACATGGAGTTTTTGAAATCAGAGTTCTTTATAGCTGGGGGCAGAGGGAGATGTTAGAGATTCAAAGTATGAGGGGACTGTATACACAGGAAGTTCTGCACTGCTTGTTTAAAGATAAAGGGGACTGTGTGGCAAGGTGTGACCCCTAGGCAACAGCCGCCAATAAATAGGACTCCAGTCCTGCCACACAAGGAACTGAATTCCACCCTCAACCTAAATAGGCTTGGAAGACGACCCTCAGCCTTGGATGACATAGCAGCCCAGCCCACACCGGGATATCAGCCAGTGAGACCCTGAACAGAGAACTCAGCCAGGCTATGCTGACTCCCAGAACATGGGACGGACGTAGCGATTGAATAAATGTGTATTGTTCTAAGGTCACACTTACCTTTGTGGTAATTTGATACATAGCAAAATAACACCAACTACCGCCCCCTCGAAGGGTGCAGGCAGAAGAACCCAGAGAGGATGGAGTTTGAAGATTCTGGCTCCTAGAGGGGCAACCTGGGAGGAAGAAGTACTAAGCCAGGTAATCAAAGAGAGAAACTAAAAACCAGAGATCCAGCAAAAGTTAAGTCTCATCAACTAATCACAGCAGACACAAAGAATTCTGAAATTCTGGAGACTACAGAAATATCCCAAACTAACTGGTAGTGTATCCTATACAAGCTTAGCTGGCAATGAGTGTTCAACAAAATAAAGTGGGGAGGTGAAGATGGGACAACATGGGAACCCAGCAGCGAGAGGAACCGGGCAGGTCGGAACCCGGCTGCAGGGGCCGTCCATCAGTGGACTCAGCTACACTGGGGCTATGACAGCGGAGATAGGAACCAATTTACATATGATCCAGTCAATACTGGGCTCCAGAATCTAAGGAAAGAAAGGAAAAGAGAGAACAGGTATCTTGACCGCCTGGCATTCTAACATGCTATGGCTAAAAATAAAGGTTCTGGCAAACCCTGTACCCCTCCATTACTACTTATTTTGCACCCAGATTAATATTTTAGTTCAAGGAGCAAAAAGAAAAACAAAACGTTGAGAGTAAAAGGAGGCCAAGTTTTGTATAATGAGCAGAGACCTCTAGTGGGAGCTGGAGAGAAAGGACTAAAGGTGAGCAGAGCTGTATTCCATCTCAAAGGGCCTTTGAAAAACCATCAAGTCTTGGACAACATGTAGAGACAAAACACAAAAACAATCAGAAGAAACAACTAGAATGATCAGTGCTGCCTGGATGTGCCTGGAGTTTAAGGTGTGTATAAGAAGCCCCAGCTGCTCCTAGCAGCCTCTTATGAGTGTATTTTATACCTGGTATGAATAAGCATACTAAGATTACAAGTTTATGCAGGACATTTTAATTTAGGAGTAAAGCAGCCATTTTCATAAGCTTAATAGTATGTAGAAAATTACAAATAATGTCACTTAGTCATTAATTGTATTTAATGTCATGAATGCTATTTGGGGATGCAAAGAACTGGCTGTGCCACCAGGATGTCACTATTAAATGCAATTCAGAAAAATTCTAAATACTAAAATGCAATTCAATATTAGTTGAATATCTTTTTCAATAAGTTCAAGCTCCTAGTATCAATGAATAAAGCAAAGATCTTAATGCATTTTGTTTTTATCAGCATAGGGAAATTATTTCATTAGAATAAATGCCTTCTTTTTTCCCGGAGAATAGCTTCCTGTTACATTTTTTGCATTTGCTGCTCTCTTAGGACCAGCTTCAACATAAGTCATTGGAACAGAAGGAGTGCCTGTTGGGGTTCCTTTAAATGGGTCCAGATGGTACTCTCAGTCAATAAGTGAAATTACCAGCTTTCAAGGAGAAAGATTTTATTTTCCTTCTTTTCTTTCCTGGTATAAGCCACTAACCCTTTTAGGTAACTCAACATTCGAATTTCTACAAACTTTATTTTTTTTTTTACACCTGACAATATCATCCACTGTGGTAGTCATCAAAAATAGGATATAAACACAAGATATTACTGATGTAGGACAACAACTTGGTTACCAAGGAAATTCCAAGTCTCTGTAAAGAAGTAACATTTAACATCACCTTTTAATCAGAACCACAAAGTTTCTCAATAATGGAATACTCAAGGCCATTGAAGTGATTTCTATCCCACCCAATACGAACTTATTTCAGTAGGATGAATACGTTCATCTCTGTGTCCTATAAATAGCTGGTTCTTAAACAACTTGGAAACATCAAAGATTTTTAAAAAGCAACAACAGTTTACAACTAAGAAGGATAAAAAGTACGGAAAAAAGAAGTGAGGGAGGAAAATGTCTGTAAATGGTTAGGGTAGATAATATAGGATTGAGATGATTATAGAATTCACAGTTTTAAAATATCTACATAAAATTATTAATGCAAGTTTAAAGATATGCTTGATAAATTATGCAACATTATTCCTACATTAAACTAACTACAAAATTATAATGCCTTTTATTCATATTCCTACACTAGAACCCCCAGCCCACAAGTCAATTGATGACTATAATCAGAATGTTTAATTCCAAAGAAAGTTATAATCTTAAGATTCTCATGTTTCTTAAGAATTAATGAATATTGTAGAGTTAGAGGGAGGAACTGAGATAAACCTAGTTTAAATCTAATATTAAAAAATGACATAAGCATTCATTTAGTAAAAAGGTTTACTTTGGAGTTAACAGAAGAACTAACATTTTTGAAACCAGCTAAAACCAAAGCAGAACAAATCCTTTGTCTGGTAGAAATACACAACTGCCTATCAGCAATTATAAAAACAATAGCACTGACCTTGAATCAGCCTTAAAGGTCACTGTACACAATTATTATTATTATCAGCTTTATGAATTTTCAGTTGCAATCTCAGCCATAAATTCAATAAATTCAGAGTTGGCAATTAATAGGAGGATGGCTCTTTAGCAGCTTTCACTGGAAAAGGCTTTTGAGAAAGTACACATTTTACCAGCATTTGCCATGTTACAAATGACAGCTCTTTCAAATCCTGCTCAGCACACCTTAGATGAAGATTTATGATATCTCAGGCAAACAACAATAAAATCCAAAATCAAATTCAGTCAAAACTAGAAATGATTTAAGTAAATCATACCTGCAATCTTGGGAAATCAACAGTGAACTAAAAGTATTTTTATACCTGGAATATTTTTTATTCAATGCCACTCTTGAAACATTTTTTTAAATCATTTTGAGTATATAATTTCACTTCCCGCACTCTATCTCAAAAGTAACAGCCAACACAGTGGAGAAACCCAATGAAAAAAGATCCCTTGCATATAGTTATTATAACTAACAGATTCAAAATCTATTGCTGACAGTCAGGTACCATAACAGCCTTGCATTGCTGAAAACTGCTAGGAAACTCTTCAAAACCAGCACGAGTCTGCTTTAGGGAAATCTTGGACAACACCGAGGACATGAATGGTAGTCAACTTCTGTGGGTGTTGCTATGGGCACAGCCACAAAGAACCCTGCCATCTCAACAAAAAAGAATACACACAGAGAAGATGGGAGGGTCACGGAAGGTAAATTCATAAAGGGATCGAAAAGAACACATACGCTGGCAGCATAGAATAGGCACGTGATGTTGAGTCCGTGCTTTACGCTAATTCTTTTCTCCGGAAGCTGGAGAATCCAAATTCAACCGGCCTGTAATTGTGACTAAACATGAACCAGGGGGTGGAAATAATATCCTAAAACTCTGCACTTGTACCATCTGATCCCAAGCCTTCATTTGAAACTCGAAGTCAATTATATTTAAAATAATATTTAAACTTCCACTTCTAAACCCTTGACGGTCGTTTATAAATGTGCAGGAGAGAAAAGCACAGGTTACTGGGAACAAGAACCCGATATTGATTTTCGGCAGCGCAGTTAGGCATCTCCATTCTATCGGGCTGCTGTCAAAGCCACTCTTTAACAGCTGGAGTCAAATTGCACTATTTACAGCAAGAGCCCTTGTCAAGTGGACCATAAGTATCCTAACAATACACTATTCAAATGGCACTTTGCCACACAAATTGCTGACTTGATGAATAACCTAGGTCAATGACTAAGGCCGATATGAAAGTTTCATTTTTACGAGAGGTTTTACATTCCCACATTAAGTGAGCTTTCTTCGGAGAACTGTTAGGCTATCTATCGCGGGCCTTTGGACGATGAAAATAATTAAAATCTGTTTAAATACATCAGGGGAACTTGACAACATTAATATGGATCTGGTGTTAACTGCATTTGTCACGCGAGTCAGAGCAGCGCCCTTCTGTTGCTGGCACTTCCCACCGGCACGTGCGGCAGGACGCAGGCCTTCAGCCGGCCGCGCACCGTGAAATACGAGCATTCTCCTTTTGTGCCTCTGATTTACGTCCAACGAATGTTTAGATACAAGCCGGCCTTTGAAGTCCTGTGAGGACATCCAGGGTTGCTTCTGTGTGCAAGGGGACAGCTGGAGTCGCTGAATGGTGCATTTCCTACTCTTCCTAAACCACACTGAGACCTCCTAAATCAGTCTGGAAACAAAGCTGAGATAGGCTTTTCACGGTGTTTCTCACCATAGAGGCAATTTTGTACCAAAAAATACTTAAACCCATACCACAAAGTGAGAAGAGGGACATTCTTCATTAAGCAGATGTTAAAAAAAATAAAAAAAGTATTATTAAAAAGTTTTATTTAACTTCGTGATAGTTAAAATACAAATGTAAAATACTTGTGAGAAATGGGTATTCCCTGTCAAACATGTGTACCGCTTCACATGTGTTCCAAATTGCCTTGTCTATTTCTGCGCCTTTGTATTGTCCATTTCTCTATTCTATCACTAGGAAGGGTTTATTGTGTAGGTGAAACCTATATATCCAACTCTCATTTTAACATGTGGTGCTAGGCAAATTTCATGTGCTCCAAAGCTATGTGTGGTTAACAGCTACTATACTTAAACAGTGACGCTCTAAATAAGCAACAGGGGGAGCCATCAGGGATCCATTCTCTAAAAAATCAGTTTTTTAAACAAACATGCCCAGGACAGGCAGTACAATGGGTCTACATTGTGGCAATTGAAATAATTCAGTTTCTCCTCTTACTCATTTTTCAAACAAGCAATGCAGCTAAAGCATTTAAAATCAACAAGCCAACAGACAAAGGAGGCCTTCTTTCTTTAAAGTATAATGAAGCTATCAAGATTTCTGCCTTGTAGAGATGATTTTAGTAAGATTGTTTATTTCTTACTTTGAAGATAATCCCCTCCCACTGCAATTTAAACACAGAATCTGAGAAAAATCAGTTCCCCATCACTAATATATTGTGTTTCTTTAAATGCTTTGAGACCTTGGCCCTCTCCTTCTCTGAAGACTTTTCTTTGGGTAACTGCGGAAATTCAACTCCTCCAGCATTTCAAATTGGACTCATTTTAAAAATGTTTTATTATAGTTTTTGTTCTTTTCAAAACCTTTCCCGAAATCTATGTGCACTCTTCGAATGCAAGAAGAAAATATGAATAGACCACGCTAATAAATTCCAAATATTGCCAAACACAAAGAGCTCACTCGATAGTTCTTACAAGCTATGTGTTCACTTAGACAGTTTACCATTCTAAAATGCTTCATTTGTGTTTTACTAAAATTCACACTAAAATTTCCTGAAACACAGAGTACCCTTAAAGAGTTCTAAATTTCACAGGAGTATTGTATCTCATTTTCCCCATTTCTAAAATGAGGGTTCTTGATATCTTCTTTTTCAAAAGGGATTTTTTTTTCTGGTAAAAACTCATCAAGCATTTTACTATATTAATAATAAGGAAAATGGAGAGTTTATAAGCACTCTTGAAATTTCACATTTATCAAGTTTATAAGTAGGAGTAAGATAAAAAGTCTCAATGGCTCAAATCTAAGAGAATGAAATGAAGAGATGCAGTTCATAAGTGGAGAAGAACAAACAAAAAATCTCTAGTTAACAGTAAGCTCATTAGAAGCTTAGGATATAGAACCAAGGAGGGGATAGCCCTGTCTAATTCAACTCTCTTACCCTGTAGACAGCGAAGGCCAAAAACTGTAATCATCTAAGGTAAAGCACTAAAAAGTAAAGTGCAAATCAGCCTTAGGGTAAGAAAACAAGACCCTGGCATTTTATTGCTTCTTAGAGTTAAAAAAGAAACAAAATTGTATAAAGAAAATAATATATATATACTATTATATTATCACTATCAAAAGGGTAGCTCTGAGATCCTTTAAGAAACTGAAAGAAATAGTAATGAGTTTACCTTCTGAGCATTAAACCAGTAAAATGGGCACTTCATGAATGAGATTTGCGCCTGCAGACCCTAGACATTGGAAAGCTAAAAAGCAGGTGATCCTAGTGATGCTCAGTGTATCTAAACAATTGTCCCCACAATGATCCAGTTTTTCTGATACATTTTTAGTTTACTTGTAATTAGCATTATAAAAAAGGAAAAATACTCTCAACTAAACAAACAAACAAACAAACACAAAACAAAAAACAACCAACCAAACAAAAAAACTTAGACCACAGAATGTAGGTTTCTTTCCTCTTATCAATGCAAAACCATCCATCTAGAGTTCAAGAGTTAATATAAAATTAGCTAAATTTTTATAAGCTACAACCTATTTTTATCAAAAAGAATGCTACACCAAGAAAAATAATCATTCAAAAAGATATCCAGATTAACAGAGGATCACTTGGTGATATGTCTGGTAGATGCAGATCATTATGAGTTCTTGTTTTTGTGCTGATATTTACTCACCACATATTTGTAAGGCATATTAGTTCTTAGTCAGGTTGATGATGTCTGTTAGCAGCGGCTTGGTTTGAACGTACCTTACATGAAGACTCCACCTGCAGACCAGGGCAAGGCATTGGCCCAAACTGGTAGGAGCTGGAGGATCTCTGCTCTACACTTTTGTGTTTATGTGTCTCTGAGGCAACTGAAAGTACTGACTCAGGCTTTAGAAACTGTGAATCATCACAATTAAGAATAATTCTTGCTCTTTCTCCTGTCTCATGTCTTTCCAAAGTTCCTGGAAAACAAGATTAGAGATAAAAATGTATGAAAATGTATGTAAAAATGTATTTGTCCCAAAAGAATGCAAATAAAAAAAACCACACACTTGGAACAGAAAAATCACAATTCTTTAAGCTTTCTCTAAATTATTCAAATAATGGTCTTACAAAGGCTGAAATTATGGATTTGAAAAGCTTATTTTCCTCTTTGTGCTTTTTCATCCACTGAAATCAACATGGCATTCAATAATCTTTAACAGTAAAATATCTTACTTATTATAGAATAAGTAAGTGATCAATAACGAAAGACAATAGACTATTTTAGGGCCGTTTCTTAGTATACCAACTCACAAACAACAGAGAATCCACAGTGCTTTACTTGAGTTCCTTAAAAGATTTGTGTTGGTGATATAGTTCAAGTGAGTAGGGCAAGCGAGAACTCACATGCTTTATTACCACCTCCCTCACCCAAGTGTTCTCACAGCTTCAGGAATGCGGGCCACTCTAGGGTGTTGTTGTTGTTGGTATTGTAGCCGTTATAACATTTGACCTTTATTTCTTATGTTATTAGAAGAGGAAAAAATTCCTTTGCCCTTTTCTCTGCCATTCTTGCAGTTTCAGAATTTCAAGGTGTTGGCAAGTTTAATTTAAAGTTAAAAGAAACAAATATAAAACAGGGCAAAAATATCAGAAAACAATTTATAGCCGAAGCTGGTTTGGCTCAGTGGTAGAGCGTCGGTCTGCGGACTGAAGGGTTCCAGGTTCGATTCCAGTCAAGGGCATGTACATTGGTTGCGGGCACATCCCCGGTAGGGGGTGTGCAGGAGGTAGCTGGTTGATGTTTCTCTCTCATCGATGTTTCTAGCTCTCTATCTCTCTCCTTTCCTCTCTGTAAAAAATAATAAAATATATTTAAAAACAAAACTAAAAAAAAACAAAACAATTTATATATAGAGTTTTTATGAAATACAGTGCCATATGCTCATTGAAATCTCAATATATATGAATTAATTATGATCATTGTCTCATATCAGTTGAGTCCAATTGCATTATTCATACCTTACTAAATATACAACCTATATAATTACAAAATAAAGAAAATAAACTTGACATACATTCTACATACAGATTTTATTTCATCTTATTTTCCTACCAATGAGAAAGAAGTAGTTGTACTATTTTGCTAAGAAGGAAACAGATTGTTCTTACTGATAGTATTAAGAAAATATCAACTTTAAGTAACTGCCATCAGACAATAGAAATAATTATTTTATATCACTATGTCTTTAGACATATAGATAAATTTGAAGATTATGACTACCTATTCCTCATTTCTCCTCCTGTCTTCTATATTTTCCTTTACAGCAACTAAATTACCATTAGTTGGTGCTCTGGATTCTGAATCAGTAACAATTATTATGCTAAAATATTAGACAAAAATGTAGTCCCTACTCTCTTAGCAAGTTATTTGTTTCATTTTAACTTTTCTACAGTCATAAATTACCATCTTTAACATAAAACATAATCAGCATGCTCTTTCTCCAAGGTTTCCTTTTCCATCAAGATTCATATGTCTTCAACAGATGAATTTGGCAGCAACATCAAGAAAATCCTCTCTCAAAGATGACAATAGGAAGCGTTTCACCAACTAAAGATAATAGTTATTACTATTTCCTGAAAATGAACTTATAACTGCAACATTTGGTAAAATTCACTGTCTTGATGAGAAATAACGCTTTGAATAATGGTATCACCATGGATATTTTCTCCTGACCGGTTTTCTGTGGTTTTTCAAACTATCATATTTTTTAAAAGATTTTAAGAGATCTTGGAAAATAATTTATTATACTGTAATAGATAGGAAATGCACCTTATATAATTTTCTATAATCTTATATATTATTCTATACATAATTCTTGCACAAACACAACTATTTCTTGTACTTCTTACATTTTTTAGTGACAAAATAGGTAGTTTGCTTACAAACTTTGGCAAGAGTAATACATTTTCATGTACAGATAACCAGCTTAGCATCTGCTATGTGTCACTCCCCCACCGCCAGATGCTGGCAACATATAGCAAATGACAAAGATCAATCCCACTCCCCCTGGACCTTACTTAAAATGTAATGGTAGTTCAGCCCTGGCCAAGTGGCTCAATCAGTTAAAGCATTAATCCCCCCCCGCCCCCCCCCACACACACACACAAAATAAATAAATAAATAAATAAATAAATAAATAAATAAATAAATAAATAAATAAAGGTTGCAGGTTTCAGTTAGGAGAGTGGTCGGCAAACTCATTAGTCAACAGAGCCAATATCAACAGTACAATGATTGAAATTTCTTTTGAGAGCCGAAAACCGACTTCTGTGCATGGGCCACGAAGTTTCAATCGCACTTTGTGGAAGAGCCACACTCAAGGGGCCAAAGAGCCGCATGTAGCCCATGAGCTGTAGTTTGCTGGCCACTGGGTTAGGGCATATACTTAGATTAGGGTCTGATCCCCATCGGGGCATGTGAAGGAGGCTGTTTTTCTCACTCTCTCTAAAAAAATCAATGAAAACATATCTTCATTTGAGGATTTTTTTAAAAAGCTAATGGTAGTTCAAAAGTACCTGAAAATGGATTTGCTATATTTCTAGTAAGACAAAAGCTATTTTTACTACAAACTAATTTATTCTAATATAATATTGGACGCATGGCTTTTTGAACAATAGTTTCCAATATGATTCATTGTAAAATACTAGAAAAATAATTAGATTATGTTGTTTCAAAGTACTGCATATGACACAAATGTGACTTAGAGTGAGTCAATTTATTTAAAAGTTATTTATCAGATAAATATGTAAATTACATATTAAAAACAAGTTGACTTTCTAATAATTTCAGGCCAACAGCTTGAAAGCCCTTAGTCAAACCCTGAGAGCGAATAGGTAAAGATTCCCAGGTGTGCCGGTTATTGGTTTATTAATTTATTCTCTTTTTAGTTCCAAATCCACCCTTCATTGCCTGCTCTGGAAACTAGGTATGGCCCCCTTAAATATTTTTCTTTTAACTGCTGTTGCAATGTTAACCTGTGCGGATAAAAGGTGCTGGAAAGGCCTGTTAGAAGAAAGGACTATTTCTTCTCGGTTCCACGCTCTAGTGCGGTGTGGGGGCCTTCGCAGCACCTGCCTCCTGCAGGGCACGGCAGCCAGCAGCACCCAGCAGACAGCAGCTTCTCGGGGACACTCGGGATGGTTTTGTAACAGAGTGCCTCCAGGGAGATATTTCTGGCCACACCATACATAACACCCCACATCACAGCGGCTTCTTTACATCCTGACCACAGCTATGTGCTCTCCTATAAGGTCAGACCTTAGTGCTGGGGTAACCTGTGCCTCGGGCAGCTTACCCCAGCTCTAGGGATAGTGGTTGCTCCTTAATCTGTTATTCCTATGCCCTTAGTTCTTATTAACCAGTCCCTGATAGTCTTTGTGACTGTTAATAATTCTTTGTTAAATTTCCTCTGTTCAAAATACTGCATCATTCCTCTTTCCTGATTAGACCCTGATTAATACTATATACCATAACAAATCATTTCCCATGCAGAATGTTCCATTAAATATATCCTTAAAACTATGGAGTTATACAACTTCAGATACAGTTAAATAGAGAGGCAGTAGTAAAACACAGTAACCTAGGAGGAAGGGCATGACCCCAAGGAGGGCCTGTACAACTCTAGTCCCAAGAGTCAGAATAGCCCCTGTTCCTGATATTAAAGAAATAAAAAAAACCTGAAGGGTAACACAACTACTTAGTTCCATTTCCAATTTAAGGAGGCCCTTTGCTTCCCAAAGGGCATGAATGAGATTTAGATCTTTCTTCCCTTTTGTACTGTGCTATGTCAAGACGATGAGTTAACTCACACTCTCCATTTGGATCGATCTGAGCATGGTAAGCAAAGATGCAGAGACATATTTGAGTTAAATATTATTGAAAGTGGCAATTGCATTTCCACCCTCAAAGTAAATGTTGTACAAAAAAAAAAAAATACCACAAAATCTATCCCAAGTAAACTCTTCATTGTATGAGATGTATTCCAGTAAATATCTTGCATTTTCTATTATTTTATTAATTTGAGTTTTGATGTAATCTGTTTTGTCCTAAACTATGTAATAGTACATTAGAGGATGTTATAAATCTAGAAGAAAGGGGAGTTTAGAACGATTGCATCCTAATAGAAAGTGAAGGAAGGAGGGCACTAGCGAGCATCCAAAGCAGCTTACACTGATGCAGCACCACCTGTTCTTTCAAAGCCAGACACAGAAACATAATAAGCAGCTAAGATCCTAGTTGCAGGCCCCTGTGGATGACAGTTCCCCCTGCGTATCCTGCTTTCATCACCTACTCAACACAGCCCAGAGAATATGTAATCTCAGTGTTTAAACCAGCACTTTCTCTACGACCCCCTTTGCCAGCCTGTACCAAGCAGATGCCCTGCCCTGCCCACCTGCCAAGGCTGACAGCCAAGACATCACTGTGAGGTGGGTAAGAGCAGACTCCGCACCAGCCCGCCCTGCACTCCAATCCTGGTTTTACCCTTCCCTGTCCTGTGGCCTCGGGCCAAGCAGTTTATATTTCTGTGCCTCCCTTTCCTCAGCTGGGCAGTGGGGAGAAGACTTCTTATCTCCTAGGGTTACAATGAGGATGAAACTGAGCAGATATTTGAAAAGGTTCCCCACCCCCTGTCTCCTACCTGAGAGTCTAACCTCCTCAATAAAAATCTGGGTAGGATTATAAATTTGACTTATTTTTTAATTCTCCTCAGTGAACCAGACTGAAGTTTGCCATATATTAAAGGCTAGATAAATTCTTCTTAATGGAATATATGACATTAGCACTAATGTGTACTGTGGCTACACTTGATAAAATCCTTGACCTACAAATCATATTCTTGCCCCTACTTCCTCCCATGTCATCCTCTGCTTGCTCACAAGCTACATATTTTTATAACTTTTTTATTAAAGTAAAAATTATACATAAATTTGAGACAATAATGAACTTACTGTACCCCATGTTGCTTTTCCTCAGTAGCATATTATAGAAATTGCATTGCTACAGGAATGTAAAATCTTCCTAGCTCCCTAAAATCACATACATTGTAAACCAATAAATTCTAAACCATTTGTTTCACAAAAAATTAAAACATTTCCAATTAAGTATTCTTATTATACTTATTATACTTATTATACTTATTGTAGGATTGTGTAAAAAATATATAAACAATTTCTGATATGTGATAGGAATGAATAAATGTAAATTGCACTTACATAAAATAACTTAACAGCAAGAACAAGTGAGTGGATACATTATAGTTAGGTCTTTTTCTACATGAGGCTGGCATTTCCTAACTGAATTCACCACAATATTGGGCAATGATTAAGAGGAAAGTTATAGTTCAAAATGGTTCTCTCTAAAATAGGCTAAAAAAATGGCCTCATCTACCAAATTTAGTAGTCAAGTTTGTAAAATCACATTTCAACAAATCAGCTGATAGACAGCTATAATCAAATTCCACTTATCAAGGAATTTGACCACTGGGTCTTTTGTAGGATTTATCATTTATCTTCAGTTACACATGAAGTTCACTGTCTTGCTCACATAAGTGTATGGAGATCGACCTGGTGCCCTCTTTCCAATAAAGCCATTTCACAGTTACTGCATCTTACTCCAGAAAATGTATCACTGATGGGAGTTCTCCCCCGGGGCAGGGGATTCTAGAGGTATCAAACTTAGCTAAGTAGAAAATAATGGGGGGAGGGAATAAAACTGAAAATATTAAATTAGGCATAAAGGCACGTACCATCATTCCTAAATATATATATGAATACAATAAAATCAGTTGTAACAAAGATTGTCAAGGAGGTGGCTCATTTTGTTCTATTAAAAGATTCTAATATGATAACAAACTCAGGATTGGCTTTATCTCAACCTTATATACCTCAAGGGTATATAGAATGCATTTTACAAAGTCCCTGACCACTGTGACCTTAACCCCAGCACTGCCACTGCCTCCAGCACAGTCACAGCAACACCGGGATTTATCAGCTGGGCCACACTCCACCCTCACGTCTGATTCTGACTATTGACCTCCAGAAAAACAGCATATAGGGTTGTGGGGGGATGGGGGAGCGATAAGAATCAAAACACATAGAGGTTTAAAGTTGTTGAAATATAAAAGAAATACAAATAATGCATTGATTTTAAAGCATAGTTCTCTGGATGAGGCATTTACTTATTAAATAATCCTTCTTCTTAAACATGTTAATACAATAGAACCAACTATGACTAAATTTTAATTTAAAAAGAATATTTTTTATTGATGTTTTACAGAGAGGAAGAGAGATGGATAGAGAGTTAGAAGCATCTATGAGAGAGAATCATTGATCAGCTGCCTCCTGCACACCCCCCACCAGGGATGTGCCCGCAACCAAGGTACATGCCTTTGACCGGAATCGAACCCGGGACCTTTCAGTCCACAGGCCAACGCTCTATCCACTGAGCCGAACCAGTTTCGGCCTAAATTTTAATTTTTAACCTTACTCTAAAACTTAATACATATTGTAACCAAGTTAAGAGGTAATGTATATTGAAAAGCATTTCTGTATTATGATATAAAGTATATATTTAAGTTTATAATTACACACAAAACATTAAATTATATAAAAACTTTATAAATACCTATTACATACAAAACATGAAAAAGTATTGAAAATGTCATTCACTTTGTTGTTTGAATTTTTGATACCAGGCATGCTCATATTTAAGTTTTAAAATATTTCAAACACAGATCTTTCCTTTCTTCATGCTCTTAGTTGAATGTTAAGTACCTTAGGAGAGATTTGACTTCATTGTTTATTCACTCTGGTGTCAATTAATTTAAATTTAAATATTTTGCTGAGTTGATCTGGCATTTTGCCTAGAAAAAAGGAAGAGAGTTGGAAAAGAAAAAAATTGGGGTACAGTCTCCTGAATAAGGTGCTAGATGAGGATTAAAGTCATATAAATTAACTTTATTTGCAGGAGGTTGGGGGGACATGGTGAAGATGGAAGGATGAAAATATTTTTATTTCACTTAGTCCCTGGGAGACATGCGAGTGGTTTTCTTTAGAGAAATAATGGACAATCAAAGTTTCTGCAGGAATGTCAGGGTTCTGCTTTGAAAGCACCAACTCTTGGTCCCCTCACTACAGTCCTGGCTTCCCCTGGCCAATTGTGAAATTTCATATCATGTTTCTTTCCAATGACCCAAAAGGCTTCCCACACAACTCTTCACTCTTCTGTTCCATAGACTCACTTACCCAGAAACTATCCTACCCGAGCACTGATGTGATAAGCAGATTCTAAAACACCCCTAATAATCCCATCCTACATGATTCCTTCCCCTGTGCATATAATGGAATAGCACCCCAGGGTTATATTGCTTCATGGAAAAAAAAAGGAAAAAGGAAAAAGAAAAGAAAAAAAGACACTGCAGATATAATTAAGGTTCCTAAACAGTTGATCACAAAATATGGACATTATTCAGGTGGGCCAGGCCTAAATAGGAGAGCTCTTTAAAAGCAGAGTTTTCTCCAACTGATAGAAGAAAGTCAGGAGGAGTTAAAGCATAAGAAGCATTAAAAGTGCCATTGCTAGCTTTGAAAATGGAGGAGGCCATGTACAAGGCTCAGAGTGACAGCTGGCCAACAGCCAGCAAAGACCTCAGACCTACAAGCATAAGGCTACATTCTACATGAGCTTCAAGTAGATTCTTCCCCTGAGCCTCCAGTTAAGAGCCGAGTTGGCTGACACCTTAATTTTGATCCGTAAGAACTTAATAGAGCTAGCCTGGACTTCCAACTTTCAGAGCTCTGAGATAATGAATGGTGTTGTTTTAAGCTGCTAAATTTATGGTAACATTTTATACAATGATAGGGAAGTAATACAACTAGGACATGGCAGCAGTACTTCTACTCTGGCCCATGGATTTAGATCTCTCTCTCTTTTTTTTTTATTCCTATTGTTTATGTTTTAATCCTCACCCGAAGATAAGTTTTGGCTAATTGATTTTGAGAGAGAAACAGAGACAAGGAAGCATTGGTGTGAGGGAAATATCAATTGGTTGCCTCAAATACACTCCCTGACCAGGAATCAGACTGTAACTTTTTGGTATATGGGATGATGCTCCAACCAACTGAGCCACCCAGCCAGGGCTATTCTTTTATTCTTTTCTCCCAGTGGTTCATATGTGTAAATCCTGCCTCTTAAACAAAGTAACTAAATACATAAATGCAAAAAAAAAAAATCATAAAAACAAACAAATGTGAAGCCTGGTTAAACATTTCATACTTTTTTTTACCCTCATTTTCTGAGTAGAAGGAATCATAAAAATATTCACTAAATAACTGGTGATTAAACAATCATATACCACATTCAAAAAATGCCTTTTTAAGCATTGGATTACTTCAAATGAAATAATCGGTAAGATATCATATATTATCCCCTCATCCTTTTATCATCATCAAAATTGTCATTAACTGCCATTACTTGAGTTATTTATTTATTTATTTATTTATTAATTTATTTTTACTTCAGAGAGGGAGGGTGAGGGAGAGAGAGATACAAACATCAATGATAAGAGAGAATAATTGATTGGCTGCCTCCTGCACACACCACACCAGGGATTGAACCCACAACCTGGGCCTGTGTCCTGACCAGGAATTGAACCGTGACCTCCTGGTTCATAGGTTGATGCTCAACCACTGAACCATGCTGGCTGGGCCATTACTTGAATACTTTTACATACAAAGTGCTTTGCTTAATATTTCACATAGCTCATTTAATTCTTAAAACAATGCAGCAAGGCACAAAGGAACTGTGGTTCAGGAAGGGTAAGTTGAGGGGTACTTGTATATACTGTGGTTGGGAGGATGGTTAGGGGGGGCGTTTTAACTAAAAAGCTAGGAAAGGATGGCAATTCCCTGCAGAGAGTTCCATTTCCACCTCACACCATAGGGAATCCACATTCAGGGCTGAGTTTAATGTAGAGAATTTTTGTTTGGAAAAACAGAGAAGAGAATGGAAGGGTTTGACCAGCAAGGTAATCAGTTAGAAAATTTTTCAATAGCTCATGCAAAAGATTATGAAGATCCCAATCCTACTGGCCCTACAGCATTTTAACTTTAAATGTTTTTGGTAGCTGTGAGCTAAAGACAATGCACATATTTTTAACAGTTATAGTATGGCCTAGGAGAGCAGATACTAATCAAACATGTCATATATCTGCAGCAACAAATGAAAAGAAAAATTAGACATGGTGAAATAAATGGATTTATGTGAGGTTCAGTTTTGTTGCTTTACTACAAACTAAAATAAAGAGGGGGAAAAGAAAAAAAAAACTTTTTAGGTTTTAAGTTAGGGCTAAAAATGTGGACATGTATTAAAATAATTGGTAGCTATGAGGCCACAGCTAATGATATTCTCTGAGATAAGTTGGTAGAATGTTCGGTTTTGCAGAATACAGGATATCTGCTCTTGCATTTGACCTCTCCTTATAGCTATTGGATGACTTAGATAAACTAAGTCATCTAATTACATGCCCCAAATTTTTCTGATTGCTTTGTCTATGTCACTTATGAGCAGACTACTATGTTCTAAAGATTCTTTTATTTCCAATGCTTTAACAAAAGCACAGCTTATAAAATCATTGAGGAGGGATAGCTTTGCCAGACTACCAGTCTTGGGAAAACAACATGGTTATAAGAAATAAAGACAAGAGCATTAGAAATATATAGCAATAGGGTTTTAAAACTAGACTTACAGTTGATGCTTCTGGAAGAAAGAGAAACTATGAACACTTAGGAAGTGTAAATCATGAATTAAAAGTATATTGTCTTGTCAAATCTTATTCCAGTTTGTTTCTTGGCATCTCAAGGCATAAATGTTCTTAATTTTGATCTATTGGGATAAAGTACAATTCATTTAACTACATTTACAAAGACAAAATGAACAGAACTTGGTATCTGTTCAACTACTGAACTAACTCTCGGGTAATACCTGTGTCCCTCAGGGCAGCTTCTGGCACTCTGATGCTTCCTGGTGGCCGAAACAAACCCATGTCTTCTCAGTGTATGAGTCTGAGTGGAATGGAATCTACTTACACTGAATGTGAAAAAGATGGGGAAAACAGCAGGTCAATCCATGCTGAAGACTTTTTGACAAGGCTGAGATTAGCCACTGACATTCCTGGTAGCACACAAGATAAAACCTGACACCATTCCCACAGTCAAATTCTCTGCTCACCACTCCCAAGCCTAGAACTTGACCTTTGGGTTTGTTTTCACCTGACTCATCCCTAGTAACACAAAACATCGTTCCCATTGAATCCTAACAAGTAAGTTAAAGGAACAAGTTGGATATTATTGATACACTTGAAAGAATCAAGGGCATCCAATATCCTTTATCTCGCAGCCAAATCAAAGAATCTGCTTTCCCAGAGAATAACAATCATTACAGTCCACTGAGTCTTGCTTTTCCAATAATTTCTGTGGCAGCTGGCTACTGGGAAGTTGCTAGGGAATTAAAAGGAGGCAGCATGGGGAGGGGCAGATGGCTCCTTTGGGTTTATTTTGCCAAACATGGCAGCTGTGAAACCCACTATCATTCCAAATGTCCCTATAAAATGCCTGAGTGTGTGTGTGTGTGTGTGTGTGTGTGTGTGTGTGTGTAGGGGGTGGGTGGGTGGGTGGGGGTTGGCAAAGTAAAAGTAAGGAGGAGCCACAGAGCAGCCATCCTGACCTGTTTCTCTTTCTTCTGCTGTAATGTAAGCCCCAGAGATCACTAAATGCAGATGCGTAACAAGCAAATCCAGCCAGCACTGGATCCAGAAGTATCATCAGCTGCAGGAATCAGTGAAAACGTTTTCTTTACTAAAGTAAAACCCAGGAAGATAGCAACTGAACAGGAAAGAACAAAGGCAGCAGTGAAAGATGCAACTTAATTGTCAAAAGTAATTTTAAGAGCAGAAAATGTTTATTATATCATCAATCATCAGAATGAGATTATACTGATATTTGTTTCTGAGCATACAAAATGTTCCAGAGACACCCTAGAAATACCCCAATAATATGCCTAATATATATTAAGATGCCAGAGATTAATTCCTTAATTAAAACACACACATACACACACACACACACACACACACACACACACACACAGAGTATAAGTGTTTAACCAGATAAAAATAAATCACATAATGAAGAATTTTGAAAATGAGTCTGGGGTATCTAAAAACAATGAAAGTATAGCTCTATAATATAATGCTGATAATTGTTCAGATGTTTAGACTAATAAGAACTGAGAAAGAAGCAAATTCACGTTTGGGAAAAGAAAATTACTTGTGCTTCTTTTGTTAATGGCCTTTCAGTGTGACATCTGCATTTTAAAGAGCACGGCAGAAACTGCCCCCTGCAGATCTCTTATTCTCTTGGATTTTTCTACATCCTTGGAATTTCCTCACTTTGAAAAGTTTATAAAATTATAAAATCAAATTAACATTTATATAGTTTTGCCAAAGAGGAGGTCCATGTTCATTAGGTGGAGTTATGGAAGACTACTGTGCTGGGGGTGGGAAGGGGTTAGGGGGAGAATGTGGTCCTGCTCTGTATGCACATACGCACATGGGTGGATGCATATGCATCTAGTTATCTACCAAAACTTTATATTCAAATTTTTTAAATTATACAGTAAAATTCATATGCCTTTCTTCAGTGATCCAGTGTTAATTGTTGAATTTCTTTAACTTGGTGGAAAATAAGCTTAAACTCTTTATTATTGTATTAGAGACCTGGTGTATGAGATGTGGGGGCGTGGTCCTCAGGCCGGCCTGCACCCTCTCACAATTGGGGACCCCTAAGTTCTACATTCTCACTGGCCAAAGACTTCAGTGTCCTGACCTCCAGGTCCCAGGCTGCTTCCGATATTGCCTTAGGTCTGCAATCCACCATGGATATGATGAATACTTTTAAATGTGCCCACTGAAGCCAGAAATGCCCAATAAAGGAGAAAGCCCAGCTTTTCAGCAGGCATCATGGAACCTGACTGGAGGCAGCCCAGAACCTGGTGTAGGCATTGCTAAGAGCTTCCTGAACAGCGGGAACAGTTCCAGCTTTGGTTTGGTGACTGTCCTCCCGAGAGCACAGGAAAGACGGCCCTGAGCAGTGAGGCAGGGTTGCCTCCTCTCCCTTCCTGTCAGCTGTCGCTTCTGCTATCAGAGCGCCTGCCACTAACAGCCTCCCCGCTTGTGATCTGCTGTTTCCAGTCAGTGACCTGGGAAATCAGATGACCAAAGCTGTTAGAACTGGGTGTCAATGGAGAGCCGAGTGCTGAGAGATAGACAGAGATCATCTCCTACAGGAGAGCGGGCAGCAGGCTTCCTGGTAGCCGTTGCTTCTCAGAGCTTTTCTTAACCAATTCTGTTCTTGACAGTCTCACAAAGCTGACCGCCACCTGCAAAGGTTCCTGATGTATGGTACAGTGGAGAATGCACGAGAATGAAAGAGAGATATGCACCTTCTAGGGCAGGTGTCCAGCACCTAACCCGGGAACCTTCAGGCTCAATCTCTCTCTGATCCACTTTCTCACTAGCAAAATGGGTATAAGCATATAGTCAGTGAAGTATAATAAATTAAAAACTATAAACTGCTTTAGAATAGGCTATTATAAAAATACTGATATTTACAAAGAACTATCATCAGTTTTAAAGGTCTACAAACTACATCTGCGGGCCAAATTCAGCCTGCCTTTGTAAATAAAGATTTAATGGAACACAGTCTTGCCCACGTCTTCATGGATTGTCCATGGCTTTTCTTGTGCTACAATGGCAGTGTTCAGCAGTTGCATCAGAGATCATCATATGGCCCACAAAGTTGAAATTATCCAATCCTATTTTTTAAAATATATTTTTATTGATTTTTTTACAGCGATGAAGAGAAAGGGATAGAGAGTTAGAAATATTGATGAGAGAGAATCATCAATCAGCTGCCTCTTGCACACCCCCTACTGGGGATGTGCCCGCAACCAAGGTAGATGTCCTTGACCAGAATCGAACCTGGGACCTTTCAGTCCACAGGTGGACACTCTATCCACTGAGCCAAACCGGTTTCGGCTATCCAGCCCTTTCCAACAAGTTTTTCTGATCTATCTTCTTAGGAGGTGCTTTATTTTCAAGCAAGTCAGGTTTCATTTCCTCCCACACACACACAAAAAAAAATCCAATTGCTTAATATGGCGTATTTCACCATGTAAACCATAAGTTTAACAGGAGACCTTCCATCATAATAATGTTATATTAGTAACATACAAGAAATGTATTACACAAGTTTTCTGCTTGTGAATCCATTACTGTGAACAGAAAAGTCCTTGGCATTATCTAATTTTAGAGGAACAATAAGCACAGAGCTGAGATTTATTTCTGATGTGCATTTTAAGGGGTGGGGGGAATCAGTATTACATTATCCTTATTGTGCCTCACAGCAATGAGGGCCGCAAAGCTGCCCAAAGCTGTTGGTGCCAAACACACTGTGGGAGCTGAACGATTAATCTACATGACATCTCCAACGTTTCCCCTTCCTAATCAGGCCTAAGCATCATGGGACATCCAGCAAACCAACAAGCAAAGCTGGGTGCCCTCGTCACTCCCAGCCTGGCAGCACTGCTCTTTTAGAGCCAAAAGATGAGGGCCTTCCCTGTGACATAAACAGTCCTCTCTTCGGTTGCTTACTTCTTCCCTGAGATGACAAGCCCGTCTATGATCCTGAACCTCACCCCAGTGTGCACCTGACCATGCCACCTGTCACGGAAAGAAACACCTCTTGTGATTCAATATAAAATGGACATGAGGGTAAGTGGCTCTAGAATATGCTTGTGTATTCTACCAAAGAGTTACAGGAATAGACTATTGTAACATGTTTGTGAAAAACTGAAGACGTTTCATGGCCCATTCTCAACACCTAGGAGAAGGTGGCCCAGGGATTGACCTATCCCCAGTCTCTCTCAACTTTTCACCAAAGCAGACTGTTGGCACAGTTGAGAATTACTGACTTCCTTACTTTGGCTTCAAGCCGCTCCCTCTCTCTGACCCCCGCCTTTTCTTTCTAGGCCCATTTCTCCCAGTCCTTATCCATTGACACCTCCTGTTTTCCTCTCTGTGGGCTCTGAAGTTGCTCTAGTGCTGAAAGATCTGATAAATGCCTTAGTGTCAATGTATTCCTCTCCTGTATAAAGAGGAGGCAGAGTGCTACAGAAGAGGAGCAAAGAATAGGTCAGTTCATACATACCATTAGAACTAAGATTAAACTTTTTAAAATATATATATATATATATTTTATTGTTTTTTTACAGAGAGGAAGGGAGAGGGATAGAGAGCCAGAAATATCAATGAGAGAGGAACATCAACCAGCTGCCTCCTGAACACCAACTACCGGAAACATGCCCGCAACCAAGGTACATGCCCTTGACAGGAATCAAACCTGGGACCTTTCAGTCCGCAGGCCGATGCTCTATCCACTGAGCCAAACCGGTTTTGGCTGCACTTAATTCTAACAGGAAGGCATAACTATGATTCCTACTGCACAAATGAGAAAATCGACATGTGAAGAAGCCAAGTCATTTGCCAAGGTCTTATCAGGTCCTGTTGGCAAGCCTGGATTTATAATATATTTTATTCATTATACTTAACTGTCCCTCAGGTTGATCAGTTATGTAAGACCTCTAAAACTCTCCTAATTTTGTATATATGGTGCAAACAAGGGCCCTCATATTGGTTGCACATTTACATATCAGAGCTACAAATTCCACATCAATAAAATGGAGAATAAGACCTTTTTTTTCTTTCATAGAATTGTGATAATCAAATATGAAAACAAGCATGAAATCCTGTCCAAACTAGGAGGCAAGGTACACATACAGTATAAGGTGGATTATGTTGTACCCATTGTAAACCAGGAAGTTAGCCATCATTATTAACACACCAGAGTCAAATGTAAAGAAAGTAGCAATTATTTTGGTGAAGTACTGCTCTAAACTAGAATATTATAAACTATCCAGTCTGTTAGTAATACCTGACATAAAACCACCACTGATTAATCAATAAATATCATGCAACTGTTTCAGTAAAATGCACTCTCCAGGGTACTCCCTGATTCATTTATTAATCACCTTGCCTTATTTGATATGCTCCCAGCATCTGCCTGAGATGTGTTACTCTCTAATTATATATCCAAACTTTCTTTAAAAAATTGAAGGTTCAAACTATACATTCGCTATGACATCAAAAGATCAGGCGAGCCACTCCATTTTCAGTTTCTCTGACTCAACTTTTTGGAGTTTTTGTAATTAATTATATTCCATTGTTCCTGGTCATCAATTAACTCAAAAATGTTTCTGAGATGGTGAGTATGCTGAAGGAGGCGGAATTGAATGATAATTTGAGACTGGTAGGACACTAAATTTCTCTCTTGTAAATAATTAAAGTAGATAACGTATGCCTTTATTTATAGCTTCCAGAAATATCCGGCTCGTTCCTGTGCACTGCCCTGTCAGCTAATCATCATTGGTCGGGACCTGACGTGGGCCACTGTGCTTCATTCTCCAGGCCCACCTCCCCCTGAAGCCATCCAGCGCAGCCCCCCCAAAAGTTAAAGAGGCCACCGCAGCATAGTCTCTGGAACTCTCCACCCAGCCAAATGTTTTTTGTTTTTTTTTAATTTTTCTTTTTTTAAAATATATTTTATTGATTTTTTACAGAGAGGAGGCGAGAGGGATAGAAAGCTAGAAACATCGATGAGAGAGAAACATCGACCAGTTGCCTCTTGCACACCCCCCACTGGGGATGTGTCCGCAACCAATGTACATGCCCTTGTCCAGAATCAAACCTGGGACCCTTCAGTCCGCAGACGGATGCTCTACCACTGAGCCAAACTGGTTTCAGCCAGCCAAATGTTTTGATGCATAAAAATGTAAAGGATGAAAAGGGGTAAAATGTCAGTTTACCTGTTTCAATCTCCCAGATGTAAACGGAGTCATCTGCACACCCAACAATTAAAAAGTTCTCCACCGGGTGCCACTTGATCACCTTCACCGGGAACAGGTGCTTCCGGGCACAGAAGAGGAACCGCTTCTCCTCCAGGTGGAGGAGGGCCACGGAGTGGTCGCCGCACACACAGAAAACCACCTGGTTACTCCTCAGCTGTGGGGGGAGCAAACAGGCAACATCGTTTGTAACTAAACAGCCAAATGCTTCCTTGAACATTGATTCTGACCCCCCCCCCCCTGCTAATGCAACATGTTTATGAAAGCCCCATTAGTAAAAAGACACTCTACAGCCCCCCTCCACCTAACACGCTAGAGGAGAGCTTTAGACACCGCGTAGATTTTAAACCCAACACCCTCTCTCGGGAAGGTCAAGAGATGCAAATAAAAAGGAGAATTCCAGGCCAGATCCCCTTGTAAGATAAATGAAGGACTTGACCATCACTCAGCAAATTCAGGCAGTGTGAGGCCGACATCGGAAATAATGCAGAGTGAAATAAACCCCAGAGCTCATTTGTTGCCACAAAAAGAAGCTATTTGTAGACACAAACTTAGGCCCAAGGGTATCATGAGCTGGTATTTTCCACTTAAAGCCTCAAAATGTGATTTGGTGCTGTTCCCAGAACTATACAGATTCTAATCCAAACAGGAAACTCAGTGTGGACACAATTTAAAAGAAGTCAGCATGAGATAGTTCCCAATTAATGTTCCCTCTCAAAGACACAAGGACCAAAAATAGGCTCATAAGGATAAAGGTTCTTAAGATACTTTGGAAAAAGTCAGCACAGTTTAGGTCAAATGGCATCCATGCTGTTGATACTGAAGGTAATCGGGGAGGAGTTTATAGCAGCTCTGTGTGTGCCTCCCCACCACTCATACAATAGTCAGACCATAGATGCAGGTGGGGTGTGGCAGGTGGGCCAGGAGGAAAGCAGGTAGTGGCTTTTCTACCTTCTATTTCTTTTCTCATCGCCTTGCTATATGGATGTTCTCACTTTCACAAAGGCAACTAGCCAGTTTCAGCTGCTATGTTTAAAGCATCAGTTGGGATCCCTTGAAAATCTCCCAGTGCCCATCATTGACCACATTCAATGGGGCCTTGGGGAGCACGTTCTTTTTAAGGAGAATACAGAAATCCTGAGGGAAACGAAGTCACACAGTGTCAGGTGAATGGATGGGGAGAGCCTGGACTTGAGAATGGGGAAGATGGCATTGCCTCCCCCATATTACTTCCTGGAGAATGTGCACAGCCCACAGCCTCTAGAATGGACAGCCCGATGTACTTCAGATAAAAACATACAGATGTGAACATTAGGCCAATACGAATCTTTTCTCCAGGCATTTGAATTGTAAAGCTAAAAGAAGGCATAGGGAGAAGCAAGAGGAATGAGCAATCACAGAAAAGTAAACTTCTGAGGTACGGAGACTTGAGGAGTAACCTTGGTTTCTGTATTTCAATCCAAGTTCCACCAGGGCCTTCCTGTAGTGTTTCAAATTGTATGTATAACGATTGCCTCTTATGCCCTTTCAGTAACCTCCCTTGTTAATTTGACTTGGTTTGAATGGGTTCTGATCCTTAGAGTTAAATTATCTGAGGGAAGCGGAGGTAAAAAGGTCAGGAGAAGAACTGACTTGGGCTACCATGCTGGAGCTGAGGGAAAAAATAGTTTAAAAAAGGAAATAAAAGATATAGCAAGATATCCCAAATCAGCACATGGAAGTTTATTATTTTAAGTCAATTAGCTTTATTTCAATGTTTTATTAAATTATTTGTATTGCTGAAATATTGCTTTATTTATGTCTACTAAAAAGCACAGTGTAAGATTTGTCCAAGTTTACTTAAAGATGATTTTTTTATAATCTTACTATGAAGAAATAATTTTTTACATGCCAATTAACTAACTTAAAAATTCAGGAAACTCAAAGGGTGAGTTTAACAAATATATAAGACCTATGGAATTTAAATCTACATTACATAATAAAATTATACCTGAAAGTATTTCCATTTGCCCCCCACAAAGTAGATGCTCATAAATTTGTTTATTATTTGTTAAAAATATGGAATAACAAACAAAAATTTATTTAAGAAAAAGAAAATTTAACTATCAATAGTATTAAAAAAATAAATTGTTGAAGGCGAAACTCTTTAATTTGTACATTCCTGTATATTTGATTTTTTTACATTGTCATCACTTTTATAATTTTACTCCATTACAAATTAAAAACTAGGAGAAAACAGACAAGAATGTAAGTACTTTAGAATTAACTGGCTTTTCTGAAGGCAAGAGTTGACAAAACCTTTACTTTAAAATCAAATTATTTGTTTAAGCTGTAATAATAAAATGCATATAAAAAGATTAGAGAGGAACACATAAAATCATCTAGTTTTAATGTTAAATAACTTTTGAATTTATGTGTTATATTTTACTATTTGTCTGGACTTACTCTGAAGTTCTCTGGTGGCATCAAAAGACTTGTTACTGGACCAGCTTCCAAAAAGAATTTATGCAAAATTCCTTCAGTAAAGATATCCCACATGATGACACAAGAGTCCTGGTCCCCAGACACCAGCCAACTCTGGTCCAATTTTGAAGAGAGACCATGTGGGTAAAGTAATGAGATAACACTTTGGTGATGGCCTTTGAGAACTTTGTGAGGGAGGGAATCTGAAAAACAACCAACACCAAATGATACAAAAGTTATTTTTGTTCAAGAAATAGCCCTGAGATTGTCTTTTATAAATTTTTAATATAAGAAAACTATACAAGTGAGGCAATTGGCTAACAAAATTACTAAATAATCTTTGGACAATCTCAAAGGCAAGTGGCTCCTCCTAAGCTAGATCAGAGCTATTGACACCCAGTCTCCACACTGTTTCTTCTTTCATTAGTTAACTGAAAAATTTGGAAAGGACCACAGACCACAAACTTTCCTTATTCAAATTAAAATGAGTCCCAAAGAGTGATTATTACTTCTTTAAAGAATCACTATTTACTTATATTTCATCAGATGTGCCCTCACTTTATATCCCCTGTGCAAACCAAGATAAATAGTAATTCATTTTAAGAGTTAGTGGTCAGGCTGGTTTTTTTCAGTGGTTAGAGCCTCGGCCCACAGACCGAAGGATCCTGGGTTCAATTTCCAGTCAAGGGCATGTGCTCAGTTGCAGGTTCTACCCCAGACCCCAGATTGGGGCCTGAGTGAGAGGCAACCAATCCATGTGTCTTTCTCACTTTGATGTTTCTCTCTCCCTCCCCCCGCTCCCCCAAAAAAATTGATTTAAAAAAATATCCTTGGATAAGGAATAAAAAAAAAAGTTAGTGAAAATAAAACCTACTAGTCAAATGCAATTTTCTGCGTAAGACAAAACAACCCTGGTAAAAACTGCTAAGGTCTTAAGCTTTTTCACTAATTTTAGCAGCAGCCATTGAGCTGTATAAGAGGACATTACTCCTCCTTGGTTCAGTTCATTGCTATTCACAGCTCTATTTCAGTCAATTACTGAGTCACAAGTTAGTAAGAAGCCAAAGTAAGCTGAGAACATTAGTAGACAAGGAGAAAAGTTTTTCTTTTTCTTCTTCTTCTTTTTTTAATGAGATTTGGCCTTTACCATTAAGGACCTTGCAATCAAGTAGGATTGGTGGAATAAAACATAGAATACAAATTCATCTACACATCTCCAAATCTCAATCACCTACATTTCCTGCCTTTACTTAAGACAACTTACTACATAAGTCTTTATTTAATAAGTATTCCCTGTTGCAATGCTCAAAGTTGTAGAACAGCATATTTAGATTTCATTAACAAAGAATAAAAATTAAAACAGGAAGATACCTTTTTCTACTGTGTGGCAAATATTAAAAAGTTTACTAGCATACAAAGTTGGCTAAGACTTGAGGAATAAGGCATTTGCATAAGCTGTTAGTGGATACACATAGACATAGGTGCATGTTCTTTGGAGAACGTTTTTAGATAAATTTTCAAAATTAATATTTCACACAAATGTTGATTCAGTAATTCTGGGAATTAATACTATAGATAATACTCACATATATGTGCAAAGATAGTTAATTCTGCATTGTTTCAGTAGCCAAAGCTTTAAAAAACTTAAACATCCATGAACAACGTTACTTTTAAAAATTAGAATTTGATAATTATTAATCATTTAAATTAGCTCATAAATAATGTGCTCTAAAATATTTTATTGAGATTTGTTTAAGGACATTTCAGTAAAGTGTGCAGAATATGTTTCCATTTGTATAAAATAATTAAGTAAATGCATATTGCTAAGCTGGTATATGCTTATATATGCATAGAATTTTTGAGAAAGGTATAAAGAAATGCATTAGCTGTTGCCTTTGGTGAAGGAAACAAGAAACTCAAGGAAGGACAGAAACACTTCTCATTGTATAATGTTCTGTTTGAATTTTTAAAAAACATATTACTTCAACTTAAAAACATGTTTTAAAGTTAACAAATTTATTAGCAAATGCCAGCAAACATTTAAGCTTCAGCAATCTTCTTAGTACAATTTGTTAAAGTTGAAACTTAGATAAATTAAATAAATAGGGTTAAGTAACATTCAATGACCTTTTAATAGAGAACCTCCTTCCAGAAGTCCTGCTTTGGCAGCACTCAAAGCCTGAGTAATGATAATGTTCCCATCTTCACAGCCACATACTAGTTTATCAAGACTTGGGACATACACTGATGAAGTGACCACCACAGTTCCAGCTCCATCTTTAAACCCAGAGAAGTAGTCGATAATGCTTTGTGACATGATATGATGCTTATCAAAATTATCTTGAAGGGTCCAGGTGGTAGTTATTGGTATCTCTAAAAGGAAAACATACAAGAAGGGAAATTTTGGTTTATTTAGCCAGCATAGATTGGGAAAATATTATCAAGACACCGTCCCTTGGGGGGTACATAGAGATTCCTTTGTTAACCTAATTGTGGCTATTGGCATAAACTCCCCAGCCAAACTGCCTCCTGAATCCGCTGTCTTCATTCCAAATGCAATTTATTGGCCCTCCGTCCTTCGAGGAGCCTTGAAGAATAAATGTGTATGAATGCATTCATTTTAGACTTAGGTTTACTGAACAGAACTAGGGAACTACTGCAGTGATGTAAACTGTAAGACCAATCTCATGAGTTCTCCATTTGCTTTAGCAATGTTAAGAAAGAAAATTGTAGGTTTTTTAGTTGTGTGAGATAAAGAGAAGGAATTTGTTATTTTAATGTCAAAGATAGGAACATCTCAAAATTGTACCATAACCCTAGGCAACTATCTATGGCTACCAAATGTGCTGGTTACCATTTTATGTAGCTGACAATCCAAGCATGAGAACTGGGCATTGGACAGGCTCAGGAAGTGAGAGAGGCTTGGCATTCAGGACAGCAGAAGGCAAGTTAAAGCCAACCTATCTCACTATGAACTGGCCTCTGTGGCCTTAGGATCCACATGCAACAGTGACTGTGAAACCCTCAACCCCAAAACAGACTAGCACCAAGAGTTGTCATGAATGTCTATGGCTCTCATTACAAAGAAGGTTGACTGGACATTTAATGCTGCGGCTGTAAGTAGAACAGACATGAAAAATCCTAGAGCCGCCATCAAGTGGCCTCAGCAGTGGGCATGGCATATTTTTTTAACTCTTAAGATTGGCTTGTAAGAAACTTTTCCACACACTACACCAAGCTCTTAGTCTATTTCTCGATCCATTTCTAATTCATTTAGGTCTAAAGAAACCATTTTGAAAACATTTGGGACAAGGACACTAAAAGTGATACCAGTGAAGTAATTTACTAATGGAAACGCAAGTATAAAGAACCATGATTCAGCTGTACCCCAGACAAAGATTCACAGAGGTGACAAACTGGTTAGGAATAAATGGGCAAGAGTAAGATGGGGTTCCTCAATTTGGAACACACTGTTTCAGGAGTTTGAAAGTTCTCCACAATAACATTAACGTTGAGGATTTCAGTGATTTATTCTAAGAAGAAATAAAATAAGCAAATGTGAAATCATCTAGCCATTCAAATTGCCAGGTGTTTTAGTGCCCGTGTTTATATATGTGCTTCATGTTCGAAGCAGCTGTAATAATCCCGATAGAGAAATTGGCTGAAAAAAGGGGGTACAGCATATGGACATGACAAAATAAAAAAAATATGAATACGGTGTAGCAGCCTCCTCTATATTGTTATTGCCAGCATCCATTTTACTTCAATAAGACATCACTCATGTTAAATTAATGTTATTTTGTATTATATTGGCTGTATAGCTGCATAAGATCTATAAGGGATTTATGTTGGCATCTAGTGCATAGTAGTACATGAGAAATTCTTTCCTGTTTGTAGCTCATGTTTCTCAACTTAGAAAAGCACAGAGTTAATTATAAACTGGTTCTCAGGAGACATGGGAAAGTCGTCTTACCTCCAGGAGAGCCATCAAACTTGGACACAGGAACATCGGGGATGTGCCACAAAGTAATTCTCCCTGAAACTTCTCCAGAGAAAAGTACCTTATAGAAAGGCTCTTTCCTTTCATTCATGTAGCCCATAACACAGGGCAGGCTCTGGTCAAAACAAGAAGTTAGCTTTTATGAGGGAAGATTTCCAAGCATAAAATGACAGCCACTGTTTTTAAATGAAGGAACAAAACTTCATAGATGAACTAAGTTTTAATTCCCACTGTTTCTAAATTTGCAAGTACTTATAATCTTTTATTCAAGACAAAAACATTTTCATAAAATAAAAAGAAATGCCATCAGGTAGACTTCAGAGTTAATAAGAATATCTAACATTTATTGAACATGTTCTGTTTGTATATTATATATACTACTAGGAATTTTGCATGTATTCAGTTAAATAATCCTCTCAATAATCCTGTGAAGTTAGTACTATTATTGTCTTCACTCTACAGATGAATAAACTGAGAGTGAAGATTTAATTTATTGAAGGTGATATAGACGGTAGTGAACTGGAGCCCAGCAATTCTGTCTCAAGAGCCCTTATCTTGATAACAACACTCTACTGTCCACTAAGAAGGCTTCATTTTTTATGTTCCATCTGTCCATTAAAATAGTAACAACTAATGTTTGTATAGTAATTTTGTGTAATTAATATACTTTCCACTTTCTGTTGACCTTTTTTTTTTTTTTTTCAAATTCAACATACTTGATATCAAATTTCCTGTGGCCACAAAGAAAAATAAGAATAAGTCCATAAATTGTTAAAATATGTATACTATACGACTTTAATATACATAAACATTATATTGTATTGGTATAGTGTATAATGATGCTATATGTTTAGAGAGAGTTACAATTTTGCTGAGGGAGAATATGAATATTGCACCAATGCTCTGAAAGATAAGTTTCCATTACTGAATGAGGCTAGCATTTCCTTAGGACCCCAGTGCAGTGTAGAAGTTCTTTGGATAGATAGGGCTTATGCAGAAGGGACCAAAATGATCAGGTGATTAGAAAAACAAAAATTACTTTTGATTTATAATAAATAAAAGGAACACTGAGAAGAAAGCCAACTGAAGGTGCCAGAATGAAAGATGCCTAAGAAACATCTCTCTCATCGATGTTTCTAGCTCTCTATCTCTCTCCCTTTCTCTCTGTGGAAAATTAATAAAATATATTTTTTTAAAAAAAGTCAACTGTAATTAAAAAATGTTTAATTAAAAAAAGACTAAGAAAGTGAATTTCTTCATCAGAAAATACATATTTGAAGGTCCAAACTTAAATAAATTAGTGGGGAAATTCTATAATTTATCTTTAGAAAATATTAGGGGCCAAAATACTGCTACATTCAATCCTCACAACAAAGCTACAAAGTAAGTAAATATTGTTATTCTACTTGTTATGGAGATAAGGAAACTTAAAATAGAATGAAAATAAGAAACGAATCTAAGACAGTTCAAAAAAGATATGTAATCCTCTATAATCCTAAGAAATGAAAAGAAAAACAGTTGATATGAAGTCAGTTCTCTGAATAAACCTTGCTTTGTCTGGTTTTTAAGATTCAGGAGGCGATGTGGGGTCTTAGAGTTCTCATAGCCACATCATTGTAAGTGTTAGAATGGCGTTGATAAAACTTGGTTAAATTAACTTCTCAAATACTCTCAGCCTTCAGGAACCTTAGAATTGACCACCAGTCCAGCCTCCCGTCATATGTTGATGAGAATGAAGCTCTGAGAGGCTGGTGGGTTACTCAAGTTGGGGCAGCGCATCTCTTCCCTCCCAGCAACTTGTGCTGTTGTTCCCTCACTAGTTTGGCAATTCACCTGACTGCCTGCTCAGAGTCTCTTACCATATGAATTCTGATCGTTCATCCCAGGATGCAGTACCCATGACAAAGAGTATCCATTCTCCAAGATGTAATAAAATAGTCATTGAGAGTGAATTCTTGGGGGCTAAGTGCCTGGATTCAAATACTGGTTTTAGCACATACCAACTCTATTAAAGGAGCTAATTACTTTAGACAATTTACTTAACTTTTTTATGTCTCATAGTCCCTAGCTATGGGATGAAAGCTAATAAAGACACCTACTATGGCCCAGCCTATGTGACTCAGTGGTAGAACATTGAACAATGAACCAGGAGGTCACAGTTCAATTCCCAATCAGGGTGCATGCCTGGTTGCAAGCTCAATTCCACAGTATGGGGCATGCAGGGGGAAGCCAAGCAATGATTCTTTCTCATCATTGATGTTTCAATCTCTCTCTTCTTCCCCCTTCCTCTCTGAAATCAATAAAAACATATTTAAAATATAAAGGCACCTACTATGTGGGATTACTGTCAGGACTGAGTTGATGAGGTAAGGTGCTTGGAATGGGGCCAGGCATTTGGTACACACTCAACAAATATTAACCAGTCTTATTATCCACTTTCAGAACAACTGAGAAACTCAATCCAGAGACCCATTACCAGACTCCCCAGCCAAACTGCCTTGGCTCAAATCCCGAGAACTAACCTCTCTGAACATCAGTTTTAAAATGGGAACATGGTGGTTACTCGTGTAAATGAAGCCGTGTGTATGTATGACAGTTACAAGAACTATCATCACCACCATTGTCATTACTCAGTTCACGTACCCAAATGTCTTACCTGCAACCCTCAGGTTGTTTGTGTCCCTGTTACTCTCCCTCAGACTGCAGCCTTACTCCTCAACAAAGACCCTGGGAAGCCCGGCTCCTCATCGTAACAGCCACAGGCCTCATCAGATATGACCGAAAGCTTGGAAGACTAAGAAAGCTGCTGAAAGGAAGGGGAGGCCAGTTCTTGCTACTACAGCTCCATGAGCAGGTATGTCCCCTGCATCACAAAGGGTGACCCTGAGAGCATATCACTATCAATTCCTGAGATTTAGTTCTATCTACCCATTCCTCCCCAAAAAAACCCAGTCAACACTGAATGCTTACACTGCACCCTTTCCTAAGCTCTCCAGGTCTAACAAACTCATCTCCCCACTCCACCAACATGCTTTCACCACCTAATTGCAAGTGCCACTAAGAAGTTTTATAATGAGTGAGTAATGATGACGTTTTGAATAAGGAGAATAATATCTGACTTCCTTTTTTTGTCTGGATAAAGGGCGAGCAAGGGCTTAGGGTAGAACATCATCTCTCAGTTTTAGACCATTCTGGTATATTGCACTGGTTTACAAGCACTACAGACACAACTTTCTAAACAACAAGCACTGATAGAGGGCCCATCAATATTTATCTTCACATTTTGAGAAACAAAACAAGGTAGCTTCCCATAAGATTAGTATATTTTAAAGTTGCTCTGTAATTGCTGTATTTTTTCCTTATAATTATGTGTACAGAGTTTATACTTGCAGTAGACTAGAAGCTCCTTAAGGACACTACGTATATGTAGCTTTTAGGGAAAACTGTGCTTTGTAAAACTGCAATCTAGAGGTAAAAAAGGAAAAAAGAGCAGGCCCTTTCAAAAGAACTAAAAACGCCTCTTGAGTCGGCCACAATGCTGCTTTTGTGATCAGTGGGACACAGATGCATTGCTGCCCGCAGAGGAAGGCAGAAATAGCTCGCCGAATGCCATAATTCCAAGGTCTGCCTCCGCCCCAGCGGTACCAGTAGTTCTAAATTTTGGCTGACAGCTTCTTAATCAACTTTTTTGCAACAAAACCTCACAGATATGTCAGCGGAACAATCGCTGAACTGTAGGATTTCCGACAGCTATGCTGGCTGATTATGCAAACCGTCACTCTATTACAATTAACATGCTTCCTTGGTTGACACATCAGTGATTCAAAACTCCTCCATTCTCCATGAAATACCTTTTTGATAATTAACTGATGACTAAGTCCAATAGGTTTAAAAAAAAAAACCAACACACCACTTTGGTTAACACTACTATAACAAAATAACTGCTTAAATTTTCAGGCTTCACAGAGTGTCAAAGATATAATTCCACCAAGTAAAAGCTCACAATTATATCCTCAAATTTGTAAGGAATCATAAATAAATTTGTTTTAATTAGATCTGATATTCATAAAAAGAGCTAAATATATGTGAAAATGATTTCAAATTTTTTTTAAAAGTGAGATATAAACATTTTGATAAAGTTTAAAATTTGGAAAGATACGTTAAAAGATTAATCTTATATCAAACCATATATTAAAAGGATCAGTGAAAAGTGTGTGTGTGTGTGTGTGTGTGTGTGTGCAAGTGTGTGTGTGCATGTGTGAGTGTGTATACAGAGAGAGAGAGATCAAATAAAATAAAATGTTGGCAACTGGTAGATCTAAGCAAAAGGTAAATGACTGAAGATTGAAATAATTTTGCAACTTTTCAAATGTTTAAAAAGTTTTCCAATTACAGTGAGTAAATACACATGATCAAACATACTTACAATGAATATTTATGGTGGCAGAGTTGGAATTTTCATTCCTCCTTCTTAAAAAACATTTATCATTTTTCTATAACAGATACGCATTTTTGAATAAGACTTGAAAACAGGGTGTTGGTTTTTTTTAAATGCAAAATTTTCTCTTTAGTAGCCACTAACTGTTAGATTTGATTTTCTCATTAACAAATTGATGTGATTCTTCAATTCAATTTTTCAAGCCTGACTCTGTTACAGACAAAGCAGCACTTAACTGAGAACCGGAGCGAAACAGCACTGAGCAGCCCCTTTTCTTGCATTACCTTATTTTCCTGCACAGACGCAGAGCACAGTAAATGAGGATAAATGGTCTCTCTAAGCACTCTTCCATCAGCAGGGTATATGCTTTTTGAAAGCCCACTGCGTGGCAGAAAAAAAAAAAAAGAAAAAAAAAAAGCAAAGTTTAAAACTTTGGGGCTCTTTATTCGTGTGCATTTTTTCCCCCCTCCCCAATTTCAAAAGCCGGATGGTACCATTCAAGTTTCTAAACTCTAGTTAGAAATTGTTGGGTTAATAATTACAAGTGACTTTTTGAAAGCCCAGCACCAGCTGTACAAGTTATACATGGCTAATCTCATTCCTCCATCCCCTGCTGTTTTATACAAAGGCCCAAGCCCACCAAGCCCAGAGTAAATCTTCCAGTGCCAAAGTTGTTTTGTTCTGGTTTTTGATCATGGGCAGCATGCGGGGATCTTTCCATAATAAACCTCCCAAAGTTCATTTCCAACCTGAATATTTTGTATGCCGCTCCCATCTGAGCCCACCTGTTCAGCAGCTGATAGATGTAACTGTGACCATCTTCTGTCCAGATGATGATTCTGTGGGCAGCAAGCACCTCCCCACCAGCAAATAGCTGCCCACTTCTACTGACTTCAGTCCGCAGAAGGGAAAAATCGCAATAATCGTAAACCTAAAGCCCAAAATGAATGATGCACATTAGCAAAAGCTTCCCATCTAACCTGCCAATGAGGTGGAAGATAAATTGTGCTCATCAAGACTATTTAGTTGGCAGTATTAATGCAACAGCATACTAAGTATTGATGATAGCTCACACTGTACTCAGGTATTAAGATATTCTGCTAGTACTTATTTTTTTCTTATTGTCCTAAGGTAGGTTTCAGTAGGTAAACTTTATTTGGCTAATATGCCCATTAAGCACAGAGATTAGAAATCCCAAAATCTCTCTATAGTTTTATTCTTCCCATATGGGTAATCTACTTTAACATTTGAAAATGTGCTACACAAAAAAGTCTAAATAGTAGAGGTCATGTGTTAGACCATACACTTAATATTTTTGTTTTAAAATATATCAGCATATACATAAGACAATATAGAGTCATTAACTGAACCCCGTATATGAAACACCAAAGAAAAAGAGAGTGCTATCAAGTGATGATAACTTTGCTTTTTTTTTTTTTTTTAATCTTCTTGGAGACATCAGTAAATCTATTTACAAAAAAAGAAATATACATTCCCTAAAAAACAAATGTAGTGACAAAGCAAACAAAGAAATACATCCTTTATAATAAAAGGGTAATATGCAAATTGGCTGAACAGCAGAAAGCCTGGTCACTATGAAGCACACTGACCACCAGGGTGCAGATGCTCAACACAGGAGCTGCCCCCTGGTGGTCAGTGCACTCCCACAACGGGAGCACCGCTCAGCCAGAAGCTGGGCTCATGGCCGGTGAGTGCAGCAGTGGTGGCGGGAACAAGGGCACCTGAACTGCGAAAGGGTGCAGGCTGGACAGAGGGACTCCCCTCCCCCCCTGAGAGCACAAATGTCAAATGTCGTGCACCGGGCCTCTAGTATATAAATAGGGCCGATTTATGTGGGTGAAAGTATTAGTTTTATTTTTAATTCTAAAGATCAAGCATCAACTTTTGAAAATAATCTAGAGATAAATGTTCTTTATTAATATGGTTATCAATAACAAGAGCACTTACTATTACATTTGCCTCCTGAGAGGCAAAACAGCAGAACTAATAAAAGTCAGGCAAAAAAAACAGGTCATCCATGCTGTGGTCATAATATAATAAAGAGTTTTTATCATATTTTAAATCATATCCTTACAACGATTTCACTGAACAAGAAAAAAAATTAAAAATTATATTTGTATAGCATTGGCATTTATTATGTTGTTTTATAATACCTTCCAACATCTAGAAAATACCACCAATAGAAGTCTCTCTGTATATGTGCAAAATCGTATTGTCCGGCAGTTCAGGGAGTCAAGAAATTTGGATTCCTTTTCATAGACATCTTGCTTTTCCTTCAAAAGGAATGAAAACATTTTAGTACTAGTTATAGGTCATTTACATGCCACTGTATCAGAAGATTTGCTTCTCTGAACACCTGAAGTAGATCACACCATTATTAAAAAATGAAAAGTACCCCCGTTTCCTTTTTAAATTTCTGAACTCCGAAGTTACTTTGCAAAAAAAACAGCATGAGCAGGAAAGCCATGAGGACTCAAGAATTCATCATGTAAACTCATTCAACAAATATTCTAGGGGGGGCTAGGCTGGATGCTGAGAATGTTAAGACTGAGTTACTGACATTCAGACTTGGCAGAAAGACAAACCAAAAAGAAAAAAGAAAAATAAATTTTCAAAACCCTGCAGTATCTTAATTGCTATCACAGGAAAATACACAAAATGCTTTGACAAGATCGAAGAGTGGCCAGACACTATATTCTCAAGCTGAAAATGCTGGGTGTGTGTTTCTTGGGCTCAGGATGCCAATACAGTCCCGGGCTTCCTCATTCAAGACGCGCCTGAGAGCCCAGAGCCCAGGGGGCCGCCCGAACAATCCCCGCACCAGCAAACACAACAAATGTATGACTGTGCTTTTGTCCATCACCTCAACTTGTAGCCTACAGCCAGGGAGCAGGGGAATACACTGGACTCCCAGGGTATGTGACCCCCCGGCTGCACATAGTCATCCCCCTGCCACTGCTCACACACACACACACACACACAGAAGAAAGCGGGTCTCCTGATGTAAGGGACAGAATGAGATTCTCCTACAATTTATATTTTTAATTAAAACATAATCTGTGTGTGTGTGTGTGTGTGTGTGTGTGTGTGTGTGTGTGTGTATAAAACATTTGCATGTGCATGGAGAAAAGAATGTAAGGACACAATTCAACTGTTTCCAATGCCCACCCCTGGCACTGGAAGCAGGAAGAGGAACAGGAGAAGCACACAGAGATACATAGAGATAAAATGCAGTCTCTTCTATAGTATTCGAACTTCTAAAAATAAGCATGCACTATCCCTGTAATTTTAAAAATGTCCATAAATATGGATGGAGGAAAAAAGTTTCAAAGCCAACCTGAATGCTGTTGATAGATGAAGAGAGATCCCACACTTTGAGTTCCCCCGTAACTGATACCACCAAGAGAGAATCTTCTGCAAAAACAACAATGGTTGCAGATAAGTGACCACTGCAGTAACTGGCTGATATACAGATCGTTTCATGGTCATTTAGGGAGAATGCAGGGCTATGCCAGTGGAAAATATTCAGCTTTGTTGTTTTCTTAAATAAACATTTTAGATTAGGTTTTACATCGATTTTAACGTTCCAAAGTGACCCCATAACAAAAGGAGAGCTGCTCTAAAAGCAGAACCACATAAACACCATCCTGTTGGCAATATCGCACCTTCCTATGCCAGACGTCAGTATGGAACCAGCCTTTCTTTCCCTGGGCAGTCACTCGTTATAGAAATGGAATTCTCTTCACTAGCACATCTAGAAGATACAACAGGATGAGAGGCCCAAGAGTCCTGCTAAGCCACAAAAAACTCATTCTTGTTAATTTTAAAAACGTACCAACCAGAGTTGGGTGGTGCCCACACAGGTTCTCCTCTTTCCACATTTTACCCTTGTGCTGACTTTCCAACAACACCCTGAACCACTTGCCTGGGTGTCCCTGTTTATCTTAATCTGGTTTAAGGAACTATCCCCACTACCAAGTAACATAAAGAAGCATTCTAGATGCTTGCCCAATAACTTAACCAATAGTTCAAAGTCATATTTTCATATACAGCCTCTTTGTGTTATGTATTACCCAGCCGTTACCTTGAATTCTCATGGAGTGAACGATGCACATGCAATTGATCCAGTCAGGAGACTGGGACGATGTGAACGTGTGAACTAGAACCAAGGTTTTGGCATCAATTATAAGAACGTCTTGATATTCTCCACAGCATAGAAGCCAGCCTTCTCCTGTCATCCGGAACGAGCAGTGGTAATACTGTGCAAATGGAATTCAAGCAAAAATGCAATTATCACTAGCCATTAACATAAATTCTCTGGATTTTAATTTTATCATCTATTCGATTAAGGTATCAGACTGAAGAGCAACTAAAAGTTCTTTGACTTAGGTTATTCCCCACTTCTAAAGTGTTGATTTTGCACTTTAGTCTCATTTGTATTTCATAATTTATTTATAGAAAGGGGGATCTTTCGTGAAGTGGGAACATTATTCCAAATCATGGAAAGCTCGCAAGTCTATTATTTCTGGAGTGATGTGTAGAACTAAACAACAACAATAACAAAAATACACAAAACAGATTCCTTATTCTAGTAACATTGCTACATGTTAAGAAGAGATAAAAGTGTTTGAAGAGCATTGGAGGAATGTTGGTGCTGAATAAGTTTTGAGAATGGCTTTCATTAAAGATTGCGTAGTACGGTCTACCCTTGAGGCTCTCTCACTGCACCGGTTTTGGTCACTGAAGAGAGTTGGTTGGTGTTGCAGTGCAGGTCATGAATGCTAAAAGCAATGAGTGAAATATGAAAATCTGTCAGCACCACTGGGATCATGCAACTACCTTACATCTATGCTAGAGTCTGTCTACCAAAAGCCAAGATTGTATTAAATATTGGGAAGTGATTACAAAGGTTATGACTATGCCTCTTGCTCTCTTCATGGATAACAAAATCAGAATCTATCCTCCTAAGAAAGGTTAAAATTGGAAACCAGGGGGGGGAAAAACATACACACACACACACAAAAAAACATTTTTGCTTTATAAAACAGCACATCATTAGAATGAAATCTTTCTGTGTGTGTGTGTGTGTGTGTGTGTGTGTGTGTGTGTGTGTGTGTTGTGAGTGTACCTAAGGAAAAACAAAATAAGAAAAGTGTCTTTCAAATTTATCTATGCTAAGAACAGAAAAAAATGGCTGAATAATAACTTTGGGAGGAGAAAAATGCCAAAGTAAAAGATGATAACTGGCCACTTTATTGTCCAATGACAAAAATAAAACATTCAAGAAAAAAAAATATCCTCCAAAGACATTTCTTGGAATGTGTGCCTGGTGATGCCCCGAGGGAGTTGCAAAACCCCAAAAGGTGTTGCAGGAGGCGCCCGTACTCACGCAGATCGCAGTGTGCCTGTAGGGAAGGGTGGCCTTCTCCACGCACTGCCCGTTGGTGACGTTCCACACACACATCTCCCTGGCAGAGATAACCTCATATTATTCTCTGTCATTTCCACTCAATTGGCTGGAATAATTGCTGTGCCACGAAATTTTTCTTCAGCGCTGCACTTAAACGCGGCCTGATCGTTTATGGGGCTTTTTGTTACAGATTACTGGGCAAGAAAATGCCGTGGTCATTAGCAGGTATGCACACTGTATCTGTGCCTTTCTGTCTGGGCAATTACACCTGCTGCCGGCCTGCACACCTTCCCTTAGTGCCAGCCTGGCCTACAGCACATTGTGAGGAGACGGCCATCACAGCCTTCTGGAGGGACAGTTCCACAAGCTTTCCATGGAAACTGCCCCCTCTGGAAAACGGTTGATTTCACTGAACTTAAACTACATATTCTGAAAAGCATAATGCATCGTCTTGCGGAGCCAGGGGAGCAGTTTTGTAAAAATAAACAGTGCCACCAAGAGGCCACATTTGGTCTATCGTTGATGGGGTTTATTTCTTTGCTTCTGAAGTCCTGAAATCATCCTTGCAACTTAATGTTTAAAAAAAAATTTTTCGTTGTTTAGAAAACTGACCTGATCACATATGTGTTACCAACAGATAGACACAGTTATGAAATACAGCTTTAAAATACATCTAGTGTAAGACAGCTTAAATACCTATGGTTTCTGTTCACAACAACCAAAATGGCTGTTTCAGAATTGTCCTGTCATATTCTTCTATTTTGACAGTTTCAAAACATAAGCACAATTTCTAATGGAAGAAATGAAAATGCTATTGGCATTAAGGGAGAAGCTATTAAGAAACAAGATATGGACTAAAGTTGTTAATTGTACTTTGTGACTGGCAGGCTCTTTTTTGCTTTTCTAGTCAAACAACAGGCCTCAATTTTTAAATCAGTGATTTTCAACCGGGGTGACTTTGCCCACAAAGGATATTTAGCAATGTTCAGAGATAGTCGGGTTGTCACAATTTAGGAACACTCGACTGGCACCTAGTGGAGAAAGAGTAGAATGCGGCTAAACATCGTTAATACATAAGATGATCCTCACAACAAAGGATTTTCTAGTGGTTCAAATGCCATTAGTACTAAGGTTGAGAAACCATGTTCTACAATAGAAAGAAAATATTCCCGTTTTTTTTTTTTTCATTTCGGTTAATATTCAACCTTGTTCCAAAAATAACTTGAGTCATGGGTGAGGGTAACTGTGTGTGTCTGAAAAATAAGACCAGAAGAATGGTAGAAAGTGAAATAATGTATCTCGAAGGTAAAAAAACAAACAAACAAATGACAAAAAAATGTATGTCAAAAGTAAAAATAAAATAGAATCTTAAGCAGTCATCAATATAATTTTTTTATCTCTATAAGGAATTTGATTTTATTAACATGATGCTCAATTCTTCTGGGAATACTTAAAAAAAATACCATCATAAATTCTAAATTTATGATTCAGTGTTTGGGTTCTATCATGTGGAGTTTTCAAAATCTCCTGGTCAGTTAAGTCTATCTCCAAACTAGTGGTTCTTAACTCTGGCTATCCATTAGAATTATCGGGAAGTTTTCAAAAGTACTAATATCTGGCCTGGCAGAGTAGCTTTGGGATTGAGCATTGGTCCATGAACCAGGAGGTCAGAGTTCAGTTCAATTTCCATTCAGGGCACATGCTCAGGTTGTGGGTTTGATCCCAAGTGAGGGGAGGGGCTTTTGGGAGCCAGCTGATTAATGATTTCTCTCTCATCACTGATATTTCTCTCTCTCCCTCTCCCTTCCTCTCTCTGAATACAATTGTATATATAATATATATTATTTTATATATATCTATATATATTATTTGACCATATATATATATATAATTTTAAATTACTGATATCTGGGACCCAACCCAGACATCAAGCCAGACTAATTAAATCACATTGTTCAGGCTTGAAACCTGGGCATCAGGCAAAGTTTCTTCAGTGATACTGATGTTTCTACATTCTCTACTCCAAATACGTTCTCTGAACCAGCAGCATAAGGATTGTTCTGGAATATTCCAGCAATGTCCAGGAAGGTGTTAGAAAATGCAAATTCTTGAACCTCAACCCATCCCTACTGAACCCATTCCTTCAAGGTGGGGCTCACACATTTTATAATAGTTAAACAAGCTGTGCAGGTAATCTGATGTAAGCTCCGGTGAGGATGTTTGCCCATCTCTTTAGTCTCATCTCTTGCTGGTGCTTAAAAGTTTTACTAACACTCAAAAACCCTCTTTATCAATGCCAAGACTTTTTGCCTTAAAGAATATGTTAATATAAAATATTTATCTATATAAAATATTAATACTACTATATATCAACCTTATTTTGGTTGTTATTTATCTGATAAATCTTTTTCTCAGTCCACTTACTTTTAACTTTTCCATGTCCTTATGCTGGTTTATGTTTTGTTTTCTTTTTAATTGTCTGCCAATCTTTGTATTTTAATTGAAGGGCTTAGAACCTTTACATAATTTAGATTGTTGGTCTATTTCAACTAACCTATTTTGTGCTTTCTATTTGTCCCATTTATTTGTGTCTTCTTTGGATTAAACAATATGCTGCTGTTTTCCTTTTTTAAGTTGGAAGTTATATATTCTATTAGTTTTATTTTTATTTCCTTTGACTGTTCTATTAACAGGTACCCTGGAAATGTTACCATGTACATGTGGCTTAAAGTCTAAAGTTAATCAGCCTCTTCACATACTGCTAAAACACCAGAACATTTGGAATCTGATCATTATATCAATACTATTATATGAAACTGTCGATTAGGATTGTGCGAAGATGGAGTGGGGAGTGTATATAAATATTATTGTGCCTTACAGTTTATGTTTATTTGCATTTTTTAAAATATTCCCTCTGTTGGGTTCAATATTCCTTCTCCCATCTCAGATTTCCCTTTTGAAATCATTGTCCTTACACAAGAACATAATTTAGAATTTTGTTACTTATAGAGCATCTGTTGGCAGTGAAGGAGTTTTAGTAGTATCTGACTTAAATGTTACTATTATGCACTCATGTTTTGAAGGTATATTGGTTAGAGTTACACTTCTAAATTGATAGTTTCACTTAGTATTAGTTTAATTAACATTCCTTATGCTTTTTCTCACTGACTACTTTCAGGATCTTCTCTCTCTTCTTCTTATTCTCTCTCTCTCTCTGGCACTCTATTGTTTCATAATCAGGTCTCCAATTGTTTATTTCCTTTCATTTACTCCAGAATTTACTGGGATTCCTAAATCTTAGAATTTATGCTTACACATGTAATACTTAGGGTGAAAAACTGGGTTATGAGGCAATTTTATGGCCCCTCTGATCATCTTGGAGGCAGAAAGGCCAAGTACCCAGTCATATCCTGAGACTTCTGAAAATTATACAAAACCATTGTTGTTTGGTAAATAACAGTCCAAGTCTAGTAATTTTCAAACTTCTAACATTAAATTAGCATATGTTGAGTATGCAATAGCTCTAAGAAATATATTACAGATGCAGGATAAGTTTTGGACACCAAAGGAACAGAGGTCTAGCAATTTCTAATTCTATTGGAAAAGGAAAACTAAACTAGACTCCTTGGTTGTATAATAATCATATTCACAGGATTTGTACAGCTGAATTCATCAATCATCAAGAATAGACTCTTTTTTGGAGTTAGACCACTGTGGGCAAAACCCTCAATCTGGAACTCAGTTACATTTCAGATCTGTTTCTCAGATAGCTATTATTTTTCTCAATTCTCCAAGTAAACTCAGAAAAAAAATCATACACACACCCAGATTCTCTAGAGTGGGAATACATATTTCAGTATGTGTAGCAGTTTTTGTGGCAGCCCAATTGTATGAGAATTACTGGCAACTATTAAAAACGAAGGTGCTAAGACACTTCACTTTATTTAGCCTTATCCAAAACTCAATCTCTCTAAGTATAACAATTATGGGAATAGGTAGGTCTGTGGTATAAGCTGTGGAAATAAGTACTTTTTAGATATCAGTTTCTCCAGGTTGGACACTTGGTTCCTCATTATTTTGGTTCTCAGAAATTAGAGCCATGTAATTTCTCTTTGGATTAAAACCAAAAAAGGAGGGGTTCTCTTGTTTCAACCAGTAACCCAATCCCTCATTCACAAATGCATGCTCATTCAATGTTGTGCTCTTGAGTATACGCGGGCAAATAACTCATCAGCCGGGTCTGCTTTCTCCTAGTTCTTTCATCAGCGGGGCTTTTTCCTACAAATCCTGTTTCATTGAAACACACATCTCACTTCCACAAAACAGAACCCAAATCACTGTCTACGTTCCTTTCCTTTCTCTCTCCCACCATTCCACTTACAATTGAATCCTCTCCTCTGTTCATTTCATAATGATTTCGGACAAGTGTACAACTCGAGGACTGTAACAACTGAATTGTTTCGCAGAACTGCGAAGGCTTGGATGGGTTTGCTTAAGAGCTCAAAGTGAGCTGCTACATGAAAAAAGACAAGCGCCCAGACTTTCCCACTTCCAATTCTGTAATAGTTGGCATTTGCCAGTGTCCTTGACACAGTGGGGTGGGCCAGAAAGCAGGGTACACACACACTGGGATGTTTCAATATTGGGAGTCATAGTACTGATTGCATTCCTGGGGATCATCGCACAAATTAATCAACCCCTCAAAATCTAAACTTTTCTATGTACCAAAGGAACATGCTCATCACTAAGGTTTCCTTTGACCCTAGCATTCTGTACCCCATGCTTTTAAAAAATAGAAAGTGAAATATGGTAGCAACCATACTTGGGTAAAAACTGCTGTTTAAATTTTAACCCTGCTATTCTGGCTTTGGCACTCACTTACTTGCTTAAACAATAGGGTAGTTACCTCAGCTTCCAGATTGAGACCTGGAGGCTAAGGCAATTTTTCCTGTGCCTGTGGACCAGGACCACATGAGGTTGATTCCTACTGACTCAGTAGCTTCAGGAGTAGAAACTGCAGATAACCAAGATAGGGCCACATTCCAATGTCCAGATGGATGTGGCTGGGAACAACCCTTGGGCTGTTCCCAGCCTTTAGAATTTAGAATTCAGAACAAAGGAAAGATTTTGTGGTTTGGACCTTTAAAAGGACTGCCTACACCTGAAACAGTGCGGTTGTGTGGACTCCACCTGCATGTGGTGCTCTCTCTCCCAGCCGTTCTGGCCAGTTCAATAAATCCTTGCCTGCTTTTTTTAATCATCATCAGCCTCCAGTGGTCTTATTTTGAATCCAGGGTTCAACCCCACAACAGAGAGGAAATGGAGACGCATACAAAGCTTCACACATCATACCTACCCATTTTCAGCAGCACTAACGACATAGCGCTCTTTAGAGAAGTCCCTGGCTTTCGCCACACATATTACTGACGCAGAATGGCCAAACAGAAGTTCTTTGGCTGAAATCTGAAAATGATGAGGGTAAGCTTTTAAAGACTGTAAACATTTTATTTAAAAACATATAAAACACATGCACGACAGGTTAATATTTAAAATTCTGCTAAGGAAATCCTGTTGTGTTATGTTATATACATCAGGAAAACTGATACATGGCATATGCAAATCCACAGAACAATACACTCCTAAGTAAAGGAATTGTGCTGTATAAATTTTTTTGGTTTGTTTTTGGTTTTGTATCCACCATGAAACCTAGAAGGTGGCCAGACCAGTTCTGCAACATCTGGCTTTTGAATACAAATAAGTCAGTGTTGATGTTTATTATGCACAAAATGTGCCTCATATGATAGTAGAATATTAATATGCTAGTTTCAGAATTCAGAAATGAGTTTACAAAACACAAGATATTTGCCTTTTGTAACCATAATAATTCCTTCCTTGACTTTCTGCCTTTGAAATAAACTTTTCTATATTAAAAATAAAATTGCAACTAAGCTATTATTTAAAATACCAGTTTTTTCTCTAATCTATGAATTTAAAACTATGGCACTAAGGCCTAATTCTCCCATTATTTCATTTGTGAAAAAAGGTCTATTCCTTATTATTTTGTAAAGCTTGATTATAAAAATCAAACTACAAAATTGAAAACATGCAAGATCCCCTGAAATGGAGGAATTGTCATTAAGGGACTAAAATTTAATTTGAATAACTAGTAAGTATGTGGTTAATTAAACTTGTCTCATGAGTAATAAAAATCTAATTTCCTAATGAATTAATATTCATGATGTGTGTGTTTTTTTCTGAACTCTGCAGACAAAGATGTGGATGATAACACAACCATATTAATGAGAACAAATAATTTCATAACATAATTGTTCTCTGCCTCCATCTTATTTCTATTATAACCCAAAATATTTCTTTAAAAAGTCTATTATTGGGCCGAAACTGGTTTGTCTCAGTGGATAGAGCGTTGGCCTTTGGACTGAAAGGTCCCAGGTTCGATTCCGGTCAAGGGCATGTACCTTGGTTACGGGCATATTCCCAAAAGGGGGTGTGCAGGAGGCAGCTGATCAATGTTTCTCTCTCAATGATGTTTCTAACTCTCTATCCCTCTCTCTCTTCCTCTCTGTAAAAAAATCAATAAAAAATATTTCTAAAAGAAAAAAATAAAGAAAAGAAAAGCATGGGTTAGTTTCCCATGGACAATGCAATGCTGACCACTCCCTACTTAGAATACCTTGTATTATAAAATAACTGCATTGCATTTGCCTGCATTCTTCCTCTATTGCAACCCCTGGGCAGCCAGCACCAGGTCTTCTCCTTCATGTTTGAACTCAGTAGTATACTGTCTACTTATAATATCCACTCAATAAATGTATATTAAATAAATGTTAATTAGATACCAGGACCATACCTAAAAAAATAAAGAAGTGAGGATTCAAAATTTCTTAAGCTTTAGTAACCTACATATTATAAGACAACTATTCCAGCCAGAAAACACAACACTTCAATATTGAAAAGAATAGCAAGACATTTTTAGCCACTTAGGGGTCTGAATTTAAATTATGAGATGAAGATAATCAGTGTGAGGGCCACCATTTTCAAAGCTCAACGGCTGAAATAACACCAGTTTCTTCTCTCAGGAATATTCATTAACATGGAGCTGAGCTGCTCTGCTGTGCGGTTCTTGGCAGTCCTGCAGTGCAACTGCTCAGTGATGGGAGATGTTAACTAATCACACTATAAAATAGAATTACAATTAATTGTTAATTTAGGTTTTAAAGTGACAAACTTTAAAGGCTAAAAATAGTCTTTGATCTTTAAAAGGCTTCTTAATGAGGGCAGTATACTTTAAGTACATCATTAGTTTAAATGTTCAAATTGGGTCCACTGGCTGCTAGCACTAAGCAAATATCTCTTCCAATATGTTAAATGTTTATGACTTGGGACACAGACAATTAATTGCTAATCAATGGGCTAAATCTTAGGTGAGGTCAGGTTCTGAAACAGGAGGATGACAATAGTAAATTGGATTTAGGGCTTTGTGATACGATCTGTGAAAATCACAGGCAAGTGGAGACTGAAAGAATAGCAGGAAGGCCAACTGACAGAAACACCCAGATAATTAAGATATTACTCATTTAGTTAATAGTGGTTTTCAAGGGTGCCCTTTGTTTAGATTAATGAGCCATAATTTTTAGAATTACACTTACACGTCTGCAGTTAATTATATTAAACATATAATTCAGGATATAAAATAGTAAAACTCAGCATAGCTTAAAGGGTGGTAATATCTGGTAACTAACATTAGCAATAGTCATAATGTAATTTCCAATATGATCTTGAACCATCAGGTAACACTTCATTCTCTCAAAATCCAGAAATCAAACTAATTTATGACTTTAAAGTAGGGGTGTCGAACTCAATCAGAGAAGGGGCCAAAATCTAAAATCCAGCCTAAATCGCGGGCCGAATGGTTTACTGAACAGTCATAAACTGACAATGTCATAAACTGACAGCGGAGTGCAGTGATGACAGCGCGGTGCGGGCCACATTGCAAGGCCTGGCGGGCTGGATTTGGCCCGCGGGCCTTGTGTTTGACACATGTGCTTTAAAGCATCATCTCCCTAACAAGCATGCAAACCTTCCATTGACATTGCAGACAGATGCTAGCTGTGCTTATTTTGTGTGTTGTCTATTTCTATATAATATTTTCACTAACCTTTAGCTCAGGTGAGAGACTCCAGAGACAGAGCTGACCCTCCTGACTTCCGGTCACAATTGTTTGCTGGTCATCGGTGATCATGATGGTGGTGATGCTGTGGGAAGGGGCCTTCTTCCCCCAGAGCGCGACCGCCTGCAGGGAGGACCTCATGTTGAGAGAATCCTGGAAACAGAGAAGGAGAGAAGTGTGCACAGTAATCAGTCTTAGATTCAGGAAACTGATTACATCGCAAAGTGGAGTTATAATGAAACAAATTTGAATATGTTCTACCAGAGCCATCCATTAGAGGGGAAGGTAGTCATGAGACACTTAAATGACCATGCTTAGTGTTAATCTGTCCAAGATGAATGACTTTTATTCCAATTCTTGATAACTGATGCTGATGAAGAGAAGAATAGACAGTCTGTCCACTCCATACCCAGTTCTGTTGCTAGGTGATCCTGACCTCTCCAAAACCCAGCTAGGCCTCTCTAGAATAGAGCTCTCAGCCTGGCTAGCATGGCTCAGTGGTTGAGCACCAATCAATGGACCAGGAGATCCTGGTGCAATTCCCAGTCAGGGCTTATGACAGGTTGCGGGTTTGATCCCCATTGTGAGGCGTGCAGGAAGCAACTGATTAATGATTCTCTCTCATCATTGATGTTTCTATCTCTCTCTCCCTCTCCCTTCCACTCTGAAATCAATAAAAATATATTAAAAGTAATGAAAATTTAAAAATAAACTAAAAAGAATAGAGCTGACTATAAACTATGAACTTGAAGAAGCTTTGCAGATTCTCTCTCCCCAGAAATGTCACCTCAACTAATTAACAATTATTTGAATTTTGCTTTTAAAAAGTAAATATTTTCCATAAAACCAGTGTTTCATAGTCATCAAAGATTGATATAGGACTGTCATGATTTTCATAATATTCATGTTCCATCTATACTACTTTAATAATTAATTTTTATTTGACTAAATTTTGTATTTGGTTACCTTTTTAAACAGCAATTTTCATAAAATTGTTAGTGACAAATGTTAAAATGAATACATAATTATCATTTTAAACTTTGTACCACCCAAAATGATCTGAAAAATCAACTAGTGATACGCACATTACATTTTGTGAAACATTGAGTTAAAAGTTTCTCCTCAGCCAAAACTGGTTTGGCTCAGTGGATAGAGCATCAGCCTGCGAACTGAAAGGTCCCGGGTTCAACTGCGGTCAAGGGCATATACCTTGGTTATGGGCACATTCCCAGTAGTGGGTGTATAAGAGGCAGCTGATTGATGTTTCTCTCATTGATGTTTCTAACTCTCTATCCCTCTTTCTTCCTCTCTGTAAAAAATCAATAAAATATATTAAAAATAAATAAGAGTTTCTCCTCAACTAGGCATTCTTTTCAGAAATGTAAATAATTTGGGAGTCAATAATGCTTTAAGTTGACAGAACAAATTAGTAAGTTTTCTCCTGTGACTTAGTAATATACATTGAGTGGCCAGATTATTATGATCTCTGAATACATAATAATCTGGCCATTCAGTGTATATCCTATATAATAAAAGGCTAATATGCAAATTTCACCCTCTACCAGGAGTTCAACCAGCAGGCAGGCCAGCCAACCATCCATGTCTTCTCCACCTGGCCAGGCTGGCCGGACCCCACCCTTGTATGAATTCATGCACCGGGCCTCTAATACACACACACATACACACACATACACACACACATACACACACACACACACACACGCTGAGTGGCCAGATTATTATGCATTCAGAGAACTGGCCACTCAGTGTATATCTCCTCTCAACAAAAATATCAAAGAAAAGAAAGGAGGAAGATATCAACTTTACTTTCCACATTTGGCTTGAGAAATTAAAAAAAATGAAGACTTATCCTGCAAGACCTTTGATACTAAATCCTTACAAGAGTAAGAACCAATATAAAATTTAAAAACCTGGGGCATGTTATTTAGAATGTTCAGTTACACAGATAAACACACAGGCACATAACCTTGAGTACTCATTGACACCATGAACATAAAATCAATATAGGCAGCACTTAGCTCACAAATCAGTTACCTTCCAAATTTTATTTGTAGTTCATTTATTTGGGATTTAGTAACTAATTTCTCATGGCTCACTTCTTAGGCCAGCATACAAGAGTATGTAACCTATAATAGATCTGTACTAATCTTAGTACAGTACCTAAGCACCATGCAAACAAGATTTGTTTATAGGAAATGTTCTCAGCATTGCAATTCAGTATATCAGTATCACACATTAATCCTAGTACTAAACTAACCCTGAGTTCTGGTTTCAATAACACTATAATCCCAACTTGAACCTCTTCTGCTTCAAACACAGAGAAGTAATGCTATATAAAGGAAAAACCTAGCAGACACCACTTTTATCACATAATGAAAGTAAACAACTTCAGTAATGGGACAAAAATTCATGTGTCACTTGACAACATGCAATGAGAAGGAAAAATGCAATGAGAAGAACACGTATTAATTCTGTGATATTCCTACCAAAGATGCACAACCTGAATCTTATCACGACAAATACAAATTGAATCTCCACAAAATAATAGGTCTGTAAATTCAAACATGTCAAGATAATGAAAGTCAAAGATAGAATAAGAAACTGTTCCAACCAAAGGAGACTAAATTATAAGAACTAACTGCAAAAACCTTGTTCTAGACTGGATTCATTAGCTCTAAGAGACTCACTGGAATAACTGGCAAACTTGAATGAGGTCTAAGGATTGAATGATAGTAATCCTATATAATAAAAGCCTAATATGCTAAGTGTCTGGTCGGCTGTTCAACCAATCAAAGCATAATATGCTGATATGCAAAGACCACTTAATTGCTCCCTATGATGTGCACTGACCACCAAGGGGCAGAGAGTGAGCTGGTCAACCTGTTGCTATGACATGCACTGACCACCAGAGGGAAGATGCTCTGACTGGTATGTCAGCTTGTTTCTGGGGTCTTGGACTGAGTGAGATGGGCCGGACAAACCCGGGAGCCCTCTCACAGCCCCTCCCCAGCTGGCCAACCTCCCATGTCTCTCTCTAGCCCTGATCATGCACCAGTGGGGTCCCTTGGCCTGAACTTTGCCCTCTCGCAATCTGGGACCCCTAGGGGCATGTTGGAGAGCTAGTTTTGGCCCAATGCCACAGGCCAAGCCAAGGGACCCCCACTGGTGCCCAAATTTGTGCACCAAGCTTCTAGTATATCAATATTAGCTTTCTAGTTTTGAAGGATTTATTGTGATTGCAAGGGTTAATAACCTTGTTTTATATACTAAAGTATTCTGAAAAGATGGCAGGGGGAGGTAATACTTAGGCAACTTCCTATCAAATAGTTTTCATGAAAATAGATTTGTGTGTTATCCTTACTACTTGTCTGTGAGTTTTAAATGTTTTTAAAAGTAAGCCTTTGAGCTTCATTGTTCTCATCTGTAACATGAGAATAGTAACTATACTAAGTGTAGGGTACTGTGAGGATGAAATGAGAACATGCATACAATGTAGAACACAGAATGTACTCAGTTAATTACTACTGTTTTAATTCTAGCTTCCATATCTTGGAACAATAGCAACAGTTACTCAAAGCAAACTTCTTTGCCATTACACTTTTGATTCATTCAGATTCATATGAAATTCATTTAAAATTCACTAGATTTTAGATTCTCCTCCAAAGACAGGGACTTCTTTTTGACTTGCCCACTGCTATATTCTGGGGACATAAAGAGGGTTTAGGACAGGCAGGTATTCAGTAACTATTTTCTGAACAAATGAATGAAAATATACATTATAATATGAAGACTCTCATCTGATAAAATATCCACCCATGCAAATATGGATGGACAAATGTTTAAATACCTAAAAAAAAAAAATACAAGGCATTTGGAGTTTAGAAAATCAAACAATTCAAGACATTTCATAGATTAAAACCATTGATAGTCATAGAATTCTTAATATACAAATCAGAAAAGAAAAACACCAAGACCAAAGCCACAAGAAATCATATCTTAACCAGAATTGATCCTGAACTATCTGGATTGGTAAATGTAGTGGAAACAGATGTGGAATTCAGATACCTGCCCTAGGGTGGCTATTACCCTTGTGACCTTTATATCTAGATTATACAGGTAATATGTAGCAAAATGAGGTTACCATCACCTGTGTTGCCTACATCTCAGCACTATTATGAGGAATATATTCAGAATGTAAATAAAAGCAGATGGGTATAATATACATAGTATGCTATCATTATATCTTGCACGTATAATTTAGAACTCAGAGCAAGAAGTGGCCTTGGAGATCATTAATCTAATCTCCATAATTTATAAGAAAACTGGCAATGAGAAATGTGGTCTAGATAACTATTAAGATCATTTGAGACTCTGAGACACTAAACAAATTGTGCGGTGAGAATGAGTAATTGATTAAAAGGATGCACATCTTCAAAGTCACTTTTTAAAAGGCTTTCTTTCTCTTATATTTTTGCAGCAAAATTTCAAAAATCATCCCAGAAATGTAGTGCCTTGCTAACAATAAGAGAGAGAGTAAATCCATGTGTTCTAAGACCCTGGACCATTCCCCAGAAATCTCTAATTTATACAATAATAGCCTAGGTGGCATCACACCCTCACATTGTCACAAGATGGCTGTCCATACAGGAGAGGCAGGGTCCAGCGGCCACTCTGCAAGGTGAAGCCTGGGGGTCTCGTGGCTCTACATGGCATAGAGGAGACCAGTCCCAGCATTTCCACCGTCTCGTGAGGAAGAGGGATGTCATACCATGAAAGGGCTGTTGGGGGTGATCAGGCCCCAGCAAGGGAGGGCAGTTGTGGGCAATCAGGATGGCAGGAGAGGGCAGTTGGGGACCATCAGGCTGGCAGGGGAGTGGTTAGGGGGTAATCAGGCTGGCAGGCAGGTGAGCGGTTAGGAGCCAGTGCTCCCATATTGTGAGAGGGATGTCCAATTGCCAGTCAGGCAGTCAGACATCCCCCAAGGGGTCCACCACTGGAGAAGGTGCAGGCTGGGCTAAGGGACACCCCTCCGATGCACAAAGGGAGGCCAGACTTCGGCTTAGGGAACAGGCCTAAACCATCAGTAGGATATCCCCCGAGAGCTCCCAGTATGTGAGAGATGGCAGGTTGGGCTGAGGAAACCTCCCCCCAACCTCCAGTGCACAAATTTTGTGCACCGGGCCCCTACTATTTAAATATAGATAGAAACTAAGGGACGTATGAAATAAGACCAGTACTGTTTGTGCCATAATGCCTAGATTCCCTATTATGGCTAATAAAAGTCAAACATTCATTTTATAATCTCCACATTTTTTTTTCTAAATAAGAGGTTTCATACTGTTACTTGCCAATCATTATTTGAATGATTTTTAGTCATTCAAAATACATAAATGTATGATTTTTTTTCCTTCTAGAAAAAGCCATATTCAATGAAATCATTATGATTTTCCTCATTTTAGTATTGATTTTTAAAGTACTAGTTACAGCCTGATGTTTTATATAAGGATTTTTATCAACTGAATGTATCTTATAGATTGAAGGAACACCTTACTGCTTTCATTTTCACTGAAATAGGATTTCAACAATAGAAGTCTTTGTCCTTCCTTCCTATAACCTATGATGTAAATTAAATAAATCAGAGCCTCCCAACATATGCCATGGCACATACTGGATCATAAACAGTTGATACAAAGGGTGAGAAAAATAGACACCCTCAACCCAGGGGTATACAAAGACAATCTTTTTCTGTATTTATGTTTTGATGTGGAAAAGAGTGGGAGACACTGAATTAAGTAAAACTTGTCTATGAACATAAATGACTTAAAGCTATAGAGAGTCCAAACTATAATATGGTTGGAAAAAACCTACTGGCAACTAAAAATAGCCATTAACTGCTTCCAGATTTAGTAAATAATGTTTAGAATAGGTCTGGCCTAAGAAATATTTGGGACATGTGTACACAGACATGCAAAAACTATTGCTTATTATATGGGACATGCTGACAAAACATTATTTATTGTTTACCTGAAATCCAAATTGAGCTGGGAATCCTATAGACATCCTAGGGCCACTGGTTACCTTAAACTACAGGAGATCTCTATCATCCCCTCCTCTCCTACAAATTAGCGAATGAAGGCCAGGACAGTTGGATACTTGGCCAAAGGCACCCAGGAAGAGAGCAGCTAGCAAGAACCAGAACCAGGCTGTTTACTAATAGACCACCCGGAACTCTCCCCAATGCACTCTGACAAAGTCAAACCAGACTTCCCCACCAGACAGCCTCAGTGCTCTGCTAAGCAAAATTCTTTGTTATTCGGTGCTTACTTACAAATTTTTAAATATAATGAACAAAAAACAAAAAGTCAAGCAAAACGGCAACAATAAAACTTCTTATGCATTCAGGCTCCAATGTAGCCACCATTACCGTTTAGAAACCTGGGCTAACCCTTTCTAGCCCTTTTTCCACACATACAATATCTGGCAAGTGCAAGAAAAGGTGGTGCAGCGTTAATTACAGTCTTAGCCTGCTTCGCACCTTCATCTTCTTCCCTGTAACAATTTGTTTTCATCTCTCTGACTCAGGCGAGGCTAACAGAATGCTGAGTATGATGCCAATGTGGTTTTGTGGCTGGGGTCTACTGGACATTGGAATTGTTTGCCTGGTTACAAATAGCTTTCTTCAGGGACACACCCAGACACCAAGTCTCTGCCTCACCAGCCTCAAAGATAGAGAAATTTCAACCCCTAGACTGCAGACTGCCAAACAAAAAATACAATGGATGAAGACCTCAGTTACCAGGCATAACAATAACTTCCTGAACAAGGTAACACCTGTGAGGAAAGTACAAATAGCCTAGTAGTTAATAATATAAGCTTTGAAATAAGATCTGTGTTAAATTCTCAGATGTGCTACTTATGAGTTGTGTGACCTCTGTGAAATTAGAGAGAGATCCCAACTACTTCTTCAAAACTCAGACGTGGATGTTGTAAGGGAAACAAATTACTTCATGTCCCTGGCTTCATAAAAGATAACTTGGTCATCTAGAGGCCAGAGAGAGTTTTGTTTTTAAATACAGAGTTTAGGTTACAAGAGTTTGGAGTGTGAAAACTCATCAAAATGTACACTTTAAATGGGTGTCATTTATTATTACACCTAATAAAGTTAAAATTACACCTCAATAAAATTGAAAACATAAATGGAGAGACTGGAGACCAAAGTTTGGATAATGTCACAGAGCTAGCTAGTCTAAGTGTTAATAAGTTGGGAGGGCAAAGAGGGCTTTCTGAAGGAACAAGGAGGAGAAGTAAGCTGGAGAGAAAGTATCTGGGTAAGGCAGAGTGAGGGCTACTTTATCCACATGGGAATATGAGGCAAGCAGCCCCAGGGTTCCGAGCACAGCTGGGTGGGGTCTTAAAAGAAGGAAGCCCTATCCCCCAAAAGCTGTCTGCAGAGGCCTTAGAAGCAAAAGACAGGCTGTAATCAGATCACTCCTTAGAAAAAGTAAAAACAAACAAATAAATAAACACTACCTAGTTTCTACAAAGCCAAAGGCTGCCCAAGGCATGTTTAATAACACATAAAATTCCACCTGATCTGCCCAGTGGAGCATGACTATTTCAGAATTAACCCTTAACCAGTACCAAAGCCACACGCCTCCAAAAATGTTGATGAGTGATTTGGTTAACTGGTACTTAAGAATCGCTAGAAAGTAATGTATTTTAGGTAAGGAATACCTTGGTTGCTAAAAATAACCTAGAGCAGTGTTTTTCAACCTTTTTTGGGCAAAGGCACACTTGTTTCATGAAAAAAATCACGAGGCACACCACCATTAGAAAATGTTAAAAAAATTTAACTCTGTGCCTATATTGACTATATATAAAGTAATTCTCTTGAATAGGAATCAAATAAACACAAAGAAAGTATTTTACAATTACTTTATTATGAAATATTAAGTAAACAAAATAGTGAAAAATTATAAAATTCTTGTCTTGTCTGCACCTACGGCACACCAGGCAACATCTCGCGGCACACTAGTGTGCCGCGGAACAGCGGTTGAAAAACGCTGACCTAGAGAGCAAAGAAAGAATTAAACAGATATGCAAATTAATCCTGAACTCAAAACACCCGTGATCTGGAACGTGTATAAAGCAAAAGAAATCACAGTCCCTCTCATGATACAGGTGGAATTTCCATCACAGTTCTCAGCAACGCCCAGGCTTGTGAGAGATTTTCACAAAGTACTGAGCTACCTTCAAATTTCACCTCCTTGCTCATTAAGCTGTAGTTCAACAGAGGTCACTCAACTAAACTAATATCAAGTTTAAAGAGACATTGTTAAAGAGACAGCATTAGGGTAGTTAAAGAAAAATGAGGACGGTTCATTTCTTTCAAGCTGGCTCCTTTATTTGTCACTGAACAACTTCATGGATTTCCAATCTATTTCTAAAATCTTAGTTGTAGGCTTTAAGAAGTGAATATGTTTTATTTTAGTTTATTCTACATGAAACATGCTAAATTTTACAAAATCTCTTTTTTTTAACTTAAAGGCATTTACTATGACGAAAAACACCACTATTCTAGTCCATTTTTAAATAAATCCAACAAATATTTATTGAAAACTAAATGTATTGAAAAAGGTGGGTTGGACTACTGAGAGCACAAAGAACAGAAAAACACAGTCCCTGACCTCAAAGTATTTAAGTATTTAAGTATTGAGTCATCTTATGATTCATTTTAACTAAGTATTCATACTATTAGATAAAAAAACATTTTTGTGTGAATTCTGTAAACATATTTCCAATAGTGAGTGATTTTTTTGCTGTATTTAAGCATAATGTATTTGCCTAACATTACTTCAAATTAACTCACTTTAAGTATTAACTTATTTAAGAATAAATTAAGATAGCTGAGTCTCTTTAAAATTATTTCAATCATTACTATCCACAAAACCAATGAATATGATGTGCTGGCTAGATTTTCTCAAAATATAAATTAAAATAACCACTGAATAAGTATTTATTTTACTTATGATAAAATTTTGCTGTGCACTACCTAAAATCATATTGGGAAACATATCTCTAATCTATTCCCAAGTGAATTATCTTCCTCTAATTTTTAAACAAACAATCCCTTGCCCCAAAGCACTCTTAGTTGATGACTCTTTCTTCCAATTAACCAAGAAAATCCAGCACTTAGAAATTAATGAACTTCCTTTTATCATTTCAATATTCTGTACCTTTCCTTATTTTAAGCCTAGTTTTCTAAGATAGACATACTCAGCTTTCATAATAACATTTTTCTCTTTACCCCAAATTTCATCTTCTATCATTTTAGTTACTCCATGTATTAACCCTTTCTTGTATCTTCAACTGGTCTCCTTTTCTTTGGCTTCTTTGCCTTTACTTCTAGACAATTAGTTAACAAATATTGAGTTTTGACTATGTGCCAGAGGCCATGCAAAATTCTAGGGATGTAGACCTGAAAGTTAAAGACCGTCACAAACCTCAAGGAACTCACGAGGAGACAGGCATGTCCTGAGTTACCACAGGTGTGATCAGTAAACTAAATGCAAGAGTGTTTGGGGAGAAAACACCGGTGGAGTTTGAAATCGAACAAGGAACACTTCCCCCAGAGAAATAAAATTAAGTGTTATATACTTGCTGGTTTTGTGACCCAGCAAGTTCCTAGTTAATTTAAACTTTATTTTACTCACCCATCAAATGGGAATAATATCAATCTTATCCGGCTATAGTAAGACTAAGAAGAAAGTATTTACCCAATGGTGAGGCCCTAGAAGTCATCAACCTGGATTGGGATGCCAACTCTACTACTCTATGTCCTCGGGGAGGTAGCTTACTTTACAACTGCATACTGGTTTCTCCTCAATAAAATATAAGTAAATAACAATATCAATCTAATAGGGTTGATATGAAAGTGGGACAATCTAGTTAAATTTTTAGAGAGTGAGAATTCAATAAAGTTAGCTGCTGTTATTGGCAGGCATTTTTAATCTCAAAATCTGTGTATAAATCCTGCTAAGTAAACAGCAGTACAACAAATGGAATCCTGTCATTTATAATGCTTTATTTTATTATTCATAATTTATAGAAGATTCTATTTGCTAGCAAATTAAGCAGGGGAGATGAAGACAGAATTATAGAGGTATCAAGTTGGTAAAGTAGACCAAAGTCTACCACTTTCCCATCTGTTTCGGTTGGATTGAGCCCACTCCAAAATGCATATGTTGAAGTCCTAAGCCCCAGAACTTCAAAATGTGACATTATTTTGAAATTAGGTCATTGTAAATATAATTAATTAAAGATGAGGCCATACTGGATTAAGGTGGTCTTTCATCCAATATGACTGGCATCCATATAAAGCATGGATATTTGGAGAAAGACACACATAGGGAGAGAGCCACATGAAGATGAAGGCTGAGATGAGATGATACTTCTACAAGTCACATAATGCCACATATTGCCAGCAAAACACCAGAAACTAGGGGGCAGGCAGGGAACAGACTCCTCCTCACAAGGACCCAACCATGTTGACTCCCTGGCTTCAAGGAATAAATCTCCTTTCTATCCATATCATAGGTTCCCTGTGAAAGGAATATATTCATTTAATCTTTCAATGGGTTATTATTAAAAGCCCTAGTAAATGAAAGGTGAAATAATTTTTTAAAACATAGTTTCTAACCTCTAGGAATTCAGAACCTACAAGTCAAGTCATAAATTCATAAATAACTGATACAGAGTGGGCTAAGATGAGTATTATTAAAGAACAAGGGCAGAGCTCACTTTATTTCCAATGTTACTGTTGGTGTATCCCTTACAACCAGGCTTCTCTCTTAGAAATATTCTGTTTTTTTCCATGGGCCACTGTCTCCTTCCTTGGCTCTAACATCTATATCCCTTCTCCCAACTTCAACACAAACTGACATTGGAAGTCAGTCCACAGCCATCATGACAATTCTCATTTCCTCTCAGAATAAACATGGAAGGCACACCCATAGGCAGGAATATGGATTTATTTGGAGAAACCTCCCTAACTCCCCTGATGCTGGTGCTTTCTGACTGGACAGAAAACACTGACCCTCTGCCAATAATCCCACCTTCTTAGAGTACTCCAGGATCCTAGCAGAAGCTTGATTAAAATAGATTTACATGGAGAAGGCCATGGATGCAGAATTTCATGGTAGTTTAGAAAGAATAGGAGAGGGAGGATTAGGACTTGAAGGTTAGAATCCAACGGAATTTTAGTCTTACTGGAATATTCCATTTTAAAAAAGATATGTTCTGGGACCTCCAGCCCATTCTAACATTCATTTAAGACATGGGTGGTGCAACCATTCTTCTCATCTTTGTGAATTTCTGTCATGATCAAAGGCAAATCCTATCTCCTTTTGATACTCCCCTACCTCACTGCTTTATAATTGACTTCCTAGTCTTGGGTCCTCCCACTTTCCCTATTCCAGAACACATTCCCACTTTCTGCCTTAATTGTCCTTTCCCCTTTTTCTTAGTCTTAAGACATAGTGTTATAAATTCAATTCATCAAGTGTTTTTTTCTGAATGGTAACTAGAATCATGAGTATTCCAGATGTGCCGGGAGTTTTTCCATGCATTACATCACTTCACCTGTGCACCCACCATCAGTGTTATTGAGAAAATATGCTTGGTAAACCTAAATCCCGTGGCTTTGATAGCATCCTAGATCTGTCTGACTTTAGGGACCATCCTCATTCTCAAAGGGGTTGAGAGTGAGTGAATTCACTCAATAATGACACTAGTACCTGTCATAGCTTAGAGTTCCTGTTTACAGACAGACCAACCCACCTATTTTTAAATCCAAACAAAACAAACACAACTGAGTTTCAACCACAGTGGTGGTTAAGTTGCCAAGTCACTCTTTACTCTGAGGGTAAATGTATAAGTAGATTTTTTTCTACTTAATCTGCAAGACCTATTCATTACATGTGTAGAAGTGCATGCATGGGCAAGATTGTTTTTAAAGCATTGGAGCATAAAACAACAACAAAGCCCATAGTAACACAGGTGCCATGGAACAAGACTCACAGTACAAATTTGAATTTCCAAATTGTGATGACTTAATGCAGTGAATGTCACAGAGGCAGCCAAGGGGGACAGGGAAGAGCTTGACTGGACCGATAGGCCAACAGAAACCAGGCAAATGTAGCACTTTCTAATATTCCCAGCCTCTGCTTACTCTACAAGGGAAAAAAGTTCCTGGCAAGGAGTCCTCTCTCATCTCTGCTCTGCTCTGCTCAGTTTCTACTGGCCAAAGAATTCACTATCCAGTGACATAAAGGAATCTCCTGAGACATAAATAAATACCCAACACCCATAGTTTACGGATATATGTAAGACTGAAAAGGTCTGGAAAAGATCCAAACCATTTTAACTAGCAAGAAACTAGCTAGTAATGCCTGGTTTGTATTTCTTGGAGGAGGGGCACCAGAAACACTTATTTCATTCCACACAATAATTCACCACAATCAGAGGGAGCACAGCGAGGGCAACGCCATCTCCCAGCTGCTGATTACATCAAGGGCTTGCAGCACAAATTCAATTTTATGATGTTAATCTCAGCCTGCCACTCAGAAAATTTCTCTGAGGGATATGATTTTTCTCTGGATTTCATTTTAAGAATGATTTTCTTCATCCACAATCAATAAAGATATGTTTTCATCAAAAGACTCTATCTTGGTAGAATTCAATTGGCTATTTCAATCCCTTTTGGTGACACAATATTAATTAAAATAGTTTATGTTGCACTTCAACTGGAAAAAGAGGCAGCGAAAATAGCAGCTACTCAGAACATATGTTCTATACACAGGAACACAGAGGGCAGAAAATAATTTTCTCCTTCAGTAGACAGACATTAGCTATTCAAGAGAGTTTCTCCGACTTGGTTTACATCTGTGATCTAACTTAAAACACAACAACAACAATAAGACAAAATAAAGGAAAACAACAACAACAAAATCACTCTTTCTGTATTTATTGTTCAATAGGAAATCAAAATGCACAGAAAAAGATGATTCAAATGCTCACCTGCCAGTGCCTCAGAGGAGGAGAAATAAGTATCCTTGTGCTCCTGTGACCTGATGGGGTATTAAAAATCACAGTCACTATTTCTCTTAACTAAAATAAAAGTATGTATAATGCTACTAAAATTTATTTTTACTTTCAGTTTCTAAATAGTGATTGTAGTTGAATACACTGTATTTTTCAAAGCAAGCATCTAGAATTAGCAGAGTTTTCCCCATTTACAAGAGAAAAGAGGATGGGCTGGCATGGCGCAGTGGTTGAGTGTTGACCCATGAACCAGGAGGTCCCAGGTTTCCTTCTCATGCAGGGAATATGCCCAGGCTCAGTCCTGGAGGAGGCAGCCAATCAATGTTTCTCACTGATATTTCTAACTCTCTCTCCCTCTCCCTTCCTTGATGTGTCTAGCTCTCTATCCCTCTCCCTTCTTCTATCTCTAAAAATCAATAAAAACATTTTTAAAGAAAAAATTATAAAATGCGTCACAAAAATAAGTAAACTTTGTTTTAATAGTGGTTCCAAACATAGTGGTTAATTTGCTTAGCAAGTATTTACAAAGCGCCAACCATGTGCCTAACTCTGTCACCCCTTCAGACTGAGAGGAAGGCTCCAGTCCCCATCACCACACAGAGAGAGGGGCTAAGGCCTGGTTCCTGCGAGGTATATGGAGCACTCATGGGAGGCTGCACCCAACCCTGGCTAGGGAGAGGATCCAAGAGGGCTTCTCAGGGAGGACTTTAATTACTGTAATATTCAGCTGGTAATTTACATTCACACTTAAAAATGCTTAAGGTAAGCTTAGTCTCTAACCAGGTCTCTACAGATGGAATCTTTTTTATTTTCATAGGCTTGAAACCACCCAGCCATTATATCTTAAAGTGAGAGAGTGATAATGAACTGTTAAAAGAATTTATTTGAGCAAAAATAGATTTGAATCAGGCAGTACCAAACTGTAAGAGGTTAGGAAAGCAGCACCGATAGGATAGCTCAGGGAGAGATTTTATAGAGAAAAGGCAGAAGCAAAGTAAGGAAATTATTTCGTGGCTATAGCTAAACATGTGATGTATGTATAGGCATGCTGTCTAACTGAGCATGTGTGGGAATGCCCACACCTGTACCTGTGATGAGAAAGCTCAATGTTTATGCATGAATTTCCCTGAGTCAAAATAAATCCCATACTTTGTTCAGGGACAAAACAATTTGGGAAAGGCTCTTGCTCTCCCTCTTGCTGAAATACATACATACACACACACACACACACACACACACACACACACACACACATGTCATCGTCTGCAGGCTTGTAGTACAGCACCTTCATTCTCATGAAATCTTCTCAGAGTGGTTGGTCTTTTTGCAATTACCGAGTAATTGCACCAGGTTTAGTCCGGTAAAAAAATCTTAAAAACTGGAACTAAACTTTAACTCTTTTGAGGCAGGACAGTAAGCTAGAAAAATTCCTTAGCAAGTGAAATGGGGAAACTGAGACAAGGCCAAGGAATTTACAGCCAGCTAATAAATAAATCACAAGATCTTATCTTCCCTAACCACCCACACATAGAAGCAAATAGCTTTGCCCTAGCAAGACACTCAGTTGATTAGAGCCAAGGTTTCAGGTTTGATACCCAGCCCGGGACCCTATAAAAATTAACAAATGAATGCACAAATTGATCTCTCTCTCTCTCCCTCTCTTTCTCTTTTCTTTCCTCTCTCACTTTATAAAAATCAATAAATACAAACTTTTTTAAAAGCAAGCGGTTTATTCCAGACCATGCAAGGGCAGACCAGCCTCAGTCCAGTCCCTTTCAGGGGACACTTTGAGCCTCTCCTGGTTGATATTTAGAACTCAACTCTCACCTTTCCTTTTACTCCCTTTATCTGAGCTTAGAGTGCAATAACTACTACTGTGATTATTCCTGTCTGTTACCCGAACAATACTATGAATGCTTAGAGTGCAGGAACATGTCCCTTTTTCCTTTGCATTCTATCCTCAGGTAGTTCAACATGTATCAGAAAGTGAAAAATGCTGCAGGGCAAGTCCAAGTGTCTCAGTTATGAATAAATATGATAGGGCTCTAAGAGTTGCCTCTTCTTTCTTCCCTGAGACAGGTCAGTGGGTAAATGAGTGTAGCTGTAAGGTCTGCACAAAAAGCAAAAGACAAATGTAGAAAAATATCCTTGGTTATAGAAGTGCATTCCAATTTCTACTAAAACAGCCAAAATCTTGCTGGGCCTTCACAATCCACTGCTGACTCAGTGGAAACATGCAGTCAATTAACCATGAGGTTGATTAATTACAACTTCCTCATCCTGTACTTGCTTATTAAAAAAAAACAAAAAAAAACAACAAAAAAACCATACATAGAACTTGACATTTTTTTTTTTCAGGTTAATTATCATCTTGTTAAAGTAAGAGGGGAGAGATCAGTGTTAAAAACAACAATTCTTACTGTAAAGAGAAAACCACAGGCCCTAAATGGTGCCATTCTTGCTGAAAAGCCCAAATACCAAACCTAGATTTAATACCTAATCTAATTGAAGTTTCAAGACTCCCAGACATATAATATTAATCAGTCTGGAATTTTCTGGTCAACACCAGTGAGGTCATCTGTTATATGGGCCCTCTCCATTCCCCCACCTCCCACCACTTGGACAGAGTCAATTTGCATGATAAAAAACTTCCCCCAAGACACCTTTCCCTTACCCAAGAGTATTCCCCTTTTTCTTTTGTTAATAACTCCCCCTGCCCTACTTCCCATAAAGACCTCCCATTTTGAGAACCTTTAAGAGCACTCCTGGTTGCTAGATGGGATGCTGACCCATTTATAAATCTCCTAATAAAACCTATCAGTTCTTCAAATGAGTGTTTTATAACACTACCATTTATCAAGTTATAGACACTGTGCTACTTACATTATGTGCATCGCTTCACTTGACCTCCATGACCCTAGTAATTATTATTATCTTTATTCTAAACTTGAAAATGAGATTGGAGAATATATGTAGCTTGCCCAAGATCAGAGCTGGAAAATGGAGAGTTCCATCAATCTCAGCACTCATGCTCTTAACCATGGCACCACACTGCTTACTTAGGTGGGGTTGGGGCAATGCCCAGCAAGTTGGGACACCTTCTAGAAACTCTAGAAGAGACTTCTCTAGAGCAGTGATACCTACCTCTAGAAATAAAGATTTGACTTTTATACAAGAGTTCAAAGAGATCTGAATGTCCTTTTAGTAAGAACAATGAGAACCTCCTTATTTTGAAGAAAAAAATGGCATATATAAGTTTTCCAGAATTAACTTGGGAACTTGCCAAGACTCCAAAGCTGATCTGGAACTAGAACTCAGTGCACAGGTTCCCTTGATCCTCACCTCCTCTCCCTGCCTCTAATTCAGTCTAGAGCAGAACTAAACATAAAAATATTACCACCTCACTAGGAAAAAAAATAACTATTCATTCAAAATAGGGTTCCGGAGAGATGCCCTTTATAATACACTGACAGAATTATTAATAAGAGATGCCACAAGTTATAACAGTATTAAATACCAGAAAGAGTAGGTGAATTTTCAAGCCACAAAGACATCTAACTGAATGTAGAAATCTTGAAACTTTAAAATATTCCTCATATCATTATTGTCAAGGTTCCATAAAGTCCTTTATAACCTAAATACACTTCTAGTATAGTTGATCCCATGTTAACCAGACCTCATATTTCTTTTTATAAAATACATTTTATTGATGATTTTTTACAGAGAGGGAGAGGGACAGAGAGCTAGGAACATCAATGAGAGAGACACATCGACCAGCTGCCTCCTGCACACCTCCTACTGGGGATATGCCCACAACCCAGGTACATGCCCTTGAGCGGAATCAAACCAGGGTCCTTTCAGTCCACAGGCAGACGCTCTATCCACTGAGCCAAACTGGTTTCGGCCAGAACCTCAAATTTCTAAGGCATTCACTCTATTGGTAGATTTCACACACAGAGAGAGGCTTAACAGTGAATGTTTTTGTTTTGTTTTTCCAATATACTTTTTATTGATCTCAGAGGGGGAGAGAGAGAGAGAGAGAGAGAGAGAGAGAGAGAGAGAGAGAGAGAGAGAGAGAGAGAGAGAGACATCAATGATGAGAGAATCACTGATTGGCTGCCTCCTGCATGCCCCCACTGGGGATCCAGCAGGCAGCCCAGGCATGTGCCCTTACGGGAATAGAACCCTGACCTCCTGGTTCCTAAGTTGACACTCAACCACTGAGCCATATCCGCTGAGCAACAATCGATGTTTTGTTAATATTGAAATTAATTTTAAAACATCTTTCCTCCAAAGAGGAATTCAGTGGAGTTCCAACTTTTGCAGTTTAAACAAATAATCACTTCACTAGACCACTTCATGGGCAGTTAGTTTCCTTTTCTCCTCCTCCCTTGGCTTTCTTTACAGAAAACATTTTGATAATGAAGGAACTAAATCAAGGAAGGCTAAGGAACAAATCAGGAGACCAAATGAACCACAAGTATTTGCGTGGCAGCAGTGGGTGCATTCCTCTCCCCAGGCGGAGGGGAGCTGCCCAGTGTGGGGGAAGGGGAGAAAGGAAGAAGGGGGAGGAACCCTTTCTTTAGGTAAACGTTCCCAACAGGTGACCTTGAAGTCACTTAGTCTATAACTGGAAGAGGGAGGGAGAAAACGTTAAGGTCGCTGTATTGCACCATTCTCTTTACACCTTGGTTAAAAGTTTAGGTAAGGACCAAAACATGCTCTAACGAATGAGGGAGGAATCAGAAAGAACCCATCGCGAAGGCAGTATTCCTAGTATTTCATCTTTTCCAGATTTTTGTCCGTGGTCAGTGCAGACATCACACACACACACACACACACACACATTTCCCTGCTCTTTGTCCACTTTACAGGTGACCAAACTCCTGTGTCTGCCTTGGTTATCGCTGGCTCAGCCGCAGGTGCGCCGGGGTAGGTTTTGGCCAGGCCGGCTCCCCAACAGCCCGGGGCTGTCACCCCTGCTCTGGCTCAGGCCCACCAGGGGGTGTCCCTGGCTATGGGAATCAATTTGGAATTAAAGTAAAGGACGCAGATTCCCTAGCAGCCAGACTTCCGAGTCGGGAGGAACTGTCCTAAGAAACAGGCGAGCCTCTAAAAGTCTCTGGAAGCAGCTCCTCCCAGGACCACAGGCAGGAATACTGAGCCCCCTGCCAACTCCCCGCTCCCCATCCCTACCACACACACACACACACACACACACACACACACACACACACACGGACGGACGGATGGTTTGATAGATGCGCAGCCTGGGTCACTACTGTGGCAACATCTGGACAGTCCCACCTGCGGAAACTTGGAGCCGAAGAGGATGAACCCACTGCTGCGTGCGCTCACCTTCCTTCCCCGCCAGAGGGCTCAAGGAACAGAGCCGCACCCGGAGACGCCCCGCCTGGGATCCGAAGCCTGAGCCGAGCCAGGGGGGGCCTCACCTGAGGCTCCTTGCAGCCGGACAGCAGCCTGGGGGTCCGAGGGCTGGACAGCGGGACAGCGGGACCACCCTGTGGGACCGTGAGGCTTCCACCAGGCCACGCCCCTTCTCCCAGGGTCCCGTCCCTCCCCAGGTCTGCTCCACCCCTATCTCCAATACCCTCCCTCCCCTTCTCCGCCCCCTCCGCCTGGCCAGGGCTCCCCGAGCCCCGCCCTGTGGTCCCGCCCTCTCTCCCTCCAGCTCTCCCCGGGCCTTGGCGGCTGGAACTGGCCCACCCACAGCTTGGAGGTGCCTGTCCTTCCAGGGCTGGAGAGAACTGGCGCTAATTGGAAATTCAAGGTAGGCCAGGTGAGGTGGCAGGGACTCGCCCAGGGCATTAGCAGGGACGGGGACCCCCAAGATTTCCCATAAGGCAGGAGAGGAACGCCCCTCAAAACTGCATCCTCCTCCTGCAGGGAGGAATGAGATTCCAGGTATCTAGAATGGGTGGAAAAGTCATCAGAGAAACCTGCGTCCTAACCTAGGAGTGGCCCAAGGACCAGAACTGAGGGGTGGTTTAGAAAAATGGGAGGGACAGATTGTTTTTCTGCAGGTTTCTCAGTTATTTTAATTGACCCTTCAAACCCTCTGGGCAGTTTAGTCCTGGGTTCCTGAAGCAGGTGGGGAGAGATTTTAACCACTCCCTGTTCACTGACATCTGGCTTTCCAATATTGAGGCAATTTGGTCAGGTACACGTTTTAGGTCTGTTCTGAGGTCAGAGTTCACATATCGTAGATCTTCCTGTGTGAAACCCCTCAGACTAGGACACTCCTGGCGCCTTCCCAAAGTCCCTATCATTGGTCCATCTGGAATGTCACTTTCCCCCGGGTTAGGTGTTCCTGTGGTTCACCCTCGGGATTTCCTCACTTCCTCTGCCCATAGGTAACACTGGTCACAAATAACTGACATTGTTTGTAGCTTGGCTTCCCTGCCTGAGAGCTGAGTCACATAGGAAAGGTGTTTTAGGCAGCAGGAGTGGCACCAGGTGTCTGGCAGGTGGGGTCAGATCAAACGTGGGTTCAGCAACCTGGCCACTCAGGTTCTGGCTAAGAAAGACCCAACTGTAAGAGAACATGTATTTGATAAATCACAGACATAGAAGAAGTAATTCCTAGAAGAAATGGGCTGAGGAAAGGAGTTATGGAGGCAAGAGAAGGGCCTTAGGAGCAGGGGAGTGAGGAAAGTAGTGGGAATGCACCTGGAATGGGGTGGGGGAGGGACAGGCATCTGGCCATTGCGCTCTGGGAGGGGGAGTTCTGCTGGGTCCTCTGTCCAGGGGTTTATCTTATTGATTGATTGATTGATTGATTTAATCTTTATTGTTGAAAGTGTTACATTAACCCCTTCCCACTGCTCCTATTCCCTCCTCCTCCCCCAAGCCCCCTTCACCCTATAGTTTGTGTCCAGAAGTTATGCATAAATGCATACAAATTCATTGGTTGATCTCTTCCCATCCACCCTCCCTTGCCTTTCTTCTGAGGGTCAACAGTCTATGATGTCCTAAGGGTTTTAAAGGTGGAGATTTGAGGGGAGGTTCCAGGAAAAGATCTCAGTAGAATACTCAGCAGTTTTCCAGGTGTGTTCTTTCAGGGTGTGGTCTCCACTAGTTGATTGGCGGGCACCAGTAATAAGGGGATCATTATTCAATGAGCTGGTCCTGAGGTCAGCTTTGGGTGGTTTTGTTGCTCTTCTGGGCCTGGAGCTGAAATACAACTGAGACCAGGTGTTATCTCTAGGGAGGAAAGGCCAGAGGATCCAAATCTCCAGACTGGCCTTATGCTAGGGAAGGAAAAGTCACCCTGGGGGCTAGGGCCCACCCTGCAATTGTCCTTTGGGAGGTACCTGGGGCTTTCCATCCTGGAGAATCGAGCCCATCTTCCTTGCTCTGCTTATGCCTCTCTAACTGCCTACCACAAATGCATCATAAATGTTGTTGAATGATGACATGCATGTAACAGATGATTAAGGCACCCCAGGCCCAGTTCTTTAAGGAAATTCCCTCACCTGTCTTTACCTTATAAGTCTGCAGGATCTTATCTCACAATTGGTATTTCCATCTCCTCCTCATCCCCAAGTTTCATCCTACCTCTGAACAGAGTCGTCTTCATTTTCGTAGAGGTGCTGGTGTAGTAAAAACCTGGGACTTGGCTCCTCTTGTCTGAACTCTGCAATAACTAGCTCTGTGATCTTAAAGGTCTTCAATCGCTCTGAGTCCTAGGCCAAAGTCCTAGGTAGGTACTTTTAGGGCCCACCAAATTGTAAAAAAGATTTAAAAAAACTATTAGGGTAAAGAAAGTTATATAATATTGATTATTTGGTCTGTATCGGAATGTGGTTCTTAACAATGTTCAACTTTACTCAAAACCAGTAACCCTGGAAAACAATAAGTTCAAGAAGTCTTCCCACCTCTTTGTGTTCAGAAAATGGTTTACTACAAATGAAATGACTTTCATAATACTTACTAACAAAACTTACTTTGTTCATCTATGATAAGCTACTCACAGATCCTTCAAATACCCCCTTTTTTTATTCCCTCACTGAGTCCACGAAATTTGTGCATGAGTAGGGTCTCTAGGCCTGGCCAGTGATCAGGGCCGATCCGGGCCTTCCAGCTGCCAGCTGGCTCTTCCTTCCCTGGCTGCCAGCTGCTGGTTGGGGCCCTCCTTCATTCCATGCTGCCTCCTGCTGATCAGCATACATCATATTGATTTGACCGAACTCCAGGTCTCCCAGTCGAACTCCCAAGGGGACACCTTGCATATTAGCCTTTTATATATATATATAGATTCCTATCTCTAAAATGGAGAAGTTGTATTAGATAGGCCAAGATCTCTTTTGGCTCCCAAAATAATTAATTCTGAAGCAAAATTTAAAAAAAGAAGAAGCAAGTCAGACCTTGTAGACTTGAACAGAAGAGCAAGGTTGCAGCTGAGAGCCAAACTAGGCACGTGCAGGTATTTTATTTGACTAGCCTGGTATTGTGGTTGCCATTATTTTTTAAAATTGGATTTGAATAGTAAAGGACTCACCTCTCTTTATAGTCTTCACCGTTTGTATTATCTCTTTGGCCGCTGAAGACATTTAGTTTCTGTTTCTATAATACTTTGTGCTCTCAGAAAATTACAAAAACGCCTCCTTCCTTTTCTCCCTGCACGTCAACAGAGATAGCTAGGCAGTGATACAATTACTCTCTATATCGTAGGGGTAGGATTGGGCATTTGATCAAATGGACACATTTCATTTATAATTGAAATGTCTTTCTTTGGTATTAAGATGCTATCCCTGACAACCCTCTCATTTTTAAGCTCTGAAAGATTTTTACCAGGTAAAATAAATATCCCTGGAGGTGTGTGGTAATTTAAATTGTAATAGATTCTGTGGCATATTATTATACCAAAAAAAAAAAATGAATAGAAAAAAATGCGCAAATAAATTAGTTTGGTCATTTCTGAGGGGAAAATATCTGTGATGTTTTAATACATCTTCAAAAATGTTATGATATTCTTCCCTTTGGTGGAGCCTAATTTCCCTCCCTTTGAGTGTGGGCTATACTTAGTAACTAGCTTCTAACAAATTTGATGAGTGAGGAATGATGAATTGTCAAATCTACATCCTAAAGTGACATTGTAACTTCCATTTTATTCTCACTCTTTCTTGGAACACTCTCTCTAGAGGAAGCCAACTGACATGTTCTTAGGGCATTCAAGTAGCTCTAGAGAGAGGCCTATGTGGTTAGGAAGTGAAGCCTCCTGCCAATAGTCATTATAAAACTGAGGTCAACTCATATGAAGATACCATTAGGGAAATGGATCCTCCATTCCCAGCTAACATCTTAATTGCAACCTTGTGAGAGACCCTAAACCAGAACCATACAGTTCAGGCACTCTTGAATCCTTAATCCACAGATACTCTGCTATAATAAATGTCATGGTGATTTGTTACACAGCAATAAGAAACTAATACAAAAGTTATTTAAGAAACTTTCCTGATGATGATACCAATAATATTGGGCATTTTTAGATGTTTCTGCAGTATAATGTTTTCTATATCTTCCAAAGACATTTTTGGTAGCATGATCTATGTGGACACTTATCATCCTTCTTAACTACCCAGTCTTTGACCCTGTTTTTTTATGTTTACAAAATCCTCACCCTCCTGATGATACAGGGCCTATATCTTCCTGGAGAAACTGCAAACCCATGCCATTGCTTACTCTTTAATATTCCATTGCACACAGCACATACTCTAGGCCAGGGGTCCTCAAACTTTTTAAAGTGGGGGCCAGATCACGGTCCCTCAGAGAGCTGGAGGGCCGGACTATATGAACTACTAATTCCTACTGTAACACCTCGGCTGCGCTCACTGCCCAAAAAACCTGGCGGGCCGGATCAGACTCCTCTGTGGGCCGCATGTGGCCCACGGGCCATAGTTTGAAGACCCCTGCCTAGGCCATGCCAATCAGATTCACAGCCCCAGACAAAATCCATCCTGGTGAGAGAGGTGGCAGCACCACAGCTACATCTGGTTTCCAAAGGCAGAAATCCAAGGCTTCTGGCTGCTGCAACCAACCACGTGCAGCAGAGGTCTCAGTGTCTGTGCCCAATGTTGGTGATAGTGATGCCTCCATGGTACAGTGATGCAGTGTGATTCTGGACTTTGTTATGACTACATACTATCCAGTCTTAGTTGTTGTTTTTTATTCCCCTTTGCATTTAGGTTAGCAAATATTACTTTCTTTTGCATACAGCTAAAAACCCTGACTGCAAGAGGCAGATACTGTCTCCATTTTAAAGATGAGAACATTGAGAACCAAATTTGTTAAATGATGTATGAGTAGATACAAGTAGCAACTGGTAGAATTGGAATACATCAATTAGTTCAGATTGAGCTAAGAAAACACTTAACTTTAGCATTTAAAAGATGAAAGGTTTACACACTTTAAAAAATATGTTTTTCTTTAATTCAGATGAAATGCTGCTCTTCTGCCCTGGCCCACATATTAAATGTCAACATTATGGCATTGAACCCCCTACTGCTTCTGCATGGACCATGCTCTTTCAAGCTTCCTTGATATTGCGCAGATATTTCTTTCTGCAGATGCCTTTCTCTGCCCATCACTGCCTCCCATCCATTTTAATTAATTTGGCTCTTCTTCAAAACCTAGATTTAGTGATGATTCCTCTTTGCAGTCTCTCTAAACCCTAATTATTCTTACCCACTCCTCATGCTCTCCCAGGATTCTGTTTCTATTCATGATAAAATACTTGCTAAGCTTGTTTACCTGTCTTACACCCATGTCATCACAACAAAAGAAACAGAAAGAGTCCAGACTCTGCCCAAGCAATGGAGGCTGTCCTGAGAACTAAGAGGCTAGGAAAAAGTTTTTATGCTGAGCAGGGACCCTATGCCTTAATTCCATCAACTGAAATGATGCTTACAACTAAGCATATAACCTTATACAGTATACTGGAGACATTTTCTCAAAAAAAAAAAAAAATGATTCTAGAAAAAGAAAAAAGTAAAAAGCATGCCAGTTCCAGCATGTCATACTTGCAGGAGTTTTATCAAAAGGTTTATGGAACTTGGGGACTCAATAAGGGCTGAGTCACATATGTTATCACCTGTTGGGAATGGCTGAAGGCATTTCCCCAAAACCTGAATAGGATGATTGTTTGCTGCCAGAGAGCTCAGGGCATCTAAATCTACATGTTATTGCCTCCTACTGGACAAATACCTGAATAGCCATAGGCTATTTCCCAATCTGACAATGCTTCTGTAAGGAAACTCACCCTTTGAAGTGTGTATCTCCACCTTGCCTTAGGACAATTTGTGTTAATAAAAAGCAAGGGGTCCTGAGACAAGGAGGACTTAGCTCCTTTAACTAAAGATCCTGGGACCCCCAATGCCTTTCAAAATTATCTTTCATCTCTGTATTCTTACTACAGTTACACATGGCCTTTCTCTAGATTGCTGAACCCTTTTTAATGCTGGAACAAGAACCCTGGCAAAACATCAAGAAAATAACTTTTTAAAGTTTCTCAAGTAAATGAGTGACTCTGAAGGTCACTACTTCACAAGTCCAGCACTTACACAAATAGTGTCCACTCAGATTTTTAGTACATCAATTTCACATTTTAGCAAGAAAGAAAGGATCACCAGAATTATGTGGCAACCTCCAGCATGAAAGAGATTAAAACATATCAATTAGAAAAAGGAAATTAAAACACACACACACACACACACACACACACACACACACACAGAGACCATTCAGGGAGCAGAATAAAATTTCAAATAAGAAAATAATATTTTCAACTCTGGACAGTGGGACTCAGTTGGTTGAACTTCATCCCATTTAGGGAAAGATCACTGGCTTAATTTCTGGTGTGGGCTCAATCCCCATTATGGAGCTTGCAGAAGGTAGATGATCTATGCTTCTCTCTCATCCTTCCTCTCTCTCTAAAATCAATAAAAACATTTTTAAAATAATATTTTCTGGGATAGAAGAATTTGAATCCATGAAACAAGATTAAGACACTATATTCTTAAAAAGAAATAGAGAATGAAAAGTTCTTTTGAGTTAAAGCAATGCTAAAAATGTATACATTTCCATAGAAAGATTAAAAAACAAAGTCAAGTCAATCTGTCTGAAAATAAAAAAAGATAAAGAATTAACAGTGGGAAAGAAAAACTAAATTAACCCAGGAGTCCCAATATCTTACCAACCATTCTCCTAAGAGAGAACAGAGAAAAGGTAGAGTTTGAATGACCAATAATAATAATAATAATAATAATAATAATAGCAGAAGAAAATCTAATAGAAAAGATAAAGGACATGAATTTCTAGGTAGAAAGAGTCTACTGAGCACCCAGAGAAATAAAAATAAAACCTTGTAGGCAAATATTTATTGCAACATTATTCATAAACAGAAATAACTTAAATATCCTTCAAATGGTGAGTATATAAACTCTTAACATATCCACATACACTAAGGGGAAGATTCAGTAGTTTAAAAGTGTTCCTCAAACTAATGTATAAAATTGGTGCATCTTAATCAAAATTCCATAAAAAATTGTATACAAATTGACAAACTGATTCTAAAATTATATGAAAAAGCAAAGAAACTAGAATAATCAACAATTTTGAAAAAACAAATTTGTAGGGAGTACATTCTCTGACTTAAATATAAAATAACACACTACATTTCAGTTGCAGTAATGAAAGGGCAGACATACAGATCAGTGAAATATAATAGAGTTCAGAAACAGATTTAGACATAGTTAATTTCAATTTTTTATTTTCTATTATTTTTTAAATATTTTATTCATTTCAGAGAGGATGGGAGATGGAGAGAGAGATAGAAACATTAACAATGAGAGAGAATCATTGATCAGCTGCTTCCTACAAGCCCCCATCTGGGGATCGAAGCCGCACGCAGGCATGTGCCATTGACTGGAATCAAACCTGGGACCCTTTAGTCCACAGGCTGACACTCTATCCGCTGAGCTAAACCAGCTAAGGCTCAGTTGATATTTTTTTAAAGATGCAAAGGCTATTAAATGGAGGATAGTCTTTTCAACAACTGATACTGGAACTATTATCATCTCTATGTTGAATGAATGAATAAACTTTAACCTATATATTGCATCTTAACTCAAACTGAATCATACATTTAGATAAATGTAAATCACAAAACTAATTTTTTTGCCTTAGCTGGTTTAGCACAGTGGTTAGAGCACTGGCCTGAGAACAGAAGAGTCCAGGGGTTTGATTCTAGTTGAGGGCACATACCTTGGTTGCAACCCTCAGCCTCAGATAAGGCACATGTGGAAGGCAACCAATGGAAGTGGCTCTCCTCACATCAATGTTTTTCTATGTCTCTTCCCTCTCTTCCACTCTCTCTAAAAAATGATCAGTGGAAAATATCCTCAGGTGAGGATTAACATAAAAAACAACAACAACCAAGCTAAATGTTGAAGAAATTACAGGAGAAAAAAATTTTTGTGATTTTTGGATTTGGGCAAAGATTTCTGAATATGACATCAAAAAGCATGATCCATAAAAAAAAAAAAAAAGATGGAAAATTAGATGTCATCAAAATTAAGGACTGGGTCCATGAAAAGCACTAAGAGAATCTAAAAAAAGTCACAGATTAGGAGAAATTTTTTCAAATTATATACCTGATAAAGGACTTGTATCCAAAACATTAAATGAACTCAGTAATAAGTTACTAACTCAGTAATAAGTTAACTAACAACTAAATTTTAAAATGCCAAAATATTTGGCCATTCCACCAAGAAAATTATGGATAGAAAATGCACATATGAAACACATGCTCAACATTAGTTACTAAAGACATAAAAATTAAAATGGCTAAAACTGAAAATAAACAAACCTGACATTGATAAATGCTGGTGAAGGTACAGAGAATCTGGAATTCTTATACATGGTTAGTAAATTTGGAAATTGATTCAAACACTTTGGAAACATTTAACAGTTTCTTCCAAAGTTAAATATATTCTTGCTTTATGATCTCACAATCCCACTCCCTGATATTTACCCAAGATCAATGAAAATTTATGCAAATGCTTATGGTAGCAACTCAAATGTCCTTCAGCTGGCAAATATGCAAGTTGTGTTATAGCCCTATAATGAAATATTAACCAGCAAGGAAAAGGAAGACTGGAGGTGGTTCTGGTGATTGGATCCAGTTCCTGCAGCAGCAGTGAAAGTTCTGCTGGCTCTGCCCAATAGTGATGGCAATCACATCTCCACAGGACAGTTCTAAACTGTTAGCTGCCCTCAGCAGTGCTCACAAAACCTTTAATAAGTCAATTTTCTGCTGAAACTTCTAGAGTAGGTTTCTATCATTTACAACTTAAACCAGAAGTACATAGTAAGAATTTAGCATTTACTGTTGACACTTCATATGCATTACTAGACTAGAGGCCTGATGCACAAAATTCATGCAAGAGTAGGCCTTCACAGCCACAGCTGCCTGGATCCCTCCCTTGCTGCCACAATCCCAAGGCTGCAAATCCAGCTTCATCCTGGAAGGACATCTGGAAGGACAGCCAGTCTAATTAGCATATTATGCTTTTATTATTATAGATTATAATATTTTAAACTAATACTGTGTAATATAAAAACTATGAAAATACTGGGAAGTGACAAAGACTTATAGAGACTGAAAAATTGTCCTTCTGATTGGTTATTGGGGAGAGAAGTACAGGACTTTAAATTTTTATGCTTTTTAGCTAAAGCTCTAATTATTACAATAACAGGATTTTAAACATTATCAAGTCAACATAACATTTTAGTTACAAAAATGGAAGCCTTAAGAAATTGAGACCTTTTGCAAAATTCCTTTAGGTCACTCTTAACAGAGTTTCTTTTCTTCTATTGTTTTGTGCACTGTAATATATGAAATTGCTTATGTTGACATATACTGAAAATTATGGTAGTTATGTGTTTACTAGAGGCCTGGTATATGAAATTTGTGCATAGGGGCATGTGTCCCTCAGCCCAGCCTGCACCCTCTTCGTTCTGGGACCACTCGAGGGATGTCCGACTACCTGTTTAGGCCCAATCCCTGGTAGGGCAGCCGGACATCCCTCTCACAATCCAGGACTGCTGGCTCCCAACTGCTTGCCTGCCTGCCTTCCTGGTTGCCCCTAATCACTTCTGTCTGCCAGCCTGATCACCCCTTAACCACTCCCCTGCCAGCCTGATTGATGCCTAACTGCTCCCCTGCCAGCCTGGTCACCCCTAACTGCCCTCCTCTGCAGGCTTGATTGCCCCCAACTGCCCTCTCTTGTAGGTCTGGTCCCTTCCAACTACCTTCCCCTGCTGGCCATCTTGTGGTGGCCATCTTGTGTCCACATGGGGCAGCCATCTTTGTCCACATGGGGGCAGCCATCTTGTATGTTGGAGTGATGGTCAATTCGCATATGGATGTATATTTCAAGGTAAAATGGGCTTTCAGTTGACCTAAAGAGTACATGCAGTTTGAATGAAAAAAAAAAAAAAAAAAAAAAAAGACAACACACTATTATCTTATGCTTCTGGGGGAAAATAAAGCAGTTAAGGGATTCACTAAAAGTTGTGCATTTTTTTATGACAGAGGTAGGCTCAAATATTAACCTTTCAGCCCAGTGGTCTTTCCACTATCCCTCCCCCCCACCACAATTTTTGTGAATATTTAGATCATGCTCGTAACTTCTTGCTTACTACTTAAATCAACAATTTAATGGTTTTATAAACACATTTTGGAAAACAGTCTGAAAAATTAAAACTGAATAACCAAGTGTGTGTGTGTGTGTGTGTGTTCTTTCCTGAACTGACAGTGATATTGAAGATCTTTGGGTGACTTTTAAAGAAGTTATGTCTCTGAAACTAGGAGCTTAAAAAAATGATGGCAGATTCTTGATTATAGCGGTACCATTGAGCAGCCCCTAAAATATAATATTTTAGATGAAAAGTAACAGCTTGACAGGTTATTTTTCTAGCACTTGATTTCAAGGTCAAATGTACTTCTTCATTTTTTTTAATGCCTACAGTAAAAACAAAATTATAAAAGACAAGTAAATGTATTTTTATGATAGAATTCTGGATCTTAGAAAAGGTAGCTATTGAAGCAATTTGAAGTTATTACTACAACAATGACCAAACCAAGTTATTTTTCATGTTCTAACTGCTTCATGCAAGAAGAAGAGTAATTATCTGAGACAATGTTATGGAATGACCCAGATACAGTTTGGATTTTGCAGTCTCCTTGTGAATTTTGCTCAGCTGTCTATATAAATGATTGTGACATTGTGTACTTAATCATCAGCAAATGGAAGTTTCCAGAAGAATAACTGTCCCATAGATTTCAGCACTCTCTGACATGAAAGGAAGGTTAATCTCAGAACTTAATTATATTAATATCCCAGAAAGAGTAGGGAACAGAGTAGTCTATAGTAAGCATCCTAGTACTCTATATGTTATTCTGAGAAAATCATTTCACAAACTAGGACTGAACTTCAATTTATAACAGCAATAATTCCTGGCATTTAGATAGTGCTTCTTTCATACATATTATTTTAACTGATACAATGAAAGGAGAAGATACACAAGTAACCAAGAACATTACATATGAATTATTTGCTTGTGACTTTGCATTGCTCTGACAATTCTGCATGATGCCATTTTGAGGTGAACTCTAATTGTCATCTTAATGAGTTTTTATTTTCTTTGGGTTATCAGCTATATATTGGTCCATTTAACTGAATCCAGCTTATTCCATGGAGACTATAAACTTCCTTCAATTCTCAACTTTCAATTCTCAGAAATAATCCATATAAGTTCCCATTTGTTCACTCTTATCATGTTCTCTGGGTCCTCAAACTACTCTCCTCTGGGATTTAACCTGTGACTGCCTAACTCTAAAGTTTATTCTTAGTCCATTGATTTAAAGGCTTTCACTTCTATTAAAATATATCACTGGGATCAATTTAGGGCTCCTGAGATACCAATAATGGGAAGCTCAAATCTCCTTGGTTACCACAGTGACACCGCCAGTAATGATTTATTTACAGGTCTAGCTGTTGACAAACTTGCCAAGTGAGAGAAGTTGGCGTAGTCTTATTGAGATCATTCAGGCAGTTTAATTATTATGGCTGTCACTTCAATGTTATTTCCTTGAGAAAACACTGCTTCTAATTTCCCCCCCTCTAACTCCCATTACATCAAAGAGGGCACTGGGACCCAATTTATCTCATTAACCCATGCTGATAGGCCAATGGTATTGGTGGGTTATCCCATTTTGTTGTACATCTAAATGCAATCCTATATAATAAGAGAGAAATATGCTAAATTATCCATTAAGCCAGCGTTTTTCAACCGCTGTTCCTGTTGTGCCGTAGGTGCAGACAAGACAAGAATTTTATAATTTTTCACTATTTTGTTTACTTAATATTTCATAATAAAGTAATTATAAAATACTTTCTTTGTGTTTATTTGATTCCTATTCAAGAGAATTACTTTATATATAGTCAATATAGGCACAGAGTTAAATTTTTTAACATTTTCTAATGGTGGTGTGTCTCGTGATTTTTTTCATGAAACAAGTGTGCCTTTGCCCAAAAAAGGTTGAAAAACACTGCATTAAGCCATAATGTCATGACCAATCTACAAGTGGTGGGGAGCTACAAGAGGGCGGGCCAGTGGGCAGAGAGTTCCAGGAGGGTGTGACAGTGAGCTATGAGCAGTAGAAAGCTACCAGCAGCAGTTGGGCAGCAGTTGGTGGGTGGCCAGCTGAGGAAAGCAGCAGCAAACTACTCATGCATGGATTTGTGTGCAGGGCTACTAGTAATTAATAAATGTGTTGGCTCTTATTATTGACTCAACAAATATTTAGTAAATGTCTATTATATTTTAGGTGCTGGTGAAAAAGCAATGGATAGTCTATAAGACCTTACTTCTGTCATAAATTAAGACACATCCTTTCAAACTGATAGTCTGAAAGTCTAAGAAGAATTTCTCTCCAATCAACCTCTTGGTTTCAGTGCTTCTTTTGTACTCCCCTACTAATGTTTTTTCTCTTTATTCTCATCATTATTATTTTCTAGAGGCCCAGTGCATGAATTCATGCATGGGTGGGGGTCCAGCTGGCTCACCTCAATCAGAGCTGATGGGCACTGGGGGGAGGGGCTGCAGGAAGTCAGCCACTAGCCCCACCCCCGGTCAGGAGATGGGGGGGGGGAGGGATGATTAGAGGTGAGGATGGCTTGGGGGAGGGGCCAAGGGAGGTTGTCCAGCCGGCCCCACCCCCATCAGGCTGGTTGGCCGGCTACAGTGGGCGCCATAGTGACCAGTCGTTCTGGTCCTTCCAGTTGTTCTGGTTGCTTGGCTTTTATATATGTACTAGTAGATTCCCCATTTAGTCTCAAAGGAAAAGCCAAAGGTATTGGAATTTTCTTTATCCCCTATCAGTGGTGCATTAATTGATCACTGCACTTACTACATTTATCTCTCTTCCTTAGAGGTAGATATTCTAATTCCCAAAACCTTATCATGTTCTTCCTAATTTTAGGCTATTTTTTCCTCATTGGTTAGCCCTTTCTTTTCTACTCATTTTCAGATAACAACTAAAGATATTAATTTGAGTCTCTCAGAGATCTAAGTCTCCTGCAAGAGTCCTAAAATATCAGTGTTTTATTTTTTTTTTTAAGTATTTTATTGAGTTTTAGAGAGAAGAATATCAATGTGGGAGTAAAACATCAAATGGCTACCTCTTACCCACTACCAGGGATAAAGCCTGCAACCTATGTGTGCCCTAATCCCTCACCTGGAATTGAAATATCAAACTTTTGATACATGGGACAACACCCAACCAGCTGAGCCATACCAGCCAGGGCTAAAAATATATCAGTGTTTGAATCCATATTAAGACTCTATTGATAAAATTTCAGATATCCTAGCAGGGACTAAATAATGAAAGAAATTCACATTCAGAAAAGGAACCCAAATGAATGAACCTCCCAAGATTCCTCATGGAAACAAAAGTGATGGTTGTTGTGGGAAGCCGTCTTCCGTGGGGCCCGAGGGCAAGGATGGAGTATAGGGTAGGGACACCTACCTGCTCTCCTACAGAAGATTGAGCACAGGGTAGGGACGCCTACCTGCTCTCCCCTAAGCCTTCAGGGTCAACTAGGGACAGGGCAGACCATAGCCCCATTGTTAGGGAGTGCGTGTGATGCATGACTTATCTGGATGTTCTCAGCTAAGCTGTTCTCAATGATATCTAGCCAGATGCCTGCTCTATGTATCTTTTTCCAAGAACGCCTTAAGGAGCTGACCGGCTGCCTTGTCCTGGGAAAGGGGCACTTGGAGAAATGCCCAGAAAGGCCGCATAAATGTACGCCTGCAACTAATAAAGCTGCTGCAGTCTCACCATAGACTAGCAGTCCTCCTGAAGCCCCACTTTCTCTTGTCTTTATTTCTCTTAAACCTCCTAGCCCTACCTTCAGGACCTGTGATACCGGCTGGATCTGGTAGGTTGTAGTCAAATTAAGAGGCCTCTGCTTCTTTTGTACAATGACAGATCAATAAAAACAGGAACAATTATCAGGCAAGTAGTTCTCTACTGAGGGCATTTTTGGTGGTGACAATGCCTGGGTTTGCTCCTGGCATTTAATGCTGGGTCCCACATGCGCACAGGGTAGCAGTGCCCTGATAAGCAGCACTGTCAGGCCGTTCTCTTGCTAAGGAAAAGGAAACACGAGGCAGAGTCTCTTCCCCAAAGTTGTATGCCTGGCCAGTGCCATCGCTGGAGACAGAACTTGGAATTTTGTTCCAGAATTTCTAAAATTAGAACCACTTTTCTACATAGCTTCTCCTTACACAGCCAAAGGGAAATTGTCCCATTCAAAAGTTTCTTTAAGGTATGATATTCTCCTTCTTCTAAGATGTTTTCTCACACTCTAAATTCTTCTCTGGGTGTGACTTTAGTGATACAAGAAAATGTCTCATTCTGTAGTTGTGATGTTTAAGGGAGGGGAGGTGTTACATTATCATACAAAAATACTTATTAACCTTAATCATTTGCTTTGTCTTCTTACTTTTGACTACTTTAGAAAACAAAACCTACTCTTTTTAAGTATTGAAAGGAATGAGTGTACAGTTCTCATTCAACATATAACATACATTCCAAGTATATATGTGACAGGCATTGTGTTAGGTTCTTAGGTGCAGGAGACATAATGTTAACAGTAAAAAGCATAATCCCTCCCTCAGACATGTGAGAAGATGGGTCCAATATAGTAGTCACAATGATATGATAGGATGCTATATGACTGTAGAGGAAAGGCACTTAAACCCAACATGGGTAGTCAGAAAGGCCTTCAGGAGGTTTAATATCACATTTTAGAATTGAAGGGTAGCAGGTGATAGTCAGACAACTGGTAGTAAGAAGATGGTTGGGTAAGAAGAACAAAAAATGGAAATCTAGATAAAAAGAACAGTGTCCGCAAAGCTTGGGTTACACAAGTAAATGGGTCACAATTGTGAACAAGCAAATAGTTTAGTTTGGCAGAAACATAGATGAGCTTGTCTGTCAGTTGAGAAATGGGGATGGAAGGAATAAAGAGGGAAGGATGAGATTAGAAGGACAGGTCTTATTCATCCGGGGCATAGAGCTTAGGTTTATTTTGAGGGAAATAAGTAACCATTGAATAATTTTAAGAAGAGAGCTGGTAGTTCAAAAAATAGAGTTTTGAATAAATAAACAAACTTCTAAAAATTAGGGCTTCATTAGACAACTCTCATTATATGCAGAACATATAGCCTAACATTCCTGTTGAAATTCATCACATCCACTCCCATAGATGTGGTAGACATGTTTCTGACCCTGGAGAATCTCTGACACGGATCCTGTCCTCCATTCTACATCCAGAGGCAGGCCTTTGTTCCCTCACAAAGTGCTCCTAACCAGTGCTCATCAGTTTTGGGGAGCGATAGCATTAAGGTAAATAAGGAGGAGGCATTAGAGTGCTTAAGAACAATGCCAAAGAGGGAATATTTATCACATAATTATACATTCAGTGCAAATATTAATGAAAAATATCACTTTTCTTATCATTACCAGGATTTTCTTTTGCAAAGATAATCTACTGGACCAAATGATGACCAATACTTATAATAATGTTTTCTGTCTGAGTGAATGTTAGAAATGTGATTACAGTGTTTTGAAAAATAATGTGATTTTACAAATTGCTAAAGGATTGGCAAAAAGAGTTCACTAGAGACAATACATGAAATAATTAAAGAGTGGTTTTCCAGTATGATCAAGGAATATTTTTGTGTAACAGTAGTAGAATACATTGATAGTTTTCCACATGAAATAAAAGCACCAACTATACTCGCAGGTTTAAATTGGAAGAGCTGTTCCATTTTGCATAGTGAAAACTCTGTTTCAGCCTCAATGAAATAGAAGTGAAACATTCTTCAGAAAATCAACTTTGAAAAAAGTAATAATCATGGCAGTAGTAAAAAGGTAAGTGTTTTCTCAAGATAGGACCTTGTACTTATTTAAAATAGATGGCAACAAGTCAGGTGACAAGAGAATAAAAATACATGAGAAGGAAAAATAAATAGGACATTAAATTTTTTTGAGACAACACAAAAGAATGAAACAAAATAAAAGGAGACATGAGAATGTAGAGGCAAATGATGGATAAACAAGAAAATCATTGCTTACTTATACCTTCTCTATATTCTAAAATAATTTCAGGCAGCTTACAAGAAAAACACAGGAATAAAAATATTAATAAACAGAACAGGTACATGGTCTAAAGAGCAGCAAGCAGAGCTTGAGTTTCCCTTTACCACCTTAGACATGGAAGTCGCTCAGAATCATTTCCTCTGTGGTTCTTTAGAGACAAATTTCTAAGGCTGATCTGTTTTCAAGGTAAGGGAACTTAGACTTCCCTTTTTGAAAAGAGAAAATTCCAAATAATCTGAAACATCTTTTAAAATCACTACATGATGTAATAGATTTCTCACTGTCAACAAGGGGGTAGTGTATCAGTCATCCAAGCCGGTGTTTTGTAAATCTTTTGTTTTAGATGAAGGGGGAAGAGCATCAAGCAGAAGAGTAGAGAGGAACAGAGAAAGGGCATATAGCCTCAGCATAGTAGAGCCTTGCTTCTCAGACTGTGGACTAGGGCCAGTAGCATTTGTACAGCGAGAGCTTGTTAGAAATGTGGAACCTTGGCCCCTACCTCATACCTACTGAGTCAGAATTGCATCTTAATAAGACCACAGGGGATTTCTATGTGGAATATAGTTTGAAAAGCACTGCTGAAGAGGTCGAATAAAATTGTAGGGTAAAAGGAGGAAAAATTATTACCATGTACACACTTAGAGCAGACCCTCCTTTATGGAACAGTAATAGAAGATAAGTGGGATAAGGAAATTACTAAATAGTAAAAGTTCCATGCATTCATTGACCAGGATGTCTACGATGAGTGTTGGGTATTTGGGTGAAATTGAGTTGGGAATAAGATCTAAATGTGTCAGGAGAGAGGGGGTGCAGTTACAGAGGATGATAGTTGAAATAGGCTGGAGTACCGATAATGCAGAAGTACAAACAATAGCACCCAAATCAATGTAGCCAAAAAGGAAGAATACCAACTTAGTGTCCAGAGATTAATAAATGTTATTGTGGTGCACTAGAATACTGTATGCAATGTTATTTAAAACAAGTAGGTAATTGAGACATTAACTTTGTTTTACTGAATTACCTGTAGTAATATGTGTTATCCGGAAAAACATACTACATATAGTTAAGGGCCAAGGGCCAACAGAATAGTGTAAAATATTAGCAAATTGCAGTTTATCAAACTATTTTGTATGTGTGGCTTGTATTAAGAGTGTAGGGATCCTTGGAGAAATGGCTAATGCCAGTTCTGGACCAGGAAAGGCATAAAATGTGTCTGAAATATCTGATACTGAAAAGCAAGAAAGCTATTAGAGACAGCTGGATTCATGTCAAATGGACACCAGAGCCAATTTGAAGTTGAGTGCACTTGCCAAAGAGGGATAATATTAGCAAAAAGAGGGAGGGGGAATAATGATAATGGATTGAGACCAATCAGATATGTTAAAATCCACTAGTTCTTAATACTACATACAAAAACTCTCATTTGGTAGCCTTCTGAAGACACTGTGGAGTCAACACTTTATTCTGAAAACTAGTAAGTGAGGGGATAGAGTTTAGCATTTACATCACATTTCTTGTATTATACAAGTAGTATTTAAGGATGCCAAATGGTTAACTTTGGAAAGATCCTTTAAAAGTGAATAAATATTGAAGCAATAGTAGAATTAGAATATCACCATTGAACTTCTAATGAAATAATGGATTTAGGCCATGATCATCAACGGCTATTAAAGCCATTAGGTGAATTGCTGATGGGGAGCTTTATAATGGTGGATCAGGCTGACAACAGCAAGCCCATTGCCCAGTATTAATGTCACCCACACAATATGAGAAAGGACTAGACATTATGTGTCTCCTAATGGATCTATACAACACCCTTATAAGTCATGTCATAAATCTCAGCTGCATCTGATCAAGCTTTTAGCTTTCCAGAGAATATAGGAAACAGAAGAATATGTGAAAAGTCCCCATAAAAGAGGCAATCAGCAAAGTTTAGAATATCAGAATCTACTTCAACAAAGAAATCATGAGGGAAGAGAAACAATGAGGGGAAATTTATAGATTAAATGATATGTAAGACTTTGGATTTCAGTTCTGACACATAAAGAGCTGGGAAACCATCACTCCTATTCTTGCAATAGGAAAAAAATACTGATAAAACTGAAAAATCAGTTATTTTCTTGTGGGGATAATGCAGTCCCAGGACAACTGCCACCCCAAACCTGGAGAGACAGGTGAAGACAGAGAATCTTAACTGTGATCGGCTTACATGGAACAGAAACCACTGGATCCATAAATAGGTAAGAGCATCTAAATAGAAAATTGAATGTTTGGAACCTGAGTGTTGAATAACTTGAGAGTGAGAAACTGCCACAGCCTCAGGTCTAGGGTCTCCATACGTTTTGGAGTTTTACTTTTAGAAACTTAACTTTACTGTCTCACCTAAAGGGAAGAAAAAAAGAAGAAAAAAGAATAAGAAACTTTTGTGGAAAAAAAAAACTTTTTTGGAGGTCACAGTTCAGATACATAAGCCCACTAAAGGTACCTGCACTACCTATGAAATGGCACAGTATTATTTAAAAAGTAAATTTAGATTAGCTGTCAATGTATGTTTCAAACTCTAGGGAAACCACTAAGCACAGGGGAAATAAAAAATAATGATTTGCTGAAAGAGGAGAGAAAATGGAATCATGTGAAATGTTCAGTTAAAACCAGAGAAGGGAGATAAAGAGATTTTAAAAAATGAAACAAAGGACAAATGTGATGAATAAAAAACATTTTAAAACATAGCATGTATTAACTCAATTATATAAAAATCACTTAAAATGTGAATTTTCTAAATATACTGATTAAATGATAGATAGTAGATAAAAATACAAGACCCAACTCTGTTTTCTGTAAGGTGGTAACTTTAAATATGAAGAAATACACAAATCCATTAAAAATAAGGGATGTGAAAGGATATACCATGGTAACACTAGTAAAAAAAAGTATGGAGTACTTATGTAAATTTCAGACAAAGCAGACTCAAGAACAAGGAAAATTATCAGGGATAAAAAGGGTGTTATATAAAGATAAATTGGTCAGTTCTCTAAGAAGACATAACAATACTTTAAATGTTTGCATCTAATAACAGAGCATCAAAATAGATAAGGCAAAACCTGATAGAACTGCAAGGAAATATAGACAAATCCATAACTATGATTGTAAATGTCAACACCCCTTTTTTCAGTGATTTATAAATACAGTAGAAAAAGTCAGTAAGGATACAGCTGAATAAAACAGTGACATCAGCTAATTGACATTTATAAAATACTTCCTCTAACAACAGCATTATATATGTTATTTTCATACTCACATGGAATATTTACAACAATGGGCTATTTCTAGGACAGATAACACTGAAAATTTTAAAATAATAGGAATCATCCAAATTATGTTCTTAGACCACAGTGGAATAAAATTCAAGTCAATTGGAAAAATACAGATATCGATTTAAACAACACATATTTAAGTAAATAAAACATGCATCAAAGAAGTTTTTAGAGATATTAGAATATTTTAAACTAAATCAAAATACAACTTGGAAAAAACTATGGGATTCAGTGAAAGCAGTGCTTAGAGGAAAATTTATAGCACTGAATATGCATGTATTTAAAAATAAGATAGGTATAAAATCAAGTTAAGATTCCATATTAAGTATAGAAAAAAAGTAATATAAACCTATCCAAGTAGAAGAAAAATTAAAATTAAAGCAGCAATCAAATAAATTTAAAAGAGTAACTTAATAGAGAACATTAAACAAACCAAAAGCTTATACTTTGAAAAGATCAATAACAAAAATGAGAAAATATGCAAATTATTAATATCAATAATGAAAGAGGAGGTATCTACTAGTATATATATTGAATAGAAAATAAAAGAGTATATGAACAACTCTATCGCCAATATTCTGATAATTTAAATGAAATAAGGGAGTAAGAATTTTTCCTCTACTCATCTTAGATTATCCACTGGATATTCTACACTGGATGTTATCCACTGGATATCCACTGGAATTATACAACAAAAAAATTTGACAAGAGCAAAGCAAACAAGTTTATCAACATACTAGAGGCCCAGCACATGATTAAATTGTGCATGTGTAGGGTCCCTGAGGCCTAACCTGCCATCAGGGCCATGTCCACCACCCTGTGAAGCCTCACACACTCTGCAGACACTGCCTGCGCCCTGTGACACTCCAGAAGTCCCGCCCAGTGCAGCCTCCATGGGACCCAGTGCAGCCTCCATGGGACCTAGAAGTCCCACCCTCCATGGCCACCATGGGACCCATCAATGCACCTCCTGGTGAGTCTAGTAGTTGGTCATGATGCCATGATGGCATCATGACCACAGGCCTTTTATAATTAGATATCTCATATTTACACGGGAGAAACTCAGAGGTGAATAGCTCAAAGAGGTGGTGTGGAACTCTGGCTTGTATATCATCTTAACTAAAGAACAATGATTTTTAGAGGAGTGACAAGACAAAGAAAAAAAAAGTTTTAGTGGTTTCAGGAATGGCAACTTATGAGAAAGTAAGTATATGGGGTGAAATAAATAGATTAATGGTTTTCTACTGACTTCTCTGGTGACATTTCTGGGCTAAGTGTTTAGATCAACGACTTTTAACCCATTTGTCACAAGAATTTTTAAAGCATGCAATACATGACTATTCAGTCAGAGGCACTATCTATACTAATAAAAGCCTTGGTGGCATCTAGCTCTCACATCATCACAAGATAGCCACCCCCCCCCCGTGTCATCACAAGATGGCTGCCCCCATGTTGTCACAGATCAGGGGAGGGCAGTTGGGGTAATCTGGCCAGAAGGGGAGGGCAGTTAGGTTTCAATCAGGCTGGCAGGGAAGCAGTTAGGGGGTGATCAGGCTGGCAGGCAGGCAAGCAGTTAGGAGCCAGCAGTCCCAGATTGTGAGAGGGATCCCAGATTGGAGAGGGTGCAGAGGCTGGATTGAGATACACTCCCCACCCCTGCACAAATTTCATGAACTGGGAGATATATATATAAAATTGATTTCAGAGAGGAAGGGAGAGAGAGAGGGAGAGAGAAGTAGAAACATCAGTGATGAGAGAGAATCATTGATTGGCTTCTTCCTGCTAGCCCCCCAACTGGGGATTGAGCCAGCAACCCAGGCATGTGCCCTTAATCCTTAACTGGAAATGAATAGGGGACCCTTCACCCAGTAGGTTGATGCTCTATTCACTAAGCCAAAGCAGCAAGGGTGGTGCCAGAAACTACTATATACAAGTATAGGTAACTGATTTTTAAAAAAGTCACCTTGGAGCCAAAAAGGTAAGTAATTGCTCTTATTATTTTTTTTCATAAATCAATATAAATTATACCTATTTTTTGTCATATCAGCAATACATATAGTTTTTGGTGTGCTGCAGAATTTTAGTAATTTATGTGTGCCATGAGATGAAAAAGATTGAAAATTATTGGTCTAGATTTATCTTCAGTAAAGAAAAATTTATATCCTGCCTCTAGGCAGAAAAAGGAAGCATAAAGAGAGCTTTTCTTGTATTTACTGCTTCGTAATTGCCTTCTTATGCCGTACAGCCGTATTATTCAGTGCTAAAAAGAAATGAGCTACCAAGCCATGAAAGACATGTAGAAACTTTAAGTGCTTATAAGTGAACAAAGACTATCTGAAAAGGCTATGAGCTATATGATTCCAACTGTATGATTTTCTATAAAAGGCAAAACAATTAAAAAAATATCAATATTTACCATAAGTAGATGGAGAAGTGCGTAAGAAGAGCACAAAGGACTTTTAGGGCAGTGAAATTATATACTCTGTATGATATTACAATTATGGATATAAGTCATTAAACATTTGTCTAAAACCTATGTTCAATACCAAGAATTCTAGTTAACACTTTAACCTGGCTGGACTGAAAACTTCATACTCCGTCTCCTCTGTAGTCAGTAGCTGATATTTCCCTTAGATCTGTAGTGTCCAGCTCCGGGTTTTTTGTTTGTTTTTAACTAGTTCCTCTCTAGTTTGCCTTGCAAATGTTGTTTAATGATCCCCCAACATCACAGGCCAATGTTGGTTGCATATTTTGGGACTCATTCCCTACATGGCTCTTCCCTTCCAAGCTTCCTTCTGTAGCTGTGTTTGCTCTCCAAACCCTGAACTCTGGGGTGTTCTGCTTCAGAGCAGTTGGTCTTGCTGCCTTGAGCTGCTGAACAAATTGGGGCATGTTCTCAGGGAAGAAGCCACACATTTTCCAATCTCACCAGGTGCAGTTCCTGGTTCTCCAGATCAGGTACCTTCCAGTTTCACTTGCTTTTGATTCATCTTCAGAGTTTCCAATGAGTTTTTATAAATAATTTAGTTCAAGTTTTACAACTGTAATCTGTGATTAGTTTGATCCATCCAAGCTACTCCACCAGTATCGCTGTCCGCTCTTACCTGGACCACTGTGCCAGCTTTTAAACCTGGATCTGCCTTCCGGTTTTCTCCATGTTCTAATCCATTCTCCACATAAGTGGCAGATTGATTTTCTGTGGAACAAATTAAATTATGTCATTCTACTGCTTAAAATTCTAAATGGCTCCCCATTCTCTTTGGAAAAGCGTCCCATTATCTATGTTAATTTGGAAGATTTTTTTTTCATGCTGTGACTTCAGTCATCCTGCTTAGTCCTTTCATCCATCCTTCCCACCTTACTCCAGTCACATCTAACTGTTGGCAATTTCATGAACAGTCATGCCTTTTATTTTTGTTTGTTTCAATATCTTCTTTATGTTTAGATCCAAAATACTTAGTAAATGGTTGTACATATGATAAGTACCTAAACAAATATTTGAATAAACAGCACATGCTCACATGTTCTCTGAGGTTGAATTCAGGGAGAGAAATTGCAAGACTCAAGCATTTCCAAAAGCAGTGAAATTCCAGGTTATAAGAATAACTAATAAAAACTAGAGGCCAAGTGCATGAAAATTTGTGCACTGGGTGGGGGGGAAGGGTCCCTCAGCATGGCCTGTACCCTCTCACAGTCCTGGAGCCCGCAGGGGATGACTGACTGATGTCTTAGGACCACTCCCCATGGGAGTAAGCTACAGTCTGACCTCCTTCTGTGGGAAGTGACCAGGCAGGCTGATCAGGGGACCACACCAGCCAGCAAGCAGCCAGCCTCACCCATTAGATTGCCCCTCCACCGCCAGCATGAGCCTTGGCTGGCCTGGCACCACCTGCTTGCCAGCCCCACCCTCCTTGACTGGTCATTCCACCATTCGGTCAATTTTCATATTGCACTTTTATTATATAGAATAACAATAGTAATATTATAATATCATTGCTAATGTTATTATTAACAATAGCTAGCATTTATTAAACACTAACTATGTATCAGGTACCTCTGTCATAAGACACATTAAAATATCCCTTTAATTTTAGGAGGTGGATACTACTATCCCCATCAAGCAGAAAAGTAAACTGAGGCATAGTTTGGTTAAGCAACTTAAATTAATCTGGCCAGCAAAAGGTAGAGTAAAAATATTTGAATACTATCAAATACCACTAGAACCTGCATATTTCACTGCTTTGAAGTACATTGTAGTTGAAAAACTTCTGTGGCATGAAACCAAAGGTTGTTGGTTTTGAAAAATTTGATGAATTTTAGTGTCAAAGTATAAAGAAGGATATTGACCTATATTTTTTATTACCTATTAATTGTCTATATTCCCCGCGATCAAGAAAACACCAAGGGGAAGGCAACTTGTCTCTTTTTCACACTGAACACCAAGTACCTAGAAAATGTTTAGCACATACCAGTAGGTACATACTCCATACATACTTATGGATGGAAGGAAGTAGGAAAGGAATTATAAAGGATGCGTTGAAATTACGAAGATCTGTTTTAGGCATTGGCCTCATTTTACCAAGCTTATCTTAAATTCCTTCAGCATATGTAACTTTCCTTTCCTTACCCTTTAGTTAGTCTGACCCTGAGCATAACAAGTGTTTAATAAGTAATCATTGATTGGTTGAGGAGTATCAGAAAAATTAATGAAAGTATTTGAAATGGGCCCCCTCTGCTTTCAATATTTTTTTATTATTTTACAATTCAATAAGTTGTATAAAATTAAAAATAATGCAAAATTATTTTGTCTGTAAAGTGCAAATTAGCTATATCTGGTGAAATGCAATTGATTATTGATCCATTTCATTTCAGAATTTCTTATGTGTCTATATTCATGTGTTCCTTGCATTCTTCTTTGAACAGGTTGTAAAAACTTACTGGTTCCCTCATTAATTAGTGAATTAAGTAAAATATTTGATACAGGAAATGTATAGGATTATACTCTCTTTGCAAAACTACCCTTTGATAAATGCAAACATTTTTCCTTCACAGCCATACCTCTTCTAGAAACAGGCAGTATTTGTGGGATCTCCAGATCAATCATTAAATTATGAGAATCCACCCTGAAAATTTTATGTTTAGGATCAAGGTGTGTTTTATGCCCAGTTGAGGCACTGCCTCCTTTTGAATTTTGTAATATTTTCACAATGTTTAAAGAAGTGAGAATCTGGTAGAAATGTTTGTCTTGCTAGACATGTTACCACTATTTGTCCACCAGGTGTCACCCTGGCATCTTAGGATCCATAGAAAATAAAATAGCCAGACTTCATTTTATAATTAGGTTATTTTTGCTAGTGCCTATATAAACTGTAATTTAACAATTATAGACATAACTTTGCAATCAAATCAGAATACTAGACCATCTCAAAAATAAAATAATATGTTTTGCATTATTTAGTCTCTGCTATTATTGACAGTATTTCTACTGTCAAAAACCAATATCCTTTCACTCTACTCCAGTGTAAACTTTAATTGATGTGTATGTGTGTGTACACACTCTATAATGATAAGTCAGAATTGTCATTCTTCATCAGAGATCTTCCACCATCTTCCAAAATTTGTTTTTTGATATTTTAATTTTTACATGAATTTTCTAATTAAGTCAAATGATTCCCAGAATTAAATTTTATTTATTAGAAAAAAAATGAAGTTAATATGAACAAAGAGCCAACATTTCTGTAACATCTACTATATGGCAGTTACTTCGGATGTGTGATTTAAACATTGCTTAAATTCTTTTTGTCCTTTTTAAGATTTGCTTTTGACTGATAGAAATCCGATTATATTTGTAATAAGCAATACCACCTACCTGATTATTTTTTTTGTCACGGAGAGAGTCCTGGATGGCTGGCATTTCTGTTCATCGCCTCTGGCTCCATTGTCCTGAATTTTTGATCCCACTTGTATCTTATTTTTGATAATTGCATGTTCTTATACTCTCTAAACACTCAATATAAAACAGAAGACTTTCCCCTCAATTTTCCTCCAAACCTTGCTCTTTAAGACTCAGAAAATTTAAGTAATTTCCTTAAGAGATCAGTGAAGGAACAGGACCATAACTGCAAGTTTGGCTCCAACACCAGAACTATTCCTGTTTACCTTTATTTCTAGAATATTTGTGAATTATATACAGTGGGTTTAGAGTTAATAAAGAAAATGGATTTATTGTGAGATAGTAGGATATCTAAAATGATTAGAATTCATAAATTTTTATTTCAAAGGGAAATTTTCATTGTTTAGAGAAACTATTTCTATATCCATTAATTAGAGATATTATTACCATAGATTGTATAAATGTTAATTTTATGTAAAATCAGCCGAAACCGGTTTGGCTCAGTGATAGAGCGTCGGTCTGCGGACTGAAAGGACCCGGGTTCGATTCCGGTCAAGGGCATGTACCTTGGTTGTGGGCACATCCCCGGTAGGGGGTCTGCAGGAGGCAGCTGGTCAATGTTTCTCTCTCATCGACATTTCTAGCTCTCTATCTCTCAACCTTCCTCTTTGTAAAAAATCATTAAAATATATTTTAAAAATTATATGTAAAATCATCTAACATTCAAATATGTACAAAGCATTTGTGTAGTAGTCCCTAATTCTCACCCTTCTCTACCTATTATACCACAGTGGGCCACCAGATGTCGCTCTAACACAGAAATTATCTAAAAAGTCTCATGCTGAGCTCACTTAGAAGGTAGAAAGAGGGTCTATTTTGCCTTGCAAATGACATAAGACTTTTATGTCAACTCAGTCCTGGATATCTATCTACCCTGGGGGAAGATTAATATTATTTTACTGAAATAAAACTATTTTACTACCAAGAGAAAGTAATAGATGACTTGATATTCAAAATTATAGTCCTAACGGATATAATTTTAAAATTATTTTAGAATAGCAACAAGGATGACAATATACCTCGGAATAAACCTAACAAGAATATGCCAAACCCACATGGGGAAAGCTTTACAGCAATCTTGAAAGACACACAATGGACATGAGCAGATTAAAGACATCCCTTCTTTATGGACAGGATGTGTCAATGACATGTAGATGTCAGTTCCCCCAAATTAGCAGTGTATTTACTGCTATCCCAATTGAAATAACACAAGTATTTCTGGAGCAAGTCAGATTAACTCTAAGCTTTGTATAAAAAAATAAAATTGCAAGAATATCTATGAAAGTTCTGTTTTAAATAAAACAGAACAATGAGGGGGCTTAACCCTACCAAGAATTAAAACACATTATAAAACCTCTATGATCAAAATAGTATGGTTCTGGGGAATAATAGACAAATGAAGAAAACATCAATTCCAGAAACAGCCCAACATATGTGTGTGCCAGGGTTCTTGATCCAGCATCTGGAAGAGTTCAGGAATCTGGAGAAAATGCTGTGTGCACATTAATCAAGAGTCCAGAGATGAAGCATAATTTTGAAAAGCACTTGGGGGGCCACAGGAGCTTGGCCAAAGAAAACAAGTTCGCTCTTTTCTCCAGGACCCCTTGCTTTTTATTAACACAAATTGTCCTAAGGCAAGGTAGATATATAATACATATCATAGGGCAAGATTTACTTCACATAATCCATTGTCATATTGGTGAAACTGCCTCTGGCTGTTCAGGTGTGTGTGTGTGTGTGTGTGTGTGTCTCCTATATAATATAGAGCTAACATGCTAATTAGACCGAACAGAAGGATAACTGGCTTGACAACCTTCCAAATGAAGCTGGGGCTGTGAGGGCCTACTCTTGTGTGAATTATATATATATATATATATATATATATATATATATATATATATATATATATATATATTTTTTTTTTTTTTTTTTTTTCCTATATATAGCAACTCAAATATCTGGGGGAAAGATGTGCTTTTAAATAAATGTTATTGTGACATCTTGGTGTCATTAGATCCATAATCTATCATACATAATAATAAACTCCAAATGAATCAAAGGTATCCATGTAAAAGAAATCATAGAAATTAGAAGAAAACTATGGTGGATTCCTTTAAACTTTAGCTCTAAGAGAAACTCCTGTATAACTTTATAATTATAGATTCTTTTCTACAGTTAAAAGAGCCAAATGAAATAAAAAAGATAGTTAAATTGATAACAGAAAAGGTATCAGTTGTAAGAAACAATATATTATTTCAAGATTGGGTTGTATATTAGGATCTTTCTATTTTTTTCTATTAATATTAAAGGTTGACTTCTAGGATTAACATTAGTAAACCTCAGCATAATAAAATGATACATTGCATTTTTTAGTTCTTTAGTTTATCAGACTTCACCTTGTGGTACGTATCACATTAACTTGACAGCTTCCTAAAACCTAGATAATTTCCTGATGAGGTCTTTGGCCATAATAACAAATATGACTTTTTTTTCATTGTAAAATAAAATGCATTAATTTGAGTCATCTTCATAACTTCATAAATCAATATTCTACAAATGACCAATGTATGATATTATGAAAACATATATATGAGTAAACAGTTTGTTACAAGTATAAGATAGACCAAAGGATATTAACACAATAAGATATGGCTTTATATTTCATGTTGGAAGTAGTCTAAAACACTACCATCTGTGAATTTTGGTATAATATTAAAGAATATCTGTAATAGTATGAATGGCCATTAAAATAGCATTTTTTTTCTTACCTACATACCTATGTGGGGCCAGATTTTCTTTATATATTTCAGCCCAAAAAGTATATTAAAACAGGTTGAATGTAAAAGCAGATATGACAATGTAGTTTTCTTTGACATCAGGGGGTTCCCAAAATTGTGAACCAATGTCACAAAATTTTCACTAGCTTTGAAAAATATAGGTAATTTTTAAAATCTAAGATTTTTAATGTTAAAATGCCATGGTTTATTATTTTTAATTAAATAATAAATATTTTAAAATTTCTGTTTATTTCCTAATTAGTAAATATTGATAGATATAACATATGTAAATATGCAGAGCTGTGCAACTGTTATGTGAATAGAGAAGGGTTTAGAGACTGCTTTTTTTAGTTCCAGAGAATGAAGCAATCTAAGTGACCAATATATAGCAATTGTAGCTCTAGCTCAGGACACACGCATATTTCAAACATGGCTCCATCTTGATTTAAAAAACAAATTCCTGCTTGGAATACGAATTCAAGTTGACTTGATATATTTTGAGACCAGGAGGTCAAATGGAAGATCCAGATAATTCTTTTGTTGTATTTCTTCCAATTTTTCACCATAACTTATGGGCAAAGATTTGGATTTGACATAATTTGGAATTAAAATTTCATTTCTTGCTGACTCTTGTCCAAGATTGTCACTTTATTAAAAAATATTCTCCTCCATAATATAGACACATAGAAAATTACACATTTTAAATTACTACTCACAACTTAGTGTTTTGGCCTCCTTTCATGACATAATTAGAAAAACACTTAAAATAACAAGTGAAAGAAAAAAATGATGGGGCAATCTGTAGATAGAATTGCAAATTATTCATCCAAGAATGAAGACATTCTTGGTTATCACTATTTAGACAAAACTCATTAAAGATGCAATAGTATTTTCCCAGCTCAACTCTGAATACCTTTTGACCAATAGCTGAATACCATTGACTTTTTTAAAAAAAAAATTAAGTTTTTTTAAATTTAAAAGCCTTTATTCATCTCATTATATATTTTCCATATCACATAATGTATTATTTCAGAAAAAAATAAGAAAAGCTATCTGGTCAGAATCAATGCATTGAAGATCCTCAAAGTTTCCTTGTACATAATGTAGCTATTCTACATTAAGAAATTGAACAATTAAGAATTTTTTTTAATTATTTTTTTATCACTTGGTAGAAAACACTTTTCATAAATGAAATACTTTTTTTATTTTTATTAAGGCAGATGGTTGATTTAAATGGTAAATTGGTATTGGAGAAATATACTTAAAAACAAAATTTTCCTCCCAACCCAGAAATCATCTCCACAAAGTTAGGTGAGATGTGATGTGCATCATAGACATTCAAATAAGTTCTCAAAGACAGAAAGAAATCTTCCCCTTTTACATAGCCAAGCAGGTACAATCCATGATGTACATGTTCTTAGAATAAACAATAACTGGCCCTCAAGTAAGGGGTCTTGGCAGCACCTTTTGTCATACAGAGTTTCTCCAAGCCGTATTTGGCTATTGGGGTGACCATCTGTGCTGTTGATTTATCTTCCTCAAGAGGAAAACCAAATGCCCTACTTCTGTGACAGGAGGTAGTTTTGCAGGATGCACAGGAGGTTAGGCTCCTCCCCTCGCATGGAAACTGACAGATAGGAGTGCTGTCTCCCTTGATGGGTGTGTACCTTTCAAACCCAAGGCTCCAGGTCCTTGAGAAAGACATTCCTAGGTCCTAAAGCTGACCAAAGGCCAATCTAGTCTTCAAAGGGATTTATATACATTTCAAAGAAAGTACATAGTATTCATATTTATGTTTTCTAAAGTAAATGCTCAAAGGAAAGAAAAGGATGGAAGAATCTCTTTATTTTCAACTAAGAAAATTAGGCCTCTGACTTTTAATTTGTATCTATCATTCTACTATCTGGCTGCTTTATGCAAATATATATGGTAATTGAGTGGGAGTGGTGAAGATAGAGAGGGAACACTACTCTCATCTCACTCTTTCCTGGTTTTTATTTATTTATTTTTCTTTTGTTTTGAATTTTAGTTTGTCTCTTTCTCATGTTTCTGAATAATAAAGTTGGCATTTGTTGGCCAAGTCATGACCTGAAATGACTATTGCACTTAGTTCTTGACAAACTAAGTTTGTCCTTCAAGATCCTGGCATGCTGAGAGATCTGGACACAGCTTTCTCGGCTTCCTTCTCCTTGATCTCAGGTTCACAAGCCCCCAAACAAGCCTCTGGGAAATAAAAATACCAGGTTAATGAGTAAAGGGATTAAATGTCCTTTTAATAAATATCCAAATTATTTTTTTTTCTTTACAAAATTATTATTTGTTATACTTTCTGATTTAAAACTTTTTTTTACTCCACATAGCAAATTTTAACTACTGGCCAATAGAAGGTATGGTTCAGAGGTTTGGAAAAGCTTTTATCTCTTGCCTCCCACCACACTTCATGCTCCAGTTTTTCCTCCTACTTCACTGGTTCCCACTTTTTGGTTTCCTCATAGGCTCCTCCTGCTCTGCTTGACCCCAAATGAAGGAGAGCATCTGGATGGAGTCAAAAGTTCTTTATTCACCATCACTTCATAGGTGGGTTCTTCTCGTCCGATGGATTTAGTACCATCTGATATTGATAAGACCACATTTATACCTACAGCTCAGATCTTTCCTATCCATTGCAAACCTTTATATTCCATAGCTTGACCTAATAAGCACTCACACTTAATATGTAGAAATAGAATTATTGATGTTTCCCAGTTATGCCCTTCCTCCGGGTTTCTGAATTCAACAAATGACTCCATTATCCATTCGGATGCTCAATCAAAACACAAAGCAAAACAAAAACCTGAGAGTCATTGCCCTGACTTTTATGGCCCACATCAAACCCATCAGCAAATCCTGTTGGTTCTACTTCCAAGTATATTTGATAGCCCTCTCTCTCTATCCGTTCTTATAGCCACCACCCCAGTCCATACCACCATCCTTCCTCATAAAAGGATGGGAAACTGCCTTTCTACCAGTTTATCTCCTTTACTCTTTAACTTATTTCCCCACATATAACCCCATGGTCTTTTAAGAATATGAATTTTATCACTCGGTAATCTCATGATAAATCTTTAAGAACTTTCTATTGCTCTTAGAACTAAATTAAACATCTTTATTGGAATATTTTATACATTTTTGCCCCTAGATATTTAAACATGGACAACTAAGAGTAAAATTTTAGGAAAATCCCTTGCATTTAAAAAATACAACATTTTAAAATAAAAAGGTTACACATTCTCCTTATTATATAAATATATTCAATTAATAATTAAATATAATAAGAACAGTCATTTAATAAAAATAATTCCTGAGTGCAGCATAACACTTTTTTTCAAATAGATTATATTTCTGTAGATTAACATTTTTATACTAGAATAAGAAAGGTTCAGAATTCAGCATTAGTTCCATTTCTATTGTGCACTTTAGGATTTTTTTTTTTTTTACAAAGCCAAATTTCAATTTTATAGGTTGTTTCAATATGCCTTAATAAGTGTGATAGAAAGATGAACACTGATTATACATGGTCACATTTGTAATTTCATTTCATGGTTGAAACTATTAATTTATAATTAATTTGATGGAACAAGCACATCCTATCAACATCTGAGAGGGAGAAATCCATCCTAATTGACCCAAGTTGGTATTCTATACTTCAAAACAGGTAATTTGGGAACATTTTGTTTTATATCCATACTTAAAGTAGATAGCGTGCAATTTAATCAAATTTGCAGAAATTAAAAGCAAAAAAAAAAGCTAAAATATTAGTCATTAAGAATCCTATATAGCCGAAACTGGTTTGGCTCAATGGATAGAGCGTCGGCTTGGGGACTGAAGGGACCCGGGTTCGATTCTGGTCAAGGGCATGTACCTTGGTTGTGGGCATATCCCCAGTAGGGGGTGTGCAAGAGGCAGCTGACCGATGACTCTCTCTCATCGATGTTTCTAACTCTCTATCTCTCTCCCTTCCTCTCTATACAAAATCAATAAAATATATTAAAAAAAAAAAAGAATCCTATATAATAAAACCCTAATAGCAAATAGACTTAATGGCGGAATGACCAGTCGCTATGAGGTGCACTAACCATCAGGGGGCAGACACTCAATGCAGGAGCTTCCCCCTGGTGATCAGTGTGCTCCCACAGGAGGAGCACTGCTCAGCTGAAGCCAAGCTCATGGCAGGCTAGCGCAGTATCAGTGGCCGGAGCCTCTCCCACATCTGCAGCAGTACTAAGGACCCCTTGGGGGTTGTCAGCCTGCTGGCTTAGGCCCAAGCAGACATCCCCTGAGGGGTCCCAGACTGTGAGAGGGCACAAGTCAGCTGAGGGACCCCCTAACCCCAGAGCACGATTGTCATGCAGTGTGCTTATAAAAGATGTATAATTTAGAGGAGAATCTGTAACATATTTATGTTAATTTAAATCTAATAAATAAGTCATGAAAATACATAAAATAGGGGATAAGCAGCTGAATGACAATAGCAGAAGGCTTTCATTCAACTAAAATAATAAGTGATCTTTTAGCAAAAATTAAATGCAAATTTTTCAACTCTGAATAAATACTTAAGAAAAAAAATAAAACTTCCATCTTATTTCCAATCTAGGTATATTTCTATTGACCTAATGTTGATCAAAAGTAACCTTAAAAATCGGACCTCTTCACCCTGACCAGTGTGGCTCAGCTGGCTGAGCGCTGTTCCATGCAAGGAGGAGACACTGATTCTGTTCCCTCCCAGTCAGAGCGCATGCCTGGGAGTGTGCAGGGGGCCACCAATTGATGTTTCTCTCTCATTGATGCTTCTCTCTATATACTTAAAAGTTGACCTCTTTAAAATGATTATGCAAAATATGCAACTGAGACGGACAGTAACAGTGTATAAAATTGATTTGACTGTATTGCCAGAACTCACTCAAAACTATGGCTTTCCTTAGATCTGGATCTAACTGGTCTTGTGTAAAACAGAACTTATAGTGACTGATTCTAGGAGTATATATCACATACAGATTTCAGTCCACTATTTAGATTTCTTTCTCAAGATGCTTATAGTTACTGAGTTTTAATGAATGCCATGATATCTTGTTTAATATTTTCCTACTTAAAGGGTTAATTTATCTTTCAGAAAATTAAACATTTAAAAATCCATGTTTTAAATTATGTATTCCCTCCAAAATAAAATTTTAAAAATTAGAACTGAATAATGATTTTAAAAAGATAAAAAGGATTCATCGTTAACTTTTTTTTCAAGTCACATATTTTATGCCACTGCAGTCTTCGTCTTATAGTTTAATTCTTTTGAAAACCGTGATTCTGATTACAGATACAATCAAGCAGGCTATCTTTCCAAGGTTTAGGTCATTCCATCAGGAAATATGCAGTTGCCTATTCTATAAAAACAGTCTCAGCAAGAAGTGAGCAATGGAAATTTATTCATGCAAGAAGATTTCTACAAAACAGGTTGTGCCCAGCCAGTGTGGCTCAGTGATTGAGTGTCACCCCATGAACCAGGAGGTCCTGGGCTTGATTCCCCTTCAGGGCACAGACCCAGGTTGCAGGCTTGATCCTTAGTAGTGGGCATGCATGAGGCACCAATCCATGTTTCTATCCATTCCTCTCCCTTTGTCTCTCTAAAATCAATAAATATATATATATATTAAAAATATTTGTAATTTTAGGATAGGTTTTATAGTCACCTCAAATTTGGAGTATTAATCCTTTAATACTATTTTATTTTTCTACATTACAAAAATATGGAGAATCTTAAACATTTTTTTTAAAAAAAGTAAAGCATGCTTATCATATAAGAAGTAGGGAAAGTAGAAGGAATAAAATACCATATCTTTGGCAATATGTAGATTCTTAGGGTGTAATAAATTAGGTTCAAATCTCAACTGTGCCACCAACTAACTGTATGACCTTAGAAGTGTTATTTTCTTGTCAGTGCCTCAATTTTTTCATTCATAAAATGGAGATGGTATTAGTAGAAACTAGACCATATGGTTGTTGTGAGATAAAATGAGTTATAAACTAACTGGATCCTTTAGCTCAGATGATTAGAATATTGTCCTGATACAACAAGATTTTGGGTTCTATGCCCTGTGAGGACACATACAATAAGCAACCAATGACTGCATAAACACTCTCTCTGTCTCTCTCTCTCTCTCTCTCTCTCTCTCTCTCTCTCTCTCTCTCTCTCTCTCTCCATCTCTCTTCCCTTTCTTCTCTCTTTGTAAAATCAATACATAAACAAAAAACTAAAACATCTGGCTCCAGAAGTATTCAGTAAATGGAACTCTTTCTCACATCATCTAATATGACAACCATTCATGATTTCATGTTATGCTATTTTTCTCATGTATTTTTAAAATTTGTAATAGTAATCATAATAATAATAGTAATAATAATAATAACAACATATTTTTGTATATATGTGCAACCTGCTTTACTTTTAACATTAAATTTAAAATTTTTTATAACTACAAAATTGTTACTCTTTGTCATAAAAAATGCAGATACCACATTGGCTCAGAAATACTGTTTTGATCATGGAAGCTATTTACTAGTAAAATGCTTCTGGAGTGTCTGAGAACACTGGTATAAACAGCTGAAGATATCCTTCTTTCTCTGTGAGAAAGCACAAGGCTGCTCTGAAGATTGCATGCTTGTCCTAAGGGAAATTAGACCTCATTCCCCATAACAAATCTTCAGAAGCAACTTGTAAAGCGGTCCTAATGCTGGCTGCCTCAGCGATGGATGTGTGTCTTAGTGTCAGTATCTTGAAGAGAAACAGTTCCATTTACCACCCCTGGCCAGGACAGTTTGTTTCACCCAGGATACAGTTCCCAGATGAATCCTTCAGCAGGAAATAAGCTCTAATACAGTTTGTGGAACAGAAATATCAGAAGACTCCTGTCTCAGTCAGCTTATGTTGCTGTAACAAAATAACACAGGTTGAGTAACTTCAACCAAAATTTCTCATGGTTCAGGAGGCTGGGACGTCCAAGATCAAGGTGCAGGGTAACTTGGTTTCTGGTGGGTTGGCAGATGACCACCTTCTTGCTGACTCTTCACCTTCTTATAAGGCCACATGCCCATCAAATTAAGGCTCCACCCTTATGAGCTCATTTAGTCTTAACTTCTCCCAAAGATCTTATCTCCAGATATAATTATACTAGTAGCTCTGTGCACAAATCCATGTGCCAGTAGCTCCCTGTTGCCCTCCTGCAGCTCTCTGCTTTTGCCCTGCTCTGTAGCTCCCTACCATCTCCTCCTCACTTCATAGCTTGTTGTCATGCCCCCTCCTATAGCTTTTCGCTGCCTGCTTGTAGTTCGCTGCCCCACCCTCTTGCAGATACCACATTGTGATCTGGTCCTTATGGGTTAGTCATTATGCCTCAAGGCATAACAGGTAATTAGCATATTCCTCTCTTATTATATTGGATTGGGGCTTTAACATATGAATTTTTATGGGGCAACAATTCAGTCCATAGTATCTCCCATGTTCTGTACAGATGAGGAGGAATTCAGGGACTGTTAATCCTATTATTTGGCTGATTGCATTCTCCCTGCCCTATTAGTACACACAGACCAAGGGAAAGGTTGTGGCACTGAAAAGCTACCTCTGTAAGAGGAAAGCAGGGAAAGATCTAAGAAAGAAGCTGGTCATTCCAGTCTTATAATTAATAGTCTATTAAGAGAAACATATATACGAGGCATATCTCAGGGGGCCTGTAATGGCAGAAACAAAAAATTATATAGGGTAAAGTGGAGGATAGTCATGGGACTAGTAAAGAAAGGCTACCAGATACAATGAATTACTTTATATGCTTGACCAGGTCAGAGCAATGGCCTGCCCCAGGAGCCAGCACGGAGTTTATGTCAAAATAAACAGATTACGATGAAAATCTCCAAGGGGGGTTTTCGAGAATCTCCTTCCGCTAGACTGAATCTAGCTCATGGATCAGGTGGCACTCCTGTGTTGAAACAATCTCTCCTCCACAGACAAAAAAAACAAGGAATTTCTGTTTGGTTTAACATCCAACTTGTCACTATGATAACGTGTTGTGAACATCTTACTGTGAGCTATCGATAGGAACTGTCCTGGGTCCTGGGGCTTGAACTCTCTTCTACTGAAAATGTGTTGCCTCCATATCTAAATGCATCCTGTTTCAAGACTTTTGATGACTTTACCTCATCTTTTGGGCACAGTTAGTACCCAGTATTCCAGTATGAACCACTCAAACCACCTCCTTCCTCCATTCTACCCCAGGATTCTGAGTGCTTACCTCATGCTGGGTTGTTGTAGGCACTGGGGATAAAGAGGCCATCTAAACAAAGGCCCTGCTCTCATGGATTTTAAAGCCAGTAGGGCATCCAGACAGTAAATAAACTAACATGGTGTCAGTTAGTAAACCTTATCATGAAGAAATAATAAGAGATAGTAGGAGAGAGCACAATTCAGATGAATATGTGGGCTATTTCGGACAGGTTAGTTAAGGGAGTTTTATTGAATTATGGGGCATTTGAGGGAGAGAGTTGCTTGACTCTTTAGGGAAAGGACATTGCAGGCAGAGGAGGGAATAAGTTGTTGAAGTGGGAATGAACCTGAGGTATTTGCTGACTAGAAAGCTGGCCAAAGGGATGAGGGGCATGAACTCAGGGAAAGAATGGTAGGAAGTGTAATTGAAGACCTAGTTGGAGACCAGATACCGTGAGACTGGAGGGCATGGTATGTTTTAGAGTTTCTGGCAGATAGGGAGCCCGCAGTGGGTTTGGTGACTGTGTGGAGATGAGGAGGTGGGAGGCCCGTGTGCAGACAGACGGCCGTCTTGGCTACAGCAGCCAGCCAGTGTGGAGAGCCATATCAATCCCTTATGCATCACCCAGATGCCTGCTTCCTCACCTGTGCCTCGACCCCCTTGTTCAGCATCATCCACTTATCTTTTCACTTATTTAATCCTTCGTGGTCCAGCCCATGTTGTGGGCTGATGTCATTCACTTTCAGCATATTTTATCCTGGAAAAAATACGGCAGGCGACTTCTCTTCGCATCTTTTAAGTAGCTTAACATTCCTGGATTCTGCAGGCTAAATTGTTATTTTAAGAATGACATCCTCCTTCTGTATGAGTCTCTCTTACTAAAGTAACACTTGTCTTACCTGAATATTTCTGACATCGGCATCTTATCGAAATCAAGTATAGAAGAGAACCTAGAAAAACAGGCCTCTGCGCTGCCAGGAAATATGCTGCACACCCGTGCCCTGGAGCTCATGGTTTCCTCCTCGTGGCCATTTCGGTGATAAAGGTCCGTGGTGCCCTGTGGCAGGACATTTCCCTCCCTCCTTGTTTCTGGGGATCCCAGTTATTATCCAACTGAGTGTGAAGAAGAATCTGTTTTCCCCAGCCCAAAGGATGGACCTTGAAGCCCACTAGGCATGCTGAAGCCAGTCACTCCCACGTGCCTGAACCACCCCATCAGTAGAACATGTTGGGGACACCTGAAGGAACAGTCAAGGGTGTTCCAAGCAGAAGAAGCGAAGAGATGGCTGACATGTTCATAGTTTAGAAATGACAGGTCCTGAAAGGGCTGCCATTGACAAACTAGAACACGTTTCTCACTCTTTTGCTTTCTGTTTTTCTCCTCCAAGTTTGTTTCTTTGTCCCTCTTCCACTTTGTGTACACCTTTTGTCATCTTTGGGGGGAGGGAAGGTGGGGTCTGTGCATCATTGTAGGTAATCGATTCATTCTTTAAGAAGTGGAGAGGAATTTCTGGAAATCATGAACAAAAAATTAGAGTAAAACGTGTATAGGTGCCCGTTAAAGCATTACTCTTTATAATGGTGACTCCATGCTGCATTTATTTAAGTTTAGCATCTATTTTTTTTTTATGTTGCAGAGCTGGCACCTAAATGAATCAAGATTAACGAGCTGGCCCTGCAGATAATGATCAGTGTCTAAATGACTGTGGCATGGGTTCTCAATGAATGCTTGTTGAATGGGATTCAATTTCAATACTAATCTGCCCCATTTAAATGAATGATATAAATCCTGAGAAAGGCAACTAGTATATCCGGCTCATAATTAGGACAGCTGTGCGGAGACAGGAAGGCTCTTGTTGGGCTCCTTAGAAACAATAAATTGGACATTTTACTCAGGTTTCTTATAGTCTCATCCCAATGGATCGGCCTTGAAGTTTGCTACTAACAGTTTTAGTTGAGAGAGGCATGCTTTCTCTGTCTCACTTTTCTTAGCTAGAGGATGGTCATAGCGATTGACACTGTTCTTAGACTTTGACAAAAGAGGCCCCTGCTCTGGGCCCCACTCCAGCCCTTTCCTGACTGTGCCCCTCTGCAAGGAGCAGAGAGTTAGCAGGGCCAGGAGAATGTGCCCACCTAGAAGCTACAGTGCCCTGGCTCCACCAAGAGGCCACTTCTGAGTATCTGGGGCTAAGTGGTGGGACTCAGCCTGCCCAAGATGGCCAGGGGGTGGGTGGGTGGAGCTTGTATATTCTATTACTGAGGGTCCTTATGACTTTGATTAAATTCAGGTTTAAATCCTAGCTCTAGAAACCATCTCCTTCTCTTTTGATACTCCTCAGAGACCTAGCCTTTACCCCCGATTATTAGACCTCCACAGTCTGGACCTCTGGCAGGCTGATGACAAGGTCTTGACCTAAGTTATGTTTTAGTTCCTGAGCCCTCAGGTGGAGCAACCCACTGACTACTTTCTCATGAGACCAGACAGGAACATCAGAAAAGACCTCAGAGCTGTCCTGTCCTCAAGACCTAGAGAAACGATTCGTTACCCTTACCTCACCTCTGACCAGTTCAGCTCCCAGCACGACCCGAACCCCTAACCCACAGTTTCTTGTCATTTTTGCCCTCTACTAGTATAAGCTGTAACTTACGGTTCATTGAGAGAGTTCAAGCTTTTGAGTATTAGCTTTTCATTCTCTTAAATGGTGCCATCTATAAGAAAATAACCAAACTTGCCCACTGCAATTCTTGGTGTCTAGTGTTTGGCTCTGTGGGTACCAGATGGATGAACTCTTTCTGTGCTATAACAAGTTCAGTCACTTTGTGCAGCGTAGTAAAACCTGGGGGGTAGGAAAAGAGGGGTGCCCTAGAGTAGCCACACTCCTGTGCAATACTTGAAGAAGCGAGAGACTATAAAATTTGAACTTGGAATTCTAGGGAGTTAGGAAGCACATTTTTAAAAAAATAGGGGATAAACTATATTTTATTTATACCTGACGATTGTGGGAGGGTTTCTGTTTCCTCTGATTCCTGGGACACGCTGTGTCTCTGCTCTTCACTGCTCAACACTCCACATTTATATATTTTTACCCAACATTCCTTTTATACCTATTACTCAGTACCTTGTGTCTATGCACATAGGAAAGCTGACCTGATATAACCCTCATATTTTAGCAAAGCTCTTAGGCTTCCTATGAGCTTTGATTCCCATAGAGCTTGTAGGAGGGTTGTGGACCATCCTGCTCATCTTTTTAGGATGTATAAACTTCTCAGATTTATACTCTACTGTTGATATAGACTTTTAGGGTAACTAGGTTAGCTTGTGTTCTGCTGGGGCAGAAGAAAAAGGCGGAGATAATGTATTCCCTGCTCATAGTGAGAATTATTATGGAAAGGGGTGAAAAGGGAGAAAGCACTATGAGATAGGGGATAAAAGTAAGACCCTCATGGAACATAACCAAATGAGAAAAATTGTAGCTAGGTTATTTTCAGGGTGTAGGTTGAAACAGGTCCACCCCTGAACTCAATAAAGCTTGTCACAGATGTTCTGTAGTCCACCCTGAAATCTTTTTGATGGCTGAAAGGTGCCTCTGGTCTGCTTCCCTTCACCAGAGGCAGCTTGTTGGCCAGCTAAGCAACCAGTTCATTCTCCAAACTCTTCTTTTCCAGTCTTTTGGCTTCTAAGTATCTGCATTTTCAGCAGTTGATTGACTCCTAGCAGGAGCCAAAACCCAATCTGGGACTGAAGCCAGGACCCAGGGCAGCCAAAAGGCAAAAATTGGCTGTGAAAATAAACCTAGTACTTCCTTAGGGACTCTGGGATGTTAGCAGCGTTATGGAGGCAAACCTTTGCTTATTTTAGGGTTCATTTTTTGGTCCATGTGTTAGACAAATGACTGGAACCCTAAAATTAATGCAACTGAGAGCATATGTTGTAAGTAGCTGCTAAGAACATCAATTTGGATAACAGAGTTACAGAGTTACAGGGAGGAGTGGGAGCTAACAGAAGATAATTCTACTTGTAACTTGAGTGCAGTCAAGTCATATTGAAGGAGAAATTCAATTCGTTTCAGTTTCATAAATCTTTTTTGTTTCTTTAATTTAAAAAACCCAGAAAGATTATTAATAAATAAAACCATTAATTTACCATATAGAGAAAAATCACTATTAATATTTTGATTTAATTTTTATCTATATATTTACCATACATTATATTTGCAAGAATTTAAAAGTGATAATTACAAAAAGTAATAAAATAAAAAATAGAAATAAAATTAAAGTCAACCATAATTTTGCTACTCATAGCACCACTATTAACATTTTGGTGCATATCCTTCTAAAATATGTGTGTGTGTACATGTGTACCATTTTAAAAAACATATTGCAATATATACTTTAACAAAGTTGAGATATATCGATATATATATATATATATATATATATATAGCCTATTTTATAATTTGTCTTTTTTACTTAATGATGTGCCTTGAACATTTTTCCATATTCTTATAAAACATGACATTTATGATAGGTAAATAGTATTCTATCTATAGATATCCCATAATTGACTTAAGACTATTCTTATTTTTATATTTAAATGGTTTCCAATATGTCATGATAAAAAAAAAAAAAAGTGGCAAGAATTCAGCATTTGGTATCAGAGAGACTTGCTAAAAATGATTCTCCTGTTTTCATCCCCTGATGTTTTTGGAAAGCATCAACCATCTCCTGGTTTTCTGTGAAGAGCATGGATATGATTATAAGACTAGAGGCCTGGTGCATGAATTTGTGCATGGGTGGGGTCTCTCAACCCTGCTGGCAATTGGGACCCATCGGGGCTTTGGGAGGTTGGCCAGGGGGAGGGGCTGTAGGAGGTTGTTTGGCCACCTCGATCTGGGCAATTGGAGCCAACCAGCCAGGGGTAGGGGCCACAGGAGGTTGGTTGGCTACCCCAATTGGGGCCAATGGGGCTGGCCGGCTGAGGGGAGGGACCTTGGGAGGTTCACCTGGCTGGGGGGGAGGGACCACAGGAGGTTGGCCAGCTGTGTGAGCACACTGACCACCAGGGGGCAGCTCCTGTGATGAGTGTCTGTCCCCTGGTAATCAGTGTGCATCATAGCATCTGGTTGTTCAGTCTTTCAGTCATTCGGTTGTTCAGTTGTTCTTTTGCTTAGGCTTTTATATATAATAGACTAGAGGCCTGGTGCCCCAAAATTTATGCATTTGGGGGAGGGGGACCCTCAGCCCAAGCTTGCACCTTCCTGTAGCCTGCGAACCTTCAGGGGATGTCCACCTGCCGGCATAGGCCTGCTCCCTAGAAGATTGGGCCTAAGCTGGCAATCAGACATCCCTCTGGCAGCCCAGGAGCCCTTGGGGGATGTCCAACTGACTGCTTAGGCCTGCTTCCCTGGCGATTGGGACCTAAGCAGTCAGTTGGATATCCCTAGCGCTGCCGAGCTCCCACCATTACCACTGCTCTCGCAGCCGTTAGCCCAGCTTGTGGCTGAGCAGAGCTCTTGCTATGGGAGCGCACTGACCACCAGGGGGCCGCTCCTGCATTGAGCATCTGCCCCTGGTGGTCAGTGCACATCATAGCAACCAGTCATTCCTGGCTGTTCTGCCATTAGGGTCAATATGCATATTATCCTTTTATTATATAGGGTGGCATAGGTGAAGGTATGCCTGTAGCCAGGCCAGACAAAACAGGCTTCTAATCTTAAAACTGCCATTTCTCAGTTCCCAAAGGCTCCATTATCTCATCTGTAAAACAGAGTATTTGGTAAGGATTAAACGAGGTAGTGTATCCAAGTATATGTAGTTATTTAGCTGGTAATAGTGTTGTTATTTATTGGCCCCTGTTTGAGATATATTTTTCTGAGCATTTTAATGTGGCAAGCATCCTATTAAGTGCCAAAGACAGGAAAAATAAGCACAGCCCTGGCCTTGGGCTTTTACAGTCCAGCATTATAGAAAACCATCAAGCAGTCCTGTTTTAAAACATTCAGGATTGTAGCTATGCCAAGTGCCAGGAAGGAGAGAGGCCTCGTTCAATGAGCCTGTCATAGGGGATGTGATGCAGTGCAGGGAGGCTCTTGTGTTCTCAAAGGGGCTATGGATCTTATGGCTCTGCTCACGGCAAGAGGGCTGCGTGAAGACCGCCCCCAGAAACACATATTTGCCCTGAGGTCCTTTTTTAAATCTTTTTGTTCCAAATAAAGAGAAACTATTTAGGGGCTTTGCAGTGAAGCAATGCAGACTGGGACGAGCAGGAAACATCTTTAATTGTCCTCTATCCACTGTGCCTGTTACACATGACTCCAGGATGGACCTTGGGACTGGGCCTCTATGCCCAAATGTCTGTTGTCTCCCACCCTCTTCACGCTGCCACCCTGTCAATCTTTGTATTGCTGGAGCTCAGCCGGGTATCTGCACACCACAGTTTCTCACAACATACCAAGCAAGTTGGCTGAAAGGCTACTATAATATTTCAGGAAGGACAGGCACCTGCCCAGGAAAATGTGGGGAAGAAGAAAAAGACTTCTGGTTCCTGGATATACCAAAGCCATAAGGCAAATTCAGTGTGAAAAAGAAGGCAAATAAAATATCAAGGGGCAGCTGCTCAAAAGGGTTCATTGAAAAAGGAGGGTTTCCAGAGAAGGAGACATGAGCTGAATACTTAAGAAAGGTGAGCAAACATATCTATCGCCTGCCACAGGTGTATCCACGCATGGTTATTCCAGAAACAGAGATGCCGGCAAAGGCTGTTAGGTGGGAAAAATTGGAGATAACACTGGGAAAGTGGTTGGAGCTGAGTTGTGAAATGTTTTCTGTCATTAATGCTATAAACAAATTTAAACAAACACAGGCTGGGTTAGAGCTGAGAGTTTAAAAAAAAGAAAAGAAATTAAATACCGCTAATTATCTGACAGCACAGAAAAGCAACACAGAGCAAAACAAATCTTCTCAGCTGTGATTAGCATGCGTAAGGATCTTGAACTGCTCAAGGATATTAAACTTGGAAAAGCTGAAGGATCTAGGGAACTAAAACCTCCACGGTCTGGTGTCCTTGCTCCTGACCTCATCATCCCAGGGCTACTCACATCTTAATGTCTGAAGGTAAAGGGACCTTTAGACCAGAAAAATATAGCCTCTTATTCTTTAAAGTTTTGGCTAGTTTTTCATATATTTATTTTAGAATATATAAATAGTTTGAAATTTTGTACCATGAATAAATTTCTCATTATTGAAAATGTATACATCAACAGATTAGAAAGTTTATTTGTATAATCTTCCAAGTTTATGCGAGATGATAAATATGACTGTCTGTGGAATAAATAGGTGCTTAATTTGCTTGTTTCCATTCTGTTATATGTGAATCATAGGTAAGTTGTATGTGAATATATTCCTCTGTGTAGAACTGTATAGAACCAAATCAGGAGCTGATCTGACTTTCAGAGAAGCCCTGAATCAAAGTGTTTTTCTTAATTTGCTAAATGGTATAAGCATCTTCATTACCTCTCATCCTAATTTCTACCAAAAGAGGTAATACCTTTAAGGGCTTACTTACTTACATTGCCTGGGCTGTGAGGTTGCCAGCTACCTAATTCTAGTATTTCCTTGGATGGTTCAGAATTCCAGACCTCAGCCAGGACAATTACACTGGCCAGTGGACAATCACTGATTTTGCCACCTAACATTGTGATTTGGTGCCCACGCCTGGGAAAAATAGATGCATGAATCAGAAATCAAGAAAACAGATGTCACACTCAACTTAGGGTAGCCTGAAGAGGGTTTATATGTGAGGAACTAATTAACAAGTGATTCTATCGGAATTTCTAAGAGCGGATCAACTCCTTTCATGCCCAACTTTGCATATCATCATTTCTTTGGAAAATAAAGTGCAGTGCATCTGTGTCTATATCAGTCATTTTATGTACAATTAAAATGAATGGAGGAGAGGAAAATAGCAGACTAAAGAAAACCTATCATAGCTGTTCATGACTGTTGAAACCAAATCACAGCTTTGTGATGTAGAATACATTGCCCTACGCTGGAGCACAGATCTCGAGAAAAGTAGAAAAGTAGCACCCCAGCCAGCTGCTGGAGCACACGGGCAGCATCTGCCTTCTCCATTTCCAGCTTGGCCTGGCTGTCCACCAAATCAGGAGCTGATCTGCCTGAATCACAGTGTTTTCCTTAGTTTGCTAAGTGGTATAAACACCTTAATCTTAATCAACACTACAGCACCTGCCCTGCCACCTCCAGTTAACTTGGTCCTCCTTCTCAGTCCTGACTCTGTTCATGGGTTTTTCATTGGCCAAGGTGAAGGCTGACGGGTTTCAGCTGCCTTGTTAGAGAAGTGTCAGGCAGCACCCAAAGCAGCATGCAGACAGCCCTAGGGGACGGCAGGCGTGGGAGGTAATAGTTTTTTCTGAAAGTTTAATTTTGTGTTTCTGTGTTAATAAATTGGAATTGGCTTTTGTGTATAGTATGAAGTAGGGATCCAATTTCGCTTTTTAATTGTGGATTCCTCCCCAGCACCATTCATTGAGCAGCCCACCCCTTCTGCGCTGATTTTCAATGCCACTTTGTTAGAGATCATTGTGGGGAGGGAATTTTTTTTTGCTGTTCTGAATACATTTTTAAATTAGTTTATAATTTTCCATGAAAAAAACCTTGTTAGAATTTTGATTGGAATTACAAACATTTATAAGTCAATTTGAGAAGGGTTAGTATCTTTAACTGTTATCTTTCTATCTACAAGCATGATATAAGTATCCATTATTTGTCTTCTTTAATAGTTTCAACAAGTTTTATCACTTTCCCTTCCCATAAAAAAAATCACATGTTATGTTATGCCATTCCATTATTTGTTCATTCTGAAAGGATTTTGGAGACAGGAAAGGCAGGTAGGAAAAGAGGATCCACGGGAGAGGAATGTCATATGATGGGAAGAGACGGCTCCAAGCTGCCCGATTGTTTACACGAATGTTATAAGATATGGAGAAGAAGAAGAAGAGGGGGTACCAGATGAGATTTGAAACTGATACCAAGCAGGGAAAAGTGGCCAATTAGGAAAAGTATTGGGGAAGTAATATACGGAAGGGTCTAATTAGGAAGTGGGATGAATAAGGAAGCAGCCAGCATTAATAAATCTGTATGCAAAGAGATTCACTAGACTAGATTTTTTCAAATTTTGGAGAGAGCAGGTTTTTCCCATCTTGGGGACCCCTTTGGGAGTCTCTCCCCAGAAAGAGTTTGTTTGCTCTTGCAATAAACTTTCACACTTCTGCTTAAAATCTTTTAATCTGAAGATTTTATTCTTCAAACTTCATAGGATAAGAACCAGCAATGAGAGAGTCTCAGCGTGCCATTCATGGTATCAATTCACCTTTTTTTGAAACCAGCAAATTTGCCAGCATACTTACTCATCCTCGATTTTAAAGAACTATGGGTTTTTGTTTTTGTCATTGACTAGAGGCCTGGTGCATGGATTTGTGCACCAGTGGGGTCCCTTGGCCAGGCAAGAGGGGATGGGGCCAAAACCAGCTCTCTGACATCCCCCGAGGGGTTCTGGATTATAAGAGGGCACAGGTCAGGCTGAGGGACCCAACCATGGGGTGTATGATTGGGGGGGGGGGGGGACCATGGGCTCCAGGGCATGTCTGGCCCCTCTCACCTAGTCTCAATTGGCCAGACCCCCGCAGCAAGCTAACCTACCAGTTGGAGCCTTTCCCCCCTAGTGTTCAGTGCATGTCATTGCAACTGGGTAAACAGTTGGAGGAACAATTAGTATATTAGTCTTGTACATATATACTAGAGGTCCAGTGCATAAAATTCGTGCACAGAGTGGGGGTGTCCCTCAGCCCAGCCTGCATCCTCTCCAATCTGGGATCCCTCTCACAATCCAGGATTGCTGGCTCCCAACTGCTCGCCTGCCTGCCTTCCTGATTGCCCCTAATCGCTTCTGCCTGCCAGCCTGATCATCCCCTAACCACTTCCATGCCAGCCTGATTGATGTCTAACTGTCCCCTGCTAGCCTGTTTACCTCCAACTAGCCTCCTCTACTGGCCTGGTCACCCATAACTACCCTCCCCTGCAGGCTTGATCGCCCCCAACTGCCCTCCCTTGCTTGCCTTATCACCCACAACTGCCCTCCCTTGCAGACCTGGTCCCTCCCAACAGCCCTCTCCTGCTGGCCATCTTGTGGTGGCCATCTTGTGTGCACATAGGGGCAAAATCTTTGACCACATGAGGGCAGCCATCCTGTGTGCTGGAGTGATGGTTAATCTGCATATTACTCTTTTATTAGATAGGATAGAGGCCTGGTGCATGGGTGGGGGCCAGTTGGTTTGCCCCGAAGGGTGTCCCAGATCAAGGTGGGGGTTCCCATGGGGTGTGGGGTGGCCTGGGCGAGGGGCCTGTAGTGGTTTGCAGGCCAGCCACACCCCCTGGTGCCCCAAGTGGAGGTCCTAGTATCTGGAATTTATTTACCTTCTATAATTGAAACTTTGTAGCTTAGAGTAGAGGCCTAGGCCAACTAGGTCAGGTGGAAAGCTTGGCTGCTGCTTCTTCTTTTTTTTTTTTTTTTTTTAATATATTTTATTTATTTTTTATAGAGAGGAAGAGAGAGGGAATAGAGAGTTAGAAACATCAATGAGAAAGAATCATTGATCATCTGCCTCTTGCACCACCCCCACTGGGGATGTGTCTGCAACCAAGGTACATGCCCTTGACTGGAATCGAACCCGGGACCTTTCAGTCTGCAGCCCGACACTCTATCCACTGAGCCAAACCGGTTTCGGCTTGGCTTCTTTTATTGCCTGGGAAACCCAAGCCTCTGTCATGCTCTCTGTGGCCACAGCCATCTTGGTTGGGATTAATTTGCATACTCACTCTGATTGGCTGGTCAGCATGGCTGGTGGGTGTAGCAGAGGTATGGTCAATTTGCATATTACTCTTTTATTAGATAAGATAGACTAGTGGCCCAGTGCATGGAATTCGTGCAGTGGGGGGTTGTCCCTCAGCCCAGCCTGCACTTTCTCTAATCTGGGACCCTTTGAAGGATATTCTACTGCCAGTTTACAGGGACTGGGCCTAAACCGGCAGTCAGACGTCCCTCTGTCAGTCTGGGACTGCTGGCTCCTAACCACTCACCTGCCTGCCTGCCTAATTGTCCTTAACCACTCTGCCTGCCTGCTCACCCCCAACTGCTTCCCACTGCCAGCCTGCTCATCCCCAAATGCCCTCTGCTAGCTGATCACCCCCAATGGCTGCCTGTGCCAGCATGCTCACTCCCAACTGCCTCCCCCTCCTTGCTGGCCTGCTCACCCCTTCCTGCCCTCACCACTGGTCTTCTCACCCCCAACTGGCCCCCCTGCTGGTCTGATCACCCCCAACTGCCCCCCCTCGCTATCCTGCTCACCCCCAATGTCCTGTACCTCCCCCCCCTGCCTGATCATCCACAACTGCCCTTCCCTCTTGGCCTCTAACCACCTCTACCTTGTCCTTACCACCATGGCTTTGTCCAGAAGAACTTCAGGAAAGTCTCCTGGAAGGTCTCCCAATCTAATTAGCATATTATACCCTTTTATTAGTATAGATAGAGGCCTGGTGCATGGGTGGGCACCAGCTGGTTTGCCCTGAAAGGTGTCCTGGATCAGAGTGGGGGTTTTCTTGGGGCATTAGGCAGCCTGGGCAAGGGGCCTGTGCTGGTTTGCAGGCCAGCCACACCCCCATGGGGTAAGGGTCCCCACTGGGGGGGGGGTGTCAGCTTGGGTGAGGGGCTGAGGGCTGTTTACAAGCTGGCCACACCCGCTTCAGGTTGGGGGTTCCCACTGGGGTGTCTGGCCAGCCTGTGTGAGGGGCTGATGGCTGTTTGCAGGCTGGCCACCCCTCTCCCCCTCCCCTCCCCGTGAGGACTCTTACTTCATGGTGGTGTGGCCAGCCTGGGTAAGGAGCTAAGGTCAGTTTTGAGGCTGGCCACAGCCCCTTCAGGGTGGGGGTTCCCACTGGGGTGCCTGGCCAGCCTGGATGAGGGGCTGATGGCTGTTCGCAGGCTGGCCAAGCCCCCCAGCAGGGACCTTCATCCCATAGGGGTGTGGCTAGCCTGGGTGAGGGGCTGAGGGCCATGTTCAGGCTGGCCACGCCCCCTGGTGACCTATGATCCCAGTCCCTTCTTGCATGGAGGCCAGGGCAGGTGGGAAGCTTGGCTACCTTCGTCTCCAGGGGCAACCCAAGCCTCTTACACCAGTTCCATGGCTGCTGCCACCTTTGTTGGTTAATTTTCCATACTCACTCCTGATTGACTGGTGGGCGTAGCGGAGGGACAGTCAATTTTCATCTTTCTTTTTTATTAGTGTAGATTGCAATATTTACTACAGGTTCTTATAGATTTGTTTTTATCAGGTTGCTTCCTTCTAGATTTACTTTTTACTATGAATAGGTGTTAAATTTTATTGACTGCTTTAATTCATTTGTTGAGATATCTATATGGTTTTCTTCCTCTAACTCAGTGGTCAACAAACTCATTAGTCAACAGAGCCAATTATCAACAGTACAACAATTAAAATTTCTTTTGAGAGCCAAATGTTTTAAACTTAAACTTGTTCTAATGCCACTTATTCAAAATAGACTCACCCAGGCTGTGGTATTTTGTGGAAGAGCCACACTCAAGGGGCCAAAGAGCCCCAGGTGGCTTGCAAGCTGCAATTTGCCACCACAGTTCTAACTTAATGAAGAAAATTACACTAGTAATTGATTTTCTAACATTAAACTATTCTATCATTTATTCTAAGATTTTTAATATACATTTGATTGATTATGATGAACTCTGTTTTTATATATTTAAGTTCATCTTGACATTTTATTTAGGATATATGTATTGTTTTATGAGAGAGATTACTGAAAATTTTAATTCTCATACTGCTGTTGACTGATTTTCAGTCAAGATTTGCTATTCTCATAAAACAATTTGCTCATTTTCTGTTCTCTGGAAAAGTTTGTAGAAACATTTGAATATTTGGAATAAATTGCAAGTCAGCCCTAAACTTAATTATTAAATTTCTGGTTTCAAGTAAATCCAAGTTTTTAATTTATTAAGTTATGTTTGGTAAGTAATTTTCCAGAAAACTTAAAATTTGTCCAGGTTTTCAAAATCATTTGCATAGTAATTCAAAATATTATATCCTCTTATTATCTTCTAAATGTGATTGTATCTTTGCTGTAACCCTTATTTGACCCCAAGTACTTTACATTTGTGCTTCTCTTTTCCCTACTAATTTCTATATTATGCATAAAGTGTGTCTATGCATGTCTATATGGGCAAGTGTTAGTGTGTGTGTGTATATATATATATATATATATATATATATATATATATATATTTGTGTGGCATGTGTGTGTTCTTCCATTGTGTGAAACCTGGCTCCCCCAATCATCACACTGATTTATTTGTTCAGTTCTATAATACACCTCAATTAATTTTAGAACTGGGTCACTATATTATCTAGTGACCATTTTTTTTAAACACTAAGAATCCTTTTGTTTTAAAGCTTATGTTGTCTAATAAAATATAGCTTCACTAGCTTTCATCCCTTATTGCTCACACTTTATGTTTTACTTTGATTCCTATATGCAATTTTAAAAAATTTATAGTATATGTGACAAACCAGTGCTTCCCATGAAATGTCTAAAAATAGAAAGTTTGTGATTTGGGTTAGGAAAAAAATTGTTTTTTTAATAAAATCTGTGCTCTTATCTAGTGGAAACAAGTGCTGGAAAATTGTCAGGGATCTTATGTGGATTTGCGCCACCTGCCAGAGATAGTAAATGAGTTGTCCCTGTAGCTGATTAATTTTCAGGACAAAATTTGCATCTCCTTTCTGCAGGGATATTGTTGCCATGGTGATGTTATGACACCACGCTTTATGCAGAGGATTGCTTCTTCTTACCTGTAGACTTTGGCATGAGCTGGATAGTAAAAATTACTAGACCATTTGGGAAAGATTTTTTTTTTTAATGTTGTTAAAGCCTGGGTAAATGTAGAAGTTAGTCATTAAAACATTGACTCTGTGACTGTCCTAATAGCTCTTTCAATTTTGATGTCCATTGTTATATTCTGAACATGCGTGAGAAAACCAACCTATGTATTTTCATAAACCTTAGCTTTCAGTAAAGTGTTTTTACTTTTCCACTCTATAAAAAAAATTTTAGTCTCTTATTTCTATTTAGTAGGAGAACTGAAATCATTGCATAGTGGGAAGAATAATGACCTTAGAATGGGAAATAGAAATTAAAATCATACTGATTTTTACTATGTGACTTTGGACTTTGAATTTATTCTCTGGAATTTGGTTTTGCTTATTCACAAAGTGTGAATAGTGTCTATTGTTGAGAAGATTTTAAAAAGCACTTTTCAGGTAAAAAGTATCATCATAGATGAATGCTCTGCCAACACAGCAAGGTTATATCTGAGCGAGAGAGAAATCTGGCCACTGTAAGAGTGAAGCGAGATGTTTATTGAAGGTGACAACACAGATTCTATTCAGGCTACTGCAATTGAGGAGAGACTTCAGTACAAACTGAGCTTATTTCTACTGAGTCAAAAGATGGGTAGCTTTTTAAATGTCGGGATGTGCTAAATGAAAAGTTCTGAAGACATTTGTGATGAGGATAGCTGTGCTAACTGGCACTCACTAAAGTTAGGCTCCAACCCTGGCACAAAGATTGAGAGGCAGGGGCCCTATCCATCTTGATCTCTATGATCACCTTTCAAATGGATGGCTCCCAGGTCTTTGAGAAAGACATTTCTGAGTTGATATATCTTAAAAGGGTATAGAAAAGATTTACAATTGCAAATTTTCTAAAGTAAATGGAGAAAGAAGAAATCAGAGTCCATAGTCAAGTTTTAGCTTGAACAGACCGCAAGTTCTTTTGGTAGCATTGAGCTTCCTCAAGAAGGCATTTTAATGGGGCTGGTCTTGCCATCCTGGGGGCATACCCCTCAGCTGATAGAAGCCTTGCTAGAGATCAGCCAAGAAGAGAGTGTTTGTCACTACCTTGATGTTCAACTTTCAAGATCATTCTGATGTGGATAATTCTGTTTTGAATCCAGGTGATGAAGTAGGGAGCCTGATGTATAAACTGACGTTTAAGCAATACCAAAGAAAGCTCTCCAAAATGATCACATAAAAACTGATGATACAATGTTCCATTTATTGTAGAGCAGGGGTGGGAACCTTTTCTCTGCCAAGGGCCATTTGGATATTTATAACATCACTAGAGGCCCGGTGCATGACATTTGTGCACTGAGGGCGTGGAAGGGTCCTTTAGCCCAGCCTGCTCACTGTCGCAATCTGAGACCCCTTGGGGGCTGTCCACCCATCAGTTGAGAATGGGCCTAAGCCAGCAGTCAGACATCCCCTGAGGAGTCCTTAGTGCTGCCGTGGAGGTGAAAGAGGCTCCTGCCACCACTGCTATGATCACCACCTGTGAGCCCAGCTTCTGGCTGAGCGATACTCCCACATGGGAATGCACTGACCACCAGGGAGCAGCTCCTGCATTGAGCATCTGCCCCCTTGTGGTCAGCGTGCATTCTAGCGATCAGTTGTTCCACAGTTCAGTTAAATTGCATGTTAGCCTTTTATTATATAGGATTCGAAGGTCATATAAAATGATCAACTTAAAAATTAGCCTGCTCTATTTGATCAAACATTTAATTAACTCCCCCCCACCCCCACCCCAATGCCATGGCAGGGCCAGGCCAAATGATTTTATGGGTCTCCTATGTCCCATGGGCTGGATATTCCCCACCCTGATTAAGTGCAATGTGAAAAACAAACAGACAAAAAGGTTAAAGTAGACAGTAGAAAGGTCTATGGGGCAGAGGCTGAATATAGGCACAACCCTCCACTTTTGCCTACAAACTTCAATAGTATCTTGTAATACGGAGCTGGTTTTTAATGCCACAGTACATTACCTCACTATACATTCAATGCTTTCTTCATTCATGAAATTTATTGAATGCCCATTCTATGCCAAGTACTGGTCTAAAATGAAAAGCTCAATATACAATAATTATCACTATTTATTGTGTACTGTATCAATTTATGCTTAATTTGTGAGTACATTGTATGTTATAGTCCATAAAGTGTTGAAGTTCTATTAATGGATCTTTTTATTTCTTGTAATGTCCTGAATTCATAGAGATTTTTAGGTATCATCATTGAGATGTGTTTGAATTGGAACAGACCCATTTAACATTTGTAAGCAGCACTATCTGCACCTTCTTGGGCAGAATCTATATACTGAGGTGATTCCATCAGATCTTTGCATTCACATAGCATTATGTAATGTGGTAAGGTCTGACACATAGCTAATGAATCCATGAGAGTGGATGTCTTAGACCATTCGGACTGCTATAATAAAATGCCCTTCTCTGCGTGGCTTATAAGCAACAGGAGTTTATTTCTCACAGTTCTGGTAGCTGGGAAGTTCAAAGTTTTCTGTCTGACGAGGACTGTCTTTCTCGTTCATATGTGGCTGTCTTTCACTCTGTCCTCACATCCACAGGAGCAAGGTGATCTCTGTGGGGTTCCTTTTATAAGGGCACTCATACACATGAGGTTTCTGCCCTCACAACTTAATCACCTACCAAAGGCTCCATCACCTAATACCACCAACTTGGGGATTAGGATTTCAACATAGAAATTTTGGGGATACATTCAGTCCATAGCCTTTAGTAATGCTCTTCATTTGATAAATAGAATTCAAATTTATGGTGGACTCTTTCTTGTTTGTTTGTTTGTTTGTCTGTTGTTGTTGGTTTTTTTGCTTATATTTATGTAATAGTTTTAAAAATAACTAATGAATCCACAAGTTTAATGATGCAACAGAGTTTGAATTTCAGCAAGTTATATATTTTGGCAAGTTACTTAATTTCCACATTTATGAAAATAGAGTTTTAGTATTTACTTTGCAGCATTTAATTTGCAGATTAAATGAAATAGTGCTTTCAATTGCTCATACAGCCAAAGCCAGGCATATTCAGTATTAGTATGGTGATAATTATCTGCTGTAAGACATTTTTAGGTAGTTTTTAAAAATGGCATTAAAAATACGGATTTCACTGTGTACAAAAGATACTTCCTATTTCTTATATCCTAACCCAATTAATTTCAAAAATAATGTTTTCAGGAAGGTAGGTCATTTAATAATTCTAAGCTCTTTTAGGAAGAGCCTTCAGCTATATCTTGGTGACATATAATAACTGTACTTTGAGGAAAAGTGAAGAACATTCCAGACTATCTCTGGAGAATACGGCTCAGTAAATGAGCGAATGAGCCACTTCAGAGGAGTCAAGTCTCAGCTGATAGGGCTCAATGACAGAGCCCAGAACTGAGAATAGTTGTATTGGAAATATTGGGCAGAGCCGTTATCCTAGCCTACAACGACCTGAGTGCAGTGTCAGGCCATGATGTGAGGGACAAAGAAAATACCCAGGAAAGATGTACCTGGACCCAAGTTCCAAAAGCAAAAATCAGGGGTGGAGACTTCATGATAAAAATTTTAAATTTTTTAACTTTCCAGTGACCAAATCCAAAATTGACTCTAAAATTTGGTGAAGCTAGATTTGTAGTTTAACTTTCATCACTTATGAGTTTGTGTCAAGAACTGGAAAATTTTTCAAGGACACTGGAAAGATCATGGAACTTGACCTAGGCAAGGCATTTCATTGGCTAATTTTCTCCATTCTTCCTAGGTAGGAAGGATATAGCCTTTAAATATAGAGAAATTGATTTGTAGACAGGGACTAGCCAATGATACAAATGTCAATAGTATGCTTAAACGTGGACCATGTAATAGAATAGACATATATTTTCTTTTCCTACTTAGTATTGCCTTTGTATTAATAATCCATAGGGTTTGAGTAAAACTAAACCTATAATGACAGAAGTAGACATATAAGAAAAGTTGGTCCAATGAAGACATCCATAATCTTTAGGTGGTTGGTGAATGATGAGCACATGCTATTCCATCTATATTATTTTTAAAAAAATATACTTTATTGATTTTTTACAGAGAGGAAGAGAGAGAGGAATAAAGAGTTAGAAACATTGATCAGCTGCCTCTTGCATACCCCCTACTGGGGATGTACCCGCGACCAAGGTACATGCCCTTGACCAGAATCGAACCTGGGACCTTTCCGTCCACAGGCTGACGCTCTATCCACTGAGCCAAACCGGTTTCAGTTCATCTATGTATTATATTAATGGTCATAAATTTGCTTATAGCATTCATTTGACAACCTTTTAATGTCTGTAGAAAATATAGTGATGTCCTCATGACCTCTCATTTCATCACTGATATTGATAATTTGTGTTGTTTCTTTCTTTTTCTTTTTCTCTTTCTTTCTTTCTTTCTTTTTCTTTCTTTCTTTCTTTCTTTCTTTCTTTCTTTCTTTCTTTCTTTCTTTCTTTCTTTCTTTCTTTTTCTCTTTCTTTCATTTTCTCTTTCTTTCTTTCTTTCTTTATTTCTTTCTTTCTCTCTTTCTTTCTCTCTCTCTTTCTTTCTTTCTTTCTTTCTTTCTTTCTTTCTTTCTTTCTTTCTTCTTTCTTTCTTTCTTTCTTTCTTTCTTTCTTTCTTTCTTTCTTTCTTTCTTTCTTTCTGTCTCTATCGCTATCTATCTATTTCTCTCTCTCTCTCTCTCTCTCTCTCTCTCTCTCTCTCTCTCTCTCTCTCTCTCTCTCTCATTTTTCTTGATTAGCCTAGCTAAAGATTTTAACCATCATTTGGATTGATTTTATCTATAATTTTTCTGAAAAATATTTTACTGGTTTATTTTCTTATTTTCCCCCCTTCTGATTACCTTGGGTTTAATTTGCTCTTCTTTTAGCAGCTTCTTCATGTCAAGCTTAGATTATTGCTTTTAGCCCATAGCTATAACTTCCAATTAAATTGTGCTGAGTTTTTATTTTCATTCATTTAAAATTTTTTGTATACTTGTGATTTCTTATTTAGAAAAGCATTGTTTCATTCCAAATGTGGGGGGGAATTTCCAGATAATGTTCCATTTTATTACTCAATTTAATTACACATGGTCATAGAACATACTTTGTATGATTTTGTTCCTTTTAAATTTATTGGGATTTGTTTTATGGATCAATATATTATATATATTGGCAATTTTTTTTGGGGGGGGGGAGAATATTCTGCAGTTATTGGACAGAATGTTCATGTCAATTAGGCCATTTGATTCTTGCTGATTTTCAGGTCTCATATATTTCCATGGATTTCTCTGCCTTCTTGTTCCACCAACATATTGACATTTGCAAACATAGTTATGGCTTTGACATAATTTTATGATTTTGTGTATTTTTTTATAATTATTTCACTTTTTACTTTATTTGTTTTGGAACTAGATCATGCACATATTTAGCAATTTAACCATTGTTTGTGATTTGACCCCTCTAACATTATGAGATTTCTTTATCTATTCCTTGTAGTATTTCTTGTTATGAAATCTACCTTTTATCATACTAACAGCAGCTCCAACTTTCTTATATTAAATATGTTTTCATTACATGACTTTTCCCATTATCTTCAACCAATGTCTTACATTAAAGGTGAATTTCTGGTAGATAGCATATACTTGAGTCTGGCCTTTTCATCCAGACCAATACCCTCTGCCTTTTAGTTAGTGTATTCTGAACATTTAAAATTAAGGCGATTACCCCTATAAGGTAGAATTGAATCTCCAAGGTGTTCCAAATTGCGAGTGACTATGTCATAGCTTATAAACTCCTACATCGCACACAGTTAAACAAGGAAGCAGCTTTTGCAGTGTTTGAAAAAGAGATCTGTGGCTGCTTAACCATAATCAATCAGAAGAATCTCCAAACTGTCCACATCGTGTCTATTCTACATGGAAATGAATATGCATTCTTATATAATGGGAACAGTCTCTTAAATTTAAAAATTAAAACCTGCAAGACTACTCAAACACTGGAAAAAACAGGATGATGCAGAGATGACATGCATGGACTCTGGCTTGCACATTTTGTGGTCAGCCCTGATTCTGACTCTTACAACTGTGTGACAAAGCCAATTACTTAACTTCTCTCTGCTTCAGATTTTCCACCCATAAGATGGGGAAAATGGTACTACTGCCTCAGAATAATAATGTTATGAACTACGTTTTTATAATCAGGGCAAAAAAAAAAATGTAGCTGCCCATACAACTGCAAGATACCTTTCACCCGTATTAAAAGAATGGTCACTGGTGCATTCAGTGTCCCAGATTGTGAGAGGGATGTCCAACTGTCAGTAGTCAGACATCCCCCGAGGGGTCCTAGATTGTCAGAGGATGCAGGCCAGGCTGAGGGACAACCCCCCCCCCCCCCCCCTTCTCCTGCTCCATGCACAAATTTCATGCACCAGGCCTCTAGTTTGATTATAATGAGCCTTCAGGTGATTTTCTTTATGTTTATTCTATTTGGGCTGCCTAACACCAGTAATGCTCTAAGAGTCACAGACTACGTTTTTAACCCACTGCTGCTAGCAATGGCTGTCTGCTAAGGGAAATAATGCAGGGAGAAAGTTCCATTTTTTTCTTCAGACTTAGGCAGCTGATTGGGAAAAAAATTATGTGAAAAACAGAATGATTTCATGTAAATGTTATATGATAAACCAGCACTTATTGGGTGACACTTGCCTTATTAGGCTGAAAGTACAGTGGTGAGTGGGTGTGAAGATTTTCTTCAATATTACCTAAAATAATAAACGCAAAGTTATTTTTAAAACACCTGTCACCCAGAATTTATTTAATTCCCAAAGGCAATTCACAAATTAAGAGTCAAAGTTAATATGCTGCTTTCTCAATTTGAAATAAGTTAGTGTAAGAAAATGACAAATTATTTTGGAGCTTCTAGTTGAGTTCTTGCAGAAATGGCATTTCTATGTTCTATGTGAATGTTATATGTCATGTTGATTTCTTCATGTTTGATATGTACATCTATGCTCTTTGTAGGTAGATAGAAGGTGAGTAGGCAATATATTAAGTAGTATTTTATCAACTGGCAATGTTTTATAGCATATTTTCACACAGTGAAAATTGAAGATGATATAAAACACTAGAAGATTTTGATAGGCATTTTGAATCATTTGCTTAGGAATATTATTAAATTAAATTATGCTTGATTTTATTTTAATATTGTGACATGACTGATGTAATTTAAGTGATAAAAATAACTCACAGTTATCATACATTGTATCATTTTTCTCATAATGATATTTGGAAACAGGCTCAGAAAAATGTTGGTCTGTGGCCTAATGGCTAACACATTGCCTCTTAAATTTTACCAGTGTAAATATGCATAGAGTTCATGTTTATGATTTATTTTAATCCTCAGAAGAACTGATATAGTGGTTGAAATAAGAACCCTGCAGGACTCATTCATAGTTGCATAATTCAACTATAATTTTATTCTAGGACATTTTATTTGAGGTTGAAGTATTAAGAAGTTCTTATATGCACTTAGAAATATTTCTTAGTAATGACACTTAATATTTGAAGTCTGCTAAATTTAAAAATTCAAAATTATTAACTTGTTTTTTTTCTTCTTCCTTACTTGCATTTTATAAATGGATATGTACTACTCACAGAAAAATCATCGTTACCTAGCATTTATCAAAGCAGTTAATAAACACAATAAAACAAAAATTTAAAAAATCCTAGTCTTTATAATATTTTTATGTTACTTTAAATTTTTGAATATTTGAACATTAATAAAATTGTAAGGTATGAAGAAAATAATTTGTTTCATTATTGGCTGCATTTGCCATATGAATTGATTCTTAAACCTTTTTTTAGTCCAAACTTAACATAGTACCCTGACTACCTCACAAAATTAAATTGCAAACATAAATGGATCTTCTGAGCCAGTTGTTTCCAGATTCTAAAATTTCACAGACTGATGAAATTAGAAGGAAGACAATTGAAGAGGTTGGCCTAGATTTTAGTACTTCCTATTGCCAGTGAGAGCATTAAACAAAACAAAATTATTTTCCATTATAACTTCCTATAAAATAAAGGATATATAAACATCACTGCCAACCCACCTCCACCTCAAAAAAAAAAAAAAGAAATATTATAATCTCATTCAGAAGAACTCTTTGTTAACAGGTTATAAAATAAATTCTTTTTTTTTTCTTTTTCATGCTATGGACTTCCATCCTCATGTTCAGAAACTTCATCTAAATGGGTATCAAGGGAACACAATTCTCGGCTGTTACCCAAACCCTGTTTTTATCTCTCTGGCCAGATTCTTGGCCCCACACCTCATTTCTCATACCTTTCTACTGCATAATTCTTCTGAGCCAACTCCTGGCTTTGCTGACAGGTTTAAAGACTTTGGACACCCCTTTGCTTTGTCATTCTCAGCTGTTTGGGGTGAGAGATCCTTGTGCTACCCTTTTGCCCCTAGGAATCCCCACCCTCACTGTGATAGCCCCAGTTTTGATAACAAACAAACAAATAACAACAATAAAACCCAGCCATCTCTTTCCCCCTGAATCATACTTCAGTTCTCCTAGTTAAATCAGCACCCTGCATCTTCTCTTCCTGGATATTAAAGCTTCTTTGTTGCCCATTACATTTTAAACAAGAATACAGTTTGTTCGTAGTGTAATATAGGTGTCTAGTTGTCAGGCTTTGAAGATGAGTGCAGCTTTTTATTACTTAAAAACTAATTTTCTGAGGTGAGTTTCAATGACAGTGTGTTTTAAGTGATATTTTACAGGTTGTTTCTATGACCTAAAATATTCAAAATTACACCATTAAGGAAGAATGTTTTGAGGATCTTCCAGCAGGTAACTTAGGGTTGAAGAGGACCATAAGGGCATTGTGCCACCATTCCACCCACAATGCATAGCAGTAACATCTCATCAAATGGTCTAGCCTCTATTTGGAAACTTCTAATTATGGAGAGGTCATCACTATTGAAGTTTGGGCGCCATTGAAAATTTCTCTCTTAGAATTATTTGAAATCTGTAAGCCTATATATATATATATATATATATATATATATATATATATATATATATTTTTTTTTTTTTTTTCCTAATAGTCCTTCAACTATTTGAATTTAAATTTCAAGATAAATAGTCCTTCAACTACTGGAAGATAAATGACTCTTGTAAAACAACCCAGGAGTCTTTGGTTCTTTCGATTTGTAATCCTACTCCCTTCAATGATTTACTTTTTGTGATGTTTCTCAGATTCTTAATTTTTCAGACTTTATTTCCCTAAATATGTTGACTTTTTTAGCAGTGCTGCAATTCACATTCACTTCCAAAGCTGCATATAATATTCTTTTAAAAGTCTTACAAAATAGAAAGTAATGAATCATTCCTCTTGGGTCATCAGAATGAAGTACTCCTTAATGCAGCCTAAGATTGGGTTGTATTTTTAAAGGTGTTCACATGAATTTTGTGATCAACTAAAATCCCTAGTATTAATCTTTGGTCAAAACAGTTCTTTACCATTTTTATACATTTAAATTTCTGAACCAAAATTCAGGGCTTCAGATGTATCTTTGTTAAAATTAATGTTGGCAACATATTTCAGTATTCACCGTAAGATGGGGATGAAGCATCCATCTTATATCAAAACTGCTTTTTGAAATTTTAACCCTGCTATTTTGGCTTCTGTAAATGCTTGCTTGCTTGAAAATAAGACTACTCCAGAGAAATCATAAACCTTCCCCAGACAAAATTATCAGTGCTGGCGTCAGGCCAAGCCTTTGGTTGAGGTCTCAAAGCCCCTGCACATAGGACTCTTTAAGAGCTTGCAAAAGGGACTGGAAACACCCATATTTGGGAGACAATAGGAATGAGATAAATATTCTCATTCAAAAAGAGAGAAAAGGGGGATAACAGGTCCAAGTAAGTCTAAACCAGGGAAGGCAAATTCCATTAGATCGTAAGTCTCGAGAATAACCCCCTTTGGTTTGATGCTTTGACACTCAAGCTCCTGGAAAGGCAGCATCAGCCTCATGGCTCTTTGGGGCAGGCATGTTCCTTTGGCTCAATATTGGGCAGGAAACACTAGAAAAACAATACAGTTAATTGTGTAAATTAGCACAATCTTTCCAGAGAGCAGCTTTGCAATGCAAATCAAAAGCCATAAAATTCTGCATGTCCTTTGATGCAGTAATTCACATTTGAATTATTAATAATAATGACATTGCTATAGATGCACAAAATATTTCAATACAATAATGTTTATCACAATTTTTATATTATAATGAATAAAGTAGAAACCCTAAGTGCCCTTAAGTAGAGATTGATGTAGTCGTCCATTAGTTTGCAGCCAAAAGAAATGACAATATTATACTGGGACCACTTCAGATCATGAAAAAAATTCAAAGTACATAAATGAATTAAGCAGGTCATCAAACAGCATTCCAATTGTAGTGGATGCTATGTGTGCCACAGACAAATGCCTTCACCCTCACTATTTCAGTGTATGCTTGCTGTACTTTCATTTACTAGCATCTATTTCTTTTTGCCTGGCTTTGTCCAGGCCGAAAGTGTTGAAGAATTATGCCCCTCACCCAGTAATTGGTGTAGCTTGAGTGCAAAGGCCCCAGGTCATTCACCCTTCAGTTAAGATAAGGTTGAGACCCATATTCCATACTGACTCCCAGAGTTCCTCATTGAGATCAGCTTCAGTTACGCACAGGAGTAACTCCCCAGGGGTTGTACCCTCTTACTGGCAGCTTTCCTTCCCTCACTCACATCTCTCCTCTCCTACCTGTGTTTCCTGGCATCACCACTCACATGAATTATATACCCTCAAATCCTTGTCTTAAAGCTTTCTTCTAAAAAAACAAACAAACAAAAACAAAAACCTAAAAAACTAATTTAAAAATAATTCTCATTAAAAATAATATTTAGCCGAAACCAGTTTGGCTCAGTGGATAGAGTATCAGCCTGCTAACCTAAAGGTCCCAGGTTCAATTCCAGTCAAAAGTATGTACCTTGGTTTTAGGCACATCCCCAGTAGGAGGTGTGCAGGAGGCAGCTGATTGACGTTTCTCTCTCATCAATGTTTCTAATTCTCTATCCCTCTCCCTTTCTCTCTGTAAAAATTCAATAAAATATATTTTTAAAAATAAATAAAATAAAAATAATATTTATATCTATACAAAAATTATTAAAAGCAGATACACCAAATTAGCAATATTGGTTCTTACTGAGTGTGGTGACATTGTAGATGGGTATTTTCTTTCTTTTTAAAAAACCTATTTACATTATCTTTAATGAACTGAAAGATGGAAAAGAATAAAAGTTAAAAAAAAACAGAAAAAATTAAATACTTTCCCCCGTTCACTATCAATCCCATTCTTAATTCAGTCCCTTCAAAGGAAAGCTACTTAATATGAGTTCCATTGATTTATAATGCAATGACTTATTGAATAATTATATAATGACTTTCAGTCAAAGAAATTTAAAGATAGAGCAAGCCTCAAGCAATTTCCATAGCAAGTGAATTTCAATTTTAAACTTTCAATATTCTCTCTGTCCTGGCAACATCTTTAAATATGCCAGAACTAAAAAATTCTTTTTTTTTTAACCAGAAAAGGAATGACCTGTAGACACCATTGTATTTTCAGAATTATATCCTCTTCCTAGATTGTATTATTTATTATAAAGTAACACTGAATCCTTTTAGAATCTAAATGAAAAGATATCAAACTTTACAATGGGCTTTAGGAATGTTTATTTTCACGAAGTAGACCTATTACTATCATCCAATTCTATTTGTAGGGATGAAGAGAAAACTAAGTTCTCTATACAAACCTTGAATTTGTGAAATGAGTAGTTAGTGAGTGGAAAAGGCCATTGAAACAAGAGCCAGGAGAGCTGAATGCATGGCCTTGGAGGAGCTATTGACCTGTTTGTTCAGCTGTGGGTGTGGTAAACTTCAAGCAGAGAGAAGAGAACAAATTAAGGGAATGAGTTAATGTCTTTGGGAACAGACAAGTTCCATAATGAGTGAAGAGATCTAATTGGGGCATTTTTATTTATTTATTTTTTTTACATATGATTAAAGCATGGCTACTGAGGAGTATTTCTTTAAAAAAAGCAGCAGTCCACGTGTGACTGCTAAACAGTAAATGCAGATGGCCTCAGTGAAGGGCGAGGTGGGAACTGAGGTCTATGAGGATTGAATTAGTTAGCTAGGGCTGCCAGATTTCAACTGGGTGGCATAACAGAAACCATTTTCGCCCAGTTCTGCAACTGGAAGTCTAAGATCAAGGCTTCAGCACGTGTGGTTCCTCCTGAGGACGCTCTCCTTGTCTTGCAGATGGCCACCTTCTCATTGTGTCCTCTCCTGGCCTTTTCCCCTGTGCTCACAGGGTGGTGCCTCTTCCTCTCCTTAAAAGGACATTCATCCTATGGGTTTGGAATCCACACTGTAATGGACTCACTTTAACTTAATCACCACTTCAAGGACCTTATGTCCAAATAGGGTTACATTCTAATGTACTGGGTGTTGAAACTTCAATTGACAAAATTTTTGAGGAACAATTCAGCCCCTAACAGTGACTTAGAAACGAAGATGGAAGAATGATGAAAGCTTATGTTTTGAACCTACTGAACTCCATAGTTTAATGATCCATCAAAATCTATTTTGCAGTTCAGGCTGTTTTTCTTGATATTGCTTTGAAAATATGGATCTATATTTCTATTTTTCTACTTTTTTTTGAATTGTAAATATATAAATTTGTTGCAAAAAATTGGCTCCAGTTCAAAATAAGTTGACTATGAAGGATTAACACACAAAGATTGATTACATATTAGGCCAAAAGAAAAATATCAATATGTCCCCTGAAGGAGACATCCTGAACCTACAAAGCACAGAGCAAGAAATCAATCACTAAAAGGTGGTAAAAACAGAGAACAAAGGAAGACAGTAAAATAACCACAAAGATGTCATTTTTAAAAAGAAACATAAAAACTTAAGTTAGAAAGGCAAATAAAAAACTATGTAGGAGAGATAGTAAAAAACAAACAAACAAATAAAAACTTTTCACTTGTCACTCTTTAGTACTTGGAAATTTTCAAAATGTAGTAGAAATCAGTTGTTAAAATCTGTATACATTTTTTGAGACATCCTGTATTTATTCCAACGCATTTGAAGAGATAGTTATGATGAATTAACTTTTCTGAAAACACACACACACACACACACACACACAAAACAAAAACCTAAAATTTTGATTCAAGAATTGGTAGAAACTCTAAAGAACTATAACATAAAAATAAAAAAGGAAATATAATAAAAGAGTTCTATTTCCCACCTCACCGCTGACCCATAGGTACCAGATGCAATTATTTGGCAGTAAATCCAATTCAACTTTCAAGGCACAAAATATTTGAGATATTAAAGTGATTAGCTTTTACAAACATAGATTAACATATACAAATTAGCAATTCATATAATGAAAATGGTTTGTCACTAGTTCCAAAAAAGAAATTTGCAGACATCCTTTATGAACACAGAAACAAACAAAAAATATTTTTAAAAGCCAGCTAGCAAAATATTAAAACAACATATGCCATATTTCAGAAATTCAAAGATGGCTTAATGTTAGGGAGTGTACTGATGTAACTTACTATATCGGTAATTAAGGAGAGAAGGATGTGATAGATGTTAGAAAGGCCATTAGAGGGAGTTTAACATCTATTTTTGAGGATAATTTTTAGTAACTTGGAAACTCAAGGAAACATGCTGAATTTAAAGTTTTGCATTTTGTTTTGTTTTTAATCAGGAATTAACAGTAGAAATCATACTTATGAAGAGACACCAGAGGACTTTCCAGTGAATTTAGAAAAAAGACAAGGATGCCTACTCTCTTACTATTATTTAATGTCAGACTGGAGGTCAAAGAATATAAATGGGCAGTTAAAAAAGGAGAAATACAAGTGAACAATAAACAAAAAACATAAGCGAACATGATCATCTGTAGTAATAATAGGAACAAAAACAAAAAACTACAATAAAATACAACTTTTACCCATCAAACATTAACAATGCATGATCTTGATGCAAATTACTCCCATTACTTAAGCCTTTTTTATGTGCTTCTCTCTCTTAATGCCCCCCCTTCTTTATGGATTAATGAAAAAACTTTACTAGTTTGTGTGTATGTTTTAATTTTTATTTATTTTTATATGTTTTTACTGATTTTTAGAGAGAGGAAGGGAACTTGATAGATAGAAACATCCATGAGATGAAAGAAGAACATCATCAACAGGCTGCCTCCTGCACACACCACCACTGGGGATGGAGCCCACAACCCAGGCATGTGCCTGGACCAGGAATCAAACCAGTGCCCTCTGGGTTCCTGGGTCCATGCTCAACTGCTGAACCACACCAGCTGGGCTTGTGTGTTTGTTTATTTTTATTCCATAGCCTCAAGGCACCACTGAAAGTCAATGGCTTTGTATTCTGGGAAAAAGCCTCTGAGGGTCTGAGTAATTGAGGGGGTGGGTTCCCATGGGCGGTGGTTGTTTTCCCCTAAAGTATTGAGGAATAAACACACCTTGCCACCATGAGATTGATTTTCTTTCTGCCCATTAATATGATTTGGATTCTATTTCCTGTAGAATAATAACCCTTACATAATTTTGCTAATAATATCTTTGCTCCCTTGTTCAAGTTTATATTAAAACCTTTATCGCATTTATCTATGAATAGGAAATGGCCATGTTGCTGCTCTCTGATCCCCAGAAATCTACACTGACCACCTAAGGGGATGGATTTGCAGTAGGCAGGGCGGGATGGAGGACTTTTCAATGCACTCTCACCTCACTGGAAATTGGAAAAGCAATTGCATTACCCGCTTGGACTGATAACAAAAAAAAACGCAGCCAGGGGCCCTTTGGACTTGTAGTCCATGGTTCTTTGTAACAAAAGGACTGTTTTGAAGTTAGAAAGTAGGTATAACAACCCACCTGAGTGTCAGCCCTGGGTTATCTGTCCTGCATCAGGGGGCTGGATGCTGAGCTTGTGTCACCTGTGCCGCAGGGGTCGGAGGAGGTGTCCCTGGGAGACCTACCTCAGGGCCTGTACAGCCTGCTGTAGCAGTGTCCTCATCTGGGCTCACCCACTGGTTATTCTTGCTTGGGAAAATGCCCTGTCCCGAAAAACCATCTCTCTCCTCTTGCGAAACAGCAGGCAGGTAGGATTGTTGATTTTGCTTTTGGCTAAACCATAAGGAGCTAAAAATAACCTGTAGAGTCCGCAGGGATGAAAGTAAGTTACATTTTAGGATAGAAGCTTGATTCCGTTACTCAGGGATGTGAAAAAACTTTCTATAGACTTAAATTAGGGCCAGGTTTACAAACAATAATAATCATAAACACAGAAAGCTAACTGTTATTCCGCTATATAGGATGAGCCATAGAGATTCTGGATCAAAGTTTGGGGTTTGAAGGCATATACAGTATAGGGTAGTGGATGACCAATGGTCCCTGCAGTCATAGGTGACAGCCACAGGGGGGCAGCAAACCTTTGTAACCATGCAGTGGCAGGTACCACTTGCTTGGAATCTGTGACTCAGATGAGATATCACCTGTGTCATGAGCTACCTAAAAACAAGTCAAGTGTTCATACACTGGCATACATATTCATGACTTTGTTTTCTTCTGAAAACGTTTCATGAGAAGAAGAAAATCATTACTATTTCCCTGATGTCATGCATTGCATCATAAGAGGAGTATCTATAGAAACTCCCTTACTCATCTTTTTTTTTTTTTTTTTTTTTTTTTTTTTTTTTTTTCATGTATTAGGATATATTCCCCCTCTCTTTGGAAATGATTCATTAATAGTATTTGGGGGTTCCTGTAGCTTTGTTTTAACTACTTTAATTTTTGCTGAATTAACTTCAAATCAGTCCTTTTGTTAAAAAAAACCATAGACACTTCAAATCAGTCCTTTTGTTATAAAGTCCAATTCTTCCAATTACATGAAGATCAAACCCTTTGGGTTCCTCATTATTCTTACATAATTCAGTTTTGCCTTTTTCCTACTTTTCTCCTTCAAGAAGTTGTTTTGTGTCTTTATATAACATTGACATACATTGAATATCGCCAGCTACCAACTCTCCTCCTGGTATGCATTCTCCCTTTTTCTACTAGTATAATGACACAACTCCTGCATGTTAGCTGTAAGTGCCATTCCTTCTTAGCTTCTTTTCCTTGTTCCCACAGGCTGGAATGGAGATGCCTTGGGCCGTTAGGATAAGTGTATCATCTCAACGATGGCAGAGCAACAAGATCAAAGGGTCCTCGCCATCTGGTGTGCCTTGCAAAGACTGCTTACACCTGGGTATCAGAAACATGCACTCTATCTCATTGAAGCCTCCTTAGTTTGAGGCGTCTGCTGCAGCAAGTGAGCCTATGTCCTAAGGGGTACAAGTGTCTACTATACACCAGGTAATAGTTGAGTTGTTTATGTGCATTATCACTTGAATCTTCATAAGCACTCTATACGGCAGGTCTTGTCATTATTTATACTTTACAAATGAATAAACCAAGGGACAGAGGTTTGAGAATTTTGATGAGGGCCACCCACTAACAACTGGGAAAACCAGAGCCTCTGCTCTGAAGCTCCAGGCCATTCTTTACTCACAGATGACTCCAGCCCTCCTCTCATTCCTCACACACAAGGGAGGCCAAGGCCTGCAAACTGGTCTTGGAATTTCCTTTCTCCCCAGCTCTCCTGCCATCAGCCATCGTCTTTCTCTCAGCTGGGTTCACAGCTGCCAGTCACAGTCTCCTCTAATTCTAATTCATTCTCATTTAACCTCCAAAGTTACCTGCTCCCAAAATAAATGTGACTGCTGTTGTGTTGCCCTTGAATTCCTTGTCAAGTACTTTTACAAAAGCATTCATTTACAAACCCCTTTACTTATGACATGGCTCCTAGAATGTCTTCAGGACCTCCTTATTCCTGTTCCACTTCCCCTGCCAATCCCTCCTCGCAATCTCTAGATTGAGCAGAAAAAAGTAGGAATGAAGAAATGAGTGCTCCCTTTGTTCCCTGGAAACCTATGTCACTGGTTGTTATACATCTCCAGAAGTTCTTGTGCTCTGTGTTACATAATTCCGCACTGTCCCGTGTTCTCTAATGTTTTTCTGTTGTAGCATTCTTTACTCAAGCACTAGAGATCTGTAATTGTGCCTTGTATCTCCTGAGTATCACAGAGCACTGACCCATGGCAGGCAGTCCATGGAGAGTTGTTTGCCTGCATACTCAATGTTACTTCTTTGGAAGTAACAAGTGGTGGTGAGGAAGGAACATTCATTAATCTTATATAATAAAAGGCTAATATGTAAATAGACAAATGGCAGAACGACTGGTTGCAATGATGTGTACTGACCACCAGGGGGCAGATGCTCAATGCAGGAGCTGCCCCCTGTTGCGTTAAGGATGTCTGACTGCTGGCTTAGGCCCACTCCTTATCAATCAGACATCCTCCAAGGGACTATAAGAGGGCAAGGGCTGGGCTGAGGGACCCTCTCCCCCAAGTGCACAAATTTCATGCACCAGGCCTCTAGTATTATATAAGTTGACATTATTAAAAAAGTTATCTCAGATGCCTGAGTACAGGGCATGTGTTTTTGTTCGGCTTGATCCCATATAACAATCTTTTGTGTTAAGTATTCTTTCTTGTTTAAGATAAAATATTTTTCTTTCTCATCTAACATATATGATATGATCTGAGTTATTTGTGATTGTTTTTAGCTTTTGCTCATGTTGCATTTTGAAGTTCAATATGTACAAAGATCTTGGCATTCTGTGGTGCTAAATTTACTCATTAATACATTGGAGTCTGTGCTCCTCATTTTTTGGAAAGTTCAAAGCTATATTAGTAAAAGCCCAGGTATGAATACTTCTATTGGGTTTCAGGGAGGCACCTTCTCAATTGAGTCCTACACAAAATTGAATCTTTTCATTTCAATATTATATTTTAAAGTAAAGCCTTGTAGGATTCATTCATTGTTATGTTGTTGATCTTTGTAGGAATAGTGAACAAGCCTGACAATTCAACTGCCTGATGTTATCTGCTACATTATATAACTAGAATGTCAAAATAGCAATAAAATCCTATGGACATCTGTTGATTTTTTTCTATAAAAACCTTAAGTCTCACCTAACAACTTGTCTCAGAAATTAAATGAGAAGAAAAACTGCTGTCAATGTTGTTTGTTGTTGTTCTAAATTGTTTTTATAACAATATCTTTGGACAAATCTGTCCGGTTTATGTTTTTTACAAAATATAGAAAACAAAGTGGGTGTTGACTGTCATAATTATCTATTCATCTCTGTCTCATCCTAGAAGTATTCATTATATATTTATTCCTTTTATTGTGTTTATACAAACAACGTACTAATTTTAAAAACAAATAAACACGGAGGTGGGTGAGAAAGAGATGGCTGCCTGTTATCCCCAGAGATAACCACTGTCAACTGTTGCCCTGTCTCTGTCTAGTGGAAGAGATGGGTAGATAAATGGGAATCTTGGTACATTGACCAAAAGAAAAGGAAATGGTGTTTCTGTAAGTCCAGTTATGGTACATTGTTCAGGAATAATTCAATTTGTTTCATCTTTTGCTTTTACTAGTATGTTGGTCTAAGATCCAACAACTTCAGTGGAGGATGTTTCATAACACTCTGGCTATTGAAGGACTGCCCACTGACTAGAGTTTAGATTTCAGGCTGTTAAGCACTTCTGTGCAGTAATTTACATTAGCTGTGAGTTAATTTTGTGGATAACTTATCTGGTCATGAATATTCTGGATGTGGGTTTCCTGGATAGTTTAAGAAGTTGCCAAGGTAAGTTTCCTCTGGGGTAATAAAGTCAGGTTAAAACATGTGTTTCAAGATAATTGTTCAATTTGATTAGATGAATCAAGGAAAAAAAAATGTTTCAGTGTTCCCTGAGTAGTTCGTAGCAGAGCTGGAAAAGAGTCCTGTTTTCCTTCACCTGACCCTCTCCAAGGTCTCCTGACCGATCAACGACTCTCTGAGGGGGAGCTCTGACAATCTCAAGCCTAGTAAGATAAATCTCAACTGTAGAAATGGATGAGGTTTAACATGTGTATACGCATGTTTAATTAATATCCAGTAAAGATAGAGATATTCCCTTCACTTCTGACAAGTTTCTTCGCTCTACCACGAGTCTAATCTGTCCCCACTTCCCTACAACTCTGGTAATTTCTGTCACTAGAGATTAGGTATGAGTGTTCTTGATTGCCATATAAATGGAATCATACAGCATGTTTTCTTTTGTGTCTGGCATTTTCAGTTTCTTATAATGTTTTAAAGATTCATCCTGTTGTTTGCAGCATAATTTTTTTCTTTTTCAGTGCTGAGTTTGATTCCACTTTATAAATTATCACATTAATTTACCCATGAAATTTGTCTTTATGTTTCATTTTATTTGAGTTTTTTTGTATTGTGTTCTGGTTGCTGCAATTTCAATATTCACACTGTACACAAAGAGGGACCAGATCATTTGGAAATTCTATATAATAAAAACCTAATATGCTAAGTGTCCAGTCATCCAGATGTCCGTTCAACCAATCAAAGCATAATATGCTAATGATATGCTAAGGCCACTCAGCCACTCACTAAGATGTGCACTGACCACCAGGAGGCAGACGCTCTGACCAGTAGGTTAGTTTGCTGCTAGGGGGATCAGAACTGAGTGAGACAGGCTGGACATGTCCTGGAGCTCTCCATGGTCTCTCCCTGGCTGGCCAACCTCCTGATTTGCTCCCGGCCCAGACTGCACTCTCTCACAATCTAGGACCCATAGGGGGATGTTAGAGACTCAGTTTCAGCCCAATCCTGAAGGCCAGGCTGAGGGACCCCACTGGTATCCAGATCATTAGCCCATTTTTAAATTGGATTGTTTGGGTGGTGGTGTTGAGTTGTATAGGTTCTTATAAATTTTGGAAGTATCGTTGGTGAATATGGTCTTCCATTTAGTGTTTGTTTTTTTATGGCTTTCTTTGCTGTGCAAAAACTTTTTAGTTTGATGTAGTCTCATTTGTTTATTTCTTCTTTTGTTTCCCTTGCCTGAGGAGATATATCAGAAAAAATATTGCTATGAGAAATGCCTGCGATTTTACTGCCTATGTTATTTTCTAGGACTTTTATGGCTTCGAGTCTAACATTTCAGTCTTTAAGTCACTTTGAGTTTATTCTTATGTATGGTGTAAGAAGGTGGTCTAGTTATATACTTATGGCTTTTTAAAGAAAAATAAATCCTGATTCTTTTTTTTTAATAAAAAATTGTATATAGGCCATATAATATAATGCACATTGAATAATACATTTAAATACACTTCTTATGCTGCACACGTGTGGTGTGTGTGTGTATGTGTGTGATTTTTATTGTTTGTTTTCAGGGAACACATTTTATCAAGGATGACTGGCATTTTAGTTTAAACCATGCGTTTTCTCTATAAAACTGTGAAGTAGACAAGACAAGTACTCAGACCATTTAACAGAGACAGAAAAACGACCCTGCATTTCAGGGTTGGCAAAAGTACGCTTACAGTTGTATGTAAAACACGGAGTATATTCATGTATTATTTTCCATATAAACAATTGTAAACCTATGTTTGCGTCCCCCTCCCGCCCTGGTATAAAATTGCTAGAAATAGGTGAGGCTGGAATTAAAATTTAACCCCTCTAAGAGATTTCCAGTGTTTTCCCAGCTACACTTTTTTCTGCTTATCCTTTCCGTTTTGGATATAGCCACTCAAGGAGAGCATCAGGAGCAAAGCCAAAAACTGGAAGAGTCTGCAAATATCATTATGAAAGCTCTGGGTAAACAGTAATTTTACTCAGATCTGAGAACTTGAAAGCTGGCTTGAAAAACTATAGTGTAAAGACTGATGAAACGGGATGGCAAATCAATATTTATCCAGAATAATCGTCATTGACCAATTACTTAAATTTCAAAGGAGTTAATTTGTGTTGCAGCAGCTTTGCAGATGTTTTCCGAAGGGCTGAGGACGTAGCCTGAGCCTGTTTGGTTTGCAGAAAGCGCTGCGTGCCCGGCGCTAGAGTAAAACCAGGGTCAGCACTTTGGTGACAGCGCAAAAGGCCTCTCACGCCAAGAAGCTTCTGTGAGGTTAGTTGGGGGCTGGCTCTCCGGTGATCGAATCCTGATCTCTAACCAGGACCAACCTGCTCTTGAAATGAGATTTCCAACAGGAATTAACCACGACCTCTTTTTCTTCTCTTTAAAAAGCAAGCTGCACCGAAACTGGTTTGGCTCAGTCGATAGAGTATCAGCCTGCGGACTGAGGGTCCAGGGTTCAATTCCAGTCAAGGGCATGTTCCTTGGTTGCAGGCACATCCCCAATGGGGGATGTGCAAGAGGCAGCTGATGGATGATTCTCTCTCATTGATGTTTCTAACTCTCTATCCCTCTCTCTTCCTCTTTGTAAAAAAATCAATAAAATATATATTTTTTTAAAAAGCAAGCTGCTTTGTCATCCTTTCTTCACTGAAACTGCCACAAAAGAAGAGTCTGAGAAAGTTGTTCTGCTGAAGAAGATGCGGAAGATAATAGACAAAAGGAGTTGTAGGCAATTGCTTGCTGCCCCTCCCTGCATCATTGCTTGGAGACTACTCTGAGAGCATGACCCTAGAGAATACTCAAATGGGTTTTAGGGTAAACATGGATTGTAGGATAACAATGGCTTGGTTTTAATGCTCATGAATAAAAGAAGGAGCCTGTGAATAAGAGTGAATTTGGAAGGCAGTAGAGAAAGTATCAAGAGGGGAAAGGAACTTGGGCTGAATTTGAAGAAATAGAACAGGAAAGAAGCAATCTTTTTTCTGTATCACCCTACGTGACCTTGGCCTTGTCAAATGCGTCACAGTTTTCTCAGCAATATCTCAGGCACAGCAAAGAATAAGCCCATCTTTAAAGGGCTGCATTCTCTCCTCTAAGCTGGTTGGAGATGTGTGTGTGTGTGTGTGTGTGTGTGTGTGTGTGTGTGTGTGTGTGTACGAATTGGTTTTGTTTGTATTGCTCTGTGAAGGGAGGAGAAATGAAACTTAGAAAATGCCTAAGTTCTTCTGAACCTCAAAATATCCTGGCTGGTTGGAGACATTGCTGCTTACCCAACTGTTCATGGTTACAGGGAACAGTAGAGTTGAAAATTGCATCCATGTCTGAGGAACTGTACTCTAACCCTATCCCGGTGTCAGAGTGGTCATTTTAAACATCTTGAAGTTATTATAAAAAGCTTCATCTTGTATTGGGATCATAACTAATGACTTGAAGACATTTGAAATCAATTTTATGCAAACTTTTAAGAAGTGCTGCTCACCCACACATACAGATATTTCAGCCACCTTAAACCATATTAATGTGAGTGAGAAATAACGTAAAGAGCATCCTTTAGAGCAAGTATGTGAAACTCGCGGCCCACAGGCTGCACGCAGCCCACAATGAATATTTTCACGGCCCAGCCAATATAAAGGTATGTTAGAAACGTTTTAATAAAAGTTTTGTAATTTAATTTTTACAATATCCTGTTATACATAATTATTAATAATGAACTACAACGTTCATTAGTGACTGATTACTATAATAGAGTTGCATTCATTTCCCTTACGAGCCTTATGCATTACCATTTCTCACCACTAATAGTAACAGTAAATACTTTAACAGCTGATCAACACGTCATTAGTCTTGGTCTTATTTGTTTGGTGTGCGCAACAGTAAATATTTCACTTTTGAAGAGCAAGAAAAATAGGTTTATTTGTGTTATGCTTATTAATTTGTGCAATTATTCAGTGTCTGGTAAGTTATTGTTCAAGAAAAAATATTAATTTTTATTAAAATGATCTATTACTTTATGTTAACAATTACTCATTTATTTCAGCCCTTGGTATTCAGCATGTCTCCATTGAAATAAACCTATGTTTCTATGAAAATTTAAGCTATTGTTTCTTTGCAACCCACATAAACTCAGACCTTGTTTATTTGGCCCCTGGTATCCTTTGAGTTTGACATGCTTGCTTTGGAGGTTGAATACGGGCTGTCAGCTTTGTCTCAATCCTCTTCCTGGTCACACAGTTCTGTTACCCAGCTGAGGGCTTCTGGATGATAACCTGCCAGCCAGAGCTTTTAAATATCTGTTTAGAAAATTCTTTAGTCAGTTTTCTCTCTTCAAGGAAATTGTGAGGTTTAAATGTTGATTTTGTCCCTTATAATCAGAGTCCTGTGCAATATATTTATTCATTTGGGGGATGTGTATAAAAGTTATGTTCTTAAAAATATCTATGAATTTCAGTAAGAACTATTTCTATAACAGTTGCATCAAACAAAAAAGGACGCTGTTAAAATACAAATATTATGGAAAAGACTGCACATAAAGTCTTTAACCCCTGTGATCACTTTAACAGTATTATCTGTCTGTTATCAACATCTTTGAGTCTTGCTAGAAAAATCAGCATAGGTTAGTTGCAAAGGGAAAAAAAAAAAGGCCTGAAACAATACATTTTTGGCTTGAAGATACCCAGATGTATGATTATGGGAAGTTAACTTCCATAAAATGAGCATAAATAACACTTAGCTCTGAGGATTTTCTGATGATTAATTGGGATAATACATATTAAGGTATTGAATATGGTGCCTACCTCTTATTTGATGTTCAGCAAATGTCAGCTATTGCTATTATAATAAAAACTAGAGGTCCAGAGTCTGAAATTTATCCACTCGATGGGGGGAAGGCTCCCTCCCCCTGACCTGAGCCCACTCACAGTCTGGGAGCCCTCGGGGGAGGTTCGATTGCCACAGAGACCAGAGAGGCTCCCACCACCACCACTGCACTTGCCAGCCATGGCCTGGCTCAGGGTTTCTGGCTAAGCAGCCCTCCCCCTGTGGGAGTGCACTGACCACCAGGGGATGGCTCCTGCATTGAGCATTTCCCCCTGGTGGTCAGTGTGTGTCATAGCAACCACTCTTTCCACCATTTGGTCAATTTACATATTAGCCTTTTATTACATAGTAAAATTCTATATAATAAAGAGATAATATGCAAATTTACATCACACCCTCACACAAGATGACCACACCCATGTGGTCACAACATGGCTGCCCTCATGTGGTCACAAGATGGATGCCACAAGATGGCCAGCAGGTTAGGGCAGTTGGAGGTGACCAGGCCTGCAGGGGAGGGCAGTTGGGGGCAACCAGGCTGGCAGGAGAGGGCAGTTAGGGGTAACCAGGTTAGCAGGGGGGCGTTTGGGGGTGACCGGGACAACAGGGGTGGGCAGTTTGGAGTGACCGTGCCAGCAGGGAAATGCAGTTGGGGGTGATCAGACTGGCAGGGGAAGGCAGTTGGGGGTGATCGGACTGGCAGGGGAAGGCAGTTGGGGGCATTGGGCTGGCAAGGGAGCAGTTAGGCATCGATCAGGATGGCAGGGGAGTGATTAGGGGTGATCAGGCTGGCAGGCAGAAATGGTTAGGGGCAATCTGACAGGCCGGCAGGTGAATGGTTGGGAACCAGCAGTCCAGGATTAGACTGACAGTTATCAGGCCTAAACTGGCAGTCAGACATCCCCTGAGGGGTCATAGATTAAAGAGGGTGCAGGCTGGGCTGAGGAACACCACCCCTCTAGTATTTCATATAATTGAATATGTTTTTGATTTATGAACTACTTCAAAATCTTCCATTATCTCATTAATGTTTAATTTTTATATATAGTTCTATTTAAAAATATTGTATAGTTTTTGGGATTTGCACACCTGGAAATCCTGTAGTACCTGTGTTGATAATTGCTTTTTTTGTACACCTAAGGTAATCATAGTGTAAATCATTGTTAATGACACTTTGTGTGACCTGGGGTCATTATTTCTATTTATATCTGTGTCTGTGTACAATTAATTTTAAATGCATCTAATATTTGTCTCTGGACAAGGAATCAAAATCATTTATATTGGCAAACCTTGATGGCATCCATAGCCCTCCAGAAAAAAAAAATACATTTTAACACTTTTTTCACATTTCACTTTTCTACCATTTGATAGGATAACAGAGCTAATTCAGACATAATTTACATTTATGAAATATACATTTATTGATTTTATCCCACTTTCTTCCCAAAACTATGTTCAACCAATTCATCCAAGAAATAGTTTTGTGGGGAGGTAATATTCCTGAGGTTCTCTTTTATGGATTAGCATAATCTCTACAGAGATTATCAAGCATTAGTTGGACAGCCTTTAGAAAAATGCTATTCTCCACTAATAATGATATTACTATCTTTTTAGTAGATAGCTTCTGGTCATCATTTTCTTATGCTCACAGAATCTGGGAAGAGCTATATAGCTACGGCATCTAAGAAAACAAGTCTTGTAGGAAAAGATATAATGGAGAACCAGTAACTGACTTTTTCTAAATGACAATAACACAAATTTATTATCTTATCATAGATGAACACAAGTCTTAGAAAAGGGCAAGGCAGCCGGTGGTGAATATAGTCTGCAGGCTGTAACTCTGGGGCTCTCAAAAATGGAGAATTTGTTTCTTTTCACCCTGACCTTAAATATCTTTGCTTTGACATATTTCCTCTTGCTATCAGTCATAGCCCTGCAAGGACTGACAAGGGGCGCAAACTTTGGTTTTTGGGCGAAGTCACAAGCAAAAGATAACTCTTAAAAGACAACTGTCTTTTTCTATCAGACTTGAGCTATTTTGCTTTTCTTAACCTAAAAGAAGAGAGCCTAATGCCAATTCCAGTTTATCACATGTCCTTTCACAGAGCTGCTGGTAAAGCAATTAACTTTGTAAATGGCAGCCACGGTAGATACTGGTTCCATTATGGCCATTTTATGCAGACAGAGTATGTGTTTTCCCAAGATTCAAATTTTATGACAAGATATTTTGAAGTCATAATACAGAGCTGTTATTTGTCAAAGAGGTTATATTTGTTTTGGGCTGTAGGAGAAATCTCAGAGGAAAAATTCCCAGGCTCCATTGATACTTTTAAGAAGTACATACATAAACCTGAAGGATAAGGCTTTGCTTTCAGAATAGATTTTGTTTTGACTTTGCAAGTTCAGACTTCCTCTAAGCATTATAATATTTAGAATAGGCACATATTGTACAATATTTCAGGGTGTTGGTGTCAATGTTTGTTTGTTTGTTTTCAAATATTCCTAGGGAAAGTCTGAGGATATATTTCTTCCGTTTTTCTCTCTACTTTTCCCAGTTTCCCTGAGTGGCCTTGATGCAGAGTCTGGGTGAAGGCTTCAGGTCTTCTGTTCACCCAAATCCAGGAGTGTATGAGGCCAGAGGAGACCACTGCTGTTGTTACAGTGTTTAATAAAAGAGATCAACAGAGCGCCTAAAGCTAGAGGGGATTGTGCAAATCAAATGTAGAATTCTGTCACTTTTCAAATGGGGAACTGGGATATAGGGAAATGGAGGGAACTGGCAAGGTCCCGTTATTCGCTAGTGTCAGAGTTGTGATTCAGGCAAACCGACTCTCCATTTAATGATCTTCTCAGTAACTTCTCAGTGACTTCCCAGTGTCCTTTTTACTTCCCTCTTGATTTGCTTCCATGCCATTCCTTTCCACTGGTCCTTGATATGGCTTTGGCCTCAGTCCTGCTGCCCTTTGGATCCACTTACTCAGAGGTATTTCCATGACATTTTCTGAGCTGTTTTTGTCTTGGACTTAACGCCTCTGGCGGTTTTAGCTCCTGATGACCTGGAGAAGGACCCCTCCTTCATCTGTGGGCATTTACTACCATGCTGCCGCTGTGTCTGCTCCCACCATCACCATGATTTGTTCAGTTACTACCTTCTGTCAGGGGTTGTGCTTGACACACAACAGCTCTTTAGGTGGGTATTTTACCACCTTGCAGTTGAGGAGATAAAAACTCAGAGAGGTTAGGTCATGTTCCCATAACTTAGAGTGGTAAATGTGAGCTGTGATCAAAACCCAGGAATGTCCAAATCCCATCTGCCTCTCCAGGACACCCTTCGTCCCATCTGAATGGCTCACAATCCGATTTTGACTAACAAACCATGGCAGGTTGTATGAGGCTTCCCTCTTGGGGCTTGTCTGTTGCTGGTCTTTCCCAGCTTTCCGCTCCCAGGGCTCTGTTTCCTATCCCAAGTCGTTCTATTGGCTGAACAAAAAAACAGTAACTTTTTTTTGCTGAAATGGTCACTTCCTGATTGAAACCCCCGTGGGAAAACACACCTTCCGATGGACAGATTATAGAATGCTTTGATATATTTGAGGTAACACAATTGATTTCATGTTCTTTCCTGCTTGCCATTTCTGCAGCTCAAGGGACAGATTCTGTTTAGTCATCTCACTTTCACTGTCCTGAAGGCAGCGCGGTCAGAAGGGCTCTTGGCATCCCTTGTTCCAACGGCTGCCAGAGCATAGCTGCTGCCTTGTGGCTAACGCAGGTTGCATCTACCTCCTCCCCCCTACCTGAGAGTTGCAGGTCCTTAGAAGGCTCTCCTGTGACAGCCTTTCACTAAGTAATTTCTGGTAGAATACTTCACTGCATGAGTGGAAAGGGAGGGAAAAATATTCATTGACTACCTATTGTGTGCATACAAAAATGCTAGAATTTTTCACATATTATCTCAATTTATTTTCCCAGTAATTGCATGAAATATGGAATTTTATTCTCATTTTAAAGCGACATTAAATGGCTTATTCCAGATCACACAATTAGAAATGAGCACAGTTGGCATTTGAATCTGGGCGAGACTGACTCTATGTATATGACTAGGCTATCCCTGCATACTCCCAGGGGTTGGGGCCCAGGCGTCTGTCATCCTGTCCATCATTATTCTCACCCCATGAGGGTTACATAGGGACCCTGGCTTCACAAATCCTAAAAAGGATCTTCACTAATCTTTGAAATATTTGTCACTGTTTAATAAAGGATGGTGATTTCTGTTGTCATAGACAAACTAAATTAAAAATCTGTAACTTCCTATAGTATCTATTTTCCACACCCCACTCAGTGACCGCGTGTAGACTTATGGTGAAGAATGATACCCTGGTAGGCAAAGACCCAGCAGATTCTTCTATCTGGTGATCTGATGAAAAACCAAGGTAATATCTATTCTGTCTATGTGTTGAGTCCCAAGGGAAGAAACTCATCTGACTAGAGTGGCTGGCAAATTTTTCTGACTCTGGATCGAATGTTCCACGCCTGGACATGAAAAAAAAAGAACTCTATTCCCAGCCGTTGTGATCTTCCTCTTCCCCTCAGATCCCCTCCTGGTTTCCTTCTGTATGACAGGCTCCATCCATCTCCGCAGCCCCTGAGCCCCTGCATAGGGCCAGTGTGCATCCAGCCTTCCTTTAAAAAGACTTTTCTTTCTAAGGAGTGGGATGTAGATTATTTATTTTCATTTTTTATAATTTAGGTAACCTTTCTAAACCTGAGTTTCTTTATTTTAAAATAAGAAGGTTTAAGTGGAAAGCATCTCAGGATTCAATATGTTTCTAAAGCAGGTTAAGATACATGGACCTTAAGGAGCCGTTTGCATTCTTTGCCCAGCATAAAATGTTAGCAGTGGTCTCACCAGCCGTAGGGTGAGCCTCTGTCCACTGCTGTGGGTTTGCTGCCATTTCTCTCAGGTTCTATTCACAGAGCCTCCTTTCCCTGTCCTCTTCACAGCCGTCCATTCTCTCTTTGTCCCTTTATTCTTTTCTCTCTCCACACACCAGTTCTCTCTGCCTCTTCCCTCGGGAGATGGCCCTAATTTTCTCCTGATTTCCCTGCTAAGGTTGGTCCTGCTCAAACTTGTTAGAAATTTTATCAGATCATGTTCAATGCAACCAATGTCTGTTCAGGGTCAACCATGTGAAGGCCTGTGATGGTTGCTACTTCCATTCTAGTGATACAACTTCATCCAGTAGAAAAGTTTGTAGAAAGAGAAGCCTGCGATAATTTTATTAATGCTTCTTCCCTTTTTAAGGATCTTTATGGTGTGGGTTTTTTTTTTTTAATGTGCAAATAAAATATTATTTTGACAGTAATCTTTGTTATATATTAATAAGAATTTTAATAAGAAAACATACACACATAGGCGGAAATAGGCTTAATATTTGAGGTTGTTCATGAATTAGGAAAGTATTAATATATTTTTACTCATTAAGATAGTATAGTAAAGCCAGCCAATTAAATAAAGAGAAAGTCAGTAATAGTTGACACATCTTAAATTAGAGCAAAGGGGAATCTATCATTCTATGCTCAAAGAAACCCATTTTAGCCATTTTAGTTCTCCAAGTTTTAATAAGATGCTTATTAATTTAATCAGCTTGCAAGGTAGGATTATTGTAGGATTATTCTATCAATACTAAATTGGTATTTGTTCTAAAAGCAATGCAATTGAATTGTTGACTCTTGCCTTCTAAGTACCACAGTGATTCCAGAAACACAGAATAATTAATGACTAAAATGAAAGAAGTAAATAAAGCATTGGAAATTCATTAGCATATGTACATAAGCAATTTTCAGCCCTTAGTTTTGTTCCTGATCACAAAACATATCCTAGGCCAAAATACATCCTAGAAGTTTCTCTTTCATGAGACCCCTTTTCCTTCTTTCCTGAAAGATCCTTAAGTTCAATTTTAAAGCTCAGGGTTTCTGTCCCTCAGATTTATTTAATGTCTTGTTGGCAGCATTGCAGCACCCTCCCCTTCTAGTTGACTATCATTTCTTATATGAAAACATTCTTGAACTATCCATTGAATTGGACAGTTCTCTTTTTGAAATCCCATTCCTTTTATTCAAACTTCTGGTGCAGTTACTTTGATAGCCATTCTATTTATCTTCATTATATTGTAAGCTTCTCAAGCACTATATTCCCTCATCTTAGTTTGCCCAGAGGCATCTATCATGGACCTTGCAGACAGTAGCTACTCAACAACGATTTGCTAAAATGAATTATTGAGTTACTATTTGGTACCAGTGTGCTAGCAATGGGAAATCAATATGAATTGTTCAGAAAAGACTGGCCAAAGCATACCCTTTGTCTACTCACAAGATTATTTCTTTTTAATTTTATAATATATTAGATTGCTATTTTTATAATTCAAAAATTAACAAAGGTTAAAAGTATTGACAATCTATAGATTTAAAATTGTCATTTAAAAAGTTTCTTTATTTCAGTATTTTATGGGCATTTGTATACTTTTTAGACACTCAGAACAACTATTAATCTTTCAGATCCTAATGAGGTTTTTATAATATAGAATCTAATTTGTGATAATTCAAATGATTGTATCTGAATAGTATACAATTTTTTCCTTTAGTTTTTCAGAAACAAGCTCTATCTCATTACAGTGGTAAAGATAAATGGCCCTCAAAATTTCAAAACCATATGTGATTTTATGTCTAGAGAACCACTTAAGAGTTTCAAAATCACTGATACTTATTTTGTTTAAGTTTTTATTTATTTTTAATTAATTAGTGTATATAGAATACATAGATTCATTGGCATTATGGATATTGGATATTTGTTCCTATCCAGTATGGCATTCAATCTGTTTTAGCAATCTTAAGCTTCACATATCAAAAAAGTAAACTACTGGCCTACTTCTCCACAAAACCTTCTCATCTCTACTAATGGCAACTTCATCTTTCCATCTGACCAGGCCAAAAAGCATGGAGTCATTCTGGATCCTCCATTATTTCTTACCTGTATTACTATAATAGCCTCAAAAACAAAACATAACAAAACAAAACAAAAAAACAAACAAAAAAACTACCACCAACAAAACAAACAAACAAAAATCACATTTCTTCTAATCTTGTTCATTTATTTCCTATTCTCAAAAAGAAGTCAAAGTAATACTTTTAAAACATGAATCAAATAATGCTACTTTTCTGCTCCAAACTTTCAATGGCTCTCCACTACACTCATCCTGAAAGGCATTGTCCTTACAATGATCTGCTTCCTTCCCTTAGTACCACTTCAGACCTGCCTTGTCACCTCTCTGGCGTCTTCCCTTCACTCACTTTGTTTCAGCCAGCCAACCTTATTGCTATCACTTGAACATGCCAGGTACTCTGAGGGCAGAGATCCAAACATTTGCTTTGCATATAAGTAGGTGCTTAATAAATATTTGTTGAATTAAATTGAAGTTAGTTCCCAATTAGTAGCTATTATAAGAGTTAGGATTTAGGATTACCATTCTTTTTTTGTTTGAGTAGTATTTTGTAGCATCAATCTAATAGACAAGTTTTTTTTTGCTCTTTCAAATATTCTTCCCTCACCCACTAGTGGTAATGTGGACTTGGATAAACTTTGATGCTATATTCTGAAAAACAAATAAGATTTGGAAAAGCATAATTATCTTAATTGTTAGAATTAGAAATAAGCACGTTGTTTAGAGAACTGACCAAAGTAGGAGGCTTCTCAAATTTTATGAAATGATTTAAAGTAATGATCTGTGATAGAATTAAAGATTCATAAGGATGGATTTTCTTACGATTGTCTCAAGGATACCATCTGACTAATTTAAATATACCAGTAGTAGAGAGAGAAACAGATTGTTTTATAAATGCATAGCTACAAGTGTTGTTTTTAAATAATTCATACATAAACATAATATTTGTAAGTAGCCTAAAATGTTAAGAACTTTTTTGAGAACTGATAAATAAATTATAACACAATCTACAAAAATTTGTGAAAAGTTTACTAAGTTTTTTAGATGACATTTCATAGAAATAACAAGTAAATGTTTTAAAAGGAATTATAAAGCACAATATCATCTTGCTTTCTGTGATGACCAGTGTAAGAAACTATGTTAATGTTTGCCTATGCTGAAGTATTTTATATACAACATCAAATTTTTTAATTTATGATGTTAGTGTTTTCTGGGACATTGTGAATAAAATACAGAAATGCATTGCATTTAAATTTTTTTTTTCTAGAGAGAGAGAGAGAGAAATAATGGATTTATTATTCCATTTATTTATACACTCATTGGTTGATTCTTGAATGGGCCTTGATCATGGATAAAATCTGCAACCATGGTGTATTGGGACAACATTCAAACCAACGGAATTAGCTGGCTAGGGCCAGAAATGCACTTAATTTAATTTTTTTATTATTGGCCAACAATTTGTTTATAATAACTACTAGAGGCCCGGTGCACAGATTCATGCACATTGAAAGAAAATACATTAAAAGGTGGCTAGCGTGGTGGGACTGGGCAAGATGGGCCAAACATGCCCTGGAGCCAACCTCCCACAGTCCCTCCCTGGCAGGCCACAACTGGGGTGCCACCAAGGCTCAAAGGGAACATGTGGAGTGAACGTGGTCTCTCTGGCAGGTGGAGTCCCTCAGCCTGGTCTGCAGGGATTGAGCCGAAATTGGCAGTCCAACATCCCTCGAGGGGTCCCTGAGTGCAGGCGGGCATTCTACAAAGTTGCTGTCACTAGGCAGCTCCTGCATTGAGTGTCTGCCCCTGATGATCATTGAGTGTCATAGCTACCAACTGGTTGGCTGATTGCTTAGGCTTTTATATATAGACTAGAGGCCTGTTGCAGGAAGATTCCTGCAAGAATAGAGCTTCCTGGGGCTTATTCCTGCAAGAATGGGGTTTCCTGTGGCCTGAGCAAAGCAGAGAAGGGAGCAAACCTCCTGGTCCCTCCCCCTGGCCAGCAGGTCCCAATAGCCCAATCAGGGCTTGTTCCTGGGCTGGGACAGGGAAGCAGAGTGGGTGGTGGTGGATGTTGGAGGTGAGGGAAGGAGGAAGAAGGGAGGCAGGGAGGTAGGAACTTTGCACAGGCTTGGGGTAGTGCTTGGAGGGGAAGGGAACACTGAACCACTTGGGACTGGGTAATAATTTCTAGTAGGAGAGAAATAGCAATGAAAGGGTCTGGCAAGAGATGTTTCCCAGATCAGTCTTCCAGCCAAGGGTTCATGTAGGGGAAAAGTAACTAAAATGTGCATATGAGAAGAGCTGGTTAAGAAAATTAGTATATTAGAACTTTAATGTTTTAGGAAACAATTGTGTGCTTTGAACACAAAAAATTAATGTTTCAAGAAGTTTAATTGGAAGAAAAATGATGCGAAGAGATTAGAGACAAAGATGACAATGAAGTGCCCATAAGAATCCAATTCATTCACACAGTGTATAAGCCCTTAAGAGTGTACTTATTATGGGAAGCTCTCTACCAAGCACTGGGGATGTTAAATAATCAAATTCCTTGACCTTAAAGATAGAGTCCAGTGGACATAGACAGATAACAAGTATGTTCAAATGATGTATTGTCATTTAAATGGCAGGGTATGGAGGTGAGGGTTATGGACAACTGCAATCTTATAATTCATCTAAGGAGGGCAGCACTGGGCATTATCACTGAGCAAAACAGAGCCCAGTGCTCACTGAGCTTTGGGTTTATTTCAAGGGAATCAGAAATTCATATATTTTGTGTTAAATCACCCACTTTTTAAATGTTCAACATATCTGAGACCAAAATCTGCAACTTTTATTTTGTACTTTTGCAATGCTGACTCAGGCAATGTTCTATTAATTAACTGAGTTCCAGTAATCAGCACTTTTTCCCTCCCACTTGATCTTCATTTTCATGTGTGCTTAGCAAATATTCCTTTTTTTTTCTGTTCTCCAACAGTACTCTTAATAATTCACCAAATATTTTTAAAACATCTATATGCATTTTTCTGATAACAAAATTAATATGGCCTATTTATTTAACATAATAAAATCACTGGGTTTATTTTTTTCATAAAAGAAATTCTTCACAGAATTAAAATTCTTGCTAAGCATTATTTTAATGTTTGCATAGATTTCTACTGCTTGGATTTACCACAATTTATTTAGCCACTTTTCTGGACATTTAGGTTGTTTCCAGGTTTTCTCCCATGATAAATAATGTTGTAGTGAACATTTTTATACACAAACTTTCATTTACATTTTGAGTTATTTTCTTAGAAATGATGTCAGTAGGTTTAAATATATTAATATTTTTGAGGCCAAATTGATTTCCAAAAACATTTTGCCAATTTACAGAGCTGCCTGCAGTTTAGGTGTATATTTTCTTGTACCCCAAACATTTGGATAATTTCATTAAAATTTTTTTAAAGGTAATTGATGATTCCATGTTTCCATCCTCGTCTCAACTTTTCTCTCTTGCCACTGACTTTGCAGATGACCTTTATTCCTATTTAAAGTGAAAATTGAGAATTTCTATCCCTTCATCTACAAAAGTTTCCCATAGGCACATTCACTCTTGTTCCTTTCCACTTGCCTCAATAAAAGAAATCCTCTTTTTGTTTTAGGCTAAAACCTCCACGTGTGCTTTAGCTCTCTTCTTTTTCTACAGGGTGTCTCCCCCCTCCCCCCTCCAAAAAAACCCACAAAAAACACAGCTGATAGCTCAATTTTGAAAATGAAATTTATTTTAATAAATGCCACCTTTATAATTATTCAAAATGTGTGTATACCCTTTTTGGGACTCCCTTTAATATCTTCCAAGATCATACTCTCTTTGTCATACTTCTGTATTCAGTATTTTCAGTATCTTCCTCTCTTATGGTTCTTTCCTCATAGGTTATAACCATACTAGGACTTATTTTTTTCATTAAATTATTATCTGTGTACATATTTTAACATTGCCCCCCCCCTACATACCCTCCCTCCCCAGAGTTTTGTATCCATTGGTTGTACTTATATGCATGTACACAAGTCCTTTGGTTGGTCTCTTATCTCCCCCAGATCTCCCTACCCTCCCCGCCCCCCGCTGTAACTTGACAGTCTGCTTGTTGCTTTACTGTCTTTATATCTATAGGACTTATTTTATTAATAAATCCTTTCTTCATCCCTGTTTCTCTTTCTAGTTGCATTCTTATTTCTCTTTTTCCTTTTATGGCCAAGTTTATTTGAAAGAGTGGTCTTAACTCCCTACCTTTACTCTTTCCACCTCCAACCTTCTCTTGGGCACCAAGTTATGTGTAAATCCTAGTGGGCTCTGTTTGGAACTTGTCTTACTTGCCTGCTATGTTTCTTTAATTCCCCTTGACACTAGTCCTTTCTAAATGTACTTGTCTAGCAATGGCAGACAGACAGATTGAGAGAAGTTGCAGCCATTTTTTTACCCCAACAAGGTTGCCAGGTGTGTCCAGGGACTGGCAGTAATGGAAGAGAAAGAAGACTTATGTATTTAGAAAATGCACTGAGAAGGGAATCATGCTATCAGCTAGTGATTGTGGAACATGAGGACCTAATGAGTAGTTTGGGGTAGCAGGAATCCAACATAGTACCAGGAGAATTATTAGGAAGAAAAGAGATCTACTAGTAATGACAGATGAGGCACCAGGAAATACTTGAGACTAACATATCTGACTTGTTTACTTACTTGAGGCCTGGTGCACAAAATTTGTGCATGGGTGGGGTTCCCTCAGCCCAGCCTGCACCCTCTCCAATCCAGAACCCCAACTCCCATGTCCCTTCCCGGCCTCAATCATGCACTGGTGGGGTCCCTGGACCTGGCCTGCGCCTTCTCTCAATCTGGGACCCCTCAGGGATGTCCGAGACTGGTTGCAGTCTGATCCTGCAGACAAGGCCTAGGGACCCCACTAGTGCACAAATTTGTGCACCGGGCCTTTAGTATATAATAACTATCTATGATGCCAGTGGGTACTGGAAATGTCAGGGGAAACACTTTGTAAAGTATGTGATTGTCTAATCACTATGCTATACATCTGAAACTAATTCAGAATAATTGAAAATGTGAACTATAACTCAAAAAATGTTTTTAAAATAAAAATATATAGTACATGGTTTTATAAAAAAATTCAAATAAGCTATGATGATATGTAGATGTTAGTCTCCATTTGGAACTGTTAAGCCAACATAAACTGTACAACAGCAAATCAACTCAGATTTCAAGATTGCCTTGACCCAAACAGATGTGACACATTAGAATTTCCTAGTGTAAATAAAAAGACCTAGACATATTGTTCTACATCACAAGATTTCTTGATGGCACCTATCAAAATAAATGAGATGCACATTCATCAAATGTCATTTGAAATATTTCAGAGCATAATCTCTCAAGAGAAAATAATTTCCATTCTAATTAAGTTTCCTGAAGTTGAAATCCACCCAGAGCAAGACAAATCTAATCAGAGTCCTCTTCACTAATTTAAGGCTGTGATGATATCTCCATGTGGAACCGAATGGCCACGAGGTTAACCAGATAATTAGCCCATCTTCAATCCCGTTGCCTTCAGTCAAATCAATAGTGACTGGGTCCTATCAGTCTCCACGCTATTCCCAGTGATCAGACCAAGTTCACTGCTGTCCAGCAACTTCTTCTAGTAATGTGTAACCTGAGAGCAGGCAGAGGAAAGCAGGCAGGAGGAATAATCTGACACTGGAAAACTGGAAAGTGAAGGGCTGTATTCAAGTTTAGATCAGGCAGGAAATCATATGTACAAGCAAATGAGCTGTGAATGAAAGGATTTAGTGACGGAAGACCTCTCTGAGATCTGCTTTGGTGGTTGTGGGATAGTGAAAGAAAAGGGAGATAATGCAGTTTCCCTCTGAGAGAGAGAGCAGTTTTTAGACCTTGGAAGCGCTTAAGAAAAGCACGATAGCTGAAACCGGTTTACAGACTGAAGGGTCCTGGGTTCGATTCCAGTCAAGGGCATGTACATTGGTTGCGGGCACATCCCTGGTAAGGGGGTGTGCAGGAGGCAGCTGGTCAATGTTTCTCTTTCATCGATGTTTCTGACTCTCTATCCCTCTCTCTTCTTCTCTGTAAAAAAATCAATAAAATATATTTTTAAAAAAAAGAAAAGAAAAGCAAAATAACGTGAAGTAGAGATGGCATTGTGCAGGTACATAAAATGTGAACCTCAGTGGATCTTTCACATGAATATCCTCATACCTAATAAATACTAATTGATTGGTTGGCTGATTGGTTTACCTGACCAATTGCAAGCCTAAGAATTATGGTTTTAAATTTTGACACTTCCATAAATAAGCCATTGTGGTTGGGGGGAAACTTCTTTCTTCCTTTCTTTCTTCCTTTCTTTCTTCCTTTCTTTCTTTCTTTCTTTCTTTCTTTCTTTCTTTCTTTCTTTCTTTCTTTCTTTCTTTCTTTCTTTCTTTCTTTTATTTTAGAAATATTTTTTCAGCCTAGTTGTTGTGATTTAGAGGTTGAGCATCGGCCTATAAACCAGGAAGTCATGGTTAGTTTCTGGGTCAGAAGGCACATGCAGGGGTTGCAGGCTCCATCCCCAGTAGGGGGTGTACAGGAGGCAGCTGATCAAGATTCTCTCTCATCAATTATGTTTCTATCTCTCACTCTGTTTCCCTTCCTCTCTGAAATCAATAAAATATATTTTAAAATATTTTTTTAAATTATAGTCTATATGAAGTATTATTTTGTACTACTTTATGGTATACAGCACAGTGGTTAGACAATTGTATACTTTACAAAGTGTTCCCTTCAATATTTCCAGTACCCACCTGGTACTATACATGTTACAATATTATGGACTACATTCCCTGAGCTGTACTTTCTGTCGCCTGAACATTTTTTAATTACCAATATGCACTTCTCAATCCCTTCCCTTTCTCACCCAGTCTCCATGCTCCTGCCCCTCTGGCATCAGATTCTTATTCTTAAATCAAATTCCTTTTCACCTACTTCAAATCAAATCAGAGCATCGAGAGAAGGCTACATTTTCATGTTCATGAGCATAAATTTTGGAACCAGCTTCCTGGCTTTGTACCCTCTCTCCACTTACTTTATGATGCTTCATGTTCTTCTGAAGAGTGGTTATAATGGTCGTTATAACCTAGAAGTGTTGTGAGGTTTAATGAAATAAGAACTATAATAAAACAGTAACTTTATATAATAAATAGTAGAAATTTCTTATTAAAAATATCTCTAAGTGAAATATGTACTCCAATGGCCATGGAACAGAGGCGTGCCTGGAGAGGAAATCACAAGCAGAAATGGTTCATGATTCATATTCATTGGTTAACATGGAACTCCCTGCTTCGGGGTAGAGACATTAAAAACATAGGGCATGTCCTACCCTTGAAACATTAAGCAGATTTAAATGGCAAGCATTATAATACAGACTTAGAGAACGTATAAATATCCACTGTCTCAAGGTCCTGCTACAGGCTGAACCAACCATGAGAAACCATTAAAAGTCTCTGTGATGGAGTTATATAAATAGCCCTACTCCTGCTGCAGGTCTATCAATGCAACATGGGCTATTTTAATTGATGCCTTGCATTTCCACATAATTCTGGTGTTCAACGTCCACGTTAGCAACATCTGCTTAGGCTGCATCTGTAGATTCTGTCTGGCAACTGCTTTCCAAGTTTCTAGTAATGACCTCCTCTTCCCTTACGAGTGGTATCAGTAGGGTCAAAAGAGTGGCATATAGATAGAATAGGGATCGGCCAAGGGCAATTAAACTTTCGCTCCAGGATACTGAATCTTGAGTGGCCTGATTCAAGGACTAAAAAGGTTATCACCGATTCTTCCAGGTGGCAGTGCCTGGAACCCAGAAGAGGTGGTGTTTGTGTGTTTGTGTGCTTCTTTTTTTTCCCACCTGAGAAAAAAGGTGTTCTGTTTCTGCTCTATTCAAAGCCTGTTTCTGAGCTTTTTCTTCAAGTATATGAGCTACTCCATATCTTTCCATTAATGTCATTATTTTTAATTTCGATATAATTTCGAGCATATAAGTTTCTTGGTGGGCAGGGTGAGTAATTAATATAACATAGTTTCTGTTCCACAGAGCTCACATTCAAGCAAGGAGTCCTAGCCATGAATAATTAGGTGTAACGTAGAGAGGACACTTAACGCTAGTTTATGCCTGCTGGGTTTTAAAAGAGGAATAAAATAACAATGCTGTAGAGGAGACAGGGTCTCAGGTAGAGACAGAAATAGAAATTGTGAGGTAAAAGTGAACCTTACCCCAAATTCTAGTAGATAAAATGAAAATTAGATAGGGGAAAATCCTGTATATTTGTCAAACATTTGGAGAGAAAGTACATCTTTATATCATGTAAAAAAGCAGATCATAAATGAAAACATTTATTGGTGGAACTACTTACTATGATTTTAAAAAGTCTTCACTTACGCATATGAAAAAATTCAAACAAAAATAAGAATATAGACGATCGAGTGGAATAATATTGTAGCAACCTTGACCAACAAAGAGTTATATACTTCCCTTCCTTGCCTCCACCCCCATTCTACCCCCCACACCCGCTCACACATTTTAGTCACACTGTTATTTTTCCCTAGAACATGGGAAAGTAGAACAGACGAGGCATGTACAAAGTGGAGCTAGCTCTTCAGGCTTAGGACAACAGGATTGGAGGCTGGATAAGTGCTGGGCTACTTTCATTGATTTTGTTTTTGAGAAATAGCGTTTGATTTTTATTATTCCGTTACTATTTCATTTTTTTGCTGTCCCTAAGTTTTTAGTAACTTAACACATGATCACCTGTCTTAGCTGACAGAAAAGAATGAAAGGGTTTTGTTCCATATTTCTTCGTTTAGCATGTTTTGAGGAGGGAAAGACATTCCTGGTGCTGAGCATGGCGGTATCAGTAGGTTCAAAAGAGGAGAATCCAGAGGGGCAGTAGTAAGACCAGGAGAAAGAAACTGAATACTGTTTCACACAACAAATTCCCTTTTTGTCCCCAACAAGTCTTCCGCCGGAATGGTATTTGCTTAAAACGTGAGTGGTTTTTAAATCCTGTTTTAATAAGGATGACTGATTATTTACTTTCTACTCTGACTTGTTGTTGTCCTTGTTTTGTTTTGCTCAGGAAAGCCATTCACCAGCGGCCACAGATCAATGAACCAGTGGTGTGCAGAGCCTGTGTGCCCGGTCTGAACTGCTCTCACAGGCCAAGCTGGGCTCCAGGGAGATGAGCAGGTATCTGGCCTCAGGCCCAGGTGCCTTCCTCCCATTGTCAATACCTGTTTATTTTATTTCCCCTCCTCCCCCCAAGATTCTTTTTCTCACCCTCTTGTCACAAGTCACACTTAATAACTGGTTGCTAACAATGCTATTTTATGTTTTTGTTAAGGCAGAAGTCAAAATCTTGTCTTAACCTTCAACCTTTCATAGCTCATAAAATGATCCTCCCTCTCCCTGGAGGGGCATCAGTCTGTGACATTGATGGTTTTGTTCAGGGCTTGTGAATCTTGTTTATGTCTGTTCCCTGCTGAGCTCAGGGACTGTCCCAGACCATGTAGCTGAGACTACACACTGCCTGGAGCCACTGGAAACTACACACACCCCTTGCCGGGGGCCCACAGGGACTGGGCAACTGCCTGTTTCCCAACACAGACTAATAGAAAAATAAGGCTATTGCAGCCTAATGCTTGCCTGCAAGTGCCTGGCATTGGAGAGCCTCTAACCCACACACCATGCATTTATCTGTAGCACACGTCAGAGGCTTGAGAATCTGAGTGTAGGGATTGCAGGGTGCTTTAGAGGATTTAGAAAGACAGGAACACAGGGACTTTTCTACAGTCACAGCCCATGTGCTTCCCTGACTGGGTAGGAGGGAGAAGTGAGCAGGTTTCTTTCCCTGTCTGTTTCTTTTCTTTCCCTGTCTGTGTTATTTTTTTCATATGTAGAGATATAAAAAGCTCTATAATTATGTAAATTTAATATTATAGAGTCGAAGCAGGTTATTTTCTATCTTGCCATTGTTTTCTAAACGTTGAAAATCACACAGTTTCAATATAACACAGTGCAATGGTTACAGGGCTCTGCGTTCAGTTCCTTAGCAGGACATCTGCAGGCACTGCGCTCTTGGGCAGGTTATGTAACCATTATGGTCTCTGGATTGCTTTTGTTTAAAAAGTGGGGGTTGATAGTAACGCCTAACCTGTGGAGGGAGAAATGGAGTAGCATGGTTGGCGTGCTGAGGGATGTGTTTGGCGCATAGTAAACAAACATAGTAGACCTTAGTACAAATATTAGAAGGGGATGCTTGTTTTCCCAGGAGACTGCACCCCGTAGTTTGTCAGAGCTCTTAGGGGAGAGCCTCCTTGGTTGGATATAAATTAGCTCCCTGGATGGAACCAGATCTCCGGTGGCTGCTAGGTGCTGATTTCTAAAGAGAAAGCAACTGATCTCACCTACAATCTTATCTACATGTGATTGGAGGCACACTGTGATAGCTTGAGAAGCTAGCAAAGTCTTTAGTTGAAACAATGTTAATTTTAGAGTCTAGCCAAGCATGCTCAGTAGTTGTAAATCATGGAGTTTCCGAAAATCAGAATAGGCATGTATTGTATATAGTCTTCATTCAAAGACATAATCCAGTTGTTTTTTTACACTGGAAAATATGCCACACATGACATGATATACTATCTCAAAATTAGTATCTAAAATTTTGGTGAAAACATACTGCAATCAGCCTCTGAGTTTTAATTTATGTAAATGTTTAAATGATTAACTTGATTGAAATAACATTATGACAAAATAAAATAATTATAATCTTACCACACATAATCTTGTTATAAGGTTATATGACACTTCCATATCAGGTGGCCTTTCTTTTTCATGTTCTTTTCCAATCTTTATATAAACACTATATGCACGGAATTCATGCATCGAGGGGATTGTCCCTCAGACCAGCCTGCACCTTCTCCGATCTGGGACCCCTTGAGGGATGTCTGTTTAAGCCCAATCCCAGTAGGATAAGGCCTACTGGGATTGGGCAGTCAGATATCCTTCTCATAATCCAGGACTGCTGGCTCCCAACTGCTCGCCTGCCTGCCTTTCTGATTGCACCTGCAGTCTTTTTGCCCCTAACTGCCCTCCCCTGAAGGCCTGGTCACCCCCAACTTCCCTCCCCTGCAGGTCTAGTCCCCCCCAACTGCCCTTCCTTGCAGACCTGGTCCTCCCCTCATCTGCTCTCCCCTGCAGGCCTGGGTCCCCTCCCTTCAACTGCCCTTCCCTGTAGACCCGGTAGCCCCCAACTTCCCTCCTCTCCTGGCCTGATCACGCCTAACTGCCCTCTCTTGTAGGTTTGATTGCCCTCAACTGCCCTCCCTTGCAGGCCTGATCCCTCTCAACTGCCCTCCAATGCTGGCCATCTTGTGGTGGCCATCTTGTGTCCACATGGGGGCAGCCATCTTGTGTGTTGGAGTGATGGTCAATTGGCATATTACTCTTTTATTAGATAGGATAATCTTTGTATATTAGAAGATAGTATGTAATTTTATATTCTATTTTTATTCGCTTAGCCTTACTTGCAACTTTTTATAACATAATCTTTATAATATTCATTTTAATGTATAGGCAGTCTACTGAACACATGCATTACGTTTAACCATTTTTTCTTATTAGATACTGAGGTAATTTTTATATTTTTGTCATAATAACACTAGAGTATATTTGTGCATAATCTTTTCTCCCGTCTCTTGGATTTATTCTATATACATCAACTTTAAAAAATAATATATTCATAATTATTAACTAGACTAGAAGCCTGGTGCATGAGATTCATGCACAGGGGGAGGGGTGTCCCTCAGCCCAGCCTGCACCCTTTCTATCTGGGGCCCCTTGAGGGATTTCCAACTGCCCTCTCACAATCCAGGACTGCTGGCTCTCAACCACTTGCCTGCCTGACTGTCTGAGTGCTCCTAACTGCTTCTGCCTGCCAGCCTGATCACTCCCAGCACTCCCCTGCCAGCCTGATCAATGCCTAATTGTTCCTCTACTTGCCCAATTGCCCCCAATTGCCCTCCCCTGCAGGCCTGGTCCCGCAAATGCCCTCCCATGCAGGCCTGGTCCTTCCCAACTGCCCTCCCCTGCTGGCCTGACCTCCCACAACTGCTGGCCTCCCCTGGTCCTTCCCAACTGCCCTCCCCTGCCAGCCATCTTGTGGTGGCCATCTTGTGTTCACACAGGCCATTTTTGACCACATAAGGGCAACAATCTCGTGTGTTGGAGTGACAGTCAAGTTTCATATTACTCTTTTATTAGATGGGATTGTCTTATTCTCATAAAGCATTAGCTCCTCAGTGTATTGGACCCTTTAGAAATAGATCCCAGTTTGTAGGAGAATATCAAGCATGGCAACTGAGGATGGGTGGGTAGAGTCTTTTCCAAGAGAAAACCCTCTATTTTCTCAAAAGAAAACAAATATTAACTGAGTAGTTTGATTGTCTCAGAAACTCTGCTAGGCCCTGAGGATATGATGGTGAATAAAAAGAAAAAAAATATGGTCCCTGGCCTGTTAGAGTTGAATCTAGTGAAAAAGTCATTTGTAATCAACAACTCAATAATAAATCACAACTTCTCACAAAAGCTGCAACTATAAAATGTATACATGCCTTAAGATTTATAGGGGTGTTATGGCTGTCTCATATTTTCTTGAGTCTAAATTTTCTAAATTATTTTTCTTTTTCTTATTGTATTAAAAGTCCAGTTGTGGAACCAGAACAGGCTTCAGGATTTTTTTTTTTAAGTCTAAAGATGGTTTTAACAGAAAAACAATGAGTTTTAAAGCTGTGTTCAAATTGAAGCTCTGTAACTGCTTACGTAAGTGGCTTTGATAAATCACATCAAGTCCCTGCAGCATGGTCTGCTGATTTCTACACCAGGGCTATATGAAAAAAGGTTCTCAGGAGATGTTTAATCTACATAAATAGTTTTGGAAATGCAACACATGTTCATACACAAAGACAAGTAAATGGTTCACAGCCAGGAATGGGCTCAATTTTATCGGTGACAAATAGAAAAGGACAGGGCAAACCACTGTTCAATCAAACCTCTTAACATGAATCTCAGTAACATCCGGGTGTCCTGACTCCTGGTCATTCATAGTTACCTCCATTTTTGTCCTTCACCTTTGGAATTTCTTTTTCTTCCCCGTGTTCTCTTCTTCAGGGATTTATTTCTCTTTATACTAAGTATGTAATAAATAACATCTATGAGTTTTATTTTCATGACCCTCTTACCTCAAACAACAACTCTTACATTTTACAAAAACTGCCTCTAACTGTAAACTATTGACCTGCAACAATAGAGCAAGAAATGTTGCAGAAAGAATATAAAGTAGACAACAGGAAACCTATGTTTCAGTGTTTTGTTTTATAAAATTTCAGTGATTAACTGTGTGCTTTTATTATTTATTTATTTATTTATTTATTTATTTATTTATTTTTTAATATATTTTATTGATTTTTCACAGAGAGGAAGGGAGAGAGATAGAGAGCCAGAAACATCGATGAGAAAGTAACTTCAACCAGCGGCCTCCTGGCACCCCCCACCGGGGATGTGCCCTCAACCAAGGTATATGCCCTTGACCAGAATCAAACTCGGGACTTTTCAGTCCGCAGACCGATGCTCTACCACTGAGCTAAACCGATTTCGGCTAACTGTGTGCTTTTAAATAAGATAACTTAACCTTTATTTAACTTATCAAAAAACAAAGACTGAGTTATTATAGCTAAGTGTAAGGTTGGAGTCGCTCAAGGATATAAGCAGACACAGTAAGAGGGGAGTTTATAAGAGGGAATAGAGATAGAACCTCAACTCAGGCGGCTAGGACTCAATAATTATAATTGTTATTATTATAATAATAATTGTTATTATTATAAGTTTGGCAGTAAAGATGAGCTGAAGAATGGTGTAAAAGCTGCAGGATTTATAGAATCAATGGAGGGTTTTAAAAGATGTTCATAGGAATGATTCAGTACAGGGGTCCGATTGATGGAGAGAGAGAATGGCTAACAGAGTGGAGTCCCTAAAGTGGAGAGAGTACAGATTCATAAGTGGAGGGTTGGCCTTTGATAAAGAACAGTGCTTCCTCATTTCTAACAAGCAGGAAGAAGGAGATGATAAGGGCACATAGATGCAGGTAGGTTTGTAGATTTGGTGTTAGAAAGTTGCCCTAAGTATGTCCTTTGCCTAGTATTTTTACTAATCAGTTTGCTTACCTTTTTAAAAAAATTATTATTATTATAGGACTCAGATTCCACTGATGTTGGGGTTGAATTTTATGTGCAAAACTGCAAGTGGAGAAGGCCGGGGGCTGTAAGTGTCTTAGTCTGATTAGATGGAGTTTGTTGTCCTTCAGACTGATTAGTGCTGGCTGTTGAGGCTGTGGGCTGTAAGTGGCCCTTGTTTTTGATAGGAATTTTTGGACTGGAACCCGAATTCTTTGTCTGTTGGAGTCTAAGAATGAATCCACAGAGGGTAGTACAGCAACGGTGGAGATTTATTGAAGAACAAGTACAGGCCTCAGTGGGGAGAGGGCAAGAGTCCCACCAATTTCCTATTTCCATGGTTTATAAAGGCAGCAGTGTCCTGATTTTTCTTCTGATTGGCCAATATTCCCTTTCCAATTTGTTACTTTTGTGACTCCTGAGGCCCTTCTTCCTCACTGTCCTCCAATTCCTTCTGGGCTTTCTTCCTTCTTACTTATCTTGTAAATATAGACCTTTCTTGGCAATTTCCAGTGCCGCTGTTTTATGGAAATATACCTGTGGCTGCCTCCTTGTCTTATGTAAATGTCACTGCACCTGGCTTCCTTGTGTTATGGAAATGTACCTTCTCCCAGTCTGTAGCCCTATGTTTTTTTCCATGGACCCCCATTCTAAACCTGCCTATGCTCCCCTAAAATTCCTGTTTCATCATCATTGGTCTGCTGTCTTGCCTTCAGTGGGACTGCCTCACGTTGCACGTGATAGGGTGACCGCTGACTATTCCACAGAATGAGGCTGGGGACACTTTCTCATTCAGGACTTTCTATTCTGCCTGAATGTCCAATGTCCTCTGCTGGCCTGTTACTGAGAACTTTTCTACCCTTAATATTTTGAGAATCTATGCAGAGATGTAGTAATACAGTGAAATGTATGAGGTGTGTGTCGTGGGGTCGAACCCTGGGTTCAAAATAAGACCACCGGAGGCTGATTACTTGATTAAAAAAAAAAAACAGGCAAGGATTTATTGAACTGGTCAGGACAGCCACAAGAGCACTACACGCAGGTGGACTCCAAATGACTGCACCGTTTCAGGGATAGGCAATTCCTTTTAAAGGTTTAAACCGCAAGAATTTTCCTTTTGTTCCTAAATCCTAAAGACTAAATTCTGAAGACTGGGGACAGCCCGCAGGGTTGGTTCCCAGTCACATCCTGCTGGACATTGGAATGTGACCCTGTCTTGAGATAGCGATAACACAGAAGCAGAGCTCAGCGGTTAGTCTCTAAAGGTTATCTACAGTTTCTATCCCCGAAGCTACTGAGTCAGTGGGAATCAATCTCCTGTGGTCCTGGTCTCAGGCAAGGGAAAATTGCCTTAGCCTCCAGGTCTTCACCTGGAAGCTGAGGTAAGTACCTAGTATTTTAATCAGATGCAAGAGCCAGACTTAGCAGGGTTAAAATTCAAACAGTTTTTACCAAAGTATGGTTGCCACTATATTTCAGTGTGTATCTGTCGCTATTAGTTACTAAGATGTTCAGTATATTGTTCTGGCGGTTTTTCTTTCTATTAAAATATTTCAGCATTAGGTTAATAGAGACTTCCCATGGGAATTCGTGTATTCATGTATATTTATACTAGAGGCCCGAGGCACAAAATTAGTGCAAGGGGCTCAGCTTTCACAGACATGGCAGCTTGCCTTGGCCCTCTCAGCCCCAGGTTTGTCTGGAATGTCATCCGGAAGGACATCTGGAAGAAGGGCCAGTCTGATTAGCATATTATGCTTTTATTATTATAGATGTTTGTGAACTGCAGCAGGGATAAAATACTACCATTTCTACTTCTTGTTTACTGATTTGCTACCTACTCTATAAGAACTAGGTAAAATGACATAATTTCTGTGAAGCCTTCCCATTCACCAAGTGGAAGCTATCACACCCAAAGCATTTAGCTATGCGGCCCGCAGAGGAGTCTGATCCAGCCCGCCAGGTTTTTTGGGCAGTGAGCGCAGCCGAGGTGTTACAGTAGGAATTACTAGTTCATATAGTCCAGCCCTCCAGCTCTCTGAGGGACCGTGATCTGGCCCCCACTTTAAAAGTTTGAGGACCCCTGAGCTATACCGTCCACCAAGAAGCGTGTGGCAGTGTGGTTGTTTATGTCTCTCTCCTATATAAGACTCTGCATGTGTCATCAGGATCTAGTCTATAGATCTAGTCTATAGATCTCTCTCCTATACAAGACTCTGCATGTATCATCAGGATCATGGCACATAGATTCTTAATAACCATTTACTGCTTGAATGAAGACTCTGGAAAAATTGGTAACTCTATGTGTCACTGAATGTACTCAACAAAAGAAATTTCAGATTATTCTCGGATCATCTTCATTGCATATTTGATGTTATGTGATGTTTGTGGTAAAACAAAAATGAGGAGGGTGTGACAACTGGAGTCAAGGACAACCCTGATGATTTTCAGGAATCTGCCCCTGTGACCCTTGGTTGATATACAAGGAGCAACTCAGGGGCATACAGAGGGAGGACAGGGTTCTTCCTTGGAATGGAACTATCCCCTGACTCATCTTCTCTTGGTTTATAAGTCCCCCACGACTATTTTCAGAAACTTTTCTTTCATGCTCACTGAATTTGTAGAATGATTGCTGCAGTTCATTTAGAGCAGATTGGCACCAATAGCAGTTTGGCTGCTAAGTGGATTAGTTGGATAATCGTGAAGTTTATTCAAGAGAGGCTGCATGGTGCAGTTCAGCACCAATAGACTACATTTGCTTCCAGCTCTGCCTTTTGCCAGCTGGGTGACCACACAGGAGCCCAGTCATCTTTCTGACACTCAGCTCCTCAAAAGAGTAATGATTCCTTCTCTTCTCTTTCAAAGAATTGCTGCAAGGCTCTATTTAAAAAACAAACAGGTGTTTGAAAATGTAAGATATTATTTACCTCTCCTGTTTATCTTTTACTTTCATGAATTTAGAAAATAGTGACAAACTGCACTATATTTTTTGCTTATGGTTAAGGGTGATTTTAGTTTGGGATAATTTAGACAGTAATATTAGTTTATAATCCTGTGCTCAGTTTACTCTAAATAGTTATTCACTTTTCACTGTGAATTTAGAGGACTTGATGTGCCACATATACTGCCTTTTAATCAGAAACGTCAAAAACAAGAGAGGTCCTTTTCTAATTCCAAAAATATCCTGTGTTTCACGTGGCTAAATCATAGACTTTTGAACACAAATCATCTGAGTATTATCACAGTCAAAATCTGACTTCTTTAAACATAAGTAAACTCTGTTGATTTAAAAAATAATGTTTCCCCTTTAAGATGGAATCTACACTAATTAAACAGTAACATGCTAATTGACTGTACCTTTGTGATGCCCACCAGCCAATCAGTAGTGATTATGCAAATTAATACAACAAAGATGGCAGGTTAATTTGCATATGCCAGCTCCCACAGCTGGGGGCGGGGCAGGACACTTGCATTGGCACCATGGTGATGACACAGGCATTCTGCACCACCCCAGCCACTCTGGGCCTCTCTGGGCAGCCTGGGAAAGGTGGAAAGGTGGCTCCTGGCTGGAGTGGAGAGGTGGCTCCAGCCAGAGCAAAGCCAGTGCCCAAAGCCAGGGGAAGGAAGGCCCATTCTTGCATGAATCTTTGTGCATCATGGCCTCTAGTGTTATTTATAAACACATATGGCTATGGGTGTTTACAAGCCTGCTTATTACTAAGAATCACCTGGAGAGATGGAAATTAAGCTATCAATTGAAAATTGTGCTTTCACAGCAGTTCAGGGGGCTAAATATTGAATCAGACTATTGTTTCAGTCAATGGATTTTATAAAGAAAAAGTAGCATTTAGTTTCATGAGGAATGTCACAGAACAAAGGAAATCTATTTGCATAATCCTGCTTTTTCAGTGGAAGGGGTAAATGTCACCCTGTGGTTATTGCATACTCATGCACTTTTATAGCAATCACAATAAATTCTTATTTCAGGTAGTCTCTCTTAAAAAAAAAAAGCATGCCATATTAAATCTTTTAATGTTAACAAAAGTTAAACACTGAAATCTACATAAAGAGAGACAAACTAAGACACTCCTTTGGGGCCTGTGAATGTTTCAAACCCCAGAGCTCTGTGTTTGGCCACACAGCCTCCCCTCCCCCAGGGAAAGGCTGGTTTCTCTGTGGCGATGAGCATTTGCCATACACCTGTGTTTGGAAGGACTTTTGTTGTGAGGGGGGAAAAGAACAACTCATTTTAGGGCTTTGGTATAAGGATAGAAGCAGAATACTAGTATAAGCATTTATGCATTTATGGCTTTTCTTAAAAACCCCCTCCCCCTGGAAAGGCCCTTTTGTTTATATTTCAAACATGCAACTCTCCAGGTAAAATTGCAGGCTCTGAGAGTCTCTGGCTGCCTCATTTAATTTGTGGTGTCAGGAGAAACAATCCCCAGTGAAAACGTAAACACCAGACTATTATTTACCAGTGACACTGGCTCTGAGCCTAATCTTCAGGTGTTTCCAAAACCTGTTTTTTAAAGAAAGATCTTTCTTTTTTAGATCTTAAAAGAAACCTCCAGGCCTGTTTAGGTTCTTTGTCTTTTGTGAACATCAATGCCTGGGATATAAAATATGAAAGGATTCCACAGACCAGGTATCCTTATCTGGTTATAAGGACTTGGTGCCCTTGGATAGTACCCACAGATTTTGATGTCAGCTCCAGGGGGACACAATATATTTTAAAATGACACCCATCTGGGAATTACGAGACATACTTGTAAGAAATGAATGCACTTGACAAGGAACAATACTATTCCTCCTGATTAAAACAAGATAGTTTTTTTTGTTTGTTTGTTGTTTTTTTTTGATGCTGAAGTATGTATATTTCGGACATTGAGGTGTTGGAAAAGACCAAAGAAAAACTAAGCGACACTTTAAAGAAAAGGAGGGACACTGTTTAATATGCCAGTGGACTCAGGGAATAACTTTCCAAATCTGAGTGAAGAAATATGCAGGGGCTTCTCTTTATATCTCCCTGCGGTCTTTGTCCTGAAAATATGTATTCTGCTTCTGGTCCTTTTCATGGACCTTACAAGAAGGCCCCCAGGTGTTGGGGGTCTCCAGGCCATAGCTGATGGTTTGGCCTGGCACCAGCATTGATAACTCTCCATCCGAGGCCATACAGCCTCCCCTCCCCCAGGGAAAGGCTGGTTTCTCTGTGGCAATGAGCATTTGCCATACACCTGTGTTTGGAAGTACTTTTGTTGTGAGGGGGGAAAAGAACAACTCATTTTAGGGCTTTGGTATAAGGATAGAAGCAGAATACTAGTATAAGCATTTATGTGACACTGGCTCTGAGCCTAATCTGTCTGTTTACGTTTTCACTGGGGATTTATGTGAATTCACCGGGGCAGTGCACTTTTCACAGTTTTATGTCCTCTGTAAGAAGTTCTCCAAGACCAGTATCTGGGAAGGAGGTAGTGACTTAATTATAGGTTACCAAGAATGTACACTGAGCTTGCTGGCATGGATTCCAATGGCTAGCCCCTCCCCCCAAATATCAGGGTTACATTGGAATTAGCCCTTTTTAGCCTCCTCAAAGACAGAGGTATTCTGATCTTGAGAGGAAGATAGGATCGTGTCAGAGGCCTGAATATCCACAGCCGCAGCGACCACCAAGCATCTGTGACCCCCAGAACGCGGATCCCAAGCGGCGCGAACACTTGCCCTCACAGGATTGCCCCACTGCTCAGCGAAAAGGAGAGAGAGAACTACACAACCAGACATCATAGATCATGGGGAGACCAAAAAACAGCCCGCATATGAAAGAAAAGCAGGCTTCACCAGATAAGGAAGTAAACGATATAGAGGCAAGCAACCTACCAGAGCAAGAATTCAGAGTAACGATCTTAAGATGGCTAAAAAGAATGGAAGACAAATTTGACAATTTGAGTAAGACCCAAGAGGAAATGAAAAAAACCCAAGAGGAAATGAAGATGACTCAAGATGAAATGAAAAATGACATCGCTACTATGAAGAACTCAATAGAAAGCATCAAGAGCAGACTAGAAGAAGCAGAGGATCGCATCAGTGAGCTAGAAGACAAGATGGAAAAAAATACCCAATTAGAGCAGCTTCTAGAAAAAAAAATTAAAAAGCAGGAGGAGAGCCTATGGGAGCTTTGGGACAATGCAAAACAAAACAATATTCGAATAATAGGGGTTCCGGAAGGAAAGAAAACCGAGGTAGACATGGAAAATGTATTTCAAGAAATAATGACAGAAAATTTTCCTGAGATAGAGAAGAAAAAACCCACACAAATCCAAGATGCTCGCAGAGTCCCAAGCAAAATGGATCCCAGAAGACCGACGCCAAGGCATATTATAATTAAATTGGCAAACACCAATGACAAAGTTAGAATCTTAAAAGCAGCCAGAGAGAGACAGAAAGTTACATATAAAGGAACCCCCATCAGACTAACAACTGATTTCTCAACAGAAACTTATCAGGCCAGAAGGGAATGGGATGAAATATACAGTCATGCAAAGAAAGGGTCTGAATCCAAGAATACTGTACCCAGCAAGACTATCAATCAAAATTGAAGGGGAAATCAGGAGCTTCACAGACAAAAAAAGACTAAAGGAATTTATCTCCACCAAACCAGCAATGCAAGAAATGCTAAAAGGTCTACTGTAAAAATAAATAAATAGGAAGCGAAAAAGGAACACAGGGGTATAGAATAAAAATGGCATCAAATGAGTACCTATCATTAATAACATTAAATGTAAATGGTTTAAATGCTCCAATCAAAAGACATAGGGTAACAGATTGGATAAGAAAACAAGACCCATACATCTGTTGTCTACAAGAAACCCACCTCAGAAAAAGAGATGCACACAGACTGAGGGTGAAGGGATGGAAAAAGGTTTTCCAGGCAAATGGAAATGAAAAGAAAGCTGGGGTAGCAATACTTATATCTGACAAATTAGATCTCAGAGTGAAGGACATAACAAGAGACAATGAAGGCCACTTCATAATACTAAAGGGAGCAATCAAACAAGAAGAAATAACCCTGGTAAATATATATGAACCCAATACGGGAGCACCCAAATACATAAAAAAACTGCTGGAGGACATTAAGGGAGAGATTAACAGCAATACAATCATAGTAGGAGATTTTAATACCCTACTGTCACCCTTCGACAAATCATCCAAACAAAAAATCAGCAAAGAAATATCAATCCTAAATGACTCACTAGACCAGATGGAATTAATTGACATCTTCAGAACATTCCACCCCAAAGCCACAGAATATACATTCTTCTCAAATGCACATGGGACATTCTCAAAGATAGACCACATTTTGGGACATAGGCAAAGTTTCTTCAAATTCAAGAAGATAGAAATCATATCAAGCATCTTCTCAGACCATAATGGCATAAAACTGGAAATTAACTACAATAAAAATAATCCAAAGAAATCAAACACATGGAGACTAAACAGCATGCTATTAAACAAGGACTGGGTTACCAGAGAAATCAAGGAAGAAATTAAAAACATCCTGGAAACAAATGACAATGAAAACACAACAATCCAAAATCTATGGGACACAGCAAAAGCAGTTTTGAGAGGGAAGTTCATATCCTTACAAGCCTATTGCAAAAAACTAGAAAAAAGTGTAACAAATGATCTAACTCTACAACTCAAAGAGTTAGAAAAAGAGCAACAAGAAAAGCCCAGTGTAAGTAGAAGGAAGGAAATAACAAAAATCAGAGCACAGATAAACGACATAGAGACCAAAGAAACAATACATAAGATCAACAAAACCAAGAGCTGGTTCTTTGAAAGGATAAACAAGATAGATGGACCTCTAGCCAGACTAACCAAGAAACAAAGAGAGAGGACCCAAATAAACAAAATCAGAAATGACAGAGGTGAAATAACAACAGACCCCACCGAAATACAACGGATTGTTACAAAATACTATGAACAACTCTACTCCAACAAACTGAACAACCTGGAGGAAATGGACATATTCCTAGAAAAATATAATCTTCCAAAACTCAATCAGGAAGAATCTAAAAATCTCAATAAACCAGTGACTTGGGAAGAAATTGAAACAGTCATCAAAAAGCTTCCAGCAAACAAAAGCCCAGGGCCAGATGGCTTCACAGGAGAGTTTTACCAAACATTCAAGGAAGAACTAAAAACTATCCTCCTCAGACTATTCCAAAAAATCCAAGAGGAAGGAACACTTCCAAATTCCTTCTATGAAGCCAGCATCACCCTAATACCAAAACCAGATAAAGACAACTCAATGAAAGAGAATTACAGACCAATATCCCTCATGAACATAGATGCTAAAATCCTCAACAAAATTCTAGCAAATCGACTCCAGAAGAGCATCACAAAGATCATACACCACGACCAAGTAGGATTTATTCCAGGAATGCAAGGATGGTACAATATCCGCAAATCAATAAACGTGATACATCACATAAACAAATTGAAAGATAAAAATCATATAGTCATATCAATTGATGCAGAAAAAGCATTCGATAAAATCCAACACCCTTTTCTGATAAAAACTCTTAACAAGGTGGGAGTACAAGGATCATACCTCAACATAATAAAAGCTATATATGATAAACCCACAGCCAACATTATACTCAATGGGCAAAAACTAAAACCATTCCCTCTAAGAACAGGAACAAGACAGGGATGCCCACTCTCGCCACTCCTGTTTGACATAGTACTGGAAGTACTAGCCATTGCAATTAGACAAGAGGAGGAAATAAAAGGCATCCAAATTGGAAAAGAAGAAGTAAAGTTATCCTTATTTGTCGATGACATGATATTGTACATAAAAAACCCAAAAGACTCCATTAAAAAACTAATTGACTTAATAAATGAATTTGGTAATGTAGCAGGATACAAAATTAATGCCAAGAAATCCATGGCTTTTCTATACACCAACAGAGAAACTGCAGAAACAGAGACTAAAAAAGCAATTCCATTTACCATCGCACCAAAAAAATTAAGATACCTAGGAATAACTTTAACTAAGGAAGTAAAGGACCTATATGGGGAAAACTACACGACACTGAAAAAAGAGATAGAGGAAGATGTAAGGAGATGGAAGAACATACCATGTTCATGGATTGGTAGGATCAACATCATCAAAATGTCCATACTTCCTAAAGCAATCTATAGGTTCAATGCACTCCCCATTAAAATACCAACGACATATTTCACCGACCTAGAAAGAACTCTCCAAAAGTTCATTTGGAACAATAAAAGACCCCGAATAGCCACAGCAATCCTGAGAAAGAAGAGTAAAGTAGGAGGGATCTCAATACCAGACTTCAAACTATATTACAAAGCCACTGTTCTCAAAACAGCCTGGTACTGGCACAAGAACAGACATATAGATCAATGGAATCGAATCGAGAACCCAGATATCAACCCAAATCACTATGCTCAACTAATATTTGACAAAGGAGGCACGAATATACAATGGAGTCAAGACAGTTTCTTCAATAAATGGTGTTGGGAAAATTGGACAGACACATGCAAAAGAATGAAACTAGATCACCAACTTACACCATTCACAAAAATAAACTCAAAATGGATACAGGACTTAAACATCAGACGGGAAACCATAAAAATACTAGAAGCATCCACAGGCAGCAAAATCTCAGACGTATGCCAAAAGAACTTCTTCACTGATACTACCCCTAGGGCAATGGAAGCTAAAGAGAAAATAAACAAATGGGACTACATCAAAATAAAAAGCTTTTTTACAGCAAAAGAAACCATCAACAAAACAACAAGAAAGCCCACAGTGTGGGAGAACATATTTGCAAATGATACCACTGATAAAGGTTTAATCTCCAACATCTACAAACAGCTTATACAACTAAATAAAAGGAAGATAAATAATCCAATTAAAAAATGGGCATTGGACCTAAATAGAACATTTTCAAAAGAAGACAGAAGGAAGGCCAAAAGGCACATGAAAACATGCTCAAAGTCACTAATTGTCTGAGAGATGCAAATCAAAACAACAATGCGGTACCATCTCACACCTGTCAGAATAGCCAACATCAACAAATCAACAAACGACAAGTGTTGGCGAGGTTGCGGAGAAAAAGGAACCCTCGTGCACTGCTGGTGGGAATGCAGACTGGTGCAACCACTGTGGAGAACAGTGTGGAGTTTCCTCAAAAAACTGAAAATGGAACTCCCATTTGACCCAGTAATCCCACTCCTAGGAATATATCCCAAGAAACTAGAAACACCAATCAGAAAGGATATATGCACCCCTATGTTCATAGCAGCACAATCTACAATAGCCAGAATTTGGAAACAGCCTAAGTGTCCGTCAGCAGATGATTGGATCCAAAAACTTTGGTACATCTACACAATGGAATACTATGCGGCCATAAAAAAGAAGGAATTCTCATCATTTGCAGCAAACTGGATGGAATTGGAGAACATCATGCTGAGTGAAATAAGCCAATCAATGAAAGAGAAACACCACATGACCTCACTCATTTGTGGATAACAAAGAGCATTATAAACTGATGAACCAAAAGATAGATATAGAGACAGTATATCAACAAGTAGACTGTCAAATTACAGCGGGGAGGGGAGGAAGATCTGGGGGAGATAATAGATCAACCGAAGGACTTTTATACATGCATATAAGTATAACCAATGGACACAAAACTCTGGGGAGGGAGGGGATGTGTGGGAGGGAGGGTGGGGGGCAAAAAAAAAATCAATAAAATATATTTAAAAAAAATGAAAAAAATAAATAAAAAAAAATAATAAAAAAAAAGACAAAAAAAAAAAAAAAAAAAAAAAAGACAGAGGTATTCTTTTGAAAGAGGTGGTGGGGCAGTATCATTAATTTCCTAGGATGTAACTAGTACAAACTGGTCATCTTGAAGAGATGATTGTGTAAAAGATAAACAAACAAAAAACATACGAGTTGGAATTGAAGGCCCTGGATTTGAATAATGGCTGCACAATCCCAGGGAAACCACATAACTCCTGAGATCTTGGTTTTCTCACTAGTAAAGTGGGGATAACTTTTTTTGTATTTTATTCTATGGCTCAAAATAAAATAATATAATGTGGTTTCAAAATGTTTTATGAATATTAAAGCAGCAAGATAGTATTATTAATTCTTACTAATGATACCACTGGGATAGAAGAGAATATACAAAAGAATTAAAATATTTGTTGTATCCTATCTTCCATACTAGGTACTATGTCGTCCATTAAAGATACAAGGGCATATGACACAATCCCTGACCTCGGAGAGCATGCCTGGTAGGGGAAGCAGGCTTGGAAAAATTTTATTGAAAGATGATGTGGTAAATGGAATAATGGAGGTATCTACTAGATTCCAGAACAGGACAAAAGTAAGTGAATTGTTTGATTTGAGTGAGTGTGGAAGGGTTTTCAAAGGAAGAAGACACCTAATCCTTTGAAGTTTGAAGGATTGGTAGGATTTCACTTGGCTTTCGTGGGGAAGAGGGCATTCCAGAGAGAAGGGCACAGAGGAACGAGATGGCAGGGCAGGTTATGGATCTGCCAGTAGTGCTCTGTGCCTGAAACCCTGCTCTTATGTGGATTAAGAAGAGTAAACTGTGGCTGAACTGGTGAGCAGATGGCAGATTTGATTATGGAGGGTCACTTTCCCCAAGTAAGCACTGTCCTTTAGAGTAAGTTTTTAAGCAGATAAATGGCATCCATTTATTTAACAATTGCTAATATTGAACTTTCTATATGCCATGTGTTGTTCTCTGAGCTTTCTAGATGTTAATTCATTTTATCTTCATAACAATCAGGTAAAGTAGATATTATTTTTATCTCCAGTTAACTTCAGAGCAGAGTGAAGCACAGACATATTAAGTATCATTGCCAAGATAACACAGGTAGTAAGGGACGGAACCAGATTTCAACACAGGCTCTGGAGTCTACTATATTCTGAACCACTCCTTGATGCTGCCATGTGGAATTAGTTCCATGTTTTAGAAATATCACCCTGGCTACTGTGCAGGGGATGGTCTGGGGAAGAGGCGAGGCTATAGTCAGGGAGACCAATTGGGATACAGGTGCAGAGAAGAAATAAGAAATGATGCATCAATGAGGTAAGAGAGAGGGAATGGGTGGGTTCAAAGGATGTGTTTCAGACAGAATTGATAGTCATTAATGTCTGGTGACTTTGGAGTATAGGGGAGGAGTTAAAGATCTCCTCCCCTAATCTCCAAAGTAGGGGTAGGTAGTGATTTTATTAATCAGACAAAGTATTGGACAAAGAATGGAACAGGAAAGGTAATTAGTCATGTGGAATTTGAAGCAGCTGTGGAATATGCAGGTGGTCATGCACAAAGGCAGATGGTTATGTGCAGCTGGAATTCAAAGGAAAGGTCCAAGTCTGAAATTCAGATTTGGAAGTCACCACAGGAAGCTGTGGGTATCTATGTGATTGCCCAGGAAAGGTAGGAAGGATCCTTGCTGAGGTCACTTGGCTTGGAGAGGTAGATATTTGAGTTTGCCCCCGAAGAACAGAGAATTTGGGATAGAATTCTAGGAAGGGCCAGCTATTATATTTTGGTGTCTTCAAGAATGATATCCTGAGCAAAATCATGATCAGTGTATTCTGCCAGCAATTAGTTGAATTGGTAGGTGCAAGTGCTCAATTAGAGCTTGAAAACTGCAGAAATAATAGTTTATAAAAAGGAATAAAGCATGTTTATATGTTGAGCATTTCAGCACTGAGATAGAATATCTGACTAGTCAGAAGGGAAGTTCTATTTATTTAAACTCCCCTGGGAGGACACTTGGTTCATCTGCTTTTAGCTTTGTGATAAGAAAGTGTCACGGTAGGCTTTTGTAGTTGGGATTTGTAATACTGAGAGGTTTACAGTGAATAGCTTTCTAGGGGCAGGTTAGGATGCTTTCCTAAGTCACTGCTGCTTTCTCACAGCACAAGGAAGTGTAACTTCGTATTTCACCTATTGGGTAAGTAATCTTAATGTACAAAAGATTCTTTATGAGTGTGGGAGACCAAGCTATTCCAGGAGTGGTTCATGGCTTTTATATTCTGTTTGGGAAGACTTCATATTGAAATTCAGCCTGGGAAAAAAAAAAGGATGAGGACTACTATATCATGACACAAGTCATAAAAAAACATACCTTATTTAGTGTTCACTAGGAGGTTTGATAGTTTACTGCAACGTACCATATTATTTTGAAATACCACTAAGTAAGATGAAGTTGCTAGAGATTTTTTTAATCCTTACCAGAGGATATGTTTTATTGATGTTTTTTAGAGAGAAAGGAAGGGAGAGAGAGAGAAGTAGGAACATAGATATGAAAGACAAACACTGATTAGTTGCCTTCTATATGCACCCCAACTGAGTATTGAACCTGCAACCCAGATATGTGCCTTGACTGGGGATAGAATAGGACTCAAGCTGGACTAGAGACTTTTTTGCTGAGTGAATCTACCCTAAGTAATTTTAAAGCATCTCATACTGAAATTTAGACTAACAGAGGAAAAAATATTTGTGATTAGAAAAATAAAATTGTATTTAAATACGTAGTTAACTATATAATGGATCATCTTAAAACTGAATGATTTTTATAAGTGCATGAGAAGGGGCAGGCTACATTAGATTTGGGCCTTGTTCCTCTTGAACTGACTATTTAAATATCAACTGAACATTAAGAATAAAACTTTTATCCATTTGAATATTTCAAGTACAATAAATTCGATTATAAACTATTCAGAGACAGTCTCCATTATATTAAAAGTCACGTTGTCTGGCATTGTACCCATTAAAAAGTTTCAGCATTTTTGTAGTTTAGCTCTTCATTCTAGAAACTAGTTTCAACACTACAGCTAAAGAAAACAGGTTAGAATTTCTATGAGAAAAGTATGAAAGAGAGAGAGAGAGAGAGAGAGAGAGAGAGAGAGAGAGAGAGAGAGAGAGAGAGAGAGAGAGAGAAGCAATGGTGACCTAGAAGGAGAGGATGATGATGTCATTTGCATTAGTTATCTATTACTATGTAGCAATCCACTTAAAACATAGGGTATTAAAACAATAATGGTTTTATTATTTCTCACCAGTCTATGTTTGACTGGGGTTCCTTCTACTCCAGGTAGAGTCACTCAGTTGCCTGTGTTCATCTATATTCTGGGATGGGCTTTAACATCTAAGAAAATTTCCCTCATGCTTGGGCCTTTTGATGGCATCTTATCTCACAGGGTTTCTCCACGTGACCACTTTCTCTGGTAGGGAAGCATGGACTTGTTTATGGCATGGCAGTTGAACAAAAGTGGATGCTACCAGTCATCTCAATGACTACGTCCTGACTCACACATTCCCTGCCATTGCATTCAATCTATCAAAACAAATCACAAGACCAGACTCAAAGGGAGGAAAAATAATCTCTGACTCTTGGTGGAAGGAGTAGCCTGGGTGTAGAACCATTGGCAGATTGTTGGCTGCCAGTTGTGGAGACAATCAGCCACATCAAAAAAATGGGCTTTCTGGGAAGAGGCTGCTTAGACTATTTTAAGGGCAATCGTACACTGAATAAATAGAACACTGGCATTAAAAAGAATCATATTGGCCCAAAGGAACTGGGGAGAATTGCTTCTTAGTAATCTTTGCTGAATTTTATTTGTATCTTTGCCCTCTGTGCTCATGTGTTAAACTCATTACTTGACAAAATCAATACAATTTACAGATTTAAGGTTGCACTCTAATTGCTTCATTTGGCAATTACTGAGGGCCTATTAAATGTTAGGTCGATGCTGGGGAAACATCCATGAACAATGCAGACATAGTTGCTGCCCTCACACATTTTAGTTCTGAGACCTGTTAAAATTTCTCTGGAAAGATTTAAACCCAAATAAAGTTATCATCAACCTCTTCAGAAAGCACTTTATCATGTCAAATGAAAAATACTATCTAGTCATTGTCTAATGGATTTTTCCTAAATTGAATATGCCTAGCTGGTGTTTAATCAAGAGATTTCCCCTGGAAAGAACCAGAGCATGACAACTGTCTAATGCCATTTAATGACTGACTTGTGCTAAAGCAAGATGAGCTTACCATCTCAGGCAGAAAGGTGTTTTCTTTTTTCTTCTTCTTTTAATTATTAATCATGAACTTTGTATTACTTTATAATGTAATACTTTATAATATAATACTCTATATTATAAAGTATCCTACATAATAAAAGGCTAATATGCAAATTGTCCCCTAGGGAGTTCAACCGACTAGGAGTTTGACTGCTGGCTATGACATGCGCTGATCACCAGGGGGCGGCATGGAATGAAGGCCCTGGTCAGTAGCCAGAAGGCTCTGATTGGCCCCGTTTGTCTGCCAGGCCTAGAGACCCTACCCATGTCGTGCACCAGGCCTCTAGTATATGTATATGTGTCTTTGATTTTTTTGTTTGTTTGTTTCTTTTTTGGTTTGTTTTAAATCCTCATTGGAGGATATGTTCATTGATTTTAAAGAGGAAGGGAGAGAGAGAGAGAAACAAAACTAGTTGTCTCTTGTACCTGCCCCAACCTAGGACCAAACACACAACTTAAGTATGTGCTTTGACTAGGAATGAAAACCACAACCTTTTAGTGTATGGGATGATGCTCCAAAAAAACAGAGCTACCCAGCAAGGGTGAATTTGTTTGTTGGTTTCTAATCAGGGTCATGTTTTTAATCTACTCTGTGAATATCTGTCTCTTATTGGTATATTTAGATGGCTTACATTTACTATAGTTATCCTAATATATAAAATTCCAGGTGCCTTCATGACCTAAATGACCAGATAGATGATCGAACAGCAGGCTAGGGAGCTATGGGCATGCAGCAGCATTGGGGTGCAGCAGCATTGGGGTGCAGCAGCATTCTGGGTCTACCACGATTGGGGGCATAGCCGGCCTTCAAACTGGACCCTGTCAGGAGGGAGGAAGGAGCCCCATTCCTTGCAGAATTGGCCATTGGTCAGCTTGCTGTGAGTGGCCTGCCAGCTAGGAATCCCATTCACCTACACCCCAGACACTCCCTGGGGAGAATAGTTGGGGACAATGGGGCCAGCAGGGAAGCAGTTAGGCTTCTATCGGGCCGGCAGGGGAGCAGTTAAGGGGAAATCAGTCTGGCAGGCAGACGCAATTAGGGACAATCAGGCAGGCAGGCAGCTGAGTGGTTAGAAGCTAGCAGTCGCAGATTGTGAGAGCAATGTCTGACTGCCAGTTTAGGTCCACAGGGATCTGGCCTAAACCAACAGTCAGACATCCCACAAGGGGTCCCAGATTGGAGAGGGTGCAGGTTAGGCCTGAGGGACACTCCCCCAGTTTACAATTTTTTTGCACCAGGCCTCTAGTATTTAATATAAAATTGTTTATGTCTGCCATATTAAGATGTCTCCAACCTTCCTAATTATTATCTCTTAAAGCTTAAAAACAAAACAAAAAGGAATTAGTTATTTTATTATTTTTATAATTTAATTTGTTTGACTTAATTAAAAAAATGTTATTAGCACAAAGCTTTAATAGGTTATAATAAAGTCTCTATATTTTTATTCTTTGTAAACATAAAATATGCAATTTTTTCTTTTGTTTTATTTCTTTCCAAATCCTATCTAATGAAAGAGTAATATGCAAATTGACTATACCTCTGCTATACCTATAAGACATGCCCACCAGCCACATCCACCAGCCAATCAGGAGTGAATATGCAAATAAACCCAACCAAGATGGCTGAGGCTATGGAGAGCAGGAGGGAGGCTTGGGTTTCCCCAGCGATGGAGGAAGCCAAGCTTTCTGTCTGTCCTTGCTGGCCCAGGCCTCTGTTTAAGGCTACAAAGTTTCAATTATAGAAGGTAAATAAATCCCAACAGAAATGGCTATAGCCATGGAGGGAGCAGAAGGCTTGGCTCCACTTCAGGCTTCAAAGTTTCAATTATAGAAGGTAAATAAATCCCAGATACCAGGGCCTCCCCTTGTGTCTCTGGGGGGCATTGGTGACCTGCAAACCACCACAGGCCCCATGCCATAAGGGAGCCCCCACCCTGATCTGGGATACCCTTTAGGGCAAACCAGATGGCCCCCACCCATGCACCAGGCCTCTATCCTATCTAATAAAAGAGTAATATTCAGATTGACCATCACTCCAACACACAAGATGGCTGCCCCCATGTGGTCAAAGATGGCCACCCCATGTTGACATAAGACGGCCACCACAAGATGGCCATCAAGGGAGGGCAGTTGGGAAGGACCAGGCCTGCAAGGGAGGGAAGTTGGGGGGGACCCAGGCCTGTAGGGGAGGGCAGTTAGGGGCAAACAGGCTGGCAGGGGAGCAGTTAGGCACCAATCAGGCTGGCAGGGGAGTGGTTAGGGGGTGATCAGGCTGGCAGGCAGAATTGGTTAGGGGCAATCAGGAAGGCAGGCAGGCATGCAGTTTGGGAGCCAGAAGTCTTGGATTGTGAGAGGGATGTCCCACTACCCTCAAGTGGTCCCAGATTAGAGAGGGTGCAGGCTGGGCTGATGGACAGTCCCTCCCCCCCCGCCCCCCCGCATGAATTTTGTGCACTGGGCCTCTAGTGTAAGTATAAAAAAGTTTGTCTCAAACCTATAATGATGGCTGATGTGCAGTTGATCAACAGCAATCTATGTGGCTGCTCTGAATTCTTCAATCTATGCTCTGATTCCCAGGGCTGTACACCATCCCAACCCTTCAAAGTAAAAATGCGGAGAGGAGATAGAGAATTTTGTACTCTGAACTCCATTAGGGCAAGAGTTGTGTCACTTGCATTTCCCATTTTATACTGAAAATATAGTATCGTGTGGGCTATAGAAGACATTTGATTAATATTTGTGGAGTGACTCAATGAACAAATGAAGCAGAGACTTGATTCATTAGCCCTCAGCTCAAGAACAGTCCTCCATTGCTAGAATAACCTTGCATCTTCTCCTGTCCATCCCAATTCCCCATCCTTCAGGGCACAGTTCAAATTTCAATTCCTTCACAATGTTTTCTGAATCTTCTCCCAACTGGAAGGAGTCTCTACCCTTTCTGAAATCTTACATCACTTTCTACCTCTTGTTGGAGATATTTATGCTCATGTTTTGTTATGACCCTGCAACGCTCTTTAGTCCCTGAAATAAGCATCGATCTCTGTTATCACCACAGCACTTGGTACTGTGTTTGTGCCCCTCAGTGGCTGCTGTTGAATGTCTTCGGGTTAAAATTGTGACTGCATGAGGTGGATGCTGCTATTGTCTTGGAATTGTTCCATGATGATGGTGAAAGATTGACAAGGTTAGAAGATGACCCTTCAGGTTTCATCTGCAAAGAAACAGATGGTCAGAAAAACATCTAAAACTAGAACTTGTCAATGGTATTGCAATGACTTTCTCTCAGGATTATATTATGACATAAATTTTGGAAAGTGACAGCATCTCTTGAAGAAAAAGTCAGCTGCAGTTTTGGCTTTGTCAGCAGAATTGATTTGCTATGTCATTCAGTAGTGAAACTTGGTAGCTATATTGTAAAGAAAATTAGCAAGAACTGAAAGTAACAACAACAAAAATACCCAAGTTTGGCTTGGCCAGCATGGGTCAGTGGTTGAACATCCACTCATGAACCAGGAGGTTGCCCTTTAGAGTTTGGTCAGGGCACATGCCCTGGTTGCTGACTTGATTCCCACTGTGGGGTGTGCAGGAGGCAGCTGGTAAATGGTTCTTTCTCATCATTGATTTTTTTTTCTATCTCTCCCTCTTCCTTCCTCTCTGAAATAAATAAAAATATATATTTTAAAAAGACTGAGTTATGGACTAAATCCAAAATCTTGATTAAAAAAGAAAAAAACACAAAAACTTTCCATCTCAAAAACTAACCAGGTAAAAACTACTTAGACTTTTTAATATAATTATTCTTGTTTATTCTTTTTTTATTTTTAATTGTCTAAAGTGCCAGTTCACTAAATATTATTTTTTGAAGTAGGTTCTCATGGAATTTTTAAGAACAGACAAAAATGATACTGCTTTCAGAAGAAGGTACTCTGTTGAGAAAACTTTACCTAAGAAAGAGTTATAAACAGCAATGTATTTATTATATTTTAGCAACCTAGGACCAGGGTTCTTTTAGTTTCTGAGGTCTTAGATTTAAAAAAAAGTGTGTTTGTTGGGGGCACTGAAATGACTTTAGAAGGTTGTGTAGTAACTAACCAGGTGAGAAAGTAGTTTTTTAACCAGAAGAAATGGGAAGAATAAAATTATATAGCAGGTACAGGGTATTATGTACCAAAAAACCTTAGTTGAAGTGAAAGGTAGGGGAATGATATGAAATAAAACTTAAGAGATAAATTCAGAGTCTTAGAGGTGTTTAAAAAGCTTAGAGTCTATGTTTTATTAAACCAGTTAGGGTATTTTTCATTTATCCATTCATAACTATTTTTTTGTGCTAGGTATTTTTCTAGGTGTTAGGGATATGTCAGAGGGCAGGACATAGTGCCTTTCCTCACTGGATTATATTCTAATGAGGGGTATGGAGAAATGAATAAGCAATTAAAATATAATAAATGTGTTACTGTTGTCCACAGTGAAGAGACTTGGCACATTGTCGGAGCTATGGGTACTTTAGATTGCTCACTCTTGGTACAGCTTGGAGATGGCTGCAAACTGGCAAACATGAAATGCATAAGATGCTAATGTTATTTAAGTAAAGAATCTGCTACTACATCGTATATACTTAGTTAATGCCCCAAATCCTAGACCACCTCCTAATTTTTGGAAGGGAGATTGGCAGATGTTTTTTTTTTTTTTTTTAATTAACTTGACTAGGAATTATTCATGGAGACAACCCAGAAAATTTATACAGGTTTCTTTTGGTTTATATAGTGCTTATCTGGTATGTGTCTGCTGTGTTAAGAGAGAAAAAGAAAGAAAACTAAAGTAATTTGTGTAGAATAGTTTATCAAATTTTATTTAATTCAAATCTGGAGCGTTTAGTCATTTTTCCTCTATTTCCCCATAGCATTCTGTGTAGATGTCCATTAGTAGTTGCTAAAGTACCACAATCTGATTACACATCCCAGGGTTGGACTACTGTGAGCACTTTAGGACTCAAAGGTGAATCCTCAGCAGAGGACTTGGGATGTCAAAGGGATATTATTCTTTAAGCATCATACCAAGACTACCTGAGGGTTTGCAAAAATGCAGATTCTTGAAGCCCTGCTCCAGAGTACTGAATTAGATTTTATTAGAAGGCCTTGGGAATTTGCATTTTAAACATAGTGCTCACAATATTGTGATGCATACTAATGTTTGAATAAAGACTCAGTAAAATATTGGTTGTTGAATTGATATTCAAGAATGTATTATTTTTGACTGGACAAGGAATGTTATAATGAATTCAGGTTTAGCTAAATTTATATTTGACCTTAAAAATCCCCACTGCCTATTTTTGTTCTTTTCATATTTTTGGCACCACTATCATCAATGTCAGAAACACTCTCAGGAAGAAGATATAAATGTCAATATGCAGAAATGTATCTAGAAAAACATCTGTAACACTCTTACCTCAGTATATTATATCAGTACACACTAGAAGGGATATATTCACATTACTACTACTCAAGCAACTGAAAGTCATCTCTAAGGCAACTTCTAAACTTAAAATATAAATAAGGGGCTGGGTAAAGATAGTCAGGTCCTGAGAGACCACCATATGGCACACACCTTTGTTTATGAATTTATTTTTGTAACAGTGATATAAGAGAGACAATTTTCTTTTCATTTTTTAAAAAGAAAACTTTTTAAAAGTAGCAGCCAGAGATTGTGTATTTTTCTCTTAGCTGAGAGAGCAAGATGAAGGTTAGCATTAGACTACAACACTTTGTTATCCTATATAATAAAATGCTAACATGTAAATAGACCTAATGGTAGAATGACCAGTTGCTATGATGCACACTGACCACCAGGGGAAGACACTCAATGCAGGAGCTGTCCCCTGGTGGTCAGTGTGCCCCCACAGTGGGAAAGCCCCTCAGCCAGAAGCTGGGTTCACAGCTGGTGAGCATAGCTGTGGTAGCAGGAGCCTCTTCTGCCTCTGAGGACCTAAGACATCAGTTGGACATCCCTTGAGATGTCCTGGACTGCGATAGGGTGCAGACCAGGCTGAGGAACCCCGCTCCCCCAGTACGTGTATGTTGTGCACAGGGCCTCTCGTGTATACTAGTATATAAGACACATTTGTGTTCAAATTTTCTTCATAAACATATTTCCAAAAGTTTTAGGATTTTATGTAACAACATTTTAAAAATATATCATAAAGACACATTTAATACAATAATTGGATTGAAAAAAACCAACCACAATCCTAGAGCCCTAGCTGTTGTGGCTCAATTGGTTGGAGCATAGTCCTGTGCACTGGAAGGTTGCAGGTTTGATTCCCAGTATGGGCACATGCCTAGGTTGTGAGTTTAATACTGGTCGGGGCACATACTGGAGGCAGAATCAATGTCTCTCTCTCTCTTCCTCTCTCTCTCTCTCTCTCTCTCTCTCTCTCTCTCTCTCTCTCTCTCTCTCTCTCTCTCTCTCTCTCCCCCCCCCCTTTCTAAAATCAATTAAATAAATACATAAATAAATAAAATCCTGGAGTATTCTCCATTTTCTGATAATCACTATGAGTAGAATCCTGGAAGATTATACCTTCTCTCTGAATCTGTTTCCTATACTATAAAGTATGAGCAATGGCTAGATAATTTCTAAGGTCCCTTTTGTCAATACTTATTTAATGACTATTTATATATGTCAATTACAAACGTGAAAATCTTTCTTTTCTTTTAATCCTGATTTACCTCAATTTAATTCAGTAAAACTACATTGATAGGTGACTTGGCATAAGAAATGTCTTGTTAAGGAGTTAACATACAAGTTGCATCAGGAGGACTGAATTCTAACTTGACTTATTTCAACATTTTTATCCGGATTTCACATCTGTCTATCCATGAAGACCTTTCCATGGTGTTCAACACAGTAATGTGAATTACCAAAACCGTTTTGGGATGCCCACCATGTGGGGTGGACAGGTTGACTCTCTATCCCATTTTGCCAGGGACAGGAGCTGGTTAACTTTATGACGGGTTAATTAAAATCCATTAATTATTTATGACCCCTTTTCACTCTCAAGAAGCATTCTGGTTTCAGTGATAAATTACATGATCACCCTCTTCCTTACACCACCTTTGTAAAGTATGTCTTGGTCTCCTAATCCCACAGATCACAAAATGTAGCTGGCATTGAAAAGTTACGCAGCTTGCTTAAGCTAGCAAGTAGTGAAGCCAAGATGAAAATTAGTTCTGTCTGATGCTAAGACCAATCTTCTTCACCATTGCCTTTCAAGGATTCCTTTCTCTACCAAATACTGGGGGGGAAAGGTTACTTAAAAGGTAACACTGAAAGAGTATTTCATCCTTTATTTTTATTATTATTTTTTTTAGGTACAAATAACCTTTACCCTTAGGACATTTCCCCCACCCACTATGTTAAACTCAAATCTACCTTGTTGCAAATTCAAGTGATTCCATGGCTCTGACCCAGCAGAGCTAGAGACCAGCTGGTCTGGAGGATTTCATCTTTGTTCAAGGTGTTTTTGCCTCTTAAGTCTCAGTAATTGGAAGACTTTGGCTGCAAAGAACAAAGGGTAGAGGTTGCATAGGGTAATATGCCCCTTTGGTTTACATATCTGCCCGAGGACTACATGGGAGCTTAGGCAATGTTGAGGCTTGTAGTGGTTGGCTAAGAAGGTATTCTGAAGGTAAATGATGCAGTACGCTATTCCTTGAGCAGCCACTGTTCTGAGAAGAAAAAAGGAATCTTTTCTAAAGATTAGGGATTCTAAAGATCTGAACACATGGCCTGGGGAAGCATGGCCATTGCCCTAAAGTTGTGCATATTTGAATTTAAGTGGGAGTTTCATAAGGTGGTGAAGAAGTAAATGGGGTGATGGTGGTTAATATAATTACAGTTTTATTTTTAGGACAAAATATTATTTCAGTTATATGGAAAAGGAAATAGGTTCATACAACTCATGACCCATCTGCCCAATGCTAGAAGTGAATAAGCTAGATCTCGATTCCGTGACTTCTAACTCTAAATCATCCTGTCACTCATTCTCTCTTTCCTTATCAATCCACCTGCCCAGTTATTGATTAATCTATCTCATCATTATTATCAAACATTTATTGATTATTGACTTTGTAGCTAGGCCAGTAGTTCCAACTATAGATGCCTGTTTGAAACATGGTGGATCTTTTAAAAATGTTGATTCTTGCCTGGCTGCCAACCTAGATTTTTCTGATATAATTGGTGGGCTGTGTTCTGGACATGAGGAGTGTTAAAAGCTTCCCAGGTGACTCTACAGTATAACCAAATTAGGAGTCCACTGTGCTAGGAACTTAGTTGGAAGCTAGGAATAAAAAAAAATGTAGGCGAATTTATAAACTTAAAAAGTTGCAGTGAAATAGGAATTCAAACCCTATCCTTCTTACCCCACGTATTCAGAGAGACCATTACTAGTACAGCCCAGGGACCAAATATTCAAAACATTCAGGGGATGTATAATAAAAATTGTAACATTTTACAATCTCTTAGACTGTCTGATTTTTTTTTTCTTTGAGAGAGGTTTGGTGAAGAACATAGAAAATGAAAATACCTTTGCTGGAGTGCCTTGCATTTATGTGAAGTGTAAAATGTGAAATACATGTCATTTCTACATTCAAAATATTAAGTAAAATAGTAGAATGAATAGAGCAGAATTAGCACCTCCAACAGCTGCTCTCAGAGGGGTAATTTAGGCTTCTTTTTATATCACGCTTCAGACTTTGAGGTGCTGAGAGAATTTTGAAATGCCCTTTGAGAATTCTTTTCCTCAGATTCATATGGCTAAATGATCAGAGATCACATTTTATCTTGACATGGAAAACCTCCATTAATTTGATGCAAAGCTGGCACTCTTGAATCCCCAGGGAAAGGAGAAATTGATGGCTTTCCTTCTAAGTCAGGGAGCAAGGCTGTGCCTATCAGTGGGGCTTCCCCTTAGGATGGCCCCAAAGTCAAGGCACATTAGCAGCGAGTCACCAGCTTCTGTCCAACTCAACCCCAGGGAATCTTCAGACCCAGGGATGTTTCTGAAACAGCAACATTTTGACATCATCCAAGAGTATGACAAGACAAGCAAAATAAACATTCTCCTTTTCGGACTTGGCTGAAGCTCTAAAAATGGATGCATTACAAATTGGGGCAGTTGCTCTGTGGCGGGGACTGGAGGCAGTGACTCAGAGGCCTAACAGATATTTAGATATAATCTGCATGTCCCATAGCATTTGTGATTAGACTTGCCAACACATTAGGTATTAATTTTGCTTGTGAAACTATAGGATTGAAAGGGATATGAAAAGACCTTAGAACATTCTGGTTTCCTGCTAAATGCCTCCTAGTCATTCAGGAATGATAGGTTTTCTTATCACAAATCTCTCCTTGCTCTTACATCCCTGGAAGCAATGTCAGCAAAGCTTCCTGTTAACTAGCTGGCAGGTGCCAATTGGGTGTGAACAGGCATTGTGACTGTGGAGGGACACAGGGCAGCCAGGAAAGGGTGCATGGCTCGCAGCTTCCAGTAGAAGTGTTACAGAAAACCAAAGAAGAACAAAGCAATACTTAGGGAGATGGAGTTACATTTATTATGCGCGCGGGTCCAGAGGAAATGTATCTCAAATTCTGGGCCCCAACATGCAGGAATTTTTTCTATTTATATGATTTTAACTTCTTTGTCTCCCAAATATGGAGTGTTTCCTGCCCACTTTTGCAAGTTCTTAAAGAGCCAGTGTGTATGGGAGCCTTGAGACCTCAACCAAAGGCTTGGCCTGGCTCCAGCACTGATAACCTTGTCTGTGGAAGGTTAAATTTACCGAAGCCAAACAGCAGGGTTAAAATTTCAAACAGCAGTTTTCATACAAGATGGATGCTTCAGAAGGAGCATCAGGGCAGCATAGCTCTCCTTGTCTTCCACCTTGCCTTCTGGCTTTCTCATTTGCCATTTCCTACTCACTGTTTAAAGAGCCTGGATTTCTTGTAGTGTTGGATTTTAAGAGGAATGACTACTACATGCCTGTTAGTTTTACATATGCCATGTCATTTAGCTCAAATAAACCTGTCAGGAGCTATTATCATCATCGCCTCCTCAGCTGCTGTCTTGCCAGGTGTTTCTGCTGCATCCACACAGCTTACTCCATGTCTAAATCTCTGTTGGCACAGTGTCTCCCTAGGTCAGTGGTCGGAAAATTCATTAGTCAACAGAGCCAAATATCAACAGTACAACGATTAAAATTTCTTTTGAGAGCCAAATTTTTTAAACTTAAACTTCTTCTAATGCCACTTCTTCAAAATAGACTCGCCCAGGCCGTGGTATTTTGTGGAAGAGCCACACTCAAGGGGCCAAAGAGCTGCATGTGGCTCTTGAGCCGCAGTTTGCTGACCATTGCCGTAGGCTGTGTTCTTTTGGAGGGTAGAGATAATGCTTCCCATTGAACTGTTATTGTTTAGCATTGAAAATTCACATACTAGATATTTAATATAATTAAAATTTATTTTAAATTTCAGGAACTGATAGCTACAAAGAAAGTATTAATTGAATGAGTAAGGAAAACTGCTGTAAGAACTTTTGAAGTAGTTTTCACAAGGTAACACACATTTATAAGTTGACCAACCTGCATTCAAACTCCAAAGCTCCAGGTTCAGGTCTCAGGGCTTTTCCAAGACCATACAGTCCCTTAGGATGAAGAGGAAATCCAAATGTAGATGTTACCATACATTTTCACATGCTATTTCGTGATCTTTCCATCTGTAGGCTTCAAATGAAGTTATGAGTTAGATTCATCAGTTACAAAAATATAAATGTAGATGACTCCCAAGGCATGCTTAGGAAGAAGTAAGATTTCTCCTAGATGGTTTGCTTTATGTTGAAGGAAACTCAAGGGAGAAACTTTATATAAATGATAAAATGCTATGAGTAAGACTATATTTCAAACATTATAATAAATAAATAATATGTTTCTAGTCTTACTGCTATTTTAGGACTTTAAGGTTTTTATTATAGTTTATGGTGATCCCAAAGTCAAGATGAAAGGTCAATGCTAAAGGTCAAAGTGATTAAGAAATCATTATATCTTCACAGTTCAGACAGTTCAGTTATAATGTGAAGGTGAGCTAATTAGAATATCTGAAATTTAACTTTTTGGTTCTACTTCTGATATTTTGGCCAATATAAGAGAACTGGAGCATATATGTTTAATCACAGAAACACCAAAATATCAGTACCATTAAGCATAAGGCAATTTCAGGCATATATATATATATAATACACAGATACACTATATATATATATATATATATATATATATATATATATATATATATATATATATATATATAGTGTATGTGTGTGCGAATTATCTAGACAATATCTTCAGTTATCTACAGTATTTCTCCTGTGTAGATATAGATGCTGGCTGCTCTGTGAAGATTTTTACTTCTTGTAATACAATGAAATTAAAGTTTATGATTTTTTCAAAGAGTCATATATGTCCAATCTAATTAGGAAAAAATCATAATGAGAAAAAAGCAACTTAGAAATAATATTTAATATTGAACATGTTGAATCAAAGGATATAAAATTATAAGAGACAAGGTCAGTAAGAGATCTAATTTTTCAGTGGCTGTATTCTTGCTATTTCTATTAAGAATGAAAGGAACTAGGAAATGAGAAAAATTGAAACTGCTCCAGCCAACATGATGTGGGTAACTAGGGAAATCTGTATTTGGTGGAAGCACAATCAAAGTGACAGGGCTGTTGAAATTTCACCTCCAAACATTTAAATACAGTTAGAGAGTATTCTCTGCAGAAATTTGGTGTAGTCATAATGTGATGAGGTATAAGTGGACGGTGGCAGCAGCTCAAGAAATACATGGAAGGCAGAGTGCACACACACAGAGAGAAGCAGTTGGAACTAAAAATCCCAGAGCTTTACACACACACCATCTGCAATCCCACAACCACCTACCTACCCCAACCTGATACATCCTCATGCTAGTTATTTTAAACAGATTTCACCCAGCCCTAGCTGGTTTGATTCAGTGGATAGAACATCAGCCTGCGGACTGAAGAGTCCTCAGTTTGATTCTGGTCAAGGGCATATGCCTGGGTGGTAGGCTCAATCTCCAGTAGGGGGTGTATAGTAGGCAGCTGATCAATGATTCTCTCATCCTTGATGTTTCTATCTCTCTCTCCCTTTCCCTTCCTCTATGAAATCAATTAAAAACATTTAAAAAATAAAATAAATAAAAAAATTTGTTCCATTTAAGAATATTAAGTGTTGAGGTGTTCACACAGCAAATATGTATTTATTGACTATCACATGTAGGCACTCTGCTGTACACAATGTTCATTGCTTAAACACACACAAACACCATCCTGGTCCAAACACCTGAACTATTATGTGTCTTAGGTAATGTTTGTATATAAAACAAAATGTAGGGGAAAAGAAATTTAGGCTATTGGCAAGGTATGATGAATCTTAGAATATAAACTGCCTAAGTTACAAAAAATAAATAAATAGACTGCATAAGTTGGCTAGGGAAAAGTTGTGGATTGGGATAAAATTAGGGGTTCAAAGAAATAGATAGCTCATTGAGTTTGCAAATTGGTTATGCTGGGAGCAGATGAACCAAAGAAACTGTGAGCAGTCAATGATTGTGTAGCTCAAGCATGTCAAACTTGTGGCCTTGTTATAACTATTGTAGAAGAATCATAGACGATGACTATGTCATGGTGTGGCCCAGGGAATCCATGGTGGACAGAGCAGGAGGAAAATAACATCAGGGTTAAGGAGGTCATGGAACTGTGGGGCAGCATTTTGGCTGGGCTTTTCATGAGGGGCTGGTAAAGTTTTGGTGCAAAGTGTGTGTATGTGCACATGTGGGTGTGTAAGGCATGGGCGCTCTGCATCTCCAGGTTTATAAGTAATTCAGGAACTCAGAGCCTTACCCATAAGGCTCAAAACACTCTGATATTACCTTCCCAAAAATATTGTACCACTAAAACAAATGTCAAAGAGCATATATAATTACTACATGTATATTAATTATACCAGTGGCAATGTTCTCAAAGTTGTGTTTTTAAAGGTGGTGGTGTGTTTCTTTGTAGATACTTCTTTTGTTTAATAGACTTTAAATTTAATCTTAAAAATACTCACAACACTGTAAATGTACTAAACAAAGTTAATGGTAAGTTTTGTTATGTGTATTGTAATATATATATATCAAGGTGATCTGAATGCCTGTGTTCAGTTCCTTAAGATATCTTTGACATCTCAGAGATTCTAACCAGCTTGGTATAAATACCACTTTCTTTCTGTGGATATTGTTCAACATTCAATTATAGCATATTACATGAATAAGTGAAAGAGAGGAATTTGGCCTTATTTTAAATTTGGTTCAAGTCAATACACATGTAGGGAACTTCCCAGGAGATGCCAGGAACAGTGCTAAGCCTTGTGTAGAAGGCTATTGGAGGCAAAGACCAACAAGTAGTTAACATATAAATGCAATGGACTTTGATATTCAGCAAGGGCTGAGAATCAGCATTGTATTACCCTGCTGCTGGGTGAATAGTTGAAAGCAATCCCCTACCAGTGTTTCACAAAGTGTAGCACTCGAACTCCCAGGGGTACAGGAAGAGTTTGGTGGGGGTACGCATTGCACCGGAGTTTGGTGGGGATATGCACTGCACCGTGCTTAGCTGCGCCTAATTCTACATTCTCATAAGTACGAGGGGTACTCAGCGTTACGAAAATTATAGAAGGGGTACACATATGTCAAAAGTATGGGAAACACTGCAACCTGATAATTCTTTATTGTTTATCAAACTTTACCATTGCTATGTCTGTTTGCTTTGCTAAAGGACAAATGTATATTCTAGTAAATAAAAAGCTATGGGTCCGGAGAATCAGGGAGCCATTCCACTAGAGAAGAGCCTCCGCTTGGTTCGCTCAATGCCTTCCAAATGTATATTTCTTACCTAGTATATCCATTTGTGTGTGGCCCCTTCTCCAGATTCTGAATCCTTGCTGCCAAAGGCTGCAGCAGAAAGCAGTAGGAAATACCTGAGTACCTGCCCCTTAGAAGCTCGCAGTCTATTGGTAAAGAAAGAGGCATCAATACACAGACCTCTTAGGAAGTAAACTAGGGCTAAAGATTCCTACATGGGCTTACACGGTGTGTTTTGGTGAATGGGTAAGGTGAAGACTGAGGATGACCTTGTTCTTTATTTTCAGAGCATTTTTAAAGAGGTAGTGAAACAGTTCTATGCTTGCCATATAAATTAGTAGAGCATGAAAATCTATAAAGCCAATGCTTATGGAGCACTGATGAGCTATAGAAAATTTTAGACAGGGTTTGTCATTCAGGCCAATTTCTTTTCACTAGCTATACCAATGCTTAAAGGATGGGGATTAGGCTTCTAGAATCTGAACCACCTCAAACATGGACAGCTCTAGAGACCCATCACCATGTCCTCTTTTTCTCCCCAAAAGTTCAATCTAAACTTCAAATAAGCTCGGCCTCAGGGTTCCACAATGACTGATTCATTAGAAGGATTCCTATTCTTCTTGTTTCCTTCACTGCCAGGATCGGGGTGATCGGAATGCCTGTGCTCACCCTTGTTGCCTTTTCACCTGGTCTTGTGTCCTTTGTGCATCTTTCTTTCAGAGACAGAGATCATACTCCAAAAGAAGTTAAAATGCATCTAATGCAGATGCTTCAACTTATTGATGAGGAAACGGTGTTCTTAACTTGCCTGAAGTTAGCCAGTCTTTTGATGAGTTGTGGTAAGACTTTAGTTCTCTGATACCCATCAGAGGCTCCTTACACCCCTGCCTCCTGTCACATCTCCTACCCTTGTTAGTGTTCATGTGAGAGCAAAGGAGGGAGAGGGGGGACCTTTGTTTAACCCTCACTGCTGATTTCTCACCCACACCCAGTAGCTTCCCCAGAGTTTTGTAAGGTTTTCTTTTGGTTTCAGAAATCAAACAAAGGCTTTCTAACCCAGTTTGATAAATTATTGTATGCAGTGTTACTTAAGAGAGATTTCCTGGCAATATTTTGTGTATTAAATCTCACAACAGAAAACAGACCCAAGCTTTAGTATTATTAATAAAATAGAAACTCAATATGGTCTCAATAGCACATTTAATCAGAATAAATCTTACAGCCAAATACATTTCCATTTACATTTTTCTATAGACTTACAAAATCTGAGCTGGGTATCACTGTAATAAAATGAAACTGAAGAAGCAAATCCTTACAGAATAGTCACAGAGATATAAATTACAGCATAGGGAATATAGACAATAATATCATCATAACTATGTATGAAGTCAGGTAAGTACAGGAAATATTAGGAGGCTACTCTGTAAAGTACAGGATTGTCCAGTCACTATGCTGAACATCTGAAACTAATACATAAAAATATTATGTAATTGAAAAATTAAACAGTAATTGAAAAATTAAAAAAACACTCCTGCCTCCTGTTATTATTTTTAGAAGAGAAAATATTATGACATTTTAGTAAATGTAATGAAGTGGCCAGAAGGTGACATTTTAGGACTTCTTAGATAAGCATAGTTTTTCCCATTTTAAAATAGTTTATACTTATTGAGAATGTGGAAATCACCTTCTTAGCCTAATCACAATCACTAAGACGATGTTGTGCCATTTTCACCCATTTCATGCAGTTCCTTAAAATTTACCACAAACATCGAGATAATGCTCCGTATACAAATACGTGTGGTAGCAGGATAAATTGTATTTTGTAGGATGCATCAGCATGAGAAATTTATTGTATAAACCAAACTCACAGTGTCAAGAATTTGGGAGGAAGATAAACCTATCTTCCTCCTCTTTATTTATTCCTCTTTCTTATTGTTAATGTTTTTCCTTATTTCTTCACTAATGTTTATACAATATTATCAAACTTTAGGAGTAATCTTAGATCCTTGCTTGTATTTTTGTCTAAATTCTAGAAATGACATAATATCTCATAATGCCAAGCATTTTGCTGGATTAAGGAATATCATTTTATACATTAAAAAATGTAGTGAGCAGATCAGATGAATAAATGTAGAGGTTATTAGATGAAACATAGAACAGGAAGCACAGATTGAAAGCTACTGATTTGCTAATTATTTTTAGATATTGACCTTTTAAAATACTGATGATATTTAAGTAAATTAAAATTTTGATATATTCACTATATCATTATACATTTCTTTTATAGTATGTGATTTATATATACTTCCATATATAAATCACATTCTATATATATATATATATATATATATATATTTCTTTTAAGTATGTGATTTAATATTTTTTAAATATTATGTGTATGAGAGAGAGAGAAAGAGAGAGAGAGAGAGAGAGAGAGAGAGAGAGAGAGAGAAAGAAAGAAAGAAAGAGAGACAGAGAGATAATTTGTTCCACTTTGGGCTCACTCCCATTTCTTGGAGACCACATGTCTGATTGATTCCCTTGGCTCCAATGAAGACGTTAGCAAATTTAGTGACAGTTGTCTGTCTCAAGAAGCAGACAGCACTATAAGATGCTGACTATTTTATTTCAGTGTTGCAGCACTAATCAGGTAACTGGCTGCAAAAAAGGAATTCTGCATTATTAAAGAGGAGAGGGAAATAGATGGGGACAAATGCCAAGGTTTTTAGTGTCTTTTTTCCCCCCTCAGACATAAAATGGAATCACAGAGGTGAGCTTCTGCTCTAATTAATTCTTATCTTATGGCATTTGCCTTCTCTGCTGCCCTCATCAGAATCACCTGAAGGGAAGAACTAATAAGAGTTCATCTGCCATCTTTTGTATATGACAAAACTCAGATTGCCTGGAAATCAAAGACAGCAAATGTCCCCACCTGCAAAGAAATCATAACAGTGTATATTTGTGCAGTTCTCCGGATTTCATAATTATTCATATTGGCTCCTGGAGGTCAGAAAGCTGATTTTGCTGACCTAATTCAAAACAGAGAAGGTAAGACATGTTTAATTTGAAACACAATTTAGATTCGCCAGCAGGGGGGGCCCCAGTGCACTAGCCACAGGAAAGGCTCCGGCTGACATTGCCTTTTAGAGAGGCCAACAAACTTACACTCTCGCCTAGGCAGCAGATTTTTAACTAGTGTGCCTCCAGAATTTTTAAAACATGCAATACCTGACTATTTTGTCTTTTCCTTAGATTGCCCAGGAAAAAAAGGTGACAACAGCCAACACAACAATAGCCATCTAGTGTAAATGAATCAAGAACTATACTTATTTTTTTTTTTGTCAGATTGGCAAAAAAAATGCATTTTTTGGTGTGCCACAGAATTTTAATAATGAGTTTATGTGTGCCACAAGATGAAAAGGTGGAAAATTGCTGCTCTTAGGTGTACTCACACACTTATACTATTATTTTGTTGACCTTATTTGAAAAGATATCAAATTTTAATGCATTATATTTTCTCTATCAATGAAAACCTTCAACGGGTGTCTTCCTAATTCACCAATTTATGCCCAAACTTTTGTTGTAAAAATTCTTTCAGTGTTTGGGAAAATAGGCTGTTATAACTGAAGGCACAAAGCTTTGGATTACATCAAGCCTGCCTGGGTTTAAAATCCTGGGAGCTGTGTGACCTGAAGTGAATTTTGTGACTTCTCTGAGCTTTAGTTTCCTCATTGATAAAATTGGGATGCTACGGGCATCTACCTCATTGTGTTGCTGAGATGCCTGAATCAGATATCCCATGCAAAGGATTTAGCTCTACCAGCCACGTGGTAAAATCCTGATGTCACAGATCACTAGCAATGAGGACAGATCCTGGGAAAGAATAGACACACAAAAATATAAACAATACCTGGTAGAGAAGCCCTGCTAAGACTGAATTTTGGGAAGATGAGTCTGCAGACATGAAAGACCAATGAGGTGCTCAAGGAAATCTAATGCACATTTCAGCTAAAAGTAAATCTGCAGGAGTATGGAGCCAGTGACTCAAGTTCACGGTTCACAAACCTAAAGCGACTCAAGAACAGTCAGGGGAATTGAGTGCTGCACATGCAAATGGAAATAAAACGGGCTGGATGGTTTTATATCCAGAAACATAATTTACAGTCCAGCAATGGTGTCAGGACAGGGATTTTCTGCATCGAGTTTAGCACCCAAGTTTTTTTCTGGCAGGATTTGGGCAGGAACATATTTTTTGGAGTTTGGCAAATCCCAAATAGGCCCATCTGTTGTGGAAGGAAAGAGTCTTTCCCCATTACTCTTTTCCCGCCTGGAAGCTTGACAGATGAAAGCTGTCAGCTCCGGGGAGCGAAGATGGGCTACAATGGCAAGAAATAACGTCAGAGAGGACCAACATGTTTATGGAGTAGAATGAGCACCGAGACATCTCCCGGGAAAGACCTCGTATCTACCTCTTCACCCTGAACGGTGAACTCTGAGGACCACTAAATCACAGAGCTCAATAAAAAGGGTTTGGGAGCAAATTAACAATTTTGTGGGGATGTTCACCTACTTGTTTGAAAGAGTCAATACAGTTGATCTGTCTCCCTAAATCCTGAACACTCCGCAGACATAGTATTTTAAGTCTAAGAATTACATTTAGTACAAGCACTATATTTTTACAGTTATTTGTCCAGAGCTATCCCTATGGGCACCTGTGAAAAGTAGATAAAAATGGTCTTTCTTCAAATAATAACGGAGCAGTCTATATTTCTATGCACTCCGAGGGCATGTAATGCAACTTAATCTGGCAGAATAAATTCTGCAGTGATGTTCAGGTATTCTTCAGAGGTATTTAAATACACATCTAGATAAAAGAGGCCTGCACTCTTATGTGAGCCACAAATCTACCACATTAAACCCAGATTTCACTTTTATTACTAACGATGAAATAGGAAACTCCAGGTAGTGTTTTAGAATAATATCTCAGCTAGAGTCAGCACCAGATGAAGATCTGACAAGCCCTTTGGCTCCTCAGAGGCTCCAACAGCAGCCACTGTCGCTGGAGGGAGATGTAGCTCAGCTTAAAGCCACGTTGTCAGCCACAGTCACCCACATGTTCTGCATGCTGACATGATTTCTGAATCTCCGCGCTCTCTGGGAGGCAGCATCTTGGAGAAGACTTTTTCCCTCTGTGATGGAGGGCAGTTGTCAGTTACAGCACTGTTGTCATGATATAGTTGGCATTGAGATTTTTCTTTGTGAAGCCTGTTACATTTTGCATCAGGACCTTCCAAAGGCATGTGTCATGGTGTTTAGAAATATTTCCTGATCCTTTCAAGGTTGAGATAGTTTGGCCTATATGCTTCCCAGATGTACCTCTTTTAAACAACAACAAAAATGCAATTGTACAGGAAAGTAATACTAACCATCTTATATATTATCTCTCAGATTATGCTAATAAATCCCAAATAATTTTTATTTGTAAAGATATATAAATATTTTGTATATTTACTTAAAGGGCAATAGCCCAAAATAAGCTGATTTAGTGACAATGTAATCATTAGGCATAAGATGATTTGAACTGTGTTTTATTATGTAAAAACTTTTTTTTGTGTTTGTTGATCCTCATCCTGGCTTGCAGTCTGGGACTCTTCAGGTGATGTTCACCTGCTGGCTTAGGTCCACTCTCTGAGAGATTGGGCCTAAGCTTGCAGGCAGACATCTCTCTGGTGGCCCAGGATCTCTTGGGGGATTTCTGACTGCAGCTTTAGGACTGGACATCCTTAGCACTGCAAAGGAGTTAGGAGAGGCTCCTGCCTCCACTGCTGCTCTCACAGCCCTCAGCCCAGCTTGTGGCTAAGCAGAGCTTCCTTTGTGGGAGTGCACTGATCATGGGGGGGACCGGGGAGAGAGGGTAGCTCCTCAGTTGAGTGTCTGCCCTCTGTGTTCAGTGCTTGTCATAGTGACTGGTCGTTTCTGATCATTCCGACATTAGGGTCAATTTGCATATTACCCTTTTATTATATAAGATATGCTTTTGAATGCTTAAATTTCCAATTATCTCATAAAGATTTTCTCTCACCTTCCTCCTCCTCCTCTTCCTCCTCCTCCTCCCTCTCCTCCTCCTCCTCCTCCTCCTCCTCCTCCTCCTCCTCCTTCTGCTTCTGCTTCTGCTTCTTCTGTTAAGATAATATCAGTTGTGTTAATAAACTTTGTGTTCTTTCATTTCTGAAATAATTTTACTTCTATTTCTAATCATTTTTAATTCTATGACCTTATTTATAATTTCATTTGTTATTCTTTTATATCTTATATCATTGTCTTAACATTTTAAAAACTTTTTTTGAAATTATTTTTCTATTTTAGATCTGTTTTGTGGGCCTGTCATGCTTTTATTTTCTAGAGGACTGGACATCCTCAGGAGGTGGGAGAGGCTCCTGCTTCATCTATACTTTTATTCTGCTTCATCTATACTTTTCCCCCTTGTAATAATTGTGTATGAGATTTGATATATTTCCTCTCTATTCTTCACTTTTTCACAAAATTAATTCTCGAGAACATAGATTTTTTTTCAATCATCCTGAGTTTAAGTATTCAGCTACTGTTCTCAAACAATTCAATGTGCTTTCAAGTGAGTACTTTTGTTTAATTGTAAGTCTTTTATATTCCTTTTGCTTCCTTCTATTTCCTCTCATACAAAAGCCTGTACCAGAAGGGTCTTATAGCCATTTATATTCTAGAAAGAAAATATTTTGTCAATTGTTTTTGCATATTGGTTTTCTGTATGTTTTTATTTTTATCATTAATTAATTATTACTATTATAACTTTGTCTAGTTTTAAGTAGTGTTCTCTTGAACTAGTCTCAAAGGACAGCTTTTATCATATAGATGGGAGTAGGAGGGAAATAAGCATAAATTATATTAAGTTCTTTTGCTTTAATGAAATATTTGCCTTTATTGAAATTAAATAACTATATTTGGCACAAGCCAGTTTGGTAAAATTGGTGGTTTTGTGTAGACAATAATACTATGGAATAATATCAATCATGATGGGCTCCTTAGGAAAAATGTATATCTGTGTCACCTATAAAGTTTTTATTCTACAATAAGTAGCTTCATTTTTTCCCTCTGACATATATCTCAAAATATTCTGCATACTTAACTTAGAAAAACTAACTGGAAATCCATATCTGGATTTGGATTTGTACATGCAAATATGCATAATGAGGGATGTCTCTTATGGTAAAACTAGATTGTTCTCATGTCTCTGGAGATTTGAGTCTGGATACAAAGATGAAAAACTAAACTTGTGCTCTGGACCAAAGGGGATGTGACCCAACTTATTGCAAATCAGACAGTAATTCACAGAGGAGAAAAGAGATTGCATTATGTAATATTACAGAAGCTAATTTCTTTAGGTAATCCTAGTGAATAATAACCCTTTATCAGATAAAGACATACAGACCAATGAAATAAAATAGAGATTTCAGAAATAATGTCTCACCTATATAGTCAAATGACCTTTGACAAGAGTGCCAAAGACTACACAATAATAAAGAAACAACAGTAATTTCAACAGATCATATTGGGGGAAACTAGATCTCCATATACAAAAGAATGAAGCTGGATCTTTACCTTATACCAAAATGGAATAAATTAACTCAAAATGAATAAAAGACCTAAATGTGAGGCCTAAATCTCTAAAACTCCTAAGAGAAACAATAGAGGAAAAGCTTCAAGATGTTGAATTTGGCAATGATTTCTTGGGTATGACATTAAGAGCATAAGTAGTAAAACAAAAATAGACAAAGGAGGATACATAGAATTTAAAAACTTCTCAGTATCAAAGAAAACAATGGAGTGAAAAGGCCACATACAGAATGAGAGAAAGTATTTTCAGGTAGCAGTATTTTAATATAGGGTGATTTATTAATCTAAAAAAAATCCTCTAGTTGTTCGAGTTTCAGGTATTATAAGAGTAATGTTTTTAAGCAGAAGATCTTTCTGGGATTTTTTAAAAAATACTTATGTTCTTATATACTATACTTATGTTTTTAGGTATATATTTGGAAACTGTTTAAAAATTCATCCACAGCCCAGCAAGCATGGCTCAAAGGTTGAGTGTTGATGTATGAACCAGAAGGTCATGATTTGATTCCTGGGCAGGGCACATGCCCGGGTTGCGGGCTTGATCCCCAGTTGGGAGCATGCAGGAGCATCTCTCATAATTGATATTTCTATGTCTCTCTCTCTCTCCCTTCTTCTCAGAAATTAGTAAAAATATATTTAAAAATTCATCTACATGAGGAAGGCTTGTATTCTTTTCCTTTTATTTCATATATGATGCTATTAGATACTTCCTTCCACCACTTCCAGCAGTATAACATCACTTCCAGCACCCATTAAAAATGATATTGATGACAATGAGGATACAAAAATGGCTGACACTCTATTAACCTCTTTATATTTTTCACACATTTAATTCTCAGTATAAGCCCAGGAATGGGTAGCTTCTCTTTACTGTCCCTCCTTTTATACATGCTCCTTAAATAAAAATTATTAACTAAACTTAAATCAGAATTATTTTTAAAAGACTATGTTTCATTGCCCTAACTTCCTTTTATTTCTCATGTGATGCACTTTATTAATTTACACCACAGCATTTTTTCTAATAGAGCCCTTTTCCCCTAGGATAGCCACAGGAAGCAAAAGCGGATGAAGGAGGAATGGAAAGGGGCAAAGACCTGGAAAGTGAAGGGCTCTGAACACAAGCTTTGCTTCATTCCCAGTTGACCCAGAGCCAATACTCTGGTGGGAAGCCGAAAGGGTTTGTGGCTTTGCTTTCTCACTCCCAGGTTCTGCAGAGTGTGGGTGTGCTCTCTGGAGAAAACAACCAAGAACCTGAGCAGAATATGAAATATCATGAAGAGGAAAGATTTGATGTCGGATCGTATTAAAATAAAATGTTCTAAGTGGCTCTGTTGTTGAATCAAGTATTTTAGACAAATTTAAAGGACAATATTCTTGACTTGCTTCGTGGTTTGTATATGTCCTAGATAGTTATTGAAGTTAGGTGAAAAGGGCTTTGGCTATGGGACATGAACCACTGCTTATAATCAGAAGTTGGGCAATTAGCATCTCTTTAGCAGCAAATACAATTTTAAAGAATCTGTTAGACAAAGTATGTATTTTCACAAAATTCAAACCTATGCAGTTTCTTGTCAAGAATGATTCTCACCTCATTAGCATGGAGTTTCTGTCCAGGTCATTTTCATTTCCCTCGGAGTGATCAGCACAAATTGATTAACTCCTAAAATACTGGCAAGTAATATGACCCAAAATTAATCTTCTCAAGAGAAAAGACATCATTGCTGGGTTTTCTTTGAAGAACGAAAAACCCCAAATAATTTATTACTGTATACATACATATTTTATCTGAGACATTTAATCCTTCAGAAATTGAACAAGAAATCTCAATTTATATATGCACTTTAAGTATGTACTAGTAAAAATGTCTAGTGAACATAAAACGTTTAGCAAGCAAATATAAACCATTAAAATGATCATTTTTAGTTTTGTCAAACCAAATTGAAATTTGCACTTGGAAATCTGTAAAGCATGGAAAAGGAGAAAAGGAATATCCCAGCTTTGCTTATAGAGAGCACGCAGCACATGCACACACCGGAAACAGGCCCCGGAAGGTTTCAGGTCCGGTATAAGGCCATGGAGGCACAAAGCAACGGAGCTGTGAACCAGAGGCATGTCCTTGGGCATTCTAAAACTTTGACTAAACATTTCTTATTGAAATTTTAAAAAATACTCCTGAAAACTTTACCACAATGAATGGAGGGCTGGTTAGTAATAGTAGAAAATAATGATAATGTTACCTGGTAAGAAGTTTAATATAGTAATTATTACTAGCTAAATTTATGGTGGAATCAGTTTTGAAGTAAACATCGAATGCCTGATTTCTGATCTAGAATCCACCACTTACTAGTCCTATCTAACCAGATAAGTCATGTAGCCTTTATGAGTCTCTGTTTTAACATTTAGTATGGGGACAACAACAAGACTACTATAATGTCTTGCTGTGTTTGTTTGTTTGTTTTTTAAGTATATTTTTATTGATTTCAGAGAGGAAGAGAGAGAAAGAAACATCAATGATGAGAATCATTGATTGGCTGCCTCCTGCACGCCCCCTATTGGGGACCGAACCGATAACTGGATATGTGCCTTGACCAGAATCAATTCCAGGACCCTTCAATCTGCAGGCCAACACACTATCCACCTAACCAAAGCAGCTAGGTCTGTCTTGCTGTTTTTTAAAAATAAGATTTTAATGAGACTATACATATGCAAAAACAGTTTGTAAGGGTGTTATACAAACTTTAGCCACTATAATTGTGTTACTGACTCACCACTGTTGGGATATGCAGTTAGAAGGATTGTTCTGGAGTACATTTATGAGACAGCTGGTGAGAACTAAGGGTGCCATTTGGACCAAGAATTAGAACAAAGCTAATTGGCTACACAGGGATGCAGCCCATGTCCTTAGCCTCATTAACTCTGTGCTCTACTAACTAGGCACATTGTTATTCACTCACTCAACCTATGTTTCATGAGTCTGGCCTTCAGCTAGGCATTGGTGTTACAAAGCTGAATGAACCACCATCTTTGTCCTCAAAGAGGTCACAGTCTCGCAGGGAAGGCAGGTAAATGAATAAATCCTAGCTTATAAAGAGGGAATATGCTAATTAACCTTCATGCTCTCACAAAGATGGCAGCATACACAGCCAATAAGGAGGGGTTATGCTAATTGACTGCCACATTCTCAAAGATGGCGGCACCCACAGTCACAAGATGGCAGCACCCTGTCCTCTCAGCCTTGCCAGAGTGGCTGCGCACCTGCCTCCAGAGTCCCCTAGTCCTCTCAGCTCCCCAGCTGCCCAGGGCCACCTGAGGCTCAGGTAACCATGGCCAGCTGAGGCTTGCACTGCCAGCAGTGGCAGCAGCAGACATGTGACGGGGCATCTCCTTCCCCTGATCACAGATAGTCTCCCATCCCCGAGGACTGTGAGAGCGGGCAGGCCAGGCTGAGGGACCTCCCCTCCAGTGCATGAATTTTCATGCACTGAGGCTCTAGTGTACTTTATAATAAACTAATGCTACAAAAGAGGTTTATAAAAGTGGTAAGAGGACTCACAGAATTATTAATATTGCCTAGAGAAAGATAGTACTTTCCTCTTGTTACTGAATTTGTTGAGCCAAAATTTTTTTACACTTTAAAACATTTAGGCCCTGACCAGTTTGGCTCAGTGGATAGCATATCAACCTGTGGATTGAAGGGTCCCAGGTTCTATTCTGATAAAACGCATGTACCTTGGTTGCGGGCACATCCCCAGTAGGAGGTGTGCAGGAGGCAACTGATCGATGTTTCTCTCTCATTGATGTCTAACTATCTATCCCTGTCCCTTCCTCTCTGTAAAAAATCAATAAAATATATTTAAAAAAATTAAAAAATGAAACATTTAGGTGCACTTAAATTTACATATTAAATAATAGTTCATCTAATTCATCAGTTGAAATTTCCAAAGATTTTATATTTATATTTATATTTACATTTTTTTAATCTTTACCCGAGCATATGTTTTTATTGTAAATTTTAAAGAGAATGGAAGAGAAAGGGAGGAAGACAGAGAGAAACATATGAGAGAGAAATATACATCAGTTGCCTCAAATATGCACCCCAACCAGGGGTTGAACCTGCAACTTAGTATGTGCCCTAACTGGGAATTGAACCCTTGATCTTTTGTTGTACATGCAGGAACACCTCCCACCCACTCCCCCCCACCATCCCAACCAAATAGGCCACACAGGTCAGAACTCTTCTTTGGATATTTATTTATTTATTTATTTATTTATTTATTTTTACTTAAACAATGAACATTTATTACCTCACAGTTTCTGTGGGTTATAAATTTGGGAACAGCTCAGGGGGGTTCATACAGCATGTCAGCAGGGGCTGCAGACAACTCAAAACTTGAATGTGGATAGAAGTTCCACTTCCAAAATCGCTCATGCACACGACTGTTGGCATAGTGTCTCAGTGCCTCTCTGGCTGTTGGCAGGAGACTTTAGTTCGTTGCCCTGCGGGCTTCCGCTTGGACTGCTTGAATGTTCTCAGGTCATGGCAGCGAACTTCCCCAGAGTAAGCAAACCAAGGGCGAGTGGGCAAGGAGAAAGCTGCCGTGCCTTGTATAATCTAGTCTCCACAGTTAACAGTTTTTAAGTAACCATAATTTAATGGAAAGCTTTAATTTAAGTGCATTCTTTACTATCATGAAATCAACAGTTTGCAAATCTTTCCAAATTACATTGGATGCTTTATTCCCAAATATTTCTTCTCTTATACATTATTCAGTTACACGGAGCTAGACATACCAACTTCCTATTTTGGATGTAGATAATCGTGTTGTTGACCTCAATTATTTTGAAAATTTCACCAATTCATTTGAATTAATGCAGAGAGCCAATGCTGGTCACAAATTTTGAAAAATAGTGAGGTCCAATGATTGGTTACCCATTCCCTGAAATAAAGAATGAGGTCTTCTAGAATGCTGAAAATACAATTCAGTGTACACAAGGTTGATTTATGCTTTTTCAAGAATCCCTCTATTGCTTAAAGCCAAGTGCACAGGCAGTAATAGAATTATTTACAAATGATCCTTTTACTTGATCCGTTTGCTTTAGTCAAGCTTTCCTACCAATAAAAAATGACCAATGACCCACACACTTTGGTTTTCTCCCATCTGAACCATAAATGAAACAAATGATCTGCCCCAATTTATGTCTTGGAGTATGGGAGGTGAATGGTACCCTAGAGGTTTTATTCCTCCTAAAACCACTACTGAAAGATGTAGAGGAGAAATGGTCATATTTTCTTAATCAATCATTCTGTAAGTTTGGGGCAGGTGAGCACATCCATATATTAATTTCCTCTTCTGTATTGTTAATGTTATTAATCCAATTATTTGAAAGCTCTTTGCAGAAATAGAATGTGACTTATTGACTAGAATGTGTAGTACTCTGAATGCTATATCATATCATATCAGGTGCTCAGCAGTTGAAAACCACCCATCTACCATGTTTCCCTGAAAATAAGACATCCTTCGAAAATAAGACCTAGCGCATGGAAAGATAAGGCATCCCCAGAAAATAAGACCCAGCGCAACTTTGGGAGAAAAAATTAATATAACACACTGTCTTATTTTCGGGGAAAAAGGGTAGAGACAAAGTTCTGTTAGGGATTTTGGTGTCCCTGCACATCAATAAAGTCATAAATCTCTGTCACTCTCTCCAGCTGTGACATAACTTATTAGCAGCCAGTTTTCCTCAGTCACATGAGTCCTGTCCCTTTCAGAGGTGTAAACTCTTTCCATTTTGAAATATATAACCAGAATACTGATAATTAGAACTGAGCAGTGAATCTACCGGGACACACGGCTTCTACTAATGTAGCTGACGCATGCATGAAACATTTCTTCTTAAAAAGTAAAGCCTGGCGATCACCATTCCTGTTGCTACTTTTCCTGTGAGAGTATTTGGTGTTGAGCAATATTTTCACACCTCCTTTCATTACATCACATACACATCCTGGAGACCGCTCAAGGTTAGGATTATCTTACTTGTATTTCCTTCTATGTGTTTAAACCAATGACATTATATCTCAATTTCCTGGGAACTTGTATACATTACACTATTTGGGGTGCTGGAGGTTCTTAGCTGAAATAAAATAAAAATAAAGAAAGAAGAAAACCTCTGAATGGGTGTTTGTTTTTTTTTCCCCCCTCTGTGTGTTGAATGAAGAGAATTCAAAACAGTGTGTCAGCGAGCCAGATTTTGCCAGATCATCATCTACTCTGAGGTCTAACCAGCTTTTTCTTTGCTGCTGCTGAGTGCTTACAGCCAGGGGCAGGCGCGCTTTGTCCTACCTGCCACTCTGGTGGCTGCTGAATGTGGTGATCACTGCGCTCCCTGTCTGCCTGCCGATGAAGCTCATTAGACCTTGAGCAGCTGCTCAAGTCCATTAACAGTCACTTAAGCAGCAGGTTGAGGAAGCTGTGCTGTGCTGAGCTAAAGGTGGGGCTGGGAACAAGAAGGCTCAGTACCAGCACCTGCCACATAGATAGATAGTCGGTGGAATGTGTTTTGCCAAAAATGTTCTATCAGGCTTAACTGCTCATTTTGCTGGCAGCTGTTACGTATTAAGTATTTAGGTAAAGTAGAGTCAATTCTACATTCTTGTTCATCCTTGAACGTGCAGGAAAATGCCATACAAATCTATGTGTATGCTTCTTGTCCTGTTTGCTCTCAGCAGATAGTTGACTGCTCCTCAGTTAGTCAGAGGGGTTAAAAGGACCCTCCTATTAAAAGCAAAGCCAAGTGAAGTGAAGTAAGCCAGCAGACCAGATGCATCTAACAACCTACACAGTTATTTCAGGACTTGAGCTTCCCAAAGGCTCTATTTTAAGACCCGGGACTTGTTTTGTTTGTTTCAAAGGAGGGTAAGAGGGTACAAAAATGCTTTATTGATGGAAAGTGGGAGCCGTTACTCCCCTCACCTCCTCTGCTCAGCAAAACTAAAAAGGAAAGCAAGCCCATTCAATTCCTAGCCAGCTCTTCAACGTGCTTACCTCAAACGGGTAGACATTATTTCCAAGTGAGAAGCAAAAGCTTTGGATCACTCTAAGTTTTCCACTATTCCCCACTTTGTGTGTGTGTGTGTGTGTGTGTGTGTGTGTGTCTTTAATTCAGATATTTGAGGAATCACCTTCAAATGGCTTTCCACACGTTAGAAAGAAAAAAAGAGAAAGCCACCTGGGATGAAATATCAGCCTCTCCTCTATGGAAACACCGGGTCCTGTGAGCTGCTTCTCCGTGGCTAATTGGGAATTACACCGTGTGCCCCGTGCTTTTCATGTTCGGAAGCACAACCAACTACACCTAGACAAGTCATTATGACATTATGACATTATCCATGTTATCAAAGAGGCTGCAAATGCGGCCAGCAGAATGGGCTTTCGGAGTGTCTCCTTAGGTCATCACTCAGCAATAAAGGGAAGATTAGGCTGAGGAAGCTCCCCCCTCCGGGGTTTCCCCCCCAGTGATGAGGTTATGCTCGGACAGCTAGTTGTCAGCGAGGTGGTGATGGCCACACCTGGCAGCGGCCACAGTGCATCCTCCTGAGCTGGGGCTGGGTCTGCGCCTGGAGAGCCGCGCTGTGCAGCGGCAGCGGCAGCAGAGGGAGCCTGGGAGCTCTGAGCAGAGGAGGAGGATAGCAGCGTCGGTGCTGCATTCATTCCCCAAAGCATCCGCCGGCGCTCTGGGAACTTCCCCGCACGCACTCCGCCCCCCGCGCTGCTCCGCACCCTCAATTGTTGCTGAGCCTGGGCGCCTGCTGGGCAACACAGCAGCTAATTTTTGCTTTCTTAGAGATAGGGATGAGAAATGAGCTGCCGGAGGAATTTGGCAACAAGGAGATGGAGAGGCAGTTTGGTGCCAGCAGCTAAGTTGTGAAATTGCTTCGGAGGCTGCCCGGGGGAGCACGATCTCATTGAAAAGAACAGACAGCGTTGCAGACCAGAGGCATTGCCTGATTGCACCTGAGTCCGGTGGTTCGGCGGGTCGCCGGGTCACAGCCTCCGCTCCTGCTCTAACTCCTTGGGGCCGAGAAAAGGGAAGGAAACTAGGAACACGAATTGCAAGTGGTATTCCTGAAAGGAAAACACATAGACTCCAAAAGAAGGGGAGGAACAGCCTAGCTGGTGTGGACACTTTTCTTTTAAAGGCGAATCCCTCAGGTATGTTCTCTCCCTTCCCGGAATGCGCTGCCTTATCTGCATGTGATTTTCTTGTGTTGTGTGTGTTTGCCTTTTCTTGCTGATTTCTTTCTTTCTTTCTTTTTCTTTTTTTTTTTTTTTTTTTTTTTTTTTTTTTTTTTTTTTTTGGTTAGCACTTTGAATCACAACCATGGGGTTCAACTAATGTAGCTGATGCATTGGTAAATGTTCACTTGTCCTGTGTTTATAATAAGGATGATTCTGTTAAGGATCACGGACTTCTGTCATTGCATTATTTTGAATGCAGAGTAATAAATGATAGCTTAGTTTCCGCTCAACTTTCGGGGGGAATATCTGTTTAGGGACCGGATAAAAGGCTGGGTTATCTCCTAATCTCGTGGGATTTTAGGGGAGAAAATTAGAGCCAAACCGAAAAAGTTCGGGGCTTTTCCGAAGGGGTTAAAAGCCATGGTGTCATAGGCTCGCTGTGTATTCCCCAAGTGTTTTTCCAGCTCAGCACTGAGTCTGGAGCAAATTGAGCTTTTCCAGAGGTTCTGCATTTTGACCCCTCCGTCAGTCCTTTAAAATGAAGATCCTGCAGATCTGCTTTCAAGAGATGAATTGCTTAAATTGTGAACTTGGCTCTGTTTTACAGTTGTTTTGTGGTTGCGAAGGAGGCAGTCTAAAAAAAAAAAATCCCTTTGCTCCAACAGCTTGAATGAACCCTAACTTCTGCAATTACATCATCGATATACTTGTATAATAAAGAGAGAGAATGATATGGCAACAATAGTGATGTTGGCTGCCTTTAGGACCTAGGCTGAGATGACAAAGCTCAAAGTCAGTTTTCCTTCTGAGGCTCTTAAAGAGAAAAAGGAAAGAGGTGGGTGGATAACACATAGAAATGAATTTTTAGAAATACTCTGCATTTCTTTAAAAAGCCAAGAAGATAAATTTGTCTCATTTTTGAATTAATAACAAATGGAGTACTTCTAAACGAATGCTATCTTTTACACTTCATACATTATTTTCATAAAGTAGGTAACATTGGTAATATATTAAACATATATGTATTGAAATTAGGTGAGCTTTACAGGAGGGGAGAAACAAGAGGAGGGAAAGTTTGCTACGTTTTTATATATGTCAAAATATTTTATAGATATGTTAAGTGTTTCACTAATACCGAGAGTTGATGCCAAAACTCTAGGACCTCGACTCTTAAATATTGTTGGACCTACTTGCTTATGACTTAAAAGCCCAGGATGCAATAGAGGCAAATAAGAAGTAATTATAATTTGTGCACACTGTAAAGTAAGTCATTACCTTGCTCTTTTAAAAGAAAAACCTTATTTTTGCCAAATGTTAGCTATCTGGAGCACTGAATTGGGCCATACAACAATATCAGGAATTTGGTGGTTTACTATACATTACTCTAACAACAACAACATCACAGTTGTTGTAAGTAACTGCAAGCAGTTTTGAGGCCAGAAGAGTGGTTTGAAAGATGAGCAGAGTCAAGTTTACATTCATTAGTAGGGTGTGGAAAACGTTGTATATTTTTCTTCTCCATTGACATCTTGTATGAGGAGGGCTTTCGTATCTGTAGATGAAAGACTATAGCAATGATACAACAGTACTTTTACTGAATCCATTAAATGATTAAATGATTGCTTTCAAACCAATAAGTAAACTGGGCTAAGATTCTTTTAAAGAATATCTGAAACACTTATACACAAAGTGCCCTTTCAAACCACAGTGGAATTCTGTTGAGAGTAATTTCAATAGAACTGTGGAGTTGGATTTGAAGGTAGATAAGCAGGTGTGGGTTTCTTTTCCAGCATTTGATTATTTGTTAGTCTTCCATAATCAAAATTTGGAATTTTCTTCCAGAAATCGTCATCACCATGTGTTTAGACAAATCTATGCCTGGGTGAACTATGAAGTAAACGTGTTATATAGCTAAAATAATTCACTTTCCATCTGCTTATTAATTACAAAGTAAACTTTTTTTTCTAGGCCATCTAACACCTTTCTATGGTTGCTAGTCTTTAAACATGAAGCAATGAAATACCAAGTGGTGCAAAAGTAGTGTTACATTGATAGAGTGTGCAAAACATGTTATTCTTATATTATTATTTATTAATTATTGTATTATTTTCCATATGAACAACTGTAAACCTACTTGTGCCCCACCCTTTTTGTGATACAGAGAACTTCTTGCTTCAGAACCCATTAATCATTAAAAACAGATGACAAGTGTGATTCCTCTTGCAAAGACAAAATTTTGTGTGTGTGTGTGTGTGTGTGTGTGTGTGTGTGTAAGGGCCAGCTTAGAAGGGAATGTTCTGCATATCTTTGTTGAATGAGGGCAAATCTGTGATTTTGAATATCAGTACACTTTTGTCATTATGTATTTTTCCCAGTGTTCCAGGCATTTTCATTTCTATTGACCCAATGCACATACCCTTTCTTGAGTTCTCTGAAGCATTATACCACCTGTACATTATGTTCCAATTTCAATAATATCTGTTCTTACTCATTCTTTTATCCTATAATTTTTACTACATAAGGACTTTTTCTGGAATGTTTGAAAAATGGCAATCACCTTCTCACTTGTGGAAAAAAAAATTCTGCTTTCCAGCTAGAAATTCTGGAAATTTCAAATACATGCCAAATTTGTTTCCAAAATGCACTTGGAAAGAAAGAATCTGCTTTCTGACTCTATTATGGTTTATACCTAATGCTACCTTATTTGAAAACATACATTTAATTTAATATCACTCAGGCACTAATGGCGAATTTAGGGAATAAAATTTGTTGGTGCTTGTTGTTACAAATAATATCTGGATCTTAAGTTGTTTTGGTTGAATGGCTAGGTTCCAATCCCTTTCCAGATTAACAAAAAGGTGGAGGGTTATTAATAGCTCTCAGTCTGTAGGTTTTGAGGATGCAGAAGACTAAGCACTCAGTTCCGTAGTCTCTATGGAGATAATGGGTGTTCCACTTGTACTCTATTAAGGCAAAGTTAGGAGGACAGATGTTATTGTGACCTCCAGACCAAAAGTCCTCCAGAGAAAAAGTAGAAATGAAGATACAAAATCCTTTTCCTTTCTCTTGTGAAAATGGTTGTGATCCAAGGGACATAAATCTTTCCCATCTCTTGCACATCCTACTTATATTGTACAGCTTGAACTCAGCATATAGAAATTGTTATAACCTTGATACAGGAAAACATTTTCTTCTTCTTACATAGGATATTTAAAATATTATGTGAAAATAAATCTGGTTAGCAAGATAGAAATTCAACATTGTAAATTGTACTCAGAGTTTTCCAGTATGAAAAAAAATGTAATCAGAGTAGTAATCAAATATTTCCTTATCTTTCTTAGACTTTTACAACCTCACCTTTGGCCTTCCTCTATTCCCAACAACCAGTCTTCAGGGGCCCAACTCCTATGTTACAGATGGCACATACTTTGTTTCTGAGCATTCTGGATCTTAAAAATCTGGGTGCAATGTGTTTGTGTGTTTTTTATAGACAAAAACTGTTTTGAGTGAAAATATTTTGCTTCATGTATTTTATAAGTTTTAATGACTTACTCTAGAAGTTACTTTTTCAGGCATATTGAACCCGAGGGAAAAGAAAGAAAACAAACAAACAAACTATCAAACAGGATGATTGTTTCTGTCTTACCAGTTGGAAGAACCCATGGTGTGGTTGGTAGGCAGGATCACTGAGGCATGTTTCTGAGAGAGGGCCACTGTTGATCTGATCATAGAAAATCTGGAGAAAGAATGGATGTGATTTGAATGACATCACTGTTAAGTGGCACATAGCTGAGAAAAACCTAAGCAATTCCTTTGTCTATCAATGAGAACTATTTAGTCAAAACTGCCAATGAAATAATGTAGAGAATTAATGCACACACTCCAAAAGGAGTCCAGTGTTTTTTGCTATCTAGTAGAAAATTACTGGAATTAGTCCAATACTGGCTGTCTCCAACTGGCTGTGTGAACATGGGTTGTCACTTTCTAAACATTGGTTTTCTCATCTGTAAAAGAATACTATTTGTTTGATGATCATGAAAAGCCCTTGTAGTTTTTAGACTCAGAAATTCTATAAAATCTACAGGATGCAGAATCTATAGGGTTGACTCAATTTGAAATGTCACTACAGAATTACTTGACTTTGATTTGCTTCTCCCAAGGCTAGTGGTTTGTAAATATCATTGAGCTGCCAGAGATGCTGGAGAAACACCATTAATCATTTTGTAAATTTTCATAAATTTGTCAACTTGTTTTCCTTTGCACAACTAGGCAATGATAAGTATTGACTGAATAATATTTCATTTTAACTGCATATTTTGTATAAGGCCCTGTATTTGTGGATCATAAAGCATTTGCTGCACTTTGATAGATGTTGAAATGCTGCCAGTTAGTTACAAGAAACAAATGGTGTTTAGGTACTTAGCCACTCACTTTATTACTCATTCAATAGAATAGTTTTAACAAATATTTTAATTCATTTTTAGAGAGAGAGGGAGAAACATTGATGTGAGACCAAAGCCTCTGAATATCAGCTGGCTCCTGAATGCCCCATCCTGGGGATTGGACCCACAACCAGGGCATTTGCCTTGACCTGGAATCGAACGATAACCTCCTGGTACATGGGTTGATGCTCAACTACATGAGCAAGAACAGTTTTTTTTTGTTTTTGTTTTTGTTTTGTTTTTTAAAATAGCGAATTATAAGACATAGCTCTTGATAAATAAACACAACAAATTACAATAACTGCATACATCAATTGCTGTCTTTCTCCATTTAGCCTTGAATTGGAGCAGTCTCTTGATACTCTCTGTCTACTCTCAGTGAGAGGATTTATATTACATTAGAGGCCAAGTGTACAAAATTCGTGCACAGAAGCTGGGGGTGTCCCTCAGCCAAGCCTGAACCCTCTCCAATCTGGGACCCCTCGAGGGATGTCTGACTGCCCGTTTAGGCCCTATCCCTCTCACAATCCAGGACTGCTGGCTCCCAACTGCTCGCCTGCCTGCTTTCCTGATTGCCCCTAAGTGCTTCTGCCTGCCAGCCTGATCACCCCCTAACCACTCCCCTGATAGCCTGATTGATGCCTAACTGCTTCCCTAGCAGCCTGCTTGCCCCTAACTGCCCTCTCCTACAGGCCTGGTCACCCCTAACTGCCCTCTCCTGCAGGCTTGGTCACCCCAAACTGCTCTCCCCTGCAGGCCTGGGTCCCCCCCAGCTGTCCTTCATTGCAGGCCTGGTCACCCCCAACTTCCCTCCTCTGCAGGCTTGATTGCCCCCAACTGCTCTCCCTTGTCCCTCTCAACTGCCCTCCCCTGCTGGCCATTTTGTGGCAGCCATATTGTGTACACATGTGGGCGGCCACCTTTGACCACAGGGGGGCAACCATCTTGTATGTTGGAGTGATGGTCAATTTGCTTATTACTCATTTATTAGATAGGATACAGACCTGGTGCACAGGTGGGGACTGGCTGGTTTTCCCTGAAGGGTGTCCTAGATCAGGGTGTGGTTTCCCTTGAGGCATTGGGTGGCCTGGGCTAGGGGCCTGTGGTGGTTTTCAGGCAGGCCATGTCCCCAGATGACCCAAGTGGAGGCCCTGGTATCTGGGATTTATTTATCTTCTATAATTGAAACTTTGTAGCCTTTAATGGAGGCCTGGGCCTGCCAGGGTGTGCAGAAAGCTTAGCTTCTTCATTACCAAGGAAACCCAAGCATCCTGCTCTCTCTGTGGCCGCAGCCATCTTGGTTAGATTAATTTGCATACTCACTCCTGATTGGGTGGTGGGTGTGGCTGGTAGGTGTAGCAGAGTGATAGTTAATTTGCATATTGCTGTTTTATTAGATAGGATAATAAAACCCTAATATGCAAATCAACCTAATGGTGGAAGGGCTAGTTGCTATGATGCCCACTGACCACCAGGGGCAGACGCTCAAAACAGGAACTGCCCCCTGGTGGTCAGTGCACTCCCACAGGGGACCACCACTCAGCCAGAAAGGGTTCATGGCTGGCAAGCACAATGGCCTTGGTGGGAGCCTCTCCTGCCTATACTGCAGGTGGGTGATGAAGAGTGAGGAGTCCCGGACTGTGAGAGTAATGTCCTCTTGCTAGCTTAGGGTGTGGGCCTAAGCCGGCAAGCAGACATCCCCCTAGGGGTCCCAGACTGGGAAAGGGAGCAGGCCAGGTTGAGAGACCTCCCCCAGTGCACAAAATTTCATGCACTGGGCCTCTAGTTCTCAGATAAGAGGCAATGTGGCTGATTATATAGGTGCTTTCACCTGTAGTTTTTCCAAATGAAGGAAAAATTCCCAAAAAGGGGAATGAGGAGTCTAAACAAAATCTTCCCTAAGTTTCTTGGCTAAACTTGAAGTCTCTAAATTTCTTAATAACGATGTTAAGAGGAGGGAATGTCCATTAGTTGGGACAATATAGATCAACTGTAGAATCTATTGAGAGAAAACTTAAGCTTGGCCTTTAAGTTTTTCTTGTGAGTGTCTAGATTTTATATTATCTTCCTCTTAAGACACTTGAAACTAAAAGACTTCATTAATATCTCTCATAGTTGGCTCCAGTTGTCTGCCCTGTAGGCCCTACCCACAGATATTACTTGCTGATTGTTGTGTATAGAATATGAAGTTTCCTTCCATGAGACTGGAGAGGATGTTTCTTAGAATGCAGAAAATTTAAAAAGTCCATCGGATGTGACACAAATTTCAAGTTTCAAATTTAATTACAATTTTGAAAATTATAGAAGCACCAAAAAAGTAATTGTCAAAGTACTTACAGTTTCTGAATGTCTGTTTTTCAATTATTTCTCAGTTAATGCATGTTTTATTGTGAACCCAATCTCTTAGTCCGGTTATCTAAAATTCCTATCATACAGATGATTTATTCACTGCTTAATACCAGATAAAAATATACCACAAAGTAAGGCCTATTCATATTTTAATGCAAAACATTTGTTACTATATATGTCTGTGAATATTAATGAGTGGTAAAACCAAGCAATGTGAACTCTAATGGAGAGATACTGTGAACTCCTATTTATCAGAAATTCAAAAATTCTTATGCAATTAACTAATTTGTGGCAACAACTTTCACAATAAATATTTATGGGCGATGATACTACTTACAGATTAAGTTAAGATGCCATTTTCTATCTGTACTATTGTATAATATCATTATATTCATTATAATGGCATGGCAGATTCTCAACATTTCCGTTTAGAGCTTTCGGCATTATAAACTATTAAATTGTGTTTAGTATAATTGGTCATTATTCACTACTTTCTAATTATTTGAAATTGATAAGTAGGTATTTTAGAGAAATGGGTGTTTTTTATTTAGTAAAATAACCATGTTAGTGATGAGGGATGGCTGCCTGGGTAATTAGAATTCTATTGATTTGGTATGGGAAGTAGTATAAATGAGCTTTTGAAAGTAAGTTAACTTCTATATGGATTGATGATTAGCCCTGAAATATTCTGACCCAAGATCACAGCCCTGGATCCCAACACATAATTTTGCAAGAGGAAAACAATTGCTCATAAAGAGAAATAGAACAGCAAGTACTGTTTTTGCAAAATCCATCTCTGTTTCCAGAAAAGAAATTCAAAGACAGCATCTAATGAAAGGAAACTAGAGCATCAAGTCTATGCTTGAAAGAAAGTACACTTTTTATATTTCTGAGTACTGGCACGTTTATCCGAATTACACTGTGCTTAGATTATTGCTGACATTAGTCTGAGGGTCTGGAGGACTCAGCAGGTGGCTAGAGAAGAGGGTGGGGCAGGGGTGTCATAGACAACAGAAGAAATCCAAGCTTGGGCTTGAATCAGGTCACAAATTTACATTTCAGAAATCCCAGCACACCAAGGTGACGGTGTTTACATTCTCTACTTCACTGTACACCTTAGGCTACCTGAGGGACATCTCTTGCTCCTCCTTTCTGATGGAGAGGTGTATACCCTGCCTCTTGAGCTGCTGCCTTTGTCCTAATTAGACCAGCTAGAAAACACTTGGAGTCCAAGGGATTCCTTCTGGGTTAATTACAGGGCTGTGAGCTGCTTTGCAGGAGAAGCAAAGCAAGTTCAATTTCAGACAAGATGGTTCTGTGTACTTTAATGTGTGATGACCTGTGCAGAGGCCAAAAGGCTGGGCTTTGCTGCTGCCTCTCTTCCACCATCTAGTCTGCTCTGAATTCCCCGTGCCTGTACCTGTCTTCTCTTCACTAGATGGTGAGCTTCTTGAGGGCAAGGTGGTGCCATTGTTCTCTGAACTGCAAACCTGTAGTTTATTACTTGCAGAGTAAGAAATAACAACAACAACAAAACAAAACAAAACAAAACATAAAGCAAAACCTCTGGAGAATTAAAATGATTCTGACGGGATACACAATTTTAAAACAGTTTCCTGTGTTTGACATTATTACTAACAAAAGGTAGTGCTTAAAAGAGTTTTTCTTCATGTGTTAAAGGAAAAGAGTGAGATAGATTTTGATGATTGGCCAGAGAGAATATTTCAGGCAGAGGAAACACTTGTGGGTAAAAGGAAATAACCAGTTTTTGCGAGTGGAGAACAACAAAGTGTTTTTGCAGATGTTTAAGATGACTTTGGGTACTTCGCAAAGCTCAACAAAAGAAAAGTGAAAATGACTAAAAAGAGGACCTGCCACCAAAAGCTTTTATATTTATTTGGGGGAGAAAAAACATGAACACAAATTATTATACAAAGAATGAATTAAAGGAGGGGGTTTGTCAAATTAGTGAATGTGGACTAAATATGAACGACAAATGGAAGGAATGAATTATAAGATTCAGATTGCAACAGTGGTAGTCTGGTGAGGAGGCAGTAAAAGTACATTTAATTCATGCAAAGAGGTAAAGAGATGTCTTGGGTTAGAGCAGAGACTATATGGTGAGGATTAGGGCGATAGATAGGTCTGATAGACACCAAGTCACTTTTTGGTGGAAATGGTTAGAAAGAAAGTACTCTTATTTATTGAAATATCTTGTTTAAAAAACTCTCCCTGTTCATTCTGATCTTACAGATGGAACAGAATATTGCTATTTTTTGTTTGGGTTTATTTGTTTTTGAGACTGTTGGTGTTTTGCTCACCATTGTATTCTCCCAAACTTAGTGCAGGTAACAATACTTAGCTGGTGATCAATAAATATTTGTTGGGTGAATGAGTAAAGTGCTGATAACTCCATAATATGATTATTTTTAAAAAACTTTTGAATTTAAATTTTAATTATTTTGATTTTTCTTGGATATATCTTTCACTTCTTTATCTTTACTAGTAATCTATTCTGTGTAGAATACCATGAAGATATGGAGATTAAAAAAAATTGCCTTTCAAAGGAGGGGCTCATAACCTTATAAGGGAGAGAAGCCAGACACAGATGCCATGCTTGGTGTGAATAAAACATAGAGCAAATTGAGCTCTTTCCCTAATGCCAACATATTGTTTAATATTTTGGAATTTGTTAGATAAATAGCCCCCATTCAAATTGTGATTACATGTTTCTCATCTGAACATTATGGCTCAATTTGCATTTATTAATGAAGGCAGGGTCATGCAACCTCAATTACAATCTTGGAAAGTTGTCAACAAATTCTGATGAATAAGTACTATGTAATTGTTGAGAAAACTAGCAGTCTTTCTTGGTTTCTTCCTAAAATAATAGAATTTGGGAATAAAAATGAGAACAAATATTATTTAGTCTAAACAATTCCCAAACATACCAAAAATCATTAAGTGAGACAGAAAAAGTGACCAAGGAGCAGACCAGGTTGTTGGGAACCACATTTATTTACTTCACAGACTTTGTATTTTAGGGCAAAGCATTTCTATATTTTTCAGTTCCTAGGTTCAGACCAGCCAACTGAAAGCTCCATTGGACAACTAGAAAAATGTTTGATTATTCTAAACTCCATATTTGAATACAGCTGGCAGATGGAGAATCTGCCTTGGAAATGAAATTTCTAATAAAGATTCAGCAAGAATGATTTCTCAAGTTCTGTACAAAAGAGGGTTTTTTCAGTAGAAGATTTACTACATTTTATTTATCATATTCAATAGTATACTTAAGTGGATAATCAGGCAGTTTAAATTCAAAGTATATTCTCTCTGCCATATGTATGCATTTCCCGCCCCCCGCCCCCCCCCCCCCATTTTACTGGTTACCTGAATAATTAGTGATGTAAGGTGAAGTCTTTGGAGTTTCATATCTTGCATTCAGATGTAGATATTACCACTTCCTAGAACGGTGGTGTTAAGGAAGGTGCTTACTTGTGCCAGGCCACAATATTTTCCTCTCTGACAGGAATATTATAGTAAATTTTTAGAGGAACAAAGCAAGCAAATATTGAATGGCAACTATAATTATTTTTTTTTTTGTTAACCATTAGCTGTCTCTGCTACTTGTGATATATTGTGAAAATAAAGGTTATATATTGTGTAGACCTGGAGTTACATAGTCTGAAAGTCAAAACTAGAGCATATCAAAGACAGTATGGAAAAATTGTGAGCTGGTATTTGTGGCAACCAGAAACCAAGACCACCTCAGTGGAGGGCCCTTCCCAGAGGTGAACTCCGGATTGAGTACCTTGGTCCTGTAGGTATCACATCTTGACATCCACAAGTCTGCCCTGTATGCCATTCAAACCCACTTGTTTTATGTGGCAAGCTAAGGCCATCTGGGATAGCTCGCTGGTCTCTTACATGAAGAAGGTTACTGGCAGGAACTAGAGCCCTTGTAATTGTAGCTGCTCTCCAGACCACAACATGTCAGATATCCTAAACCTCCCATATCAGGTATCCCTGGGGTGACCAAGATTATCATTTCTGAATGAGCCCCTAGTCATTTGCTATTTTTATCCATTTACTACAAAATTAGGAAAAGGTTTATGAAGAATTTTCTCAGTGGCTTATCTGGGTGCTAAACATATTTCTCCTTGTCCCTATAGTGTAAGTCCAGTCCTACATTCTACTAATAATCAGTCATTTTTTCCTGCTGTAAGTCTAAAGTGACCAGATGATAAGTCTATCTTAAGGTTTCATGATACTTTTATTATGTGTCTTCATAGAAGCAGTTCCCCCCATGGAAACCAGGAGCTCACTGCCGCAATCCACTTCTGTGTATTAATCCCCATGGTCTAAGATGAAATTATGTGGGTAGGGAAGGCAAATTAATACCTGAAATTGTGTTGGTCCAGTTAGAATGAAGTACTGCCCTTTCCAGAGTAAAAGTGCAATGTAATCAATTGCTACATGTAATCTAGTTGCTTGTATATTTTCTTGAAATATGTTGTTGTCATACGTGTTCAGCATTGGTCTCTATTGCTGTCAGGTTGGCCATTCAGCAGTGGCTGTGCCTTGATCAGCTGTGGTGAATAGGAGCCCATGCATACTCTCCATCTCAACCACAACTGGTCAACCTATTCTGTTTACGTGGTTATTTATTGCTACTTCCTTGAGGATGCTTTCTGGTGAGCCTCAATATGCAAACAGAAAGTTTCACCTTTTGTGCCCTTTCATACTGCTTCTTCTCTAACTCTCTTTGATGCTGATTTTCTAATTTTTCTATTTATGGGCTCCTAATAGGTTAGACAAGCAATTCGCCATTGTTCATGAGTCCACATGCATTCTTACCATGGGCCACTTCTCTGTCCACACAAGTGCATGCCAAGATAACCTGTCTCAAATTCTGTGCATTGGGAGGATTTTACTTTACTGCTGGGTTTCAGTGACATGTTGAGTGGGACTGTGTATCATAGTCCATTTTAATGTACACTCACATATTGAGACACCCACATACTGAGATAAGTTGTCCAGACTATAAATCACTAAGTTTAGACTTCTTCCTTCTTCCCTTAGCTGTTCATAAGGGATATATTTGACTCCCCCAAAACCTAGTTGTTTTGTAGTTGTTCTCCAGGACTCCCTGCAGATACTCAAGTCCTCTAAGTAAAATGGCATAATGCATGCCATCAGCCTTCCACATTCATAACATCCCAATCATGAATCCAAAACAGCACAAGAATTTATTGAAAAATATCCTCATATAGGTGGACCCACACAGTTCAAACCTGAGTTGTTCAGTTGTTCAAAGATCAACTGTACATCCCCCCTCCTACCTCTGTGTGTGTATGTCTCTCTTCTCATACTTATACACACACACATGCACACACACACACACACACACACACACACACACACACACAGAGGGAAAGACACTGCTGCAATTGTAATGGATGACAAAGGTCTAGGCCACATCCTCATGCAGCTTACCTGTTCCCTGTGATCCTGTCCATGCCTGATAGTCCCAGCTATACCATTTCCAATGTACAGTGGATTACTATTGGGTTTATCCAATGTCACTATTTGATGGGTTGGACAGAACTGAACTCATGATAGGTAGTTCTGGCCACATGGTTAGTGGCTGCCACGTATTCAAGTTCTCTGTATATATTCAAATCCAATTGCAGTCTGAGAAATATTTTTTGAATAGATACTAGGTTTCCACTTCAGATACCTCCCCATTTATCTAGCATCGACATAATTCAGTTCATAAGTACTTTCTTGTTGGTGCATATATGTTGGTGGTATCTATCCAAAAAATAGGGGTCCACATTTGATTCCCCTATTGTAGCTCACCATAAATTCCACAAGGTGACTACTTAGCACAGATATCTCTGTTCACAGAGTGTGAACTATATCAGCCTTTTGGATCACATGCATATGGGTCAGAATAGCATTTTCACATATGGAGTATATGATTTCTGAACTTGAAAGGAAACCACACTTTGGATGTGAGAGGCAATGATTTACTTTTTACTTTGGAGGTGATACTGAGGTATTCTCTAGACTACTTAACCCTAAAAGGCTTAAGTTGCCTCATTGTTGCCACATCATGGTAATTGTACCCAGCTTTTTTCTGATAGTTAAATGATACCTAACGTTTTAGTTGTTTTGGTATCCTATTATTTCCCTTGTTATTAGAGCCTGGCTCTATAGCATCTCTGACTTATAGAGGATAGTCACCACTGAGATGACCAATGATGTCATCGAGAAACTTACATTACTTATCAGGTTGGTAAATGATATGCCCTTTCATGGAACATTTTCAGCTGGTGAGTTTTATGGTTTTATATAGTATTTCCACTCTATCACAACTATACTTCTCTGAGACTTATGACATCTTTCTCTGTTATTTGCCAAACTATTTATACTAAGTGCAGGCTATTGTTTTTTCCAAGCTTCAAAGAACCAAAATAGCTTTGTGTTAATAGTGTCTTCTATGGTCAGGTGTTAAATTCAGTATCATAGGAGTATGCTTCTATAGCAATAAATTCTTCCCTAATTTAGTTTATATACCTCCCCATTGATTTAGCATCCACAGAATTCAGTTGATAAGTACTTTCTAAGTTCCTGTTGGTGCATATATGTTGGTGGGATCTTATATTTTCTTCAACATACAGTCGCTTTCCTCCCTTAACAGACCTTATATTTACTCAGCTACAATATGTTGTGACTTTGCTCTTATTGTTCTGGAGGCCCATGGGGACATTTGTGGTAGATCTTGATGAAGAATGCATAGCTTTTCTTGCAAGTCAGAGACTTCTGTATTGTCTTCAAATGAGGGTAGCATACTAATCACTAGAAGGAGAAGCAAGTCATGTTTGCACTCTAGGATTCCAGGAAGCTGATGATTCAAGAATTCTAAATGATTCTGGCCAGCATGGCTCAGTGGAAGAGCATCAGTTCATAAGTAGCAGACACTTATGAACCAGGAGGTCACAGTTGGATTTTAGTCAAGGCACATGCCAGGGTTGTGGGCTCGATCCCCAGTGTGGGGCATGCAGAAGATAGCCAATCAATGATTTCCTCTCATCATTGATGTTTATATCTCTCTCTCCTTCTCCCTTCCTCTCTTAAATCAATAAAAATATATTTTTTAAAAGTCCTAAGTCAATTAACCTACATGTCCTCATCCCATAACTCAAAGTCCTATTTTTTTTCTATTAAGGCCTGATCTTAGCATAGCCATCCTACCTACATTGAGGAATCTTCTCTGGAGCTTTGCCTCTCTTATAATTAACTAGAGGCCTAGTGCACAAAATTTGTGCACAGGCTGGGGCATGTGTGTCCCAGCCCAGCCTGCACCCTCTCCAATCTGGGATCCCCCTCACAATCCTGAACTGCTGGCTCCAAACTGCTCGCCTGCCTACCTGCCTGATTGCCCCTAACTGCTTCTGCCTGCCAGCCTGATCACCCCCTAACCACTCCCCTGCCAGCATGATTGATATCTAGCTGCTTCCCTGCTGGCCCAATTGCCCCTAACTGCCCTCCCCTGCCAGCCTGGTCACCCCTAACTGTCCTCCCCTGCAGGCCTGGTTGCCCCCAACTACCCTCCCCTGCTGACCTGGTCACCCCTAACTGCCCTCTCTAACTAGCCTGGTCACCCCTAACTGTTCTCCCCTGCCAGCCTGTTTGCCCCAAACTGCCCTTCCCTGCAGGCCTGGTTGCCCCCAAGTGTCCTCTCCTGAAAGTCTTGTTCCTCCCAACTTCCCTCTCTTGTAGGCCTGATCCCCTCCAACTGCCCTCCCCTGCAGGCCTGGTTGCCCTCTCCTGCCAGCCTGGTCACCCCCAACTGCCCTCCCCTGCAGGCCTGGTCCCTCCCAACTCCCCTCCCCTGCAGGCCTGATCGCCCCCAACTGTTCTTCTTTGCAAGTCTGGTTGTCCTCAACTGCCCTCCACTGCCAGCCCAGTTACCCCTAACTGACCTCCCCTGTGGGCCTGATCACCCTCAACTGCCCTCCTCTGCAAGCCTCGTCCCTCCCAACTTCCCTCCCCTGCTGCCTGATTGCCCACAACTGCCCTCCCATGCTGGCCATCTTGTGTCCACATGGGGGCGCCCATCTTTGACCACATGGGGTTGGCCATCTTGTGTGTTGGAGTGATGGTCAATTTGCAAATTACCTCTTTATTATATAGGATTCCTGGGGCTGGTGCTTAGCTTTTCCTGCATTTGTTGCAAAAGGTGAAAATTTATTTAAATGATGGCATGGCTTTCCAATTGTCTTTACACTAAGCCATAAATTGGTGATTTATCACTCTTAGCCTTTTGTTCTTAGTCTTTTGTTGTCTTTGTTTATTACATCAAAAGATTCCAGAAACAGCTATTCTATTCCAAAATGCTAATCACTTCCTCTCCTCAACCTATCAAATAACATGGGACATTGTATGCATGAATTCATTCCTTTACACTGGTATTCCTCCCAGTCTATCAGTAGTGCATATTTTAGCAGTTGGACTGCTACAGTACACACAGGCTATCCAATTTTCCACATAGTGTCAGTGATTAGGTTCTCATTGCTAGCCCAAGAGGGAGGACCCAGATAAAATATCTCAATTTGGAGTCATTTCCTCAGTGCTCCCTTGACACCAACTTTCTTAAGTCATTTTCCTTGGGAAACAGACTATGAAACAAATATATATGCATAGAATTTCTTTTGGATTGGGTAGAGGGGGGAGCTGAAATGCAATGTATTTGCAACAGAAGCCTCAGCCAATCTTACAGAAAACTCTGATGCAGGGATGGCCCTGTATTAAATCAACAGAGAATTTGAACACCTACTGTATCAATTAGTGCTAGGCTTTTGAGCACTTATCAATTACTCAATTAATTTGGGCTGCCCCAGAGGAGGGGGATAACCCTTTGGCCACAGAGCATTCTCAGACAAACTCAACTATGCATCTATGGCAACAAATACAGATGGAGAGATGAGTGGCTTTTATTCCTGAAGGGGGTATCTGTGTGGCACTTACAGTTATGCCACACAAGATATTTCCATTGATTCTGAGGGAAGACTTGGATGGGAGGCTGAAGTGTAAACATTTGGAGTGGAGGCTGAGGGTAGATTCGAATGGGAGGTTAGTGTTGAAATTACATTGGTCTTAATTAAGGGTATACAGAATGTGTATGCTTCTGGGGTACCCGCTTATGTTGTTCTTATTCCTATGGCACAGAAGTATATTTAGAGGGCTTATTCACTGATTACTTTTTAAAGACATTTTAAATGTTTTTAAAAATTAGCAGATGGTGTCAAAAATAGTTGATCTCATTTTCCACAGCATTCTTCTGCATCTTTGTTTTCTAACTGTCATTAAAACCTAAGTAAAGGGTCTGGGCTGAGTTAGGATCAAGAGAGACAAACACAGGTACAACCAGAGCTTGAATCTTAGAGCTTACCTTCTTTTGTGACAAGGGGCTTTGGGAAACTTGAATTTAGATACATAGACATTACATATGTTTACCTCTGTGGTTACTTAGAGATATACACATTTTTGTGTATCCTTCTTAATTTCTTTTTTATTTCAATTATAATAGCACCTAGACTTTCCATTGATCAGGTTACCAAATACATTTGTTGTGATTTGATGCCCTTTGAGGTAAGAACTGGCTGATGCTAAGCATGTTCAGTTTTAAGTTGAAGAGACTTTACACGTATAATTTAGTATTCCACAATAAAATACAAGAATTTTTAAAGAACTAACTGAATTTGCACAGGGGACATATATTAACTATCATTATATAGAATGGGATATATCTTTGCTGAACAAGTTAAAATATGTATTGCTATTAGGCATTTTAAAATGATTACTTTATGGAATTTCTTTAAAAGCACCCTGTGATTTAGGAAAAGGATGAACTTGCAGCTCTATTTAGCGAGACATTAATTTTAATTTTTAGCTGTAAGTATCACATCCATTTTGCTTGCAAGCTTTGAAGCATGAGTAATTGGCTTTCACTCAAGAGTTAGAATCAAGGGAAGTTCCATTGTGTGAGGAGAAGTGCACTGGAAACTCTAATGGAAAGGAAGGGGGGGATACTAATTATGTAAGCATCTGAGTTTTGGTCCATTGCGATGCTGCACAAAATTTATTGAAGTTTTAAATTCTTGCTTTTACTACCGAACAAAGACACATCTAGAGTTGTGCATAATCAGTGAGGTGAGAACAGCTAGGAAGTCATTTTCATAATCAAGTGCAAATGTCTGTGGTGAGGATTAAGTGATATTATTTTTTAATGAATATAATATAATGATTGGGATATTTTAGGACCTATATGAAATGTTTAATTTTTGTTTGAATTTTCTTTTCTAAAAGAAGGTAATGACCTGAGGTGAACATTGATGAGGGCCTGAACTAAAATGGAGGCCATGGGAATGGAAAGGAGGTATAGGGATGGGAGAAACTGTAAAGTTAAGGCCTGTAGGTAAGTTTGGGGCAAAACAATAGAGGAATTAGTAGTGAAACTGGAGTTCCCATTTGTATAAATAAGAACATGTTGGCTTTGTTACTAAGTACTATCTGAGAAAGTTAGAGTGTCATGTAATGAAGATGAATTTGAAATACTGAATTTGAGATGATAATGATTTTTCAGATAAAGCCGGTCAAATCATTAATAGGAATTAATACAAAAAAAAACCAAAAAAACCAAAAAAACCCAGAAGCTATGGAAATTTATCGATTTTGTAGTTAAAAGAAAGGGGAGTAAAAGAAGGTGAGAAGAGGAAGAGAGGCCAGTGGAGGGTGTTGCTAGGACTTGTTTCTAAAGAAAAACACTTACTTAGACTGATATCTCACTTAATTAGACAAAACTAATACTGGTCCCACATCTAGGCCTAAACAGCAATCAGAAACAAAGTGGTCTGCTTCCTCTATGCTCATATTTTTTCTCATTCTGCTTTTCACCATTTGTCTGCACTCTTTTATTTTATTTTATTTTATTTTATTTTATTTTATTTTATTTTATTTTATTTTTATGTCTTTCCACTGCTAAATTTTTACCAAGTTTAAAAGTTGGCTGTTCTGGTCAGAACTTTATGTTGCTCTGTTGTCAAAATTCCTGTTTCAACTTACAATTCCCAAGAAAGAAAACGTCATTGGCCCAGTTTTTATGATATGACCACTCTAGTCAAAATAACTGTGTCCGGAGAGAGACTCAGGCAGGCCCTGCTGTCACAGAGGTATATGGAAATATTTAAAGACAGACAATATGGCTAATGGTTTCTGATGCAGTCGGCAGGATGGGGAAGATTAAGACATTAGACAAATATTATCCATATCTCAGAAAAGATACATTTTAGGAGACTGCTGGGCTTGGAGAAAGGGCAGACAGCAGGCCTCCTCTATGCTTTGGAAGCGTCAGTTGGAAGGTGCAGTGGCCTGAGAAGGTGACAACATTGAAGGAAGGCTGAAGGCTGTGCTGTTGGTTTGTTTGTCATTTACAATAAGGTAAGATGTGAACATGCTTATTGCTTAGGTTGGATGGACCCTTTAGAGAGAAAGGAACTTAAGATGTGATCAAGAGAAGATATAATTTCTGGAGCATTATCTTAAAGGGGATTCAGTTAAGATCACAGGAGGATATATGACCCCTGGAAAGAAGAGATTCTAAAACAAAGAACATTAAAATGAATACCTTTCTGAATTCCAATTGCATGACAGGGGACCTCTAGACAACTTCAGTCTGTCCCAGACAAGGAGGCTTTTCTGCGTCAGAGGATTTCCAAACAGATAGGAGAATTGCGGCTTGGCCTTTTGGATGAAGCTGAAGGTCTAAAGAAGCTGTGTTCCCTACTATATTGTCTTTCTGCTTAGACCTATGAGTGCATTGTTCAACACTTCTTATGTGTTCTGCATGTTCTGAAATTGCACTAAATTCAGCAACTAAAGAAGACCTAATTTTTATACAAACAAGTAAACCAGTTTCCACCATTCCAGGATATTGCTTCTTCATGTGCTATTTCCATTATCAAAGTACATGTTCCATTTTTCATTTTATATTATTTCACTGGAATAAGATTTGTGAACAGTGAAATGGAGATATCTCAAATTTATAATTAGAAGAATTTATAAATGAAAATATATCTACTACCCCAATTAAGATATAGAACATTTCTATCACCCCAAAATGTTTTTCTTCAAATCAGTCCCCACCCTTCATATGCAACAACTTTTCAGATTTCTATTATCATAGCTTAGTCCTGACTTGAATATAAACAGATCATAGAATATTTACTCTTTTGTGTCTGACTTCTTTTGCTCTATATAATACTTTCAAGATTCACGAGTAATAGTGGCTCATTCTTCTTTATGCTGGTTAGTTTTCCATTATTTTAATTTATGTATCCATTCTCTTATTGATGGATATTTTCCTACTTTCAAAATATTATTAATAAAGTGTCCATGGAAATTCTCATACAAGTTTGTTTGAAAACAATATGCCTTGTTTTTTCTTGGGTACACACTTAGGAATGCAATTGCTGGGTCATAGTGTAAATGAAGGTTTACCTTTATAAGAAATTGCCAAAAGCTTCTAAAGTGATTATATTCTTTTACATTGTCCTTTGTACTGTATGAAATTTTAGTTGCTCCACAGCCTCTCCAGCATTTGGTGTAGCCAGTATTTTTATATTTTTAGTTACTTTTGCCTATATGAAATGGTATCTCATTTTGTTTTTTAATTTGTATTTTCTTGTAATTAAAATAATGTTGTAGAACACATTTTCACGTGGTTATTGGTCAGTTAGAAGTTAGTCTGAAGTTACCACTAATTATTAACCCATTGTGTTGCTTTTAAGGATGTGCTCTTGGCCTTAGGGTTCATTTTGAGGCAGGTAGAAATAATAAAACTGGGCAAAATGAGATAGCAGCACCTAATCATCTGTGACGCATACTTTGTGAACACATTTTTATTGAGACACTGAAAGTACAGAGCTCTTTAGATTTCATTAATTAGGTGTGTGGACATCTAATCAATGTACCAATTTGCCAGCAATATTCACAATTTCTTGTTATAGATTTATTTAGTGTAATGGACCCTGAAGCCAGTTAGTTTGGGTTGCAGTTCTTGCTACATCACTTCCCACCTATGTGGCGTGGGGCTTAGTTACTTAGGTTCTGTTTCTTCATCTGTAAAATGGGGATCAATAACAGTACCTACTGCAGAGATTACTGTCAAACATTAATGTAATAGTATATACAGAGCATTCAAGAAAGTATCTGGCATGTAATAGACAAAAAAAGAAAAACATGTGCAAAGACTATCTGATGAATAGTTTAGAAGAATAATTAAGGTATAAATATCATGGTTCAGATAATAAGGACAGGAAAAAAGAAGAAGCTGACTTGAGTAGTTAAATTTTCATGTAAACGTTTAGTTTTGATCTATCCTCAGTGGTTGAAACCAGATTAACAGGGGACATTCTAAGCTGAGTGAAGAACAAGTATAAAAGAAACCACAGAAATAAGCTTAGTGGATCCGTCCAAAGTACAGGATATGCAATAGTGCTTAGTAGGAGTTTAAAAAAAAAAAAGGAAAATGACATTTAAGGAAGGTTAGATGGAAATCAGTCCATGGGATGGTTTTTGGAATGGTAGAAAATATTATTTTACGAGACCAGTAAGCTATTGTAATATTAAAGGTCTAACTAAAGTAAGGAGAATGTAAATTATTAAAATGGCCCTACCTAGTTCGGCTCAGTGGATAGAACATCAAACTGAGGACTGAAGAGTCCTGGGTTCAATTCTGATCAAGGGCACATGCTGGGGTTGTGGGCTTGATCCCTAGCAGGGACATGTAGAAGGTAGCCAATCAATGATTCTCTCTCATCATTGATATTTCTATTTCTCTCTTCCTTTCCCATCCTCTCTGAAATCAATAAAATATACACATATATTTTAAAAAATCATTATAGTGAAGAAACCAAGCTTTAAAGTCAGGCGATACCAGCAACTACTTGAGCATCTAAGGGACTCACTGTCTATAACCATAACTGGAGATAATACATTTGCAAGGTTACCATGAAGATCATATAACTTTACGCACAAAAAATACTTTGTAGATTCCAAAGTACTAGTAGAAGTATTAGTACTAGGTGTCATTGTTTACTACTAAATCAAAGAGCAGCAATGGAAGTGAATAACAAATACAGATGGGCTGCAGTTGAATGAAGATCTATCTTAATTCTAGAGATATTCAGGAAAGGAATGGAGGCAGAGAGAACAGCTTGAAAAAAGGCACATTTGTGAGGCAACTCTGTGGTAATCAGGAAACTGTGACTTCCTCAATGTGGCTGGGACAGATGTGCCAGTGGGAGTGATAGGAAATGAGTCTCCTAAGACAGGTAGTATTGTAAGTGGAATAATTTTTATATTTTAAGAAAATACTCATTTTCTGTATTCCTGAAACCCAAGTAATTTATTTTTTTATTTTATTTTAAAAATATATATATTTTATTGATTTTTTACAGAAAGGAAGAGAGAGGAATAGAGAATTAGAAACATCGATGAGAGAGAATCATTGATCAGTTGCCTCCTGCACACCCCTACTGGGGATGTGCCCACAACCAAGGTACATGCCCTTGACCCGTAATCGAGCCTGGGACCTTTCAGTCCACAGGCTGACACTCTATCCACTGAGCCAAACCAGTTTCGGCAATTTTTTTCTTTTAATAATATATTTTAATTATTTTTTTAAGAGGGAGAGAGGGAGAGAGGGAGAGAGGGAGGGAGAGGGGGAGAGAGAGAGAGAGAGAGAGAGAGAGAGAGAGAGAGAGAGAGTGTGTGTGTTTTGTTGCTTCACTTATTTATGCATCCATTAGTTGCTTCTTGACCAGGGATTGAACCTGCAACTTCAGCTGCACACCAGGGCAATCTCTAACCAATTGAGCTACTCAGCCAGGGCTATATAATTTTATTTACTAATATAACCCCAATAAATTCAATAAAAATGAAAATATATTAATTTTAGAGAGATCAATTTGAGTGAAGGACCAAATTAGAGCTAGGAATACCACATAAGATACATTTGTAATAGTCCAGATATGAAATGATGGAGTTCATAACTAAGGCATTACTAATGGGATGAGATAATATCAATTGGATATAGATATGGGATAGATTATATAAATCTAGAATATACCCAGGAATGAGTCCTGGGTATAAGTCTTGAGTAAGCGGATATTTATTATGATATTAATTTAGATGAATAACTAAGAAAAAATGACTGGGTTTGAATGGAGTTTAATTTGGGGCAAGCAAGTGAAGATATTTAGTAAGTGACAATTGTTTTAACTTTTAAAAATGAGTTTGGATATAAGTTTACATCTGTGAAACCATCAGTATAGTCTATGCCATAAACATATCTATTATCCCCAAAAGTTTCTTCCTATCTTTCCTTCTTGCTTTATTATTATTTTCTGACATGAATACTTAACATGAAATCTGCCCTCTTAGCAAAACCTTTAAGTATACAATACAGTCTCATTAACTACAGTATCTATGCTGTACAGTAAGGTTCTAGGATTTATGCATCTTGCATAACTGAAACTTTGTGCCCTTTGGGCCAATTCTTCAGCAAATAATTCTCGAGTGCTTATTATGCATGCTGGGTTCAGGATGTTTAAAATAGGACAAGTCATAATTGTTACTCTTAAAGAGGACATAGTTCAGCAGGTGGAGACAGAAGTGAGATTATACTACAGAATTCTAATAGCTTATGAGCTAGGTTGTGGGCCAGTGTGGCAAAGAGAGACAAAAGCTCAGTTTGGGTGGTTGGTGAAGTCTGCACAGGACTAATGATTTTGGAGTTTAAACACAATTTTTACAGACAGAATTGCTGGCATGAGTGATAGTCTAGGTAGAGGGAACAGAAAAGGTACTGAGGTGTGAAAGAGCATGGAGCCCTTAGTGAATAACAAGTCACTGTATGTGATTGGAATGTAGAACAAGGGAATTAGTATGGGTAAATGTGGATACATGCCCTGGGGTTCATGTTTTCTGAACCAGGATTTCAATTTGGGTTGAATTTTTCTGCTCAATTTTTCTCAACAATTATTTTGTAAAGTAATAGTTCTGAACTAATAATAAAAGTCAGAAAGTCTAGATAATTTCATGAAAATATCATAAGCATTAACAAAATTACTGCTTTCATTTAAACAAAAAGCGGGTGTTTGTTTTCAGGTCTGGGGATCCAGGAGCTTGGACTGAGTGCTTAGTAAATAGAACAATTTATTCTACCAATTGATTTTAAAGTAATTTATTTACCATCCTACTTCTTAACTTTCCAAAGTCTTTTCTCCACATGGAGAGGTCATATGGGGTATAATAAATACTATTCTAAATTTCATTCAGGAGTCAATTACTTGACATTTTTATTAGTAGAAAACAGATTCAGGCTTATACGTATAAGGAACAGCAAATTGTTTCAGACAAGAGGAGCTGAGGAGCTGGTTTCTGACAACTTATGAAAGCAGACCTGGACTTCTTTAGAGTCACTCTGTTTCTCTCCTTCATCTTTTTGCTTCCCTTTCTCATTCCATAGCCCCGCCTCTCCTGAAGCTGGGCTCCTGCCAGAGCAGGCTTTCTCTACGTCCCTGCAGAGCCCCAGTGAAGAGAAATGGCAGGTTTCCAAGTGAAGGGAGCTGGTAACGAGTCAGTTGACTCCTAAAACAATATGTAGTTCATTGTGTAACTTTAAAGAATTAAATAGATTATTTTTCTACCCACATATGTAGTCCAATGTCAGTACAGGCTTTTGGCTGCTACCATTATTCTGTGATCTATTTCAACAATAAAACAGTAAGTTAAATTTAACAACATTTTATTTGAATGAAATCACATACAAATCACACTGCTAGTGAACTGGAAAAATTCATATAAATCTTCTTCTCCTCTTCCACCTCCTCTTCTTCCTTCTTTTCTTCCTCCTCCTCCTTCTTCTTTATCCATCCAATTCTTGATTCTCTGTAGGATCATTTTATCTGTGGCACAGTTTCTTTTTGTGATTTGATAACCTATGGCTATTTCTGGTGCTAACCCTGGGGATGAGTCTCCTGCCATCTGCCACAGGGCTGCACTGGGTGATTAGCATTGCTCTGCTCTCAAGTCCCGTCCTTTCAAAACTTGGATGTACTATCTGCATTTTCAAATATATTTTCCCAATTGGATTTATTGTTGTTATAATACCTCATTTGATATAACCTTCTATTTCTTTTCAACCATTATATGTCATTGACAAATTTGATGGCTATAAAAGATGTATTTTCTCTTAGTATTTACTTTAGCATATAACATATGTCTTACTTGGATTACTTTAATCATTATTTAAGAAATTCTGAATCATTGAATGCCTAGAAAAGTAAAAGATTACTTGAATAAGAAAAGGTCTTATATATATATATATATATATATATATATATATATATATATGGATAATATTAATTTGATTAATTTTAAATATCTGGGATAGGGTGTATACATTTAAATTTAAATGCTTATGTGTTTCTAAGTAAATGCAATCTAGGAAATAAAATAATGGGGAAATGACAATATCATGAAGTTAATATAGCTTTTAAATTTGTTATCTTATACAAACCTTTGTAAATTATCATTATCTTTTATTACCATTTCAATTGTGTCTGTCCATAGATTATTTATTTATTTAGTTTTATATATTTTATTGATTTTTTACAGAGAGGAAAGGAGAGGGATAGAGATTTAGAAACATCGATGAGAGAGAATCATCGATCAGCTGCCTCTTGCACACCTCCTACTGGGGATGTGCCCCCAACCCAGGTACATGCCCTTGACCGGAATCGAACCCAGGACCTTTCAGTTTGCGGGCTGACACTCTATCCACGGAGCCAAACCAGTTTTGGCTGCCCATAGATAATTTAGGAAAAAATATAATTTAAACATAGATATGGTTACTGATTTGCTTTGTAGTTGTTTTAAAAGCAACTGTGTATTGAAATTAATATATTACCCTGCTCTCTCTGCAATTTTCTTACCAATTTTATGTATCTTGAATACTTTTGAAAATGTTAGAAATGGGATAAGTCTAGAATTAAATTCTGATACTCACTTTTACGTTGCTTTCTTTTAGACAGTACTTGAAGTCACATGGAAATGAGAGCAACTGATGAAACCCCTTCTCCAGGAGAGAATGTCTTCCATAAATGGAACTTGGCTTCGGTTTTCACAGGACATTGACCTTGTGGCAGAGCCACGCTGCCCTTCCTGCTATTTTCAATGATTCAGAGAACGTCTGAACAGTGATGCTTGCCTTGGGTTTACAGTTTTTCATCCTGACACCTTGTTTATGTTTTTGGAGTAGAGAAGCTTGCACTAATTGCTCTCCATGGTGGCTAATCTTTTCAAGAGCCTGATTTTACCTTACATACATAAGCTTTGCAAAGGAATGTTTACAAGGAAATTGGGGAATACAAACAAAAAAAAAGAGAATCGTGAGCAGAAAAGAGATCAAGACTTTCCTACTGCTGGCCACACCAAAACCCCCAAACTTTCTAATACCTTGAAAAGTACCGTAAAGAAGATTGCCAAGTGTTCATCTACTCGCAACTTATCCACTGAAGAAGACGAAGCTAACAGAGAATTTTCTCTCTCACCAACATTCAGTTACCGAGTAGCTATTGCCAATGGCCTGCAAAAAAATATTAATGTAACCAACAGTGATAATGAAGATCTGCTTCAAGAGTTATCTTCAATTGAGAGTTCCTACTCAGAATCACTCAATGAACTAAGGAGTAGTGCAGAAAACCAGCCACAGTCAACACTCATGATGCCAGTGAAACGCAATAGAAAGAGTTCAAGCAGCCTGGCTCCTTCCGAGGGCAGCTCTGATGGGGAACGCACTCTGCATAGCTTAAAACTAGGAGCTTTACGTAAACTGCGGAAATGGAAAAAGAGTCAAGACTGTGTCTCCTCAGATTCAGAGTTGAGCACAATGAAGAAAACCTGGGGAATAAGAAGCAAATCTTTGGACAGATCTGCCCGAAACCCAAAGGCAAATGCCTTGGAGCCAGGATTCAGTTCCTCTGGGTGTATTAGTCAAACACATGATGTCATGGAAATGATCTTTAAGGAACTTCAGGGAATAAGTCAGATTGAGACAGAACTTTCTGAGCTACGTGGGCATGTCAATGCTCTCAAGCACTCCATCGATGAGATCTCCAGCAGTGTGGAGGTTGTACAAAGTGAAATTGAACAGCTACGTACAGGGTTTGTCCAGTCTCGGAGGGAAACCAGAGACATCCATGATTACATTAAGCACTTAGGTCACACGGGTGGCAAGGCGAGCCTGAGATTTCTAAATGTGCCCGAAGAGAGATGTGAATACGTCGAAGTGGTGGTGTACCAAATTCTAATAGATAAAATGGGCTTTTCAGATGCAACAAATGCTATTAAAATTGAATTTGCTCAGAGAATAGGACACCAAAGGGACTGCCCAAATGCAAAGCCTCGGCCCATACTGGTGTACTTTGAAACTTCTAAGCAAAGGGATTTGGTCTTAAAAAAATCATATAAACTCAAAGGAACAGGTATTGGAATCTCAACAGACATTCTTACTCATGACATCAGAGAAAGAAAAGAGAAAGGGATACCATCTTCCCAGACCTATGAGAGCATGGATATAAAGTTGTCTACTCCAGAGCCCCAAATCAAGAAGAATAATTGGAGGCTACCAGATGACAGTGATGGAGAGCTGGAATCTGAACTCAATCGAAACAGCTATGCTGTGCTTTCCAAGTCAGAGTTTCCAACAAAGGGAAGTGTTTCCAAGCCAAGTTCAAAATCACACAATGCTAGAGCCAAAAATAAAACTGCTAGTAGCAGCAAAATTTCAAATAAATCAGATTATGATAAAATGTCCTCACAATTGCCAGAACCAGGTACCTTGGAAAAACAAACTACGACCCATTATGGAGATGCAACTCCCCTCTGGCATTCACAGAGTGATTTTTTTACCGCAAAGCTTAGTCGCTCTGAGTCAGACTTTTCCAGACTGTGTCAATCTTACTCTGAGGACTTTTCAGACAATCAGTTTTTCACTAGAACGAATGGAAGTTCCCTCTTGTCATCTTCAGACCGGGAACTTTGGCAAAGGAAACAGGAGGGCACGCCTACCTTGTATGACAGGCCTCAGGACTCACTTTTGGATGGGGCTGTGCAGGGTGTCCAGGGGAACACAGAAACTGTGGATAGCGGAATGAGCAATGGCATGGTTTGTGCATCTGGAGACCGAAGTCATTACAGCGACTCCCAGCTTTCTTTACATGAGGATCTTTCTCCATGGAAGGAATGGAATCAAGTGGAACAAGGAGCTGATTTAGGTTTGGATTCATCCACTCAGGAAGCTTTTGACTATGACACAAACAGTCTATCTGACCAACAACTAGATGTTTACAATAAAGACCAAGAAGACTCGGGGAAGTGCCATAGTGACCTTCAGGATGACTCTGAGAGCTATGATTTAACCCAAGATGACAACTCATCTCCATGCCCTGGACTGGATAACGAACCACAAGGCCAGTGGGTTGGCCAATATGATTCTTATCAGGAAGCCAATTCTAACGATTTGTACCCAAATCAAAGCCAGTTGTCCATCATGTACCGAAGTCAAAGTGAATTGCAAAGTGATGATTCAGAGGATGCCCCACCCAAATCTTGGCATAGTCGATTAAGCATTGACCTTTCTGATAAGGCTTTCAGCTTCCCAAAATTTGGATCTACACTGCAGCGGGCTAAATCAGCCTTGGAGGTGGTATGGAACAAAAGCACACAGAGTCTCAGTGGGTATGAGGACAGTGGCTCTTCCTTAATGGGGAGATTTCGGACATTGTCACAATCAACTGCAAATGAATCAAGTACCACCCTGGACTCTGATGTTTACACAGAACCTTATTATTATAAAGCGGAAGATGAGGAGGACTATAGTGAATCAGCAGCAGATAATGAAACAGATTATGTTGAGGTGATAGGACAAGTTCTTGCCAAGCTAGAAAACAGGACTAGTATTACTGAAATAGATGAGCCAATGCAGGAATACGATCACTCTTCTTATGAAACACCTTATGAAACCCCACAAGATGAGGGATATGATGGGCAGGCAGATGATGTGGTTAGTGAAGGAGGGTTGGAACCCTTAAATGAAACATTACCTGAAATGGAAATAAAAGAAGATGAAAACCAAAACATTCCCGAACAGCCTGTGGAAATCACAAAGCCAAAGAGAATCCGTCCCTCTTTCAAAGAAGCAGCTTTAAAAGCCTATAAGATGCAAATGGCAGAATTGGAAGAGAAGATCCTGGCTGGAGGTACTCATGTTTCAATGATACATGATGAGCTAATTGTGTTTTAACATTGGGTGGTGCATTTTTAGAGCATGTTTATTCGTGGGAGAAAAATTTATTGCAAGGAACGTGAATGTTTATTCTGGTAAGGATTTTATTTTACTCAGACTGCTCCTCCAACAAGTTTGGATTGATGATTTGAAATCAAGATGTTTCAAAACAGGTCATACTGAAATAAACCCTGCACTCTGTAGATCAATATTTCTCTGCCAGGGTTATATATAAACCTCATGTCATATTAACCAGCTCTGAGGCAACAGTTATCATGGAAAGGCTGATTTAAATAAAAGAGCAACCTGGGGTCTATTCCTTGGCGCTGTTAGGTTTATAGTGTTGGGGAGAAAGGTATAGATAATCTTAAATAATTAGGAAGGAGGGACTACCTCATCTACCATTCCTTGTGTCATCCACTCTACACTGTGGGGGCTGCCAGTAGGAAGAGCTGGGTCTGCACAGCCAACCTTACCCAGTGCCATGGAAGACCATAGCCCCCCTTACTATGGATGGATGCAGCTGAGAGAGTGCAGTAGGGCCAAAACCCTAGGCCAGTGGTCTGCAAACTGCACTCCTGAGCTGTGGTTTGCCTCTCTGTTGACTAATGAGTTTGCCAACCACTGCCCGAGGCTATGCTTGAGTGCTCACAGTTCACTCCACTACTCAGGAAGGTGGCAGAGTCAAGAAGTTTTCCCCTAAAGAGTAGAGCAGAAATCTCTTGCCCATTATGGATATGAAAGGAGTTCCTTACCTAACATTTTACTTGATTTTTGTGGGGGAACAATTTCAGATCATACTCTTTGGAAAACTAGCTGCATATAAATAAATAATATGTTGACTTTTAAATTCTCAACCAAAATTTATCTTCACTTACCTTAATCCCTTACCATTTATTTTGTTTGCATGCTTATCATTTTATATCTTTGGGATAGTTTCATTCAGTATATCTCAATTTAATGAATTATATATTGTTAATATTTTCCTTGGTCATAGCATTATCTTTAATTAAAATACTCAGCATAATATTTCATAAAGGTACATATTTATGTAATATTTATATTTATGTTACTTGCTATTATGAAATAATAATTTCTGCAGCCAGTAACTGATTATGGTTTCTTTGTTTTGACCAAAGTTGGGATCAGAAACTATTCAAAACTGGCCATTTTCTGTTGGATATGGGTGGGCTGTTGAATAATCAGAGACCTTTATGGTTAAACTGTTGTGGGTGCTAAAACAACTGAAATAATGACTTGAGTTCTCCTTTCTAAAAATCTGTCTATATAAAACTGCACATTCCATGTCATTTATTTAAAGAAACCATAAGTCAAGGGGATCTTGGGTGCATCGACTGTTTGTTTGTTTTTTTGTTTGTTTGTTTGTTTGTTTGTTTTTTGAAGGTAGAGTTCTATATTAAAAACTGATTTGAAAATTCAAAGTAGTCAATATTTTGGAAAGTTTTTATTGGAATAATGTCTATTTTATTTCAGAGTGACTTAAAAAGTTAGGCATTCTTATTACTAAAACTTAGTTGACAGTTTCTTATTACTAAAACTTAGTTGACAGCAGTTTGACATTGTATTTTACCTTCTGTAGATTAGAAAAGTCTAATCAAAGGTTTAAGACTAAGCAATGTTTGTGTGTGTGTATATGTGTATGGGTGTGTCTATTGTGATGCAATCTATGCATTTGTTAATGCTAATTAGTTAAGGTGTCTGAAATGTTAGGCAATAGTATAAACACAACAAGACTATGATTAAGAAAAAATGGATCTTCATCCACTTTTTAAAAAATTTCAAATTATCAAACCTCTGCAAAGTGTTGCTGGTAATGACCCTTCTCATCAACTAGCTAACAGTCCTCGTCACCCACTGGCACTTATGCTTAGAAAACACAAATGCCCTGGTTATCCACATACCAGTAGCTTAAGAATCCTAAAATAGATTAAAAATATATATATTTTGCTATTTACATGACATACTAGGCCTGGTTACAGAAAATGCAGACCCCCTCTGTCTTGGGGCTTCATTTTTTATTCTGTGAGCCACTTTTGAATGGAATCTATTGGATATCATCTATCCTAGAGGAAATCTGATACACATCTTTAAGTCACTCTCTGGATGCTTGAAAGGCACCAGATTGACTACCCAGGAGGCTGCAGTAGCCTAGATTCTAAAGGCCATCTTTTCTCCCCTTGACACCAGTCAGGCAGTCGTCCCCCTCCTGTGCCACCAATATGCCTCATGGAAGGGCAGCCAAAACAGGGCATTTTTCAGTTCTCTTCCTTGCTCAGAGCACCCCAATGAGGTGCCAATTGTCATGATAGGTTTTGTGCCCATTGCCATCTGCTTACTGGGCTTTGGATAAATGTCAACGTATTTTTTCTCTCCATGACCATCCAGTCACCATTTGCTAGCAAAGCTGCTTTTCTCCACTACTAACCTGGCGAGATGGACCACTTTTAACAGCATGGGATGCTGATAGCTTTAGGGGATTAAGTGCATAGATTTGAGTTATTTATTTTGACTTTTATCTACAGGGTCCTGATACAGAGGAATTTTAAAGACCTCCATGTTTATATACAGCGATATTTGGCACTGGTGTTTCTGAGGAACATTACATGCTGCTTGTGTGAAAAGAGACTTAGAGTGTTTGTAGCCAGAGACTCACAGAGGTCATAGTCTTCCCTTATGGCCAGAACCTGCTGAGTGGTACCTTTTGTGAGGCTGGCCTGCACTCCACACCATGGTGGTTACTATTTGATTCCCACCTCCAGCCCTGCACCACTTATCAACTGGAATGAACTGTTGTGCTCACTGAATTCCCATATACCTGCTCCTGATGGCATAGCTTTCTACCTATGCACGATAATTTATGCACATTTCTTATTTGTTTTTGTTTGTTTGTTGTTTGTTTGTTTTTTTACTTGACTCTAATCAAGAGGAAGAGTCTTATCTTCTTCATCCTTTCAGATGCCCTGTGCCTAGACTAATGCTTTATCCCGAGATGGCACTGAGATAATCAAGGGACACAGGGTACTAAGTAAAAGATACAAGCTTCAAAGTCAAAGGCAAATCTAAGCTGTGTCCTTAATTGGTAAGACTATGACTTTATGTCTTTTGAGAGTTCAGAAGTATGGTTAGAGAGAAAAGCTCATTACTGATTAGTATTGGAGACCAGGGGTTTTCTAAGCAGTTTGTATGTTTTATTATTTTACTTACAACACCACTGTGAATTTGATCCCATTATTTTCATTTTGCTCATGAGTAAACTGAGATGCTACAAACTTATGTAACTTAATGTCATACAGCTAGTAATGGGTGGATCTAGAATTAAATGGATAATTATTTTGGTTATTTCAAGCAGCCATATGCTTATTCACTTGAAATGCTATTTTATTCATGTTCTAAAGTGGGGAAACATGATTAAAGATGGAAGGTACCATGAACCCTGAGGTTTATTTCAACTAAAAGATTTTCATGAGAAATTAATTAATACTAGTAGTATGAAAAGCACTGAGGTTTTGATATGAAATAGTTAATTCTCATTTTTTCTACTTCAAGTCCTTGATTCATCTTATAAAGTAAGACTGGTAGAGTTGTACAGCTAGCTACTTGAAGGATGATCTATTTGAAGTAAACATTTCCAGCAATAGAACAAAAACTTTGTTTTGTCTAAATTGTCATTTGTGGGCTTCTGTAGATTCTGAAAAGAACTATGACATCAGCAATTGGCATAACTACTAATATTTTTATTATGGTGTACATTTTGTTTTCTGAATAGTTATAAAACTTGTGGAACTATCTTGGTTCCTAATAAACCATGAGCTTCAATGTAAACATTTTTCCTGCAATTGATATTTAGACTAGTGGTTCTCAGTCTGCGAGATTCATCTAAGGAGCTTTAGGTTGCAGAGTGATTTTTGTCCCCATAGTGATGGTGTGAAATTACAAATGATTAGGGTTCTGTCACTGAACATTTTGATTCTGCAATGGTCATGTAATAGAGCCATTTTTATTTATTAATTGTAAATAAAATAACCACAACCATCACATATATACAAATTTAAAAAAAACACCTTAATACAAAATGCTAAAAATTAAAAGTGGAAGTAAAATAGCTCATCCAGTTCTTCAGAGAAAGATAATTTGTTCCAGACTATATGTATAAATACCTATATTCTCCTTTTAATATAAGTGGTATTAACCTGTCATGCATTCATGTTGTTTTGAAATATGTTTTTTAAATATGTACTTAAAAGATCTCATTTTATTGCCCACTATATTTTTAATGACACATATTTCTACTATATAGTTATTGCATAATTTAATAGTATAGTCTCATATCATTGAACAGTTAAATTTCTTACAAACTCATACACAATACAATCTTTAAGAAAATGAGATAGTATATATATGGAAGATATATTCCTAGGTGTAGAATTACTGGGTCAATGAATTTAATCCAATTTAGGAGAGTTAGGAACTCATGAATTCTAGGTCAATTCCAAGTACTTTATATCATAGCACCTTTCATGAATGCAAATTTACATTTAGGTATATGATTCTTTGATTATTATAAATCTCTGTTACTATACTAGATTGCAAAGTCAATGAGTGAATTTTTCATTCTATTGCTATTATAATACCAGAGCCTGCCCAGGCATCTGTTATAGAGTAAATCTTTGTTAGAGTTGTTGAATAGATAAAAATTGCTAGCCTCCTCTCTAAAGGGCTATCTGGTTCCATATAAGGTAGAGAACGTTTAGAATCCAAATAACTATAGTTTTATTTCTTTAAATTTAAAGAACATTTTTATTATATATTGTGATACAGTACAATAAGTACAACATAATTGAAAATGAAACATGACACCCCCCTTTGGCTCAATTAATCACATCTATAAGAAGGCTAGCTATTCTTTCTATGATGGTATAATCTACATATCTCCAAAAACCTAGTCGAATTTATTAAGAAGAATACATATTTTAACTAAATGTTTAGGCTTTGGTGGTCCAAATCTATCAAACTCTAGAATATATTTGAGTCTCACCTTCAAAGCATTCAGGTCAGAATTGATGGAGTTTGTACCATATTTGAAAAATGTGTGTAAATTGAAAATTTTAGAAATCACCTATTTTAGAAGTTCTCAGAGATTCTGCTATATGAACCACTGAACGCTTTACTTTGCCTATAAATAAATCCTCATCATCCAACATATTCCAAATTTTATATTTTTTTGCATATTTGAAGTTTGCATTATTATTATTATTATTATTATTATTATTATTATTATTATTGGAGGTCTGGTGCATGAAAATTCATGCATCGGAATGGGGAGTCCCTCAGCCCAGCCTGCCCCCTCCTTCACAGTCCAGGAGCCTTTAGGGGCAGGAGGCTACCTGGTGATCAGGGGAGGCAAGGCCCCCATCACATCTCTGCTGCTGTTACTGCCAGCAGCACAAGCCTTGGCCAACTCTGTTTACCTGAGCCTCAGGCAGCCCTGGGTGGCTGGGGGTCTAAGAGGGACTAGGTGCAGCCATCTTTAAGGGTGGGGCAGTTAATTAGAATATCCCCTCCTTATTGGCTGTGGGTACTGCCATCATTGCAAGGTCAATTAGCCTATTCTTTCTTTATTAGATAGAATATCTTTCTTCAAAGCTAACATAGCAGTACTAATAATGGTAGAAGGCAGCCCATTTGTAAAATTTTCCATGCAAATGAAGCATGTAGCCATAAATTTTTGGCTTAGACTTGTTTGCTTCTATGTACTCTAGAATTTTCTACAATATGAAAGGATTGTCATGGTTTTTGAAAGAATCTGTGACTAGAAAGGAGACCTGTGAGGGCTGAAGTAGCTGAGGGCCCCTTGAAGCAGCAGAAACAGCTAGTGTCTTACTTCTTGATAAGAATACAGCCCAAATGGCCCAAGGGCATAATTCTCCTAGAGGATAGGGTTGAGATTCAAAGAACATGTGGGTCTAGTAATCAGTTGAGAGGGGAGACAGATACTGGGGTGTGCATACAAGGTGAGTTGCAAGGTGATCCAAAGGTGATAAAGTATACCCTGGTGTGAAATTCAACTAAGGGAAAGGATGAGAAATCAACATATTTAAGGATTTCCTATCAGATCCAGATCTAGAAAATTAGGTACATATTTAAGCCTCACTATCATCTTGGGAAGAAGGTAATATTAGCTCCACTTTACAAACGAGGCAGCTGAGTCCCAGAGGCCAAGGCAGATCTAAGTTCACGCAGCTAATAAGAGTATTGATGGACTCTGATAAACATCTGACACAATCCATAGTTTGCTGCTGTCTCTATGACATCAAGTCTTGTCATGAAAGGACATGGCTCATGCATTTAAGCATATGAGTAAGTTGTGCTTTCAAGGTCAGCCAGTTTTGTGTTAGCAGCTGTAGTAAGTATTAGTCCTATCTAATAAAAGGATAATATGCAAATTGACCATCACTCCAACATACAAGATGGCCTCCCCCATGTAGTCAAAGATGGAAGTCCCCAAGTGGACACAGATGGCCTCCACAAAATGGCCAGCAGGGGAGAGCAGTTAGGGGCAACCAGACAGGGAAGAGAGAGCAGATAGGGGTGACTGGGCCAACAGGGGAGGGCAGTTGGGGGGACCAGGCCTGCAGGGGAGGGCATTTGGGAGGGACAAGGCCTGCAGAGGAAGGCAATTGGGAGGACACCAGTCCTACAGGGGAGGGCAGTTACGGGAGACCAGGCTGGCAAGGGAGTGCAGTTAGGGGTGACCAGGCCAGCTGGGGAGGGCAGTTGGGGGCAATCGGGCCAGCAGGGGAGCAATAAGGTGTAGATCAGGCTGGCAGGGGAGTGGTTAGGGGGTGATCAGGCTGGCAGGCAGAAGCAGTTAGGAGGAATCAGACAGGCAGGTGAGCGGTTGAGACCCAGCAGTCCTGGATTGTGAGAGGAATGCCCAACTGCCCATATAGGTGAGATCTGGCGTAAATGGGCATTTGGACATTCCTCAAGGGATCCCAGATTGCAGACAGTGCAGGCTGGGCTGAGGGACACCCCCTACCCCTGTGCATGAATTTTGTGCACCGGGCCCCTAGTCTCTTATAACACAAACTCATAGTTTGGGATATACCTGAGAGAATATTTCAGACTACAGATAAGCAGTAAGTTGCTTCCAGGAAGGCTTTTTTTTTTTTTTTTTTTTTTTTTTAAATAAAGTTTTAAAATATATTTTATTAATTTTTTACAGAGAGAAAGAGAGAGAGGGATAGACAGTTAGAAACATCAATGAGAGAGAATCATCGATCAGCTGCCTCCTGCACACCCCCTCATTAGGGATGTGCCCGCAACCAAGGTACATGGCCTTGTCCGGAATTAAACCTGGTACCTTTCAGTCCACAGGTCAATGCTCTATCCACTGAGCCAAACCGGCCTTGGCTCAGGAAGGCTTTTTGCTGAAAGGAACTTGGTTACATGGCTAAGGACTAGGGAAGGCTCTAAACATCCCAGAATAAGAATTGTTAGAAGGAAAGCGAATCCCAGAGGGATTGAGGTACTGGACAGGTCGTCAAGAGAGGGTCCTAGTTACCTGAACTGGGCTTCAAGGTCAGGAATGAATCTCTAGTTCAGGTAAAAAAAAAAAAAAAAAGCCTGATTGTTCCACTGGCATCCAAGGACTGAGCCCAATATGCAGGCTGGATGACATGATGTTGAGTTCCAGTTTGCTGGAATTGACTAACCATAAATAGAACTATTCCCCAAGCTGTTATTAACCGAGGCCAGAGATTTTTAACCCGTTTCATCTCGTGGCACATATAAACTATCACTAAAATTCTGCCGCACACCAAAAAATATATGTTTTACCAATTTTACATAGAAGGGTATAATTTTGATTACTTCACAAAGGATAGCTATTGTGTTGCCTATTGTCATTTTTTTTCCTTTTCATTTGTAATCTAAGGGAAAAGAGGTCAGTGCCCCTCATTAAATAGTTAGATATTTCATGTTTTTAAAATTCTTATGGCACACCAGTTGAAAATCACTGACTTAGGCTGTCCCCATAGATTATAAAATCAGAGAGAACTAAATGCCTGAATAGCTTCCTCATGGGTTTGCTTTCTTTCTTTCTTTCTTTCTTTCTTTCTTTCTTTCTTTCTTTCTTTCTTTCTTTCTTTCTTTCTTTTTCTTTCTTTCCTTCCTTCCTTCCTTCCTTCCTTCCTTCCTTCCTTCCTTCCTTCCTTCCTTCCTTTCTTTCTTTCTTCCTTTCATCTTCTTTCTTCCTCCTCAGCTAAAGTTATGTTTTTACTGATTTTAGATAAAGAGAAAGGGAGAGCAAGAGAGAGAGAAATATTGATGTGAGAGGCAAATATGGATCAGCTACCTCCTGCACATGCCCCAAGTGGGGACTAAACCCACAACCTAATCATGTGCCCTGACTGGGAATCAAATCTGAAACCCTCTGGTGCATGGGAAGATGCTTCAACCAACTGAGCTCCCCAACCAGGGCATCCTGTGGCTTATTTCAACCTATAGCACACTTTTTCCCCCTTCTCCTTTCATTTAGGGAAAGTGTGCTATGAGATTTTGTCAACTATCTCATTCATCAAACTTGGTTCATCCTGACTCTTAGGTACTTTCTAAAATAAAAGAAATACTCACAGAATAAAAATGGCTAACATTCGTCATATTCAAACAACTGTGATGTAACTCTGTAGGCAATCTTAAAGGCTCTCAAAGATACTTTGCACAATGTCATTTTATTTGAGTAAATGTATCTCTGCCCATCTCCTTCAACCATCTTCACTGCCTTCAACTTCTTTCTCACTTTTTTCCCAATTCAACCATTATTACTTCTTTAAAAAGGATAGTCCTTATTTTGAAGTATAGAATTTAATGTTTGCCTAGGCATTTTGTTTATGTAGCATTGACACAACACATACAGTTTGTTCAGAACCTTGTAAGTAGGTAGCTGAATAATGAGCAACATTTAGTGAGACCTTCATTAAGTGCCAGAAACTATTTTAAATATTTTACACTATATTAAGTCATATAATTCTCACAATAATTCTATTATTTTCATTTTCTAGATGAGAAATAGAGACACAGTAATTTACCCATGGGAGAAAAATAACAAAACAAAAACATGCCAGGAAGTGGCAGAACTAGGATTCAGAAATAGGCATTTTATTCCTAGATTCCATGTGCTTACTCACTGCAGCCTACTTTAAGATTTCAGAAATTAAATGTTGACATTTAATTTATAAAATGGAGACCTGAGTTGGCAAAATGCTTACTTACTGACAGTACCAATTTGAAAGCAGAGCTACAATTTCAAGCTGTAGATAATTTTCCAAAATTATAAACCAGCACTCAAGCTACCAGACCATTCTCTCATTTTACATGATCTTTCTACAAGCAATATGATTACCCAGGTATCATCGTTGTGTAACGTGATAAAATAAATTGTTGACTGTATATAATAGTGGTGACAAGAAGTGACAGCTTGTATATGATCTTATTTCCCAAAGATGTAGGTTAAGCTTCCTCTTTTTCTAATGCCTCTTCTGATGCTTAGTGATGTCTTATGGAAAGCTCTTGGTTTTAGTTTTCTATTTCTGTTTTCCAGTGATTTTAGTTAAAGACACACACAATCTTACAGATGTTCACATATACAGAAAATGTGAATTCACTTGATTAACAGAGTGGTATTTTACTACATGAGGGAAAACAATAGAAAATCTCCATTTTAATAATCCATTTGCATTTCATAACACATAAAGCAATTTTAATATTTTTAAAAGTTAACTATATATATACTTAATACTCATAAAACATCAATGAGATAGACTATTACCAACCTCCCCATGTTTATGTTCCCTCAAAGTAATTAATAGTAGTTACATAGGTTGTAAAAGTAGCAAGTGATGGGACCAACTATCAGCCCAAGGACTTGTAAATCCTACTTTGGTAGTCTTTGCACAACTACATGTCTTAGCAACTTGCTCACATTTATACTTTTCTCCTGGACATTCAAACACCTGGGCTATAATACAAACTTCTGGGGCTGTGTCAAGAGGATATTTCTACTGATTTCTAAAGTTAGTGGTTCTCAGATGTTAGACTATATGGTAATCACCAGGGAGTAATTATTAAAAATACGAATTCCAGAATTCAATGTCTAGTTGATTCCAAGGCAGGATGACCCATGGATATCCCATTAAGGAAAGCTTACTAGTTACTAATAGATCTTAAGTGCTATTTTTCCTTCACTCTTTCTGGAGTGATTTCATTTGCTCAATTGGCTTGAGTTACCATCTGTGTTACTGATTATCCCAAATCAGGCACTTTGGGTTAACTGTTTCTTCCGCAAACATAGTCTATTATATACATTTTTTATTTCAGTCATTAATTCACTCACTTGTTTACTGGTTCTTCAGTAAATATCTAATTGCCTTGGCTAAGCATCTGGGATATAGCAGTGCCAAATCTTATTTGCTCTATTTAAGTGGTCGGCAAACTGCAGCTCTGTTGGCTAATGAGTTTGCCAACCACTGCTCTATGTCTTTGTTAAGTGGGTGAGTTTAATTTAAATTATAAAAATTACACAGATATGATTTTGAACTTTGATAACTGCTATATAGAAGTAAATACAAAGTGTTAAGAAAGCATATTATGGTTTGGAGGTCAGAGATGACTTCCCTGAAGGAATGAATGACATTTAACCTGAGTTTTGAAGAATGAATATAGTGAAGTTAGCTAAGAGGAAGGAAAAGGAGCATTCTAGGCATGGACCAGAGTCCTAGGCAGAAAGTGACATAACATATTTGAGGAACTTAAAGCCTGGTGTGGCTGGAGTACATCAAACACAACAGAGGATGCTGTGAGGCAAATCTGGTGCAATTTTCAGAGGCCAGATTTTTCTGATACTGTGGATCACTTGGGGATTGTTTCCCCCCACCCCCACCCCCCAAGTAACCATGGAAAGTCATGTGCCAACTAGGATATCCTTGAGGTCTCAAACTCATCATGCCTAACACTGACCTCTGTTCTTCCCCTGTATCCTAATCCTGTTTCTCCTCCTGGGTTTTCTATCTCCATAAGTGGCATCACTATCCATGCCATGCACCTGTTTGTCCAGGTCACAGAGTCACCCTTCTTGGTTCCTTTCTGGTCACACTGTAGTGGATATTTGTCCCCCCCTCCCTTATTTTTTTTGGTTGCTCAGCATCTGAATTCCTTTCTTATTGGTGATCCTGAGTTTGTGAGCCCTTGGAGGGATGGAATGCTGGCTGCAGAATCCCGAGGGAGCTGGGAGTTCCTTTTCTCCACCCCTGACAGTCGTGGCTTGAGTAATTTAATAATTACTCCCCCATGATTATCATAGACTGAGCTGATTAAAAGCTTCTGCCCAGGACTTTGAATTTGTATCAATAATTTAACAAGACCAATAATTTTAATTCCCACTTCTCTCTCTCAAATATAGCAAATTTTCTCACTCTTCGTTGTCTCTACCATAATTCTAGTAACAACCATTTCTTGCCTGGACTATTGATAGAAATTCCTAACTAGTCTTCATTTTCTTTGCCCTGCTCCCACACTTATCTTTCTACCAATCTGTCATCTCTCTCTATTTAGAGATTCATACAAATGTGTAAAACTGAAAATATATATATTTGTAATACTTTAAGGAAGAGCTCCAACCAAGCAGAGTCTTGTGTTAGAAATGCTTTATTTCCTTGCTGCCACCCTCACTAGGCTGAAAATTCCTGGGAGTCAGTACCTAGGATGCCCTGTACCCTGGCATCTCCCCTAGTGCCATCAGTGACCAGCAATGGAGCAGCTGAGCATAGTGGTTAAGAGCATGGGCTCTGGAGTTGGCCTACTAGTTGTAAGATCTTTAGCAATCTCTTTATGATAAAATAAAATAAATAAAAGTAAGATAGCTTTTCAGTCAAGCAAGTACATCGGGAGTCAACCTTCCTAAAAAGCATTAAGACTTCTTCCTTGGATCTCAACCTATTTCTGAAAAATGTGAGCCAGATGGCAAATGCTATAATTCCATAGCTATATATTTCTTAACTGAACTAAAATAACCAGCCAGAATTCACTTGGGGAAATGACCAATTATGTGATTATTTTTGTGGTTTGAATCCTTGAAAGAATTTGGGCACAGGCAGCTTGGCACAAGCTGCTCTATATTGTATGCATTAATAGCCACATTTATTGATGTTTTCATGAAACACACAAAATCACGCAGCTGCCTGAACTCTCTGGCTTGTTAACTCCGTTACCTTGGGGTGTTTTCAACATGGAGACCCAAGTAAGTCCATCAGCATTCATTGATTGCTAGCAGTGTGGTGAGCACAAGATTACGACCGTGGAACGGAGAAAACAAAAGATGCAAAGACATGAATCCTTTCACTAAGAGGGTGACAGTCTGGTTCAATTCAAAGTTATTTCTTGAGCTAAGCATTGTGAGAGACAATTGTCGTTTATAACCAAAGATAATCATTATTCAGTTATTCACTGAACAACATTTATTAGCACTTATCTAGATATATAGTTCTGTTAAGGACATCTCAGTTATAATTAGAGGACACAGAAAAGATAATTTATTACAAGATAGCTAACACCAATTTCTACTTAATTATTAATTATTTATTATTTCATTCATAGCTATAATTATTGCTCTTAATAAGCTTAGAAGATAAAATGGTGCATAGCATTAATAATAATAAGTAACATTTATTTCACCCCAAGGACATGACAGAGGTAAGTGCTTTGCATGCCATTTTCAACAGAAGCTTTGAGAGGTGCAGAACTTGTCTCTGGAGCTCTGGGTTACCCTCCTGAGCTGTCCTCCTGCTGCAGCTGCAGGGTGGTGGGCCCCAGCATGGGAGCTCAGCCTCCTTTTTCACCGACAGCCTCCCCCCTCAATTGGGAACCTTCATTCTTTGAGATTTCTACCTCCTAATCCCCTCATGTTTAGGGGTTCCCCTCAGCAACCTTCAATGAGGGGCACTCATTCTGGGTTGTTAGCTCAAAGCTGCAGCTTCCACTTGAGTCAACCCCTATTGCCTGCAGAGGCAGCCTCAGCAATGAGCCCCTCAATTGGCTTTTTCTCCTCTGTCTTATTCTCCCTGCTCCTCATTTCCATTTCCAGGGACTACCTCCTCCAAAACCTACTTGCCCTCATGTCCTTGTCCAACCTCTGCTTTTGGGGGGAGCCTCAAACAAGACCTGAGATCATGATTATTATTAGTAATCATTTTACAGAGGAGATAAATAACAGAGCCAGAGGCCATTAAGCTGAAGGCCACTTACTACCTGGCTCACCTTAAGCAGAACCAGGGTTTGAATACCTGCCCCTGTTCTTAATTACTACCCAATCTCCTGTAAACACTATACAGATACTAGTGAAAAAGGTCTGACTTATTGCAATCAGAATGCTTAGGTTTTAAGAGGCTGTGGAAATGGTCTCACAGTGAGATGAACTGGGTTAGAAATTCTTTTTAGCTACATAGTAAGCAAGCAAAAACACTTCTGTATATGTGGAAAAGCATGAAGGCTAACTTGTAAAGCAGTAATTGGGCTTCCATCATCCCCTCATGTCCCCCAGGCCCCATCCCACCCCCAGCCTCCTGGCATGGCAGTGCTGTGTCTTCTGGTTATTAAGTGTCCTGTAGCCACCTGTTCTATGCTTCATCCTTCCTGCCCTTTCCCACATTGTTTTGTTGAAGGACTCAGATATTTATTGTAATTGATTCTTGCTTAATGAGCTGCATCTCCTGGGGATGTTTGCATTTTAATTCTTTTTCCATTATACAATGACAAATTTTCCTGCTGATAAGGGCATATTAAGCTTTGGAAAGCAGGTGGGGTATAGTTTTCAGATGGCAGAAGTTGTTCAATTATCCTAAAAGCACACATAAGGCGAGGCTTGAATAAAATCATTTTTAACAGTGTGAAATGTCTACATTCTCAGGTGGAATTGAAGTGCTGATCGAGTTGGAAAGAATCAGAGAATTATTTATGTCCAAATAGTTGAGAAGGGACACGGGAGCATGTGCTTGCCTGAGTGGATGCCTCTGCAGGCATGATGGCCTAACAGTACAGGCCACTGGACAAATGGGTTTCACTGATTCCTTTTATAGACACTATAGAAATAAGGATCAAATACAGTAAGCCTTTGATCTGGCTGCATAAAGTTAACCGTAATCACAGTCAAGTGCATTATTAAGTATGTTAACATGATTGCATTATTAAAACCAATTATTAAGCAAAACCAGTTTGTGCATATCACTGATGAACTTTGTCATAAATTCTGTTTGTTACAACACTGAATTATTATTACACGGTTGCTTGATTTTTATTGTCTTCTGCTTAAGTAACTTTTGTTCTGCCCACAAGTTAAACAGTGGATTATTAATTAGAAGGATTTTCTTTTCTTATGAAAAGACTTTCTGTGTATTAAAGGCTGAGGAAGACTATAGAAGGAGGAAATAGATCTAATTTACAGTTCAGAATCAGATGATTGTTTTGTGCTGAGTAGTATTAAATTATGAGTATTCATTTATTATTGTAATTTGATTCTGTTGGTAGCTTCGATTTCTCTGGCATTGTTCAGTGTGAGTATAAATGATTTAAAAAGGGAGGCTGTCTGTGGGAAAGGAAGTCAGTTCCATGTCAAGGTAAATAAAATCAGATTGAAAAGAAAATGCTCCTTTGATTACAAGACCATAAACATGAGGGATGCTTGGACAGGCCCAGAAGCTGACTCTTCAAAGAAACTTTGCCCACCCTCTTGGGCTTCCCCATTGCATTGGGGAATGATTCCTCAGGTCTGAAATGCAAAAAAAATTTGGAGAGGTGTTTATTTGTCATGCTCCTTTCTGCACAAGGGATAGTGTGAAATCTGAGACTCACTCTTTTAAAGTGCAATAGCAGAAAACAAAGAAAAACATGTAGATTTAATGTTGCATTTTTTAGACTTATGGTATTTTAGGCTAAAAATTCCTTTCTTAATTATTTAGGCCAATTCTGTCATTTAAGAATTGAGAGAAGTGAGGTCTTAGTGGTGAAATGTTTGTCTGGGATCACATAGTAGTTGCACTGAAGAACTTACTAGGAACTGGTTCCCCTCATGTAGTCATTTGTAAGCTACATGCTGAGTTGTATTAAAAGGATTGTGCTGACGAAATAGCTGTTCTTTAATAATGCCATAGATACAATTAATAATACGACTAATTACCTCAGAGCTTATCACTTATGTACAGAAAGAAAAAAACATGCAAAACACTTAATGCACTTATACTTACCAATATTAGAATGAAAATCTGAAATTGCAAAAATAAAAACAAGTAACTGTTAAAACATTTTTGAATTATGTTAGAGAAACAGCATTACCTTGGCTGTATCTTAATTCCTAATTTTCTCCATTGAGTGATAAGAAAAGTGATTATTTTAAAAATTAAATGTATTGGAGTAACACTGGTTAATAAGACCATATAGGTTAAAATTATATATTTTTATTATGCATGATCTGTATGATTCTTTAGGTCACCTTCTAACTATGTATTATTATCTTGGAATTTGGGCATGGGAATGGATCTTACAGATCATTGAGTAGAGTTATTCCCAAGCCTGGATGCATGCCAGCATCGCTGGGTGAATGTTACCTACAGAGGCTCTGGGGTCTCACAGCTGAGGGTTCTCATTGAAATGGTCTGGAGAAGGACTTGGGAATGTGTGTTATCAACAGGATTCTCTCAGTTTCTGAAGACAAGCTGGGTTGGAGAGCTCCCAAGGTAATCCAATCCCTTTGTTTTGCAAATAAAAGAAGTTAAACTCCAGGTATTACATGCCTGGGTCATTTTTAGTTTCTTAGCACAGTTTCATGAACATTCTCCTACTGACCATGTTGCCTGTATGTCCTTTTACTGTTTGTTTTTGTGGGCTAGGAAAAATATCCAACAGGAATGAGCCTCTAGTAAAACCCTATTGTATACAGTGGAGTCTCTTTATAGGGTCATTGAATTAGTACAACTCCCTTGGTAGGCTGCTGGGGAGGTAGGGAGGGAGAGAGAGAGAGAGAGAGAGAGAGAGAGAGAGAGAGAGAGAGAGAGAGATTGAAATAGTGCCAGTGATTCCTCTTACCAATTCGTTCAGTGAGCTTTTGCCCCTGAATGGACTTCCACTCTCTTTTGCTTCCTTTGGCTTCTGGTCCAGTTTGCAGGAGGTCAGCTGGCAGAAGGGAAAGCAGGTCAGGCAGGGTATCTCTTCTTGTTCCCTATCTCAGTGCTTGTAGCTGTCTCTCTGGTTCACAGCTTCTTTCAACCACCAGAGCAGCTCTCACCAGCCACTATGCACTGTATTTCCTCCCCTCTGTCCTTAACCCCGGGCACAGTACCCATTTTCCACCATATCCAGTCTCTGGGGACATTACTATTTCCACTTTGTTTTCTTTACCCAATTTACCTCGATAATGTGTTCCTTTCTTCAAGACACCCATCGGAATCACTGGCATTGATTTTGTTTTCCGCAGGCAATTAGATTATTTGTTTACCTCGGTAATTCCAAATTCTTGAGTTTCTTTATAGTGCCAGCATCTCCTTGAACTAAAAGAGATTTACCTTTAAGAATATATGTGAAATTTTACTTTCCGTGTATTTACTTGATTTGCAGTGGACATTACTGTACATGTGTCATTTTGAATACATAATGAACAGACAAATTGGTTGACATAACTACACACTATGTATTCTATTAGCTATTTAAGATGTTTTCAAAGGTAATTTTGACTGCATAGGATTTCCTCCTTAGACACAGCTTCAGAACTTCCTTTCATGGTTAAGTGCAATTTCTCTGTGCGTATCATAAGATATATCAAAGCTGGGGGGAGAATGTAGAGTGAAAGTATCAGAGTAAAATTTATGTCTTTCACATAACCTGCAATTTACTTTGTCCAAGCAGTTTGGAAACAAAACCCTTCAAAACGTCCCCCAGAAGAGTAGAAATTGTTGCAACCACTTCCAAAAAACAATTTGGCAATACCTGCCAAAGTTTTAAATAGGCATTTTCTTTCTCCCATTATTTCTTCTCTTATGAATGATGCTACAGCTATACATGTAAGTCTGTTCATCTCAGCACTACCAGATGAAACACAGTGTACACTTCAACAGCCATAAAAAATGGAATGTTTCCAGTGGATTTGCTCTGCTGTTATTAAAAAAAATTAGAGATGTATAAATGCTTAAAATATAAGTTGAAAAAAATCCAAGATGCAGAACAGCATATGATAGATGACCCTATTTGTGAGACAGATCCCTATGTTTTCCATTCCTTTTAAAAATATCATAAGCACATAGTATTTGTGTAATTTAAAAACCGTATTGGAATCTTCCTTCCAGTTTCCCTGCCCTCATTGCAACTGCATTAAACTTGAAGCCTATTTTATTGCTGGATGCATGCACCTCTGTCACTAGGGAGGCGACTCCAGCTCTGACTTTATTTACTGGGAAATGCCTGTGTGCACCATCACTCAGAGAGGAACGTGGAAGCTGTTTTCTGCAGGTGATGAGAAGGTTTTCATCATCCAAGATGTCAGTGATATAAATGAGAATGAATGAGAGAGCACGGTGCCAGGAAACAGAGAGACAATCCAAAACAAGACTCCAAAAGCCCGAGGACTCACAGAAATGTCATACGGAGGGACTGTGTGAGACCAAAGAGGACAGTTTACATACTTAGACAAAGTCATTAACTGCCAGAAAAGAGATAGCAAAGGTTCAGATGTAGTCATAAATCCCTCTGTCTTAAAAAGCAGTTCCAATAGTAATGACAGCAATTTTGAAGGCTGGCCTGCCGGTTACAAAGAATGACCATCTTGCTAGGGGCTTGCAAGCCAAGGGGAGAGAGCTTTGCCACCACAGCACAACCCCTTTCCTTTGGAGGGACACTCCTTCAGCCTTGTCTTCATTCCCACAGGAACTTGGAATTCCAGGATTTGATAAGCTAGTCAAAGGTTATTACTGATGAAAGCTTGAAAGTATTCCCAGACCCCCACAAGGTGAGAGCTGACGAGGCCTCCCTGTGATGAAGGGGGGCCGCTCGCTGCTGGTGCTGGTGGGGCAGAGGCCAGGCTTGCTGCCCATCACTCACAGCGCCCAGGACAGCCCTGGACAAAGAACGCTCCAGGTCAGGGGAGGAATCTTGATCTGATCCAAGGCCTTCAACTTACCAGAGAGAGGGGAGGTTATGGATTTCCTAAAGACACTAAGAAAGGTCTCCTCTCTAGCACATTCAGATAAAAACTTCTTTTTTTGTTTTTGTTTTTTTAGATGCTTCTTTGCGATTACATTTCAGTGTGCCAGTAATGACCTGTTTAGTCAAAATAAATCCATTCTTTGCTGCAGTTCCCCATGAATTAAGAGAGGAGCAGGATGGGGCCCAGGTAATTTCTGCTTTGGTCTGTGCCTGTCCAGACAGCTGTCGCCAAGCTTCTGAATCCCTGCACTACATCCCTCCTTCACGGCCAAGACACTGTGAAATCCTCTTCCCTCTCTTCCCCCGTCTCCCGAATCTGGCATGCCTCTGAGGGAGCTGTGGCAGTCCGCTTCCTTGTAACCTAATCTGAGGTGGTAAAAGATCAGAACTGAATGGATAATTTACCAACTTCTTTTATCTCTGAATTTCTCAGACTGGACTTGGAAAACCGCCAGGGTCTCCGTTGAGAGGCTTCTGGATACAGGAGGGAGAATCACCAACCTAATAAACTTTCTGCCCTTACTTTACTTAATTACCAGAAGCAGGGCGCTCTGTCCACATGAAGGGCAGAACTGCCCAGAAACTGGACCCATTGGAAGACTGAATTTGATTTATTTTGTATTGTTTGGGCTACTGAAGGATTTAGCACTAAGAGGAGACCCATTCTGTGTACTCTCTGTGCTTTCCAATGAAAACAGTGTTCCTAAGCCTGGCAGGCTCCTGAGAGAGAAATGGCTGCCTCACGGTGAACATCCCTGCTTTCCGCTATGGGGTTTGGAGTACTAGCTATCCTTTTGAGCCTTCACATAATATTGCAGGCTTCCCCTTCGATAGTAGTTGTTCTTTGTGGCACCGCAGTGCAGGGGTTCAAAGTAAGTGCCTTTTAGTCAGAAAGACCTAGGTGTTCCGCTTGGAGTTTGTGCAGAATGTGTCCGGAGAGATTGTTTAAACTCCCTAGTCACTGCCTTCTTCAGCTAAAAAATGGGATAGTGAAGATAATTTCCTCATTGGGTCATTGTGCAGAAACAAAACTGTACCTATTATGCTTAGCACAATGCTTGTCATTGGGTAAGTCATCAGAGACTGTCAATAATCTGTTTGCTATTTTAGCATCTATTGATTGTGGCAAAGAGCAACTTTGCATTCATTTATACATTGGAATGAGTTTATAATTCATTAATTACACGAGCATCTTTATACATTTCAAAAATAGTAGCAGATACCTATTTGACATTGTATTTGCCAACCTGACTTCTAATTAACTTATGTTTGGATGTAGTGTTCATTTAAAAAATTGTCCAGTTTATATCAGATTTTCCCATGAATTCTCTTATAACTCTTCTAATGCTACTTACTCAACAGTTAGAGACTAAATGGTTAAGTGTATTATTACTTGTAAAAGTATTTTGAGAGTATACATTCAGCATTTTGGTTAACTTATTTTTATGTCCCATTGCTTGTATTTTCTGAACCAAACTCATATGTGCTTATTATATAAAATGTTATAAGTACAAGTGAATATGTATAATTTTATCAAAAAGGGGAAGTATAAAATTAACCCCTTTTTTGGTGTATTTGAGGACATATTTTGAGCAAAAAAATTATTTACACATACATATAGTGTTTTAAAATTAATATTCAATTTTATCCTTATAAACTGTTTTTGTTTTGTTAATCCTCATCCGATGATATTTTTTCTATTGGTGTTTAGAGAGCATGAGAGGGAGAGAGGGAGGGAGGAAGGGGAGGAAAGAGAGGAACATTGATATGTCTGATTATTTGCCTCCTCCATGCACCCTGACTGGGGTGGGGATTGAATTTGCAACCCAGGTACATGCCCTTGGCCAGGAATCGAACCCAGAGCTCTAACCACTTAGAAACACTGGCCAGGGATATCATTACAAATTTTTAAGAGACATAATTTTTCTTATGCTTTTAAGTTCAGCTTGTATATCTTTTTTAAAAAATATATATATATTATTGATTTTTTCACAGAGATGAAGGGAGAGGGATAGAGAGTCAGAAACATTAATGAAAGAGAAACATTGATCAGCTGCCTCCTGCACACCACCTACTGGTGATGTGCTCGCAACCAAGGTACATGCCCTTGACTGGAATCAAACCTGGGACCTTTCAGTCTTCAGGCCAACACTCTATCCAAGGAGCCAAACTGGTTAGGGCTCAGCTTGTATATCTTATTGTATTTATAAATGTAGTAAATTTTAGTAGTCACTTGTTAAAATCAAGGAGGCTTTAATTAATGTTATTTGTCATTTATAAGTTAGGTTAGCTAAATAATTTTAAACTTTACAAACTGCACCTAAGATTAAAATGATTGATTTTCTTTCTGAGCACTATAATACAAAACCTTCCCAAGTGAATAATTCTTTAAAATATAATAACTTAAACTTATATCAAGTTCTCATAAACATCTCAACACACTTTAGAAATTTAACTATTAATTCTCTTTGATTAACTAAGATCACCATTTCAAAATCAATTATATTTAAATTTAGAATCCTGAGTCTTGTAAGTGAGCTCCACAATCTTAAATATTTCTAATACATTAAATACTAAAGGTAGACAGATTAATTCTATTTCTACAGAGTATTTTAAGTAAAGGTTTGATTTATCATCTCTGTACTAAAACCTAAACATTCCTGTTTAAAGCCAGTTGAGGTTACAAATCAATGAGCAATTCTGGGCTGTGTTGCAGTATTTGATTCCCCCTGGGTCACTTACCTACAAATTGACCTGCTTTTCATAGTTGCTATAACAACAGGGACTATGTCCTATGGAAGACATTGTCATTGTTACGTGACGTTTCTGTCCGCTCCCATTGAGATTGATTGTAATTCTCTTCATGGCTTGCTCAGGTTTCACACTTATTTGATTCTCTTAATACATTTTTATGTTTTCCCATCTGGTTGAAAACACACTTTCTTTCTATGCCGTCCGATATTTCACACACATATGGAATACGTTTGAAATCTCATTTAACTTTATTGCCTGATTTGTGTTGTTGAAATTCTGTATTCTTTTCATATTGTTCGCAACTGGCAGGGCCACAATGAGATCAAATGGCATGGAATTAGATATTGTGTGTCCCTCTGGTCTTTGGCTCCGCAGACATAACACTGAAGTCTAGCTAATGTCAGTGAGAAAAATCACCACCACCCAAACAAACCCCTCCACACAGCCAAGGCAGTAATAACTCCTCGGTTGACTTTGAGCATACTGACTTCCAGTGTTCCTAAGGTTAAAGCGTTCCTCTAGTCCTCTAGTTCACCAGGAGCACTCCTGCCTCAGGTACAATAGGTGAACGCAACTGGTTTATTTTAAAGGTGATGCGGGTTAACACTGTGTAGGAGAGCAGAAATGTCAGGGGTAGGAAGGAAGCTGATAAAGGGTGTGTTATTACTGGGGTCAAGTAGGCCCAAACCCACTAAATAACTTTAGGACCTCACTCCCTAAGGTATGGTCTGTGAATGCTGCTGGCCTTGGTATTACTGGGAGTTTGTTAAAATGAGAATCTGAGGCCTCACCTGAGACCTACTGAATTAGAATCTGCATTTTAACAAGGACTCCAGTGATTCTTATGACCTCATTGATGTTTGAGAAACACTGCTCTAGGAGTTATCCTACCCAAGGTAGGGGCTCTGAAGGTATTTATCCATCAACTCTGCCTGTTAATTGGTAGAGTCCTGATTTCAGAGCCATTAATTTCCAGGTTGCCTGACATATTGACTGAGCATGCTCCATGGTCTGACAATAGGAGCCCGCAGGAACTGAGTCAGAGATGTTTGCAGTAAACTGTCTCCAGGTGTGTAGAGGTGCACACCTAGGTTATGAGTAGAGCATCAACAGCATCTGCTACTACACTCCCTCTCTAGCTATTCTTTCAGCCTGAAATGCTCTTTTCCCCAGTTGCTCACACGGCTGCATCACCCCTCCTGTAAATCTGCTCAGTGAGGCTTCCCTTTATTTAACTTTGCAGATTTCCAAATTCTCATCATCCTGCTCTTCCTTTCTTTTTATAGTAGTCCTTACCCTCTTCATTCGCTGTTTAATCCATTTGCTACTATACTAATTGTTTTCCTCTTCCTCTAAAAAGCTTGCTCCATCAGAGAAGGAAATTGTCTGTTTTGTGTACTTATCTGAATAAATTTCTATATTTTTAAATATAAATAAGGTAGTAGTATACATACAATTTTGTATCCTGCATTTTGCTAATCAATATTTTCCATACCATGAAAACTCTTAATTGGTGCCATTCCTACTGACTCTCAAATATTCCCTTATCTTTACAAATTATAATTATTGTAAACATTCTTGAAAATTTTGGCATTTAGATTCTTTTTTGTGTGTGTGTGTGTGTGTGTGTGTGTGTGTGTGTGTATAAATAATGCTGTCATGAGCTTCTTTGTATTTAAATCTGTTTCCGTTCCAATGTTTTTTCTTTAGAATAGATTTCTGGAAGTTAAAATATTGAGGTAAAGGCTAAAAATTACTGTCAAGACTCTTGATAGATACAAATATTGTTTTCCAGAAATTTTGTTCCCAAATACTTCTAGCCAACAATGAATGAGTATGCCTGACTCACTATACCCTTTTTATTGACCTGAGGCAGCATAGCATAGTGGTTAGAAGCGTGTCTGGTAAACTGGCTTGGATTGAATAACAGTTCTATAACTAAGGAGTTATGTGACTTTGGACAAGTTATTTAACTTACTTGTGCCTCATTTTCTTCATATGTTAAATGGGAATGATGAAAATAATACTGCTTATCTAATGAAATTGTTGTGTAGATTAAGTTATTTAATATATTTAAAGCACTTAGATGACTAATACATTCTAAATACTACATAGTTAAAAGCTATTATTATACTGAGTCTTTTTGAAATTGTTAAGAGAAAAAGTAGTACTTTGCTTTTGCCTTATTTGCATTTTGAAGTTTCATCTTAAAGTTGAGCTCTTCTTTTTATATTTAACACTTATATTTTCTCTTTTGAGAATTTTATCTTTTTCTATTGATTTTTTTATTCATTTGTATAGCAAGGATAGTAATCTTTTATATTTGGGGCAACATTTTAAATAATTATTTGCTATTAATTATTGATATCCATAAGTTATATGTGTTATATGATAACATATTAATATTTTTCTTTATAAAATATTTATTTTTTAAGTTTAGAAGATTTTTTTCATTCAGAAATCAGAGAGATATTTAACTGTATTTTAGATTTATTTTTATTGTTATTGGGTTATTTTTTGCTTATTTCATCTTCCTAAAATGTATTTTAGTGTATTTTAGAAGCTAAGTTTTAATTTGGCTTTTATTTTTCAAGTTAGCCTACTGTTTCTGAGGATATTTAAATAACAGAAGAGGGGGGTGAACTCTCTATTTCAAGCCATGGTGACTTGAACTCATATAAGAAATCTCTTTTTCAACATTTTGCAAGAGAGTACTCCAGGTGCTCCTCAGAGCTTCAGTGTGACATACCCATGATATTTTTAATTGGCAGAGGGATTAACTCTCACATAGCTGAGAGTTTTAACTTGAGAGTAGGTTCTAGGAAAGGCTGTGGAATAAGAATTCTCATATGCACACAAAAGGTCAGGCTTCATACGAATCATTTGATGTCATCTGTTGAAACTCTGGATAGTGGAACATTTCTGTCATTCATCCTTATTGAATCTTCTCTGTCCTGGAATATAGTGTTGTCAGTGGTGAAGGGAGTATTTGGTAAGATTTATGGAGACTATAATGTTTCAAAATCTGGTTTTGTACTTTTCAATTTAGTGTTATAGAGTTGGCATTATAAGAAATTGGCAGCCGAAACTGGTTTGGCTCAGTGGATAGAGTGTTGGCCTGCAGACTGAAAGGTCCCAGGTTCGATTCTGGTCAAGGGCATGTACCTTGGTTGTGGGCACATCCCCAGTGGGGTGTGTGCAAGAAGCAGCTGATTAATAATTTTCTCTCATCGATGTTTCTAACTATCACTCTTTCTTCCTCTCTGTAAAAAATCAATAAAATATATTTTTTTAAAAAAGAAGAAATTGGCAAACTTCCTAAGGGACACTTTGCATATTAGCCTTTATATATATAGACTAGAGGCCAGAGCCTTACCAACAATGTGATGTCAAGTTTATATTTTTGCCAATCAATAGGATTAAGACATTATAATGTAAGTTTAATTTCCACATTCGTGTAATGCAGGGGGGTGGGGGGTGGGGGCGTCGAAGGGTGCTGGGAAGATGGTGTTTGCCCTCAACCCAGCCTGCATTCTCTTGCAGTCCAAGAGAATGGGAGCAGGCCTAAGCCAGCAGGCAGACATCCCCCAACGGGCCCTTAAAGCTGCCTTAGAAGCAGGAGAGGTTCCCACCACTGCTGCTGCGCTCTCCAGCCATGAGCCTGGCTTCTGGGTTAGCAGCACTCCCCCTGTGGGAGAGCACTGACCACCAGGGGGCAGCTCCTGCATTGAGCATCTGCCCTCTGGTGGTCTATGCTCATCATAGTGACTGGTTGTTCTGCCATTTGGTTGATTTGCATATTAGCCTTTTATTATACAAGAATGTTATTTCTTTACTTGTGATATATGTTTCATATATTTTTCCTAGTTTTAATTTTTCTTTTTTTTTCTATTATGACTTTTACCATATCAAAATTTCACACTATATAATTACACTTACCAAATTTTTATTGTATCTGTATTTTAGCCATAGTTGAAAAGGTGCTTACTTTTTTTTCTATACCAAGGTTTTAAAGAAATGGACCCATATTTTCTTTTAGTATTTTTATGATTTCATATATATCCTTAATCCATTTGGAGTTTATTCTGGTTTATGGTATAAAAAATAAATTTGACTCATCATTTTTCAAATCACTATTTGTTTCCCAGCATTGATTATTATACTTTTTACCTAGTAGATTAAGTTGGCATTTTATAAACACTATACTAAAATTTTATATGTACTTGGGCTTTTATCTCTGGACTTCCTATTGTTATCATTGCTTCATCTCTCTGTTCATGTGCTATCACATAATATTTCCATTATAGAGGTTTCATAATCCATTTCAGAATTTGGAAAGGCCTGCTGCTGACCTGAGAGGTGTTTTTTTTTTTGTTTGTTTGTTTGTTTTTTGGCTTTCTATCTATTTCTAAGTTGTTTGTCTATATGAACTTTAAATTCAGTTTGTTAATCTCAAAAGTTTTTGTTGGTATTTTCACAGAGATTGCCATATATATATATATATATATATATATATATATATATATATGATAAGTGACATGTTTATGGTGTTGAGAAGTAGATGCCTATCCAAGAAGAAGATGCCTTTTTATTTGTTGAGCTTTATCTCACATTTTCATATTTAACTCTTTGTATGCTAAAGTTTATTTTATGAGTTATTTTCCTTCTTGAACTTTAGGGATTGTACTTTACCATCCATCACACCTCAGCCCCGTTTTTCTTTTTGGTTTGATTTCACCTACCATTTAGGATAATGTCTCCTATAATGGTTTCTTTGATTTTATAGTTATACAATGATAGAAATAGAATTCTCAGTGAAATAGTTACTATCTAAATAAAAGGATATAAAGAGAAAATTTAGAAATCCAAGTGACTCAAACTCTCTCCTCTCTTATCTTTAACCTGAACTGTGTCCTAGAAATTTTAGATTGATTAGTAGGTATGTAAATACAAATACAAATCCCACAAGTTCAAGCATCATGTACTTTTTAAATCTTCACCCAAGTTTGCAAACAGAATTTTGTGATCAGAATCAAGGACATTATACTTTAAAATTTCTTATACTTTTACAGAATCCAGAAACTAGGCTTATTAAACTGGATATAAGCATCCACTTATATTATATAATCTAAATATAGATGAGTGATCCAAATTTGATAGACTTTCCTCACTCTTTAATAACTTTCCATTTTCCCTGCCAGTTCTAAAATGTACTAAGTCAAATATTTTCTATCATAAAATCATATCACGATATCAATTATTTGTCTCAAATATATATTTTTCTTCTAGATGAGAGTTCAAATAACTAGATGAGAGTTCAAATAACTCTCTGCTATCTAGATGAGAGTTCAAATAACATTTTCACCAAGATTTTTTTGGTTTGTTTTTTATTTTATCTCATTGGCTTTTGATGAAAGCTAGGCATAAACTTATTTGGCTTTTGCATAGTTAATTTCTCTTTTTCTTTAGTGATCATGATGTGTATTATCCAATGAGTTGAATCAACTACTGAAATATCTAAACTCACTGTGGTCTTCATTGTTTGATTAAGGTTGCTAGATTGGTGTATGTACTTCCTTGTTTCATAGTTATATTCCATAGGTGAACATTACTCTAGGCATTGACCTTTGTTATACTACATGTTCCATTACAGGAATTACTCTGTCTACAAAGGCAAATTGATTTGATTAAACCATTAAAATGGCAATGCCATATAATTAATTTTTTATAACAAAACTAGAGGCCTAATGCACGAATTCGTGCATGGATAGGGTCCCTTGGCCTGGCTGGCAATTGAGTCCTATCAGGGACTGACCAGCTGGGAGGAGAAACCCTGGGAGGTTGGCAGGCTGGCCCACTTATCAGGGCCTATTGGGAGGGCTGGCCAGTGGGGGGGAGGGACTGCAGGAGGTTGGCTGGCCAGTGGGAGGGCCTGCCAGCCGAGGGGAGGAGCCATGGGAGGTTGGCTGTCTGTAGGGAGGTAGGCTAACTGGCCCCCCCATTGGGGCTGATGGGGAGGGGACTAGCAAGGCAGCGGGGGAAGGAGGAACCATGGGAGGCTGGCCAGCTGGGAGGAGGGCCCATGGGAAGTTGGCTGTGGGAGCTCATTGACCACCAGGGGGTTGCTCCTGTGTTGAGTGTCTGCCCCCTGGTGGTCAGTGGGTATCATAGCGACTGGTCAATCAGTTATTCAGGTCATTCTGTCGTAATGGTCACTTAGGCTTTTATATAGATACTCACACCTCACTTTTTCAATTGGTTTAAACAACATATTAGTGGTATGTGAACAAGATACACATGGAAAAATTATGTTCCTATGTATTTGGATTTTTTTTAACACCAAATTATCTGCTTAGGAATTGGTCTTTGCCAGCTTTGTTCTGTCTTCTTTTCTGGAATTTTTCTAGTAAAGTTATACCAATTTAACCATTCAATTATTCTTTGGAGAGTAATCACCTCAGGGGAAATATATTTCTTGAGATTCATTTTCATGTTCTTGTTTTGATCTGTACTGCTACAAAACACACATGTAAGTACTCTTGTATTGACAAAGATTTTATTTAGTACTTCAGGCTGATCAACTGAGGGATTTTAGTGCATAACCATGTCTAGACAAAATTCAAATGTGGGTGGTTTGATTTTTTTTTTTTTTTTTACTGTCAGTATGCATTTGGAAAATGTTGAGCATACTTCTCTGAGTTGATTGTTTTATAGAACTAATTTTCAAAGCTTTTGAGACATCTTGACATAGGTGATGTTTTATTTTTCAGGATAAATATATTCCTACATACATTTTCTAAGAAAATGTTTATATAATCAATCAAATAACAAGATAAAACAGAATTACAGTGATACTAATATAAACTAAAAGGTCATGAAACTAAAATAAATATTTTGCTTCCAATTGGTATAATTTATAACTCATACCAAGAAACTTTAGGACAACCAAATGATAGAAGAGGAGATTCCAAAATGACTGTAGGAGAACTGTGGAGCTCTCTCCTCCATTGGGCACCTCTCATTCGCTTCTGTGAACCTCAATCATTTCTCTGGCTGTAGGAGCATGCATGGCCCAGCTAAGGACAAACCAGAAATGTCAGTGAGTTCACATCTTGGGAGCATTCTTCAGCTAGTGCCTGGAGCAGAGATGGGGAAAATCTAGTCCTTGAGCCATAGCATTGGTTCTGGCACTGCCAAGGCACTATAGGTAGGACTTGATATTTAATAAATCTAGGAGTTTTTTTTCACAGCAACATAATTTTTAAGTTGCTAAATTTTAGGACTTGGAAATAATGTTATAAATATCCAAATGGCCCTTGGCAGAAAAAAGGTTCCCCAACCCTGGACTAGAGGAAGTTGGTAGATATGCCTCCCAATTTTCTTGCACTTTCGTGAGGCAACTCTGAGTTGTGTTCTATACCATTTTCTAGATTTCATAACAGGAATGAAACCAGTACCCAATGGGGCTAACTTTTCTGTAGTAGCTTTCTCCCTTCTTTATTTTCTCACTTTCTACTCCTCTGTAATTGCTTTCTAGAATTGCCTCCCAACTAAACTACCTCAGAGTCTGATTCTGGGAGCATCCAATCTGAGATGGTGACCAACGACAGTGCTCTCTCAGAACCCAATTTGCTGGAAGAAAAATAGTACTCCACTAAGTAGACTTTGGTTATACAAACAGATGAATACTTTGTTTTTCTCTGGGAAACTTACCTACCTTTTGATCTGGTCTAGATACTTTTTTAAAACTAATTGGGACCACTGCCTAATTTCCCTTAATGCCAGATCTCTTTCCAGTAAAGTTGGGTTGGAGCAAAAAAGGAAGTATGTACACACACACACACACACACACACACACACACACACACACCTCCATACACTATTTGCAAGTTTAGATCTTGGAGTTTAGCTTCTCTTGCTAGCAAAAGTGGTATAATGTTTCTTAGGCAGGCATATGTGGTAAAGAATAAAGAGCAAGAGAGTGAAGAAGTGTGTGAGAGTGCCCCAACATGGAGACAAGAGAATGTATGAGAGAAGAATCTCATTGCACAAAAGCTTTTCATGCATGGTGGCCTTTCTCAGTGTAAATACAGCTTGAATAAGGTTCTAGAATGCCTTAAATGCCAGAAAAAAACAAAAAGAAAGGAAGGGAAAAGGAGTGGGAATATCTTCTCATCCTTTGCTCTTACCCCAGTATGTCAGTTCAATCAGGATTATGGATGTTTATAAATTTAAAATTACATCTCAGAATTTAGGCTGATGATATTATGCACCAGCAACTTGATTCTTAGTTGATGGCAAGATGGGCAATGAATCAAGATACTACACATGTTTTTTTTGTTTGTTTGTTTTGTTTTTTTTTGTTTTTTAACAATTCCCATTCTCTGTTACTCTCATAACAACTTAGAGGTCACCACTTCCTAAGATGATGATCCCAGCACCAAACTGATGTGTTATTCAGTACTTGCAGTACTTGCTGCAAACTCCCTCAACTTCATTGTCCTTCCCTTGAATTATCTGTGGTGAATACCATTAGCATTTTTCTGCACACACACACATTTGTGCAGCTCATTGGAAATGTAGCATTTCTTTCACACGCTGAATACAGAGTGGTCACATTTTAAAGGGCAAGCTATCCCATACCATTTACTAGGTACCTCGAATTTATTCAATCTCCAGGGAAAACAAAATGCCACTGTTACCAAACATATCATTCTTTTTTACATCTTGATGTTGTTGAGTATACTCTCCCTCCTTTTGGAGTGTTCTTTTTCTTCCACGTGAGAGGGAGGTTTCATTTAAAAGGCAGTGGTTCTTAATATGGGACCAGCAGCATCAGCATCACCAAGATCTCAATCTTGGCTCCACCTAAACATACTGAATTGAAACTTTGGAGGTAAGCCCCTCAGGTGACTTTGATCTACCATACATTTTGAGAACTTCCTGTATAATGATAGGCAGCTGCAAATATAGGGAACTAAGATAAGTAGGCCCTGCTGTAGTGTTGTGTAAGGCTAGACATCCCAGTTTTTCTACTCCCACCCTTTTACTGAGAGACAAGATTGTCATTAGGAAGCTCATTGGTCTTGAATCAGGAAGTTGGTGAGAGGGAAGAAAAGGGTTCTCTCATTCCTATCAGGGGTAGGCTGGAAATTGGTGTGGGGATGGATTAAAAAAAACCTGTGTTTGGAGTTTTGGCTTTTTTTTTTTTCTATTCCAAAACATCTCCTGCACACAGGCTAAAATATCATCAATAAGAGTTAATAAAACATTCCTGAGTAGGTTAAAGAGTATATGGGGAGATGATTAGTCATAAACTTAAGGTGAATTACTTTAATTAGCTCTCATTCTAACCTGGCAGAGATATCTAAAATAAAATGAGATTTTTGATTTAGGGAAAGAGAAATGTCAAAGCAAGATACACATGAGGAGAGCAGGGCTTTTAGGGGGAGTGGGAAGAGGGTAACGGGGAAGGAATCAGGCATTAGAGGCCTTAGTGAGCTTGCACAAAGCACCAAGGAATGAGGCAGGTACTGAAGGTATATGCTAAAGCAAAGTCCCACTTAGCATTGTCAATAGGTTCTTGGAAACTGTGACTTTAAGCAAAATGACTGACATAATGACATATAATGACACTAGTTTTACCGCAGCCTAATTAATATAAGCAAGGGTAAAATTCCTATGGCATATTTCTGGTCACAAGAACATCACCAAACTTCTAAATAAAGATCTCAAACTCTCTAATTTTCTGGGGGGGAAAAGTGAGTCATACATACATTTTAAAAAATATTAATGAAAATAAGTAAGATCCTTATTTTCCAGTCTGCTTATTTCAGTTCCGGGTCTAACGCCGGGGTCTTGATTCAGCATCTAGAAGGGTTCAGCAATCTGGAGAAGGGACTGTGCATAAATTAATCAAGAGTCTAGAGATGAAACATAATTTTGAAAGGCAATATAGGGAGTCAGACAAGACCTAGCTAAAGAAACTAAGTTCTTCTCGTCTCAGGACCCCTTGCTTTTTATTAACACAAATTGTCCTAAGGCGAGGTGGTGATATACACATCAAAGGATATGGGTAGGTGCAGCATCCATTGTCAGATGGGAAGAATTGCCTTTGTCTGTTCAGGTGCTTGGCCAGTAGGAGGCAATAACATGTAGATCCAGATGCTCTTAGCTGTCTGGCAGCAAGCAATAATTTTTGCATCCTTTTCAGGTTTTGGGAATTACCCTTTAGCCATTCCCAGATGATTCAGCCCTTTCTGACCTGCTGGAATTGGCTTCTGGCAAGGGTCATAGATGCTAGAGACTCTCTTGGCAACTCAGGGTATGAGGTGGGACCCAACCCTTGAAAGGACATCCCCTTCCACCCAAGGGCACACTGACTCACGCCCATACTCACCCAGACTGAGACAATTCAGACTTAGCAATTAAATAAAGTGAACATCTCTGGGAAGTGGGAGAAAACCTACATAGATGTGGCAAGAATGGGCAAAGTTCAGGTAGACAGTGGCCCCAAGCCAGGAATTGATTCTTATATTTTCTCATCAGCGTTATAAGGAAATGCCAAACAAAATGAATAGCAAATGGCCTGCTGCTCCTCACTTTTATTTTATGTTCTTCTTAAAAGCCATCAGTTCTCAGTCAGGTATATCTCTGTCTTGTTGTTGCTTTTAGCATTCCTACTTGCATCCCTGTCACTTAATTTTTATTTTCCTGGATTCAAAAAATAGAAATGTATGAAAACAAAGAAGAATTTTTCTGGCAGTGGCATGGAGGAAAAATTTTAAAGGGAATTCTCTCATAAATAAATTAAAGGTACTAAGTAAATACTAGGAGAAGAACTTTCCCTTTAAAAAATGACCACTTTTTTTGGATTCAGAAATGTTAGGTTTCCATTGAGCTCCACAAATGTGTGTGTGTGTGTGTGTGTGTGTGTGCGCGCGCGTGCGCGCGCGAGCATAAAAATGCTAATGGTATCCATCACAGATAATTCAGGGGATACCAAATGGGAGACACAAGAGCTGCCCTGGAGCAGCTGTCACTGAGGATGAGGGAAAAGGACAGTAGATAAATAACTCTATTGCAACCTGGACGTAAAGGGCAATAGGAGTTTCATGGAGAGAACAATGACCATTTATTGCTGAATTTCTGAAAACTTATCCTTCGCCAGGTACAAAAAGAACCAGATGGAGAAGGCTTGTTTGCCTTTATCTGTATCCAACTTCTCACCATCTCCCTGCCTCAGTTTTGTCTCCTTCCTTTAGATTCTTAAGGTACTCACGTTTTTGCGTCTATTTTCTATTGAAATTGCTCTCACAAAAAGATGCATATTCTACAAAGGTAAGACTAAGGGAATTCTTTAGAGATACTCTCTTAAAGTCATAGGGCTGTGACACAGAGATCCTGTGTTCTGTGGGCTAGGCATGATTTTATTCCTGTTATCATTTCTGCCTATGAGTAGATCTACTAGTACCACATAAATGTGGTCAGTTTGTTGCTAAAAACAAGTTATTAAAAATGATCACATCCTTGAAGTTTGAACAAATAATTCACTTAAGAAAAGAAGAGGAGGTTGGCAGATCACGGCCTAAAATTCACACTGTGCTTCCCTTAGGATCAACTGAGAAGGAATTTGTACTGAGCCTGAACTGCTTCATTCAGTATGCAGATGGGAGCAGTGAAACAAATGCAATGTGACTGATTTCCCAGGAGATGATGCTAACATGAACTATAAGCTTATTCAGAAGAGTTAAATGGAAATCTTCCAAGTACATATTTACTACTCACATCAGATTCTTCCCTCTCCTGTTCCCCGTGCTTCTCACTTCTGGGCACTCAATCTATCAGCAGGAACCACCACCTAAAATCTTGTTAAGAGCAGTTAAATGGGAGCAGCTAGAGGTACTGTTTAATTTACCTCCAGGAAACAGGCTTTAATCGAAGAGTTCCCATATTTTTGGACGTGCTTGTTAAAACCTTAGGGGTTTGAATTTGCTGTTGTGCACCAGTGCTGACAGCTTTCTTCACTGGTGAGGGTGGAGAATATTTGAGAAGTAAAATATGTAAATAAATAAATTAATTCTACAAGGACTTCAAACTGACTAATATTACTTTTATTTTAGAACACTGCCTGGGTTTAAGATTCATTCATTCCAATTTCATGGCACCCTTGGAATTCTCAGCTAATATCTGGGCCTCCAAATTATATTTGCAAACCACAGCGTCTTTCTCCAAGCTCTGGACTACAGTATGCATGCCGATTGGTTAGGCTGTACAGAAACTCACCTCCTAGCCTGGATCAGAGATATAAATACCAAATACAGTCAGGACAATCCTCAGGGTCTTTCCTCCCCATTGGTAGCCTGCCTTCCCATGCCTAACAAGGCTTCAGGATGTATTCTCCAGCTTGTCTCAACCTCTGCTACTTCTGCCTTTGATCTGCCAACAGTCTGAGAGTCTCTAGGTTCCCAGCTCCACTCTTTGCTTTGCTTTTCCGAATGACATGATCTCTGCTGCCAACCTTTACTGTTTACATTTTTTTCACTACACCCTTTTGGATCTGTGACTACTTTTCTGTGACAATGATCTGTGCTACCATCACTCACAGAATCCTGGGTCTAAGCAAGCCCCTTCCTTGAGGTTGGGGTGATGCTGGTGGTAAACTGTAGTAAACAATAACAAAACCTCAGTGGCTCAAACAACAAGAACTTCTTTCTAGTTCACATGCAGTTCAACGCAGATTGGGAGGCTATCATCCAGATGGGGCACAGACATCAGGGCAGTTTCTTTAGGGTGGGTTTACCGTCTTGGAGTCTTTTACTCCCAGTTTAGTGGGAGAAAGTCCAGGACCTCAATCTAATAGCAAGTGAGATGGGGAAATGTACTCTTCCCACATGCCTGGGAAGAGGAAATGCTATTGGTGAACATCTAGCCACTCTCAACTACACCTGCCACTGGATGACTTAATAGCTGCCTATAAAGGGAATAATATTTAGTGATTATAATACCAACTAGGGGGGAAAGCAAGCAATCTGATTTTGATTATTTTCTCTTGAATAAGGAATGAACCATCCTCACAAATTTTACTCAATATTTGTATGGGTGTTCCATGTAAAGTTCTGGAGATCTGAATGACCTTATCTCTGTTTATGACTTCAATGCAACTTGAGCTAGTCTTAAGCAAATGGGGAAAAAAATTCCAAAAACCTATTAACCCAGCAAAGTACACCCACAACAGCTTCTGGGAATAGTTGTCACTATTACAGTTAGTGTCAATAAAAGATGCTCATGGATGGTCTAATAAGCAAGTAATTGTAGATTTATTAAGGTTTTACCTAAGGCTTTTCCTGTTTCCTATCATGACGGTCAGCAGCTTGGTACAGAACAGGTACCAGAAAAACTGAATTTATTTTCTCCTTTTCTGATTACTAAGTTTTCCAATGAATCTGGGGTAGTCTTTTGAAATTCTTTCCTGGTAGGTTTTTTCAGAGCCAGCTTATCTTGTCCCCACTGTTAAAAAAAAAAAATTGCTAGGTTTAGAAGTTCATGTTCAAAATCACTGTTACCTTCACAGTTATTATGTTAAATAGACACAGAGACAGGTGCCATGAGCCAAGGGTTTTATTCAGCCTTTAGCCCCGGCCTAAGGTGGCTGCTAAAGCCTCTCACCCAGAGAATTCCCCTCTTGAGGAAGCAGGCCCTCGGCAGTGCCATGTGTGATGCTCAGATGAGATCACACTCTATCCCTTTTAATAATCATTTCAAGGAATAATGTTCAAATTGACAGACTAATGATTTCCTTGTGAGAAGTGGAAACCAGAAATGGGGGTGTTGAGCAACCACAATTGAAAAAAGAGGGGGGGGAAAGAAGTCCTAAACATGTTAGTGTCAGCATACCCACCACATTTTGTTCAGCATAATATTCCAGAAGGCAGAACTCCTCCCACAAAAATATATAACTTTGATCATTGAAATATATTCGTAATGTTGAAGGGAAATACACAGAATTGCCTTTGGTTGTTTTAAATCTAGGAAGAATAGATTTTGCTATGCTGGTTCAAGGTGTTACCATACTCCATCTGACACTTATTTGTTTTGACAGTGTTTTAGTTTATAGTCCTGGATGCTGCTGCTATTTCTAAAGATAAATGCATTTATAAGATTATTAAGACTAATTTTTCTCCATATTCCTATTTAGTTAAAGTTGATGACTATTTTTTTTAATTGTAATTGGGTGTTCCTGAAAGTGATGCTCTCCCAGTTAATTACTTTTACCTCAAGGTTGTCTTTATAGAAACATTATTGAATATTTAGATCAATGCCATATTTAAAATGAGTTTTAATCTTTTGCTTAATCTTTTGAGAGATCAAGTATATCTATTAGATTGTCTTTAAGGGCAACACACTCCACATCTAATTTTGGATTTTCTATTCTTAGACTTAATTAATGTGTTATAAAATTGTTAAATATTGAACTTTCTTCAATTGGTTAAAAAAAATTGCCCTTTCTCGTAGAGAAGGAAAATTCATTGTTTCATTCAGCAAGCCATGCTGTGACAGGGAAAGGTTATCCCAATGATAACCCATGTGAATATTATTTTAAGAAATAACTACAAATGATGGCACTGTGTAGATAAAATAAAATAGAAGGAAACTAAGGTTTTATACTTAAAGTAGATATATCTTTATGAGTGCGCTATTGTACAAAGTAGATGCCATGAAATGTATGTATCTGTCTGGAGTTGCATTGGTTATTCAGACTTATTTGTCACTAACTCTCTGAGCTTTAGTAATTCATGTCTTTGTACCTCAGCTTTTCTCTGATAAGAATAAAGACAATGCTCCCTGTGACAAGCAGGTGTAGTTTTGTGAAAAATAGTGAGATCAATCCAAGTAAAAATGTATTTGTAAAGGTGCCTATGGTCTGACTCCTTTCTCAAATTAAAGAATTGGAGTAGTGTTGCCAGATAAAATACAGGATGCCCAGTTAAATGTAAATTTTACATAAACAACAAATAATTTTTACTTGGCAAATCTGGAAACTCTAGAATAGGGTTAAGAAGCTGTACAGGCCTTTATCACTTGTCAAAGGAAAGATAAATTTTCTATCCTTTCTGTCACCTCTATTGATCTTTGATAATTCTGAGGGGCCCTTCAGTAATCCCTTCAGTCAGTCTTAAGGACAACATTGATAAACCATTCTGAATGTAGCTGCTGTGCAACCTGAATAATTTAGTAGCCACAAATGTTCTAGAGATTGTGAGAAATGGATCATAGATATTTTGAAATTGAAATCCAATTAAAATTACCTAATTTATTATATTTTTAAAATTAAATTTATTGGAGTTACATTGGTTAATAAAATTATACAGGTTCTGAGTGTACAATTCCATAATACATCATCTGTATACTAGTGTGTGTTTACCACCCAAAGTTAAATCTCCTTCTGTCACCATATATTAACCACCTTTACCCCTTACTACTTCCTCCCCATTTCTTTTTTCCTGTGGTAGCCACCATATTGTCCATGTCTATGAATTTTTGTTTGTTTGTCTTGCTTGTTCATTTGTTGCTTTCAGTTTTATACCCCACATTTGAGTAAAATCATATGGTTCTTGACCTTTTCTGTCTGACTTATTTTGCTTAGCAAGATGTTCTCAAGATTAATACATGCTGTTGAAAATGACAGTGTTTCATCTTTTCTTATGGCTGACTAGTATTCTATATGTACAGGGTGGGCAAAGTAGGTTACAGCTGTAATATAAATAAACAATCCTATATAATAAAGAGATCATATGCAAATTGGCCACCACTCCAATACATAAGATGGCTACCCCCATGTGGACACAAGCAGGCTACCACAAGATGACCAGCAGGGGAGAGCAGTTGGGGGGAACCAGGCCTGCAGGGGAGGGCAGTTGGGGGGAATGAGGCCTTCAAGGGAGGGTAGTTGAGGATTACCAGGCCAGCAGAGGAGGGCAGTTAGGGGCAATTGGGCTAGCAGGGGAGCAGTTAGGTGTTAATCAGGCTGGCAGGGGAGTAATTAGGGGGTGATCAGGCTGGGAGGCAGAAGCAGTTAGAATTAATTAGGCAGGCAGGCAGGCGAGCAGTTGGGAGCCAGCAGTCCTGGATTGTGAAAGGGATGTCCTACTGCCTGTTTAGGCCTGATTGGTAGGGCCTAAACTACAAGCAGGTGTAGTTTTGCTAAACATAACCACCAATCAAGCCTAAACAGGCAGTTGGAGATCCCTCAAGGATTCCCAGGTTGGAGAAGGCGCAGGCTGTACTGAGGGACACCCCCCCCCCCCAAGTGCATGAATTTCATGCACCAAGCCTCTAGTGTGTGTGTGTGTGTGTGTGTGTGTGTGTGTGTGTGTGTGTATACACACACACACACACACAAATATGCAAATTGTCCCCTCAGGAGTTCAACCTGGAGACCAGGAGTTCACACTATGATGTGTGCTGACTACCAGAGGGCAGTGTGGAATGAAGGAAGGCCATGGCTAGAAGCCAGAAGGCCCTCAAAGGCCCTGATTGGTCCTGCTCACTGGCCAGGCCTAGGAACCCTATCCATGCATGAATTTCATACCCTGGGACTCTAGTACAATAATAAGTGATAATACAAGAATAAACTCTGTGTTTTGGTGAGTAGAAGCATGTTTACAGTTGTGAGTACACAAAACACAGTTTATTCTTGTATTATCATTTATTCTTATATTATTTGTTTATATTACAGCTATAAAATCACTTTGCTCACCCGTGTATATGTATCTTTATTCAACTATCTATCAAAGGACACTTTGGTTTTTTCCATGTCTTGACCGATGTAAATAATTCTGTATTGAACATAAAGGTGTATGTATATATATATCTTTATGAATGTTTTCAAAAATTTCAGGTAGATACCCAGAAAAGGGATTGCTCCATCATATGATAACTCTATTATTAATTTTTTGAGGCTGTACCATTTTATATTCCCACCAGCAGTGAATGAGTGTTCCTTTTACTCTACCTCCTTTCCAACGCTTGTTGTTACTAGTCTTGTTGATAATAGCTATTCTAACAGGTGTGAGGTGGTATCTCATTGAAGTTTTGATTTGCATTTCCCTAACAGATAATGAAGTTGAGCATGTTTTCATATATTTGTTGGTTATTTGTATGTCTCTTTGGGAGAAGTGACTATTCAATTCCTATGCACATTTTCACTGAACTGTTTATTTTGTTGTTGTTAGTTGTATGAGTTTTATAAAATACATATATTTTTAATATTGACCCTTATAATAGGTATTGTTTGCAAATATCTTCTCCCATTCAATTGGTTGCATTTTTGTTTCCTTGACAGTTTCTTTTGCTGTGCAGAAGCTTTTTAGTTTGATATAGTTGCATTATTTATATTTGCTTTTACTTCCCTTACCTTTGAGATTAAATTTACAAAATCCTAAGACCAAGGTCATTTTGAATTAATTTTTAAATACACGACAAACAGCAGTCTAGTTCCTAGTTTCATTATTTTACATATGGCCTTTCACTTTCCCATCACTATTTATTGAAGAGGCTCTCTTTTCTCCATTGTATGGCTTTGACTCCTTTGTTGAAAATCGTTTGCCCATATAAATTTGCTCCATTTGGAGATGAAGACTCAAGCCCAAAGTTGTAAAGTAGTTGCTTGCCATTTTACAGGAACTAGAGGAAGGACCACAGCTAGAACTACATTCTCTTCACTCTCAGGCCAATGTTCTTTGCATTTCACCATGCTGTGCCTAACTCTAGACAGTCACTAACTTTTATAAATAAAGATTCATTTAGAGCACAACCACAACTACTCATTTACATATTATCAATGGCTGCTTTCCCTCTACAATGGCAGAGCTGAGTCATTGCAATATTGACTGTATGGTCAGTAAAGCCTGTAATATTTATTTAGTTGACTTTTTACAAAAACAGTCTATTGATTGCTGCCAAAGGAGAAAGTTTTCTTCATGCCATTTTTGAAACGTTATAATTGGGTTTGCACTTCAATTATTATTGCAGACAGATCATACTAAATGCAGAATTTCATTTTCAAAAATGACAAAACGTAATAAGCTGCATACAATCATGAAGGAGTTCAGGAATTACTGTAACTCTAGGAGACATTTGATTTCAGTGAGATAAACTGGAATTGTCAGGACAGATCTTTTCCCTTTATATTTTTAATTCCATAAGAGGTCAAACTACATGATTAGTGAGGAACACTTATAGAGAGATCATTGTGCACAGAACATTATGCCTGTTTTAGGCATGTTATTACCAAGGCACCCTGCATGAATTTTGCCATCAAGATGACATCTAAAAAAACAAACAAAAAAAACCCCCACTAGATTTATTCTGTATTGTCTATCACATCTTAAATTATTCCAGGAACACAATAGGATATATATTTTATAGGCATATAAATATGGATGCTTACACAATAAAGCAGTGACCAGTTAATGAACAACAGGAAGCAGCTCCACGGTATCTGGTCTTGTCTCGGCTTTATTTCTGTCAATATGGTGAAGGTTATCACAGGCAGGAGGAAGTTCCTTTTCAGCTTGGAAGTGTTCAAGCAGCTCCAGGACCACCACTAGGAAGTGGTAGCCATAAGAGCTGAATGAGGTGGCTATGAAAGGCCCTTTCTATGCGGAGATTCTATGATTAACAGCCTGTGACATATTACAACTCCTATTTACTGTCTCCTTTTTATCACAGTCACTGGCAATCTTCTGTTTATGCAGCCCATGTGGATAGACATTAATAACATCACACATATGCCTATGAATACTGAACCGCTGCACATGTTTTCCTCATGAGACTTTATTTTACAAATTTATTACTTCCTGCATAAAATAATCCTGGGATCCACATCCTTGACTCAATACTTGATGCATATTTTGAAAATCTCACATGGGTTTATGCTTGGCCAGTTTGCCTCAAACTTTTTCTTTTTCTTTGAAGCTACAACTATCCTCTAGCCACAGGCCTTGCACTTAGAAGATTTTGGTTGCTTTGAATGAAAATAATATTTTTTTGAGGCAATTCAAAAAATCATAGCTGATTTAAAAATCACATAAGATACACTGGGAAGTTAGATCATGTTTTTCAACCAGTTTGTAAGATATAGGTAACCCCCAGGCATGTCACAAGACTTGTTTGGCCTGATTTTCTGTAGGTGATGAAGAGCCGTAAGAGGGGTAGTTTTCAATCTTCTGTAAAATTGTTCCTTTCTTAGGCCACACAGGCAAGGAGGAGAATCAGCAGATACTGACATCTGTTTCATGCTGCATCATTTATACATTATTTTATTTAATCCACAGACTGAGTTAAGTATTGCTCACCTATCAATGAACAAATGAGAAAACTGATTCTTGGGGAAATGATGTGATGAACTCAAGGTCAGAGAACTTACAGCAAAGGAGCTGGTTTTCTGGCGGAGGCCTGCTGGGTCCCGGAGCCCCTGTTAGGGGATTTTACCACAATGCCTCCCACTGGCGATGGGGAATCACAGGAACTCAGACTGGGGGCTGTTCTGATTTAGCGTGAGCTATTTATAGTCTGTTTTCCCATCAATCCAAGTGTTTTCATTAAGCTCTTGCTGTGCTCAAGGCACCATGCCAGTTATTATGGAATTCAGATACATTGTCACTCTCAAGGACCCTCAAGGATCTTATAATCTAATTAAGGATAAAAGACACGACGATATGAAAAAATAACTGAGAATGGAAGGCAACCCATGCCAAGAGCTGACTAAGGGGAACATGTGGGTGATACGGAGGTGGGGGAAGGGCAAGTGGCTAGCAGCTGCAGGTGATATTGGAAGGGAGCGGAGTTAGAGTCTGGATGAGTATATCGCATCGTTCCATCCCAGGGCCAGGCAGGGTTGCTCATGAACATCACATTTAGCCTAAAGACCTGTTGTTGATCTGAATAATTTTGTGTTTTTTTAAAAACTTTAGATCAATTCACATAAAAATCTGGTTTTGGTTTTTGCCCTGAATAAATTTTTATTGTTTGTTTTCTATTATTGGTATTTTTGTTTGAAACGTTTATTTCATAAATCAGATTCTTGATTTATTTTTCTGTAACCACCCATAAGTATCAACTTTTAAGAGCCATGCATGTTCATGTGGCCAAAGTCAAATCTTGGCTTTTTGGTTTGCGAAGGCCTCTGCTGTCCCAGGAGCCACAGATGCTCTGCTTCTCCCATTTATGTTTTATCTACCTGAAGGGGATTGAGTTTAGAAGCTCTGATAAAATGAGGAAAAGGAGATCTAGAGAGAGTGAAGTAAGTTTTCTAATATCTCAACTAATTAGAAACAGGATGGATTAGCTGCAAAGACTCCTGACTATTAGTCTAGTTTTCTTTTTTACAAGACATATCATCATTCATAGAATTATTCTATGGAATCAAAGCAGGTGTGCAATTCATTACCTAACATTCTTGGAACCAGGTACATTTGGAGAGTCAGAATTTTTAAATCTCAAGAAGGTAATGCTATTCACATATCAACTATTATGGGAAAAGTCCAGCAGAGTGTGAGACAGCATCTCAAATAAAACAAATTAATATTTCTGCTCTCAAAGTGTGAATGTGAACCCTAAGTGGGAGAAATAATGACTATGCCAAACTATATGTCTATTCAAGTCAGTGTTTGTTATCAAATCAGTTCAGGTTAGGCCAGGTTTTACAATAAATTTTTCTATTTCTAAACTTTTAAGATTCCAGAATAACAAAATGTCTTATGGATAGCTATAGCTATCTTCTGTTTTGTTTTGTTTTGTATGTGTTTATCCCTCACCCAGAGATATTTTTTTCCATTGATTCTTTGTTTCTTTTTTTTCTCTTTCTTTGCTTTTTTAAATTAATTTATTTTTAAAAAAATATATTTTATTGATTTTTTACAGAGAGGAAGAGAGAGGGATAGAGAGTTAGAAACATCGATGAGAGAGAATCACTGATCAGCTGCCTCTTGCACACCCCCCACTGGGGATGTGCTCGCAACCAAGGTACATGCCCTTGACCGGAATTGAACCGGGGACCTTTCAGTCCGCAGGCTGATGCTCTATCCACTGAGCCAACCAGTTTCGCCAAACCAGTTTCAGCTCTTTTTTTTTTTTTTTAGAAAGAGTGGAAGGGAGACATGGGAAAGAGAGAGACATAGATATGAGAAAATGAGAGACACAAATCGATTGGCTGCTTCTTGGACACACCCTGACAGAGGGTGGGGAGTAAACCTGAAATCCAGGTGCATGCCCTTGACTGGAAATCAAGCCCTCAATCAACCCTTCAGTGCACAGGCCAATGCCCTAACCACTGGGCAGCACTGACCAGGGCATATAGCTATCTCAATACTCTTTTATTGGCTTAGTTTTCCAATCTATAAAATGGAAATAATGATAGTTTTTACTTTACCGACGATGTGATATATATGAAGAACACTGTCTAGAACCTATAGAACATAGTAAGATCTATATAACTAATAGTTGTTTTCTATTATTGGTATTTTTGTTTGAAACGTTTATTTCATAAATCAGATTCTTGATTTATTTTTCTGTAACCACCCATAAGTATCAACTTTTAAGTTCACAAAGTCACTCTATACAATCAATTCTGAATGGCTTACCCTGACAGGAAACAATGACCCAGGCACCCAAAGTAGATAAAAACAATAATTAAAAAAAATATTTTGTACTTGTGAAAATTACATTAAATTCAAATTTCAGTTTAATAAACACAGCTGTACTCACCTATTTTCATGATTTCAATGGCTGTTCTGGCAGTTACACAGTTGCAGCAGAGATCATATGTTCTGCAAATCTTAAAATGTCTATAACTGTCCCTGTTACAGAAGTTAGCCAGTCCCTGCTCTGACCTATATCAGGCCACACATGCCTGCTGCTCCAAGCTCCTCTGGCTCCTGACTTGGTTGTCCTTGCCCTCCCTTGTCTTGCTTTGCTGAGTAAACCCATTTCACTCTACCCGGTTTTCTAATATGACCTTGGGTTTGCTTCCTTTATAATGTGGGGATCCTCCATCTCTATTGCAGAATTCAACCTTCCCCTTTCTTTCCTTATCACTTCAACCACGGACTTTACATCCCCCAGGGTTCCCAGTTCCAGGAAGCCAGGGGCCTGATCTGTGGCTCATCTCTGATTGATCTCTGGAGGCCGAGGGTGGGGAGCAGAGGTGAATTTACTCTGGGATAAGCCAGTCTTGCAGTTTCTGTTGTTGTATCAAGAAAGTCAGAACTGCAGCCCAGAATAAGCCTGCTAGATCCCGTTTTGAAAATCTTTACTTTCTACATCATAGGTATTTTGCAGCCTAGTTTATCTGCAGATAAAATTGATGATAAACACAAATCTAGGGCAACCTGAATTCTCCCTCAGAGTGAATAGAAAAAAGCGCTAACTGTTGAGGCTGTGCTTTAAATCCAATTGTTACTAAGTGGAGCCAATATGGCAGGAGGAAGGGGAACTGTGCACATCACCTGAACTGTGTGGGAGTTGTCCATGGCACTGTTACCTGGGCCCTGATGTGCTCACAAAACAGGCCTTTTTATCCCTCCTTTCTATCAAGCCACTACATTTACTTCTTCCATACAGCATTGGCATTCATGGCTTGGGATAGGCAGAGGTAAATGGATAAAGGGATTTGAATTATCTAGAAACTCTTAACAAGAGAGCTCTGTCCTCATTTCTCTTGGGTAATGTGCACTTTCGAGTCTTCCAAGCTGATCTGTATACAGGAACAGTTTACTACCTGTAGGTGTAATTATGTAATTGAATAATGAACTTGCTAACCAAACCTTAGGTGCTTGCCAACAATTTAAACTTTAGTAGATCCACAGCCTCTTCCGATTCACATTTAAAAAAAAAAAAGAATTGATTGCCTTAAAGAACTGTCTTGCCCGTTATGCAGGTTTCCAGGGTCAGCAATATTGTGCAGGAATCAGGCAGACCCTGCGCTCCAATATTTACTAATACCCTGACTCAGTTTCCTCTTCTGTGAATCTCTTCTCACAGAGTAACGAGAGGGTTAAGGAAGAGGGTATAAATAAACTGCTTCACCCAGCATCTCAGACTTAATGAGCTTTCTTTAAATGATAGATGTCAGTACTATTAGAAGCACACAGTGAGCAGCCATTGTGTAATATAAGTCTGGCCAACTACACTGCAATTTATTATTTCAAATAACTCCTGGGCAAGCTGGATCAATTGAAAGACACATCAGTGTGCATTTCATTTATGGCTTCATGTGTACATATATTTAAAATCATTCTCTGTATAACTACTATCTCCAGACATAATATTTCCACAGAATAGTTTTCAAATATTAGATGAATAAACATGCAAATAATAATTATTTTAAAACTAAAAGCTGAAGAGGGTCTTAGAGAACATCTCATTAATTGGCTTCATATTATAAATGAGACTGCTTTGTAATTTTCTCACAGTCTCACAGCTATGACAGAACCTTACAAGTGCTTACAATTTCCTAGAAAATCCCACAATTACTGAATAGTTGAAATATAAGTAACTCGGTTCTCTACAAAGTGCCAGGAGGCTGTCAGCAAAGAAAAGAAAGACTACTTCTAATCCATTATGATTTGGCTTCGATATAATGAAAAGAGGACTGGAATTGTAATTATTCCCTCTCACCCCGATATATACACAAATGCACCGTTCACTCACTACTATTCTCTGTTTTAGGTCAAATTCTTTTGAGAATATTCTTTGCTATAAAGGATAGATGAAGGGAAAAGAGATGGATGTAACTGAATAAATATTTCTACCTGTTGTTTTTTTCCCCCATGAAAGTTGCACTTAACATTATTAGAGTGATTTAAATAAATGATTATAAACACTCACTTTGAGTAGATCTGTACCAATTATTTTAATATATTTGTCGAGTCTGTACATTGGACATTTTACCTCCATCATTCTATATAATAAAAGGCTAATATGCAAATCGAAAAAGGACTTAAGGACTAGTTGCTATGATGCATACTGACCACTAGGGGGCAGACACTCAATGCAGGATCTGTCCCCTGATGGTCAGTGCACTCCCATAGGGGGAGCAATACTCAGCCAGAAGATGGGCTCAGGACGGCAAGTGCAATGACAGTCAGTGGTGGGAGCCTCTCCCGCCTCTGCTACAGCCCTAAGGATGTAAGCCATCAGTTGGACATCTCCTGAGGGCTCACAGTCTGTGAAAAGGCACAGGCTGGGCTGAGGACCCCTCCCCCCCACCCCAACTACACAAATTTTATGCACCAGGCCTCTAGTATTTATGATAAGAAAACAGCATCTGAGAGATGAGTGATTTACCAGGTTCACTTGTTTAGTCAGTGGTTAAACTGGGTTTCAGATTTCCATCTTTAGGCAACAAGTCCAGGGTTCGAAGAAAACCATGAGGTTTCTTTCCTCACTCTATGAGGGTTTCAAATAGCCTTGGAGGTTAGAATAAAGGAGAAAGAGGGAAGACTGCCCAGCATGACTATGCTATTGCTCACTGAATCTTTCTTAGACTATGTTAAATATGCCTTCTTAATGCATATTATTGAACATTTTACTTTTTATATTACATTTCCAATGCATATTTTATTTGCAGATTGTATTTCTCCAATTAGACTAATTCTTAAAACATCTAATTCAGTAATTGGCACACATAGTTGCTACTTTATTATTCCCATAATATCTAATTAAATTTAATAACAATAATTATAAGCTAACTTGCTAAATAAGAAGTTGCTACCTAAACAAATAAGTCTGTGTGATTTTCTTTTCCCATCACCCTTTCTTTGTTTCTGTGCTCTTTCTATTCTATTATTCTGTTTATTTAATTAGTTGGTTAAATAAGTTCCTCATGTGTAACAGAATGGTTGGGATGTAATTCTATCAAAGTCCTCTTTTTGCAATCTCACTTTATGGGTTAATCAGTTTTCTTTATAACTCAGGAGCAGTAAATGTGAAGACACATCCATTTTATTTTCTTCTTAAATAAGTTTTATTTAAATAATGATTTCTGGCTTTACAAATTTTAGGCCTCATGCTTGGATTATTTTCCACCTAGTTTTCAAAATTCAAGGGTTCTGGTTCTAAACCTGTCCTCTCTACTGCCATTTTTTAGGCATATAAAGAGATACATCTAAAACATGATGATTTATAAAATTTGAAAGTAAATGGTTGGGGAAAAAAGTATTATACCAATACTAATGGAAATAAAGTTATAGTGGTTATATTAATATTAAGAAAAAGAAAACTTTCAGTCAAAAGGGATTATTAAAGATAATGAGAGAATTTCATAATGATAAAATTTTCATTTACAGGTACATAATTTTAAATTTATATGTACCTAATAACTTAATTATAAAATATACAACTCAAGAATCATAGGAATATAAGAAATCAATAAAGCTACAATCAAAAACAGTTAATATTGAATATATCTTTCTCAATACCTGGCAGAACTAGCAGAAAACAATTAGTAACAACATTAAAGATTGTAAAAACATAGATATAATGGATATACATAGAGCATTGCAACCCATAATACAAATTCATTTTAAGTATGCATGAGATATTTTCAAATTTGACCAAATATAGGATAAATCTCATCAAATTCCAAAAGAAAAATTATAGTGTTCTTGGCGAAAATGAAATTTAGCAAGAAATAAAGACCCATTAAAAATTCTCATGTGTTTTAAAATTAAGAAATATACTTCTAATATATCATTCAATGGTGAAATATGGATATTGTGGTTTATTTGGTTATTACACTAAAATTTATGAAAATTGGGAAATTTCAACCAACTCAATGTTTTTCATTTTAACCAACTCAATAAAAATTTCAACCAACTTCATATTTTTAAAAGAGTTCTAATATTTTAAGCTATTTACAAATATAATATTTACAAATGATTTGTTTCAAAATAGTCCTGAAAGTGAAGTAGACTAATAGATGGGAGATAAAGGTGAAAACATTAGTTAAAAATTGTTGAATCTGGATTTTCAACCCAATGTGGATTCCTGAAACTATTATCTCAACTTCTATATATATTTGAAATTTTCCACAATACAAAGCTATTTAGAAATAACTTCTGAATCAAAGAAGAAATTTAAATGCCAATTAACAAAAAATTTAAACTAAATGATACTTTAAAATGATATATAAAACTGTGGATTGTAGTAAACCAGGTTTTGAGAAAAGTTTATAGTTTTAATGGCAATGTTAGAAAAGTAGAATTGTTGAAATCACAAACATAAGCCTTCACTCTAAGATATTAGGAAAGACACACACAAAGAAAACCCAAAGAAATAAATTAAATTAACTACCAAAATAAATAAATAAATAAACAAACAAATAAATAAATAAATAAAAGTAGGATTAACAGAACTGAGCATTGGTTCTTTGAAAAGACTCATAAAACTGCTCAGCACTTGGTGAAATTGGTCAAAAACAAAAGAGGGAATAAAACAATTGTTGATGAATTAAAAAAATAATTATCACAGCTTTTCAAGACCTTTAAAATATTATAGTAGGATATTATTTATCTTATAAAAATAAACTGGAAAATTTAACTAAAATAGATAAAATACTTAGAAAAATACAATTGCAATAACTGAAGCATAAGAAATAGGAAGTCTGAGTAATAAAGTAACAATGAAAGCAATTAAATATTGTTTTTAATTTAAATTCTTTATTGTTTAAGAAATTACATATGTCTCTTACTTCCTCCCCCCTCCCCCCCCCATTGACCTTTACACAGCTGCTTCCCTCCCCCAGCACATGACCTCACTCTCCTACTGTATGTGTCCATTGGTTAGGCTTATATGCATGCATACAAGTCCTTTCGTTGATCTCTCTACCTTACCCCTGTCCTCCCCTACCTTCTTTCTGAGGTTTGATGGTTTGAATGATGCTTCCCTGTCTCTGAATCTGTTTTTGCTCATCAGTTTATGTTGTTCATTATATTCCACAAATGAGTGAGATCATGTGATATTTATATTTTTCCAACTGGCTTATTTCACTTAACATAGTGCTCTGTAGGTCCATAAAATTAAATCTTTAATTTAAAATGTTTATAGATGGATAACTGCAAACCCAGATGGCACACTGAAAAATTACACCTAATTTTCAAAGAACAAATTATGCCAAATTTTACAATCTTTGGAGTCTGAAAAGAGGATACAATTCAACTAATTTTATAAGAAAAGTACACATTTGATATGGAAAACTCAACAAGGGCATTATGAGAAAAAAATTACAAAATAATAGCATTCATGAATGTAAACACAAATATTCTAAATACATTTTATCATACCAAACCTAATAATATCTAATAAGAACAGGATGTGAGGGTGATCTGGCTGTGACATCTGTCACCCCATTGATCGCCAGGTTGATTCATTCCCTCCTCCCTCACCATAGCATGTGATTCCCTTCAGAAGCTGCATGCTCTGTCAAAGAGGACAACCTTCCCTGCAGAGGAGAGGACCGGTCTTAGGTCAAGGGTATAAGAGTAGCTGCATTTCCCTGCTAGAACCTCCAAACAAGCTCTCATAAATAAGTTGAATTTCTTCTAATAATACATATTTGATAAGACTTTAATAGCAAGTCATGGCATTCAAAATGGCCAGAGAAAAGGAGAAAAATCACATAATCTTCCTATTAAATAACATTTTTAAAGTGTTATGTAAATATCAACATCTATTTTTATTAACCTCCAGCAAACTCATACAAAATGAACTTTCTCAATCTCATAGGTATCTATAAAATGGTACAGCGAATGTCATATGTAGGGGTGAAATGTTAAAAATTTTCCTAGAACAAGAACAAGATAAGGATGCCTGTTATCACTGCTTCAGTTCAACAATGTTTTGAAGATCCTGGACAATGAAGTAAGGCAAGAAACAAAATAGTTATGTTACCTTTCACAAGAGATATAGTTATATATATAAAAAATATCGCACAATGCACAATTTACCTACTTCAATTGTACAAGGGAATGGTTTTAGTTAACAAGTTCTTTTGAAATGCAATGTTAAACATTTAATATATTATTTTGGAGATATATAAGATAGATTTTATTGTAATTTTTTATTATAAAAGCTTTCAAAAATTCATAAAAGTAGAAAATTATATAATGACACCCCCCATGTACCTATTTCCTAGATTCAAACATTTAAAAAAAAAAAACTTACCAGTTTTATTTTATTTACCCCTCTACTATTTTGCTAATATATTTTCAAGTAATTACCACGTATCAGATAATTTCACCTTCAAATACTAGTTTGTACCTCTAATTAAGAATTCCAAGACATTCTTGATGAAGAAGAACAAAGTGTGATTTCTTTTTTAATATTAAGACATATGATAAAATTATAGTAATAGAGTCAGAGTGGTATTGATGCTACAATAAATAATATAGAACAATGTGTGTGTGTGTGTGTGTGTGTGTGTGTGTGTGTGTGTGTGAGAGAGAGAGAAAATCCAGAAATTGAGCAATATATTATGGACACTTCATTAACAACAGAGTAGGACCTACAGAGTAGTGGGGAAAGAATGATATTTTTAAAAAATGCTGCTGATTAATTGTATATCTATATGGAAAAAAACCCTCACTTTCATCCTCATATTACACATAAAAACTAATTTTATTATTTGTAAAAGGCAAAATAGTAAAGTTCTGAAAGATAATACAGAAAACTATCTTTACATCTTTTGGTTATGAAAATATTTTTTAAAATACAATGAAGCACTAATTATAAAGAAAAGGCTGATGGATGAATGCCATTAAAATGAAGGCATTCTATTCATTAAAATAGCATTAGGAGGATGAGAATTGAAGCCACAAAATTACAGGAAATGTTTGCTACTCATACATTATGGAATGAATTGTGCCTCCAAACCCCACCCCATTCCATATGTTGAAGCCCTAATCCCCAATGTGATTATTCAAAGATAGAGCCTTTAAGTAGGAATTAAAGTTTAAAAAGGTCACAAAGGTGGGCCCTCATTCAATAGGCCTGGTGTCCTTACAGGAAGAAAGGAGTCACTAAGGGTACCTAGACTTAAAGACCATGTAAGACATTTGTCTGCAAATCAGAAAGAGAGGTCTCACCAGATAGCAACCCTGCCAACACTTTGATCTTGAACTTACAGCTTCCAGAACTATAAGAAAATATATTTCTATTATTTAATCCATCTAGTCTGTGGTATTCTGTATGGCAATCCTCAAAGACTAAATGACATGTAATTGAAGAAGAGCTTGTATTCTGTAATACATAATGAAATCTACAAATCAAGCAACTCCATAGAAAAATGGGCAAGAGCTATGAATAGGCATTGCACAAAAATGACAATCAATTTACCAATAAACATATAAATAAAAGCACTTATTTCCATTAGTAATCGTGATGTACTAGTTAAAACTGCAAATTAAATACATTTCATGCCACCTGGAAAGTTAAAATGAAATGATCACCAATGGCAAATGTGGTGGTATAGAGGAGTGGGCTATTGTATAATGTTCATGGACTATTGATAAGAGTATCAATAGGTTCAGTCACTTTAGAAAAATTCTGGTTTTCTCTATCAAGGTTAAAGAGACCAATACACTATGACCTTGTGATTCTGGTCTAGATATGCTTAAGACCATTAATAAGACACAGGCATGAATAAGAATATTCAGAGCAGTATTATTTATAATAACTTCAAGTCTGCAAACAATCTAATGTTCTCTAATAGTGAAATTATGGTATAGTCATACAGTGAAATACTCTACAGCACTGATTTTTAATAGGGGGTGATTTGGCATTCTAGAGGATATTTGGCAATGTCTGAAGACATTTTTATTGTTGTTGTTTTTTTTTCCTTTATTAAGGTGTTATATATATCCCCTCATTGCCTCCACACACACTCATGCCCTCACCACCCTGTTGTCTGCGTCCATTGTTTAGACTTATATGCATGCATACACGTCCTTTGGTTGATCTCTCCACCTTACCCCTAGCCTCCCCTATCTTCCCTCTGAGGTTTGACAGTCTGATTGATGCGTCTCTGTCTCTAGATCTGTTTATATTCATCAGTTTATATTGTTCATTATATTCCACAAATGAGTGAGATCACGTGATATTTATCTTTCTCTGACTGGCTTATTTTGCTTAACAGCTTAGCAGCTTAGCATAATGCTGTCCAGTTCCATCCATGCTGTTGCAAATGGTAAGAGTTCCTTATTTTTTACTGCAGTGTAGTATTCCATTGTGTAGCTGTACCACAGTTTTTTAATCCACTCATCTGCTGATGGGCACTTAGGCTCTTTCCAAATCTTAGCTATGATAAATTGTGCTGCTATGAACATATTGGTGCACATATTCTTTCTGATCAGTGTTTCTAGTTTCTTGGGATATAGTCCTAGAAGTGGGATCACTGGGTCAAATGGAAGTTCCATTTTTAGTTTCTGAGGAAACTCCATACTGTTCAGGAAGACATTTTTGGTTGTTATAACAGACTAGGGAGGATATTACTGGTATCTAATGGGTAGAGGCCAGAGATGCTGCTAAGGACCTTACAATACAAAGAACAACTTTTCTTCACAAAGAATTATCTGGCTTAAAAAGTTAATAGTACCAACTTTGAGAAAGCTTGTTGTTTAGTAATAAAAATCAATGAAGAGCATCTGGATAGACAATTTGAATAAATCGTACAAATGTAATTTTGAGGGATTTAAAGCCAATCCTCAAAAGAATGCTTAACTGTATGATTCAATTTACGTCAGTTCAAAACCCAATCTAAACCACAGGTCTTTACTACAGCTCATGAAGTAAAACTAGAAAGGAAAGCAAGGAAGTGATAAGCATAGAAGTCTGAACTGTAGTTACCTTTCGGGGAGTGGGAGCAGATAATAATTTGAATGATGCATAAGATGAGTTTGAAGGGTCCTAGCAATATTTTATTTTCTCACCTGTGAGTATGGGGAGGGGGAGTTACCCAAGCATTAACACTATGATAAATTTTAACTCTATTTTGTGCAATGCACTTTTCTGTCTGCACAATTAAAAATGCTTAAAAACAAAATAAATTTGAAAAAGTGAAATTATTATTGGAAAGCTCTAGAGTTGCTTAACCTTTCCTTTTTTTCCATCCCAAATGAGATGACATTCTTGGAGAAATGTGTGTAGATTGTATGAAGCATCCACAAATATTTTTGAAAAGATCTATTCCTAATATTCTCAGAAATGATGCTTCCTATCTTCTTAAGGGTCTCATGGCATAGCCAAAACTTTAACAGCAAAATGATGAAATCAGGGCTGCTAACTTCCTCAAAAGAAAATGCTAGTCAAGAGGCCTGGAGGTTAGATGGTGTGATACTCCTCTAACAAAGGAAGAATGTACTTCTCTTCTCAGCTGTTGTATTTGTTTTGTAAACCCCCTAAAATCAAAGTTCTTAAGAGGGAGAGCATGGTAGTGAAAAAGGAATGATAAATTTGTTAAAATTCAGCAGTATATTGCCCTGGAAATTGTCTTATTTGTTGTAGATTTGATACATGACCATTGACTTCATAACGCACCAAAGGAGTTACTCATTTTCTACTTCAGTGCTTTTCCATTGCTGCAAGCACTATTTACCTGTCTCCTAGCAACATAAATTGAACTTACCTGATTCAGATAAGTGTCATTCACCACTTCTGATGCATTTTTCTTATTGTTTCCATTTTAAGCACCAGTTATATAAATGTTACTCTGGACAGTGGAACAGATTTAAAGTCTGGTTTTCTCTATGTTAAATATTATAATGTTAATTCTAACTTCTGGAGGTGTATTATTTGTCTTTGCATGTGCTATGCTTTGGGGAGGAAGCAATAAATCAATTTAAATTTTTATGGAATCTTAAAGTTTAGAGAGTTCATGTAAATCTTCTAGTTCATCAAATATGACAGGTGTATTTCTAACCTATACTTGAAAACAATTGCTATGGGAAGCTCATTAACTTATAAAATACAAAGTTCTATTTATGAAAAAAATTATCTTCTGTAAAAATATCCAACTCTGATTTTACCCTTATTCTTACCCCCTTTGTTAAATCCTTAATATAATATTTGTGATCATGTCTACTTCTTTTTTTTTTTTTCAATAATGAGTATTTGGCAACTGGTGTATAGGGATTGTCAAAAATTCTCTAAAGTCCACACCTGTGCGGGTTACAGACTTAAATTAGTTTGATGGATGTTCCACTGCAGGTGGATTTCCTGTGCTAAAACTACTTTAGTTATCACTGACAGATGTCTGCACAGCAGTTGCTTTAGTTAGAGCCTTGTATAGGCATAAAGGAGAATTATTATAGATTAGCTTTCCATAATAAAAACAACTTTCTGTTTCATATTCTTCCAACTCATTTTCTCTAGTGACCAAAGTTTTCATCCCTAACAGGGACTGCCCTGTCTGAGAAAATAATCAAATAATTTTCAACTATGATAATCAATTCTGGTGAACATGGATACTAGAAGCGAGAAGCTTAGAGATAATTTTCAATATTATTTAGAACAAAAGTTGTTAAAATGTAGGCCAAATGGAAAGAATGTAATTTCATTTACTTAAAATTACATCCAATATTGAAAAACATACCCATCTGTTTTTAAGACATTATTGAAATATATATGAATGATCATATTCTAGGAATTCAGAATATTACACACATCTGTTTGTATCAACTGAATTGTCCTTTATTTTAAGTGCATAGACATAGAAACAGATGTAAGCTCCATCTTTTACTTTTTAAAAAATATATTTTATTGATTTTCCACAGAGAGGAAGGGAGAGGAATATAAAGCTAGAAACATCTATGAGAGAGAAACATTGACCAGTTGCCTCCTGCACATTCCCCATCGGGGATGTGCCCGCCACCAAAGTACATGCCCTTGACCGGAATCGAACCTGGAACCTTTCAGTCCGCAGACCGATGCTCTACCACTGAGCTAAACCGGCTTCAGCCATCTTTTACTTTTTTAAATCTTTTTTTTTTTATTTTTATTTTTTTATTAACCAGATCATCTCTTTTCACAGCCCTAAAGCTTAGGATCCAGTCCCCTGGGATCATTCCTCTCCACCTCCCTGTCCCTATTCTTGTCTATGCCCCTGATCTTCAGTGTGAGGCCCGGCAGGCCCTCTCTCTCAGGAAAAGCTGGGCAGCAGGAGGACATGTTGTTCTGACTGTGAAGGGAGGGTAGCATTCTTTGGAAGCATCAGTCAAACTGACTGCACATATCATCTCAAACAATAAATGCTTTTAAGTGGATGGGCAGCAGTGCTAATTTATAAGTATTTTAATTTTTCTCACAAACCACTGTTGTTATTATTGGGACAAAACTACTTAAAGTGTAGACCAAATGGAAAGAATGTAACTTCTCCTTGTTGATATTGTCCTTGTTTAGATCAGAGCTCAATTGCAAACAGGTTTGCCCACTCCTGGACTGTAGTTCTTACCAATGCATGCTACTTCCTTTCTCCAAAAGACTCTCTTAAGATTAAATTCAGTACAGTATCTAGGATCGTGGGTTAGGAAGAGAATGAATACCCTCATGTAATTTTTAAATCTTTAATTGCTAAGCATATAGAGAACAGAGAAAATGCTGTGTATAAATTGACTCAGCACTCATATTGCAAGCAATAAATGAGGACTTAAACATTTTCTGTTTTTTTGTTTTGTTTTGTTTTGTTTTGTTTTGTTTTGTTTTTGTGATTAATTTCCTCTTTTTTCTAACAGTGTTTGGGCTGGGGAGGACAAGAAAAAAAATAGTTTCAAACCAATGAAACAAAAATTTGGGGATCGATCCACCTAGTTTTGGAGCTGGGGAGAAAAACACCCTTGGAAGTTCCAGAAACTTCATGCTGGAATTGGCAATACTGTCATGGCTCTATCTTTTACCACACCTTCCTGCTCTGGGACATCTCAGTAACCTTGTCCCACCTTTCTCCTCTGCTTCATTAAAATGCCTCCCTTTTCCACCTCCTTCCTGCTCCTGTGGGTATGGGGTCATGGCAAGGAGTAGGACTTCCAAATTTGATATTTGGATCCTGAATGGCATGTATGAGAGAGAGTGCAGATCACAGCTGAACTCCGATTCCTATTCTTGAGAAACACTCTGGCCCTGACACAAAGAGCTAGGGGCTCATCAGTGGTTTCTTTGCTGTTGTACCAAAGAACTCTGGTATTGTGTATCACCTGCAAATGCCAAGTGATAATTTTGTGCTGGACAAATGGTATCCGATCAGTGAAAATGGAACCGCTTTAGGACTGCATGGGGAGGCTACATTTTGTATGGGACTTCTCATGGGTCCTTGTAGGATATTTTGAATTATTTTTTCTGATACTGTGTTTTGTTTTTGTTTTGTTTTAAATATTTGTCAGTTAAGGAGCCTGCCATTTCTGTAGAAAAATAAGTGTTGACAAAAAGGCTTAAGGATGATGGGACAGAAAAATCTGTCTCCCCAATACTAAGTGTTCTATTTAAAATAAGAGCAAATGTTTTTTATAACACTATGTAATAAACATACTTCTAAATGCTGTTTATATTTTCTTATAATCCTCACAACAGTCTTATAGAATAGTAACCTCAGTTAACCCAAGAGAGGCCTAGAAAAATTAAGTAATTATCCACATTTAGAGAGTAAGTGACAGAGTCAGAATTCAAACTCACACTCTCTGGTTCAAGTCCATGCTCTTAACCAATTATGTTTTATGCAGCCAGTCATTAAGAAATTGATTGTGCACACGGCCAAACATGCAATGGAAATATTTCAAAAAATTGGAAGGACAGGACATATCCTCCCCCTTTTCCCATCTCTATGTTGACACGCTGTGGAGATGGTGGAGGATGGTGGCTCCTTGTGGACAGGCTGTTGGCTGGAATCCTAAGGGTGGGCTAAGCTGCCTGAGATGTAGGCAGGTGATTGAACCCTGAGAAGCATCAACCTGGTTCTGACCCTCCATGATGGACAGTGCATGATGGAACAGATACTGCTGGAAGGTACATGATGATAAAGACCAAGAAACACTAGAATTTGGAGCCTTTATCCAGAGGGGTGAGAATGTGGTTGGTGGCCTGTTTGCTTTGTTTCTAACCTCTAAAGATCATCTTGAAATGCCCAAGAATGACATACCTTCCACAAAGGCCAGCGGGGTGTACCCAGCAGCCTCCCATGGCCCTTCTCATTGACTTCCTCTGCTCACTGAACGCACTTTGTGATGCTGCTTTGAGCTTGCCTCTGATTTTTCACTTAGAATTTGCACGTCTTCCTCCTATACTTCTTACAGAACATCAATATATTTTTTTCTTGACTATTTTTCCCATTTATTCTCCAAGATGGATTTTAGAGTGTTTTCATAGGTTCTAAACCATTCATTGAAATTAATATTGGAGCTGCTTTAAATCTGTGAATTAATTTGGGAAGAGTTGGTATATTTATAATGGTGAATCCTCTCATCCCTACTATTCTAGATTTTTACACTTACTCGAGGTTTATCTTCTGTCTCTCTGTAAAGTTTTGTAGGTTCAATATGTAGTTCCTGTATATTTATTGATATATTAATTTCTATAGGTTTTATATTTTTGCTACTCTTTTGAATGAGGAATTGTTTCATTATCTTTTCTATAATAATTGCATATTGCTAGTAGGTAAACTATCAAAGTCTGAATATTTATTTTGTAACCTGTTCTCCTCTGAAAACTATTAGATCTTGAAGATTTTTAGTTGCTAGATTTTTCAGGAGACATCATGTTATTGAATTTGTGTTTCATAGGACTTAAACTGTTTTATTTGGCATGGTTTCTGCTACCAGCATTTTCCTGTTGAGATTTAGTCCCTAATTTTTGTATTTTCATCATTGACAAGCTTTGCCTATTATGCATCAAACAATGTTTCTTTTCTTAGATATCAGTTACTTGATATCAGTACTGGCTTGTAGCTTGTATGGAATTCAAATTTACTATACCACTTAGGCTTATGAATTGGAAATGCAACTTCTCTCTTAGGAACTGCTATCTCTTTTTAATTTTACCTTCCCCCATTGCCACCATTCAAAGTCTTGGCTATGATTTGCATGATTTAGGATGCTACCTGCACAAATAATTCAAGAACAATAGTATTACAGAGTCAGGTATTTAACATGATTTATTTTCATTATGAACTTCCACGATCTTTAAAATTAGGGACTATTATTGGGCTGATAGGGTCACAAAACCAATTAACTCAATCAATATTTATAGACTACCAGGTATAAAGTTAGGATGATAGTGTTAATTTATCATCATTTTATAATAACTACATATGGTACTATCTAAGTCTTTACAAACATTATTTCATTTATGCTCACACCAACCCAGTGAGGTAGTGTTATAATCCCAGTTTTAATTGTGTCTTGAAGAAGTTTCTAAGTTGTTCAAGAAAACACATTTAGTGTGGAGCCAAAATTCAAACTTGGAAAAATCCTTCTTAATTACTAGAAAACATTGCTAGTTGCTGGCGATGTAAATGAGTACTCAATATCTTCAATACATTTAGAAGTTTATTGAGGATATAGACATTTTATAATTAGCATATTGTATGTAAAAATAAATATACTTTAAATGGAAGTATATACAAGTATAATGGACTTAGAAGGGGCCTACTTATCTATGATATTACTAGAGGCCTAGTGCATAAAATTCATGCATGGTGTTGGAAGAGGAGTGTCCCTCAGCTCAGCCTGCACCCTCTTCAATCTGGGACCCCTTGAGAAATGTCCAACTGCCTAGTTGGACATTCCGCTCACAATCCAGGACTGCTGGCTCCCAACTGTTCACCTGCCTGCCTGACTGATTGCCCCTAACCACTTTTGTCTGCCAGCCTGATCACCCCATCACCATTTCCCTGCCAGCCTGATCAATGCCTAACTGCTCCCCTGCCAGCCTAATTACCCCTAACTTCACTCCCCTGCCAGCCTGGTCACCCTTAACTGTCCTCCCCTGTAGGCCTGCTTGCCCCTAACTGCCCTCCCCTGCTGACCTGGTCATCCATAACTACCCTCCCTTGTGAGCCTGGTTGCCCCCTACTGCCCTCCCCTGCAGGCCTATTCCCCCCACATGCTCTCCCCTGTCAACCATCTTGTGGCAGCCATCTTGTGTCCACGTGGGGCAGCCATCTTTGACCACATGGGGGTGGCCATCTTGTGTGTTGGAGTGATGGTCAATTTACACATTAACTCTTATTATATAGGACAACATTTGGTTTTTAGTATGAATTTTGACATTAAAGTTGACCCTTGGACAATATGTGAGTTAGGGGTGCTAACCCTCTGTGTAGTTGAAAACCCATATATAACTTTGTCGCTCCCAAACTCAACAAGTAATGGCATACTGTTGACTGGAAACCTTAACAATAGCATAAACATTGGAATAACACATATTTCATATGTTATGTGTATTATATACTGTATTTTACAATAAAGTAAGCTAGTGAATAGAAAATGTTAGTATGAAAATTATGAGGAAGAGATAATACAGTTATAATAGTGTACATACTTATCAATACACAAATTTTAAAAATTTGCATGTAAGTGTATCTTTGCAGTTCAAACTCCTGTTGTTCAAGGGTCAACTGTACCTCATTGGAGGCCTCAATGGAAAATAGTTTTTGAATTTTCAGTTATTTTATAAAAAAGATAGGGAACATTTTTTCCCCTTGCTTACAGAGTAAGGATCTGATGATATTTTCCTTTCAGAGAGAGATGCAATGATCTCGCTTTCAAGATTAGAGTATTTATTTCAGTTCCCTTTAGTCTTCACTTATTCATGCCCCATTGTGCTAGGTTCCTTAGGGTCCTGTCCTTATCTGGCATCTCTTCCAGTCCTACTCCAACTTATATTTATGCTGCTATTATTTATCCTTAAGGCTATGTTTACAGGATGCTAAAATTATGGGTAAATGTTTTTCAAAAATATGTCAATCTGGTTGTTTTTACAATGCAATCAAAGGCAGTTTCCAAACAAATAGTTGAGTCAGTCAAATATGTTTAACATGTTTATTTCTTATTGCATAGATAACATTTCTGAATTAATTTCTCATTTCCCCAGACCCTTTAGTTTTATAAATATTTCTCTAGAGATAGCTGAAGAGTTAAATTAGTTGTGTTTGTTTTGCATCTGCCTTATTTCTTAAATTGTTCTTTGCTTTTAGTAAAGGAGTCATTTGATGATTAGCAACTAATAAAAATTAAAGATTATAATGTTTGGAAAGCTGAATATTAATTATACTCTCTTGAAATAAATAGTTTATTAGAATATCTTTTATTTTAAAATGAGTTTGTATTTTAAGATCATGTTTATATCAGTGAATAATAGTCAAATGCTTATTTTGATTATTCAGTGGTATGACTTCAGTGGTCTGACTTAGCGTGATCTGGAAGTCATTGGAAAGCCATATTCAGATTCGTGCTCTCATGGAGATATATTCTGGATTCAATGTGACTGCCTCTTGATACTGTTGAATACATGCCCATATTAATAATACCCTTTCAATTCTGATGAAGAGAAATAGTCACATTCAGCTTTATAAATACATTTCCCAAGAGTAATCCAATAATGCCTTCTCAAAATATGACAGCATGAGCCATATTTCATCCTGAAAATGCTATTTTCTTAGCTCAAGGTCCCAGGGCAAAAATAAGTAGGTAAATAAATTGAAAATTAGTATAACCACTATAGAAGTTACAAAATGCACCTCTCAGGTCTCTGACTACTAGGAGCATGATTGACCTACTGCTGCTGTGCTCTGCAGTCCATTACTGTGTTTCCACTGAGGCCATGCTGCTTGTGGGCTCTGCCAGTCAATGACTGAGCAGGGCAGAGATGCAAAGGCAGACCTACTTGCTGGTGACAGGAGACTCCTCTGACAAATGACTTTGCCAAATTCACTTAGAACTAATTGCCGTCTAAGACCCCTCCACCCAGGGGCAGTTGTGCATCTCTGACAGCTCTCTCAGCCACTCCCATCTCCCTCTATTTTCTCTAGCAAACTTTATGCAGCAAATAAATCCCATCTTGACATTTGCTTCTTGGAAGACCTGGTCTAACACCATCACCTTTCAAGCTAAGATATTTACTGGCTTAGCTTTAAGGCCAACTGGAACTCATAAGTTTGTGAATTTTATATCATGTTTTGAAGTCACTGTGTAATTATGTCTTTAAACAAGGTAGACTCATCTATTTGAAACTTTGAAGTAACTTTATTTTTGTCTCAGGCTATCCTTTCAAACTTCTTTTGGGGGCTTTTCCTTCCCACCCTCTTAGAATAAGGTTGGGCAGATGCCATTTACCTTTATGTTATTCCCAGATAACTAAAAAGTTCTTTGAACATTTTAGTTTACCAAATTGTCTCAAGGCATCAATTGAAGAGCCCACTCCCATGTAATAGTCAAAGGTCTATTAGAGTTTTAATAATGTTCTTTCTCCCCTTCTATAGAGCCATCTCTGAGTTTTAGAAAGTTTTTAAAGCTGGGTCTTCTTCTCTATGATTGTTGGGGCATCCTGTCATTACCCGGGGCTTCTCCACTCCTGTTTTCTTGATAGAGCCAAATGCAAGATGTCTGGTTATTTCTTCAAATTCTCTTTCATCTCTGGAGGATCTGTCCAAGCAGCTGCAGTACCTTTCTGGTGAGTCCCTAGACACATTTTGATGACCCCCTCAGCAACACCTAAGACAACCCTACACTGACTGTCATGATTGTGTCTACATCTGCTCCATAGGAAACACAGATCCTTTGGCCAGACTCTGGGCATGCACACTGCCTGAACATCACAGTCTCCCTGAAGTACACTGTCCACTTCAGCAAACAAAGTCATTTTTTTCTTTGGCTTTCTCAGGCATTGTGTTTCTTACACTCAAGAGGATCCAAATCAAGTTCTATTTTAGTCCCATTCTAGACCTTTCTGAAGGCTTGCGGGGTGAAAGAGCATCTTTTCTCTATTTCTCATAAATTGGAAGTGGGCAGGGGCGGGCAGAACCTTTATTATGCAATATTTGTTACCAAAATTACCCTAAGATTTAAGCCCCCCTTTTGGCCACTCTAACCTTTCTTGCAAACTAGAGGTTCATTTTATGTTCCATATCACTAGCATTAAGCATCCTTCATTGTAGTGTTACGTAACCTGCGTTTGTGGTCCCACTTTGGAATGTGCACTTGTTGGCACCTATTCAATACATTGATATCCAAAATGTAGTCCAAGTACCAGCCACATCCTCATGAGGGAGCTTGTACAGATGCTGAATCTCAGACCCCAACCCAGACTGGCAGAATCTGAATCTGTTTTAACCTGGTCCCCAAGTGATTTATATTCACAGGAACTTCTGAAAAGTGCCAGCTTATAGGACACACTGAGACAAGGTTAAGGAATACCTTATTTTATCATTCCATTACTACTGTACTTAATATTTATCCAATAAATATTTATTGGCTACTGTTAGATACATGACATATTCAAAAGGCTTAATTAGAAACTCGAAGGGGAGTTTGAACAACTTCATACATAAACAAAATGCAAAGAATAAAATTAACATGCTAAGAGGTAAAACAGTTCTACAGGATTTGGGAGAGGAAAGATGCTCTTTTCGGCTGGAAATTCAGAAGGGAAATCATTTGAATTAAGCCTTAAAAAATACATAGCACTTGGCCATGTAGAGTTGAGGAACTGGTCATTTTAAGTAAAGAGATTGGAGTAATAAAGGTACAGGGAGGCACATTATAGGCACATATACAGAGAGTAAATATAGCTGACTGGAAGAGAGGGTATGTAAAGGTGATACTGAAGGCAACACTGAAAATACAGCAGAGCTTTGAATGCTAAGTTGGAATTTATATTTAATTTAGAAAAGAAGGGGTTATTTTGGTGATATGTGGAAGATTCTTCAGCAAATACTAGTGTTTTGGAAAAATAGTTCGAAACTAAATTCTGAGTTAAAATCTAGCTGGGGCAGAAACTATTAATCTGGAGATGAGGGTTGGATTGTGCTAGGTCAGTGATATCAGCATTGACCCCACCATCTTTGGTGCTGCTCATTTCTCTATTAAAAAATAAAAATCCATGATAAACTGAGAACTATCGTCTCAAGGGCACCCAGGGGAAATTGAAGAGGAAGAACATGCTGAATAAAGTGTTTGGGAGCCTGCTGGGGAGCAATGCCAATTTTCTGCTCCCCTTCACAAAAAAAAACAAAACAAAAAAAACTTCACTAATTGTCTGTATTTACTATCTCTAATCCTTCAGCTCTCAGTACCTCTTCAGTATGGACCAAGCCCCATTCTGATAGTCTCCACTCAGCTGCCAGAGTGTTCTTTAGACATAGCCTGATTATGACAATTTTCTGCTTCAAGGATTGAAAAACAATGTAGAATAAACACCAGTTTCTTACCATTGCCTAAAATTTAACATGCTCTGGTTTCTGCCTTTCTCTCCAAGCTTATCTTGGATTTTTCCACTTCTCATTCATTCTACTCCGGTCTCCCAGACCAGGAGCAGAAAAAAAACAAAAAACAAAAAACAAAAAACAAAAACACTAGGAGAGATGTAAGCTAAAGGAAAAGGAAAATTCTGTATGTTTTTCTATGTTCATGTATGTATGTAAATATATATATATATATATATATATATATATATATATATATATATATATATTTTACTATTGAGAATGATATATGATACAATGATAATTGTGGCTATTTTGGAGGTGTGGGGGGAGATTGAGATGGAGAGGGGGACACTTTTCTTCCTTTCTATCTGTAATGCTTTACCTATTGTATTTGAATCTAATCTATTACCTGTACTGGAAAAACACACTCCTGGGTTTCTCTTTTACTCTTACATTATTACATGTCCCATCTGATCACCAAATGTGTGGGGTGTTTTTTAACACATTAAGTAATTCTCTGCAACACCAGCTGGGTGTCCTCTAATCCAATTCAATTCTGACACTACCTGGAGTTAGTATCAGATCCCACAAGTTAAAGGTTCAGTCCTGCAAGGCTGACTTCACTTCAGACACCAGTCACAAGTGCTAGTTTGTCACCCGGAGTTCTGACAAAACAACTATAAGTAAGGGTTCCCAAAACCCCTTCCTTGGGCTCAGTAATTTGCTAGAATGGCCAGCAGAACTCAGGGAAACACAATTAGCAGTTGGTTATAAAGGATATGAATGCACAGCTAGGGGAGGGATTATATGGGGCCAGGTCCAGGAGGGTCCTGAGCACAGGAGCTTCTATCCAGGTGATGCTGGGCTGCACCATTCTTCTGACATGTAAACGTGGTCCAGCCTCCATGGTCTCTGACTCCTGTGCTATTGGGATTTTTCCCCCCCTCATTTTTTTAAATTAAGGTATTATATGTGTACATACCTTACCAATCCCCATGCAAAATGAGTATTCTGAAGACAATAACATTTATTTGTATGCATAGACATTGGAGTTTTAAGAAAAAAGTAAGTCTCTCTCCAGTTGAGCCACATTTCACATATGCTAAACAACTAGGAAAATGTCTCTGCCATATTGGTTTCAGTTTGCACTAATTGTTCTAGAAGAATACACTTTTTACCAGTACAGAGGTTAGCACCAAGTGAAGGTGGATGTTCTCCACCAGACAGAGAGCCTAGGGCGGTCCTGGAGGGATAGTTGGGGGTGGTGACTCCCTTACAGATTACCTTCTTTCCTTCCAAATTCCTGGAACTGCAACAAGCACCGGATCCCCAATCTTCATTTATACACATGCCCCAAGTTCTTTCCAAGAGTAAGGATATTATGTTTTTATTTTATATGTGTGTTGTTGTTTTTATCAATGGATTTTTAAAGAAAAGAAAAAAATGGTTACACCAGCCTAAGATAGATATATAGGTCACAAGGAATTACACTTTTCTGAGTCATATCACAGCAGGCAAGTGATATACTCTGTTGAACCTTTTCATGGGCACATTGTTAAAACATCTTACCAGAAAATACGTTTCAACCAAAAGTTAAAATATTTTATTTATTATAACTTATAAATAATGATCTTCCTAGTAGAGATTTCCTTCTTTATCAAATGTCACTGAGTTTCTAAAGAGCATTTTTGTCCTGCAATACCCTGCAAAAGTGGGTCAGCAGAGTATGAAATCACTGAAGATTTAGGTATGACCACAATTGCCTCTGTAACTCAGAGTTAGAAAATGGATTGTAATTCCTGTAACTTTGTAATATGTGACTGCCTTGTGTATTTTATTGACCTAAATAATTCTTCTGAAAGAAGACTTATCAAAGCTCAGCAGTCTCTTTGCATTAACCAAATATGTTCAAAGAATTTGATACCACTTGACAAACGTGTACAGCTCTTTACTTGGAAAAAGGCAATTCGGTCAGAGTAGAAACATGCTATATGACAGCAATCCAGGTTATCCGTTCTTGGCTTTTCTGTCATTGTGTGACAGAGCTTCCTGCGGTCTATCTGTGTAAGAAGCTGTAGCATTTAAAAGAATAAAATGCCCACTTTTCTTTCACATGCTTCCTTGGAAAAATCAAAGTCATGGCTCAATCTTACATCCCCTGACTCCTATACTGTGTTCCACACCTGCACTATTGAACTTTGAGAAGAGAGCAAAACTCAGTGTGTGGTATCACTAAATCTATGACCTATGCATCTCAAAGGAGACCTTTCCAGCATCTCCATTTATTTCTTAATAAATGTCCTTCCTAATTCCCCAAGATGACCATTTAATATCTTCTTTTTTTGAATATTCATGTCCCCACAATGAACACATTTTTAAAACTTTAATGAGAGAGTAGAAGCATTCAAATAAGAAACCCATCATATAGCTAATACAGAATTTCCCTTCTGATTAAGGTGAAAGAAAAGCCTGCCTCTTTCCTCCACTTGCAGTCTTCACCCATTCACTGATTTTTTCCCAAACATTTTGTTTCTATAGAGTGGAAAAAGGCTTTAATATAACTCATATTAAAAACAACAAAAAGCCCTGGCTGGTGTGGCTCCATGGGTTGGGTATCATTTGCTGGTTTGATTCTCAGTCACAGCACATGCCTGGGTCTCCTGCTTGATCCCCAATGGGGGGCCTGCTGTAGGCAGCTGATTGATGTTTCTTTCTCACCTCGATATTTCTCTCCCTTCTATTCTCTATAAAAATCAATAAAAATATTTTAAAAACACACAAACAAAGTGTTCTTCTTATACTCCTTCAGCTACCATCTAATTTTCTTTCTCCCTTTCACATTATGGAAGGATTCTCTCTATTTTTCTTTTCTTTTTTTTTCTTTATTGACTAAGGTATTACATATGTGTCCTTTAGGATTATCTCTATTGGTTGTGTCTACTTCACCTTTTATTTTCATTTAGCTAACTTTTTGTTTTGTTTTGTTTTGTTTTGTTATCACCACCCACTGAAATAGTCTCATCAATAATGAACCTCCATTCATTAAAATATCAAACTGTATCTTACTCAATGTCTCATTATAATTCAATATTATTGACCACTATTTCCTTATTTACATATTGTGCACTCTTGCCTTCTTTGACACAGCATTTACCTGACTTTCCTCCTGCCTCATGAACCTCTCTCCTTTTCAATGTTGTCTTTTAAAATTAATTTAAAAAAAATAAGCTACTTCATTGAGGTATTGTTGACATGGAAAAAGCTGTGCATGTTTAACAAATACAATTCTATTAGTAAATGTATCCATCAGTTAATGTTTCCTTCCACTCTCTTCATTATTTTTTGTGTGTGGTAAGCACACAACATAGGATCTACCCTCTTAGCAAATTGTAAGTAGGCAATACAGTATTGTGAGTGATAGGCACTATGCTTTATAGCAGACCTCCAGAACTGATGTATCTTGCATAACAGAAACTTCATGCCCTTTGATCATCACCCCCCTCTCCCCTCAAACCTGGAAACCACCATTTTAATCTCTGCTATTGTGTGCTTGACTATTTTATATGCTACACTTAAATGATAGCATAGAGTATTTGTATTTCTGTGTTTTGCTTACTCCACTGCACACAATACTCTCCCCCCCCTGCCCCCAGTCCATCCATGGTGTTGCAAGTGGCAGGATTTCCTTCTTTCAAATGGCTGAATAACATTCCTTTGTATGTCTATGCCACATTTCTTTATCCATTCATCTGCCTATGGACATTCAGGTTACTTCCACCTCTTGGCTATTGTGAATAATGCTGCAATGAACATGGTGCAGTTACCTGTTTTGAGATCCTGATTTTAATTCCTTTTAATAAATACCCAGAAGTAGAATTGCTGTATCATATGATAGTTTCATTTTTTATTGAGAAATGTGCCTCACCACAATCAAGGTCTTATATGACAAGTCCACAATTAATATACACTACCCCAGAAAGTTGAGTTTAAGATTTAGAGCAAGACAAGGCTGTCCACTCTTGCCACTTTTCTTCACTGTAGAACTGGAAGTCCCAGCCAGAGCAATTAGAAATAAAAAGCATGCAAATCAGAAAAAAAGAAATAAAATTGTGTCTGTTTGCAGATGGCATGATCTTTATGTATAAAACTCTAAAGACTCCATCAAAACCTACTAGAACTAGTAAATGAATTCACTAAAATTGTAGGAAAGAAAATCAATATATACAAAATTAGTTGCATTTCTATATACCAACAATAAACTATGTGAAAAATAAATTAAGAAAACAATCCATTTTACAGTAACATCAAAACTAACTAAATAAAATACTTAGAAATATACTTAATGAAAGAAGTGAAATATTTGTACCCTGAAAACTATAAAACTTTGATGAAAGAAATTGAGAAGGACATAATCAAATGTAAAGATATCCTATGTTGATGGACTAGAAGAATTCATATTGGTAAAATGTTTATATCACCAAAGTGATCTATCGATTCAGTGCAATCCATATTAAAATTGCAATGGCATTTTTCACAGGAATATGAAAAAAATTATAAAATTCATATAAAACCACAAAAGATTTTGAATAGCCAAAGTAATCTTGAGCAAGAAGAATAAAACTGGGAGCATCTCACTTCCTGATTTCTAATTAGATTACAGAGCTAATATTTTAAAATTTTTATTTAACAAAAATCTCACTATATGTCAAGCATTATCATTTTATAGATACTAAGTTATTTATGTTCTCAACAAACTAATAAGATAAAACTTATATTATTATTATTCCCATTTTATAAATGATGAAACAGACAAATTATGAAACTTGTGAGAAGAATCACTACACATGGAACATATAGGGCTTAACCATGTAATATTTGTGTTCCTAGTAACTACCAAGGTGCCTGCTTTGTAGAAGAATTTTCCATGACCTCTTCAAAGTTAGTGTCACTGCCAAATTATTCATAAGGTTTCAGACTATCTGAATTTAGCTCTATATTTAGTAGCAATTTAAATCTCAACCCCATGTGCTCAAGCTCATTCTTCCTTCCTCTCTTTCTTTCTTTCTTTCTTTCTTTCTTTCTTTCTTTCTTTCTTTCTTTCTTTCCTCTCTCTCTCTCTCTCTCTCTCTCTCTCTCTCTCTCTCTCACACACACACACACACACACACTCATACATATACACCAGTTCCCTCTTTTTTCTTACCTTCTCCCCTTTCCTCCAAGCACTTTTCATCAGCAGTTAATGATTAGTCAAAGAGAAATTTATAGGTATACTAGAATTACTTATATAAAAAATTTTCAGAACTGAGTTGTATACCTTTTTTGAATAGAGAACATTACCTTCATATTACATGCCTGGAAACAGAGGTTTGCACAAGTTAAATGAGGTATCTAAGATCATATACTTGGCTGGTACAGAATTTAATATAAGTTTCCTGATTCACAACCTACTATTATTTTTATTGCTTCTCTTTGCTGTGTTGAATTACATTAGATTAGTGATTTTTCCCTTTGCTCTGTTCACTAGGGAAAGTCCCCTTCCCTTTCCCCTGTTGTTTATTATTGTATTTTATATTTTTAAAGCATAACAACCTGTATTTTTTACTACATAAAGTCTTATGCATAATTCAAATGTATGGGCAAGAAAGAGTGGAGCTAACTTCAGATCAAGTGCAGGTGGGTCATGGAGTCCTCATCATTCACTGACCCTCATTCTCCACCTCGCTGTCACAATCCTCCTTAGTAGCGGATAGAACCAAAGAACAGAATTAAACAACACTGGTAGACTGAATCAGTTAAAATGTTAAACCACCTATCTTTGTTCAGTGCTTTTGCATTACAGAGCTTTGGGACATATACAGGGTGTCCCCCCAAAATGTATGCACACTTTGAATAATTATTAATTCCAATGGGTTAAATCTGGAAAGAGAGAAACATCCATTGAGCTACCAGCTGTTAAAGTGTGTATTCATTTTGGGGGGACACCTTATATTGTCTCATTTGATGCTTGCTGCAGCCTGTATGAGGTATCTGAGACATGGGAGTATAATACCCATATTACCTAATAGAAAACTAAGAGTCGGGTTAAGCAAATTTCTGTAAGTCAAAAAAAAAAAAAAAAAAGAAAAAGAAAGAAAGAAAGAAAGAAAGAAAGAAAGAAAGAAAGAAAGAAAGAAAGAAAGAAAGGAAGAAAGGAAGGAAGGAATACCCCAGGCTGCAAAACAATTTATCTGCATCCTAACTTGGTGAAAAAACAACCTGCTTTATTTAACTATGTGTAAAATTAGAATTCTATGCTAATTTCTGGAGATTCTTATTTGAATAAATTATAAAATCAGTAAAATAGTGGCTTTGGGTTTGGGGTTATAGAAAGAAAAACTGACTTTCTTCTTTGAATACATTAAGAGATTTTACTACTCTTCTTAGGGGGAATGCAAGAGCAAAACAAATACTTTGAAATTACAGTAGATACTTTTTTGGATACATCTATTATTTCTATTTCCTTAGCCTGGAGTATTTTTTTAAAAAAAGCCATATCCTTTTAAATGGTTAATTACATGATTCTCAGTGCCCACTGCACTGTTGGGGAAATGTCTGTCTTTCCTCCTCTCCATCTCTTTCCACCTGTGCTCTCCTTCTATGCCAAGAACACAGGCTCCAGGGCGTTCACTCAGTCCTAGTGCCTCTTGCTTCCTGGGAAAAACTGAAAAGGAAAGGTGATCGGTCCTCCTGCAGAGCTGCCTTCTCTGCTCCGTGGCTGCCACAGTACTGGTGTCCCATGGACAATAAGAGTCGTGGCCAGGTGCACGGATTCCCCTGTTGGAAGCATGTTGATGGCTTTAGCAGATGGATGCTTCTGGTGGCCGGAAAGGAAGGCAGATTTGCCTTCTGTGCCTGACAATCATAATCTAGCATTTTCTCTGGATGTAAACCTGAGAGAGCAAGACCTTTCTACAGAGTTTGCTCAGCAGTGGTGTTTAATGCCCATTAGACACTGTCCATGATGGCTGTTTGATGACTCGTGCTCACACACACACAGGGACACACCCTCACATACACTCACATACACACATACACACACCTACACCTACACTTGCACTTGTCCTTAGGGGTGCACCAGGGTGACTGAGCACAACCTGTCTTCATCACCTTAATATTCAGGCCTTTTGAGAGTTGAAATTTTACCTGCTCTGTTTCCTCACACAGATGAATAATATTTCTTCCAAGTAAAAGCCCTAACTGGTAGTGTTTATAGAATACTAGAGGCCCAGCCTAGCCTGGCCTCTGTCGCATAGCCTTTATATATTAAAATGAAAACAAAGCCCAAGGACACACCATTTTAAAAAAATATATATTTAAAAAAATATATATATAATTGATTTCAAAGAGGAAGAGAGATGGAGAGGTAGAAACATCAATGATGAGAGGAAATCATTGAATGGCTGCATGCCCCACACTGGGGATCACTTGACACTGAGGATTGCCCCAACCTGGGGATGCCACACACTGGGGATTGAGCCTGCAACCCTGACATGTGCCCTGACCTGGAATCGAACCATAACCTCCTGGTTCATAGGTCAACACTCAACCACTGAACCATGCCAATCTGGGCAAGGACATACCATTTTATTTTATTTTATTTTATTTTATTTTATTTTATTTTATTTTATTTTATTTTATTATTTTATTTATTTATTTTTAAATATATTTTATTGATTTTATACAGACAGGAAGGGAGAGAGATAGAAAGTTTGAAACATCGATGAGAGAGAGTCATCGATCAGCTGCCTCTTGCACACCCACTACTGGGGATATGCCCGCAACCAAGGTACATGCCCTTGACCAGAATCGAACCCGGGGCCCTTCAGTCCCCAAGCTGACGCTCTATCCATTGAGCCAAACCGGTCCCGGCAGGACATACCATTTTATATGACAAACTTCTCTCTATGTTTCTTACATATACCCCAATTTAGGGTGCTTTATTTTAAAATATTACAAATTATCGTAACATAAGAATTAGTCAGATATGAAAATGTAAAATCAAATAATGTAACTAGCACTCATGAACACATCATTCAGTTTAAGAAATAGAATATTGTAAAAAGAATTGAACCCTGTGTATATCTCTCATTATCCATTTTTAATTTTTCTCTTCCTGGTAAATAATCACTATTTGTGTCTGGTGTCTATTATTTTCTCATTTTTTAAATTTTATTACATTTGTATGGATTTATGAACAATGTCTAGTGTGTCTTCTGACAAGTTCCATAGCTTTTTGTCTCAGTTTGTCATTTATAAAATGGAAATAATAATATCTACATTATTAAGTTGTCAAGAGCATAAGTGATAAAAGGTGTTTGACTTACAGTGAGATTTTGTTTAAAATGTTTTAAAGTACTCATGCATTTTTCTATTAATTTTTTTCACTGGACTATAGGTTTATGAGATTCACCCATCTTGATACAAATATTCCTAGTTAATTCATTTCCTCCACTTTCTAGTAGGCCACTTTTTATTGTAATTACAATAGGTTTTTTTTATCTTTTTCTCTTTTAAAGTAATGCTGCTATAAACATTCTTATACATGTCACCATGGAAGAGAGCCTCTAAGAAACTTATAGGATTTAATTGCCCAGTCAAGATAATGTACATTTTGAACCTCATTATAGAAATTCTTCATATACTTTGATTATAATTTCTTTATATTTAAACTAGCGGCCTGATTCATGAAATTCTTGCAAGAGTAGGCCTTCCTTCAACCAGCTGCCAACACCAGCTTCCCTCCAGCCTCGGGCAGGCAGCCAGGACCCGGCTTCCCTTGCAGCCCTGGCTTTATTTGAAAGGTTGTCCAGAAGGACGTCTGGCCTAATTAGCATATTACACTTTTATTATTATAGATTGGCTAATGGTATCTTCTTAACATCATTTTTCACCCTCTTATGGTTAATTTTTATAAGTTTTATATTTAATGTTTATATTTAATGTTAAATAAATTATATTTAACATTTTCTTCTTTTATGAGATTTTTTTGGGGATTTAAATGAAGACATTTCATCCTATTTTGAGGTCATATAGTTTCTTAAATATTCTTCTAAAATTTTTTGAATTTTAAATTTTATAGATCTCTAATTTATTTGTTTTTTAAGGAATAATGAGATAGAAATCCAGTTTTATTTTTTCATATCTATATATATAAAACCCTTGCCGAAACCGGTTTGTCTCAGTGGTAGAGCGTCGGTCTGCGGACTGAAGGGTCCCAGGTTCGATTCCGGTCAGGGGCATGTATGTTGGTTGCGGGCACATCCCCAGTAGGGGGTGTGCAAGAGGCAGCTGGTCAATGTTTCTCTCTCATCGACGTTTCTAGCTCTCTATCTCTCTCTCCCTTCCTCTCTGTAAAAAAAATCTATAAAATATATTAAAAAATAAATAAATAAATAAATAAATAAAACAAACCCTAATATGCAAATAGACTAAATGGTGGAACAACCGAACAACCAATCACTATGATGTGCGCTGACCATCGGAATGCATGAACAGAAAATGGAGGGTGTTGGCAGCAGGTGGCAGAGATGGAACATGGTGGGCATCAGCCATAGCAGGAAGGTTGAGCAGGTGAGCAGCGGCACCAGGCCAAGGCAGGGTGCTGGCCACTGTCATTGGGGTGAGCCTTTGGTGGTTACTGAAAATTCTTTGCTCCCACACATTGCAGTCCCCCTAGGCACTTGCACCTGCTGCTGGCACCCACACCTGCTGCTGGTGCTGGCCCCACTTGCACCCACTGCCAGTACCTGGAGTCAGCCTCAATCGCTCAGTGCTGTCAGTGGGTGTGAGCAGTGGCTGCTGGCCGCAATCACTCCTCAGGGCTTTTCTACCTCCCGCTACTCCCAATGGGTGATTGGGGCTGGCAGCTGCCTCTTGCACCTGCTGCCAGTGACAGCCCTGCCCAACCTGCTGCAGGTGCCAGCCCCACTCTCACCCATAGCCGGTGCTAGAGCTGCCACTCAAACCTGCTGATGGTGCCTGGCACTAGTCCTGATGGCTAGGTGCCATTAGCGGGTGCAAGCAGTGGCTGCTGGCCCCAATTGCCCCGGAGGGTTTCTCCACCTCCCCCTGCTCCTGAGGGGCGATTGGGAGAGCAGCCACCACTTGCACCCACTGATGGCACCAGCAATGGGTGCAAGTGGGGCCAGCAGACAAGGGACTGGGGGCTGCGGTGGGAGGGGCCATGTGAATGAGGAGAAACCCACCTCTGTGCTCACCAGAGCCTCATGGCCTGCAGTTTCTTTCAAATTTGTGCACTGGGCCCCTAGTGTGGATATAATTATCTCAGTATAATTTATTCAGTCTTCCTTTCCTTACTGCCACTTCTATCTTGTATCTCATAGATAAGTAGGCAAATTATATATATATATATATATATATATATATGTATATATATATATATATATATATATATATATATATGATAGATGTAGCATCAACTAGAGTTTTTCTCTTCTATTCCATTGCTACATTTGTCTCTAAACCAGTTCCACAGTCTTACTTGCTTTATCTATGTATTAAGTATTACATAAAGTAATATTTATTATAGTTTTTCTTTTTATATTTTCATTCTGTCTTCTTTCATAAAAATTTAAGGATTTCTTAAATTTCTTAAATCTTAAATTTTTAAAATCTTTCTCAAATTTCCTAAATTTCTTAAATCTTTCTCAAATATGATGAAAAAGTTTATGAACATTTTGATTGTCATACTATTTTCGTCACTCTATACTGCTCTTCCTATAAAATAAAAACTTCATCTATTTTTTCTCTGATTTATGAGTATACGATTTTGGTCTCATCAAGGAGGTCCATTTTGGATCTGGATTTACTAGTATGTGTGTGTTTTTAATGTATTTGATAAGTGATAAGGCTTATGACTACCCTAAAGAACATGGTATAGCTTTTAGAATTCATGTAACTAAAAATGACCACTCCTGTCCTAGCTGATTTGTCTCAGTGGATAGAGAGTCAGCCTGTGGCCCTCACTCCTTTGGCTCAGTGGATAAAGCACTGGCCTGTGGAGCAAAGGGTCCTGCGTTCAATTCTGGTCAAGGGCATATACCTTGGTTTCAGGCTCCCCCTCGGGCCTGAAACCTGGTCAGGGCTCATGCAGGAGGAAACCAATCAATGTGTTTTTCTCATATCAATGTTTCTCTCTTTTTTCCTCTCTTCCACTCTCCTTAAAAATTAATGGAATAAATATCCTCCGGTGAGGATGGGAGAGAGAGAGAGAGAGAGAGAGAGAGAGAGAGAGAGAGAGAGAGAGAGAGAACCAACATGCAACTGAAGGGTCCCAGGTTCTATTTTGGTCAAGGGTCAAGGGCACATCTGGGTTGCAGGATCAGATCCCCAGTAGTGGGTATGCAGGAAATAGGCAATCAATTATTTTCTTTCATCATTGATGTTTCTCCTTCTCCCTTCCTCTCTGAAATCAATAAAAATATATTTAAAAATAGAAGCAACCACTCCTATCAGTACTTTAGAATTACTGTAAAACCAAGGACTTTATTTTATTTCTATGTCAGGAGTCTTTGCTGGTGAGTTACACCTTAAGGATTATTATCCTATTACATAATTTAGGCTCTTTTGTTGTTATAATACCACATTGAAAGAACTCTGATCTTGCAATCTCTGGCCTCTACTTCAGGCTCAAACTTTCCAACTTATGATTGATGGGGAATCATTTACTTGAGCTTGGGTTTTCTCATCTGTAAATGAAAATAATAATATACAGCTTGCCATTTATTTTAGTAAAAAAATAAATGAGATAATAAATGTGAAATGAATTAGCATACTATCTGCTATGTTATAGATGTTCAACAAAAATTAATTTCCTTCCTCTTCAGAGGAACAAATTCAGGATATCTTACCCAAATCTTTGCTAAGTAGCAAAAAAGAAATATTGCTTGCAGGTGATTTAACTAGTTGTTAAAGTAATGACAGTAATGACTTGGTTAAATTTTAATGCCAAAAGGAGTATGATTTATTTCATATTCTGTAAAGATTCCTTCTTAGAATCTTAGCTTTACTGTTTACTAGCTATGTGATCTGGAGAAGTTAGTTTTTGTGCTGGTGATATGGAGATAACGCCTTTAAGCTAGAGATAGTAGATTCAAACTTTGCATTGCACTGCCTGCTGCAGAGTAAGTGCTTACTAACTAGTAGCTGCTAATTTTAGCACTTCATAAGGCTGAACTTTCAAATGCCTTGGCATAACTAGGGAAGGAACCTCTAAATCTTCCTCTCTCTACTTGTGAACAATGTTATTGAGATTTGTCAATAAACAATAAATCATTTGCCCCTCTTTAATAATGTGAGCCTTAGTACCTGGAATTTTCACAGTAACTTTCACAATCATCATTTAACATGTGCACATAAGAAAGTGAAATAAAGGATGATTGATGTTTATTTATCCCAATTATTATCGCCAGATGTGTATGCAAATCATAATCCCATCAGGATGCACTCAAAGATTAGTAAAGAAATCAGGGATCAAATAATTTCAAGTCTAGGACTGCAATGGCAGAGAAGGAAAGAGAAGAGATTTTGGACCTCCTGAGTGTTAAATTGGAGAATTGTGATTGACAAGGCACTGTCCAAAGACATGAACTCACTTTTATATCTTTTAAGTAAAAATGCAAAGATATTTTAAAATCTGCCATGGGTTTTCCCTTTTTGACAAAGCATAAGAAACATGAAGAAAACTACATCAAGGCACATCATAAGCAAATTGACACACAGGAAATAAAGAACCAATTAAAAAAATAAATTTAATTATACTTTGTATTTAATAGAATACTAGAGGCCGGTGCACAAAATTCATGCATGGGTAGGGTCCCTAGGCCTGGCCATTGATCAGGGCTGCTTCGGGCCTTCAGGCTGCTGGCCAGGACCTTCCTTCCAGCTGCGAACCAGGGCCTCCCATCATTTACTGAGGGAATTACATTAGCATTTAAGATACTAGTCTGTTTTTTTTTCCTGCCTAGAACGTGGCATACATTATCTCTGTTTTTTTGTGTTATCGCATTCCTGAACACTAACTATAACTCCTAAAGTATATGGAAAGCAATTTTAAAATGTAGTACGACAGGTAAGGAAGCATTCTTAAACAATGGAAGGACACATCCCATTCTTTCGTAGAATGACTCAGCATTACATATTTCATTTTCCCTACGTTATTTTTCATTTTTATTTTTTCAGTTTTATTGGAATAAAATTAACATATAGCACTGCATAAGTTCAATTGTATGACATAATAATTTGACCTACATATACGGTGAAATGATTACCAAATACGTTTAGTTGACATCTATCACCTAATACAGATACAAAAAGAAAAAGAAAAACAATGTTTTTCTATCTTGTGATGGATTGCTCTCTTAACATCTTTAATAAATATTGCACAACTTTTAAATATACTGCATGGTTAAATATAGTCATCATGTTGAATGTTATATCTCTAGTACTTATGTACTTTATAACTAGATGTTTGTATCTTTTTATTATCTTAATCCAGTTCCCCCACCTCTGATCATTGTAAACTTAATTTCTTCTATGAGTAGTTTTGTTGTAGTTGTTTTCTATTTAGATTCCACATGTAAGTGAATTGTTTTTGTTTTTCTCTGACTTATTTCACTTAGTAAAATTCCCATTAAGATTTGTCCGTGTTGTTACAAAAGATAGGATTTCCCTTTTTTATGGCTGAATAATATCATTGTGTATATATATCATACTTTCTTTATCCATTCATCAGTGGATACTTAAGTTGTTTCCATGTCTTGGCTAATGTAAATAATGCCGCCATGAATACAGGGGTGCAGATATCTCTTGGACATGGAATTTTTGTTTCAGGTATATTTCCAGAAGTGGAATTTCTGGATCATATGACAGTCCTATTTCTTTAATTTTCTGAGAAAACGTCATGCTGTTCTCTACGGTGGCTGTGCCAGTTCACAATCCTGCCAACAATGCACAAGGGTTCCCTTTCCTCCACATCTCAGCCAGCATTTGCCATTTCTTGTTTTTTGAAAATAGCCATTCAAACAGGTGTAAAATTATACCTGTTGTGAATTTTTCTTTGTATTTACCTAATAATCAGAGCTTTAAGCACCTTTTCATGTGCCAGATGGTCATTTGTGCAGCTTCTTTGGGCAAATGTCTACTCAGGTCCTTTGCCTGTTTTTTAATAGGATTATCAGTTCTTATTTTTTGCTTGTTTTTGTGTGTGTTTGGGGTGGGTGGTTACTATTGAGTTATATGAGTTCTTTATAAGTTTTGGGGATTAACCCCTTAACAGATATATGCTTTGCAAATATTTTTTCCCATTCCATTGGTTGATTTTTTCACTGTTTATGGTTTCCTTTGCTGTGCAGGACATTTTTAGTTTTATGGAGTGCCACCTGCTTATTATTTATTTTGAGGCTTGTACTTTAAGTGTCATCCAAAAAGTTATTGCCAAGACCCCTGCCAAGGAGCCTTTTTTCCTATGTTTTCCTCTAGGACCACTAACCCTAACCCTAATCCTGAATTTAAGTCTTTAATTCATTTTGAGTACATTTTAATGAATGGTATAAAGTAGGAGTCTAGTTTCATTTTTTACATATGAAGCACCAATGATCCCAACATCATTTACTGAAGAGGCTGTCCAGTAAGTAGTCTTGGCTTCCTTGCCAAATACTAGTTGCCTATATATGCATGAGTTTATTTCTGGCTCTATGTATCTGTCTTTATGCAGTACCGTATTATTTTGATTATTGTAGCTTTCTGATATAGTTTGAAATCAGGGAGTGTGATGCCACTCACTTTGTTCTTTCTCAGGATTGTTTTGACTATTTGGGGGTCTTTTGTGGCTTCTTATAAACTTTAGGATTTTTGTTTTACTTCTGTGAAATAACTAACAAACCCTAAAAATAGCCATGAGTAAAAGACACCAACAGAGCCACAGTCCAAGAAACGTTGAAGTCTTTCAGGAAATGGGAAAATTATACCAGATTGAAATATAAATCCACACAAAAGAATAAAAAGTCAGTTTTATGGGAAATGGGTAAAAGTGTCTCTGCTCATAAGGTATTCAAACTCATTAGGAAATAAAAAGCTGAGTGGAACAATGTATTACTCAGCATAGTCAGCCTAATTAAATTATCATTAAATTAATATATTAAAATAATATATTTTTATCTTAATCAGTGATATAAGAGATCTGTAGTGAAATTAGAATATGCTTTACTTCTCTTCTCAGGACTTTACAACAATCTCTCAAAAGTCTTTTAGATTCTGGGGTTTACTTTCATATATCAAAATAATGTGCTTACACTGCCATTCCTCAGTTCTCACTATTAATTGTCATCTATTTGATTTATATAGCATAGATGTATTAAAATCTTCAACATCTTTTTTCTTTACTCACCGTTCTCTATATTTCTCATTTTTTATTGAAATAGTTCTTTTTTATGTTCACTATGCATATTTTTATTGCAAACCCAGTAGAATTCTTCTCCTAAGTTTATTTACTTGAACATCTTGTGTTTTTCCCAGAATTATTGATTGCCTGCTTCTTCACTTCCTTAATTTTCTATTACTCTACTTTCCCCCCACATGCACTGTGTTACCTAGCTTACAACCATCAATATTATTTCCCAATTTTATCTCCTCAGGCTTGGGCCAGGGCTGGTTTCTCTGGATCCTGGCTTTATTGTTCTTCCTGGGACTTGTGTTGGCAGCCATTCTGAGAGTTCCTTTCATTGTCTTCATATATAGCCTGGATCCTATCTCTTTTGGGGTTTGACTCTATTTTCATGGAGATCAGTAGCTGTCTAAGAAAGACTCCATTGGACACATTTTAATCTATTTTTGGAGGAGGGCAGCATATTCATACCACCAACACAGCTATGTTCGGAAATGTCTTTGTCCATAGTAACTTTTTAAAAAAGTTTTCAAGTGTTCATTTTTCATAGATTTCTTTGTTCTTTTCTCTGGAATTCTTTTAACTTGAAGTTGAACTTCCAAGGTTGATGTCTAATTTTTTATCTGTTCTTTTTAATTTTTTCCCCCTGTCTGTTCTGTCTTCTGAGAGCTTTTTTGAACTATGTTCCTCAATACTTTAATTGAATTATTTTATTACAGCTATCAGATTTTTAATATACAACAGTTCTTACTTTTTCTCTCATAGTTACATTTTATTTTCATTTTTACGAAATAGTGCTTCTTATCTCTCTAAAGAAGTTAAATTTATAGTTTTCTTTTAAGTTTTGCTTCCTGACTTTTCCATATATTGATTATGGTTCACTTGGATTTAATATTTGGGTTGTTTGTGTTTATCTTTCATATTAGCTATTTGTTTTTCTATAGGTGCATGTGTAAGAATAAGGTGCTGGGCAGATGGCTGAAAGCTCTTTGCACTTGGATGGGTTTTGATAGCTAGTGAATTTGTTGTAGGGTGATATGGTGAAAGACTGAATTTTCACTGGTGTGTGTGTGTGTCTGAAAGAGGTGCAAATGTCACTTTCTGGAAATCAAGTCTCTGAGGCTCTTTACTGTGCCCCGAGGAAAAACTTCCAGTTCTAACTGAGGGGCAAGTCTTGCTCATGTGGATTTTGGAGTAGAGCAGCATATGGTCTGAGAGTTGAGCAGTTAATATCTAGCGTTTTATTTAACTTTCATGGTTTTATCTCATTTGCATCACTTGCCCGATGTTTGGGTTCATAGCCTCTCAGATTCAATTTCTCATGAGAATAAACCTTGGGTCTCCTTCCTGAGGCACTGACAACTTGATGGTGAATAGGACTTGAGGGGCCAAACACTGTATGTGCATATCTATGATTATCTGTGGCCCTTGCCACCTGGTGCCTTACAGTTTGGATACTGTCAGGGGTTCTTGTGACACGAATAAGTTACTTCTGATAGTACTACTCACTTTTTGGGCTCTTTCCTATTGCTTCTTTCATTCTGGAGGGTTTTTATATTTTAACTAGAGGCCTGGTGCATGAAATATGTGCACTGGGAGGGGTGTCCTCAGCCCAGCCTGCACCCTCTCCAATCTGGGACCCCTCAGGGGATGTTCGACTCTCTGATCCTCATAGGAATTGGGCCTAAACCAGCAATTGGACATCCCACACACAGTCTTGGACCTGGGACCTGCCTGCCTGCCTGATTGCCCCTAACCGATTATGCCTGCCAGCCTGATCACCCTCCTAACTGCTCCTCTGCCAGCCCGATTGACATCTAACTGTTCCCCTGATGACCTTATTGCCCCCAACTTTCTCCCCTGCTGGCCTGATCACCCCCAACTGCCCTCCCCTGGTGGCCAGATCATCATCAACTGCCCTCCCATGCTGGGTATCTTGTGGCGGCCATCTTGTGGCAGCTATCTTGTGATAATGTGGGGGCAGCCATCTTGTGGTGGCCATCTGTGACAACATGGGGGCAGCCATCTGTGGGTGGCCATCTTGTGACAACATGGAGGAGGCTATCTTGTGATGATGTGAGAGCAAGACACCACCTAGGTTTTTATTAGTATAGATATTTTATTATAACTTAAGTAGAGTCACAAAAGGGAGAAGAGATACATGTTTTTGGCCAATTGCGTCAAGTTTAAATATAAATTCTGTGTTGCATTTTAAAGTCCTTGGGTGAGTAAGGAATAGAGAGATTAAAACAAAACAACACCCTCTACCAAAAATTACAAAACAAAACAAAACAAAACAAAAAAACCTGAAAAAAAATAAAAAAACTTTAATTACCAGCTTTGATGAAAATCCAGAAGAAGGGAAATCATACTGACTATTGCAGAAATCATGAAAGTAAGAACTAAGACAGTGACAGGACTGAATAGAAGAGTGTTAATGGGAGAGGGATTTAGGAAGTGGTTTCAACCAGACTTAGTGACTGGTTGAACATGAGTATGAATGTCATAAAAATTCAAGGATGATTCTAAGGCTTCTGACTTCATGACTGGGAAGAAGCCACCACTATCTTTTAAAGAGAACACAGGAGGAAGATTGGCAGAAGAATAGATGAGTTCTATTTTAAACTTACTAAATTTGAGATGCCTGAGGCTCACCCAAGTAGAGGGGTTCTAGATAGATACTTTTCTCTTGAAGTTTGAAGGGCAGTGACTATAATGTTTGTTAGTAATCCCCAATGTCATGGTTATGCTGAGCTCAGATAATTATATTTTGTTAGTATAGCAATATTTCTAGATCTCTTGACTCATTCAGCCATAGATTTAAGAAATACAGTAATTCCATTTCAGAAACATTTGCCTTTATTTGAAATGAGGAAGAATTATTAGACCTCTGAGACTCATGTTCATAGAAATAAGGGACGATATATATGGACTAGGATCTGAAGCCTAGAGTTTAGGTTTGCCAGAGTGGGTAATTTCCATTCTCATAAAATTAATCATTACTGAATTTCAAGTCATCTTGAAGAAATAAATATTAAAACAAGGACTTGCAACCTTAAGAAAGCACACTAAGTGAAAATATTTTCAGATTTGTTGTGAAAAACTAATTCATATTTGGGAATTTACACAGAATGACATGAGGTGGACTTGCTCAGAATAAAAAGTAGCATGTAATCATTATTTCACACACATACTTGTTATTTTCTTTAGATTCAGCAGAAAAAATAAAATCAACCCTTCATTCTTCAAAAAAAATATTTTTTTACTTTCTATTCCATGTACTATCTCTTCATATCATTTTACCCACCAAATGTCTTTCTCTAGTCATTATTCTCTTCCATTCCTCCCCTGAAAAGTATTTTAATCAATACCTACCATATGACTCAGACTTAAACTGGCCAAGATATTAAATCAGCCTGTGTTTAATGGCAACTGGACAATAGTGAAAACTGAATGAAGTGTGATACTGGTAGTTGGTAGTCTGACAAGATAGAATGAGAATTTTCCTTTTTTTGAGTTTTTAGACTAAGCTTCACATTGTAGAATATTGGCTCAGGAAGTACTGTTTCCCTACTGTGTGGTGTATGTGTTTGTGTGTGTGTGTGTAATGAAAGCTGCTTTTTGAGTGAAGTTGCATTCCTAGAAATATAAATTCCCCAAATTAGTTTGTTATATAGGTTAGTGTGCAATAGTCATCATCTGACCTTGTAGAAATTAACTATATATTTGTACAGAGCAATATCAGACAATTAGAAAGCACATTATTACAATACCTATTTTAATTGATATGAAAAAGTTTTGACTTATATACTTGACAGTTTTTAAATTTCAAATCTCAATTCTATATTGCAATTAGATGCCTGATCCATTGTCTGAATTTTTACACAAATAATTGAATAGAATAAAGCTGAAGATAAAAGCTACGTAGGAAACAAGGGGGTAAAAGGACTACAACAAAAACAGGAATATTTATATGTTAAACAGTGATTTAAATGTCAATTTAAATAGTAATTCCAAAATGGTAGCTTAATGTAGTTTCTGACACACATGCAGTATTTTTTATGTATTGTTTGATATACCCAAGTCTGTGCCAGGCACTAAGAATGTAGAGTCTGCTATAAAGATGGCTATCTGGTTTCTATTTTTTTTGAAGGAGCTGCACAATGTAGGAGAGGCATTCAAATAAGGCAATCCTTAAAATCTATGCTTTTAATTGAACTTTGAAAACAGGAACAGAATTGGCTTCAATAGCACTACCTGTTTTCTATGGAATGAGAACTGAGCTATTAGTTTAAAAGGAATTAATGTGATGTATAACACTTAAAGGAAGTAGAGTCTTTGCTCAAGCTTTTATATTAAACTGGAGACCCAGTGCACAAAATTTGTGCACAAGTGCAGTCTCTAGGCCTGGTTGGCAATCAAAGCACAAGTGTCTGGTGTGGAAGGGCAAATCCCAACTGACCTCTGGGCCCCAGGAAGCACCTGGACCCCCAAATCCCTGATTGGCCCTCTTTGCCTGAGACATCGGGCCACCTCCCAGCTCCCTCAGTGCTTGGAAGCCAGGCAACATCCCCACCCCCATCACTGCCACTGGTCGCCATCTACAGGGTCATCATCAGGGCAATCGGGCAAGCTTGCACCTACCTTCGCCTGGCAACGCCCACTCACCTACTCCACCATCCCACCACGGTCCCAACAGCGCCTCCACTGCCTCCCACTTCCAACGCCAATGCCTGCCATGTTACACGCCACCCCCTGGTGGTTAGTGCACATCATAGCAAGCGGTTGAACTCCTGGTCGAGGGGATAATTTGCATATTAGGTTTTTATTATATAGGATAGCGTTATTCCTGTTACTTTGGGATGGTTCTGCCCTCCACTTTTAAGGAAACATGAGAATAGATTAGATCATCTATAAAGGTCTCTCTATTTTCATTCTAATGTTACATAAATAGGACAGAAGCATCCTTTAAAATGAAACTTTCCATTAGAAGATTTGGGCATTGAGAGGATTGAAATTTTAATCTTTTTTTCACTAAAAGTTACCCAAAACTGGTAGGAACAAAAAAGAGAATGATGGTTTCTGTGACTTTAATACAACACACTGTAAAACAGGAAAATGCATACTTCAGAGAAAAATTCAAGTGTCTAAAAAAGTACAAGAATTATTTGGTTTTTATTCTGGTTTGTAGGAATGACTGCTTTTAGAATCTGTAGCATATTTTTTGGAGATAATGGCTTGGTGATAGTTTTTCTGTTATTTCAACAAAAATATATTTTATTAAATAATGCTTTCATTTAAAATATCAAGCAATTTAGATAAAGAAAAAAAGAATCTGGTATAACCATAGTATTATAGTAGATTTGATTTCAAATTTCAAATTATACTAAGTTACTTTAATTTCCCCCCATAGCATATAGATTTACCTGCAAAGCCAGATATGAATTATTGATGATTATCGTAAGGGACTTGCCCTTCTCTATGCTGTAACTTGACATTTTCTCACCATTTTTATTTTGTCTAAAATATAGGGGTAATGTATTTAAAAGAAGCAAAGGTATAGATCCAGTTGAGTTTTTCTCCATTGGCTGAGTTAGTGATTGATTACAAGGGAAGGAGCCTGCTGTAGGGATACTATTATATACACACAAGCAACTCATCCGACAAAGACACTCCTCAGCAAACTCAGAGTAAGAAGCCTTCCCTGGAGCCATTTCACCTCGGGGTAGTTTGCTCTTACACATTCATCTGGGAGGAATTCTGATATATATGGAGTCAGAGTCAAAACTGGAATATGGTGCAAGCTTTTAGTTCCTGGAGTGGAATCCCTTCCCCACCTGTCCTCCCATGGGGATACTCCACCCACCTGCTGTTTTCTGTACTGGCTGCATTGAGAGATGGTTCCTACTTAGGCTGGAAAAAAAATGTTTTCATCTATAGCTGTCTCAGTTTCCAACTAACATTTTACAAAACTGAGAGCTAAAAGTACCAAGAAAAGTACCTTTCTTCCAGCAGAGGCGAACTTTTTATAAACTGTTTTCTGATTAATACAAATACTTTTTGTAGTTTTTCATTTTCATTCAGAATAATCCAGACCATTATAAACTCTGTGTGTACAGTACTCCAGAGTATATGAATCACTATGATTTGCTGTGATGGGGACATGGGTGTATTTGGAATATTATTGGATACATTATTGGGATAAAAACTATGAGATCTATTTTTCCTTCCCTACAAAATCCATTCAGAGAGACTGTAACAACCCTTTCCCCATCAATGTCACTCTGTTTGGTGGCTATACCATCTTTCGTGGACTCCAGCAGGGACGGAAAGGGCTATTCTAAACGTTATCTCCAAGTACGGTTGCAGGTCCTTTTGTTTAAACTAGAAACATTAATAGATAATCCCTAACCTGGTGAATTCTCTAGAAGACACACATTAATTTTCAAATATTCTGTTCTAGGAAGAGTAGAGAGAAATATCGTCATTATTCTATGTGTGGGGTCAAATGAGTCTGAAGGCAGGTGAACTCTGGTCTTCAGTGAAACCTGGGAAGTGGGATTGCTTTCTCCATTTTAAAGACTTGTGGTGAAGGTATTACAGAAATAAACAACTCATTTTTAGGTAGTTATTAAAATTATTAAAAGAGGCTTCCACGCATTAGAAAAAAAAGTATAATTGAATGTTATCTGAACACTATAGCTCTAGCCATATGACGTCTCTTGTGAAAATTAATGATTATTAGTTTTCTAGACCATTAAGCAGAGCCTGGAGTAAAGATCAAAGTTGATTTTGTGAATTTTCTTCCTCACAAGTTTTGGTGCCTAATGTAATTATCGCAATTTTTAGTGATTTCCTTGAAGAGAACTGATTAGCCTCATGAATGACTTCATTAGAGATTACCAAGCTAATAGAGGCAGGGATGAATCTTGATGGCATCGTCCTTCCTCCTGCAGCTTCAGACGATAGTAAACGATTGCTTTCCAAAGCTCACACAACCATTGCACTGTCTTTAATACATAATGCTTACTTACAGGTTATTCCGGGTTATTCCTAGGTTAAAGGAACTTAAAAGTTATGTTCACAGCAATGGATGATGACTCTTATTCTTCCAATGGTTAGAGAAAGGAGTAATGCACACTGCAAAATCTGAGAGATCTCAACCCCTCCACCCCTTCACCTGTCTGTCCCCTGCCTTCACAACTGTCAGCCTTCTCTCTCTCTCTCTCTCTCTCTCTCTCTCTCTCTCTCTCTCTCTCTCTCTCTCTCTCTCTCTCTCTCATATCTCTCTCTCTTTGGTTGTTAGTTAATTTTGTTTAATAGATTCCACATATAGGTAGAAAGACTTGGCACTTGTCTTCCTCTGACTAGCTTTTCATTTAGCACAGTGCTCTCCAGGTCCATCTATGCTGTCACAATGGGTAAGATTTCCTTTTATATGGCTAAGTGCTATAAATGTACAATAGCTATTTTATCTACTCATCTGCTGAGGGGCACTTGGGCTGCTTCCAAATTATGGCTATTGCAAGTAACGCTACAATGAATATAGGGATGCATATATTCTTCCGAATTAGTATTTTCAGGTTTCTTCAGATAAATTTCAAGAAGTGCAATTGTTGGGTCATAAGGCAGTTCCATTTTTAAATTTTAAAGAGAAAGAAACTCAGGGACACAGACAACAGTATGGTGATTGCTGGGGGTGGGGGTGGAGGAGGGTATAGGGGGGAAAAATGGTGATGGATGAAGACTTGGGGTGGTGAACACACAGAACAGTGTACAGATGATGTGTTGTGGAAATGTGCACGTGAAACCTGTATGATTTTGTTAACCAGTGTCACCCCAATAAAAATTTTAAAAAAACTGAGAAATTCTCCTCCTCCTTCCCCTCTGATTTTATACCAGAATTACTGGGTTGGCAAATTAAACATATTTGTCTTTTCATTTCTGACTTGACACTTAGAGGAACATCCTCCTGTTCATATGATATGGCAGAATTGATATAGAAACCAAAGGCTCCCACCTGTTTTAACAGCTTTTCATTGTGTCCAGAATCCTGTAAACATTAACTCAATTTAACATGGAGGAAGCATGAAGACTTGTTAGAAAATGACTTTAACTAACCATTATATTACTTTTCAAACAGAAAATAAACTAAACCCAGTGGCTTTATTTTCCTTTCTAAGAGAGAAAGTGTTTCAGTAAACACAGTCTTATTTGGTACCCCGATGAGAAAGCAGATAAAAGCAGAACTCTCGCACCTGAATGAAAGATGATGGGTATGGAGTCCTAGCTGCCACACCCCTTTCTCCAAGGAGCTTCTCCGGGAAGCCTAGGACATCTCAGAACACATTTTGAAAACCACTAGGCAATATGATCTCTAAAAGCCCTTTGGTTCCAATATACTGTAATTCCAACAAGTAATTACTGAATGTGCCCGTGTTATTCAATCTATACTCTGCTACGCCACATGGAAAATTGACAAAATTTTATCAGTGGAACCATCCTTTTCCAATTCTGAATAATAACCCTGCTGGGAAGAGTATTTTAGATTGTAGATTTCTTTATTTTAACACTTTAAATAGCAGGTTCTCTGGTCTACAAATTCTGCTAACAAATCTGCTGAGAGCCTTATAGAATACTAGAGGCCTGATGAACAAATTTGTGCATGGGTGGGGTTTCTCAGCCTGACTGGTGATCAGGATCTTCTAGCCCAGTCCCTGGGAAGGGACCATGGGAGGTAGGCTGCGGGAGGTTGGCTATGGGAGTGCATTGACCACCAGGGGGCAGCTCCTGCATTGAGTGTCTGCCCCTGGTGGTCAATGTGCGCCATAGAGACCAGTTGTAAAGGTTGCTTAGGCTTTTACACACACACACTCACACACACACACACACACTGTGTTCTTTATTATTCTCACTGTGTTCCTTCATTCTTCTCCCAAGCTTCTTGATCATCTTATGACCATTATCAGGCAAATTACTTATCTCCATTTCATTATGTTCTTGTTTGTTTTTTTCCCCTGGATATTTTCTTGTCTTTCATTTGAAAAATATTCTTTTGTCTCCTAATTTTGTTTCTATGAATTAGACAAATAGCTACCTCTCCCAATCTTGAAGAAGTGGCCTTGTATAAGACTGACCTTTCTGTAGGCTATATAGGCTGGTTGGCTTTGGCAAGCTGGCTAGTGCCAAAACAGTCACATGAAGCACCAATGGTATCCTGGCTAGAGTTGGGGCAGGCACCCACCAGGGTTTCTCAGGCTACATGGTTTATGGGTTGCTAGATCTGGAGTGCATATGGAAGGGCAGTGCTGGCCTAAGGAATATGGCTCCTGTAGCACCTTGACTATTTATCCACTTTTCATGGGTAAATTTATGTCTCTAGATGGATGGAAAATTTTCTTGTTTTTCTTCATTCCCTTAGATAACTTTTATCTCATGAATTTATATTGTGATTATATTTATACTGTATTGACTCATGCTCTATCCAGATAGCTCCAATAACAGTTTTATCTTTACCTGTGCACAGATTTTGAGGTGTGGACTTACTATTAAAGTTCCAGGAAAAATAGTGATAGTTATCTTTATTTTCAAATGTTATATTCTTAACCTTTAGCACTCAGAGGCATTTGCTGAATGTTTGCTGAATGAATGATTTTTTCCAATAACCCTTTTCAATGCATTTTTGGCATTTATTTAATTTTCTATTTAATTCATTTATTTAATTCTCTATTAGAGTTTCCACTTCATTTGTAGTGATTGGGAATTATATTTGTTTTTTTTAATGAGCTTGGATATGTTTTAAAATTTAAAAATCATTACCTAGAATTTGTGTATATGTATGGAATTGTGGTCTAGGTGGAATAGAACTCAGAATACTTTCATATCATCTTATTCTGCTTTATTATCCAGAAGACTGGCTTGAATTTTTAAAAACAGAAAATAAAATTCTGATTATATTTCATGTCACTGTGTAGGTTGAAAACAGTCTGTGATTTCACATTGCAATTATGGTGTATTTAAATTCCTTAATAGATTATATAAAGACTTTAATGCTATGAACGCTATTCACCTTTCATTTCTTAAAATTCTTTGCTATCACATTTCCATGTTTCAGTTCCTAATACTCTATACTCTGTCAGGCTTCAATGACTAGACAAATTCTTTTCCCTCTACCAAAAATTATTTCATTCATCTGACAAACACCAATCATAAATCATCTTCTGCATGATTTTTTTTTTTCAAAACCAACATCCTTTCTGGCTGTAGAATTAGGAGATCTGTGCTCTCATATCTTACATATATTTATATCATATAGTATTGTCATTGTAACTCAATTCTTCAGGTTACCCCTAGCATAGAAATGAACAAAAAAGTGAGTGAAATAAGCATTACACTAGCATTAGTCTCTCACTCAGCACCCACCCATTGCATCCGGAACTGACTGAAATGTAAGAAATGCTGAAATGCTTTCTTTGACTGGCAGCATGTAATAAATATTGATACTTCTCAAGACATTTGAGATGATTCAATAAAAGAACCACTAAAGGGCCGAAACCGGTTTGGCTCAATGGATAGAGCTTTGGCTTGGGGACTGAAAGGTCCCAGGTTTGATCTTTGGCTTGGGGACTGAAAGGTCCCAGGTTTGATTCTGGTCAAGGGCATGTACCTTGGTTGCGGGCATATCCCCAGTAGGGGGTGTGCAAGAGGCAGCTGATCGATGACTCTCTCTCATTGATGTTTCTAGCTCTCTATCCCTCTCTCTTCCTCTCTGTACAAAATCAATAATATATATATATATAAGAACCACTAAAGGGCTTTGCACAATATTTAGCACTTAGTAGGTATACTCTAACAGTTAATGGTGTTCCTTCCTTTTTACAGCAGTATATTATAGTATTCCAATGTGTAGATATATCACAGTTTTTGTTTGTTTGTTTGTTTGTTTGTTTGTTGTGTTTAATTTATTTGTCTGCTAATAGGCACTTAGGCTACTTCCAAATCTTAGCTATTATAAATTGTGCTGCTATGAACATAGGGGTGTACATAAACTTTCTGATTGGTGTTTCTAGTTTCTTGGGATATATCCTAGAAGTGAGATCACTGGGTCAAATGGCAGTTCCATTTTTGGTGTTTTGGGGAAACTCCATACTGTTCTCCAAGTGGCTGCACCAGTTTGCATTCCCACCAGCAGTGCAGGGGGGTTCCTCTTTCTCTGCATCCTTGCCAGCGCTTGTCATTTGTTGATGATAGCCATTCTGACAGGCTATCATCATTGTCATTTTTATTTGCATCTCTCTGATGATTAGTGACTTTGAGCATGTTTTCATATGTTTCTTAGCCTTCTGTATGTCCTCTTTCAAAAAGTATCTATTTAGGTCCATTGCCTATTTTTTGATTGGTTATCTTCTTTTTGTTAAGTTGTATGAGTTTCCTGTAAATTTTGGAGATTAAATCCTAATTGGAGATAACATTGGCAAATATGTCTCCCATGCAGCGGGCTTTCTTATTGTTTTGTTGATGGTTTCTTTTGCTGTGCAAAAGCTTTTTATTTTGATTGATATAGTCCCATTTGTTTATTTCCTCTTTAGTTTCCATTGTCCTAGGAGCTGTATCAGTGGAGATATTGCTTCAGCATATGTCTGGGATTTTTCTCCCTGTGGATTCCTCTAAGATTTTTATGGTTTCCCATCTTACCTTTATCCATTTTGAGTTTATTTTTGTGTATGGAGTAAGTTGATGGTCTAGTTTCATTTTTGTTTTCATGTATCTGTCCAATTTTCCCAACACCATTTATTGAAGACACTGTCTTGACTTCATTGTATGCTCTTGCCTCCTTTGTCAAATATTAATTGAGCATAGTGGTTTGGGTTGATTTCTGAATTCTCTGTTTTGTTCCATTGGTCTATATGTCTGTTCTTGTGCCAGTACCAGGCTGTTTTGAGAACAGTGGCTTTGTAGTACAGCTTGATATCTGGTATTGATATCCCTCCCACTTTGTTCTTCTTTCTCAGGATTGCTGTAACTATTCATGGTCTTTTTTTTATTCCAAATGAATCTTAGAGAGTTTGTTCTAGGTCTGTGAAATATGCCACTGGTATTTTAATGGGATTGCACTTAATTTATAGATTGCTTTGAGTAGTATGGACATTTTAATGACCTGGAGAGCATTATGCAAAATAAGCCAGTCAGAGAAAGAGAAATATTACATAATCTTACACATTTGTGGAATATAATGAACAACATAAATTGATGAACAGAAACAGATCCAGAGACAGAGAAGCATCAATCAGATGGTCAAACCTCAGAGGGAAGGCAGGGTCAAACCTAAGGGGAAGAGATCAACCAAAGGACTTATATGCATACATATAAGCATAACCAATGGACACAGAAACTAGGGGTGTGAGGGCATAATCAGGGAGAGGTACTGGGGAGGGGGGGGGCAATAGGGGAATAAGGATACTTATGTAATACCTTAATCAATAAAGAAAAAAATTGAACATTAAAAAAAATAAATAAAGGTTAATTGCAACTCAACAACCCTCTGATTACATTATAGGCTCCCCTCTGAACTGTTGGCAGCCCCCATCTCATCACTTTCAGGCATACTGTAAAGACTTTAAAAGTCACATGTATTCTGATATAGTGGTAAATAAGCCAAACCATCTCCAAAGCATCTAGTGAACAATATTATCCCCAGTGTAAGATTTATATTATCATTGAAGGACTTTAGAGCAAAGAAGTTAAAGAAAAATTGCTAAAATACTTGAGTATAGAAATCAATCTTTACAAATATCAAGATCTCTTCCATCCAAATTTCCTTCAAAAATTGTTACATAATGGAAAAAAAAACACAAGAGAAGGAACACAATTTTTACTTCTATCTTAGAAAATTGTGAAATATCTCAAATTTAGGCATTAGGTATTACTTTAAGACATTTACTTTTGGTGGTAATTAGCAAATATTTCTTGTTATCCTGAAATTCATTATATATACAAAATCATAGTATTTAGAGGTAGGATCTTTCAATATAATCTGCTCAAACTTTCTTATTTTGCTTATATATGGAGGTAAACTGAGAGCTAAGGATGTCATGTTATCTTAAATTATATTTAAATTTATTCCTCAGGGATATAAACACAAGAACCTGTGATAGGTTTAATACTCAGGAGATGCATGTATATGGTGTGCAATTCTATAAGGTTAGAGATTTAGCTTTGTAGGTTCTCATGCAGCATGGTTGAATAGTGATGTTCACCTCCTAAATATTTTCTAAATTTAAAAAATTTAAGAGGTGGCTTCACTATAAAGTAGATAGAGATACTATGGTCCTATGGTAATAATATTAAGTAATTGAACTTGTGAGGTGGTATGACTTCTAAGACAAGGAGCATTTGGAGCAGCATTATAGGAAGTATCCTGTATGTCATTTCAGAGGTTTAGCCAGAATTTGACTAAGCAAAACAACTAATGTAGAATAAAAGGCAATTCATTAGGAAATAAAGCCATCATGTGTGTGTATTGGGTACATACATGTATCTTATATAATAGATGTATATACACCATAAATATTTTTAACATTTTGATAGTCTTTTAAATCTATTTATTTTAATAGTTGCAAATCAAGACCACAGAGCATAATTTTAAACCCATATGTTTATACCTGCTCACATATATCTTTTTCCAATGTTTTATTGTAAATGATGGAAAAAATGCAGATCTTTACATATACATTTATTTTCAGTATTTAAAATTATATTAGTTTTCTAGTGATGATGTAACAAGGTACCATAAATTGAATGACTTAGAATAACAGAAATGTATTGTCTCTCAGTTCTGGAGCCTAGTTGTCTGAGATCAAGACATATAGACAGAGAAATATTCCCTCTGAACATTTTAGGGAAGGATCTGCCCAGGGCTTTCTCAGAGCTTTTGGTAGATAGTTCCTTGGTTTGTGGCAGCATAATTCCAATTTTTACCTAATATTTTTCTGTGTTTACATTTGTCTCCAAATTTCTCCATTTTATAAGGACACCTGTCATATTGGATTGGGGACCGGGCTACTCCAGTAAGATCTCATCTTAACTAAGCCACATTCTGAGGTGCACGGGGTTAGGCCTTCAACATATAAATTTTGGGGGATACAATTCAGTCTATAACAAAAATAATTTCTTTAGCATCAACTTCCAAAACAGGAATTTTCTCATCAAAACAATCACTAGACATTACCAAAAGTTCATGACTATTTTATTATCATTTTCTTTGTCATCAACCATGCATTACAATGCCTCGTTCATGACACTAATAACAGACTTGGGAATTATTTGTATTATCATAAAATATCATTATTCAAGTCTGTTAATTTTATAATCATAATTAGATATTTTATAAATTGGATAATTTTTTATGCTTATTAACTCTTGTTGCCTTCTATTTTATGAATTATCTAGTCACATTCCTGAACATCTATTTATTGGAGTGTTGTCATTTTTATAGATATGTATGTTTTTTTAAATGCTGAACATATTAGCAAATATATGTTTTTTTAATTTTTATTGTTTTTATATATGAAAGTAATGAAGAAACATAACAAATTTATCAAACTACATTTGGTATTACTCTTTTACCTTTAAGTTTAAAACATACCTTCTTATTCTATAGGTTTAATATTCTTTTCTAGTTTTACTTGCTTTTTTTTTTTTACTTTATTTGTATTTAATTTTTAGTATATCTGGAACTTCATAAGTTTTGTGTGAGATAAAGATAACAAATGAATATTACAGATACTTAATCTATGGTCTAAGCATCATTTATTGACTAGTGCTTTCTCTTTCTCTGTAATAACATATGTCCTTTCTTATTCATTGAATTCTTAAGTATAAAGGTTTATTACAAAGCTATCTTTTGTGTTTCACTGAACTTTTAATCTATTATTTGCTGGGTCTATAAAGTTTTAGCTTTTATGAATTTTTAATATTTGTATATGCTCTCCTCACAATTCTAATTTTAAAAAGTCTGAGATGTTTCTACTTATTAATTCAGTTACACTTGAAATTAGGATAATTTCAGGTTGCAACAACTTATCATTATGCTTTGAATTCTTAAATCTATATATCTGTTTGAAGACAATTCTTCCTCCCTGTACAGAAAGGTGAAATGTTTCCTTGATTCAGATATTTTAGGTACTTCCATGAAGTCATGTGCCTTATTTAAAGTTGTTTATTCAGTTTTCAGCAAAGATTTATTGGTCGGCTCTATTTCAGAAATGTAGTAGAAATTAAGAAAAGGTGATTAATATAATTGAGGAGCTTGTATCTAGGAGGATTGCAGATAAGAAAACCGGCAAAGGGTAAGAATTAACCAAGAGGAAGAGGCATAGTGTACAGAGGGATTATGCTTCAACTATGTTTTGGAGGCTGACTAGCAATTAGCTAGCTGAAAAGGGGGCATTTGTTTTAGGAAAGGCACACAGTTATCAAAGAGCATGGCATAAAGAGGAAAGGGCAAGAATATAACTGGGACAAAAGTATAGGCAGGTTATGAATGAGGTCTGAAGAGCCATCAGCCAGCAGTAGACACACATCTGATATTCTCTTATGTGGGCATTGGATAACATTGGTGGGTTTTAAAAGGGAAGATAATGTGATTGTGCCTGTATTTTAGGAAGGTTGCAAGGGGGAAAATTTCGCAGGTAGACAAGAAAAGAGTGGAAATGAACAAAAAGGGTTGGTTGATAATAAAAAATGTGTTCAGTGAATGAATAAAACATTGAAGTAATCATTGAATGAAAGTATCGGAATGCATGATTAGAGTTAGATGCTGAAAAATAATTGTTGACTTTGTTAGAATTATTTTTATTTTAGGGAGATGGTTGATTTAGAAACCAGTTATTGGGAATCAAAATCAGTTTTCAGTGGGAGATGTCAAGTATTGAATATTTGAAATCATATCTCATGTCATTGTTTTTTCAAGCTAATTGCCAAGTATGTGGGAAATAACATACTATTATTGTTTTATTTTGTTTATGTATTGGTTATCTATGTTCACTTTCATAACTATTTTACTAACCCTAATAGGTGACCAGGTTTTTGTTTGTTTATTTTCTGGGTTTAAAATTGTAATTCCTGAAAATAACAACATTGTATCCTGTATTTTAATACTTACATATTTTTTTCTATTTCTTGTTTTAATATGTTGGTCAGAATTTCTAAAAATCAGTTAAACTAATTGTAGTAGGTATTTTTTTTAAATAATAATAGGAATGCCCTAATATTTCACACTTAAGTTGATAACTCTAATGACTTTTACTTTTTTTAATGTATTAAACTTAAGGAAAACTCATTCCAATTATATTTTTAAAAAGTCACAAGGTTGTGAAATTTTATCACATAACTTTTTGGGATCTACTGAAATGCAGATATGTATTTTCTGACCAGTTGATATGTCCTATTACATTAGTTATTCCATGATTTTATATCATGTTCAGAATAAAATATATATGGTATAATAATTGTTTTTCAGAAATAATGATTACTTTTATTTTTGATCTTTTATTTAGTATTTTAAAAATTTATGGCCATAAATAAGAGTGGTCTATTATTATTTTATATTGTGCTTTACCTTGTTTTATCTTCAAAGATATAACCCTGAGATATTGTACAATCTCTAAAAATTGAACAAAAATATTTAGTTACAGTAATCTATACTTAATGATTCAAAAAAACAAATAGATTTCATATTTTCATCAATAAAAGTCATCACTGAACTATGTGACCTTGGATAAACCTTTATCTCTCTGTAGTTCATCTAGAAAAGTGAGGGGTTTGGACTACATGTACCCAAAGTCACTCTAGCTCCAGCTCCCTGTTGACTTGTATTCATAGAGAAGTAGCTTCAGCTTTATGATAAAAAGCTGAATTAATAAGTTTAAGATCAATAATACTCTATAAGGTGGAATTGGGTCATGCCATTATGAGCCTGGAAGATTTAGACTTGAGTTCTAAAAAATATTTATTAGTGTATAGTTCTCTACTTGGGCTCTTGAGAGGTTGAAATTGAAAAATGTTGACCTTGTGGTTTATCTAAAATTTCACTGCAGAAGTGTGGACCAGCCAACCCTCTCTGTTCTGGTCAACACGCTGAAACATTGGATGGAAAGGGCAGCACATGGGGGATCAGAAGTTTTGGATTTGTGTCCCATTTCTGCCCTTAACTAGCCTTGTGATCTTAATCAAATCACTTACCCTCTATTGACATCAATTTTCTTATTTACAAAATGTAATGTATTTAATTACTCTTATAGCTCTTAGATTTCTGATATGAGAACCCATACATAAATAACCCCTTAGTAAAATATCCCCAATTAATCTAGTCATGTGAAGTTTATTTTTGAATATTATATTGATCTCAGTTGACCCTCTCAACAAAGTTTGGGAGCAAATAGGAATAGTATCAGGGGCCCATTTAAAGCTAGGTATGGACTCTAGAGAATTTGGTGGTTTGCCCAGTGTGCTTAGTCAGTGGCAGAACCTCAGCTGGAGCCTGGGACTTCTGATTCTTCAACTGTTCCTTTCTTTGTATGACACATTGTCTTTCATTAAATCCCGTGATCACCCTGTGATACTTTTCAAGCATTCTGGCACATTTTTCAAATCTTTCAAATTATGAGGATCTAACAGCCATCTTCCCTTGGAGTTCAGCCTTGAAATTCTGTTCATTTATGATTTTAAATAATGTAACATAGTAACACTTTGTTCGTGTGCATGTTTAAATGATTTCTTGAAAAGTACTCCATCTAACATTTATCCCTTCTTTTCCTGATTCTCTTTCAGATAGCAGTTCTGTGGATGAAAAGGTTTTAAATCATGCATTTTTCTTCCCTGCTGAGGGATCTTGTCTTTTGTACATGTTTGTTTGTGACATATTAGACCTGTTTTGGTTCCTCTGTTTTAGTTGTGAAATGTGCATGTTATCACAGCTTTCCATCCTTTGGTTGTCCTTTAAATGTGCCCCCAATATGTTGCATTTCTGAAGAGGTTACACCTTGCCAGCTGCGCTTCTTTAGCTTACACTTGCCAACCTAGGGGTCTGCTACGGTCAAACTCAGCATCTGTTCCTAAGTCTGGCTAATCATGATCTCTTGGACTGACCCATGATCTTCACTGCATATACTGAGTTTTAAGGGCAAACAGTATTTGTAACGTGATATCCTTTCCTGGACTCTGCCAGTGCCTTTGTTTAAATGCTGACAGCTCATTTCAAATCCTGCACTCACAAAAACATGTAGCTTTGACTTGGAGCTGACCCTGCTTAGCATTTGTCATACAAGGTGTTATGTGTCTAGTGCAGTTGACCCATGTCCCAAATTCCCCTCTATGTAGTTACTGTATGCTAAAAGTCTGTTTTCTTTTCTTTTGTTTTTTTTTTTTCCTGTCATGTTTTATTTAAGGCTCGAATAGTAGGCAGCAATGATTTGGATGCTTCCAAATTCTCTGCGCTCCAGGCATTTGGTGGGTAAGTACGTTCGTAACCTTTTTAAAGTATTCCTTTCATCGGTAGTACTTGGCTGTGTTCTCAACATATGTATTTTGAATGCAGGTTGTTGTATGATGGTATAATTAGATAGCCTCACTGTTGCTTTCTTTTTTCACAGTAGAGTAGCTCCTAGAGTGTTTATATATATATATATATATATATATATATATATATATATATATATATATATATATATATGTATAATTATGTATGTATGTATCTATATACAAAGACTCTATATCTAAGCCACCTAACCAGATTAGGTATTAACATCTTCATTCCATACACAAATATAAACACATAATTTTACTAAATGTGTTCATATTCATTCAGTTAAAACTAAGTTTGATCTGCTTGTTTTTACTTAATGATATGTCTGTAAATATTTTTCTGTGTAAATGAGTTAATGAATGTAATCTCCACTATCATTTTATAGTGGCTTTTAATGGATGGATAAAAAGTATTTAAAATTTAATCACAAAATAATGTATGAATTATATTCTATAAGAAACTCAAACAAAAAAAAAAGATTGCCTTTAATACTTCTAATTATACTTTGATATCAGTTTGACATTTATGTTCTTATATCTTTGCTGTGTGCCTTCATACATATCTAAGTTCAAAGAAAATTGTTTTATAGTGTGTATTGATGTATATTTAGCATATATTAGGCCAGTGTTTCCCAAACTTTTGACATATGTGTGCCCCTTCTATAATTTTCGTAACGCTGAGTACCCCTCGTACTCATGAGAACATAGAATTAGGCGCAGCTAAGCACGGTGCAGTGCATATCCCCACCAAACTCCGGTGCAATGCGTACCCCCACCAAACTCTTCCCGTGCCCCTGGGGTACACGTACCACACTTTGGGAAACACTGTATTAGGCCATTTTGTGTATAAATAAACAAACACTAGTTTCATGTTGACTATGTAGTAGACACTTTTACAATTGTTTTATGTATAATGACTTGTTTGATATTTACAATGGCCATATGAGGTAAGTGTTATTTTGAATTCCACTTTACAAATGAGAGAACCTATGCATAAAATAGTTTTAAAAAACAAACTTACCCTTCATACAGCCAGTGACAAAATCAATAGTCAAACACAGTTAGTCTAGTTCCAGAGCTTACTCACTGTGCTACATTGTATCTGCAACTCATGGTATCCTTTTCACTTTCCTTTTATTTTTTCCATCTAACAGCATGTCTTGGAAAACTTTCCACTTCCTTATTTCTAAGTGATGCAAATATTTTAAAATATTTATGTAATATTTATTTGTTAATTTTTCTATTAATTGATTTTAAGAATATTTATAGATGTTATTATTGTAAATGATACTGCAGCAAACATATAACAAATTGTTAATTTGTTATAAGTGGACCAAGGTTTATTCATGGTATAGGCAGACAGATTAGTTGTTTTATTAAAGTTGACATTTGAACACATTTGTATTCAATATAAATAGAAACAAGATTTAGATGCATGTTTTAGAGAATTTTTAGGCAAATAAATACAGTTATATTTATAATACTTTTATTCTTCAAAAATAACTATTCTGTTAAGTACATCTACTTAAATGAACATATAAAGTTTCAAGTTTAAAGCTCCTGGAAAATAACATATACCATTATTTTTTCAAGTAAAAGTAATTAAGATGTTATTATGCCTTAAACCTTTCTATGTCTTTATATATGTGAAGAATTTACACACAGTCTGATTGTGATCTCACAATGATTTAAATTTAAGAAAACCAACTTACATAAAAGCTTATCATAAATTATCTATAGAAAATTCAAGTAAAAATTGGATTACTCTTTTGTCCCTATTCACACAAACTGTCTCTCCAATAATAACTTGACAAAGTGAATGACAGGTTACCATAGAAAATAATTAAGTTGAATTTCAAATTACTTATAAAAAAATGTTGTATGTCAAGATCTTAGAAGCTAATAGAGTTTCTGGTCTCACAATTCCTGCAACTCCTCCTTGCCAATGGCATCCTTCATTTTGTAACAACTTGCTTTCCTAACTCCTGTCTCAATATGGACTTTATTATTGTCAGAGCAGCAGAGTTGGTCTAGATTCATGTTTTTAAGTGCAAGCTGTGTAAATGCCTAGCTAAAATAGGTCATCTTTGCATTTTGAATAGATCCTTTGCACATGGTTTTCTTCAGAGACTGCCCATTTCGGGGACTTTCTAAGGGAGTTTAAAATTCTGATGCTATGGGAGAGGGGTCATCAGGACAATTTGCTATTATCTGAATGTGTATTTCTCCTTGAAGAATCTTGAAGATACCCCTCCCTTAAGTAAAGTCACAACCTATTTCAAAAAAAAATTGCTTCTTGTTTTAATTCCCCAAACCTATTTTTAAATTATTTTTAATAAAATGAAATATTATTACAATTCTTCTAAATATATAACATCGATAGTCCTGGGAAACTTAAGACTGGAGCAAACTTTCAAAATAGGGAGTAAATTCTTCTTCTTAGCAATACTATTTTATAATTCACTATTTTACCTTCAACATTCCTGATCAGTTCAGAGCCATTCCACATTCAATAGTCCCTCCCCTTTCTCAAGTGTCAATGAAAAAATAGTCTATACTCTTTGAAACAGGATAATGGAGCTAACCTTGCTGTTCTCTTGTTTCTGCTGATTTCTTTGTACATTTCTTGTAAATGTTGCTGGAAAAAAATCATGCCAAAATTTATTCTGCCAAAATTTTCCCATCTATCACAATAAATTTAGACAGGTTCTAGAAAAGGAATGTAGAGAGGAAAGCTAAACAGGAAAATGAAAGAGAGAGAAGACTGGATGGATGCATGTTTCAGTGAAATTATTAAATTTAATGTTTTGCATCCTCTAGTACAGGGGTCCTCAAACTTTTTAAAGTGGGGGCCAGATCACGGTCCCTCAGAGAGCTGGAGGGCCGGACTATATGAACTACTAATTCCTACTGTAACACCTCGGCTGTGCTCACTGCCCAAAAAACCTGGCGGGCCAGATCAGACTCCTCTGGGGGCCGCATGTGGCCCGCGGGCCGTAGTTTGAAGACCCCTGCTCTAGTAGTTGTACAGATGCTTGGTAACTTTTGTTAAATATGTAAGCTACAGGTGATACTAGAAGCACATACCACGATAGTGTTAGAGAAGTACAAGGTATTTTTTGGAAGAAACATCCCAGAGATGAAGTAGAGAGACAGCAAGAGCAGGCAAGAAAGGTCTTTGTAATATGGCATGGGTCTGACATCTGGGAGAGGAAAAAGGGAAGAGAGGAAGGAAGGATTGGGGATGAAAACTCTTAAATGAGGTTATAAGAGTCAGTCAAACCTGAGGAGTCCCAGAGGAAATTTCATGTTAGAGGAGTCCCACAATGAGCATAAGTGGCCATTTCTATTACTTCCACATGCTCAATCATTGGTTAGGAGCAGCTTGAGGAATGTGGTCTTGGGTTCATGCTGCAGTGTATTCTGTAGGAGAAGGCTGTCATCCAGCTACACTTCTCTGAGGAGATTTTCTCTGAGGGATGTCTGAGTGATGCATGCCCATGGCTACCCAGAATTTGGTAAGTCAATTGGATGAAATTACTTTAATAACTAATAGTAAATGAAGTCACACAAGTGCCTTCTCTAAATATGGACCACTTTATTAATAAAAATAATGCTCCTTGCGCATATGACACAAGTTCACCCTTCCCTGGTCATTCGTAATAATAGTTGTATTGGTTGTATGATGAATAGCATTTCAAGGCCATTTTATGTATTTTTTTTTTCTTTGTAGTCTCAAGGTACTAGCTTTGTCTGCACCAGGATTGAGAAGAGTTTATAAAACAGTGGTGGGATAAGGGAAAGAAAGATAGTGTGAAAGAAGAGATATTGATCTTTCTTCCCTTTCTTCTCTAGTCACCTAAGATCTCTGCAGGATAGTTCTCATAGAACTAAATTCATTGAGCCTATATAAAGAAAGGGTTTTTGGCTTCTGTCCATGGTTCTGAACTAGGATATAGCTGCTCTCCTTAATCCCAGGAATCTTGGTGATTGTTTTCCAATTCATTGCCAGGATTATTCAACCTTATCAAGAAAGAGGGGATGTTGAGAGTAGTAACAAAAATCAGAGATAGAGAAAAATCAAGAGATACTGATTAAGGGCAGGACACTGAGAGTGCCAAATAGAAAAAGGGAAGGTTCTGTTTTGACTTCAACTTCAGATAACTACAACTGAAATATCTATATATAGAGAAAAAGCCAGCAACCAGAACATCATGAAGACTGGAATGCCTGCTTACTATGATGCCCGCTGCGGCTAGCAAAATGGCCCGATCCGGGAGGAGGACAGGACCAGCAGGCCAACCTCCCGTGGCACCGCCCCCCCACCTGACCCCATTCCAGATCGGCCCCCCACTCTGATCAGGGGCAGGGTTAGCCAGCCAACTACCCATGGCTCCTCCTCCCCCAGGCCACTGGCCCCCAATTGGCTCCTCCTACCCATTTGTGGGCCGGGCCAGCCAGCTTCACTGCCCACAGCCCCTCCCATTCCAATTGGGTGAGGGGTCTGCTGGTCAATTGCCTGAAGCCCCTCCCCACAGCTGGCTCAGCCCTGATCAGGCCCCAATTGGGACAGGCCAGCTGGCCAACCTCCCACCATCTTCTTCTCCTGACAGGCCCAGCCCCAATCTGCCCCAATTGGGGCCAGGTTGGCCAGACCCCACCCTTGCACAAATTTGTGCACCCTGCCTCTAATATACTAGAGACTTTCTAGTATATTAGAGGACTAGTGCACAAATTCATGCACCAGTGGGGTCCCTTGGCCTGACCTGTGGGATCAGGCTGAAACCAGCCCTCTGATATCCACTGAGGGGTCCCAGATTGTGAGAGGGTACAGGCCAGGCCAAGGGACCTCAGTGGTGTACACTTGGGGCTGGGAAAGGACAAGAGAGGTTGGTCAACTAGAGAAGGACTGTAGGAGGGCTCCAGGGCATGTCTGACTGGCACATCTTGTTCAGTCCCATTCAGCCAGACCCCAGCAGCAAGCTAACCTTCTAGTTGGAGTGTCTACCCCCTGGTGGTCAATGCACATCATAGTGAGAGGTTGAGTGGATTTAGCATATCATTAGCATATTATGCTTTGATTGGTTGAACATACAACTGGACACTTAGCATATATATGTGTATATATATATATATATATATATATATATATATACACACACACATACATATTTAATATTTTCTGAGATTTCAAAGATTGTTCAATTATCATCTTGAACAAATCCTATATAATAAAAGGCTAATATACAAATCAACTGAATGGTAGAACAACCAGTCGCTATGACATGCATTGACCACTAGGGGGCAGATGCTCAACACAGGAGCTTCCCCCTGGTGGTCAGTGCACTCTCACAGGGGGATTGCTACTCATCCATAAGCTCTGAGCCGGGCTCATGGCTGGCAGGAGACTCTCCCACCTCCTCGAAAGTGCTAAGGATGTCCAGCAGTGCTAAGGATGTCTGGCTGATAGTTTAGGCCCTCTCCCACTGGACATCTCCAGGACTGCGAGATGGTGCAGCCAGGGCTGAGGGAACACCCCCCTCCCCACCCAAGTACATACTTTTTATGCACTGGGCCTCTAGTAATCCTATAAATGTGACCAAGCCAACTACTGTGTTTCCCCGAAAATAAGACATCCTCCGAAAATAAGACCTAGCGCATGGAAAGATAAGACATCCCCTGAAAATAAGACCTAGCGCAACTTTGGGAGAAAAAAATAATATAAGACACTGTCTTATTTTCGGGGAAACAGGGTATTAGCCAAAGTTCTAAACAATTTTTTTTGTTTTTAAATTTATCTTGATTAAAATAGTAATTTTTTCCCTCTTAAAATCTGACATTGGTTAGGTTATACAATATTTGGATATAGATCATTTAAAATACTCTTGATATTTCTTTCACAGTTCTGAAATTGCTTTTATATTTCTCTATAAAATTTAGAAGGTTTTATGCCTCACCCTCTTCCCTGCTCTTAGTCCTGGCTTTCATGTTATCCAGGGCCTAAAATCAGCCATTTAATACGGGAGCTAATGTTGTTCTTAGTCTCCAGGAGCTAACCATTTTTTATCATAGCAGTAGTTTTTTTCCTATGGAAGTTTAGAACTTTCTCTTTGATTTATGAATTATAAAGAAAAAAATTAGATTCTTCTCTATCCCTTCAAGGAACTTCATTATTTCTTAAAGCAAGGGCCAGAGATTATCCTAAGCCTAGAAAATGGGTGTTTCTACTGCTGTAATACCTCCCCTGGGTCAATAGTTTATCCTGCACAAGCATCCTTTTATGCTTAAATAAGTGTGCCAAATAATAAGAAAATGACATAACAGTTTGTGTCAATCTCTGTAACAGGTTACTCTTTGGAGGAAAAAGGAAATCTTTATTGCTTTTCTTTGACTTTTCAGCCAGTTGTTTTTATGGAAGAGATCTTTCCCTTCCAGGAGATTTGGTATAGTGTTATGGCTATCAGATGCAAACAGGGTCTAGTTTCACAATCCATTATCATGCAGCAACTCAATCTTACATTAATAATATTTTAACTTACTTTTACTGATATTGCCATCAGTCTAGTTTTAGTCCTCAATACCTTCTACCTAGACAATTGCAAACAGATCTTTTTCATTCCTTCCTCCCCATTAAGTCTAAGCTATATACTGTTAAAGATTAATCTCCTTAAAGTACAGTACTTTTCCATTTAAGTGCTTTTAATGGTTCCTCGTTTAGGCAATGTGAAATATAAATTCTTCTACATGGCTTTAAATATCCTTCTTAATTTCTACTTATCTCTCTTTACAATGGAGAAGTATTAACACAATTGTTATGGTCCTACATGTTTGTCATTCCTATGGTATCTATGAATTTAAATTGTATAATTTTATAAGATTTCTATCCAACTTTATCTTTAGCTCAGAGTTGGTCTTTGTGGTTTCTTTCCACAGAGTTATGCCAATACCTTGTCTATATGAGGACCTCATTCATGAGTTAATATTCCTTTAGAATGGCTGTCTCAGATCAGTTGGTTTGAAACACATTTTAAGAGATTCAGGTCCACTGCATTTTAAGAAAATAATATTTCCCAATAATCATGGATTCAGAATGAGATACACATGAAGAGCACTGTGAGTTTTAAAATAAATACCATATGATCTCACTTATATGTAGAATTTAGTAGACAAAATAAAACAGAGGCATAGATACATGGAACAGATAACAGCTATCAGAAATGGAGGGGAGGCTGGGGAGTTGGATACAAGAAGGTAAAGGAATTAACCCAAAAAACATACACACATATAGAGAAGTAGAGAAAGAGAAAGAGATAGAGATGGAGATAGAGATAAAGATAGACTATATATATATATATATATATATATATATATATATATAGTATATCTATCTATCTATCTATCTATCTATCTATCTATCTATCTAGCATAGACACAGGCAACAGTGTGGTGGTAGCCAGAGGCAAAGGGGGTGGGAGGAGGTGGAGGTACGCAAAGGGGAGATAAATAGGGACAGAAAGAGACTTTGCTTTGGGCAGTGGGTGGGTGATAGAGTGTGTAGATGATGTTTACACATGAAACCTGTATGATTTAAAAAAAAACCTTTTTTTAAATTTATGATTTCAGAGAGGGCAAGATAGACACATCAATGATGAGAGAGAATCATTGATCAGCTGCCTCCTACACACCCCCTACTGGGAATTGAGCCCACAACCTGGGCATGTGCCCTTGGCTGGAATCAAACCCAGGATCCTTCAGTCTCAAGGGCCAATGCTCTACCCATGAGCCAAACTGGCTAGGGCAAAACCTGTATGACTTTGTGTACCAAAATAATAGAAAATAAAATAAAATAAATAAAATAAAATAAAATAAAATAAAATAAATACATAAAATGAAATAAAATAAAATAGTAAAATAAAATAAAATAAGTAAGTAAGTAAGTAAATGAAAGCAGCTTAACTCACACCCAAAGTTAATGTTACTAAGCCCTTACTGTGTTGGGGGCGGAATTATTCAGGCATTTATTTTATTTTTTTTCCATATTAGTTCTAACTCCAATTGATAAGGAGGCCACTTCACTTTTGATCATGAATCCTCTTTTTTTTTCATTGGAGAAACTTTTTGAAGGGTGTATTGAGCAAACCTATAAAAATATCACTCTAATTATGCTGACACAAATTTTATCCTTTCATTCTCCTCTCTGAAAACCTTAGCCCTTTAGAACACTCTCAATATAAACTCATACTGTATTAAAGATTGCCTCTTATAGGGGCCTTATTTCTTCTTTAGGAAGGAGACCTTTGTAATAACTGAACCACCTGTTTTTACCTTGCTTTTCCCCTTATCTAATGTCAGACACAATCATGCCACCTGGCAGTTACATTAGAAAAGAATCTCATGGGAGGCTAGGGGAGGCCTAATCCTATCATAGACTCTCGATTAAAGGAGGCTGACTACTCTTTAGCACTCTGCCTGCAATCCTCCCTGCAAGCCGACATATTAGTATTTAAACTACATATCAGGCCGAAACCGGTTTGGCTCAGTGGATAGAGTGTTGACCTGCCAACTGAAGGGTCTCAGGTTCGATTCTGGTCAAGGGCATGTACCTTGGTTGCGGGCACATCCCCAGTAGGGGTGTGTAAGAGGCAGCTGGTTGATGATTCTCTCTCATCGATGTTTCTAACTCTCTATCCCTCTCTCTTCCTCTCTGTAAAAAGTCAATAAAATATATATTTAAAATATAAAAAATAAAATAAAATAAATTACATATCAGGTGTGGCAGAAACAGACAGTCTACTCATTAGCAACAAGGCCACTAGCTTTCTAACACCCATGTACCAAGAAACCATAGCTTCCTGAGGCCAGAAAAAAATAGCTTCCTGAGGCCTATCTAATTTGGCCTAGACCTAGCAATCACTTCTCTAGGTCAGGATCAGCTGAATGTTTCACTAGGCTTTATTAGAAATTACTTAGGAAGCACTTCATCCCTTTTCTATTTAAACAGTCATGGGGTCATTTGAGCAGTTTGACATTTTCCATAGAGACTAGCCACTTGACTGACTCCTTAATGATGTGGACCTATAAGACATTAGGACCACAAGTTGGACTCCATCAGAATTACAGTTTGGCATAGTATCTATAGAAGTAAGGATGCAGTTATTAACTACAATATCTAAACCAGCCTTATAAATGCCATAAATGGTGTGGTGCTGATTACTAATCATTTCTTTTATATTTTTTTCCTACATAGATAAAGGCAAAGAATGTATAGTACTTGCTCAGGGATTGAGAAATAGAGCTGTTATGCTCAAGCTACTAACAGCTTATCGTTCACAAAGTTAGAGACTCACATCTCTTTCAGTATCTCATATTCAGATCTGAATTTGTAGCTTAACATTCTTTTTTACTGTGTAATACACTACAAATGCAGAAAGGACAATTGAGTATTGCCTACAGTCAATCCAGAGATACTGTATAATTCCCCATCCTCTTATAATTCTATTAGTAAACAGATTCCTCCATTCTTATACATCCATAAGAACTCTGATGTTTATTCAAATAGAGGTCACTCCCTATGCTTAGAAGGCACATCATAGAAATGATCCCAAGTCACATTTTTCTGTTATTTAGTATTAGTTAAGACTATGAAATCTCAGGATCATCCCGGGTGGCAGGATTTGTAAATTTTAAACCCCACATTTTACTCACCACATAGAGGCTACTTTTTATCCTTATGATAGTGAGTTTACGTTAAAGGTCTAGAAGATGCATCTGATGCATGTCAACCCAGAATGTGGATAATGTCTTCATTTCAGGGAAGGAAACCACAGCCACCATCAACTCTCCCCAGCTTTCCTTTAGCCATTTCCTGGCACCGGATCCATTCATAATTATTGCACATAATGATTGGCTCCTTAGAAGGGACAGCTTTCTCTTTTATCTGTAGGTGACTGCCAACTAAAACCAAACCCAGCAAGAAGGCGACCTTTCCCTAGCTTCTAAGAGTGCTAACTCTACTCCATAATACTTGAGACACACTTTAAAGGAATCTCATGCATGCATATAAGCCTAACCAATGGACCCAGACAACAGGAGGGTGAGGGCATGAATAGGGAGAGTTGAGGAGGCAATGAGGGGATAAGGACAAATATGTAATACCTTAATAAAGAATTTTTTTTTAAAAAAAGGAATCCCAAATTGTGCGCTTTCCAAAGACTAGTGTTTTAGCAATAGAAATTGTATTTTATTCCTAGATGCTGAGGCTAAATTTTTTCCTTATTAGGAAAGGCCACCAACATAAACTTAAGCATGATACTAATTATACCTCTTTACCCTCATAACTTGCATTCAAAATCATTCTTCTTTCTCTTGGCTTCCCCTCAAGAATGACAACAAATACTCTGCAACCAGTGCTTGTTATGATCTCTTTTCTGAGCAGCTCAGAAAGACCCACCTAATTAATGTAGCAGCTACAGTAGACATACAGTCTCAGAAAAATAAAATTCTGAAGTAAGAAACCCAAAGAGAGCATACATGCTGGAGAAAGTAATGTGATGTTTTCTCTAAAGACTTTCTGTGTTCAAGTTGCTTATTTAATACTTATATGTTATTATACATTTTCAGTTCTTTAAAATGGATTTTTAATCATGACCTCTCAGTCTCTGGTTTGGCTTACATTTATTAGAAAATCTGTAAATCTTTATGGATTCACCACACAGAATCAATTTTAATTGTCCAGTGCCTCCCAGATATGTTATGTGTTTGAAGAGAAGCAAATTAACATCTCTGCTACATCCTTTATGAAGACAGTATTTGAGTAGTCAGTCTTAAAGCAGTGCCAGTTCAATAACCATGGAAAATGTCATCTGTCACATTGAGCAGAATAATCACTTGTTAGAAAATTACCAGTTATTAGACAAAAACATTGAAAATAACTCTACTAGATAAGGTGGCAATTATAATGAATAACATGGTTTCTAAGCCTGATGGTTACTTCCAAGATGTAATTGATTGGGCTATTGAGTACATCTAACATGTTTAAAATATCATAGGGGGGAAAATCATGGAGCTTGATCATTTTTTCCCAATATAGCATATATTAAGTGCTTTTAGTATCTTTCAATAAATGAACATCATATTTCATGAAGGTATATAATATAGCTTTCCTCTTATAGGCAGACAAGAGTAGTGCAATCTATATATATATAAAAGCACAAGTGACTGAACAACCAGTCGCTATGATGCACGCTAACCACCAGGGGCAGACACTCAATGCAGGAGCTGCCTCCTGGTGGTCAGTGGAGTCTCACAGCCAACCTCCCGCAGTTCCTCCCTCTGGCCTACCAGCCCCAATTGAGGCCAAACAGGACTGGCAAATGGGAAGTTGGCTGTGGGAGTTCAATGACCACACAGCCAGCTGGAATGAGAGATCCCATCTGTGCACAAATTTCTGCACTGGGCCTCTAGTTGAATAATAAAATAATCATTGCTAACAAAGTAGCATCCTTCTGTAACATTGTTATTATAGGCACTAGAAGACTGATGCATGAAGATTCATGCTAGAATGGGCTTTCCTTTCCCCGGCTGCTGGCACCACCTTTCCACTCAGGCCCACCCCTTTCTGCTCAGGCCCCATCTTCCCATGCTGCCCAGAGGCCCTGAGAGACCAGGAGTGGGGCAGAACACCTGCATCATCAACCATGGCAACAACACAAGCATCCCACCCCAGTTACTCAGTACCTGTGTACACAAATTAACCGCCATATTTGTTGGGTTAATTTGTATATTATTCCTTATTGGCTGGTGGCATGTGTGTGGGGGGGGGGGGGATATAGTCAAGTTACATGTTTGTTTACTATTAGGTAAGATCTCTCTCTCGCTCTTTTTTTTTTTTTTTTTTTTTTTTACCTTTGCTTTATTATCCTTCATAGATGTTGCATTTTTTTACAAATTGAAAGCAAGAACCTCCACCAAGAGAAAGGTTACAACTCACTTTATTGTAATACTCACTTTATTGTAATACTCTCTTTATTGCAGTGGTCTGGGACTGTATCTATAATATCTCTGAGGTATGCCTGTACTCACTTCTTAAAGTAACAATTTTGTTCAATTCATGATACTTTCTTAGATATTAAACAGCTTGCTGTCCAAACAGTACCATAATTCTCAGGTATGACCAATTCCAAATTGAAAGCTAGCAGATAAAGTAGGTCTTGGTTTCTAATCTATGTTAGCATTTAGAAATAGTATAAAATATTATAGGATACATAGAGATACTTTGAATGTCATTTAAAAATAGTGATAATATGTAAAATTCATAATTATTGTAATAATATAATAATACCTTTTAAAAGGTTATAATATAACAGGTCTGTATTTAAGCATTATTTATACATTACATCCTCTAATCATCATAAATTTTTGAAGTATTGTAGATGTTAGAAAATTATTCCATTTTTAGATGAGGTGACTGAGGTTTAAAGACATTAAGTATGTTCAAGGTTAAACAGTGACATAGGATCAGAGCTGGGATTTGAACCAGGTCTACATGATTCCAGGGCTTGACTGAATCACTATTATGCCAAATTGATATAATTTACAAATAATCTTATTTCTGCATCAGTTCTTTGTAATTGCATATTATATTTTAAACTTAATGCTTCATTGTGTATTGGTTTGACAGGGTTTCTACAAAGATATATAAAAAATGTAAGATCATGCACACACACAAATACATATACATCCTATATAATAAAAGCCTAATATGCTAAGTATCCAGTTGTCTGGTCATCCAGTCATCCAGTCAATTAATTAAGGTGTAATATGCTAATAATATACTAAGGCCACTCAACTGCTTGCTATGACATGAACTGATCACCAGGGAGGCAGACAGTCGACCAGTCAACCAGTCACTATGACATGCACTGACCACCAAGGGACAGATTCTCCAACCGGTAGATTAATTTGCTGCTGGGGTCCAGCCAATTGGGACTGAGTGAGATGAGGTGGACATGCCCTGGAGTCCTTCCATGGTACCTCCTTGCATGGCCAACCTACCACATTCCTTCCTGGCCCCAATTGTGCTCCAGTGGGGTCCCTCAGCCTGGTCTGCACCCTCTCGCAATCCAGGACCCCTCCTGGGATATCAGAGAGCCAGTTTCAGCAAGATCTCACAGGTCAGGCCGATGGACCTCACTGGTGCATGAATTCATGCACTGGGCCTCTAGTGTGTGTGTGTATGTAATATATCCTATCTAGGTTGAAGAGAGACATCTAGTAAGACATTTCAGAATACCTCCTAGAAAAACATTACCTAATTGGGTCAATAATGGGTTGAATGACTGAATCCAAAGTGATAGTTCCTGAATGGTTTGTATCAGGTGAAGGGCTCCTAGGGGAATGTTTCAGGAGTTGCCTTCATACAGATTATTTTTAATTAAATCAGATAAAAGCTGCAACTGTAGGCTTTGCACATGATATAAGGCTGGGCACCATCACTAGTGCATTAGGTGATGGGATTACTTTCTGAAAGACCTTAGCATACAACAAGAAGCTGAATCAAACAGGATGAAGTATACACAGTGTATCAGTCAAGATAAGGTAGGTTATAGTACAGTAAAAACAAGTACCAAATCTTAGTGTATAAGTCAAACATTTTTTTGTAACCCATACTATACCTTAAACTCATATAGATGTAGGGGAAGTAGATGAACCCTTTTCTTTATAGTTGCTCAGGGCATACTTTTGTTCATATTGCATTAGACACAGCCAATTACACAGCACTAACTGGGCTTAAGAGGAGGGTTGAAGTACTACCCTGTCATAAGTACATATAAAAGGAGAATAGGACTGGAATGCTTCTGAACAGCCCTAATTATCACAATTAGGGATAAGTGAAGATCTTAAGCTCAGACTCTGCAGAAGAGAAGAAAGTTCAGTTCAATGCCATGGCATGAAAAAATATCTAAAGTATGCATTGAATTTAGCGGCAAATTAGTAAAATTGTGGTGGAGGGCAGTAGACCTGAGGGCATAGGGAGGAGGGCAGTGTGGGAATACCGGAGAGAAGCTCGCTGCATATCGAGCTCTGCTGCTCTCAGAGCTGCTGCGTTAGGCTCAGGCCTCAGCACTTGGACAGGGTTTAGACAATAAGCTGACTGAAAGGGGTCTCAAATCATGCTATCTGAAAAACCACCAAAGCACCAGGATGGTGAATCTGGAAAAGAGAAGGTTTAGTGAGGGTATGTTCAAGGTCTTCAAATGGTTAAAAAGATTAGGTATGAGAAAAAAATTTTCCTGATCTTCCCAGAGAGCAAAACATGGATCATTAGAGAAATTATGTGTAAGCAGACTTCTCAGTATGAGGAAATATTTCCAGTAAGAGCTGCCTTATAAAAACAGAGTTGCCCATTTTTAGGAATATTTAAGTAGCTTGTTAGAAATGTTGCAAAGGAAATGTAAAGATTAGGTACTGGATTCCTTAAAGTTTCTCCCAATCTTAACATTTTATTACATCATATACCATGTTTCCCCCAAAATAAAACATCCTCTGAAAATAAGACCTACTTACAGGTTTCCTTTTGAGTGAAATATAAGGCATCCCCCAAAAATAAGGCCCCCTAGGCTAAACACGAGAGATTTGGTCTACTGATTCTGAAAGAAATAGAGTCACAAGAAATTCACCAGGAAATTCAGGAATTGGATTGTTATGATGATGTTCCAGAAGATAATGACATGATTGTCATTGAATAAATGAGTAAATTCTTGATACTGTAGGATTCAGTTTGTCTGGTTTGTGTTGACAACTACCATACTACCGTACTGTTTACAGGTAATAAATTTCCTTTATTTTCATTTAACAATAAATGTGTACCGTATTCTTCTTCATGGAAAAATGAGACATCCCTTGAAAATAAGACCTAGCACATCTTTGGGAGCAAAAATTAATATAAGACACTGTCTTATTTTTGGGGAAACAAGGTACTAGTATTACATCCTATTCTAATATAATCACTGTATCAGAGAGATGTTGTTCTGTAACAAACCCTAACATTCAGTGGTTTAAAACTGAATCCACTGATCTTGTCTGCATTCACTTTCACATGTACGGTCCTCTGGACAGGGCCTACTTCTCACATGGCTGTGGGTGCCTGGCTATTGTCTGGACAACAAAAGGGATTGGACCATGTACAACTCACCTTCCAGCTGGCCAGACCAAGCTTGTTCCTATGGAAGCAACAGGACTATAAAGGAGCAAGAGGAAGCATGCAAGGACACTTGAAGACAAGGCTGGAACTGACAGCCATCACTTTGGATACATTTTCTTGTCCAAAACAAGTTATAAATGCTGCTCAGTTTCAAAAACATAGAAGTAGACCCTGCTTATTTATGGGAGAAATGCACTAAGGCCATTTCTATGATCTACCACAATCGTGTATACCTACAATTAGATGTTCTTCAAAATTACATATTTTTTCATAACTTAAAGAAAATAAAAATGATATTGAATATATTTATCTTCAATTAAAATACACTTTCAGTACTTGGGATGATATAAAATAGCAATTATCTGAAAATATCAGAATCTCACTTGGCATTTTCCAATTACCTCAGCTACAATACAAGGTTCAGGCTGATTTACTTTCCAGTGGATAAAATGCTCTGAAATTTTAAGAAAGGAAGGTATTTCTGACTTGCAATTATCAGGATAGACTTTATGGAGAAGATGGCATTGAATCAGGATTTAAAGTTTGGTTAGAATTTTGATATGTAGATATAGAAAAGAAAAGGCAGAGCAGGAAGAAATACAAAAACTTCAGCAGTGCCATAGCATCATGGGCAAGAGCATGCACTAGACAATAAGGTGGCAGAGTATATGATAGAGCAGTGGAAAATGTATTTGGAGAGGTAAGTTGAAACTCTGAATTCCTGAGTGAAGATATTAAATATATTAATCTTTTGAGTAATATATCTATAAATTTGAATACCTGTGTCTTGTGAAAATGACTCAGGTGTTCTGAGAACATAGTGGCTGAACAATACCTACTGGATAATGACAATGAGAGGAAAAAAGCTATAAATTTATATCCACAATATTGTATATAGTTTTCATTAACCAGAGCAGATTCATCTGCCAAAAGTACAAGAACCTTAATTTTCAGAAAGACATTATTCTGCAGAAGCAAGTGTACTCAGGCATAGCAGACATCTATTTTGCTTTGAGTACTTTTATGTAACTCTATCAACCATGATAAACATCACTGTGATTCCTGCTCATTCTCTTGATGGTTGGACTCTAAGTAGGAAAGGCCAAAGAGGATGAGATTGGTGGAAGCCATCGCTGCTCAGAACACTCTCACACAAGGAGACACCATCTGCCACATAATCTTCACATACAATGATGGCTTCAGGAAGCAATACTTGAAATGCTTGTTCTGCAGTGACAACTACAGAATCTCATGTTTCAGAAGATTTACCCAGATTAATTTTAATTTGCGTTTATTTTGATCAAGTGTGGAAATGCCAAAGCTACAACATAGGAGCGAATGAAGCAATGGATTGCATGTAACAGAGCATTCTATCTCGGCAGAGCTGAGACTCCGTTTTGACCAACATGATGAAATCTATGAAAATGCTTTCTGATGTAAGTTTGCCTCCATTAGTTTATACAGTTTGAGGAGAGTTCTTGGAGAGCTCTCCCAATTAGAGTCCACGCTTAGACATATTTGATTACTCTACCCCAGTGTAGCATATATACTGGGTTAGAGAAATGAAATTGATGGACAGCAAAATTGAGGGAAGGAGAGTGGGGTTCCTGTAAGAAGTTTTATCATAAGGGGACAAAGAGCCTGATATGGCAATTGAGTCTCAGTGGTAAGACCTGAATTTTGGTTACTATGAATATGTTTTAAGCTATCCTTAACTCAGCTACTCTGATTGCATAAGTAACTTTAAGGAGAAAAAAAATAAAGAATATGTGGCTTTGTGCTATTTCTTTAGGAACTAAGCAAGACTTCTGAATTTCCTTGCCAAATGGATGTGAGCATCTCAAAAAATACAAATTAGATATAAAATATTAAGTGAAGGCAAACAGTATCTTCCCCTTTTCCATTTGTTCATCGGGGCCGAGGAGGGGAAATGCTACATAATTTCTGGGCAAAAGCCAGGCAGTAAAATGATAAAGTGTTAAACACACAGAATTTGGAATTGAAAGGCCTAGTTTTCAGTCTTGACTCCACCATTTATTAGCTGGACAAGTCATTTAACTTGTGAGTCATACTGCCTCTTTTGAAAAATGCAGATTATTATAATAATTAGCTCATAAGGTCACTTAGTTCATCTAAACTTTTCCACCTACATATACACAAATAATAGATTTGTGATACATTACAGAAAAATTAAAAGCTTTGGTCATGGTAGCCAGAAATAGGGTTTTCTGGAACTAAGGCGTTTTGTACAACACAGAACTTCAACTCTAAAAATGGCAAAGTCCTGAGCAAACCAAGATTAGTTGGCCATCTTATGAGATCTCAGACATTCTTACTGCCCTAACTGGCCACTGAGAAGGTTTCTCCGAGAAGATTAGCATACCTATAACAACTGTGTAGCTCAATAGAAGCTCCGAGAGAATGAAATTAGGTGTTATATTTCTGTCTATGCAGGTATCTCTGGGCTCCTGCCTGAGAAAATGTATGATTCAAGCTTGGAAGGTAATTGCCTACAAATTGAATCTGGTATATTTCATTAGGCATGGCTGTTTGCCCTGAAAAATAGAAGGGTCATAGCTCAAGAAAAAAGAGGGAAGAAATGAGCCATAAAAGGAAAATGGAGAGTCCCTTTCTGAACTGAGTTGATAGAAAGGAGGAAGATCTGGGGTAGAGCAGAAACCTGTTTTCTTTCCCCCTTGAAGAAGCCATAGTAAGTAGAATTTAGCAGAGTTCCCTTTGGTTTTTAAAATCTTTGATGTTTGAGTAAAGCTATGGCAGATATTGACAAACTTCTCCCCTTTCGGTGTGTACTACAATTCAGTTTTCTGGTTTTTTTGTTTTGTTTTGTTTTGTTTTTTTTGTGTTTTTTTTTTAAAGTATTTTATTGATTTTTTACAGAGAGGAAGGGAGAGAGATAGAAATGTCGATGAGAGAGAAACATCGACCAGCTGCCTCTTGCACACCCCCTACCGGAGATGTGCCCGCAACCAACGTACATGCACTTGCCCGGAGTCGAACCTAGGACCTTTCAGTCCACAGACCGATGCTCTACCACTGAGCCAAACCGGCTTCGGCTGTTTTTAATTGCTAGGTAAGGAAAAAGCTGAGAGGAGCTTTTTCCTTACAGTTACTGCAAGCTGGAGCATGAGAGTGTTTTATTTCATTATCTTTGGCAAGAAGGAAGGCCCAACTTCTTGGAGTCAAAGCTGAAGACAGACTTTACCACTGCTTAGAAACTTGCTACTTTTCTGCATCACACTGTTAAACATCTCTCTAAAGAAAACATGTATTATTATACTTTATTTTATGCTCTCTATTGTGCAGGCTACAATTGAACTGTCTAGAAAAGATGCTGATACAATACTTTCCAAGTTTCTCTGACATCCAAATTCTATTGAGACCACAGAGCCAAACAGAATAAACATAGTAAAAATCCACCACAATGTAAATGTCAGTGGATTTGAGTCGAGAGGAAAATCCTAGGATGGAGACTGTATAAATTCATTCAAAGTTCAAGTCAGCACATTCATTGAGGATACACCAAAGTAGAGGCACTTTTCATCCTGTGGCCATTTTTATTATAGGATGCAGAAGCAGGAGGTCGTCTATCTCCTATGAACGTTGCATTTAGCAGAGAGCATAGTTGAGGGGATAAGACAGTGATGTGAATTATAAGGGATCATAGGAAACAGAAAAGAAAAACTAGGTGGCCTTATGCCCAAAATGTTAATTAATGATCTGTATCCTAAGCCATATACTACTTCTGACATGAACAATGCTTGGACATGGGGATTAGTGTTTGATTTTGGTAGATGAATATGATTCACAAGTGTATTTCTGGGACATAAGGATTTTAAAGATAGGCCAGTGCTAGACCAAGAAGAGCCTTCAATAACAGCTAAAAACTGGGGTTTTTGTTCGTTTCATAACCCCCTTTTCTAATGGCAAATGCCCAAATAATCTGTTGGTTTACTATTATGGCAGCGGTGTACTAGAGGAAGTACCAGAATCTTCTGAAGGCAAGGAAGAGTCATGTTACCTTCCTCTTCCTTTAGATATTACTGTATCACCTGCATATTATAGCACCTGTTCTTCCTTGCTGAAACACCGTGTGTAGGCAATCAGGTAGCAGGGAAGACATTTAAACAGTCAGTTAAAAAATTAGGTCTCTGTTCTATGAAGATTGGAAATTGTATATAATATGTATTGGAATGAGACAATTTGGAGACTTGGAATATTATTTACACAAAGAGAGCCAAGGGACTCCTTTATCATAATAAATGATGATTTAAGCTTTCAGCATCTTCAGCTTGGAAAAAATATGAACTGGATAGTCCAACAGGGACTATCTTAAGGAAGCCTCTAAAAGTGAGGGATTAGGTCATTGGTGAAAGTTTAGGACTTGAATAGAAATTTGAGATTCAACTCTGCAGAAGTGATGGCTAGATGGAAGTGGCACACATTGAGTATAGAAACACACGATGAATGACAATGATAAAAGGATGTTGCTAAACATAAAAATGCATAGTACTATTTTCCCTATGTCAGGTAACAGAAAGTTAGGAGGAATGCTGTGATGTAGGGGTAGTAATATGTTGTTGATCCAGGATCTCTTTGACTGACTTATGTTACAATGCTACCTTATGAAGCTCTAGTCTTTCATCTTCCTTTTTTTTAGAAATAGAAATGGCATTCATGAGCTTTGAATTCACGGATTTGAATTCCAGCTATTCAGCAGTATAACTACAGATGAGTTACCTGATTTCTCTAAAATTATTTTTTTCATCTGTACAAGGAAATAATTACAATTTCCACCTCATTCCATTGCTATGAGGTTGAAATCAGTCTGCATATGTAAACATTTCACAGAATGTTTATAGCACATAAAGAGTAAATGTCCATTATAAGCTGGACATTAATTGTTCCCTGTTTTCAAATACGTTTCAACATGTATATCTATGATAATAAGTTTATATTTTAATGAGAACTTAAATGCTCACATCAGAGAATACCCTTTGCAATTTAAAAAATCCCTGTATCTGCATATTCAAATTGGATTATGATATATCATTCTGAATGGTCTAAAAAAACCCAACAAACCAATGTAACAGAACAGCTCCACAATTAAACCAAATAGCTCAGCTTGCCTGCACCTAATGCATTTCCAAAAAATAACTCTTTAATCCACATTCAATTTCAAAGTTATTTTGTATAAATTGAGCAATAACCAGAAAAAATAAAATTGGATGCCGAAACCGGCTTGGCTCAGTGGTAGAGCATCGGTCTGCGGACTGAAAGGTCCCAGGTTCGATTCCGGTCAGGGGCATGTACATTGGTTGCGGGCACATCCCCGGTAAGGGGTGTGCAAGAGGCAGCTGGTCGGTGTTTCTCTCTCATCGACGTTTCTGGCTCTCTATCTCTCTCCCTCTCTGTAAAAAAAAATCAATAAAAATATATTTAAAAATAAATAAATAAATAAATAAATAAATAAATAAATAGAATTGGACAATTTGGGCACAGAGAGTGGACATCTTAGGGTAGCATTAGTTATAAAGCCATGACTTGCTGCCAGGTATATGTGCTTTGACATTGGTGTAAGATCTCCTGAGACCAACGATTTTGTCTAGTGAGCTGGCCAATTCTATTATTTAATAATATTTCAATGAATTGGGAGAATTAATAACACTGCCACAATTTCTCTTTTGGTTGGAATAAACATATTAATATTAGTTTATAAGTTCAGAGTTTTATCCTTTTTTATTTGGTGTTTTATTTTATATTGTGTAGAGTAGGTCAGTTATTTGAAGTTTGGCTTCCTCCAACAATTCCATGTCTGTGTCATAGAGGGATGTGTGGTTTTGCTGAGGCACACATTTTATGTTGGTGTTCCCAAAGCCCCATTTTCATGCTGCCTTGCTCTCTAGTCACTTGGAAATTACTTATGATAGAGTTATCTTGTTGTTTGTAAGTCTCATGTATATATGACAAGTGCCTACTGTTAAATACATTTTTTTTTCTTTTTGGCAAATAACAACCTGTAATTTCAAAATGGCTAAGATGAGTTCAGGCAAGTGACTAGAGTCTAGTCCTTGGTAATTTCATTAAAAGGTTAGGGGCTTGTCTGTTTTCCTGTTTGGTTCACTGTAGGGTTCATTCCTGTGATTGCAGAATCTACAGACCCAACTCCTTGCACTTTTATGAAATCATGGACAAACCAAAAGGCATTCAGGACAGATCATCTAGATGGGTCAGCCTTGCAATTAGAGGGAGAACAATGGACTATTGTGGTTTCATGTCAGAAGGTCTCCTGGAAAGGAGATTTCAAAGCCTCTAATCCTTTAAAATAAATTCTCATATTTTATCACCTTCACTATCTGATGGAGGTTCTGTATGTCAAAACCAGAGTCCTGCTTTTAATTCCATTTATCTTATATCCTCTCTCCTTTTATACCAGTTCCAGAAAACAGGAAGTTCTCTGGCTCTTAGTGAGAAAACTCTTCTGGGGTCTTTGCCCTCAGGAATCTCCCCTCACCTCCCTTCTCTGCATCCAACGCAAATTAGCTTACATTTTGGGTAACATACTCTTTGGTTTTCATTTAATTAATTAGCCCTCTCATCTCTTACAGAGCTACAGAGCGGTATGTTTAAAAATTCTACTCTTAGTTTAAAATACCTAAATAACCCCTTATTCAAACTCAGCTAGGGTAAGCATGATGAAAAGATCTAGAGAAAATATATGTTGAATGATCCAAGGTCACTGTTCAATTTTAACTTTTCAACTTTATTCTTTGAACAGGTCAGAAATCTTTAAGTTATGCCATATTTTAGCATTTTCTTCTTTTTCTCTTTTTTTTTTACCCTATGTTCGACAGACTAATAACCTGACAAAAATATCCACATCCTTATCCTTGAAATTAGTAAATATTTTACCTTACATGGTAAAATGAACTTTGCAGATATGATTAAATTCTGGATCTTGTGGATCTTGAAATGGAGAGATTATCAGGACTATAGGCAGCTTCTGCCTGTAGAAGCTGGAAAAAAAAAAAAAAAAGGAAAGATTTTAGGACATCTGATCAGACTATAAGATAATAAATTTGCATTATTTTAAGCCACTAAATTTCTGGACTTTATTATAGCAGAAATAGGAAACTGATATACTATCCCTCTATTTTTTTTCCCAGTGAGCCAAAATAATCTCTAAAGGTTGCCACCAAAGCACTGTGCATCTTCTGGAACACCTGTTCTTTTTCTTTTTCTTTTTTTTTTTTAAATGTTTTTTTAAAAATATATTTTATTGATTTTGTACAGAGAGGAAGGGAGAGGGATAGAGAGTTAGAAGCATCGATGAGAGAGTCATCGATCACCTGCCTCTTGCACACCCCCTACGGGGGATCTGCCCGCAACCAAGGTACATGCCCTTGACTAGAATCGAACTCGGGACCCTTCAGTCCCCAAGCCGACACTCTATCCATTGAGCCAAATGGGTCCCGGCACACCTGTTCTTCTTAGTTTCCTCTCTTTTATCTCATTTTGGTGTGGGTGTGTGTGTGTGTGTGTGTGTGTGTGTATGTATCTGTGTTATAGCAGATCCTCTTGTGCAAATTCACTACTGTCACTTCATGAGAATTGGATTGCATCTATCATCAATCTAACCAACTATGTATCCCATGTCTGCTAGGTACTCAGTGCTGTGCTGTGTGTTGTTTTAATGTTTCTTCTCTAAGAGGTTATAATGACTTTTGCAATCATGAGTTGAGAAATAAACTTGGAGAGTGAAATTACTTGCACCCTGAAAAAGCAGTTAGCTTTTCCATTAGCTGGCGCAGAAAAACATTTCTTTTCCTAGCTTGAGAGTTATGTTCTCAACTGTAAAGTCTAAGACCACTTCATTCTCCAAGTTATTACTCATAAAGCCATTTGCTTCTCTGCAATGTCAGGAGGACAGTGCTATACTGAAAAGGAAGGAAGCGTGAGGCTCACATCTGCTAAATGAGAACAGGTATGACAAGTGGAAGCAGCCTTTCTTTTGTCAACTCAGCAGGGTTTCCAGAATCAAGGGCCTTCTTGAGGGGCCCCTGTCACTAATGACTGTGTTGTGCATGTGTGTTACCAAATCTGAAGTTCAGTGGCAAGTGCTCTAGAGTGCTACAAACTTTCAGATTTTCTTAGCAACCAATCTGGTAGGCACTGAAGACTAGACACAATGAGAATTTTATGATTTTCAAGCAGAAAAAAAAATAACAGTTCTAGTTTGGGATGGTTTTACCATGATAATTTGTAATCTGTTGTTTTAACCAATAAGGTAATAATTTGTTTTCCTTTAGGTTTTTGTACATCTCATATCATTGTTAAATACGTTTTTATTAAACAATGGAAAATATATAAAAGACTAAATCAAAATTAATTGCAGGATCATAACATCCAGAGATAACTAGAGTGGACATTTTGGGATGTGTGTGTGTGTATGTATTTTAAAATAATCATTCTCAGTTCAAAATTTTGAAGAGCCCAAAGGTGAAATAAATAAAAAAAGCCCAAGTCAATTTCTCTTTCCCACTTTGCATGATTGACCAGTGTTTACATTTTCTTGCATAGTCTTCCAGAAATACCTTTTCTTTCTCACTCTATGTGTGTGTGTGTGTGTGTGTGTGTGTGTGTGTATATATATATATATATATATATATATATATATATATATATACATGATTTTTAGCAAAAATGGAATTATGTTTAATATTATATTTAAAACCCTATTTTTATTTAAAGATGTTACTACTAATAATATATATATATAGTTATTGTAAACATATATTTAGAAAATTTCTGGAAGAATGCAAAAGCAAAACAAAACTGTTACAAGAACTATGTTGCAGGTACTTGTATTTATCTCACCTTAAGCCACTTAATTCTCACAACTGGATTAGGTGGTTCCCATTATTGCCACTTTACCGATGAGGAAATTCAGAGTTAGACATTAAGTCCAAGGTCACACAGCCAGTAAAAGACAGAAGTGTGTTCTGATTCCAGACCTGGCTCATTTCAGAACTCAGGTGTTGTAGACTTCTTCTCATGCCAATAAATGCTTACAATTATTATTTCAAATGGCATAACATTAGAATATCATAATATACCATAATTGAGCCAAATTTTATCATTAGATATTTAGGTGATTTCCTTCTCACTATTTTAAATAATGTTCTTCCAAAATTACTTTGCTAAAAACATTTACTAGAAGCTTACCAGTAATTACTAGGTTGGTAAATTATCCTCAACAAAGATTTTATCATTTATTCACTTGTACTGTTATATATTACTAGAGGCCGGATATATTACTAGAAGCCTGGCCTGCGGGGATCAGTGGATCTCCGCACCTCCTCAGCCTGGCATTACAGCCAGCTCATCTGTCTCCAGCCCGCTGTCCCTGTCAATCCAGCACAACACCAAGTAGTGCACCAAGCAGCAGGCAGCCAGGGAGGAGCCGGAGCGCTGGCTGGGTGCCGCCCACAGTTCCCACTCATCTCAGTTCCACCTTGCCTGCCTTCACCTCTGAGGCGTGCAGGAGGGTGTCCATGGGAGAGGCTCACACCTCCACAGCTGCACTCACCAGCAGCCAGCTCTGTGTGCCACTGGCACCCATCTGTCAGCTGAACTGTGCTCCCACTGTGGGAGCACACTGACCACCAGGGGGCAGCTCCTGCATTGAGTGTCTGCCCCAATGGTGGTCAGTGCGAGTCATAGCTCCTGGCTGGTCATCCGGTTGTTTGGTTACTTAGACTTTTATTATAGATAGATTATTTACATTATATCATAATTTTCTCTCTTGGCAATCTAAAAGGTAAAAAAAAAAATGCATCTCATTTCTTTAATTTGAATTTGTATTACTAATGAAGTCACACTTTTTAAAAATGTATTTTATTAATTTTTTACAGAGAGAAAGGGAGAGGGATAGAGAGTTAGAAACATCGATCAGAGAGAAACATCAACCAGCTGCCTCTTGCACACCCCCTACTGGGGAAGTGCCTGCAACCAAGGTACATGCCCCTTGACTGGGATTGAACTTGGGACCTTTCAGTCCGCAGACTGATGCTCTATCCACTGAGCAAAACCGGTTTCGGGTAAAGTCACATTTCTTATCATCATTGTGACTTGCATTTTTTAAATTTTTTATTTTGTGATTGCTCTTCCTATTGATCTTCTCTGGTAAATTATAATTTTTATTAAGGCTTTTTAATATGTAAAAATAATTTATAGGTTAAGGGCTTACATATCAAAATAATTTATAGTTTATCATATTTGAATATTATTTAAGGTCTTATTCACATTGGAGAAATTTTAATCTACCAATATTCCCTTAGTTTCTTTGAATAATAATTATAAAACTATTCTCCATACCAAGATTATAAAATGATTTTCTTCCAGCCTTCTTAAGGCAAACATTTTTATCTTTAGTCTATCGACTTATTTAAATGTATGTTATGAGAGATGGAAAAAGCTACTTTTCCAATTATGTGTGTAGTTAATAACGTTTAATGAAGAATATATTCTCCAGATATTTTAAATTTGAGTACGTATCATAATGTATTTGAAACCAAATCATATTTTGTTATTTCTGGACTTCCCTTTTTCTGTCAGTTTTAAAATCAATTCCAGAGCTTTTTAAAAATTACAGGCATGTAGGTAAAAATGAAATGTCATAAATTTTGGAAAGAAAGAAAGAGAGCTATTTATTTATAAATTGAATGATTATATAGAAAAATCTAAGGAACCTACAAAACAATTATTGGAACTAATAGTAAAGTTAGCAAGTTAATAGAGGTTGAAGGTCAACATAACCAAAGTCAAATTTATTATTATATACTATTGGCAAAAAATTATAAAATGAAATGTTTAAAATTTCATCAAATTGCATCAAAACACATATGATATATAGGGAAAAAATTTTAATGATGTGCTAGATATATATTTGGATACAAATATATATAAAAAGAGGACCTAAAATATGACTGTCATGTTTCTGGTTTGGAAAACACTAATTTTTTTAAATGGCAATTTTCTCAAATCAAATTTCTAGACAATCTTAGTCATAATACTACCACTTTTTTTTAAACTAGAAAGTGACAAATTGATTCTAAAATTTATGTGGAAATGAAAAGGACTTGAATATTCAAAGCAATTTAGACAAAGAACAAGTTTGAGGACATGCACTGACTTCAAGATATAATGTAAAACTAAAGCTGCAATAATCAAGCAGTGGGGATTGTCATAAAATGGAAATATATCAATGGAATGCACTTTTTGGCACTTTTATTGCTTTTGAGAGCAGAGTCATAGCATTAAATTGGAAAGAAAAGAGAAAACAAAAGAAAAACTGATCACAACATGGATGGACCTTGAGAACATTATGCTAAGTGAAATAAGTCAGTCACAAAAAGCTAAGAATCATATGACTTCATTTATTTGTGGGTATAAAACTGAACCTCACAAACACAAACAACAATGTGGTTGTTGCCAGAGGGAAGCGGGTGGGGAGAGAAGTGGATCCTAATATAACAGGAGAAGATTTTACTTTGGGTGGTGGGCACACTATAATATCACAGATCCTGTAACATAGAATCCACACCTGAAATACGGATGATCATCCTGACCAATGTCACCCCAATAAATTTAATTAAAAAAATGAAAATATAATTATTATGCATGCATATGGAATATATTTTTTGAGAAGCTAAACATTTGGAAAGACATGAATGAATCTTGCAACACACAAGGCATGTGTTTGTGCAATCAACAATGATCAGCAAGAATCAGAATCGGTAAAAGGGATTACTGAAATGGAAAAATAGTAAAGGTGTGGCTGGAACATCTGTATCAGTTTGGTCACATGTTAGCAATGTTAATTCAGAAGAAAGGTAAGCATAATTGAGTCCTGCTGATGAAACTATGTTACAGGCTAAAGGCCATCCAAACAAGCACAACATCAAAGCAAATGGTTAGGAAACTTGTGCGGGTTACCCAGCTATTGAACAAGTGACAATGTCAGTGATTATCAGGGAGTAGGCATTTGCTTAATTTTGTGTTTTTTTTCAATGTAGATGACAATGGTCCTTTGAAGGAAGACCAAGGAAATGTTTAGCAGACTATATCTGGTTAAACATCTTTGACGGGTTAATTTGCAAAATTATTTAGTGGAAATGCATCAAATAAACTTAAATGTCTCCTAGTCATTTTGAAATCTTATGCTAATGGAACTATGAACATCTTTTCAGAACCTAATCTCTTCCTAACTATGGGATTTTCTCTATGTAAAATGAAACTATTGATTTTTTTTTTTTTTTTTTTTTTTTTTAGTATTTTGCATATAACTGGCTGCCTTACTAACTTAATTTGTCAATTCCAATAGTTACTTGATTGGCAACAGTTGTTTATAGGGCATTATCTTTGAATTATGGCATCTCACTGAATGTAGAATTAAAATTCCATACACTTTACACAACAGGAAAGGTCCAGGTTATATCACCTGTCTTATCTTAGGGCCCTCTTTTCCTTCCCTCTCTGCACTGCCTACCATTCTGGCCTGTTTGTTTTTTGTTTGTTTGTTTTGTTTTCCTCCTCAAATAAGACGATTGCACTTTATAGCAATAGGACTTTGAACTTGCTCTTCTCATTGTCTGAAATGCTCTTTGGAACTTTTAACTTTTCTCTACCCTCTCCAGTTCACACCTCAGATCTCTGCTTGTGGGACCTTCCTTCAGGAAGCTTTACCTGGTTCTATAGTTTATATTAAGTCCCCCTGTCTTTCTCATTGCAGCCAATATTTATGGGTTTGTTTTTTGTTTGTTTGTTTGTTTTTAGGTCAGGGAACATTTCATAGTTGGTAAATCAATATCTTTTATGTAATGTATTTGATTATCTACCTCCTCTCCCAAGGAGCTTCAAATGAGCAAGGATATATATATCCTTGTATGAGCTTCAAATGAGCAAGGATATATATATATATATATATATATATATATATATATATTTGTCCCTTAGTTAATATACTTCTACACTTACCACAGCTATATTATATAGTAGGAGCTTCATAAATATTTCTTACAAAATGAATTGCTATCAAAATCTGTACCTTTTCTTTCAGATAAGTCCTTGCTTCCCCTTGTCTATTTAGAAAGAGGGGGAAGGGAGTAAGAAAAGCTTATCTCTATTATATTTGTTTCTGATTAAATAGATTTCTACTTGAGACACATTTGTAGTTGAGAAGTATAATATATGTTAATGGAATAGAGAGCTGTTCTGATGATAGAATGTACAGACATAGAACGACAGGGTGCTAAGAGTAGAAAAATGGGAAAAACACTATCATTTAGCTTGTAGGTGCAAAAGTGACTATCAATTCCAAGTTCCACATTTGGAAAAGGGAAATATCTATTAATATAACTAGAATAGAGGGAGTATAAAGCCTATATAATAAAGATGTAATATGCAAATTGACCCTCACACTCTCATAAGATGGCTGCCTACAACCGCCTGACAGAGGGGTTAGTGAGGGAAGACCAAACGACTGAAAAAACAGGATGCATGGGGAAACCAAGTTGGTAGGGGGGTCATGAGGGGCAACCAGACTAGCGGGGGGGGGGGGGCAGTTTGGGACAACCAGGACAGGAGAGTGGTGGTGGTTAGTTGTGACCAGGCTGGCAGGGGTGGGCAGTTAGAAGCAACCAAGCTGGCAGAGGGGGGCAGTTTGGGGCAACTAGGCCAGCAGGGGGGGCAATAAGGGATGACTGGTTGGTGGGAGAGCAGTTAGGGGCTGGTAGGGGGGACAGTTAGGGGCAACCAGGCCGGCAGGCAGGTAAGAGATTAGGAGCCAGTGGTCCTGGATTGTGAGAGTAATGCCCAACTGCTGGTTTAGGCCTGATCCCTGCGATTGGGCATAAACTAGCAGTCAGACATCCCTTGAGGGATCCTGGATTGGAGAGGGTGCAGGCTAGGCTGAGGAAATTCCCCACCCATGCATGAATTCAATGCACCAGGCCTCTAGTATGTATATAAAAGGAAGAGACATATATATATATATATATATATATATATATATATATATATATATATATATATATATGTAGTTGGGGGGATTTAAAAAGTGCCAGCATTATCATTATACTAGAGGCTCAGTGCATGAAAATTCATGCACTGGAGGGGAGGTGCCTCAGTCTGCCCTGCCCCCTCTCACAGTCCAGGAGTCCTCAGGAGCAGGAGGCGACCCAGCAATGAGGGGAAGGCGACACCCCCAAAACACCTCTGTTGCTGCCACTGCTTGCAGTGCAAGCCTTGGCCGGTCCTGGTTACCTGAGCCTTGGGTGGCCCTGGGAGGCTGGGCAGCCACCATCCAAGGCTTGCCAATGCCTTAGGCCAGTCCTAGGTAGCTGAGGGGGCTGAGGGTGGGTCTGGCGGCACCATACACCTGCTGTCCCCCCAGTGGGGCTGAAAGGACTGAGGGACTCAGTAGGGCTGAGGGGACTGGGAACCACCATCTTGTCGCTATGGGCATGCCACTATTTTTGTTACAGCATGATGGTCAATTTTCATATTCCCTCTTTATTATAATAGATTGGATGTGGTACTGAGAAACTTGTCAAATTTCTCCTTTTAATAGGTTAAACCATGGTTGGCAAACTCATTAGTAAACAGAGCCAAATATCAATAGTACAATGATTGAAATTTCTTTTGAGAGCCAAATTTTTTAAACTTCTTCTAATGCCACTTCTTCAAAATAGACTCACCCAGGCCATGGTATTTTGTGGAAGAGCCATACTCAAGGGGCCAAAGAGCCACATGTGGCTTGTGAACTGTAGTTTGCTGACCACTGGATTAAACACATTGTAAAGGATTTTTAAATTACCTTTCCCCCCTGAAATACATTTATTTTTCTAAGAGACAGCTATTTCATTTGAACAATTATAGGTTACAGATAAAATATAGTTACAGATAAATAGTTATATTTTATCCATTATGCATTTTGTACCTTAAGATCTTAGGATGTTAGATTAGAAATTGTGCAGCATTTTATGATCAAAATAATATTCTCAAGTTGCCTTTCTAGTCATGAATAATTTGGCTGTATAGGTAGAGCAGGTGAGAATAGTGATAGTATCCTTGGTCTCAATTTCACAAAGATGGCAAATCTCTAAAGTTCACAAAATCTGTATATAAATTTATTTAGAGAAAGAACACATAAGATTAAATTTGATTTTTCTAATTAAAATAATTACGTCATTTGCCAACCTCAGGTCTATTAACCTCACTCACTTGCTTCTACTTAAATTTTCCAATATTGTGATTCACAGTGGTAGTGAGAAGCAAAGTGGTCTGTCTTTGCTCAGCTCTTTTTTCCTAAGTATATAACCACTACATAAAAGCCATATTTTAATGCAAAATGATCCTAGACTGTTATAAATACATACAAACTAACATTGTGAAGTTGACCAAAATGAAATAAGATTCTCTACTTCTGTGAAGAAATGAGGATGCAGTTAAACAGAAGAGGCCAGAGGAAAAGAGGCACTTTGTCTTAAAAAACCCTATTGTGGTATAAGAATCCTTACGCTTTCATAAGGAGATATACAGAAGTTGAGAGTAAGGGTTTAGACAATGGTATAGTGATTTGACGTTGTTCCAACATCCAAATTCAGAGTGGACTGATGTTACTAAATAGGGGTATGAATCATATGATGTAAGTTCTAAACTAGTTGTGAGCAGTAAGACCACACATTGTGATCTATCATGAATAGAAAAATGAAAAATTAACTAAATTTTTACTATCAGCATAGTTTGTTTGAGAAGTACTACTATACAACATATTGTTAGTGCCTAAAAGAATGTCTTATCAGCGTTTCTTTACCCCACCCTTTAGACCACATGTGTCAAACACAAGGCCTGCGGGCCAAATCCAGCCCGCCAGGCCTTGCAATGTGGCCCGAACCATGCTGTCATCACTGCACTCCGCTGTCAGTTTATGACATTGTCAGTTTATGACTGTTCAGTAAACCATTCGGCCCGCGATTTAGGCTGGATTTTAGATTTTGGCCCCTTCTCTGATTGAGTTTGACACCCCTACTTTAGACAGACTGCCCGATAAGAAAAGAAAAGAGTGGACATCTGTCCACTCTTTTCTTTTCTTATCATATATAATAAAAGGGTAATAAGCAAATTGACCCTAACAGTGGAACGACCAGTCGCTATGATGAGCAATGACCACCAGAGGGCAGACACTCAACACAGGAGTTGCCCCCTGGGGCTCAGTGCACTTCCACAGGGGGAGTGCCACACAGCCAGAAGCCAGCTCACGGCTGGTGAGTGCAGCGGCTGTGGCAGGAGCCTCTCCTGCCTCCGTGGCAGCGCTGAGGATGTCTGACTAACATATGTTCCTGGGGAGTGAGCCTAAGATGTTAGTTGGACATCCCCGAGGGCTCCTGGGCTGCCAAAGGGATGTCTGACTGACAGCTTAGGCTCAATCCCCCGGGGACCGGGCCTAAACCAGCAGGTGGACATCCCTGAGGCCTCCCAGACTGCGAGAGAGATGTCTGACTGACAGTTTAGGCTCAATCTCCCAGAAAGTGTGCCTAAGCCAGGAAGTGAACATACCCCAAGGGCTCCCGGACTGCAAGAGGGTGCAGGCCTGGCTGAGGGACTCTCCAAGTGCAATGAATGTTTGTGCACCAGGCCTCTAGTGCTTTTATATTATCCTTCTTTATTTCAACTTTGTGAGATCATAGATTGAACCATCCTGAAAAGAGTCTTAGAAGGATAGGCAAATATTCTTTTTTTACCCATAATCCTCAAAGTTGTAGATTTTAAAATGTTCTATTACATTTTTTAATGGACATTCTCAACAATGTATAAGAAAGTGTTTCCCACTTTATAGTATCATCACTAAGTCAAATTATGAATCAGGGACTTTGGTAAGATACGAGCCAAGAACAGTGAAAGTTCTGGGTTTGTCATCTTTCATAAAAGAAACAATGTCTTTTGACTTTGGTTGTCTATCCTGTCTTTCTGCCTGAGTATTTTTGAGTTTTGAGATCTGGTTTACCTTGATCCTATAACCTACCATCATCTTTTTAATATCTCCTTTAACCCCTATTTACTTTTTACTATAATGTTTCTACAAATATATATATATATATATATATATATATATATATATATATATATATTTAAACCAGCTGTTGAAAGATTTAAGCCCTTTATGAAAAAGTTCTTAGGGAGAAAATGATAATTCTAATAATTTATATCCACAGTAAGATCAAGAGAGTGAAAATAAAATATTTAAGCCTATAAAGCTATGTTTCATAAAAGTTTGACATTGAAGAATAGATTTAATATTATCAAATAGCACTTTAAAAGCACAAATATGATGTGGGTTTAATACTTGAAGACCAAGATACTATATTTAGAATTACATTTTTGATTCACCATGCAAGCATTATTTCCACCTTGCTCTATGAAACAAAAAGAAAGAAAGAGAAAGAAAGAAAGAAAGAAAGAAAGAAAGAAAGAAAGAAAGAAAGAGAGAGAGAGAGAGAGAGAGAGAAAGAGGAAGGAAGGAAGGAAGGAAGGAAGGAAGGAAGGAAGGAAGGAAGGAAGGAAGGAAGGAAGAATAGTTTATTTTTAAAAAGTCTTATAGTGCTATAAAAGAAGCATAAATGCTATGGTTGGAAGAAATTATCAAGTTAGGCTGAAGAGCATGTAATATTCTTTATCAAATAAAGAACATTGAGACTGACATTACTAAATTACCTTTAAATTGACCGGCTGGATATGTGATTGAGTTGTCTAGCTTTGACATTCAAGTGAATACATTTCTCTGATTATAATCTAAAAATCTGAAAACAAAATGTTTCAAAGGTAGTCTGAAGAATAATCTTTAAAAATCATCTATATTTAACAATATAATACATTTTAGGATCACACCAAGCAAATGGGTAAGGGTTTACACAGTTAAATAAACATTATTCTATACAGGTACTATTCTATAAAATGCAACTACTAATGGCCCTACCACCAATAGTAATAAAAATAATGGTGATTCTAATAGTTACCAGAAGTACCAGTACTTTGTGTATAGACTGGGATGATGACTACATTAATCCTTTGGATTCTCCCATACCAGAAGAAGTCTTTTACAATTCAGGATTTCATAAACACCCCCACACACAAATGGGCTAAGGCAATTTCTCATATTCTGGGAAAGGACTGCCTGCAGCTACCTATATTAATATAAACATATATGAAACAATCCAATAAATATAACTATGGTGTAGTTGGTTAAAGAGAGGCCATAAACCAATTCAGAGGAAAAGCGGAATGAACCTTATTTCTTCACTTTTGTTCCAATGTATACTTGCTTCTGTGGTTCTTTTTTCTAATAACTAAAAAGTAGGTTTTTGTTAAAGCATCACACATACACAATCAGACATAGTAAATTGTCATGATAAATCTTGGAAATAGTGCGTCCACCCCCAGAGCCACCTGGTATTTCTGAATATCCTATTAGACACCCTGGGGAGAGTTAACCTAGAGGGTCTTATACCTGTGTTTTTTACCGTGTTTCCCCAAAAATAACACATCCTCAGAAAATAAGACCTACTTACAGGTTTCCTTCTGAGTGAAATATAAGGCATCCTTCAAAAATAAGGCCCCCCCTAGGCTAATCATGAGAGATTTGGAGATTTGGTCCACTGATTCTGAAAGAAATGGAGTCACAAGAAATTCACCAGGAAATTCAGGAATTGGATTGTTATGATGATGTTCTAGAAGATGATGACATGATGGTCATTGAATAAATGAGTAAATTCTTGATACTGTAGGATTCACAGTTTGTCTGGTTTGTGTTGACAACTACCTTACTACCGTACCGTATACAGGTAATACAGTTCCTTTATTTTCATTTAACAATAAATGTGTACCGTATCCTTCTTCATAGAAAAATAAGACGTCCCTGAAAATAAGACCTAGCGCACTTTTGGGAGCAAAAATTAATATAAGACATTGTTTTATTTTCGGGGAAACAGGGTAGGTTTCTTGATAACATGGAGGTGGCAACAGCAGAGGTAGGAAATCCTAAAGATAATTAACATAAGTCATGAGCCCATGCAGTTAACAATGTAGTCTTTCCTTGAAAAAAAACTTCCCTTTGCTGCTTCCAAAGTTCAGACATATGTACAATTTTTTTATATTTAAGATAAATTAAAATTTAAACTTTATATTATAGAGTTGATTGTATTGTCACGAAAGATTATGCAAACAATGTCCATTTTTATTAGAGAGAATAGCTCATAGGAAATTCAATTCCTATGTGTTTGCCTTCTTCTTGAGTTAGTTAAGTATAACTGTTATTTTATTCCCAAGAAAATGATTTTCTTTTATCACAGGTAAAAAAATTCTGTTCCATTCATCATGTGTAGGTAGTATTGTTAAAAATCTTTAATCTTCCTTTTTTTTTTTGCTAGTTGACTCTTTTAATAGTTTGTGGGCTGTAGTCCTACAGGAATTTATTACTCTAAACTTTTCTGACTATGAAATTTTTTAACACAGTTTTGGTTAAAATTTTTAAAAATGTACTTTCCTCCATCTTTCCCATTAGCTTCTGCCATATTTTTCTTTTAAGCGGGAAAATTGTAATATGTTTTTACCTATAGTAAACCATGTATTTCAAGCTATAAAATCCTGTATTAAATGGGTCATTGGATATAAGTTGAATATGTAAAACCACTTAAAGTAGATACATTTTGTTTGAGGTAGAATTTAAAAATCAATTCTAAAGAAATAGGGATCAGATCTCACCATTCTCTTCCCTACCTCAGTCAGGATAGCCTTACTAAGCCTTTAAATCAGTCTTGGTTTTCTCAAGAATATCAGGTTAAAATGGTTAGATTTGAGGTATCCCCAGATTTCAAGACAAAAGGCACCTGCTAATACATGGAAGAGTAACACTTGAAGCCTTAAATAGCATGTGTTTAATACATAGTTTATTTTAAAAAGAGAGTGTGGGACATAGACGATTAAGTGATCAGAAATGGCTAGAGGGACAACCCTTTCCAAGGTACAAAGTTTTCCTCCCTGGGAGTAATTACCAGTTCTCAGATTGAGTTAAGGTTCAGACTTTGCTTGCCAAAACCGGTTTGGCTCAGTGGTAGAGCGTCGGTCTGCGGACTGAAAGGTCCCAGGTTCGATACTGGTCAAGGGCATGTACATTGGTTGCGGGCACATCCCCTGTAGGGGGTGTGCAAGAGGCAGCTGGTCGGTGTTTCTCTCTCATTGACATTTCTAGCTCTCTATCCCTCTCTCCTCCTCTCTGTAAAAAATCATTAAAATATACTTTAAAAAAAAAAAAAGGATCAGACTTTGCTTACACAAATGGCAAAATGAAATGAGCAAATATTCTGTGCAGGTTGTAAATGCAGCATTTTAAAAACACTAGGATCTCTAAAAGTCTACCTGTTTTTCTCTGGTTATTGACTGAATTTTGGCATCATGATAAAAGCTACAAAACGGTATAAAGTAAGTCTGACATTTTCCCATAGTTTTACAGAATTAACAAAATAAAATTCCATCTGAGGAAAAGGTCTGCCTCAAATACACAGTCAATCTTCTCAAGACAAACGCCAAATGTTGAAGTAGCATGGAAGGGGAGGTCAAATAGCAAAACTCGAAAGTTACAAAGGCTGACTGAGTCTTTTATAGTCATTTAGACATAAGGTAAGGTGATTAGAGGCAAAAGCCTGAGGAACAAAAATCAGAAATAAATTTTTATTAAACATTTACCCAACCAATGACCCATCTCAATCCACTATTGTGTGGAAGTGATTAACCACCCCCACTATAGGTCCCTTATAGAAGAAAATGGAGACTGTATCTAGGAGAAAATATCAATGAGAACTTTTAGGTTTTCTTTGTACAAAATGTGCACATGTAATAAAATATTACTAGACTCATGAATAGGCAGAAAAATATGACCAATTATTATAAGAAACAAATAAAATAAGTAGACAAACAATCTAATATTTTATTTAATAGTTACAGACTTTAAAATAACTAATATTAATATATTAAAATATATAAGGTACAGTAAGTATGTGAGTAGATAGAAAATTTCATCAGAGAATTGAAACATTTAATTTGACTTCTAGAGTTAAATAACATAATATATAATATTAAAAATTCATTGAATGTGCCGAAACTGGTTTGGCTCAATGGATGGAGCGTCGGCTTGGGGACTGAAGGGACCCGGGTTCGATTCCAGTCAAGGGCATGTACCTTGATTGCAGGCATATCCCCGGTGGGGGGTGTGCAAGAGGCAGCTGATTGACGACTCTCTCTCATCGATGTTTCTGGCTCTCTATCTCTCTCCCTTCCTCTCTGTACAAAATCAATAAAATATATTTTAAAAAAATTCATTGAATGTATTTAAGTAGAGGGACATGAGGAAGATATATAAGTTTACTTAAAAGATAAGCACATTCCAAATGTCTAAATGAGCCATGAATGGGTAGCTCAGATGGTTAGGTTGTCATCCCAATAAGCCAGAGTTGTGGGTTCAATCCCCAGTTAGGGCATATACTGTACAAGAATCAACCAATGACATGATATTGCACACAGAAAACCCCAAAGACTTCACACAGTAAAACCTACTATATTTAATAAATGAATTTAGCAAAGTTAATATTTAAAAACCAGTGGTATTTTTATTCAACAATAATATATTATCAGAAAGAGAAACTAGGAAAAGAATCCCATTTACTATTGCAACAACAGCAACAAAAAAAATAATAAAGCAACCAAGGAGGTAAAAGACTTGTACTTGGAAAACTATAGGACACTGAAGAAAAACACAGAGGAAGACACATACAAGTAGAAGCATATACCATGTTCATAGATTAGAAATTTTAACATTATTGAAATATTTGCACTACCCAAAGCAATACATAAATCCAATGTATTTCCTATTAAAATACCAATGGCATAGTTCACAGATCCAGAAAAAAACATTCCAAAAATATATAGAGAACCAAAAAAGACCCCTAATAGCCACAGCAATCTTGAGAAAGAAGAACAAAGTTGGAAATATCCAATACCAGATATCAAACTCTATTACAAAGCCATTATAATCAAAACAAGAATAAGCATATACATCCGTGGAACAGAACAGAGAGCTCAGAAATTAATCCATGTCTTTATGGTCAATTAATATTTGACGAAGGAGGCAAGAGTATGCAATGGAGTAAAGACAGTCTGTTCAATAAATGGTGCTGGGAAAATTAAACAGGTGTATGCAAAAAAAATGAAAGTAGACCACCAACTTACATTATACAAAGAAATAAAAAAAAATGGACAAGAGACTTAAATGTAAGTCACAAAACCATAAAAACCCTAGAAGAAATCATAGGCAGAATAATCTCCGACACCTCATGTAGCAATATTTTTGCTGACCTGTCTTCTAGGGCAAGGGAAACAGGAAAAAATTAACAATTGGGACTAAATCAAAATAAAAAGCTTCTGCACAGCAAAATAAACCAATCAAATGAAAAAGGAGTCCAGTGTCTGGAAGAACATATTTTTCAATGATACATCTTATGAGGGTTAATTTCCAAAATACATAATGGACTTATGCAACTCAACACCAGGAAGACAAACAGTCCAAATAAAAGTAGGCAAAGAACCTCAAATACTTCTTCAAAGAGGACATACCGATAGCCAATAGGCATGTGAAAAAATGCTCAGCATCACTAATAATCAGAGAGATGCCAATAAAAACCACAATGAGATATCACCTCACACCTGCTAACAGGGCTTCCATCAATAAATCAACAAATGCTGTCTAGGATGTGGAGGAAAGGGAACCCCAGTACACTGTTGGTGGGAATGCAGACTGATGAAGCCACTGTTTGAAACAGTATGGAGTTTGCTCAAAAAATTAAAAATGGAACTGCATTTTGAACCAGTGATCTCACTTCTGGGAAGATATTCTAAGAATCCTGAAACACCTATTTGAAAGAACCTATGCACCCCTATGTTCATAGCAGTGTTGTTTATAGTAGCTAAGATCTATAAACAACCAAAGTGCTCATCAGAAGATGGGTGGGTAAAAAAGCTGTGCTATATTTACATAATGGAATATTATGTGGCCCTAAAAAATAAGGAAATCTGGTACTATCTCACACTTGCCAGAATGGGTATCATCAACAAATCAACAAATGGCAAGTGCTGGAAGGGATATGAGAAAAAGGAACCCTCGTGCACTGCTGGTGGGAATGCAGACTATTGCAGCCACTGTGGAAAACAGTATGGAATTTCCTCAAAAAGTTAAAAATGGAACTCTCATTTGACCCAGGAATCACACTTCTAGAAATATATCCCAAGAAATCAGAAACACCAGTCAGTAAGGATATATGAACCTCTATGTTCATAGCAGCACAATTTACAACAGCAAAGATTTGGAAACAGCCTAAGTGCCCATCAGCAGATGAGTGGATTAGAAAATTGTGGTACATCTACACAATGGAATACTATGCTACTATAGAAAAGAAGGAACTTTTACTATTTGCAACAGCATGGATGGAACTGTAGAGCATTATGCTAAGTGAAATAAGCTAGTCGGAGAAAAATAAATATCACGTGATCTCAACTCATTTATGGAATTATAATGATCAACATAAACTGATGAACAAAAATGGATCCAGAGACATGATGGCACTGAGCAGACCTTCCAACCTTGGGGAGAAGACAGGAGAGGTGGGTGTTAGAGATTAGCCAAAAAACTTGGATGAATGCTTATTAGCATGACTAATGGACTCAGATAAGGGCAGTGGGGGCTTGCCCTCAGGGGTGGGAGTGGCCAGGAACTGTTAATTGGGGGAAAAGATGTATAATACTTTAAACAATAACAAAAAGAAGAAAATCTGACCCTTTGTGACAGCATGGATACACCTGGAAATTATTATGCTAAGTGAAATAAGCTAGTCAGAGAAAAATAAATACCACATGATCTCATTTATGTAGCAATGTAATTCACAACATAAAATGACAAAATAGAAACAGACTGACAGCTCTCAAAGGGGAAGGAGGTACTGGATGAAAGAAGTTGAAAGAATTAGCCAAATGACATATATGCATATTCCATAGATACAGACAACAGTGCAAGTAAGGGCCAGAGAGAAGGGGGCACAGGGGCTGGGTGGAGGTAGGCAAAAGGGGTGAGACAGGGACATCTGTAATAGTGTCAACAATAAAAAGTAAAGTTAAAAAACGTAAAAGTCAGGTTGGTATCATGAATAAAAAATTCTATAGATTGTCAAAATAAATTGAATCAACCAATGAATGTATAACTAAGTGGAACAATAAGTAGATGTTTCTCTATCATGCTTGCACTCTCTATCTCTCCCTCTTTATTATTATTTTAAAATAAAAATTTCTATACGACACTCTTAGAGAAATGAATAATTAAAGAAACAAGGAAAAACTATAAAGCATATGAGCTATAGTGAGAAATTCAAATATATGTGAATTGCAATATCAGGAGAGAGACATTGAATAAATGAAAAATTAATATCTAAAAATAAAATAACCACAAAATTTTCAAAAGTGATTAACAGCATCAAGTCACAGATTCAAAAACCCCCCAAAATACCAAGCAGTATACATAAAAAGAAAATCTCATCAATGTACATTATAGTCTAATTGTTGAATTCAAAAGAAAAGATAAAATCTTAAATGCAGATTTTATATATTTTAAAAATAAATATATATTTTATATATGTTATCTTAAAAAGAGAAGCAATAAGATTTACAGTTTTTCATCAAATTATGGAAGTTACAAAATAAAATGACATCTTTAATTGCTAATTTTTTAAAAAAGTTGACCTAGACTTTTATTCTGTATAACAGTATAGACAGAAAAAATATTCTTTAACAAAATTGAATTTAGTAACATAACCTTACTACAAGATATACTAAAAGTTTTTTATAATGAAGAAAATAATTCCAAGAGTAGCACGAAACTTTAGGGGAGTCTGAAGACCACCAGAAAGGAAATATGTATGTTGTTATAAAGTAATTTTGGCAATATAAAATAAATAAAATGTCAAGTGTGATCTATAACATATGTAGCAATAATGGCCCGCAATATGGCACAAGTGGAGTTAAAATATTATGTTCCATTCATTGTTCAGGGAATGTTAATAGTGCTAATTTGAGGTTGACTTTAATAAGCAAGGATGCAGTTTTAATATCTAGAATAACCACTATAATAAAATAACATAACGCAAAAGAGTAAATGGAGAAAGAGAGAATAATAAAAACATTTGCCTCATTAAAAGAAGGTAAGAATGGTGGGGGAAAAAGCAAAGCAACTAAAATATATGGCAATAAATATAAAATACTAATACTTATTATAAATATACTGGTTTTTCATCTATTATAGCAATAAAGTTTATTGATAAATATCTTACTTAAATTTTCAAAGTAAGTTCATTTAAAGAAAAATACAAAGTAATACTAATTGTATATATATTAAACACATTTGGAAAACACTAGCACTAAATATTCCAGGGGAGTGGAGAAAATACTTTCAGCATTTAGGCAAACTGGATCCAATTCTTACTGTGCTATCAACTATCTGTATAATCAGGGATAGCAACTTGTCTTGACAAAACAAACGGTAATTTTTAAAGTTTTTCTTTAATGCATATATAATTCTTCCATTGTTTTTCTGAGGAAATGAGTACTATTATTTGCCTTGCCTAAATATTTACGCATGTAATGACGTGGTTATTAAGGATCAATATGTAGGTTTTTTTGTGTTAAAAATAAAAAAGAAATTTACCCACATACAGAATTTATAAAATTGACTGACATGAGTTATTGAAATCACATTCTGGAGAAGGAGAGTAATGAGCCATGTTATAAAATTCAGCCATTCGTGCGATGAGTATTTATTGAGCACCTGATGCATACACACTAGTCTTTGTGGTAGGCACCAGACATAATGAGGCAATAAAAGCGTTTCAATTTATTCCTGGAGATGCATCATTGCAGACTGTGAAAGTAGTACAGGAGAGGAACGTCCCAGATTGAGCAGGACACAAAGAAAAATTTGATTTTGTTAGAGTGAGACATGGAAGTTTTACAAAGGACTAGACACCTTAACTGGTCTTAAATATTGAGTAGATGAATTAGTTGAATGAAGAAGGAATATTTAACAGTTTTGAAAAAAATTACAAATAGATTTATTACCTTTAAAAAATTCTGAATAAAAAAGTGTAAAGATAATATTAAAATGTATGACAAATGTTAAGCCATTGCAAGAAGTGTTAACAGTAGAAGCAGATTTAGTTTCCTTAGTCTTGTTTTGTTCCTGAAGTAGTAAATGCTAACAAGAAAGTTAACAAGAAAGCAAAGTCAAGGCATTTCCTTATGTTGAATTTTTTAATGTTTCTCTATTTGATTTGTTATCCATTTGCTCTGTGATTAAATTTATTTTGCTGAAAGTGGATGGAGAAAATAGATTTTGGTATATAATTGATACTTGAAAAGTTACATCTTAAGCTATAGAAAAAATGTTGGAATCAATCAAGAACAGCAATAATATTTTGACCAATGACATACCACATATAAAATGGTGGTCCCATAAGAATATAATGGGGCTGAAAAATTGCTATTGCCTAGTGATGGATGTCATAACCATCATAACACTGGAGAGTAATGCATCCATTCCTCATGTGTGTGTGTGCAGATGTTGGTGCAAACAACCTACTGCACTGCCAGGCATATACAGTAAAGCACATACAATTGTGTACAGTACCTAATAAAAAATGACTGTTACTAGTTTATGTATTTGTGTACCTTTAGTTGTTATTTTAGAGTACATTCTTTCTATATATAAAAAAATATTACTTTAAAACAGTATGCCCTATTACACCAGCAGCAGCATCATATATGTTTATGTTTTTGATTGCATCATTCTCTTTTGTGTTTGATTTAATCTTATATTGCTCTGTAAGTAATATGCTATACAGGCTTACAGCCTAAGAACCATAGGTATGCCACATAACCTAGATGTGGAGAAGGTAGTACTATGTAGGTTTGCGTAAGTGCAGTCTGTGGTGTTCCCACAATGATGAATCATTTAACATTGCATTTCTCAGAACGTACCACTGTCCTTAAGTGGTATGTGACTGTATTAAAATATTCCCCCCTCAATTATACAACATATTTTGGGATTCTAAAAACAATTTTTTCTCAACTTCATAGTACAGAATATAATTTTTCTCAAGGTGAATAGTTTGTTATATAATAAAATAAACCCACCCACACCACTGTAGATTAGTAATAGAGTGAGTCAATACCATCTCCATATTAAAACAAAACAAAACATGATACCTTTAGGCTTTTGGAGAAAATCTCTATTAGGTGGTTGAGAAAAAAAAAGAGTAGAACTTTGATTTAAAAATGCATTGCCCTTAATCACTAAAATATTATGATCTACAATACACAAGAAACAGAGTTGGTATCATTTTTACACATATAAAATTGATCTGGTATTTATATATTTATATATATAAAGTATCTATGAAAATGAGTACCTATCCATTTCTGAGAGTCACTTTTCAAATTAAAGCAAAATTCTAACTATCTCCTAAATCTCTCTGTGTATCTCCATCACATGTCCCTGCTCTGACCTGGGTTTCCACTACCTCCTAAGTGGCATGCCTCCGTCCATTCTTGCCCCACACCAAGTTGTTCTTCTACCTTAGCCAGAGTGGGATATTTCAAAATGCAGCTATGAACACCTTATCCTACTGTTTAAAATTCCTTAATGGCTTTTTTTCTGGCTCTTAAAATAAATATCAAAACAATCCATAGAATGGCCTGTCTTTGCATTTCAGTTACACTGAATTTCCAGCTTCTAAAATGTGGCTAGCTCTCTCCACCTGTGCTCATTTCCCCAGTACCCTTCTGCCCAGAGGAGTCTGCCTACTATTTTCTTTGCATAGTTAACTTCTATTTATCCATCAAATTTCAGTGTGTCCTCAACAAAAGCCTTTCTTGATATCTGTGACAATATAACTTTTATATGTCTTCATGACACTGTCTCTTTTATGTCACTAAGCCATAATGATGCAGACTGTTTTTTACTTACCATTAGCTTCCCAACATCTGAGTGTGCCTTGTACATAGTAGCACTTAGCAAATATGTTTAATCTTCTTACAACTCAATAGAAAGTCATTATATAGCACTCAGTAAACAATATTTAATCTTCTCATGTTACTTAAACTAAGTAGAAATGCATTGCAATTGAAGTGAATTCCAATAGAATAAAAAGGCATAAAATGACCTTGTTTTAGGTAAAACAAAAATGTGTTAATTTTCCAGTTGTGATGTACATGAAAGTAAAATATTTGTTGAGTTTTTATCTTACTCATGTACTGGAAACAGGCAAATTGTAATTATATAAGAAGGGATTTTTATTTATCATTTGATCAGATATGTAATTTTAATAGGATAATTTGATAAAAAGATTTTATGAGAAGGATGATAGAATACAGCAAACCATATTTTAATTCATTATGTGATTGGTATTTGCCAAGCAATTTGCAAATATTAGTTTAATACTCAGATGTGCAACTGTGAATTGGATTCAAACCAGGTTGCCTGACTCTGGAAGGATAAGCTCTTAATTATATGACTGCTTTGCTATGGCAATTATATGTGTATAGTATTAACTATCATTTGTTAAGTATCTGTTATATGCTGGGTGCTCTGCTAAGGGTTTATGTAATTGATCTCACTTGAACCTCATTGCTAATTTATCCCCATTTATTAGATATCCTCTTTGTGTATTTGCATGTATTTGGAATTTAAAATTATTGTTATAACAGATAGTGGAAATGAGCAATGCTTAAACATTTATTATCTTTTCTAAATAGGGGCTTTTCTGAGGAAGCGCTGCAAGCTCATTCTTCCAATGTTATAGTTTACAAATTCTCTAACAGCAATACAGATGTTTATATAATACTATTTTGATTAAACTACATTAATGGCCAGGGCTGTTAGTGATTTGTGGGTTGCATTTGGTAAAATGATATTCCAAAAAAAATCAATTATTAGAAGTTAGAGATTTCTGCATTAACAAAATATGGATATAATATGGTCATCTGCTCTTTAGATATGAGAAACTCATTTATTTTCTTCATCCTATAAATATGTGACTAGAATCAGGGTAGAATGTATAAAAATGATGCAGGAGATGATCTCTTCTCTTCATCCAGAAAACCAACATTCCCTTAGTATGCAAGCGAAAAATGAATTGAAGAATGTGGGTGTTCAGCTTGCTGTTCATAATCTATTTATAATTTTTTTTCTTAAAAAATGAATTCTTTGATGTTACCATTCTTAAATTTCAATTTATTTTAATAGCACTTTCAAGAAAAACACTACCTTCTTAGCACCAGTTGCCTACTGAATCTTTGATGGCTATTAGGAAAATATGCTCCCTAAGTAGTTCCTACTTCAATTAAAATTATTAGGAAATTTGAAGAGTATATTATGCTGTGGAGATATGTCAACATAGACAGAATGAAGGAGCATTGGAGGCAATTTTATAGATATTTGAGACAAATCAAAGCAAAATCATCAAGAGAAAAATTAAATTATGTAACTCAAAAAGTTTCCTGGTCATGAGTCAATATTAGTTACATCAACATTTATAAGACGGTGTGCAGGTCAGGTTTTCAAAGCTATCCACAACTGTTTTTCTATGGCATTTGATGTCACCACATACACATTTTAGTTTAAAATAAATAAATAAATAAATAAATAAATAAATAAATAAATAAATAAAATCCCATGTGGGAAGGAATCTATGTATATAAAAGCCCAGTGACCAAACAGCAGAATGACCAGAATGACCAGTTGAGAAGTCATTATGACATGCACTGCCACCAGGGGGCAGATGCTCAATGCAGGAACTGCCCCCTGGTGGTCAGTGTGCTCTCACAGTGGGAGTTCCATTCAGCAGATCAGGATGAACAGTGCTCCCCCAGCAGGCCTATCCCTGCAGGCCACACCTCCCCCCTTACCAGTGCACAAATCCACACACTGGGTCTCTAGTGATATTATAAAGATAGAATTGACTTAGAATAAAATTTATCTAAATGTGATGTAACACTCAGGTAAATGGTCTACTTTTTTAGTTAATGTTTTGCATGTCTAATAAAGGCTTTGGGGCCAGAACTGATTCTGAAAAATTCTATGAACTTGTCCAGTGTGGCAATGCCTTACTTGTGAGGGTTAAAACAATTTGTACATGGATCTGTATCTATAAAAAAAGACAGAGAGATACTTAACCATAAGATACATTTCCCTACTGTGGGCACTTATGAATGGGATTGGTGTCCTTATAAAAGAGACCCTAAAGAGAATATTCATCATGTGAGATTATTGAACATGATAATTGTCTGCAAATCCAATACCTGCTGGGGTCTTGATTTTAGACTTCCCAACCTCCAGAACTATGGAGAATAAATTTCTGTTGCTTTGTAAGCCAATATTAACTGTTTTATTCATTGGAATTCAATGCAGGAAACTCCTTTTTCCTTGTATTGATAATTTAATGTCTTCGCCTACTTACTTCTAGTTCAGTAATTTTAATAAGGTATACCTTGATATTGATTGTTCTGAATCCTTTCTCATTCTGGAACATGTATTTTAAACTTTATTTCTGAGATATCTTAATTTATCTTAAAATATATTATTACTATCATTATTATTCAATTTCTTTACTTTTGGAGCATTTAGTTCTATCTTCTAATGATTTACCTCTAGAGTCTATTTAATTATGTTTTCTCTGAGCTTGTGTATGTTTCCTGTGAAATCTTGTTTTAAACAGGAAATTATTTCATTATATTTCTTGAATACAAAATAGTGTTTGTCACAATTTTTCTTTCATCAAGGAAAATTTTTTTTATATATTTTGCATTCTTGTCATTTTTCTTATTATTTTCAACTTTATTTTGGTAGTATCTTTATTTTGATTTTGTCTCAGTTTTCTGTTGTTATTATTATGATTATCATTCAGTGATTTTAAAAATAAATTAGTTATTTTGAATCATCTATGGATAGAGGAGTGTCCCAGGCAAGAATAGCTTATCCATGATTCACAAGCATACCTGATGATGACACAGGGCAATGCATTCACAAATTCTTTTAGCTTTTACCTCTCTTCAGACAACTGAGATTAACAATTGCCAGACTGATCACATTTTGATATTTTGTCTAGATAATTTCTTTTTTGTTGGTTTTTCCTTGATTTACTTGACCATTATACAGTGTTGGGGCCACATCTTTTTTCACCACTGTAAAGGATTATTGACTTTATTGGTCAGAGTGGGGTATCTAATTCTGATCATTGTGTTCTGTTGGTTTCAACTCAGAGATGTAGCTATAGACTACTTTCTAAGCATCTCCCTGTACCCTATTCCACCTTCACTATATTTGGTAGCCTTTTCTCATATACTGCGATTTGAATTACAGTATCTCCAGGTTTTATCTAAGATCAAATTTGATTATCTCTTTTTCTTTCATTAATTTCAGACGAAAGGAGAAAGTAAGAAGTGGTATTCCCCCCCTCCCCATTTTCACCATAGCAACCTAAGTAACTCAAAGTTTATATTCTCAGTTACTCTGCTACATTACTACACTACATTATTAATGACTCTCTATTGTTTTTCTAAATAACCTATCATGTAGATTCATGGTCATTCCAAATGGGGCTCCAGGTATTTACAAAGTTGTTATTTTCTTTTGCTTTATAAAGTACTAAGTGAGGTGATATTTAATATGTATCAAGTAAGAAAGAAATTAAAGAACTGGACTTTTTAAGAACAACTGTTGTTTTTGAAGGTCTGATCAGAGTCATCACGTATCTCCTAAGAATCAGGAATTTGTTTTTAATCACCACTGGTCACTAATGACCACGTGAATCCCTTCTCTAAGAATCCTGAGGGTACACAGCACAGTAACATGCCATTACCTAGTACAAGTTGACAAGTCCTCATTGAAAAAAACAACTTCTTTCTTTCAAAAGCTAATACTTTTTACTTTTTCCCTAAAGCCCATCACTTCCCACCATGTTCTTTTCCTCTCTCCCACTTCCTCACTTCTATTCTAGAAGCTTCCATCTGTGTTGTCACCATCAGCCTTACTCCTTTTCAGTATTTCCTCTTGTCCTAAAAACCAAAAACCTCACACTCACATCCTCTGGTTCTTCAGTCTATCCTGCCATTTCTATTTTCCTCTTTACAAATTAACCAGCTGAGGTAGGCAGTCTACTGGTATCTATCATTAACTTCCTTTTACGGATAAGAGAACTGAGGCAGAAAGAGGTAAAATGACCTGGCCTTACTTTAATATAAGGTCTTCTCCCCAGAGAAATTCATCTTCCTGTGAAGATTTCTCTGTTACCTATAAACACTGCTTCCTAAATGTACATCTCTGGATTTGATTTCTCATTCCCACTTAAGTCTCCTTTGTTTTTAATTAATTAAAATTGAGTTATTCTACAAATAAAAATTAAATATTTGACCAAAATGTTTTATCCACTTTAAAATAATGTTTTTATTATTTTGATTTTTAATTAAGGGGGACCTTGGGTTAATAAAATTATATAGGTTTCTAGTGTACAATTCTATGAATACCTCATCTGTATATTGCATTGTGTGCCCACCACCGAAAGTCAAATCTTCTTCAGAAAATATATTTTATAATTATACTTTTTCTCTAACAGTTGCAAACCCCACCTGTCTGCATCCTAAGGGTTAAAACTCTGCTAGTACTACTAAGCTCTTCCATCTTTCCTCTCTGACAGTATAAATTCTTTGAGCAGCCTCTCTTCATTAAAATTCAGTTTAATAAGGCAATTAATCATGGATTTCTGCTAGCCATTCTATTTTTAATCTCTTCCAAATCTAATCATATTTTCACACAACTGCTATGTGTTTCTGAATAATTTATCAAATAACTCCTTGCTCAGAATCTACAATAGTTAGTAGAGAATATTCTTTAATTCACCTGTTCAACAAGTGGTTATTATTTTCCTGCCATGTTTCAGGCGCTGTTTTTGGTGCTCATGAAACTGTCATAAACAAGATCTTTTATGGAACTTAAATTCTAACATATAAATATAAACAAACTAGGAGTTAACATATAATATTAAGAGTCATAAGGAAATAAAACAAGATAATGTGTTAGAGAGTTCCAGGGTAGCTTTGGGAAAGTTTTTCAAGATAACATATTTAAATTCATACCTTGATTATTAGATCTGGAGCCACAAAGGCTTTATTTAGCAAAGGGACCAAGAGTGGGAATGAGCCTATCCAAGCAGGGGAACAGAACGAAGTCTAGTATAGTTCAAATATAGTAAACCAAGAGGAGGAGTGGCTGAGTATGAATTTAAAGGCAAATGATAGAACACTGAGGGCCAGTGGTGCCTTCATACACAGTATGGACTTTAGTCTTCATTTAGTGGAAAACAATTAGGAATTTTAATTAGGGAATCTGACATACATGTGGCGAGATCACTCTGGCAGTTCTGTGTGAACCAGTTAGGAGACTATGCAAAATCCAGACTACAGAGAAGGACCATTTAGACTAAAGCCATAATAGATATAGTTGATCACATTTTGAAATTCTTTAAGGTCTTTAGCCATATCCTATTTTATCAAACTCACTTCTTGTTTTCTGTGACACATGTTTTTCATTAGCATCACATGTGGAGGGATGATTTATTGCTTATGATAATGATAAAATCTTGTATTTGTCTAACTGAAAAAAAACTTTTTTCAAAGTTCTTTGACATATTGTGCCAAGAACAATATTAATCTATAATTTAGTTAAACAGTGTTCTTAGTGTTAAATAAAAGACAAATTTAAAAATCGAAGCTTTTAGATGAACATTGGTAATGAAGATTGATGCTTTAATGTACTTTTCTACATTGACATGTAAGAATTTGATAACGTTGCTTGATTCTTTGGATCAAAACAAAATGATGCAGAACATTTTTTAATCCAAATTGCTTCATAGTTTGTCTGTGAAATTTAAATGTGAAGTCTGGGTAAATGCCACCGAGTGCACTTACCACTGCTTTGGGAGTCCAGTGTGGGGTGCAGAGGTGCAATGGAGCGGGGTACTATCCAGGAACAGAAGACATTCATACACTCCCACATGCTGGACAGGAAACCTTTCCTGCTTAGTCAGCCCTAAATCAGCCATGCTGCCTGCTTGTCCCCACAGGCACAGCTGAGTGAGGCTCTGCTCTTGAGATTAGGTACAAAAATATAAAAAAATAAATATATTAATTAAAATTTTAAATCAACATGAAACACTAAGCATATTTATTGAGAAAAAAAAGATCAAAGAAGAAACCAAAATCTTTAATAAACACAAATAGGAAATGATAGAATCCATTAAGTTCCTCTTCATGTCATTTGACATCACTGATGAAAAATTATATTTCTCTATTGTTTCATGGGTAGAATATTGAGTTTAGTAAGCCTTTTAGCATAGAGAGAGTTTTGTGTGTACATATAGAGATTTTTTTGTTCTTCCTCAAAATCTCTCACCTTACACATATAAACAAGGTGATATTTCAATCCTGATGTCTCTAGTAGGTAACCACTCCATAAATGATTCTTCTAGAAAAGAAAAAAAAGCCTATGCCCTCACTAAGAGGTAAGATTATGTTCTACATCACCATATCAGTAAAATCTTGGCTAGGAGAAAAACATGTAGGTGAGAAAATAGTTATTTGATAATTTTAAAATAATATCACAACTTTTCCAAGATACCATTCCATTGTAGTTTTTATATGTAACCAACATAAAATAACTGACAATAGTTTTGAAGAGAGTCCTGGGTATGCCAATCTTTCCTTTATTCACTCAGGAAATATTGTTAAGTAGTCAACTCTACACTTTTTTACCACAGCAGGAGAGTTGTGAGTGGAGGAGAGAAGTGACCCTTGTGTAACACAGATGGATCAATAAATACAGGCATTCATACCATAAAGGTCCACCAGTATAAAGCTGGTCAAAGGTCGCATAATCCAAATCCCCTCTCTCAATATTCAAAATCCTCGGCAACTTGTTCTTCAGTCTCCATAATCTTAGTGGTTCAGCCTCATTACCATCCTATTGGTTCTTTCTTTTCAGGGATGCTTACTAATATTGTTTTGTTTTAAGTGGCAGAGTATGAGGTTTCAGGGAAGTGAAACCAAAGGAAATAGTGCTGATGACTGCAGAGGGAGCATCTTGTTGCAGGGCAAATTAACTTGTTTTATAATACATTATAGTTGGATTAATTTAACATGAGCTACACAACTTGCAGTGTCAGAGCTGCATCTTATTTTGTCATTACTGCCATCTTGCTAATGCACATGCTCTCCCCCTTTCTGATAAAACTGCACAGTCATGACCATCTTCTTTGTTTCATTCCCAACTCACCAAAGAATATTTCCCTGTACTCGTTCAAGGTTATATTTCACCATGGTAGAAAAGCTTTTTTTAAGAACAGGAATAGGGTTTACTTTTCTCTTTATTAAAAATATGACATGCTCTCATTTCCTAAGTAAAATATAAAAATCATCATCTTAAATATACAGCTGAGCTGTCAAGAAAGTAAGGAAAATCCTCATGTTCCACAGGATGTGGGATTGCAAACACAGAGCGAAGCAAGCATCAAGAATCACTGCCTGGGGCCTTCTGCTGATCTCAGAAGCCGAGACTTACAGCTTTAGCAGAGTATGCAGGTCACAGGAGAAAAGACTCAGACTTGGGCACCTCCAAAAATAAGGTTTTGTCATGGAGATTCTTGCAAAAAGAAGGACCCCAGAAAGACGCAAGCTACATTTATTTTTGTAGGTAACAAAAAAGAGGGAATATTCTCCAAGTCATTTTATGGAACTGGTCCAACCTTGATATTCAAATCAGACCAGGAATATAATAAGACAAGTTACAGCCATGCTTACTTGTGTGTAAATAGAAAATTACTAAATAATATAAATGGTATACATCAATGCATAAAAAGACAATATATTATGACCAAGTAAGGTTTATCCCAGGAATTCAAGTTTTGTTTAATAGCAAATTATCTAAATATAGTAGCTGAATAAAGAAGAAAAATTATATGAACATTTCAATAAAATTCAATTAATAAGATTTAAACTCTTTAGTCGTTTTGGGGGGAAAAATCTTAATTTATCAGAAAGACAAATGTCTTAACTTCATAAATTTATATAACAAAAATCTAGAGTAAACGTCATGCTTAATGATAAAACTTTCACATTAAGTACATGAATGATAAAATATCTCTTTTTTCGTAGCATTGTTTTGAAGATTCTGAATAGCACCACAAGATAAGAAAACAAAAGCAATTAATGTTTGGAAAATAGTAAACAAAACTTTCATTGCCTGAAGATGACACAGAGGTCTACATAGAAAACTGAAAAATATTTTCAAATGAATTATTAATTTTAATAAGTGTATTTAGAAAAAATAATGGATAAGTTTAATATATAAACTCTACTGCATTTCTATATGTTAGCAACAGGATTTATACATGTAATTCAATAAAATTAAGAACCCAGAATGTTAATAAGAGTATAAGAATAATCTGTTAGGTTATATTTGTATCATTTATTTTAAAATTACAGAAATTAATTGAAAGCATTTAAGGAAAAAAATAAATGCAATTATGTACCATGTTGATGGATAGGATGACCCAATGTAAATATATAAATTTTCTCTAAATTGATCTCTAGATTCAATATGATTATATAATTTTTAAATAAGTTATTTATTGATTTTGGAGAGAGAGAAACAAAAATGAGAGAAACATCAATCAAATGCCTCCTGCACAGCCCCTACTAGGGGTCAAACCCACAACCCAGACTTGTGTCCTGCCTGGGAACCCAACTAGTGACCTCTTGGAGCATGGAAGTACACTCAACTGAGCCACACTGGCCAGGGCTATCATTATAGAATTTTTATGGAAGACAAAGGAGAAAATAGCTAAGTAATCTTTAATAAAATAAACAAGATAGAGGTATTAACCTTACCAGATAATTAAATTATTTAAAACTATAGTAATTAAAATAGAGTAATGTTGGGAGCTGAAAGTATAATACTTATAAAATTTAGGATGATAGTAATTTAGCAGAAGAGGGAGAGGAATAAGATGGAGGACAGTCAATAAGGAAATGATATTTGAACTGAATAGTAAATACAAGAGTGTTTATTTTTATTTATGTTAAATATGCTACCTACATTGTAACATATAATGTAATAATAAAACTGCTTAAATTCCATGTTAAAATAATATTAATATTAAATTATGTTTTATTCTTTTAATAACATTATTTTAATATTGGCTCTCAGAACCCTTGAATCTTAGAATTAGGAGCGATATTAGAGATAATTTTTTCCTAATCATGATTCATAACCAGAGTACCAAAGGGGTTTTTAAAAGTATAGATGGCATGGCTCTCGAGATCTTTTTAATCAGCATTCTGCTAAGCCAGATCTTGGGTCAGGGACTAGGGGGTAAAGGGAGTGATTATTAATAGCTTAGTACTCTGTTTTAAAAAACAAACATGCAGCACTGGCTGGTGTGGCTCAGTTGGTTGAGCCTTGTCCCATGTACCAAAAGGTCGTCACTTTAATTCTGGATCAGGTTGTTGGATAGATCCTAAGTAGGGGCATGTAGGAGGTAGCTAATCAATGTTAAACATTTCTCTCTTTCCCTCTACCTCCCTCTCTCTGAAATCTGATGATCTCTGATTCTGTTAATCAGTCAGTTTTCTAATTCTTCCTCTCCTGCAATATAAGACTTTTTTCTGTACTATCATAATGGGCAGTCAATCTGTCTCAGCCTGTATATGTCATTGGTAAGAACTTATTAAGTAATGCTGTTAATATTCTGTTCACATTTTTCAAAAGTGTTAGCAATGAGAAAAAAGTGAGGTACTTTTTGTATAGCTCTTAGCATTGTGTTTCATGCCTGGCATGCAGTAAAGACTAGATATGTTACTATTTTTATGTTTATTATAATTATAGTTTTGGTGATGATTCCGTTTATAATTCCCTTTGTTTACCAATTGGCCCTAGTTCTACTTTTTGGAGCAACAGAGAACAGATCTTTTCTCAGCTATGGCACTTTTCTTTAAATATTTAAAGACCCTTATGTCATCTCTGAATTTCCTCTATTTGTTGCAAAATATCAATAGTTATTACAATCTGGAGCTCAGCTGAGCTGGGGGAAAGAGAGAAGCTCAACAGCCAAGTATTAAGAATAGTTGATTAAAGAAACAAGGCAAAAATGAAAGCATTAAGAGTTTCATCGCTTACTAGTACTGTGGTGATATAAGCAGGAGTCTAGAACCAGGGGAAGTGCTGACTCCCTCAGTTTTGATGTAAACATGGCATCCTCACAGTTGAAGGAGTCCAGACCAAAGGAGCTCAGCAGCACTGACCCTGAGGTGAGTGAGTAGGGAAAAGGCAAGGGGGAAGGCTTAGGAGTAGATAAGTACTGAGTCAGAGTGGTACAAAGTGTCTTCAAGGTCTTTTGCCCCTCCCTGTATAAGGAGACCTTGGAGGCACTTCAGGTAAAGAGACCAAGGACTGAGGAACCAGGACTGGAAATGTGAGCATGTGAAAGAGCATGTCCCACCATCGATATGAGTCCTAGACTGCATTCCCTCCACAGACTACAAGGCAGTGGCTATGCACCAAGTCTTATCAGGGAGGGCAGCTTTCTGTCATGAGAACTGCCCTGTAAAGCCTTCAGAATTGCCTGAGGTCAGGTCTGAAAAGCATTCATAGGCTTTTAACCAGGAGCCAGACTCCTCACTTACAACCATGCAGAGTATGATTTGACATGAATGTCCTCACCTTTCTGAACACTCCATATTATAGGGCAAAATAGCACAGGAAGAGAATATATTGTAGTAACACCCCAAAATTGGGGCACCAGTGGGTAACAAGGCAATAATTAAATCAGTTGAAATTACAGCTGTGCTTCTGAGAATTTATGACTGACACAGAATTAAGCGAGGCATATCTAAAGACAAATTTCTCTAGCTGAACTATTAAGTTCTTACTTTGAGGGATCAGGGCATAATTTAATTATTCTTTTTATTTTTTATTTTTCAATTACAATTGAGATTCAGTTCTATTTTGTATTAGTTCCAGGTGTACAGCATAGTAGTTAGATAATCATAATACTTTACAAAGTGTCCCCCTCTGATATTTCAAAAAACTATCTGGTGGCACCATTCACAGTTTTTACAATATTATTGACTATATTCCCTAAACTGCAGTATCATCTGAGATGACAAAATATAATGAAATCAATGACATTGTATTAAGGCATAACAGATTGAATTTGTAGTAAAGTCAACACTTAAAGGTACCAATATTCATGATGTTGTTATGCTCTTTACAAAAACTAAAAATTTACAATCCTAAAATACTTATATATTATTTTTCTGTTTTTTGGGGGAGTCCTCTAATAGTATTTCTTCTCTTTGTTCTACTCATTCACTTCTTCTGCCTAAATTGATCTTCCTAAGAATTCTACCCCTCATTCTCCAATCAAATTAAGTGTCTATTTATAGGAAAAGAATTTATTGTCTATAATAGCAAGGGCTTGGTTATTGTTTTTCCCATTGGAATTATTCCGAACTCAGTTCTACCTTCTTGAAGCAGTTTGATGTAGCATAACATCTCTAAAAGAAAATAGAGATTGAAATTTTATATTGTCTCTTCAGACATTCAAATAGTTGATGGCTAGTTATGAAAGCAGGTCCATAAATCAGTCATGGTATGTAAGGGCTCTATTGCATTGTTTTTACTTCCTAAAGAAAAGCAGATCACCCTCACAGTTCAGCAATAAAGCAGGATCAGGTAAAGCAAATGCCTGTTAGATATGATTCTGTTTAGACCAGACAGTAAATTGTGTTAAAAAGGTATTTGCATAACTTGTCAACAAGTGTAAGGTAAAAAATGGGAGTTTTATGGTGTTTTTAATAGAGTGATTCTAAGGACTCAGACTTTGGTATGGTCAAACAATAAGATCTGGAAAATTACAACAAAATGAAACTACAAGGAAAAGGCTCTTGGCTTATGAAATTGCTCTGGCAAGAATGCACTTCATAAATGTCAGAAGTCTATAATGTGGTGACCTAGGTTATGTTTATTTGTACTGGGTTTGTTAAAATATAACCTACTTCTAATAAAAGCCGAGGTATCTGAAGTAGCAAGAATAATTGGGGCCCTAAATAAAAGTTATAACTAAAATTTTGAATCTCACAATAACAGAGAGGAAACATTATTATCCAATGCAATGAGCCAATTTAAGTAGCAGTGACACATTATTAATGTTGATGATAGTTATAGTAATGATGGCGACCCTTTATTATTATTAGAATTAGAGAGGAGAGGGAGGAATTAACATGGTAGCATTGGTAAACTGGTATTCACCGCCACTCAGAGCCACATCAAAATTATAACTAAAATATAGAACAACTATCATTCAGAATTACCTGAATATAAGTCCTACCCTTAGAGAAATAAATAAGTAGATCGAGACTGTTGGGAGGGGTGAAGGCACAGAACAGGATAATCCAACACACACATGTGATAGTTTTTTTGTTTTGTTTTGTTTTGTTTTTAATTGGGAGAAATATCTCTGCTGTGGAAGTCTCCCATCAGAAGCAAGGGGTCCCAGCCCAGGGTTCCAGAGCTGGGAACAGATTGTGGCTGAGTGACTAGAGGCTACTAGAGACCAAGGCCATTTTCTTTTGAAAGGCCAGCACAAAAACTTACATGTCCCATTCCCTCTGAGCTCTAATGCTGGGTGACAGCATTGAGGTATTCAGGGACATTCAGGGAGAAACTGGATTGTCTGGCATCAGAGCAGGAACTCCAGGGTGGCTTTCTCTCAGATGGGGCTGCTTGCAGGGGTCATTGTTCCTGTGCTGGGACTTCCCCTGTCACAGAGCTCACAGCTATATCTGAATTTCCATCAGTATGTCTTATACTGCTTGATCCACCCTGGTGATTCCCTGACACCTTGCCCCATTCAATTTACAGCCTCACCAAAGCTGTATAAGTGCCTTTTTCATATAATGATCTATCCTGGTTCAGGCTTCAGACTTTCCTAAAATCTCTCAAACAAGCAGCTCCTGGTGTCAGTGTGCCTCATACCTATCAATAAGAATTCCAAGACCCAACACTAGCACCAGCCTGCATTTCTTTACAACTTGACCTTGCCTGGGCACTTTCAAGCCCAATATAAGTAGCAGCCATCTGCAGATCTCTTTTTAGCTCCTTCCAGGTGGCACCAGAAGGTGGCTGACTTTTCACCTCCAAGGAGGCCCCAGAGCTAGTGCACATGGTAGATAGCTTCAGACTATGACAGATTACAACTCTACACATCCACAAGTGACACACGCAGGGAGTAGACTCAGCACCAAAGAACCACTGAAGCAAGTCCTGTTCCATAGGGGTGTCTCCTGAAGAGAAGCTCTTCCATTGTAGACACAGCTGGTCCTCACAGACAGTTGGCCTGGAGGTCAATTCTTCTCAGTAATGCCAACAGCAATCAAAGCTCAACTACACCAAGACTGTGCACACAGCTCACATAATTCAGGTGACTAGGGAGTCTAAGCCACTGGGTCTTCCAGGATACCTACTACACAAAGCCATTCTACCAATTCGAGGAGACATAGCATCTCTACCATCCATAGAAAGAAATATAGGAAAGCAGCCAAAATGCAGAGACAAAAAACACGCATCACAAATAAGTGAACAGGAAAAAAAATATCAAGAAAAATAAATAAATAAAATGAAGCAATTAAACTACTGGATATATAGTTCAAAAACAATGGTTATAAGGTTGATAAAGGTTCTTAATAAGAGGAACTTAATGAGACTTTCAAGGATCTTAGTGAAAATTTCAAAGATATGAAAAAAGACCAGTGAGAAATTAAGTATAAACTAACTGATATAAAGAATAATTTACAGGAATTCAACAGTAGAGTAGAGAATTCTGAGAATCAAATCAATGATTTAGAATATAAGGAAACAAAACACACCCAATCACAAGAGCAAAACGAAAAAATAATCCAAAAATATGAAAATAGAGTAAGGATTCTCTGGTACAAATTTAAGAGAACCAACCATCACATTATGGAGATACCAGAAGAAGAAGAGGGATAGCAAGATACTGAAAACCTATTTGAAGAAGTAATGACAGAAAGCTTTACCTGGTGAAAGAAATAGATTTACAAGTACATGAAGTACAGAGAGTCCCAAACCAGGGGAATCCAAAGAGGCCCACACAGAGATACATCATAATGAAAATGCCAAGAGTTAAAAATAAAGAGAGAATCTTAAAAGCAGTGAGAAAAGCAGTTAGTTACCTATAAGAGAGTGCCCATACAACTGTCAGTTGATTTGTCAACATAAACTTTGCAGCCAGAATGGAGTGGCAAGAAATATTCAAAGTGATGAATAGCAAGGATCTACAATCAAGATTACCCATCAAAGCTATAATTTAGAATTGAAGGTCAGATTAAGTGCTTCACACACAAGAAAAAAGTAAAGAAGTATTATATGAAATATTCTTTAAGAAGAGGAAGAAAACAAGAAGAAAAGAAGATCAAAATACCAACAAAAAAAGGCATTAAATACATATCAACAATTGAATCTAAAAATCAAAGTAAACAAGAAATCTAATGAATAAAATAAACTAAAGAATAAAATAGAATCAGAGGCATAGAAATATGGAACAGACTGATGGATCTCAGAAGGAACTTGGGTGGGGAGGGGAGACAAGAAAAGGAAGAAATTAATAATAATTTTTAAAAAACCAACAACTTATATGTGTGTATGCATTACCTATGGCCACAGACAATAGGGTGGTGAAGATCTGGGGCAGGGCAGGAATCAGTGGGGTGGAGAAATGGGGAGAGAGAAAGAGGGACATCTGTGATACTCACAACTCTTAACAATAAAGATCTTTTAAAAAGAATTAGAGAAGAGAAAGAATAGGTGTGAAGCAATAAAGAATGATTAGAAGAGGAAAAGAGGAGAAGAAATTATAGAAACAGAAATATGCCTATTATAATTCTATAATTAACAAAGTATTTGAGAAAATGGGATAATCTGTATACGTAAGTATCCAGGTAACTAATGCACCTATTAAAAATACCTAAATAATATTTTATTAGAATAACTTTGATTAAATATCTTTCTAACAAGTAAAATATATATCTCTGACTTCTATATAAATTCAGAACATTATATTTGTCTTTTCTTGAATGGCTCAGGTCACCATTGTGATAACTCCCTGATGTAATAGTCACAAGGATAAGTTTGGAATCAGCCATATATATCCCTGGGTTTAAAACTCAGCTCTGTACTTGCTAGTTGTATAATTTTAGAGTAAGATATTTAATATATCTACACTTTAATATGCTAATCTATAAAATGAGGGTAATAGTAGTTTCATCTCATAGATTTATTATATTGAGTAAATTAATTAATGTGCTTATAAAGCAGCTATGACAGTATCTTGCACATAGTAAAAGCTAATAAATAATTATTATCATTGACCAATAAAGGTTGTTTACTGACTCATTCAATCCCATAATAGTTTCTGAGCAACTTTGTGCCAGGCATTATTTTTATTTTATTTTATTTTTAAGATTTTTTTTTCTTTATTGATTTTTTACAGAGAGGAGGAGAGAGGGATAGAGAGCTAGAAACGTCAATGAGAGAGAAACATCGACCACCTGCCTCTTGCACACCCACTACCGGGGATGTGCCCGCAACCAATATACATGCCCTTGACCAGAATCGAACCCGGGACCTTTCAGTCCACAGACCGACACTCTACCACTGAGCCAAATGTGCCAGGCATTATTCAAGGCCCTTGGGAATAAGTGTAAAACTTGAGTTCTAATAGGAATAACAGACAAAACATAAACAAGTAGCCACACCAATGTGGCTCAGTGATTGAGCATCAACTGATGAACCAGAAGCCATGACTGATTTCCAGTCAGGGCACATGTTGTTGGTTCCATCCCCGATAGGGGGCTTGTAGGAGGTAGCCCTTGATTCTTTCTCATCATTGATGTTTCAATCTTTCTCTCCCTTTTCCTTCCTCTCTCCTCAATAAAAACATACCTAAATAAACAAACAAACAAACAAACAAACAAACAAATAAAGTAATGCAATGTGTAAGAGGGTCAAAACAACTGTGGGAATAAAAAAAGTAAATCAGGATAAAGGCAATTGGGAGTGGGGAGATGGAATTGAAATTTGGATGGGGAGAAGGGGCAGTCCATAGGTTGCAATATTAAATTAAATGTCAAGATTAAGTAAGTTTATTGAAAAAATGAGAGTTAAACGAATATAATAGATGATAGATATAGATATAGATATAGATATAGATATAGATATAGATATAGATATAGATATAGATATAGATATAGATATAGATATAGATATAGATACACATGGGATAATATATATGTATATATAATATAATATATGATATATTATATGTATATATTATATATAATATATATAGTATATATAACAAAGAAATAGCCCTAAACTGTAGTATTTTTGAGTCCTTGCGTTTGCTTTGTAAGGAAAAAGTAAAAATGTTTTTGGGTTATGCTAGTATATTATTTTTGCCCCAATATATAGTGTGTTCTCAAAATTTGTGTATATACACTTTGAATGATTATAAAGGCATCATTATTAAAATACATTTCATTTTAAAAATTGAGTTCTCAGTTATTAAAGTGTGTAGACATTTTTGGGGGGAGGGGATATCCTGTATTAATGCTTGTCAGCATTTATCTACATAGTCAAGCCAAAATGGAAAATGGCTTTTACTCTGTGTGATTAGGTCTGCCAAGACCTTTAACGAGGCAAGTCCCTGGACCTTGAGCATCTTGTCCTTGCCCTCCTCATGGCTCAGGCTCCTGTACTGAAAGCAGGAGTCAGTGAGATATTGCACACCAGTATTCAACCCTTGTTCTCACCCCTCTTTGCCTCTGTCTCACTCCATTTAGCTGTATGGAGATTTAAGTGCCTGAGGAAGAAGAGGTTCAGGGTAGAAGAAGAAGCATAGTGGGGGAAATGTCCTAGAAACCTTAAGAAGGGACAAAAGGTCATGCTAGCTCTCCCATATGAAGTTCCTCTTAACTTTATTTGATATCTGAGTGGAGATTATGGGCAACCTGGAGCCTCAATTTTATGTTCAAATTATAAACTATCCTAAATTGTCCAGAGATAGAGTGGCACATGTTAATCAATATATGCTTATTTTATTAAAAGTATATATATAAGCCCAGCCAGTGTGGCTCAGTGGTTGAGCGTCGACCTATAAACTTAGAAGTCACAGGTTTGATTCCTGGTCAGGACACATGCTTGGGTTGTGGGCTTGATCCCCAGTAGGAGGTGTGCAGGAGGCAGCCAATCAATGATTCTCTCTCATCATTGATCTTTCTATTGCTCTTTTCCTTTCCCTTCCTCTCTGAAATAAACAATAATATATATTTTTAAAAAGTATATATAAGACACTGTTTTATAATTACTTGTATAATATTACTTGAATCAATTTCCTACTATTTAGTAACTGAACTAATTTTGAACAAATTCTTTAGGTTCTCTAAACCACAGTTTCCTCTTCTATAAAATAGAAATAATAATTGTTACTTGAAAATGTTATTGTGAGTATTACAAGTTTATTTTTTTAAAAAAAACCCTCATGAAATTACCACACATATATTGAAATTAAAAAATTGAAGAAATGTTTAATATCATTTAGTAAGGAAGAAAACTTTTTTTAAAATATATTTTATTGATTTTTTTACAGAGGAGGAGAGAGGGATAGAAAGCTAGAAACATCGATGAGAGAGAAACATCGACCAGCTGCCTCTTGCACACCCCCTACCGGGGATGTGCCCGCAACCAATGTACATGCCCTTGACTGGAATCGAACCTGGGACCTTTCAGTCCGAAGACTGATGCTCTACCACTGAGCCAAACCGGTTTCGGCTAAGCAAGAAAACTTTACTAAACACTTTTTCTTGGTCTGACAAAACAAGCGTTAACTTTCCTAGTCAGTAATTTTTTTGAAAGTCATTTTTATTTTGGTTCTTTAAATATGTTGCTTTGTCACTAATTAGATAATCAATGCTCCTATCTTACAAACATTATCATGAAGATGGTTGTGTGGCATAAATAATTTATTTTTGTAATGAAATGCAATTCAATACCATAGATTTCTTCATGATGAGAGTTCCAATCATTTATGATACAAATCTTCCCCTTTTGAAATACTTGATATAGCTTTAGTATATATTTTGGTTACATGTAGTTCTATGATTTGTAATTATATACATTCATATATCATCACACATCTTCTAGACAATTTTATATGTCTCTGTAAGGCCAAGAATAATCTTATTTTATGTCCTCCATGTCAGGAACTATGAAGGGTCCGATATTAGTTAGCCTATTATAGTTCCATAGATGTTAAAAGAAGGCATGAGAATTCTGGGTCAGAGACAAAGGCCCTTATTTCTCATGGTACAACAGGAGGCTAGCATGAACTTGATGTTTGCATCAGCTTCTCTGCTCTCCTAAGCCCCACTGAGCAACATGGAAGTAGACCTAGGTACATAGTGCATTTGTGTCAGTTTTCAAGCTTAGGAATTCTTAATCTTTTAAAACAGTGGTTCTCAACCTTTCTAATGCCTGTGACTCTTTGATACAGTTCCTCATGCTATGGTGACCCCCAATCATAAAATTATTTTTGTTGCTACTCATAACTGTAATTTTGCTACTTTTAATGAATCATAATGTAAATATCTGTGTTTTCCCATGGTCTTAGGCTACGCTGCTAGTGGTCATGACCCACAGGTTGAGAACCGCTGCTGTAGAGCCTAAGACCATCGGAAAACACAGATATTTACATTATGATTCACTAACAGTAGCAAAATTACAGTTATGAGTAGCAACGAAAATAATTTTATGGTTGGGGATCACCACAGCATGAGGAACTGTATCTAAGGGTCATGGATTTAGAAAGGTTGAGAACCACTGTTTTAAAAGCAAGCCAAGCCAAATTTTACTACCCTTGTCAGCACACAAATTTGTACTCTACTCCAAAGGAGGACACTATCTCTATGTATATGGTACGAACATCTGTGAAGAGTTAGTCTAGGACAAAAGTCAGTGCCTCCATTCATAAGATGTATAAAACATTAAAAGATGCATGAAGAATTGTCTCCCAACACTCTAGAGCATGTAGCAGGAACTCAGTTAATGTTGAAGTGAATTGATTTGACCAAAAAATCATAAAATCATTGCTGTAAATTACATGACTATTTATGTGCACTGAATTGAGTTGCTGAGGAAGATACTGATTAATAACTCAAATATCTGTACAAAAGATGTAGGAAAACTCTGAATGCTGACATCAATCAAAGATAGAGATAAATAGAAACAACAAAGCTAGTTCAATTAGAGAAATGACTAATTATAGGAATTACTTATTGGGAATATTAGCAAGACTTGTGATTAGTGTATGCTGGCCCTACAGTTAAAAAGACCCTAATTTTCACTGTTTGCCTATTTTCCTGGTCTAATTTACTCTCTCATGGACAATTTTAAGCTATCAGTGTGATGTCTCTGAGTCATGGACAATTTTAAGCTATCAGTGTGATGTCTCTGAGTGTGGAGTTGGAGAATGATGTTTACAATTTGTTCTCCAGCGGTATGAGTCCAGCTTCAGTGCACCACTTGTTGCATTGGACAAAATGAAAGTAATAGTACCCGAAGCGCATTTCCCAACTCTCACTCGTTATCCCAATATTCTCCCTAGATGTTATAAGGGTAATGAGTGCAATGTCAGTAGGATTTGGGGGAATTTTACCTAATAATAGACAAACATGTAAATGAACCATAACTCCGCTGCACCCACAGCCAATCAGAGTAAGTATGCAAATTAACCTAACAAAGTCAGAGGGTTAATTTGCATATGCAGGTACAGAGCAGTTCGGGGTGGGGTGTGGGGTGGCAGGTAGCCTGCTATTTGGGGGAGAGTGGGTGGCAAAGGGAGCTTCAGGAGTGGTGCTCTGGTCAGAAGCCAGGACTTCCCTGGTCCTAGGTGGCTGGGAGTGAAGCCAGGAGAAGGAAGGCCTATTTTTGCATGAATATTGTGCCTCTGGTATACTATATTTGACAGACCTAGTCTTAGTTGTTTTTGAGAAAGATCAAAGAGAATATACTTCCATGACATTTCCCTTGCCTATGAGTAGAACTCAGGTCAAATGCAAACTAGGTCCCCCATAACACTGTTATGATCAGTGCCAAATGTTTGCCCTTCCCTGATGTACTGCTCCAGGCTCATAAGATAAGAGCCAATAGATTACTTCTCCATGCTTATTCACTCTTAGGACTTACTTATTTTATAAGGTGTCCCAGTTGTCATTGGCTCTGATGTGTTAGCTTGCATAGGGAGGCTAATGAATACATTATGATTCAGAAGCCAGTGTATTCTCTGACACTGAGAACAGAAAACAACACTTGCCACTTTTGTTTCATTATCATTTTGCTTGGAATTTATAAACATCTTTGACACATATTCTCTTTTCCTCATCTCCTGTGGGGGGGCGGGGGGACACAGAGACGTAAGTAACTAAGCTCTCATTGTGCCCAACTGCTGAGATTCATGTGATGGACAAATGCCAGGTAGATGTTTGTATCATTTTTGCATTACAATATTCAGAAATTTGCCCAATTTTCAAGTAAATTTACTTATAAACCTCTAGCCAGAAGGTTCTTGCCCAAATCCAGACACTCATAAGTTCTTAAAAAATCCAGCTCCAATAGCAATGCACATTGAAAGGAGACTTCCCATCATGCACAGGATAAGCATCTCCTCATAGGGGCTGAGCAGAATAGCAAGGTCCTCCCACTTTCTGCTTCTTCAGTCAGCAGAGCCAAATGCCCTTCATCTATGTAGTTTGGTCCCTCCCTTTTCTTTCCATTCTAATTAGATCTGTGTTTGTTGGTTTCTCTGTCTCAAATACTGGGATTAAAGAGTGTTTCTAGAATACTAGTTTGACAGTCTGCTAGCAGAGTTGATTACACATTATGCTAAACATGGATGAATTTGCCTTTGTTTAAATAACTGTAATTGCCTTTTCGTAGGATGTGTGTTTTTAAAGCTCCATTTCAGTTCCAATAACTGTACCTAAAAGTGCAAGGCATAGCCATTAAGAACAGAAAACACTAATTCTCTATTTAACCCCTGATTGCATTGAGTAGATGAAATGCTTCAATGCTAAGGAGCAACATTTTGGATTTTGAAAAATGCTAATCAATTTATTTTTCAATTTTCAGAGAAACATACCTGTTAGAACAGTAATCTTTGTTCTAAATCCTGAGGTGGATACGAAAAGTGGGACAGTTTTTAGAATTTTAATTACTCAAGATTCTAAATGTATATGTTAATGTGCCTTAGAAATCAGTGCCTAAAAATAACCTAAAGGAATTCTTCCAATCATTGCTTTTATAGTTATTTATTAACTAAGTAATATGTGTACTAGTAACAATACATGTAAAATCCTATAATAAACACTAAAAATAAAAAGACAAATTGTATATGCTTTCTCTTTTCAAGGAGTACAAAATCTGGGGGAAGTCAGATTTTTGTAAATAATTGTAGCACAATGCATTATAAAAGGAATAATTTGAGTGCAATGGTAGCATGGTCAGTTTGGTCTTGGCTATGAAATTAAGAGCATGTATTGATAGTTGAGTTTTGTTTATTTCATAAGCTTTAAATATTTTTATATTTTTATTTTATTGAATTTATTTCAGTGAATTGGTTAACAAAATTATGTAGGTTTCACCTGTACAATTCTATAACACATCATGTGTATATTGTACTGTGTGTTTACTACCTCAAGTCAAGTCTCCTTTCATCACCATTTATTTCCCCATTACCCTCCTCTACCTTCCACACACACTCTTTTCCCTTTAGTAATCACCAGACTGTTGTCTGGGTCTATGAGGTGATTTTTCCCCCCCTTAATTCCTTCACCTTTTCCACCAGCCCCACAAACCCCTACCTCTGAAAGCTGTCAATCTATTCTCTAACACCCTTAGATACTGAATTACTTTTAATTATTTTTTAGGCACTCAGTTCTAAGGCAAATTAACACATGCATTGCTATTAGTTCATTGTGTTCATTTGATTCCACATGCAAGTGAAGTCACATGGTATTTGTCTTTCTCTGCCTGGCTTATTTAACTTAGCATACTCCCCAGATCCAGTGATGCTATCATAAAGGGTAATACCGAGTGGTATTTCAGTAAATGTACAATTTTCTAAGTTTTTTATTACTTGCACAGCCCTTGGTGATACTCCTTTGGATACATTCATAGGTTGCAGACGAATGACCTTGCAGCAGCTGGATAGGCTATAGAAGCCACTTTTTAACTTACCGAGCAAGATGGGTAGCTATGCTTGAAACTTTCAGAGGCATGAAGATATTTTCTAGTGTGATTTTGCCAGGGATCTGATAGCCATGGGACTTCAGATAATATATACAGAAACTCAGAACTCAGAGCTAATAAGGCAGAGAATTAACGGACTTGGAATCAGTAGTCAGTAAAACATTTTTAAATAATATAATTGATGACACAATATTATTATTCTCTATCCCAGTATGTTTGCTTCAGTTGAATCCTTCCACCATCCAGCCCCTGGTAACCAATTTATTGAAACAGTACCTGGTATATATTCATTGTTTTTTATAAAATTATATTTTAATTCTACCCTAAGAATTCTGGAACAGCCTTAAAATAATGAGACAACCATGGGCTTGTCTAGGTTTTCTTATCCATGAATGAGGTGCTTCCTGAGATACACATAGCATGAGTTTTGTTTGCTCTTCATCCTTTTCCTTTGTGGTGAGCAGGACCTCAAGGCCTTTCTTGGTACTGCTATCAAAACTCAAACCCCCTGTGTTCTGAGATGTGCCTTTATCCTGAGCTGAATGCTGGATATTGCTTTGTGTTTCTGTTAGCATGGAGCCGGCAAACCATAAAAAGGAATAAAGAAACATTGTCTTGAATAAGAGAAACTTGGCCTGTGAAAGTCTGGTGACCACCTAATGGCTTTAGTCCTTGTCGCCAGTTATTACTAATGTTCATTAGTGATTGGAGAGGGATTGTTAAAATATTTCAGGGGATTAAATATGCAGCATACATCTAAAGAACAATATAATTAAAAAGAACCTGAGGTTTAGCTTGAGAAATGTAGTTTCTTTGCTATTGAATATTTGATTGTGTTTAATGGCATTTAAGTAAAGCATATTAAGAAGCTGGCCTTTCATTAACTTACGAATAATTGTGCTTTATAAACTATGTATAAGTGGATGTTGAAATTTTCCAGAGAGGGATTACTAAGAAAATTAGCTTCAAACCAAGGAACATTAATAGGCACAATTTCATCTTTACTACAGCTTTGGGCCACAGAAGCGTGGTTTAGGAGTTTTAAGCTACACTCTAAATTGTGATCCTATGTAGCATGGATTTTAATTAAAGGGACACTTTTTCCAGACAATATTGGATGTTCAATTATGAGCAAGTTTAGGGGCTGCATCTTTAATTTGCTTTCTGTTCTATAGCAAGTGTACATTTCTGAGGTTAACTTAGTATAGATAATGTTCTGGAAGGGGTAAAAAAGGTTTTTGGTATAGGGAATTGCAAACCCTAGAAAAGGCTATTTTGCCTCTTTGAGAAGCAATCTACTAACCAGTGTTTCCCAAAGTGTGGTACGCGTACCCCCAAAGGAAGAGTTTGGTGGGGGTACATGTTGCACCAGAGTTTGGTGGGGATATGCAGTGCACTGTGCTTTGCTGCGCCTAACTCTACGTTCTCATGAGTACAAGTGGTACTCAGCATTACAAAAATTATATAGAAGGGGTACACATATGTCAGAAGTTTGGGAAACACTGTAAGGGAATGAACCCTAAAAGATACATACTGTAACTGAGTGGTTAGAAGTCAGTCCCTGACATCTGACCTTGTCCTACGAGCCTACCATTAGGAGAACTTCAGGGGAGTGTTCAACAGCTGCATCTTAGGTTTTCACTGGAGCACCTCATTGTAATAACACCCAGGACCATTTGGTTCTTTTCCTATGAAAATAATAATAATAATAATAACAATGATAATAATAATAATAATAATTATTATTATTATTATAGTCCTTAAGTTCTTTTGTTGTTATAACTCTTCATCCATAATTTTGAGCACTATTTGATCTTGTGATAAATGCAGCACAGAATGGCAGATGCGTGGGGAAGTACAAAGGAAAAGAATACCACAGTCCTCACTGAAAATTATTTTTAATCATATGGAATATAACTCAAAATCCCCCTTAGCACCAGCACAGTAAATCTTTCACACCTCTTTTATCTCTTTAAGAACTTTAAAATAGCATTAGCTCTAAAATAATAATAAAGTACAGGTGAATAATGAAGTAGTCAGCATTTCCAAAACCACGTTTCAAAGGAACCAGTGTTTGAAAGAAAAAGCCTCTTACAGTGTTCAGGATTGTTGTGGTGGAGTGTTAAGAGGTCAAATGCCTGGGAAAGGTGAAAGTAATTCAGTAGACTACAAAAGGCTTTCTGTGACACGAGGTCACTTACTCTGTAAAATATTATAGCAGTTTGAATTGGGAAATCTACCAGAGTTCATAAAGTAGAATGAAGGGGTCAAAAAAGAAAGTGATGAAACCACCTCAGCCAAGACCCGATTAAGGAATCTATTACAGAATCAGAATTATTTCAACAAATTTTTGGACCATCCCTTTTTCTCATTCATTGCTCCTCTGATCCATCATGAATAGCACTGCCAGACTGGTCTTCTTAAAACATTGCGTTCATCATGTTAGTTTTGTGGCTACATACCTACAGAAAGAAGGACACGGCGGTGTTGTTCAGTTTAATGGAAGGAGACATAAACTGGAGAGAGGGAAATTGGTAATTTAAAAAATCAATGAAAAGCATTTCAGGCATAACACAATAAAACCCACAACAAAATTATGATGATCCAAATATAACAAAATACGCCAATGAGTTAGGATGTGAAAAGGCCTGGTACCTCTTGGATATTAGAAGCGAAGAAGAAGACTGCAGGGAGCCTCCGGTACTTCGAGGTTGCCGCCAGCAATGTTGGACACGCCTTTGCAGCTCAGTTTCCACATTCCTAAAATACAAGAATGTCAGAATATATAATTTCTTAGGTTACTTGAGTTTTACAACCAGGATAACTTCTTATTAAGGATTTTAGTCCCCTACAACTGGGAAAATGGTGATAGTATGAAAAACAGATAAATTAAAAGGAAACAGCCAAAAAAAATTGCCAAATTTTTAGTTCTAAAAATTGGTTCTAAAATGGATCTCTTGTCTTAAAAGCGCTAATAGGTTTGTGGAAATATTCAAGAACATTTAAAAACTACTATTTTAAAAAATTATCTTCATGGTTGAAAGTATTACAGATGGCCCCTTTTTCCCCTGTTGACTCCTTCCTCTCCAGCCCTACCCTAAGGCCTTCACTGCACTATTGTCTGTGTTCTTGGGTTATATGTATATGCATATAAATTATTTGGTTAATATCTCCCCTCCCCTCCTCTCCCTCTGAGAATCTTCAGTCGTTGCATTCTTCCATGTCTCTGGATTGATTTTTGTTATTTGTTTGTTTCTTTTGTTCATTAGATTCTGCCTGCAACACAGTGGGGACCAAAACTATTCTTGATCTCCAGTGTGTTCCAGGCAGTCAGCAGAACAAACATGCTCTTTGCCTAATTCAGTGGAATCACTTCAGGTACAGATTTACTGCATGGACTAGAGAAAGAGTAAGAGAGTGAAAGCAAGACAGAGAAAGAGAAAGGAAACCATATAAAAATAATGGGCAATTCAACATGCCAGCTCACTATTTTATTAATACACCAGAGACCCGGTACATGAAATTCATGCACTGGGTGGGGCGGGGGTGTCCCTCAGCCCAACCTGTACCCTCTCCAATCTGGGACCCTTCAGGGGATGTCGGACATCCCTTTCACAATCCAGGACTACTGGCTCCCAAGTGCTCACCTGCCTGCCTGATTGCCTCTAACCACTTCTGCCTGCCAGCCTGATAACCCCCTAACCACTCCCCTGCCAGCCTGATTGATGCCTAACTGTTCCCCTGCTGGCCCGATAGTCTCCAACTGCCCTCCCCTCACAGCCCGGTCACCCCTAAATGCCCTCCCCTGCATATTCGCTCTTTATTAGATAGGGTTTTTTCTTTGACATATTGGACAGTGTACCTGCCATGGTCTTTAAAAACAAGTAAAAATGTAAACCCAAACGAAAAGTGTCATAAAATAAATTCGTTAAACAGGAATTTCATGAGACCTTGGAAAGGTGATATCTTGTGGTTGTTTCTTTTTTCTTTCTCTTTCCTTTTCTTGATGTTTCACCTTTTGTCCTTTCTTGTCTCCTTTTTTCCTTTTCTGTCTCTAATCACTCTGCTGGGGGCAAGGGAAATTCCAAGGCTATAGGTGTGTGTGTGGGGGGGAGGGATCACTCCATGGGGGTGCAGGTCCTTTGGAGGCTGCCCCAGGGAAGGGATAGCTCTTGGGGGCACAGCTGCCTCCCAGGCCAACAGCCAGGGCCTCATGCTGCCTGCTCTCAGCAGCAGCCCTCCCTGGGCATGAGAGAACTGAGCACCGCCATCTTGTGTCTATGGGCGTTGCCATTTTTTTGTGTGTGTGGAGCGATGGTTAATTTGCATATTACTCTTTTATTAGATAGGACTAGTGGCCTGGTGCACCAAATTCATGCACAGGGTGGGGAGGGGGTGTCCTTCAGCTCAGCCTGCACACTCTCCAATCTGGGACCCTTCAGGGGATTGGACTGAATGTCCGACTGCCAGTTCAGTTGTGACTTTGTGAAGTCATGATATTGAGATAACGCCAGGGTTGATTCCGGCTGCCAAGGCCATGTTCTGACCCATGTCTGAGCCTACACCCCACAGTGAAGCCTGCAGTCAGGCACCAACAGGTGGCTGGGGGAACTGACATAGCCATGTTGGTACCACCTCAGTTTCTCTATGCACATTTAAACCATCCACGTTCTTCCAGAAAAAAGGGCTTTTTCTCCCACTTGATGGCCACACTTTCCCTGCAGCGCCCAAGGACCTTGGGCCGACCTGTCACCCCAGCCTCGCTGACCCCACAGACCACTGCTCTAACTCTGTACCTCTGCGGCCCTCTGCGCAGCCCTCCAGTGCCTTCCAGCGTGATCTGTCCAGCGTGGTCCATCCATCTGCATGGCACTCAAGGTTTCCCAGCCATATGCACTCAGGCAGCTCCTGCTCAGACTCTGCTTTCCCATGCCTGGAAGTGGGCCCAGTGCAACTGTGTGGAGCTCCCAACTGGACTGGTCATCTGTCTGGTCATGACGGCCCTCGTCTATTATTAGTATAGTTGCCCAGAATGCACAAGAATCAAAACATATATGTTGTACTCTATTTAAGAATTATTTTCTTCTTGCCTCTCAGACATGAATGGTATTGTCCCATTCTCCATAATTTTACATATTTTTCCTACAACCATGTACTCTAAAATCAAGCAAATTAATTCACCTCATGTTCAATGAAGGAACTAGTGATCACTCCAAGGCAAGAGAAAATATGGCTGTAGTGGTTTTATTTGGGGGTGGCATGTTGATCTCTAATGTAGTTCCCTCTAATGAGGTTACCAAGGTAAGTTTAGAGGACTATATTCCGTCTCTAATAAAAACAAGCTTACCAGGTAATGGTCACAATTAAGAGAACCCAGGAGGTAATAAAGTAAAGATGGGAGATTATGGAATGATTAATAGTTGGTAGGAGTTTTATGCTTTGGATTTTGTTACTCTTTGCAACAGAGCTTGGGAATTATTTTAGAGCATAAAAGTACTGGTTTTCAGAGATTAGAGTTAACAGAAAAAATAAACTTGATTGGGCATCTATGAGACCCTTGTTGGACATTAAGTGAAATAACTGGGATCAGGACTGTAGATAAGAATTAAGCAAGTAATAATAAGATTACCCAAGATACAGTGTCAGGGCTGAAGTGCTAACCAAATGGGATCAGAAGAGAGGAGTCTAGACCAGAGCTGAGTCAGAACAGTTAATAGAACTCAGAATACAACAGAGAATGCAATCTCAACTTTGTCTTTCTTTCCTTCTCTTTCTTTAATTCTTTAGTAGATAGTTACCTAAATATACACGCCTGCAGGTGACTCTGTTATTAATCTTTCCTTTAGATTGAGAAATGTGAGCAATCCTGAGATAGCAGTGGGTCAGCCATAAATTTCAAAAATGTTTCTGTCTAAACAAGTTTATAACAAAATTGCTACCAATAGTTTTTAATCTACTTACATATATTATCCCATTCAATGCTCCCAACAATACTGCAAGGAAGGTAATTTTTCTATTTCTATATGAGGTAACTGAGATTAAAAAGGCTTATTAAATACTGACATTGTCTAGTGACTAGGACTTATCTTCTTCTAGTGACTAAGTATTTGCCCATTAAAACTACTTTAGTGGGAGATTTCTCCCTGGTCTTCAGGCTTCTGTCTTTCTCTTTCCAGGCATTATTTTAAAGATTACAATCTTAAAACAAACAAACAAACAAACAAAACACAAAAAATCAAGACCATGATTTCTTTAAATGTCTAATCTCACCTCTACTTTTCATTCTTCACTGCTTCATGCTAGAGTTGGATCTAGGAAAGATTTTTTTTTTTTGAAACATTCTACTGGAGACAAACATGTAAACAAACAGAATGCACTCTCACAGGGATGGCAAAAGACTTAGAAGAGCCATTCTGACTTTTCTGTCCCAGTTCAACCAAAAAGTAGGATATCCCCTTGTCAGAAACATTTACTTTTTAACCCATACGGTGCTGAAAAGTCCACCTCTGAGGTAGAAGCCACGTTCTACCCTCTCTTCCTACTGTGCATTGACCATTCTGGGTTGAAGAGTAAATTCTAAAAAGTTAGACTCAGGATGAGACTTTTTAAAAATATTTTATTGATTTTTTACAGAGAGGAAGGGAGAGAGATAGAGTTAGAAATGTCGATGAGAGAGAAAGAGAGAGAAACATCGACCAGCTGCTTCCTGCACAACCCCCACCGGGGACGTGCCCGCAACCAACGTACATGCCCTTGACCGGAATCGAACCTGGGACCTTTCAGTCCGCAGACCGACGCTCTACCACTGAGCCAAACTAGTTTCGGTGAGGATGAGATGTTTAAGAAATAACTATTTTGTTTATACTTATGTCATAGATGAAGTCAATTTAAGAGGGAACTTAATCATAAAAATTAAATTCTAAGTGCTAAGAAGGCATGGTATCAAGAGATCAATTTGAATTTTTTCATAATGATATAGCTATCTCCTATAACAGATGATGTCTTCATTGTGATGAAATATGGAATTAAATAATCTTTGGATATGAGGGAGTGTCATCAGTTACACAGACACAAATATTCATTGTTGACAATATAAATTAAAAAGTTAAAAAAAGAGGAAAAGAAAATATCTTAAATAATATAACTTAATGTGTAGCAGGTAAACAATTAAGTAAAGTATATAAAAGATGGAGAAGTTTGGAATGATTAAACTTTATGCTTTGAATGTTGTTACTATTTTGCATCAGGAAAATAAAATTGTTCTCAGAGGGAAGGTGCAGGAAGGTGGGTGAGTAGGAAGAGATCAATCGAAGGACTTGTATATATAACTATGACACAGACACTAGGTTGATGAAGGTCTGGGGCAGGGTGTTGGGCAGGGGCAGGCTGGTAAAGTTCAATAGGCGGGGGGTTGGGAGGAGAACGAACATATGTAATATTTTCAACAATGAAAATGTTTTTAAAATGTATGTAAATTATATAATGATAAACAAAAATAGCAAAATAGAGTATTTTATGTTTACCATTAAGTAACTAAATGAATGCAGTTATTTTTAAAGTTAAAAGAAAACACAGCTGAAGGATTATAGGAGAGGGATTTAAAGGGATTTATTTTTAATCTTTTTCTTTGCCTTAATGTTCCACAATGCTTAAAAAAAAAAAAGATTAGTTATATAGTCCTACCCAATAATTGTCTTGGAGACACTAAAATCAACAGAAGCACAATGATTTGTTTTCTTTTAGGCCTATAGCCTTCAATTAATTTAAAAACTCCCTTGGATATAAACAGTGTCTGCCAATTCTTATTTCTAATGAAAATTAGCTGGTCTAAGAATATGAGTAACCATCAACCATCCACTTGTGGAAATAGCACACCTTTGTTCCATAACCAGAAAGATCTACCTTTGGAAAATCTGCTTGATAGCTTTCATGGAATACTCTCCTGCTGCCATCTGAGAATTCTCTTCCAATCTATATACATTCAGTATATTACCAGATCAATTTTAAATGAAAATAATAATTAATATACTTAGTAAAATCAACTTGACCCTCCTCTATCTAAATAGCAGATATCTTGAAAAGAACAGAATATATGTCCTTTAGATCATTTGTATTATCTATGTTCTGTAACTGAACCCCAGTCAAGACATATAACAATGTACTTTTATCTCAGATTTCATTAATGTAGTAAACATATTTTAATATAAATATGCAAAGAAATGATAAATAAGCCATAAAAATATTAAGACTATGTAATAGAACAAATGTTGAGTTAGAATACATCTCATTTAATTTAGCCATATAATAATTTTATGTGATCATTGACTTTCTAGATATGTAGATCTCTTGTCTCTTTTATCCCATGTGCAATCCCTGTAGTCTGAAAGACTCTTTTTTCTTAAGGAATACATCTTAATGGCTAGGAAGAACTATTTGGGAAAGATTGGGACTAGTTTCCAATGATAATACTATTTTGGAAATAAGTTTAAAATTTTTTAAATAATTACTCATAGATGAACTGGGACAGTCTTCTTATTTCCTCCTAACAATTTTGTTTTAGTTATTAAAATATGGGGGGAAGAAAGGGACATCTGTAATACGTTCAACAATACAGATAAATTTCAAAAATAAATAAGATAAACCACTATGCGATCACTTTTTCAAAAAGCATATAAGTTTTGAGGTAAGACAGTCTTTCAATGGAAATTAATTTATTTTTATTAATCCTCACTGGAGGATATTTTTTCTATTGATTTTTAGAGAGTGGAAGGGAGGGAAGGAGGAAGGGGAAGATAAACATGGATGTGTGAGAGACACGTTGATTGGTTGCCTCCCACACACACTGACCAGGGCTGGGGATTAAGCCTGCAACAGAGGTATATGCCTTTGACTGGAATCTAACTCTTGACCCTTCAGTCCTTGGGCCAACTCTCTAACCACTGAGCAAACAACTAGGGCTTCAATAAAAATTAAACTTTGCCACAAAGTTTTAAGCCAGGGTAAATTGCTGAACTCTATTTTCATTAAAAGTAAAATGGGATTAATTGTAAACTTCAATTCATTTTATTGTTATAAATATGGACTAATCCAATCCTGTCAATAGTAGGGTATGATAAGCCATAGAGCTTAGGTTCAAATCCTGCCACTGGTCTCTCACTTAGATAATTACCTTGGGGATGATTCTAAACTATTCTATGCTTCCATTCCCTCATTTAAAATTTTAGAGAAATAATTGTATTTATATCTCACTGGATTTTTAAGAATTAAATGAGGTAATGAATGTAAAGGTTGTATAATTGCTAACATTATATGTGGTTCCTGGTAAGCATTGCATAAATATTATCTAGGCTTAGCTAGTTTGCTGGCTATAGTTAGGATCAGCCTAATGCAATCAGCTATACCCCAAAGCAGGGGTCCTCAAACTTTTTAAAGTGGGGGCCAGATCACGGTCCCTCTGAGAGCTGGAGGGCCGGACTATATGAACTACTAATTCCTACTGTAACACCTCGGCTGCGCTCACTGCCCAAAAAACCTGGCGGGCCGGATCAGACTCCTCTGCGGTCCGCATGTGGCCCGCGGGCCGTAGTTTGAAGACCCCTGCCCCAAAGGGATGAAATCAAACAGCTTTCAGAGAATCAGATCTTACTATCAGAGTTACTTGTCTGCTGCTGCCTGTGTAGAAGATTCTTCACCTCCTCACCATTTTGTCTAGCTAATTTCTTCTGGATTTAAGTTCCTGGATAAATATCCCTGAATTTTAACTCTTGCCTAGAAAGTCGGTGATTTATTTTTCTACTGACATTTTCAGTATTCACCATGTTTTGTTATTTAATTTATCTCAGATCTCTCCTGGTTAGGAGGTCTCTTAATAAATATTACACATATATTTTACATTTTGTGGAACTTTGCAGCATTTACCAAGCTGTTCTCTACTCATGAGAAGGGCAGGCTATTTTTTTTTTTTAATATTCAAGGTTAAAATAAAAGCCTGTTACTTGATAGATAAGCCCATGAAAGTATATGTTTATATTAAGTTCTCATATGAATGATGAAAATGTAAAATTATAGAAAAACAAAACATGATAGAGAGCGCTTTTGCGGTTACCGGAAAGTTAAGAGAACTTTTTTTACTGCATTGAAATTTTACAAATTACAAAGCATAGGTTCAACTGATTCCTGAGTTTGTGAGTCTACGGAGTTGCTCAAGATTCTTGGTGTACTTGTGGATTTGAATGAAGTTCCATGAGAAGGAAACATAAAAAAATAAATCATTATTGATGGAAAGAAAACGCACAACTCTTATAACACTCTGCAGTGTATAAATCACTTTCTCAACCTTTATCACAATTCAGTGTCTCTTTACATAGTTATTAAATTCACATTATTTAGGAGTCAAAACATTTTAAAACACTTGAGGGCAGTTAGTATGATTTCCAAGTAATGTGGAAATACATTTATTAATGCCTACTTTGTGCCATTATTATTTCTGTTCACAGAGGGGAAAAAGTAGAAACTGTTTGGAATCAGAGCTTTAAATTAGAGCAAATATTAGGTCTAGTAATAATTAATGTCGTTTTCTAATACCTTTTTTAAATCGAATTTATTTAAACAATACAACAAAATTTAATAAACAATATAGTTGCCATTGTTTTCTACTACTTGTGCCCAACGCTCAGGAAGCATTTTAATCCCTCTGTTGTAAAATTCTTGTGATTTTGATGCAAAAAATTTGGTCAATGCATTTTTGAGGCATTCTTCATTATTAAATTTTTTTCCAAGAAGAAAGTTTTGCAAAGAACGAAACAAATGGTAATCAGAAGGGGCAATATCAGGAGAATATGCAGGTTGAGGGAGAACTTCCCATTCCAACTGGTGCAGTTTTTCAGCAGTGATTCTTGCAGTATGCGGTCGTGCGTTATCGTGGTGAAGAATTACGCCCTTCCGATTAATCAGCGCGGGTTCTTTTTCTCTTAAAGCTTGGGCTAACCTTTCCAATTGGGCACTATACACTGCACTTGTAATGGTTTGGTTAGATGGTAAAAGTTCATAATGAAGAATTCCTTTAAAATTCCACCAAACACACAACATCACTTTTTTCGCATGCAAGTCAGGTTTTGGCGTGGGCTGCGGAGCCTCATTTTTGTCCAACCATTGAGGCCACCTTTTCAAATTAACATACAGCACCCATTTTTCATCTCCGGTAACAATTTGCCTAAAAACGGCAAACGGTTTTGACGAGAGAGGAGCGAACTGCAAATTGTGACTCTTTGATTATGGCTGTTGTCGGTCAACTCATGAGGAACCCATTTTCCAAACTTTTGGACTTTGCCAAGTGCACGCAATTGATTGGAAATTGTTTTTTGTGAACAACTTAAAGTTGTTGCAAGCTCTTGTTGGGTAATTTGAGGATTTTGTACCAAAAGAGCTTGAAGAGCTTCTTGATCAAAATTGGACACACGGCCTCGACCACTCTTGTCATCTAACGAAAAATTTCCCTCGCGAAATTTCTCAGACCAACGCTGGCATTTTCTGGCGCTAACTGCATCTTGACCAAGAGCACTACAGATGTTTTTTGCAGCCTCACTTGCTTTTCTTCCTAATTGGAACTCGTAAAGCATGCAGTGCCGAATATGCTCTTCATCCGCCATCTTCTTAGCCCTAGTTTTGCAACAAAAAACAAACCAAACACAAACTTTTTCAAGCAAAACTTGTTAATTGCACTTCACACGTTCTGTAGATATCACGTGTTTGAAGGTTATGTCAATACAAGTCAACGCCAAGCAAGATTTTAAACGAATGTTTAAAAACGACATTAATTATTACTAGACCCATACTGAAAAAATCCTTTCTTTCTGAGAACAAAACCCCCTTCAATAATCCTTTTCTCTTTTATTTAATATTTTGTATGTGGGAGGGTCAAACTTGAACTGGCAAAAAGAGGGGAAGAATGTGAAAGAGGGTAGGAGGGAAGCAAGAAGTTATGCTCATAGAGAGATTGGTTCATTTTCTGAGGATGGGTGTTGAGAAGACAAAATAAAAATCACTATTTCTCTCTGCTCCACTCTGCAGTTTCTTGCAGTCCATAAGAGCATGCTGCCAGTGATTCTCATTTGTTACGCCAATTCTTAATCTTTGACTGTCATGTGACCATTATAGCACTTGGGCTAGAGAATGTTAATTGGCGTTGTTCTGGCAATGATGGAAACTATATTAAGTCCTTTCTCATAGGATAGGTGTTGGGCAGTATCTGAAATGTCATCTCCTACAACCATTGTTTTCCAGCCTACATTTTCTCCTTGCATTCTCTTTTTTCTTTTCTTTTTCACAATCTCTTTCCCACAATATTCTTTTCCTGTACTCCATGTATTATACTAAACTAAGGGAACTCTTAGTTGGAGTGCCTGACCTTAAGCATAATTCGTTCATCATTGACATCTATCTTACTCATGGGAAATGGTTTTAATATTGTACATTTATCACCACATTTGATCTTTGTTTTCAAGCATATATGTTGTTGGCATTATTACTACTTTGTTACCCTTTTATCTTTATTGATATTTTTCTTTTATTAATTAATATTTTGCAAGGGTTGAATGATGCATTTAATAAATTGTCCAAGATCAACAAGCTAATAATTGACACAACTCAAATACTGGAGTTAAGACAATGGCTACTAAGAAAAATCCAATGAAACAAAGGTCTCCCTTCATTAAGCCAAGCACAAGAGCAAAGAGGCCATCTCTGTGTCAGTGGAAAACTAGACTATAAAATGTTGTGGTAGCCTGTTCCAATGGTAGAGCTGCCCACCTAAAAACCAGAGTTATGGATTGTGTTTTTCCTAGTGAAAACGCTGACTCTAGCCTGGACAGTGTTGCTCACTAGTTGAATGTCGACCCATGAACCAGGAATTCACCATTAGATTCCTGGTCGGGCATATGCCCAGATTGTGGGCTCGATCCCCAATGGGGATATGCAGGAGGTAGCTGATCATGAGTCTCTCTTATCATTGATGTTTCTATTTCTTTCTCCTCTCTTCCACACTCTAAAATCAATTTTAAAAAAGGCTGACTCTAAAGTGGAGGTTAGCAAAATTTTGCATATTAGGTGAGCATAAGGATAAGCTATTATATGTATTTTAGCATCATTTTGGTTGCATAAAAAAACTAGTTTTAATGGAATAAAATTTAAATTCAATGTATTAAACTCATTTTAATAAGCATAACTATTAATATATTTTAAATTGCAAAAATTGCATATGTTTATTATAAAAACATGACCATAACCAAATTTATAACATAGTAAGAGTCTTCTCATTTTCTCTCACTAATTTCACTCTACATAGATAACTGTAGTTACTAATTAGATGAATATTGTTCTACATATTTTCCATGTCCATATATACACACACTTGGGATCATACTAAGTTTACTAACATGCAAAATTGTAGAGTGTTTTTTTTAAACATAATATATTTTGAGTATTTTTTCATATAAACACAAAGATTTATTTCATTCATCCTAATTATTGGGTTCTTCCCATTGTATAATATATAATAACTCATCTAATCAATATGCCATTGCTGAATATTTAGGTTGTATAGCTATTGTTTCTATTACAAAAATAGTGCAGTGAACATTATTCTATAACAAATTAATTTAATCTGTGCATTTTATCTGTGGATAAATTATGATAAGTATAAATTATTGTATTAGCATAATCACAAATTTTTTCAATGTATAACCTTGAGGTGCCACTTTTCAGTTTAATCTGTGAAAATTAAACACAAATATATACCATGGTATAAAATATAACATATATTTTACTGTGTGTGTATGTGTGTGTGTGTGTGTGTGTGTGTGTGTGTGTATTGTTACCATTGCAAGCAGATCAAACTTGCACCAAATTGTTTGGTACAAAGATCCATAGACCTAACAATTTTTATTATCCTACCTGTGATATTGAAAATAAAACAGTGCATCAAAACAGGCTGCAAATATTTTAAAGTTTCAATGTATGAAATATCCAAAAAGAGAAATAATCATTAGAGACTCTAGCTACCACACATAGTGATTATTTCTCTTTTTGGATATTTCATACATTGAAACTTTCGTAGTTTATTGATTTTAGAGAGAAGAAGGGAGAGAGAAACATCAATCTGTTCCTCCTGTATGTGCCCCAACTGGGGATCAAACCCACAACCTGGTATGTATCCTGACCGTAAATAGAAGACACCACCTTTCAGGGTATATAGCAATGCTCCAACTAACTGACCAGGGCTCTATTTAACCTTTTTCACAGCTTTTTAACTTATGAACACTGGGATCTTTCTTCTAGGAAGTCAATTGCTCATTGAAATAATTTCTTTTTCCCTCCATCAGGGCTGGGTGGGGACTTTATGGTATTGACAGTATGCCAGATCTCCGAAGGAAAAAAACTTTGCCTCTTGTACGAGATGTGGTAAGTCACTCCCGCTGAATTCTCTTTGATTGCATGTGTTCTCTTTGTCTTTATTAGGTGTCATATTGTCCTTCTCATTAAATAACTGACCTGTAAATATTTTATAGAATTGAACATATAAGAAGCTGGATTCTAGTTATATTTATTATTTCTTTAAAATCTATTAGGTGGAGAAAATAACTCTAACCTTTTGACAGCTCTGTATATTAGTTGAAATTACAAATGGAGTTAAAATGACCCTATAATTGAGCAAAAAGAAGTCACACAGCATGTCAAGCAAGCTGCTGCAACTGGCTTGGATGTGTTCCATGTTATGAATGACCACAAGTTTAATTTGCTGTTCAAGGGTTGATTTGAAGTTATTCACCTTAACTCAGTAGTCTTTAACATTTATAAAGCAAGCAGATAATATTAATCATTTTTATTCTATTCTGTTAATATCAAGTCTAGCCAAATTAATAAACTGTTCCATGGCCTAAAGAAAACCATGGCTCCCAAGTCATTATAACAGTCATTAGCCCTGAACATAACTCTGAGTAACTCAAGCTCTCCTATAATGAGATATACTGGGGAACATCTAGAGATGCAAAGAATTAATAATGTTCTGTATTAGATTATGAAAACAAATAGCCCATCAGCATAATAAAGAATGTTTTCTGACATCCACAATGTCTTCACATTTTTTCTGGAGGCATATTCTTAACAGTTTATGACATAAAAATATATTTTGTCTCAGAGAAACCAAAATTTCTTTGTATAAGTAACTTCTTTTTAATCTTCACCCAAGGACATGCCTTTATTGAATTGAGAGAGAGAGAAAAGTAGAGGAAATGAGAGAAAGCGAAAGATTGATATGAGAGCAAAACATCCATCTGTTGCCTCCCACATGTGCTCCAACAGGGGATCAAACCCACAACCTGGGTATGAACCCATGACCTTTCAATGTACAGGATGATGTTCAACCAACTGAGCCACGCCAGTCATGGTGATATCAATACTTTTTAATTTTGCTATGAAAACCTTCATCTGAAAGCCATCACTTTAGTTTTAAAGTAGAAAGATACAATCCTGCCTGGAAAGATCTTTTTCTGAAAAGCATGCTATCTATCTCTGTCCCATTAGCTCAGAATCCTGCCATTGTAGTGTGGATGTTATTTCAAAGTGTTAGGTTTATTTAACATCATTATACTCTTTTCTCACCTTTCTTACGTCTAATTATGTATACTTTGTTTTCTCTGACACATGGAATCTTCAGGCTATGGTAAGTGATTATTTATTTAATTACTATTTGCCAGTTTTCTCAAATGTACAATACACTTATTCATGGAATAAAAGTGGGCAAGTTAGGAAAATAAAGAGAGACCTTCAAAAATAATATGTTTGGGCTCTCCAAGAATTTAACATCTAGTTCAATTGTGAAAGACAGACCAACTTATGTAAACAGGTACAGACTAAAATACGGTAAAGAATTACTTTAGGGACAGGAGGTGTCTGAGATGGATGATAATCTTCGATAAACCCTTGGATGTAGGCCCTAATTGTTTTACAAAGTAGTGGTGGAGATGGGAGGAGAGTGAGTCTTCTCTCACTTAGGATTGTGCTGAATTTGATCTGGATGCCTGGCTTTGTAGCTACAAAGAGATGTATTTATTACCAGATGCATTACTCTACTATGACTTCTTGTAGCTTCTAATGGGAGAGCAGATCTAATATTCCCATATAGAACTTCTGATTTCCAAAGTTTCCTATAGTACTGATGAGTTTTTTTTTTCTGTATACTAGAGGCCCGGTACATGAAAATTTATGCACTTGGGGGGAGGACTCCCTCATTCTGGCCTGCCCTCTCACAGTCCAGAAGTCCTCAGGGAATGTCCTACTGATGGTTTAGGCCTGCTCCCCATAGGACTCTAGCCTCTGGCCTCCCTCTGTGGGAGACGACCAGCCGATCAAGGGAAGGCACCACCCCAATCATACCCTTGCTGCTGCTGCCTCTGGCCTCCCTCTGTAGGACGTGACCCAACCTATCAGGGAAAGGTGACACCCCCAATCACACCTCTGCTGCCACCTCTGCCAGCAGTGCAAGCCTTGTCCGGCCCTGTTTATCTGAGCCTTGGATGGCCCTTGGTGGCTGGGCAGCCACCATCAGAAGTTTGCCTCTGCCTTGGGCTGGCCTTGGGCTGCTGGGAGGCTGAGGGGACTGGGGGACTCTGGAGGCAGGCGTGTGGAGCGGCCAGACACAACTGGGGGCGGGCCCAGCTGTGCTGTGTGCCTGCTGTCCCTGCAGGGCTGAGGGGACTGGGTGTTGCCATCTTGTGGTTGTGGGAGTCAATTAGCATATTCCCTCCTTATTGGCTGTGGGCACTGCCATCTTTGTGGGGGTGTGGTGGTCAATTAGCATATTCCCTCTTTATTAGGCAGGATGTGCTCATGACCACCTTGGGAAGAAAAATTCTAAAAGCCTCTTCTAGCCTGAAAGCCATAGCTGATTACCCTGCCTTAATCGACCTCAGTGTTCTCATCTATAAAATAGGGGTTGGGTTTGACGATCTAAGGGGACTCTTTCAACTTTAATGTTCTATGATTCCTCATTCTAGATGAATTATCTGGCTACTGAAAATGGCAGGTCCTTATTGACCAAAACATGAACAATAGTCTATATTCTTACATTTTTACATTCTGCTGAGCAGTCAGTCACCTCATGGACCAATAATTCATAATTCTGTCTGTTTTAGACATTGGCTGCCCGGAAATCTGGACTCTCTCTGGCTATGGTGATTAGGACATCACTGAACAATGAGGAACTGGTAGGTGCAAAGTCCATTGCTATGTATCCATCAAAGTCTCGTGGGAAAACCATCCTGTTTGATGCAGTCATTTGCTGTGTTTGTTCCAGTACTCCAGGAGTAACTGGGAGATGGGAAGAGTCTGACCCTAAAACAAATTTCCCTTAGGCCTCAGCTTCACTGTCCTACAAATTATCCATTGTTGCTCAACTATGCATAAAATGTCCTATCTTTAGAAATGTGATTCCATCCTAACACAATTTAGCTTTTATTCTCCCTCTAAAAAAACAGTCCTGTTAAAATTTTACATAGCTCAAATTTTGCCTAATTTAGAAGGCTTTCCAAAACACCTTCTGGCTGAGCTATTAGTTTCCTTATTTAAAAAAGCATTTAATTACTACCTCCATAAGATAGTATACTTAAGAGTGGGGGCTATTTGGGGTGAGTCCCAGATCTTCCATTAAATTACCGTTGTTGTATCTGGCAAGTTATGTAACTGCTGTAAACCTGAGTTCTTTCATCTGTATAGTGAGGTGACAATAAGAGGATTAATGGAGTGGATCTATGTTTAACACCCAGAATAACCTAAAATATGGTAAACAATAAATACATGTGGCTCCCTTTATTATTTTTCTTACTACACTTAATTTTATTATTTTTATAATCAACTTGCATAATCCTTTAGTTTTAGACTGATATCCCTGAGGGTAACATAATACTTTGTTTGTTGTTAAATATTTTCATTTGTGTTGCTTATACACTGTCTGGCATGAGGTAGAAGCTTTTTAATTCTTGCTGAATGAAAGAAGATACAAGTAATCTACAAATATCTAGGTCAGGGATTCTTAATTTGGCTCCTCAGACTCACTGGGGGAGCTTTAAAACATGCCACCTCTGTGTGGGTCTCATTCCCTATGATTCTGCTTTAATTGGCTTCAAGTGTAGCCTGCATAGTTTTGAAAACTCTCAGGTGATTCTCATGTGCAGTGGATGTTGTGAAATGTAGCTCCATCCTGCACAGACACCTCTGAGGCTTTCCCTCAAGACAATGTATCTGTGTCCTTTTCGTATGGAAATTAATATACTCTACCTCTCTCAATGTTAGTGATTTTGTCATTCTGATAGAATTTTTTTTTTCAAAAACATTACTTGTTATGAATTTCTATACCCTTGATATTTACTGTAAACGTTATTATTTATATTTTTTCATTCTCTTCTTGTCATTGTCATCTTTCAAAAGCTCAAATTTCCTAGGTCTTATCAGCAAACTCCCCAGTCTCAACATACATCAGCAAAGCAATACATGTTTGTTTGAATATCTGAGTGTAATGGCAAGTTCAAACATTTTCTAATGTGCCAGGGAATTGAAATACTTTGGCTGCTTTCCCAGGGTCCTGGGAAACCATCTAACATTTTGAATATAATTTGGATGTAAGAGAATGTAAACATCCTCTGTATGATAAAGACCCATAATTGCCTGCTGAGTGTCTAGTCTCTTGCTTTTGAGGAAATAATCAAGGTCAAGGATTTTTATTGATATACTAGAGGCCCAATACACGAATATTCATGTAAGAATGGACCTTCATTTCCCTGGCTGTCTCTGCTCAGGCCCAGCCGCCTTTTTGCTCTGGCCCAGAGCTGCCTTTTTACCTTCCCACTCTGCCCAGAAGCCCCGGAGCGGCTGCGGCAATGCAGAATGCCTGTGCCATCACCACAGCAATGACACAAGAGTCACACCCCGCCCGGCAGCTTGGCGCCTGCTTATACAAATTAGCCCTCCATCTTTGTTGGGTCAATTTTCATATTCACTCCTGATTGGCTGGCGGGTATCGCAAAGGTATGGTCAATTTGCACCTTACACTTTTATTAGTGTAGATTCCTACACTATTCCTTTATTTTTATACTTTAAAATATGGTAATTGGTACGAAGTACAAATACTCATTGCTATAAGAACCTAAGAAGAGCTCAGCATGTGTGGTACAGTGGTAGAGTGGAGGTCACAGTTTGATTCCTGATCAGGGCACATGGATTAAGGTCTCTGAACCATTTCATCTGGCTTAACAATGCAAAAAGAGATAGCAATCTAATATTTATATACAGGAATAATAGTTTGTCTTGTACTAGACTACCTAGCTTTGCCCTTGCTCAAAGCGTGTTTCCTCAGTGTGGACTCAACAGTGGGACAATCAAAGTAGAGCCATTCAAAATTAAAGAAATATTAATTGACTACTATGTGTCAAGCATTGTTTCAGGTTCTGGAAATAAGACAGTCAACAACTCAGCTGAAATCTCTGCTCTCATGAGGCTTTGATATAGGAGGAGGGGAGCTGGCAGAGAACAGACTGGTGGTTGCTGGAAGTGTCAGGGTTCGGGAAACTGAGTGAAAAGGGTGATGTGGTTGAATAGTACAGATTGGTAGTTACAAAATAGTTACCTGGATGTAAAGTACAGCTAGGGAATATAGTCAGTAATATTGTAATAACTATTATGTGTGATGCAAGTGGGTATTGGAACTATTTGGGGAAGCACTTTATGAAGTATATAATTTTCTAACCACTATGTTGTACACTGGAAACTAATACAAAATAATAGTCAATGCAAACAGTAATTGAACAATAAAATTACACACACACACACACACAGGCACACACACACACACACACACACTAGAGGCCCAGTGCTTGAAAATTCATGCACTGAAGGGGGGAATTCCTCAGTCAAGTCTGCCCCCTCTCACAGTCTAGGAGCCCCCAAGGGTGGAAGGTGACCAAGTGATCAGAGGAAGGCGATGCACCCATCACACCTCTGCTGCTGCCACTGCCAACAGTGCAAGCCTCAGCCATTCCTGGTTACCTGAGCCTTGGGCCAGCCCTAGTGGCTGGGGGACTGAGGGTGGGTCTGGCCACACCATGCGCCTGCCACCCCCCTGGTGGATCTGAAAGGACTAGTGGACTCTGGCTGAGGGGACTGGGCAGCGCCATTTTGTGGCTATGGGCACCACCATCTTTGAGGGTGCAGCAGTCAATTAGCATATTCCCACCTCATTGGCTGTGAGCGCCGCCATTTTTATGAGGGCTTGATGGTCAATTAGCACATCCCCTCTTTATTAGATAGGATAGTGGTAAGGGAGGTGAAATACTATGTTTTAGACTGTTGTTGCAGGTCATGATGGAATCTTCTAGCAGGCAGGAGTTATAGAAACTCAAGCAGAATGAGAAATACAATTCACCAAGCCTAAAAAGAATTCTGGAACCTTGTTTTTTTCTATCTGGGTTTATGATCCTGTTCAGGAGTCTGGTCTATAGGCATGCTTCCAGGATTTTTCATTCTAAGTAAGGGTTGGTTTGTCTAGGTCAGTGGTAGGCAAATTCATTAGTTAACAGAGCCAAATATCAACAGTACAACCATTGAAATTTCTTTTGAGAGCCAAAAACCAACTTCTGAGCATGGGCCACGAAGTTTCGATTGCATTGTACATGTGTGCCCACATGTGGTATTTTGTGGAAGAGTCATACTCAAGGGGCCAAAGAGCCACATGTGGCTCATGAGCTCAGTTTGCCGACCACTGGTCTAGGAGACTGTGGGTCCTTCTTCCAGTAATGGGATTCAGGGCCACAAAAGGACTTACAAGAGCTAGGTATGGGACTAATCAGGAGATCAGACCTGGGTCATATTCCTAGCATTATACTAGAGAGATAACATGAAGGGTTGAAGCTGGTGAGAACACCTGTCTGCTCTGGGGTGTAATCCAGATGTTTTAGGCTCACATACACGTGGGTGCTCTGGACTATTGCTCAGGAACAGAGGCCCTTACAAGCCACATGAACAAATATTGGAGTGAAATGGGCCTGAATTACAACCCAGCTCTACCTCTTACTACCTCTGAAAGCTTGTTTCTTATTGGTGCTCCTTGACTCCCTGAGACTTGTTCACCTCATTCTTAAAATGAAAGTCATAATACTTATCTCACAATTTATGAGAATTAAAAAATGCCTTGCCAGGCAGAACAGGTGACAGTCAGTGAAGCAGGGCAGGACTTGTGTTGAGGTATCCAGGGTGTATGCTAAGTTCAAAGTTTCCCTGTCACTTGGCAGCTGAGGGTCTGATTACAAGGAAACCAGTAATGACACCAAATTTAAGCACTATCTCATCTGGAAGTGTTGCTATTGGTTCTGCTTTTGTCCTTCTTCCAAAGATCACAGGCATTGGCTTGAGATAGATGTTGGGCCACCTTACCATTAGCTATGGAGACTTGATCAAGTTACAGAAACTCTCTTGACCTTGATTTTCTCATATGTTTGTGAATTATATAAGATTTTTGTATCTATGTTCCAATGGCCTTTGATTACTGTGTATTTGAGCAATTTAGGCATCAATAATAAGTCAGCTTCATAAAGCAAGTTGAGAAATTTCCTTTTTGTCACTTCTCTGCAATGGTTTGCGTGAAATAAATGCTGCTATAATTTGAAAGACTGGCAAAACTTGCTACTAAAGCCATTTTTATTTTCTTAGGAAAGCTATTTGACAACTGAATCAATTATTTAATATAATAATCCTATCCATTTTTTAAAAAAAAAAACATTTCTTCTTGAGTCAATTTTGATACTTTTTCCCAGAAAGTTGTCCTTTCCCCCCCTAAATGTTCTAATTTAATACCACCAAATTATTCAGATAATCATATTATGAGATAGAAATGCTAATGCTGTTTTTATCTTCTCACCTTTATACTTTCTATCTTTTGTAAAATCTGTACTGTAAGAGATGTATCTGGAATTTGTTTTATTGACTCCACAGTGTTTCTTTGTTATCTATTTTGCTTATTTCCGTTCTTGTAATGTTTAGATTCATCCTCTATTCTCTTTGTATTCATTCTGATGCTACTTTTGTAACTTATTAAGTTGGACATGTAGTTTATTAATTTTCTTTGTTATCAACTATTGCATACATACAGAAAATATTCACAAAATAAGTAAAGGAAATAAATAACAATAATACATACACTTAGGCATTCATGGCTCAGTTTTCGAAAGAGAATATTTCTATCCTGTGTATTTCTTCCTCATTTTCTTTCTTATTCCTGTCTTAAATATTTTATGTCTATTTCTTATCACACTTGTCTATTTTAACATAGTTTCCTTTTTTCTTTATTAACATATGCATTTAAAGTTATTCATTTTCTTTTCAGTTCACTTTAGTTGCATCAAACAAGTTATATATTAATATATATAATGCTTTTACTATTGTCATATGATTATTTCATAAATGATCCACTGATTAGTATTTTGGCTTATCAATTGCATAGAAATTTTTTTTATCCTCCAAAGATAAGTCATATGGGTTTAGTTTTCATTACTGGATTGTGTTCAGAGGACATAGACTGTATGCACAGTCTGTAGTATTTAATTGAGAATTGTTTTTTATGGCTTATTACATAATCAATTTTGTAGATATCCCATATGAAGCCTTTCTTGTTGGGTACATTAATTTTGGGAGTTCTATACTACTAATAAACTGTTTCATTCAGTTTTGCTAACAAGCTTATCTTTTAGATGTTTTTCCTTTAAATATATTCTATGTGATATTAATGCAGCTGCACTAGATTGATTAGGTGAATATTTTCTTGATATATTTTCTAGCCCCTTTTTAAATATCTTAATGCTGTATGTGTATCTCATAAATATTCTGCTTAATTTTTTAAATTCAATTTGAGGAGTTATCTTTTTACAGATAAATTCAGTTAGTTTATACTTATATTTGTGCTTTGTGCTATTTCTTTTAAAAATTTTATTGTCTCTTTTTATCTCTTTTCCAATCTTCCTTTGTATAGATTGAGTTTTCTTTATTTTCCCTCTTCTCCATCAAATGGATTATTTATACTATTTCTCTTAATATAGTTAATATATTTCTTAAATGTTTAATAAACATACTTTATTTCTCAAAATTTAAAGTCTAATGAACAAAATAAACTGTTGAACAAAATAGGTCCAGAGGCATAGAAGCATGGAACAGACTGTTGAATCTCAGAGGGTAGGCTGTGGTGGCTGGATGGGTGGGAAGAGATTAACCAAAGAACTTGCATGCATAAGCCATGGACACAGATAATAGGGTGGTGAAGGCCTGGGGCAGGGGCCACTGATGAGCTATAAGGGGGTCAATGGGAGAAAAAAAAAGGGACATATGTAATACTTTCAACAATTTAGATTTAAAAATAAAATAGTTAATAATTCTGTCTGAAAAAAAACATAAATAAAGATCTGAAAATACTTAGGCTCCCATTACTACCCTCTCTGTCCACATTAGAAGGAAGGCAAGTTTAAATATCATTTCTGGAAGTGGTCTGGAAACCTCAAGTTTCCAGCTCATGGGTTTTAACTGAGTTGCAAAATCATCTCTTGGGTTTCCACAGAAACAACTTTTGTAATTCTGACATTGTTTCTTTTCTTTTTTTTTAATTTTTTTAATTGATTTTTTACAGAGAGGAAGAGAGAGGGATAGAGAGTTAGAAACATTGATGAGAGAGACATCTATCAGCTGCCTCTTGCATACCCCCTACTGGGGATGTGCCCTTGACTAGAATCAAACCCAGGACCTCTCAGTCCACAGGCCGACACTCTACCCACTGAGCCAGACCAGTTTCGGCAAATTTCTTTTTTCTTTTTTTCTTTTTTATTTCAGGTATCTGGGGAATCTATTTCTTTTTTACTCTTTTACATATTAAATCTTTTTTCCAATACATCTCAAGTAGGTTTTATTTACTTAGTCTGCCATGTTGTCAGATAAGTTTTCCAATATGTAAAATGAATGTACTTATATTTCTAGAGCCATTATTGGGGGAATAAAATAAGATAACAAATAGAAAGCACTTCAACAATTTTTGATACATAAACATGTAGTAAATGTTAGTTATTGTTAACTGTTTGCATCACACAAATTTCTATGGCTAAATGTCTGGTTTTGCTTGGTCACACAAAAAAAACAGCAGAATGAGGTCTCTCTAAAGTGGATAGTTATCCCCTTCCCTCTCTTCCTTGTACAATATCCTAACCCCTATTCCTGCTCTTCCATGGCCTCTGTCAGAATATTTGTAAGAACTCCCTTACAAATAGAGAAACCATCAACAAATCAACAAGAAAGCCCACTGCATGAGAGAACATGTTTGCCAATGTTATCACCGATAACGGTTTAATCTCCAACATTTCCAGGGAACTTATACAACTTAACAAAAGGAAAATAAACAACCCAATCAAAAAATGGGCAAAGGACCTAAATAGATACTTTTTGAAGAGGACAGAGGAAAGCCAAGAGACATGAAAACATGCTCAAAGTCACTAATTATCCGAGAGATGCATATCAAAATGACAATGAGGTATCATCTCACACCTGTCAAAATGGCTATCATTAACAAATCAACCATCAACAAGTGCTGGAGAGGATTCAGAGAAAAAGAAACCATTGTGCACTGCAGGTAGGAATGCAGACAGGTGCAGCCACTGTGGAGAACAGTATGGAGTTTCCTCAAAAAATTAAAAATGGAACTCCCATTTGACCCAGTGATCCCTCTTCTAGGAATATATCCCAAGAAACTAGAAATATCAATCAGAAAGGTTGTATGCACCCCTATGTTCATAGCAGCACAATTTACAATGGCCAAGATTTGGAAACAGGCTAAGTGCCCATCAGCAGATGAGTGGATTAGAAAACTGTGGTACATTTGCACAATGGAATGCTACACGACAGTAAGAAAGAAGTAATTCTTACCATTTACAACAGCATGGATGGACCTGGAGAGCATTATGCTAAGTGAAATAAGCAAGTCAGAGAAAGATAAATATCACATAATCTTACTCATTTATAGAATATAATGAACAATATAAACAGATTAACAAAAACAGATCCAGAGAAAAAGAAGCATCCATCAGACTTTCAAACCTCAGAGGGAAGGTAGGGGAGGGTGGAGGTAAGGGGGAGAGATCAACCAAAGGACTTGTGTGCATGCAAAGAAGCCTAACCAATGGATACAGACATGTGGGGGGGGGGGGCATGAGTGGTGGGAGTTGGGGGGCAATGGGAGGGGGAGAATAAGGACACATACGTAATACCTTAATCAATAAAGAAAAAAAAAAAAGAAAACCTCCTTAAATCATATGCCCTAAGGCTTAAAAAAAAGAAAAAGAATATTTGTAAGAACACAATCCCTACCCCAAGTAAAATTCCATGTTAAAATTACTAAAGTTGCCCCCAGTGGAGGAATTCACATTATATTTGGCTTTATTTTTAAGAAATTACTCATCATTTGTCACCTCCATTATTTATATATACATTTTAATTTAAAGTTTAAATTGGATAAAAACTGATACTTATAGTACATGACAGATCTACCTTAATTCCTTTTCAGACCATGTTCTGTCATAATATAGGGCACATCCCATCTTCTACTCTCCTTGAATTATTTAATTACCCACTTTGTTATTGTTCTGCCTTTTTCATTTGGACTCATCCTGCAAGTTACTATGTCAGTGATAATTAGTATCTGTTATAAAATAACCTGTGAAGTAAAAACAAATTACTTAGTAGTCTTCCATGGATAACTACATAACTTTTAGTCTCTATTTGTATTTTATCCAACAAAAAGCAATTTACCTGAGTAATTTTAGCTTCTATAATTGTGTGTGATGATTCTGATGAGTAAATCAGCCCTAAATTATGTCTGATTTTACACTCAGGAACTTACAGAGTGGGGCAAAAGTAGGTTTACAGTTGTCCATATGGGAAGTAATACAATAATTAATGAATAATAACACAGAAAGACATTATGTGTTTTGTGTAATTACAACTGTAAGCCTACACTGTATTTTGCCCCACCCTGTATTCTACTATTATTCTGACTTCATGTTTATAACAAATTTTAAAGGGCACGCACCTAATCTTTGCTCTGCAAATGTTTCTGATGACTTTGTCCAGAAATAATAAGATGATACTTGTAGAACAGAAATAATTATTTTTTCTAAAAAGCATGCAGTAAGCACACATCAAATATTTCAAAAGAGTGCAAAAATTTTTGAGGCTAGGAATGTTTTCATAATTCCATGAGGGAAACCCAAGGCTGAAGAGGAAAATAGACCATTACCCAAGTCACTGGTTGCCGTCATAGGGAGGAAAAGAGAAAAGCCACATGGCAGATAGAGGTAGATAAGCCGTGTTCCTGTCCTCAGTACTAACAGTTGGTAGATTGGAATATTGATGGTCTAAAAACACTAGTCACTGCTCTGGGCAGGAGGCCTGATTTCTTTATTTCCTGGACTCATTTTAATTTCCTCATATAGAAAAGGCAATTCATTTCCTTCCAGTGTCCTAATTATTCAAAAAGTGGCATATTGAGGCAACTCGCCTTATATTCCAATTTCCTGGGTCAGAAATCCTTAACAAAATATTTGTCCAAAATGTGAGCACCCTCCACTTTGTAGTCTATGGTTTGTACGTGGCTACAGTGGTTTACCAGAATCAAAGCATTTCTCCTACTGTCATTTCCACAGATTAAAACAGTTTCTGTGCACAGTAAAAACAGCATCCTTTTCTTGAATCACTTTATTAATATAAAAATGTTCTTTTTCCCTAATTGCAAGTATCTCGTCCTAACTATAAATAAGGGGAAAAAGAGATACAAACCATTCCTAACTTTGAAAAATTAAAAACTTTATTTTTTTTTTAAAAATTTGTGCTTTATAAACGTTTACAATGAGCATATGTTTTATTATAATAGGAAAATGCATACATATGCTTGCTGCAGAAGATTTGAAAACTTCAGCAACCTTTAAAATAGATTAGAACCAAGTCTCCATAATTTCTGAATTCACTTTGTCCTTGGGACCTAGTCCCAGTCATTAGAGCTCTTCTTGTTCTTAGGACCACTCTCTCCATGTGTTTGCTTCCTGATTTACCAGGGCCAGGGTCCCTCTCATGATAACATAGCAGTCCTATCCTTCACTTCAGCTAGGACCCTATTAGCTGTACCTACTTATTTTTTATTTATTAATTTATTTATTTTTTTTGCCGCTCAAACTACTACATTAAAAATAATATTATCTTCCCTTTAATCAAGCTCCTATAATGAGTTACAGGCTTCCATTTCCAAGGGCTAGTTTTATGTGTCCCCTTGTTTTCTTCTGAATTGCTTTTTATCCACTGCCCCTTAGCCTATCCATTTGCCTTATTCCACAAAATCCCACACTCTCCGTTCTTATCATCTTGCTTGATCTGATCTTATTTTGCTGCTAAGAAAGCACCTTCTTTTCCCAAAGATGCTGTATGCCTCTGAGATATAAGAATCCTCTCCTATGAGATGTATTTTTTACATGTTGTCCTTGACTATTTACTGAACGAGTTTCTAAACTAACCATAATTACATCTCATGCTTTGTTTGAGTAAGAAATGTTTTATGTGTTATTTATTTTAGAGTAATTTTCAATATGTCAATATCCCAAAAATCAAGAATGAAAAAGATTCGTGTTATCATTTTTCTGTGACTATGAAGATATACCCTCTAGTACTATATTTGGCAAACTGCAACTCGTGAGCCACATGCGGCTCTTTGGGCCCTTGAGTGTGGCTCTTCCACAAAATATAATGGCTTAGGCAAGTCTATTTTGAAGAAGTGGCATTAGGAGAAATTTAAGTTTAAAAAATTTGGCTCTCAAAAGAAATTTCAATCTTTGTACTATTGATATTTGGCTCTGTTGACTAATGAGTTTGCCAACCACTGCTCTAGTAAATTATTGAATGTTTTCCTTCAACATCTACAGCTTTAAAATATTGGCATTTGCTCTCTCCCTTCCTCTCTGTAAAAAATCAATGAATTATATATATATATATATATATATATATATATATATATATATATATATATATTTAAAATTAAATGAAACCGGTTTGGCTCAGTGGTAGAGCATCAGTCTGCGGACTGAAAGGTCCCAGGTTCAATTCTGGTCAAGGGCATGTACCTGGGTTGTGGGCACAACTGGGGGTGTGCAAGAGGCAGCTGGTCGATGTTTCTCTCTCATCGACGTTTCTAGCTCTCTCCCTTCCTCTCTGTAAAAAATCAACAAAATATATATTTTTTAAAAAAATAAAATATTGGCATTTGTTTTAATACTCCATTCAATTGATTTTCAATGTGCTATCTAATAAACGTTTCATGTTTTCATTTTTTGAAAGTAGCTTCACTCTCTTTTCATAAAATGGATCCTGGCTCTTTAACAAAACCTAACCAAAGTATTTCAATGGAATTATCTCAGTTGTCTTTCCAAAACTCTGTTTTCTGTCAGCCTATTTAATTTTTTAGCAAGTGTTTCTTATATTTATTACTTTCATGATAGCCTGTGGATTTAGAGCACTGACTATATATCACTTGAATTCAATAAAAAGAAAATGGACATGGGTATTAGATGAAATATATTAATCATTTCTTAATCTTAAAATATAAATTCTTCCTTAAAAATAACTTATTGCTTAACTCTGCTTTCTAAGTTCATATGTATTTCTTACTTTTCTATGTTCAGTAACACTCTCTTGTATTTCCACCCAGTGTTCTTTGAATTAGAATTAGAATTATTTTTCCTATACTAAGAGAAACAACAAATTATCCCATATGGTTGCAAATATAACTAAATTCCTTCCTTCTTTTATTAACTAAACAAAAAAATGCTACATCATACACAAACACACACACACACACACATGCACACGCACATGTAAACACACACACACACACACACACACACACACACACACCCCTACCTCTTCAGTCCCTCAACTCAGCTAGAACGGGAAACTATAACTGTATGGATAGCTCATGGAGCATCTGTAATGACAAGAATCATTCAATGGAGCATCTGTAATGACAAGAATCATCCAATCCACTTTAATAATATTAAAGATACCCAGCTAGGTAGTAAAGGGGGAGCAAAGCTAAATAATGCATGCTCCTAATTCTGAAAAAAACTCTTTTTTTATTGTCTAAAGTTTTACATATGACTCCTTATTCCCTGCTTGACCCCAACACTGGGCAAGCCCCCACCACCCCAGTGTCTGTGTCCATTAGTTATGCTAATATGCATGCATACAAGTCCTTTGGTTGGTCTATAACCCCTCCTCCCATGCCATTTGTCTCTAGATCTATTCTTGTTCATCAAATTATGTTGAGCATTTATATCCCACATATGAGTGAGATCATGTGATATTTATTGATATTTTTCTCTAACTGGCTTATTTCACTAAGCATAATGCTCTCCAGTTCCCTCCATGCTGTTGCAAATGATAAAAGTCCCTTCTTTTTTATAGCAGCATAATATTACATTGTGTAGATGTACCACATCTTTTTAACCCACTCATCTGCTGATGGGCACTTAGGTTGTTTCCAAATCTTAGCTATTGTAAATTGTGCTGCTATGAACTTTGGGGTGCATATATTCTTTCTGATTGGCGTTTCTATTTTCTTGGGATATATTCCTAGGAGTGGGATCACTGGGTCAAATGGGAGTTCCATTTTTAACTTTTTGAGGAAACTCCATACTGTTCATTACAGTGGCTGCACAAATCTGCATTGCCACCAGCAGTGCACAGGGGTTCCTTTTTTCTCCACATCCTCACTTGTCCTTTGTTAATTTGTTGATGATAACCGTACTGACAGGTGTGATGGTACTGCGTTGTCATTTTTATTTGCATCTCTTGAATAATCATGCCATTATTTTTATTGTAGTTGATTTCTAATATTTTTCTGCTCACTTTGTTTCTTTGCCAGCCTTCAGTTGTATTTACACAAGAGTCAATTTCTGATGTAACCTTTGGGTAGCAGTGTTTCTGTATTAATTTATGGGACTAAATGGCCCTTCTACCCAGTGTTTGGATTCTTCTTTCCCTGCTGCACTTAATACTGGGTTGGTGGGACGGTCTTACCCAGAGCTGGTTTCCCGCTCATCTCTTCTTATTCTGATCCCCAGTTTCTGCAAAAACAACTTTCCCCTGCAGTTTTTATTTGGAAGGTCCTATGTACTGACTGGGCTAGTAAGCAAAAGCAAGGAGGGGAAAAAAAGACAAAGAATCTAAGGTCACCCTGGTTGAAAGTAAGACTGGGCTTCCAATCATAGCCACTCTCCCCTTCAAGATGCAGTCTCTGCAGCTGCTCTAGGAGAGATTTCAGCAGCAGTAGAAGCTGACCAGCTAGAGGAGCCTTGTCTGCTAGTCCCAACAGTCCTATGGAATATAGATGTCTCTCACTCATACATACACACACTCCCCGCACATACATGCACTCTCCTTGCACTCTCTCATTCATACACTATCTTGCAGCCTGCCGTCCCATCAGTCGCCATCTTCACGAACCTGAAAGAACTCTTAACAGTTTTTTGCAACACATCTTCATTATGAAATGAACTTGAGAGATTTACTTGGCACAGCTACCTTGAAAAGTGATAGCTTTAGTTGTTCTGCCTATATAAACCCTAATACAGAGTCTCCCCATTTAGGTATTCCTTTGTTCAACCATCCTGCTGCTCCGTAGACAAGAAGCATTAAAAGCTCTGACTAGATCCTCATGGGTAGCAAGCCTGGATTGTGCTGTTCAAAGTTAGAAAATTTGTTAGTAAAGCTTAAATCCATAGTAGAGAATCTCCCAGGGCCAGTACCAAACATATTATTGGAAAACACATAATGAGGAAAATCTATAATAATAAAGGTGTATTATACTAATTAGGCCAGATGTCCTTCCAGACATCCTTCTGGATGACCTTCTGGACAAAGCCAGGTCCTGGGTGCCTGCCAGCGGCCAGAGGGAAGCCCAGGTCCCAGGCACCAGAGGGAAGGCAGGACCTACTCTTGCACAAATTTTGTGCATCAGCTTCGAGTGTAATAATAAAGGGGGAAATGCTGTTACCATACTGTGGAATTGGAAAATCATGGGGAGATGGTCATTTCCATGCTGTGAGAAGATATTCCCAAATGAGTTTTAAGGATGATAAATGCAAAATATAAATGCCTCTTTTCTGGTAATACTTATCAGCTAGGCTCTTACAGGATTTAGGTAAATATCCATTTCTTATGCATCAGGCAGTTGTGTGAAATTACCTGTAAATGTAACTTCAGGGAGTGCTAGTCTTTCTCTCAGGAAGTCATCTGCATAGTGGGATATGAGAAGTCTAGAGAAAGACTCATCCAAACAAGCTCTTTTTTATTGATTGACATTTGTTGTTGGGAAATCTATCACCAATACTACTACTTAGTATTTACTGTTTTTGAAGTCTGTGGATGTTACCATCATATAATTAGATCTTTAAATAATACATTAGACAGGGCAGAGAGGACAGTGAAGCTTAGAGACCTTAAATCGTTCTATATATTATAAGACTTTTGGCAGAACATTCATTCATTCCACACACAAAAATATGTTATGTCCCTATTATGTGCCAGGGGCAATGACAGGCACTATTTAGGCACTAAGGAGAGAAATATGAAAGATGCCCATTTTAAATATCATGTAATGTGGCCTATGCTTAGGATCTCAGACTTCCTAGCTACCCATTCCGTATATTTTTTTCAACCCACCAAAGGTTTGTTATTAGAAAGTATTTCATGTGTTATTAAAAACTATATACTTTTAAAATACAAAATACCATGGGAGGGTGCCACATTTAACCTTTATCTGCTGCAATTCCTTTCTGGTGAATTAGTTGTTCTGCTCTTTCCTACAGGATAGATAATGAAAGCAGTTCTTTGCAGAAAGAACTACAGAAGCATTAGAGGCCTGGTGCAAGACATTTGGGGGTGTCTATCAGCCAGGCCAGCGCCCTCTAGCAGTCTGGGATCCCTCGCTTCTTACCACTGGGCTCCCTGCTCCTTAGCACAGCTGCTGAGGCAGGAGAGGCTCTCTCCACTGCTGCTGTGCTTGCCAGCTGTGAGCCCAGCTTCTGGCTGAGCAGCGTTCCCCTTGAGGGAGCACACTGACCACCAGGGGTAAGCTCCTGCATTGAGCATTTGCCCCCTGATGGTCAATGTGCATCACAGTGACAGGTTGTTCTGCTGTAACAATCACTTAGGCTTTATTATAGAAGCATAGTTTAGGGATGGGGAGGTGTGAAGTGTCAGGGAGGGTACAAAGTCATTTTAGAGAAGCTTGGGTAGGATCCAAAAGAGTGCTGAGGATGATTCTAAAAGGTTAGAGTCAGCATTGAGAATACATTTTATCCACTTTATAGATTACCATGAATGAACCTAGACTAAGGATAGTAATAGAAATTCTTTTTTTTTTTAATTAATATTTCCTGGGCACCTATTTAAGCCTGAGATTAGGTTACGCTCTGAGGATCAATGTAGCTTTGAACCAGATTGGTTTCATCCTTGTCCTCACTGAGATTAGAGTATAGCAGGGTTAGAGACATTGCCAAGTAATTTGAGCTCTTTAGTGCTATGCAAGAAGCGCATACAATAGTAGAGCCCATCCAATCCCATAGATAAGGGAGTTCTTTGAGTTTATAAAATTGAAGAGGGCCCTAGAACACTGAGAGAAGAGTGAGTGAGTAGAATTACTGTGCTTACTGTCTTCATTTAAATGAGTAATCAGGGGACTCTCTCAAAAATAGCATTTTCAGGGAAAAGTGATACGAATTGTTTTATGTTGAAATTCTCTAAATCCACTGACTTGGCTTGCCTGAGGAACTTCTCTCTTCTTGACAGAAAATGCATGTCTTCAAGAAGACCTTGCAGGCGTTGATCTACCCCATGTCTTCCACCACCCCCCACAATTTTGAGGTCTGGACAGCTACGACACCAACCTACTGTTACGAGTGCGAAGGGCTCCTGTGGGGCATTGCCCGGCAAGGCATGAAGTGCTTGGAGTGCGGAGTGAAGTGCCATGAGAAGTGCCAGGACCTCCTGAACGCCGACTGTTTGCAGAGTGAGTACTAGGCCAGGCTGAAGAGGTGGTTTTGCAGAGCCCTCCTTATCCTATATGTTCTCAGGTTAGTCCTCTCAACTCTTGCTAGTTTTCCTACCATGTATCCAAAGAAACACATACTGCCCATTCAGTCATGTAGTTAAACTTGGTGCAATTCCTATAGAGTTGAACTCACTTGGTGCAATTAGATTTCTCAGAGTGAGAACCTAGAGTCGAATTGCACTGACACCCAATAAGAAAACTTTACAGGATGCTTAGTTGATTTTATCATTTTACCTCATCACAGCCCCATGGGGGGTAAAAGGGAATATGTAGAGTCATGTTCCTCAAACGGGAGCTAATACACATCCCCGTGATTTCACCGTGATTCCAGCAACTGGAATTTTTCCAAGCCTATTTGGTGTCTGATTGAAGGAGCCATCTTCTTCTATGTCCCATGCACAGGCCTTAAATTGGAAGGTCTTGTGTTTGAATGTCAGAGACAAACCTACATTACCAGATCCGTGACCTTAATCAAGAATTTAAAATTTGGGGCTTTATTTTCCTCCACCAAATGAACAGGAATCACAAATTTACCTCAGAGAGTTATTAGAAATAGCCTCTTCTAATTGTCTGGCACACAGTAGATACTCGATGAATCTTAGTGGCCCTTCCGCACTTTCACACTTTCAGATAGGTACCTGTGTCAACCTTCATAACATGTGTTACCTTAAATTTTCCATTTTCAAAAAAAATTATTATTTTTTCTGATACTTTAGATTCAATCGAGAAATGTCAAAATATCACACTCTAAAGTACCTATTATGGCCTTTCGCTGCCTTATTTATTTGGTCATGTGTGCTGACTTAAATAAGTTAAAAAAGCATTGCCCAAGAAATATATTTGAACACAGATTTTTATTTACAAATAATGTGTGTGTTTTTTCCACATTTAAACATTATCCCCTCTGTTCATTGTTTATATAAATGTGGTCAATGCTAGGTTCATGGGTTGCTGAAATTGAGAAAAGACAGAGGGAAATGTCAAAGTTAAGATTAAATAAGAAATGCTTTCACGGCTGGCATTTATAATAACAGGAACATACATTCTAGAGTTTTCTCTACCTGATTAGTATGCTTCCCACACAGTCAGATCAGATTGAGTATATTTATGGTAAAACATGTATTTTTTATTAAAAAAATTGTAACATATATGGCTGCTAAGAGGAAGGGAGATTAACTAAATATTGCTCAGCTAATTAAAATCTCATAATTCACTTAAAATCCAGCCCATTTGTTTAGAAAATGAAGTGTAAAATAAGCATCTAAAAATAAGGTAAAGGACATTTGAAAAACAGATAGCAAAAGTATTGCCATCTTGAAACAAATGGCCTGAATCCCTTTAAACAAGATACAGATCATAGCTGAGAAATGAGCTTAACCTTCTTTCAATCTTTTAAAGAACAGAAATGTCACCCATTTATTAAGCTTTAGAAACATTTTCATAATTAATTTCCTTTTCTTAAGACAACATATATTATTGGATTTTGGCCAATAAATTAGGCAAATTTTTCATTGAGATTATTCATAAAAATGTACCTATAAATGGGAAAAATCAACAATAGTTCAGAAAGTAGAAATGTATGTTCCAGGAAAAGGGTATATTTTTTAAGTAACACCTCCTTTTTTTGCACAAAAAAACACCAAAAAAAACCTTCCACATTAAACACAAATGGGTTTTCAAGTATATGAATCCAGTTTTATCACTTTCCACAATAGGTAGCAAATTAAAAATTCTTCCTATGGAATCAGTGACATTTCTTTAAGAAATTTCTCTTGATCATTGCTTTAAGCCAGATATTTACAGGGGGGACCCCTTGCGTGAGATATTTCCATGTATGCCATCATTGAAAAGGAAAGAATAAAAAATTAAGAAGTTAAGAGAAATCAGAATTGGAAGGTGTAACTAATGCAACCTCCTCAAAATGGTCATTCAGTCTCTGAACACCTCCGGCGGGACTTTATTATCTTGATAGACAGCTAAATTCATCATTGGAAAGTTCTAGCTTATTAATTAAAATTTGAACTAAGTCCATCCTGCCTCCTCTAACTTCTATTATTTAAGCCAAATCTTACCTCTAGAGAAAACATTTAACACATTGATTTCCATAGCATATAACAGTTTTCATATACTTGAAAGTAAGTTTTCTTCAGGTTTCTAGATCTCATTATTTTGCTAATCTTTTTCTGCAGTCTGTCAATTTACACACATATTCTCTCTCATACATACACAAAAGAAAATAAAAATACTTTGCACATGGCCTGACCAATGACCCATGCAAAAGAGAGAGTATTTAAATTTACTTCAAATTGAGTTGAGTTTGTTATTTCATTTCCATCAAGTGTTAGGTCTGTGACTTATACATTTGCAGTCAAGTGGGATTAAACAGTATTATAAAATCCCATTCACTGCTTCAGTACTTCTTTGTAGGTTCAGAGATAATAGGAAAACATCAAATAAGTTCCCTGAATAGTCTCATCTTAGCTCCTCTTTGACTAAGTTTACTTGGAGGTGCTTCTTATACTTGTCTGTCTTCCTGGCCCAAGGCTCTTAGCTATATAGTGAGAGCTGGGAACAGAGGAGACGAATGAGAAACAGAAAGATCAGTCCCTGAGAAAGAGAACTGGCTTTTCTTTCTGTCTCAGTTCCAGGACAGTGGCAGTAGCCAGGATCTGACTGCCCCCCTCCCCTTTTTGTAAATTAACTCATTTGGGTCTTGCTGTCTAAAAATATATTTTTATTTATAATTTTCATAAAAGCTTAGGTGGTTGAAGAATTGTTAGTGACCTGAATGATGTTAATATAACCCATAAGGAACTTGCTATTACAGTCATGAAAGCAACTTTAATCTATTATAGAAAAAAATGCAAAAAAAAAAAAAGTATATGTTGTCTGGGATGAGGATGTGTCAGTATGAAGCATAGGTAGAGGAGAGATTGTATATATACTATTTTCTTTATCTTTTCAAATTGGAAAGAAGACTTCAATATTGGAAAAATAATGCAAATATCATGGTACCTTAACCCAAGGGGCCCTTACTTCCTTTCACATTTCCAGGGAAAGAATCCAGAGTCCCACTGAATAAACATTCTGCCTAATTAGGTTGGAAACTATTTCTCCAAAAGTTAAAGAAAGCAGCATCTCCTGGCATTTGTTTGTTTGTTTTTGTTGTTCTCTGTGTTCCCCAAGGACATTGTATAAAGCTCATGTGTCCTAATTATTGCCCATTGCCAATTCATAACATTAGGATGTCTGGCTAGTGCACTCCTTGTCTGCAAACTAGATACTGATTCTCTTTCTTTGTATTTGTGTTGCCACATTTTGCAGTAGTGATGTCTTAAGATGGTTACCTGTATGGAGCAGCTTCTTGGGTGGGAGCCCTATTCTGGGCTTTCAGAGCTCAAAAAGGAGTAATTGATGTTGTCCCTCCACGCAAACCTATTTTCTATAACTTAATTCAGATGATTAGATGTGAACACATATCTTGGAAATTTTTGACATCTACTCTTCCAACAGCAATTATACAAAATATGCTTATGTAATGAATACTCAGGAGGCTTAGAACTAGGATTCTGTGTATTCACTGCTATACAGGGAGACCATAGCCTTCATCTCCCCTGAACTGGTAGCTGCTTAATAATATCGATTTATTAATGAGGAACGAAGAACTATAGTTAGAAATGTCATGTAATGGTTTAAATATCATTCTTTCATAGAACCATAGACTTTTAGAGGAGCCTTTAAGATCAGTGGATTGAGATCACACAATTTAGTATCTTGTCAAAAAAAGAATCAAGTGGATATCATAGTTAGAGTTAGAGCTCAGGTCTTGCACTCCAAGCCCAGTGTTCTCTCCTAATTTGTAAAGAAATATACAAACTGGGCTCTATATACAAAGGAGAGAAAAATGAAAGTTGTTGACTTTTATTTGTAGTGCTTTTCCAGTCTCGCATAGCGTTTCCCTGCCTGTACGACATCCTGTGCTGCCCAGATAGATCTTGGCTTCACAGAACTTCCCATCATGATGAGGCCTCAAGGCCTGTCCATGGACAACCCGCCAAGCTTGGTGCATACCCCTCTCACAGCATGCTATTGCATTGACTCTTCAACCACACTAAAGAGGAAATAATCTGACATGTTAATTTGGGTAAAAGTGGAATCAGTAGTTAAGTTATTTTAATACAATGACCAATTCCTTAACCCAAAAGAATAAACTAATAATGGAGTACTTTCAATTGCTGGGGCTTCTGTAGGGTGATGAAAGGGTAACTCTGCCTTATGTTATGTCATACAGGTATCAACATAAACATAAGAAAGATCTGGTTTCTCATTCTGCTACTACTGGAATTTTTCTTAAAACTTTTTTGAGCATCATGTTCCACATGTGTGGAAAGAGATGGAAATACCCATAAATGCCCTCCAGCTAAAGACTGCCAGGAACACACTTTAAAAGTTTAGTTTATTACACAGTGCTGAAGGGAGCATGCAGAGCAGGGTGCACTGTACCGTGTCCCAGTAAGAGGGTTTTAGATAGCAGAGGTTCACCTGGATTTTGTCTGGAAGTGAGAACAGCTCTATGAGTCTGCAGGTTCACAAACCTTACCAATAGGGAGGGGGCACTTGAGTGAAGCTAACAGCTCTACTTAGTAAAGAAACAGTGGCTGCTTAGTTAGAACAGGGATGTTTGGTATTTGGAATTTTGTGACCTTGTATTCTTTTTGTGTTTATGTTACTGGTAGAAGTGGAGGTCTGGGGTGCTACAAGGAAATGAATTTCCTGAGGCCCCACCCCGGAAGGATGGGGTTTTTGGGGAAAGCTTTATTGATGATATAACATTAAGGAGGTTCTCCTTCAAGGTCCCACCTTTGTCCATCTCCTCACCATGGAAGAAGTCTCATCTCAACTTCAGAAGGGCCAGAGTTAAGGCCACTGCCCAGAATCTCTGTTTCATATTATAGTCTAGTCCAGTCCAGTATCTGGTTAACTTGGCTTGTGTTCCCAGCTCCAGTCCAGCATCCCTAGTGTGAAGTCTATGTTGTCATAAGCTGTGTGGCTGCTTAAGGCCACATGACATGGGTGACGGCAGGTCACAGAGCAAGTAAGCAAGTGCGAGAGGGAACAAAAAGCAAGAGAAAGAGGGGGAGAGAGACGTTTTAACTTTGCATTTCTTGTAGTGTTTACCCCCTGACCAAGCCATTGTCGCCCAGGCTAGACTGACAGGCAAGCATCTTCCCCGCATCACTCCAACTTCACTGTGTATGCACTCATCCCTTCTGCTCCATCCCTCCCCACTCCAAACCCCGGCAGCCTGGGGATTTGTCGGACTGGTGGTATTCTGGGGAGTGTGATGCTGCAGGTTCCTGGTGAAGCTGCCCAGATGACCACCCTCCCCATTGCTCGCTTCCTATTATTAACCCTTTGCACTCCAAACCATTCTGGACATTGGCTACCAGCTACTCGACGCTACTTTGCCGCGGAAACGTGCGTTGAATTAACTCAATTCCCCGTAATCACTAATAAACTGCAATGACCCCCCTGAGAGGGGACATCCGAGTGATATGCTAGAATTCCGATGTCTCCTGAGAGGTGACAGCAGAGTGCAAAGGGTTAATATTAATAATCAGTTACGATGATAACACTTAGAAAAATATAAAGTGCCCTCATTTGTGTCATTTCGCAGTGTCATGGAATGACTGTGTGTGAGGTGGCTGTCCTGTGAGCTTGCTCATGTCCAGCAGGAGAACAGCATGGCCTCCCGCAGTGCCAGGCCAGCTTCCAATGACACTGAACTTGTGTCAGTCAAGTTCCTGGCTGTCAGAGTCTATGTAAAAAAAAAGATAGGGGGGAGGAAAGGAGGGAGAGAAATCGAATGCTTAAATTTCTCATTGTTTTATCATATTTTGCTTGTTTTTTGCAAAGAATATGAAGAAATTTAAGTAACTAAAAATAGCAAGATAAAAAAGGTCTTTTCTCCTTCCATTACACCTTGCTTTCTTCTTTTTCCCCCCATACAGAGTAAAAAATAATTTGGAAATTGTTCATTTTTAAACAATCCATTCCCCTAATTCAGATAGATAGTTTTTGACTCTAAAATTTTTAAAAAGAAAGTATGTAGATAATGCTTATGAGATGTAGTAGCTTTGACATACAATTCTGTGAGTGGATTCCTGATTTTGTCTTCTTTTAATATGCAAATGTTTCCAAACTTGTTCTGAATGTTTGTATTTACAATTAGTGGGACAATTGAATAAGGTGGAGGGGGAGGGGGAAAACCTGTTGCTTTTTGTTCTTTTTTTTGGACCCAAGTTCACTGACAGGGAAGTCCCTTCACAGAAGGTGGTGGTGAGGGGACCACTCTTGGGAGTGGGGGATGATGTCATGCCAGATCCGTGTTCCCCCAATTGCTTTTCTGCGAATTATCAGTCCTTCGTCGGTTTGCCAGAAATCCTGGGGAGTGTGTGGTTCGATTATATAAGAGAAAGGAGGTGGCTGACTTGAAGACTGGGGGAGTTGCAGGTTTGTCCTCGAAAAGAATAAAGACATGCTCAAAGAGGAGGGTTAAAGATTATCTTGGGTGCAAAGCAACTGAAGAGAAAGGGTAGGCAATACTAAGTACATGTCCACCTACATGATTTCATGGGAAATAAAACCAGAGAGGCACCGGGCGCAAGCCCACCTACGAGATTTTACTGGCAAGGAAATGGAAAACAACCAAGTTTTCATATAAAGGGTCCTAGAACCCTTTGGGTTCACCAGCCCCGCATGCAGGTAAGGACTTATGAATGTAAAATAATAATCGTTATATTTATTATTGCTATTATATGTATTATTATATGTATACGTAAATACCATGTATAATATAAATAACACTTAATATTATAATAAATATTTGTTATTATTATATGTTCTAGTTTCTTAAATTCTATTTTCTTTTATCCTCAAGCACTTCATTGGCTCCCAATGAGCAGAGTAACAGAGCATTTAGCATATGGTAGACATTGCATGAGGCCCTTGGGAGAGTTTTCAAGGAGCTGCTTCATGGGTCAAGTAAAGAACCATAAATTTTTTCCTGTGAAATTCCTTTATAAGTGCTTGTATCTTCACCCCTTTTGACATTCTGAAATCCCTATAGGTGTCTAATTATTAGTATTGAAACTATAGTCATTTTCTCATTTAATCCTTACAAAGACTCTGTTAAGGAGGATATTATTTTTTTCTCTCTCTTGTTTTTCAGATGAAGAGATGAAGTTTTACAAAGATAAAGTAACTAGCCCAATTTCAAATGGTTATTAAATGACAAACCAGGATTCACACCCAAGCCTGTTTCCTCTATACAAAAGCATCATGAGCCACTATGCTTTTTTTGTTTTACCTTATTCAAAATTGATTTTCTTAATAAATTTCTTCCATTCATATTTGGATTTATGCCTTTGTTTTACACTGATGAGTAAGTGCATGAGATAGATAGGCCAACCAAATTCTGCTTTCTAATGATGGGCATGGCACAAACAGCTTTTGTTTTCAGAAAATTCCAAATACAAAGCTAGGGGAGAGGCATAGTTTATATCTACATAAGGTGCTCCCACAGCACATTTATCATTTTACACTAGATTTATTCTTGTTATTGCAGGATTATGGGTTAGCACATTAAAGGAGATTTAGAGCTAAATGAGTTAGATATGGTAATCATTTTATTTTAGACCCCCCTAAGAAATATTTTGTCTTTGTATATTGAGTGTATCCTATTTTCCAAGCATTGTGCTAGAGACTTGGAAAGCACATTTTAGTTAATTGAGGTTGGTCTTTCAGGCTAGCATATAGGATATATTTATAATTCAGGTAGCTGTGACAGTGGTGATGGATAAATATTCAATAATTTCGTGAGGCAGTTGCTTGAAATCCACCATGTTGAGCATAGTTACACCATAAAAATCTGCTATTGCTACAAATCAAGTTTGTTGTTTCATTGTTGTTGTTTGTGTTTTCTGTATGTGTGTGTGTGGGGGGGGAGGAGTGGATGTGACCACTGAGTTTAGAAAACCTCTTCATCTGTTAAGGAAGATATAAGATCATTTGCTGAATTGGAGGGTAATGGGGTGAGATAGGTGAAGAGAGTTGAAGTGTTTGGATCAACTGTTGAGAAAAATAGTCAAGAGGAGACTGAGACCAAGGAGAATATTGCAGTTGGTAGGTATAGATAGATAATTATTTGGAAGATGCACTAAAATTGTAAATTGCCATATAAAGGTGGTGAAATGGTGAGTTTCACATGAGATTTGTATTTTGGGTAATAAATAAAAATTGGCTGTCTCATTAAATTATGTAGAAGAGAACCCTGTGGGATAAGTTTGCCTTTGTTTAAGGTTGAATGCTTTTGCAGTTTTACTCTGCATAATTGTATTGACTGATCTGTCAACTAATTGTTTTTAAAAATACCAATGATGCATTTCATTTTTATAATGTATTATACTTTACAAAGTGCTTTTATTATACATTGTATCTTTTTATTTGATTTCTTTTTATCTCTGGTTGACATATCACTATATTTCAACTAGGTTCTAGACACTTTGAAGGGAGACTCATACAAATGCAAAGTTTATCTTTGATAATTTTGAGGTAAACAGAATATTCAGGACAATTTTTACCTATTTAAGAAATGGTGTGTGTGTGTGTGTGTGTGTGTGTGTGTGTGTGTTAAGACAATATATCTGGGTTTACACAACAGGGCAATAAAAAGTACTTATAGATTAGTGACACAAATTAATTATGAATTGTCTTTGTATCTCTGAACTAAACAAATCACAGTTGAATTACTTTTTTCAGATCAAAAATATAAAAGTAGATCTTTTAAAAATTTATAAATATTGAGTCTCCCCCCAAATTGTATACATACATTTTGAGTAATTATAAAGGGAGTTTTTATTAAAATACATTTTATTTTCAAAATGGAGCTATCAGCTGTTAAAGTGTGTATACATATTTTGCGGGGACAACTTGTATGTTTCCTAGAAATAACAGATAAAAGGCTTAAACATAGGTCTCTGCTAACTTATTCTCTTAGCCTGACAACTTCACAAGTCGTGGGTCTGTTGTCTGTACAAGCTAGAGATTTTCTGCTCTAACATCAAGAGTATTTGTGAATGTGATGCATTCCGAATTGATTCTTTAAAAGAATTCAGGGAGTAATCATTAAGTACAGAGATTTGATTTCTTTAAATCAAACATCTCTTGACATTCCAGTCTTGAATGTAATAGTTTTTACTTGAATGAGCATTTATTATGTGGTGGTAGTCAGCTGGCTCTTCCTAAATTTAGAAAAAAAATCATCCAAAATATATTTAACTGCTGGGGACTTTCATACTCTTTCCTGGAGCCTTTTGGGAACTCATTATCATGAAGATAATAGTTGTTTGGAGTATTGGAGGGAGCCAGCATTTTTATGATACTTCTAGCTCTGAACATTTTTAGAATGGCCTTTGCAAACCAAACATGTGGGACACTTTTAATCTTGTAGGTAACTTTTCAAGCCATCACTGTTCTTTCTATTTAATAATGATTCCAGTACTTGTAAAACCTGCTCATTGAATAATTCTGTTATTGGTGGGGTGCTCTCTCTGTCCTCACCTGCCACTGGTGAAAGTAGAGCTCTTGGGATGGCACGGGGAAAATAATTTCCTGATCCTCCCTCCCCCCCCCACCCCCCCCCCCCAAGCGGAGGATGAAGTATACTGGAAAGCTTTATTGGTGTAAAATTAAAAGGGTTCCTCTCCAAGGTCCCATCCCCTATGTCTCACCGTGGAAAACAGTCAGTGACATCTTCAGCTCGGCAAGGATTAAAGCCACTGCCCAGAGCTTCTGCTCCATGTTCAAGCACAGTCCCGCCAGCATCTGGCTGGCTTCGCTCCTGTTCCCAGCTGCAGTCCATTGCATGTGGGATCCACGTGGCTGGGGAGTGCATGGGCAAGTGCGGGTTACGGAGCAAGTGAGAAGCAGAAGAGCAAGAGCAAACAAACAAGAGGAACACAATTCTCTGTCTGGGATCAAAGCTGGGAGCCTAACCAAAAACCCTTCAGGATTTTGTGTGCTTGTAGTGGCTCCACTCCCCTAGTCCGTTGTCCTTCTCCCAGGTTTCACTGACTGACACATACCTGTTATATGTCATCTTGGCTTCCCTACACATGTGCCCATCTTCCCCTTTGTTGGACCTTTAGCCGAGTGGTTTACAGGGAATAGATCTGTGGTTCCGTGGGGTGTGTAAAACTACAGCTTCCTGGTGAAGCTGCCCAGAGGACTATGTTTACAATGTCTGCCCTCTCCTTTGCTCTCTTCCTGTTATTAATATGAACTAGCTAGTTACAGTGGTAACAATTGCATCCAGTGGTTAGTCTGGCCTTAGTTAATTTTGCTGTGTAAGAATTATATACTGTGAAGTTATGCCAACGTAAGCAACATCCAAACATGTAAGAAATTTTATGAGTTTATTTGAGGCAAACTCATGACAACTGCCAGGAAGCAAAGCCTCCAGGGACTAAGAAAATGCTCCAGAAAATGATGCTTTTGCATCTTATTTTATGCATTAAAATCAAAAGAGGAGGAAAAAGTGGATGACATGAAATCTATTGGTGATAGATTAGGGAGGCAGGAGAAAGTAAAGTGAGGGTGCTGCAGCTGGTTTGGCTCAGTGGTAGAGCGTCGGTCGGTGGACTGAAAGATCCCAGGTTCGATTCTAGTCAAGGGCATGTAAATTGGTTGCGGGCACATCCCCGGTAGGGTGTGTGAAGGAGGCAGCTGGTCGATGTTTCTCTCTCATCGACGTTTCTAGCTCTTTATTTCTCTCCCTTCTTCTCTGTAAAAAATTAATAAAATATATTTTTTTAAAAAGAAAGAAAGAAAGTAAAGTGAGGGACAGGAGGAAACCTCTGGGATTGGATAAAAAGTAAAATGACAGACATATTTATTTTACTCAGGGGAGTACAGGACAGTTAGCAGTTAATAATTAACACAATAACAATGAGAATGAGGGGATTTGTGTTCTTTGCTCAGGTGCAGTGATTGTGCTTGGAGGGGAAATTATTTTGTTGGTACAAAGGCATGTTTATCAAAAACATGTTAACAAAAACAAAACATTTGTTTTCAGCAGTGGCAGTTCCTATAAATGGGCTTTTGCTCTCTCACTTTAAACTCACTGAAAAACTATGAGAGTTGAAATCATGGTTCACTAGTTACTTGTTCTGTAATACTGAGCAACCCAGAGCTAGACAAAGCACAGAGAATATCTGGCTGGTAATTGGAAAAGGTGAGGGATCCAAAAATGAACTATTTGAAATACTTCACTGCCAGAAGGATTTGTGTTAAAAACAAACAAACAAACAAACAAAAAAAGCCCAGGAATTTGAGATCAATCATAAAAAATAAAAAAAAGTCCTAGAAAAAAATAGAGTTTTTGTGTGGAAAGTGAGAATTCAGTCTGTTCAAAACCATGGCCTTATTATAGAACAACTGAACAACTGGAGGCCCAATGCATGAAATTCATGCATGTGGGGAGGAGGTTATACCTCAGCCAAGCTTGTACCCTCTCCAATCTGGAACATCCCTCTCACAATCCAGGACTGCTGGCTCCCTACTGCTCACCTGCCTTTGCCTGATTGCCCCTAACTGCTTCTGCCTGCCAGGCTAATCACCCCCTAACCACTCCCCTGCCAGCCTGATCAATGCCTAACTGCTCCCCAGTAGGCCCAATTGCCAGTAACTACCCTCCCCCTGCCGACCTGGTCACCCCTAACTGCCTTCACCTGCAAGTTTGGTTGCCCCCAACTGCCCTCCTCTGCTGGCCTGGTCACCCTTAACTACCCTCCCCTGAAGGCCTGGTTCCCCCCACCCCCAACTTCCCTTCCCTGCTGGCCTAGTCACCCCTAACTGCCCTACCCTATTGAACTGGTCACCCCCAACTACCATGCCCTGCAGGCCTGAGTCCCTGCCCCAACTGCCCTCCCCTGCATGCCTGCCCCCCCCCCCCCCCCCCCCCGCCAACTCTCCTCCTCTGCTGGCCATCTTGTGACCACATGGGAGTGACAGCCATCTTTGACGACATGGGAGTGGCCATCTTGTGTCTTGGAGTGATGGTAAATTTGCATATTACTCTTTTATTAGATAGAATAAGTCTATGGTCTCTCCAATACTTTAGAGGTTTTCTAGCCCAGTGGTTTTCAAATATTTTTTAAATAGCAGAATCATTTTCATTTCAAGAATGATGTTACTCTGTATTTCAAAATACAACCAATAGTGGTGGCTTTTATTTTATTAAAAAATTAATCATTTAGTTCTGATAAATTGCATCAACAAAAATATTAGACACTTTGGGTGGACACAAGTATTTGAGATATTGATTTTGAGTTATATTTGCCATATATATTTCCTATTTGATTTGGTTATCCATTTAAAAGATGTGTACAGTATATTTTACATTTGATTGTGTTCATTCTTTTGAGAGGCTTTCAATTTTGTTTTTGCAAACTCAAACCAAATATTTGCACAACCCCTGATTTATTCCAATAGTACAAGTGAGAAAACTAGGGCTCAATGAGGTACATTCACTTGCCAAAAACAGAAATTGCCTGAATCTCAGCATTGTGACTTGTACTCATATTTTCCAAAAAAGCTACTCTGACTCCTCAGAATAAAACCATTCATTCATCCTCATGTTCCTCCTCCTTTTCCTCCATTTCTTGGGCCATCTAAAAGTAACCAGACACACATTTAGCCCACTGTTGATTTTTCCATTATAGGAGCGGCAGAGAAGAGTTCTAAGCATGGTGCGGAAGACAAGACTCAGACTATTATTTCAGCTATGAAGGAAAGAATGAAGATCAGGGAAAAAAATAGGCCAGAGGTTTTTGAAGTAATTCAAGAAATGTTTCAGATTTCTAAAGAGGATTTTGTTCAGTACACAAAGGCAGCCAAACAGAGTGTATTGGATGGGACATCTAAGTGGTCAGCAAAAATAACCATTACAGGTAAAAACAAATCTTTAAAACTTTTTTGTCCAGCATTGAGTTTTTATGTCTTAGAAATCACTGCTTAAAATAATTGCAGATAAAATAATTATAATTTTCAATCTTGTCAATGTTGACAAGAAGTCTAATTGGTACTTCAAATTTCTAAAATATATAATGGATAACTGAAGTAATGTCTCATTCTATCTGTGCTTTGTTTAATCAAAAGCTATGTCTTGATCTAATCGAAAGCTCTTCCAGCAGAAGAAGGTTCTGTTTTACAATACACCCATCAATATCCTGCACTTTACAAAAGACTATTAGCTTGGTTGCTTCCTGCAAAAAAATAAATTGCAAGAGTACCCAATAATCTCCTCAGTCAGTTTTTCTTAATAAGAAAACAAATAACATTTTACTTATCCTGGATCAATAACTCTCATCAATTTGATCTTTGAGTCAAGAAAGTTTGAGTTTAGTGATGTCTAGTAATTTGAACTTCTGAGGTTGCTTGTAACATTAACAGTAAGTGTGTTATTTATTATGCTAAGATTTACCAAGCTCTTAACTTACTGATATAGTATTTACAAGATAGAATAAAGATGATTCTTTTATTGGGTTGAGTTGATCAGTACTGACAGCAAACTCATAAATAAATAAATAAATAAATAAATAAATAAATAAATAAATAAATTTAAATTATAGGCCTTTGAATTATTTTGGGGAAATTTTTGGATATTGTGTGTGCATGGTTATTTCTCTATAGATGTATGTAGCAACATATATATGTAACCAGACATACATTTATACCACTGTGTAAATATATATATACATATATACATATACATACATACATATATACATACACACACACACACACACACACACACACACACACACACATATATATATATATATATATATATATATATATATATATATATATATATATATATATATATATATATTGGAGACCTGGTGCATGAAATTCATTCATGGGTAGGGTCCCTAGGCCTGGCAGGTGATAAGGGCCAACCTGTGGGGCAACTGGTGGGGCAGTCAGGGGGGGGGCACTGCTGGAACCCACCTTAGCTGGTTGGCCCCGCCTGCTTGTCGGCCGGCTCCATCCCCACTGCCACCACTGGTTGCCAACTGCAGGGCTACCAACGGGGTGATTGGGGGTGGGGGGCCCCCCACTGGCACCTACCTACCTTGGCTGGCCTGGGGTCTGCGGACTGAGAGTAGCTCCTGCATTGAGTGTCTGCCCCCTGGTGGTTAGTGTGCATCATAGAGACCAGTCCTTCCACTGGTCCACCGTTGTCGATTTCCATATTAGGCTTTTATTATATAGGATATAAAAGCCTAAGCTACTGCTCAACTGGTCACTATGATACACACTGACCACGAGGGGACAGATGCTCAATGCAGGAGCTGCCCCCTGGTGGTCAGTGTGATCCCATAGTGAGAGCACCACTCAGCCAGAAGCCTGACTCACTGCTGTGAGTGCAGCTGCAGCCTATCCCGCCTCTGCACAGTGCTACCAGTGGCAGTGGTGGCAGGCCAAGCGGCGCCCAGATAAGCGGGAGCTGCGTGGCGCCAGGCCTGGCTCAGGCTCCTCCCCTGCTGCCTGCCACTTTGTGCACTACTACATCCCTCCGGGGATGTGGGACTGCTGGTTTCGGCCCGATCCCCGAAGGCCTGGCCCCTGAGGGGTTCCTGATAGCGAGGGGGCACAGGCCAGGTTGAGGGACCCCACCAATGCACGGATCTGTGCATGGATCTGATTAATACAATTCATATTCACTACAGGCAAAAGCATGTTAGTCCAAAGGAAGATTTTAATGTACAGTGTACCCTGGTATTTAAACATTTTTTAAAAGTCATGCTGCTCATGAGAATAAACGCAGTAGGGATGCATCTTCAAAATCAGGGACAAAGTGATAGAAAAGTTCCCTTCATTATTATTTGTTTCTGGGGAAACCTTTATATTAAAATGTTTATTTTTGTTATTTCAGTGGTTTCTGCACAAGGGTTGCAGGCAAAAGACAAGACTGGGTCCAGTGATCCATATGTTACGGTTCAAGTTGGAAAGAACAAAAGAAGAACTAAAACCATTTTTGGAAATTTGAATCCTGTATGGGATGAGAAGTTTTATTTGTGAGTATATAATGCAAAACTATTACAAATAATATAACTTCTGAGTATGCATTTGAGATAGGCATGCAAGATATACAAGCACTTATCTCATGTTGATAGTATTTATGCAAATTACAAAAAGAATAAAACTAATCTTATAAACTCGCTTAATGCTCTCAAGATAGTTATTATTTATTGTTCAGCTTTGGAAGCAAGTGATAAGAAGAGTATTTCAAATAAGAAAATGTAACAGCATTTTGGTGACTTTGCAGGGGGAAAAAAAAAAGATTACAACCTTATCTGTAACAGGTTGACCTAACTTCGCTAAGAATCACAGGCTTGACAATATTTGACATCTGAAGATTTGTGGCTAAAGACAATGAGAGACTTTGGATAACACCCGGCACATCACATATATACCAGCCTGTGCTGATGGAATGGTTGCTCATAACTTTTACAACCTCTCATTTTCCCAGGTCATTTATTTTTAAATCTCTTATGTCTTGTACCAAACAGCAAGAAATCATTTTTTCTCTCAAGGATTCTTTTATTTACTTATTTTTTCAAATCCTTCTTGAAGAGACATAAAATGAGTTCCAATAATCATTTGGTAGAAACGAAAATCCCTAACCATGAATATAAAGGCAGTCTTTTTTCCTTTTTCTTTTTTTTCTCTACTCTCTTTGCTAATAGTTTCAAAATGGATCTCATTAGCATGCTAAGCAAGCAATCCCAACACAAACAGCTTGTTTGGGAATGTGGGCAATAGTGTGTAAGAGACATAGAGTGTCTTGTGTATGGAGGCTGATAAGAAATGTGTTTGGAAAATCACTTGAGACCAAATAACAGAGGATACCATGGTCTGAGTCATACCATAACAGAAGATACCATGGTCTGAGTCATACCATAACAGGATACCATGGTCTGAGTCATACCATAACAGAGGATACCATAGACCGAGTTAAGGGGATTGGATTGTTTCTCCCTTAAAGACTAATGGCAGTAACTGTTCTATTTTTCAATTGAATTTATTGGGATCACTTTGGTTTCCTGTGTACAATTCCATAGTATATCCTCTGCATATTGTGTTTCCACCATCCCAAGTCAAGTCTCCTTTCACCACCATTTACCCATTGATCTCCCCTTTATTCTCTTGGACTCTGCTAACCCCACTTTCCCTCTGGTAATCACCATTTTGTTGTCAACGTCTAAAAGATTTTTTGGGGTTTTGTTTGTTTGTTTGTTTTGTTTTGTTGAATCCCTTTACCTTTTTCACCCATCCCTGCAACCCAGCTCCCTCTGACAGCTGTCAGTTTGTTCTCTGTCTACAAGTCTGTTTCTATTTTGTTTGTTAGTTTATTTTGTTCATTAGCTTACGCATATAAGTGAGATCATATGATACTTGTCTTTCTCTGACTGGCTTGTTTCATTTCATATAATATTTCTTTGCTTTCTAACAGAAGACAAGAAATCAATCACTAGACACGAATTCAAATTCCTAAGGCAGTCAAGAAAATGCATAAAAAAAGATACCAGCAGCGAAAGGGAGGGACAGGGACTGTGGCAAGCCTGGCAGCAGGTGACTGATAGAAAGGGGACAGCTTCTGTCACACTGCCGTCCTGCCGATGCAGTGCAGCTAGAGCTTTCTCAGGAGAAGATGGACATTTTAAAGTGTAAAAACAGCTTTATTAAGGTATAACAGACAAAGCATAAAATCCACATATTGAAAGGGTACAATTTTACATTTTGATATATGTATACACCTCCATGAAGTCATCACCACAGACAAGATAATGAGCATCCCCACCTCCTCAAAAAGCCTCTCAGGCCCTGAAGCCATCACTGAACTCCCCGAAGCCAAAGCAGCCACTGAGCTGCTTTCCCATGCTAGCGGGAATTTTTCATTTTCTAGAATTTCATACAAATAGGTAATGCAGTATGCACTCTTCTTCTGTGTGGTTCCACTCAGCAGTTACTTTGAGATCCATCCATGTTGTAGGGTTTAGGAACAGTTTTGTGTTGTTGTTTTTTTTTATTGCTAGGCATTGTTATATCAAAATATCAGAGTTTATGCATTCATCTTATGATGGATATTTGGTTTTTAGCTATTAAAAATGAAACAGTTAAAAAGACTTGTGCATACATATGTGTATGGACACTTGTTTACATAGAATAACTGGATATATAATAGGAATATGTTTAATTTTTAAAATACTTTCCCAAGTGGTTGCACCATTTTACATTTCCACTACTACTATATGAAAATTCTAGTTATAAAAATATGTCCAATACTTAATAAAACCAGTCTTAAATTTTATTCATTTTAATACATGTGTAGCGGTATCTTACATTATTCTAATGGCTAATGACTTTAAACATCTTTTTATGAGCTATCCTTCATCTCTTTTAGGTAAGTGTCTGTTCAAATATTGTACCAATTTTTGGTTTTGCATTTGTATAAATGTTATAGTTTCATGTTTTACATTTAGGTCTATGATGCATTTTGATGTAATTTATGAATATAGTGTAAGTTATAGGCTCAATCTCATCATTTTATATATGGATATTTTAAAAGTACTATCTTTTCTCTGCTAAATTGCTTTTGTACGTTCATTGAAATTCAGCTCTGTCTATATGTGTGGATCTATTTCTGAATTACCTATTGTCTTCCACCTTAGATGGGACACATTATTGATTAACTATGATATTAGCTGTAGGTTCATTGTAGATGCCATTTATCCATCTTCTATTCCCAATACGCCAAGAGTTGTTTTGTTCAGAAATGGATTTTGTATTTTACCTGAAGCTTTTACTACATCTATTGAAAAGATCATATGTTTCTGAGTGCCATTTTAAAACTTTACTCTGAAGATATTGCTCCAATGTCTTTATGTTTGAATTGTGTTTTTTGTTTTGTTTTTGATTTAAAAAAAAATCTGTGGTGCTCATTTTTGTTCCTCTGTACATGTCTTTATTTTTTCCTCTACTTGCTTTCTTAAAAATTAAATTTATTGGGGTGACATTACTTCATAAAATTATGTAAGTTTAAAGTGTATAATCCTACAAAATACCATCTGAATATTGTATTTTGTGCCCTCCTCCAAAGTCAAATCTTTTTTTTTTTAAAATATATTTTATTGATTTTTTACAGAGAGGAAGGAAGAGAGTTAGAAACATCGATGAGAGAGAGCCATCGATCAGCTGCCTCTTGCACACCCCCTACTGGGGATGTGCTCTCAACCAATGTACATGCCCTTGACCAGAATCGAACCCGGGACCTTTCAGTCCGCAGACCGACGCTCTACCACTGAACCAAACCGGCTTTGGCTAAAGTCAAATCTTTTCCATCACCATACATTTGACCTTCTTTGCCCTTTACCACCCTCAGTTTATGACTTTGTTTCCTTTATTCATTTGTACAACTTAATTATGGTGTGCCATGGTATAGTTTTCTTTATGTTTTTGTGTTTAAGCTTTGTTGAGCTACATAAAACTGTAGGTCTACTGTTTTCTTCAAATTTGAAAAACTTTTGGCCATTATTTTTTTTTAATATTCTTTCTGCCCCTACCTTTTGGAGATTCCATATGCATATATGTATTAGATCTCTTAAGGTTGCCCACAGCCCAAAGATGCTTTGGTTTTTCTTTCTCTCCATCTCCTTCTTTGTCTCTCTTTGTACTTCACTTTGGATTATTTTTATTGCTCTGTGTTTAAATTTAGCAACTTTTTATTTTGTAATATCTAATCTATTGATTCAAGCCACTGTATCTTTCACCTCATATATTTTATTTTCTATCTTAGATAATTCAAATTTTTGCATTTTCCATGTCTCCACAAAGCATTCTTCTTTTTATTAAGACTATTTTTTTGAGAGAAGTATTAAGTTCACAGATAAATTGGGGGGGGGATAGTTATTTCTAATACATCTCCTACCTTACATCTGCACAGCCTTTCCCCACCATAGTGGTGCATTTGTTACAATGATGCACCTACGTTGGCACATCATTATTGCTCAAAGTCCATAGCTTACATTACGGTTCACTCTTGGTGTTCATTCTATGGGTTTGAACAAATTTATAATTACACGTACTCATCATTATGGTATGTTAACTGCCTTAAAAGTCCTCTGTGCTTGACCTATTCATCCCATCTCAGTCCCATGGCAACCACTGATTGTTTTACTGTTCCCATATTTTTGCCTTTTCCAGGTCATATGCAGTTAACCTTTAATGGGGGGTTAAGTAAGTTGCACTGAACCTGAACAATTGAAAATCTGAATATAACTGTTGACTTTACAATCAGCCCTTTGCATCAGCAGATTCAATCAACTAAGAATCCAAAACAGTATTTTGGGTGTACAGTTGGGAATCTGCAATTGGGAAACCACAGTTAGGAATAAAAAAAAATGGCTTTGATTCATGATTGGTTCAATCAGCAGATGTGAAACCCACTGATAAGAAGAGCCAATTGTATTTATTGGAAAAATATCTGCATATAAGTGAATGCTTCTATGTCAAACCTATGTTATCTAACTGCAGTTGGATTCAGACAGCCTTTTCAGATTGGCTTCTTTCACTCAGTAATATACATTTAAGCTTCCTCCATGTCTTTTTGTGGCTTGATACCTGATTTCTTTTTATCATTAAATTAGAGGCTCAGTAAATGAATACATACACAGGTGGGTCCCCTAGCTTGGCCAGCAATGGGTGCTGTTCGGAGCCATTTTGCCCAGTCCAGATCCTGATCTGGGCAGTTCAGGGCAGCAGACTGGGTGGAGTGACCACTAGAATTTGGCTGTGGGAGCACACTGACCACCAGGGGTAGCTCCTGCATTGAGCATCTTCCCCCTGGTGGTCAGTGAACACCATAGCAACAGGTTGTTCTGCCTTTGGGTCAATTTGCATAGTAGCCTTTTATTATATAGACTAATATTCCATTATTTAGAATATTCCATTCTCCTACTGAAGATATCTTGGTTGCTTCCAAGTTTTGGCAATTATAAGTAAAGCTTCTATAAGCATCCACATGCAGGTTTCCCCTTTTCCTCCATTAACCTCTTTCAGCCTACTCCTATCTCCTGGCAGGTCCTCACCACCCTATTGGCATCCTATGAATATTCTTGAGCTTTGTTCTGTGACTACATTAGAAATAGTTTGGTTCTTTAAAATTTGCTTTTGAATTTTGTTAAATGGGAATAAAATAGTGCTTTAAAGAAAAGGAAAAATATTCCTCAGTATTGAACCAAGACTCTTCTGAGTCTCCTAACTCATGAATGACAAGGTTTTCTAGTTTGCTGAATAGAAAAAAGCACTGTGCCTGGCCTTTGGGAATGCTGAGTACTGTTATATGCAATTCATTTCCATGACTCTTAACCTGGCCTTGGGCAGTTTCATCACATGCATACACTTATCATTGCTCAGAGGATTGCTTAAGATAAACCCTCTGGCCTGGCTGGTGTGGCTCAGTTGGTTGAACATCATCTCATGCACCAAGAGGTTCGATTCTTGGTCAGGACACATGCCAGAATTTTGGGCTCTGTTTCTCTCTCTCTCTCCTCCTCCTCTCCCTTCTTCTCTCTCTAAAATAAATAAAAACATATTAAAACTTAAATAAAAAAGATGAACCTTCTGAAGCTTGTTAAAGTTTTTCTTCCCTTCAGCTCTCTTCTTTTTGGTAGTATTCCCTGTGACCTCTGGTGCCTTTGTCTTCTCAGATTTTCATCTCTGTCTTTTTAACTCAGAGTTCAATGGGTTCCACCTGGGTTCCCTCTCCTCGCATAGTGCCTAGAAATTCTCTTGACAGTAAATTGAAGTAATGAATAGTAAGACTCACCTTATTAGTTTTTATCTCCTTATTATCACTGACCTTCATTGACAGATCCCTGGTATATTTAAAGCCATTGTTTGATATGTTCTGTTCACTTCTTGATTTTTCATATGGGAGAAACCTCTAGTCCCTTTTACTCCATCTTGACTATAGTAGAAAATATTGAAATCTGAATTTAATTAATAAGCAAAACAAAACAGTATGAGAACCAGCATGTATATGAAAACAATATACAACTTCTGGAGATATTTAATCCATAGATTGAAGGTTTAAACTGTGAAAGAAAGCATCCATCCCCCAAAGTGCAGTAGTACAAATATCTATTCTATTTTTTTTTTTAAATCCTGCAAAGGGTTCTTGAGAAATCAGCTGAATAAATGCATGTGAGACAAGACCAAGATAACTACTACCAAAAAGAATTAGATATGACAGTACCCAGTGCTCATTTTAGGGCAAGAATAGTGTTTGTTCCCACTAGACAGCCTATATTCTATATTCTAATCGGTAATTTTCATATAACTTATTATACTGTGTCTCTGTTTCCTTTTGCTAGAAAGCATCATCTATACTGTCAATAACAATGCACCTGTTTTTAAGTGGAATTACTTTCAAAGAAAAATAATTCTAATTTAAAACTATTGCACACTTTCATCCAGTCCCTCTGCCATCCCTCTTTCCTCTGACAGCTGTCAGTCTGTTCCATGTATCTATGCCTCTGGCTCTATTTTGGTTGTTAATTTTGTTCATTAGATTCCCTATATAACTTAGATTATATGGTATTTATCTCTCTCTATCTGGCTTATTTATCTTAGCCAAATATCATATATACATATCCCAAGGACACAGACAATAGTGTGGTGATGGCCGGGGAGGGAGGGGTGAAGGCATACAGTATAAAAGATTGCATGAAAAATGGGTGGAGGTGGGTAAAGGTGGGGAGATGGGGGACATCTGTAATAATGTCAACAATAAGTTAAATAAATAAATAAATAAATAAACCCACTGCAGTACTGAGAATGTTATATATATATATATATATATATATATATATATATATATATATATATTGCAAATCACACACACACATGTGTGTATGATTTGCATAATGTTCATAATACTTTTCACTTTATTGACAAAATATTATCTTTAAGGGAAGTTATTCTCACAATTATCTTCTGTTTGTTTTTAGAATTTTAAAATGAATGCCTAACTTTTCAATAGCAATTCTCTTTGTTGCTAGTTTTCTGAACTATAAGATTCCATTTTTAGTATTGAGTTTTTATATCACTGTGCTTCCAGTAATACTATCTTGAGTTTACCTGTGCACACTTTCATTTCACAATGAAAATGGCATGACTGTTGCAAACCCATCTTACATTATAAATGGTTTTCTTTTGCAGGAGGAAGTGAATTCATAGTGAATTTATGTACAGATTTATAAAAATGCATACATATCCTGGATGAACTCATCCATGACTCCCATTACCTTGACAGTTCTGCCCTGTGAACTGGAGTGTAAAAGCATATCCCAACATTTTGAAAATAGAGTGTCTTATTAATAGTATGGCTTTAGTTTCCTTTGGGGCAGTTTACTTTAGCTCTTCTAATATGAAAAATTGAGATAATAATACAAGATTGTTGTGTTTGTTAAGATAATGTCCACAGATCTCATGGCACTTGGGAAGCATTAAATGTGGTAGTTCTATTATTATCATTATTAGCATCAGTGGCACAATCCCATCCTTTATGCTGAGATTCTATACTTTAAAGCAAACCTGGCAGTATTACTTTCATTTCAAAAAAGTTCCAACCTAAATAGTGAGACTGAGAGAAGACCAGTGAACAAAATGCGAAAAAATGACAATGCTGCTGATATAAGATTTAGATAACTGAGCATAGGCAAAGGATCTGCGAGATTGTTTTATCCAACTCCCTCATGTTAATGATGAGGAAATGTTAATGATGAGGAAATAGAAACTCAGGGATAGAAAGCAGCTGCCTGTTATGAAGCCAAAAATAAGATAAAGGTAGAAATAAATAAGTGTATTTTTTTTTCCTGCTTCCAAACTCTTCCCTTGGAAAAAGTGCCTGTGATTTAAACAAGTCAGGTAATCACAAAGCTGGTAATGAAAATGAAGTAATTTTTAAAAAATGTTTATGTTTGAAATCTTAATCGTCCCACCCCCCAATTGCACTTTGACGCCCTCAAAAGTTAATAATAAATTACATGAAAAATGCTAAGTAATTTCCATTTTAATTTGATCTCATTCAGCGGTGATTAAAAAAAAAGTAGCTAGAAATTTTAATCTTCAAAAACTATGAATGTTTTGTGATTCTAAAATGGGGTACTCTGAAGAGCATTTGCAGAGAATGGAGGCATGACCAATTAAGCCTTTGCAGAAATATGGGTTAAGAGGCATTGTAAACTCATGTAACTTTTAATGTATCACTAGGATTAATTAAGATAATGTATATGAAGATGCTTAGTATTACATAAATCTAAGGTGCTTGTTATCTTGCTCTTTGGTTCTAGTTAGTTGTATATTTGATCATTCCATAATTAATTTGGCATTTGATTTTGTTTTCCTATGCTGCAGTTAATGAAATATTTTATGCTTATCATATATCATTCATTCCCTCAGGAGGAAAGGAAGTGGGTTCTAGAGAGAAAATGGCAGTGTAGTCTGCCCGTTTTAATAAGAAATGTTGTGTTAGGAGACTTACGAATTATGTACATATTGACTGATAGTATGTTTTGTAGAAAAGTCGATAGTTGACCCTTGGTGCTTTATTTTTCCTAATTTCTGAAATAAAAACAAAAGTTCATGCTGACTCTTACCTAGAGGGGATGTAGGTCATAACTGCAATAGAAGACATGTGTTGATTATTCTTTTAAAATTGGTATAACGCATTGAAGTAAAGAATTATTTTAAAAACAGAAAGTCTAGTAACACAGCACTTATGGGAGGAGTGCAAACATGCCCTTATTTATTTAGACATGTACATTCTACTTATGTAATTGGCTGGACAGCCATATCCGCTTGCTTAGTGGGGTATCAGTACAATTCCACCCACATTTTCTGAGTGTCCATTATATGCAAAGCACTGTACTAGGTCCATGGAAAGTACTGACTTGAAGAGTGACTTCATGCTATAGCAAAAAGCTTCCTGGCCTGCAAGTTTATAAACCCAAGTTCCAAATTGTCCAGATCTAACATGTTTCTTGATTCCAGGAAACCCCTTAGTTATGTGAATCTCATTTTTACAGTGGGCAACAGTGCAAAAAGAATCCTGTCCATATTGACTCAGCGACGGCCTTGTGAAGAGGCAGTGTGCATGGAAGGCCTTTTAGCACATAAGCTCCAGAAATTCATTGTGGCGTTGTGTTGAGGCTATAATTTCCTCAGCCCTTTGGAGCATATGGTAGCTGCATTCATTTCACAGCTACCCAGATGTGGTGGCACGTTGAGTGCCTCAGGCCCATGGCTCGCCACCGTGCCATGTGCTGCTGGCCCCAAGGCTGGGTATAAAGTAAGCCTCAACTAAGCTTCCTAGGAGATAGCTTATTCAATACTACAATTGAACTAAAATATCTTTATAGCACAGCAGATTAATATTTTAAAATGACAGCCTGAATGTAATCAAGGGTTTGATTTATGGCCTGTCTCTCTGGCACAGGCTTTTCCTGGGCTACATGGGAAGGGAATATTTCCTTAGTTGTCTGAGCGTTGGAAAGTCATTTGTCAAGAAGTTCCCACAATTGTCTAAAGCAAGACGGAGTTTACTCACAGTTTATGGGATTAGAAATGTGTTAACTGATCATGGTCTATGTTGTAAATATGCCAGGTACTAGGGAGGTATCATAACCATCACTGCTATTCACTTAATAAATTGAATTGAGTCATTACTGATCCATATAGAGTTGCCAGATATAATCTACTTCATTACTGCTTCATACCTGAACCTAAAGGCTTTGTAATAAGGAGAGGAAGGCAGCTGTGAACAGAGACCTGGACTGAATTCAATAAAGTATGAAGTTAGGGTTACCGGTTACCAAAGGTTACCAAAGAGAATTGATTCACGGTCAACAAACCTTAAATTTTAGATCAGAACAAATGCTTTGAAACAGCACTGTGATAGTCTATTGGCCAAGATGTAAGGGACATGTAATTCACATAGTTTTATACAAAGAATCAAATAGAATTCAACCAAAAAAAAATCCAAATGGTTAGGGAGCAAACTCTCAGAGCAATGAGGACTATCCTGTAGGAATCCTTCTTACTGGGAAGAAAGAGAAGGCGCCCATTTAAAATGGTCCATGGAAAAGAATTAGCTTGGAGCACATTTCATTGGGCAAACACAGAAAACCCTTGTAGGAAACCAGGAATATCCAAACAACAAGAACTCCAAAGGGCAGCAGTTATTATGCCCTTTTATTTATCTTTTTATTTTTCTCTGACTGTTTGTTCATATGCATTTCTTATGCTCTGTCTCTCCTCTGCATTATATTTCCTTTCTCTCTCTTTCTCCTCCCTCCCTCCCTCTCTCTCTCTCTCTCTCTCTCTCTCTCTCTCTCTCTTATTAAAAAGACTCTCTCAGGGAGAAAACCTCCTAAAATAATGTTGGGTACGAAGTAAACCTAAAAATCTAGTCAATTTTTTTTCAAACGACAATTTCTTACCAATGAAGCTACCTTTTATAAACATTCACTGTTTTTTTTATTTATTATTTGTACTGTTGTTTCACCCTTATTTCTCCCTTCTTAAAGTTTCTTTCATTGTACTTGAAAAATATTCTTTTTAATTCTCAGAGAAATTCCAAAAGTATATCTTTCTTCTCTGTGTGTGCTCCTTAAACATTATTTGGTGAACTCAGATATTTAATTTTGAATTAGCATCTCTAGTATAATGAAATTTTTTCTGCCTAATAAAATTTTGACTTTAGACTTCACAATTTGTTTGTTGTTTTCTTTCAGTTATGTTTCTACCTAATACACTTGGGTGCTGCTTTGGATTAGAATTGGACTTGAAGGGACAACAAAAGGAACACCATGTATTTTGGCTTATAGTTGTAAAGCACTGAAATATGCCATAGGAAGCAACCTCTTGAGCTATTATTATGACTAGATCCTCTCACTCTGTCCTCACAGAACTAAGGGGAAAATTAAGAAAACACAGGGTGGAAAACTACCACTAGCTAGGAGAAATTTTAGCATGTCTTTGCACCTCAAGATGATCTCTAGGGCTCTTTCCTGCATCAGAGGTTTGTTAGTTTGTGAAACTTTACTGTTGACCGAGAAGTACGTAAGTATGTATACTTGTTGGGAAAATTACATTAAAAAAGGGGAACACTAGTTTTTTGTTGTTCTTTTTGTTTGTTTGTTTGTTTTGTTTTGTTTTTAACACTGCTAATGTAAGGGCCACATTTAAAGTATTTTAAAGATCCTTAATTAAATATTTAAATTTCAGTCAATTGTTATTTATGTTTCTCTTTGTTCCAAGGGAGGAATGAAAACAACCAATCCAGTTTCATTTTTCAGTGGTGTGAAAAATACAACTGATTGGAATGAAAAAATTAAACATCCAAACCCAAACTATTTTGTCATGCAGTAGTGAAGTTATGGTAATAATTGGAAGTTGGAGAAAATTAAGTTGCTGATATATTTGTGCACTGGAGTTCTTAGAGGTTGGGGCCTACCCTAGAGTGAGGTGCCTTTTCAGTATAGGTAGAAGCCACTTGACAATTAGTCAGTCCCCTTAGGAGACTGTGTATGGAAGTGGATCAGTGCAGCATGGAACTTAAAAGTTTCTCTTTTGTGAATGCCCTGTACTCAACTGGCCAACTTTCTGACTATCTGTGGCCTACTAGCCATGACCTAAGATCTCTGATTATTTACCCAGCTTTTACTGTGCCTTTTTTTATGCTGACACTCTACTCTCTTTTCATCCCTTATTTAAAATTATACCCTCTCACAGTAATGTCTTTTATTACAATAAAAAAATCTTAACTTTTCATCCTCTGGAGTGTAGTGTTTTTTTGTACTTTTTAAAACATGTCTTTCATTAATCAGGTTACTCTATTTTCATTACACAAACTTTTAGAAGTTTGAAAACATTGCAATAGATGTTTGGCTATATTTTTCATCTAAATTTTTGAATAAATATCTATAATAATATAGATTCAACTTTAGTTTTCAAGACACTTGAGTTTGCATTTTAACAACAAAGAGTGCCCAAATGCCTAAATACCACAGGTGCTGTCAGGTGGTTTGCTGTGTTTGTGCAGCAGCTTGGTATTTTTTCTCTTTTCAATTCCATTTCTTTGCATTTTTATAACATCCAGCAAAAGAGTCCAGAGAGGACTGAAGTAAAACCAACGTTCTATTTGTGAATTCTTAAGCACAGTTGCTCCATTCCAGATAATTGGTTGAAGCTTGATTTAAGTGGAAGATTTCATTGAAATGTAGGATTTCCTCACATTTCTTCTCTTCTTTAGCAATTCCTTGGTGATTTGTGCAGTTTTCCATAAGCCTGTGCCGTGCTGCTGATATCTGGAATGCTAGATAAGTAGTGTTTGCCTCTTTGATTGCTGCTTCTGATTCAAGCGTGGTGTTCAGATGAAGTCAGACAACTGATGCAGTGCCACTTGCTGCTGACATTTCCATCATTGCTTTAAAGTTTCTTGGGAAAATAGCAGGTCATTGTTCTTGGGAGAATAGCAGCTCTTCTAGCAGAGAGTGGAGGGAAGAATCTAAGAGAAAGGCAATCTAGGTGGCTACAGAAATGAATGCTGACAATTCTGTTTTCTTGTCAGAGATACATTCTGGCTATTTAGTTTAACCCTTTTTCTGTGCCATGAAATAGGCATAAGTTCTTTAAATATCTCTTCTATATGCAGGAAGGAGGTGAGAGTACTTTTCATGCATTTTTTCCTTTTAAAATGGAGTGGTATGGTAAAATAGAAAGTATTGCACAAATATCATATATACATATTTTGTTTATATACATTATACATATATACATTATATAATGTATAATATATGCTCCTTAAAAATCAATATAATATGAAAAAGTAGTTTCCATTATCTGATTAGCAAAGATTAAAAAGTGCTCAAGATTAATGAGAGTCTAGAGAAGTAGGTACAAGAGTAAACATGTTTTTTTTTTGCAGGACACATCAGTAATGTGTGTGTGGATGTAGGTCTAGCTGTATACAGATGTATATGTAATCAATATAGATTCCCTTTAGCCTAGAAAATCCACTTTTAATAACTAACTAGATTAAAATTTTTTCACAAATTCATAAAGATATACACATAGAGAAAACAATGTGTCAAACCTTTAAAGGTAAATACTAATACTACACAATATCTTTCTTTTAAAATATTGACAATAACATCAGTCAAATAATGCACTGAATACAAACATATAATAATATGAATTTTGCTTATAGCGGGTAGAAATTGGATATGGGGATGGTCCATGTTTCTGAAAATACTCTGTTATTTTTAAAGTCTTTAAAGCATACATATACTTATACAGTGACTATATAAGTATCAAAGAGTAATAAAATAGTTCATATTTATAAAGCACTATTATTTTTCTAAAGTAGTTTCATGCCAATAATTTTCTTTCTAGATGACTCATTGTGTTATCTAGTGCAGAAATGTTTATCCTTCTTTATTTTTTCATTTCCTTTCCTGAACTAAGAAGTTGGATGACAACACTCTAGAAAAATTATTTTTAGCATTGAAGAGTTGTATCTATCTAGATGCAAATTCTAAGACCTTTTAGGGAAGGACAAAGAAATACCAAAAGAAACAAGAGAGGGAACCAAAGACACATTTAAGCTAAGTGTATATTTTTATGTATCTTGCTATGGCATTTTCTACGTAAGTTTGGCATATACATTTGTTGCTCATTTGCCTGTTGCTCTTCTATTTTTTCTCTAAATTTTCTCTGGTATGCTCTGTATCTCAGGAGCCTGAACTCTGAAGGCTACCTTCCCCAGATTTCCTTGCCCACTAGGTTTAGACATGAGCAAAGGCTGCAGTAAAATTAAATATGGGAAGATGGGAGAAGCCAGAGGAATTCTACCCTTGACTCTGCCTGGATAGCACCTAAAACAATGTCTGGATTTCCTCCAAGATTTAATTTCTCATTGGATGGGACCCCTTCTAAAGTCCAAGTTTACATCTGTCTTTTTCCATTAAGAATGGGCGCCCTTATCAACAAACCTTTGTGCAATGTTGGTGGGAATGCAAACTGGTGCAGGCACTATGGAAAACAGTATAGGGTTACCTTAAAAAAAATAGAATTACAATATAATTCAGTAGTCCTACTTCTGAGTATTTATCCAAAATAGTTGCAATCAGAATCTTAAAATGATATTAGGACTCCCAGCTTTATTGCAACATTACTAACATCCAAGATGTGAAAACAACTTAAATGTGCAGGCAAATGAATAGAAAAAAATTGTGTGAACATACAATGGAATATTATTCAGTTGTACAACAGAAGGAGATCCTTCAATATGAAACAAAGTGGATGAATCTTCAAGACATTATGCTGAGTAAAATAAACTAGTCATCAAAATATAAATTCTGCATGATTCAACCTATTTGAAGTTTCTAAAATAATCAAGTTTATAGAATCAAGGACTGGAATGGTGGTTCTCAAGGGAGAAGAGAAGGAGAAATAAGGAGTTATTAATCAATGGGCAAAAGGTTTCAATAAAGCAGGAAAAATCAGTTTTGAAGATTTGGTGTGCAACATTGTATCTTTAATCAACAGTATTTTACTGGACACAAAAATTTATAGAACTACCAAAAAATATGGTACTGCCTTAAAGACCTGACATATTGACCAATGAGACAGAATAAAGAGCTCCAAAATAAACCATTAGTAGCTAAGTGAGATTTGATTGTATAAGTATAAATTAATTATTGAATCATTTTTCTGTGTTTTGATAATTAGCTGATAATTGTTTTTCCTATTTTATATATATATATTCAGGAACTTGTTCTTTGCTGTTAAAGGAAAAATACATTTATATGTTTGGATGATATAATTATCAACTAGGTAGCTATATATATATATGTAAAATCATCTTTAAAAGTATTTATTGATATTCTAATTTAATAGAATGGGCATAGAGTCTCAGTGTGTTTATGTAATTTGACTGAAGTCATATTGCCAGTAAGTGTCTCAAATGAAAATTTTTTAAATATGTATTTTATTAATTTCAGAGAGGAAGGGGGAGGGAAATATAGAAACATCAATGATGAAAAATAATCATTGATCAGATACTCCTGCACACTCCCTACCATGGAGGAAGCCAACAACCAGGTCATGTGCTTTGACCAAAATTAAACCATGACCTCCTGGTTCATAGTCAATGCTTAACTACTGAACCATTCTGGCTGGACTGATGCCATTTTATACACCATAATGATCCCTCAGAAAAAGAAACTAAAAATAATCCCATTTACCATTACAACAAAAAAAATTAAGATACGTAGAAATAAAGTTATGGGGATAAATGACGTGAACTCAGAAAACTACAGAGAGTTAAAAAAAAAAAAAAGAGAGAGAGAGAGATAAAAAGATATAAAAAATTAAAAGGATATACCATGTTCATGGGTTGGTAGAATTAACATAATTAAAATGGCCATAATACCCAAAGCAATCCTATCTAATAAAAGAGTAATACGCAAATTAACCATCACTGTCACGCCCACAAGCCACACCCACCAACCAATCAGGAGCGAGCATGCAAATTAAACTAACCAATATGGCTGCAGCCACAGAGAGAGCAGGAGGCTTGGTTTTCCTCGGCAATGGAGGAAGCCAAGATTTCTGCACACCCTGGCCTGCCTTGGCCTCCATTCAAGGCTACAAAGTTTCAATTATAGAAGATAGATAAATCCCAGATATCAGGGCCTCCACTTGGGTTGTAAACCACCACAGGCCCCTCATCCAGGACACCCCTAAGGAAACTGCCCTAAGGAAACCCCCATCCTAATCTGGGACACCCTTCAGGGTAAAGCAGCTGGCCCCCACCAATGTATCAGGCCTATATCCTATATAATAAAGGAGTAATATACAAATTGACCATCACTCTAGCAGGGGAGGGCAGTTGGAGGTGACCAGGCCTGCAGGGGAGGGCAGTTAGGGGTGACCAGGCTGGCAGGGGAGCAGTTAGGCATCAATCAGGCTGGCAGGGGAGTGGTTAGGGGGTGATCAGGCTGGCAGGCAGAGCAGTTAGGGACAATCAGGAAGGCAGGCAGGCGAGTACTCACTTATCTACTAGTTTCAAGCTTGTACCTTAAACAGATTATTTACCTCCCCACCCTCTGCTCCTGATGACCATTTTACTCATTTTTATGAGTTTGAATTTTAGATTTCATATTTGAGTAATATCATATAGCTATTCCTGTTTTCTGATCTCCCTTTTCCTAAGTTTTCTCTCCTTTCATAGCAAAATAAACACTAAAGTATTTTATAAATATTTTTCTTACCTCAATTTCATAAATATTAATACTAATTATTTTAATACTTAATAACTAAAACAGCTATTAAAATAAGTTTATTTTGCAACATTAGTACCTGGGGAAAATATTAGATATAAAAACAGAATATAAAACTTTCAGGTAATTCTGACCTAATTGTGGAGCTGGCAGGGGCAGGGAAATGGATTGTACTTTATAAGGTCATACTGGCCTGTTGGTTCTATGATCTATTATACTAGAAAGACTTGCTTCAGCCAACACTAATTGCTCATGCATAATTCCCCTTCCTTTCTTTTTTCAAACGTGCTGCTATTAATAAAGTTTATTTTTGTTCTTATTTTTAATGGTCTTTTATATCATTGATTTGTAAAATGGATAAACAATGCCTGAATCCTACAAAGAAAATCTCAAGAAACTTAACAAAAGTAAATGTTAGATACTCTTTTTTTAAAAATCCTAACTTCCAAAATTAAATTGTCCTTGATAAATGCAGGTGGGAAAAGTTACTGTGCATTGTCACTGGGTTTCGAACTTAGGGTTTGTCCATTTCCTGTCTCGGAATTTAAAGATAATAGTGTTGGGGATCTTGATTCAATCACAGATCAGACACCACTATTGCAATGGAAGTGGTTTACATAATTTATAATAAATCACTGAGAGGAAATGTGAATGTTGAGTATCTAATAGTATTTCCATTTGGTGGGTCAGAGTTTAAGGAATTAAGCTGTAACTAGAGAATTAAATTACTGTTTGAAAGACTGCTGCTGCTTTGCCTCAGGATGGCTCTTGCAGGTTTCTGGCTGATGATTTCTTAATCAGTGCCCTGCCTTCCAGCCTGAGTTAAAATTGGATTATTTACAGTTATTAAATATTTTAAAATACAACTTTATTGATTGTAAAAGAAAAATATTTAAAAGTCAAAATTTTTACTAATTATATGAACCGCTTTCTTATATACACTCATAGCTTATTTCAATGTGTGTGTGTATGTAAATATTGAATATCTATTTTATTAGTTTGCCTATTAACAAAACCAGATCATTAAAAATATTACAGACTTTATTTGCTATATTTACAAAATATAGCTAGAATTTTACATATTCTCAAAAATATAATTTTTAAATTGCTGACAGTGTTACATGTCCCCCATTTTCCCCTTTTTGCCCCCTCCCACTCAACTCCTACCCACCCCAGGCCTTCCCCACACTATTGCCCGTGTCCATGGGTTATGTATATGTGCATACATGTTCTTTAGTTAATCTCTTCCCACCCCTCCATACCACTCCCCACTGAGATCTGTTATTCTGTTCTATGCATCCATGCCTCTGGGCCTATTTTGTTCATCAGTTTATTTGTTCATTAAATTCCACATGCAAGTGAGATCATGTAATATTTATATTTCTCTGACTGGCTTATTTTGCTTAGCATAATACTCTCCAGGTTCATCCATGCTGTCTCAAAGGGTAAGAGCTCCTTCTTTCTATAGCCATGTAGTATTCCATTGTGTAAATGTACCACAGATTTTTTATCCACTCTCCTACTCAAGAGCTATTTCCAGATCTTGGTTATTATTAATAATGCTAATATGAACCTAGGAGTACTAGTATTTTATAATATATTAGTATATTAGTATTTTGGGATTCTTAGGATATATTCCCAGAAGTGGGATCATTGGGTCAAAGGCAGTTTTACTTTTTATTGTTTGAGGAACCACCATCCTGTTTTCCATAGTAGTTGCACCAGTCTGCATTCCCACCAAAAGAAGGTTCTCTTTTTACCATATGCTCACTTTCCAAATCAGCACTGTGGTTTGATGATTTATTGATGATAGCCATTCTGGTAAGTGTGAGATGATACCTTATTATAGCTTTAATTTGTATTTCTCTGATGATTAGGGACCATGAACATTTTTATATTTTTCTAATGGTCATCTTTATATCCTATCTGGAGAATTGTCTTTTCTGGTCCTTTGCTTGTTTTTTAATTGGATTGTTTGTCTCCTGGCATTGAGTTGTATGAGTTATTTGTATATTTTGGAAATGAACCCCTTATCAGATGTATCATTGATGAATATATTCTCCCATACAGTAGGTTCCTTTTTAATTTTGTTGATGTTCTCTTTTGCTGTGCAGAAGCTTTTTATTTTGATGTAGTCCTATTTGCTTTTTTCATCCTTGCCCTAGGAGATATATCAGTGAAAATACTGCTACTGGAAATATCTAAGATTTTACTGCCTGTTTTCTTCTAGCATTTTTATGGTTTTGTGACTTACACTTAATTTTATGCATTTAGAGTTTAATCTTGTGTATGGTGTAAATTGGTGGCCTAGTATTTGCATGTACCTGGGCAATTTTCCCGACACCATTTATTGAAGAGGTATGCATTTAGGCCATATCCAGGAAACTCTAAATATGAAAATGTTTGCACTGAGACCATTTGTTAAGTTGGAATGAATAATTATTTTTAAAAATTAGTTATTTGGATGGCTGCCCAAAGAAAATTGGACAAATAGTGATCGGCTCTACAGAGATAATGGTGCCTATGAATTAAAAACAAAACAGCATGTGCTCTCACGCACACTCACACACACACATCATACATGCACATGTACACACACACACCATACATGCACATGCACACACACAATGCACCCACCCACACACACACACACACACACACACACAATAATCCTGAGTCCCTAAAGGCAAAATGTTTTCCCTTAACAATGAAATAAATAAATAAAATGAGTCCTCTCTTTAAGAATGAAAAATCATAAAGTTAGACATGAACCATTCTATTAAAAGGGAATTATTTTTAATTAAAGAAAAACTGCAAAGCAAATGGTCCTAGCAATACCTATTTTATTTATCAAAAGTTTGTACAATAAAATACCTCATTCACTAATAATAAAAAGGGAATTAAACTGGCAAATTAAACCTGGAGTTATGATTAGCTAATAAATCAGCATGAAAATGGCCTAGCAGATTAAGATTTAATGGGACTGTGCTTTTTCTCTCTATTGTATGTGATAGATTTTTCTCTTGTGTGTGTAGACATTTCTCTTGTTAAATTTTGTTTAGTACATGAGCCTATTGAAATACAAACCTTTATATTTTCATAAAAGTCAAGATCTGTGAAATTCATGTTAAATATTTAAGGAATAAATCAAAACATGGCAAGAATAAGAAATAGTACAACCATGTCTGCAAGCGTGATATGACTGAGATGGGAAATTCACTAAGTCAAAACTGAAGAGAAAAAATCCACTGCCCTCAAAGGAAAGGATTGAATCAGAGAAGCAAGTGGTGAATCGTAATAAGGCACACACTGGCAATATACACTTGCATCCCACAAGCATTGCCTTCTCATTTTCCTTCCTTTAGCCATTTAACTTTGTACATTGCAAGGAGGTTGGATCGGTTTAAATAACGCTGCCTCCTTTTTTCACATCAGAGAACTGACAATGAAGACCGCCGTGCCTGCCTCTCCCATCTGCCCCGCTGGCTGGCAGGGGAGGAAAAGAGCATGCATGCTGGTGAAGGCAGGAGTTGGGTGGGCGGCAGTGAAATGTAGAGTAAAAAAGAAGCTGGTTCAAGGGGTCCTGCAGGCTATAAAGTACAGTTTGATCAGAGTGCCTTTTTTGTTGTTCTTGTGCAAATGATATTAATTATTGAAATGTATGGTTTTTAATATGCAAAAAGTTTTAAGACCTGAAAAATATAGTAACAATAAATTAAGCACATTTTATATCACTTTATGTATTACTAGAAATTAACTTAATAGGTCCTTCAAATTAGTTTCCCATTTGATTGAATTAGAATTTCCTCCAGTTTCCCATGAAGCCACAATTATGACTTAATCAAAAAGATTTATTTTATTTAACAAGAATCCCAGTTATAGGCATTTGAGGGACATATCTTAACTCAGTTATTTCATCAAAAAACAAAGCTTACTCTATCTTCCTGTTTTAACATCCATGTAAGCTACTCTACATCATGTTCCAGGGTAATAGAAAATAAAATAGAAGAAATAGGACCAGAAGAATTTTGCTTAGATCTCATTTGGAAGAGCTATCTCAAGTGGTCATCTGAAGTTGCAAGGAAGGCTGGGATATTGCATAAAAGTAGGAAAGGGAAAAGAGGGGTTGCAAGTTTGTTGTATGAACAAACTTATACAGTATTGCCACCTTCCACCTTTGGCTAACTAAAATGTATATGCAAACTTTATACCTCTATAATTAAATCAAATTAATTCATCCCCTCCCTTTCATGGCAGGTAATTCAAAAATCATATCCACTTACTACATTTAATTTTAAAAACCAGGATCTATGGTAGTCTCTCTACCACTTCCAGGTTTTGCTTTGTGATACTTGAAACTATAAATTGTCTCATTCAGTGAGAGGGAAAGTAGGAAATTTATGACTATTGTGGGTATATTGTCCTTCTGGATAGATATGCCTGCTGGACTCAAGACTTCCTATCCTAGCAGTAGAAGTAGCTTGGCTAGCCAACATGGCAGGCCCTGGTACTTTCGGAGAGGGTAAATTTTTTATCCATTCCCCTCCAATGTTTTGGTTGTACTTCTTGGAAGAACATCCTTGCACAATTTGTCAGTGCCTACACACTCTAAGCAGGTACTGTGTAAAGTGGACTCTAAAATTGATTGAAAGTCTATATAAAATCAACTATAAATTGGCACCATACCAGGAAATCCAGGCATATGGGCCATATGGTCTTCCTAATTGGGAAGAGAATGTACTTGGTCATCACTTTCTATTGTTGTGACTCAAGAACTTAGACATTACTTTAAGTATGGCTATAGCCAGTCAAACTAGAGGAACATTTGGGAACACTATTCCCTGGAAAATTTACCAGGCTTCCAGGAGATGGGCTTCAAGCCAATTTTATGAGTAATCACATAAGTGAGAAACTTTAACTCTTTGCTAGTGGCTCCTCTGTTCTGACCAATTCCTCTTAGTCTAATGGCTTCTGTCTCGGGCCCTACAATATAGTATGTCAGCATGAAATTACAACGCCATTAATTGGATATTTGCCACCATTTTCTTCTTCATTGTCTCTGAGAGACTTTCTAAAGGAAGATGTTTGAAAAGCTCTGGGGCAATAATTGTATCTCTTTTTGAAGTTGCACTTAGAAACCTCTGCTTGTATAGGTGCATTTTTATATCCAGAAGCAACTGGCTTTTCTCTACCCTGCAGGCTTCCAAATTATGGTCTTCTCAGTCAATTTACATGGCAGGACACAGGCAGAGTGATCCCCTCTTGGCAAGGCTGTGCTACCTGGTATCTCTACGAACAGATGGTCTAGCTGTACTTTGCACCTGTACTGCAGTATATTTTTGAAAGCAGAGAGGTTTAATAAGCATACGCCAACATTCTGAATTTTATTTCTACCATTCATACAAAAAAAAAAAGCTTCAGTTGGCATATTGCTGGAATTCCAAGGTATAGAGAGCAACATTTTGACTAGGTTTTCTGCCACTGCGTTTTTAAGTGCATTGTTTTTTCAGCCTGAGGTAATCAAATCTTTACTGTCTTCCCATATCCTCTCACAGAGTCAGTTTCTCATTTTAAGTTCTGTTATTGCGATTCCCTTAATTCTTTCAAAATTACTGTTAGTCAGTATCCTTAGTTGAAAATAATAGAGTTTACTCTAGCTAGCTTATGTAGAAAAATATTATTTCATAGACTTTTTGGTTGATCAAGAATTTTGGGAAAGGTCAGAGTACCAGCCTCTGAAGCTACTGTGCAGAAACAATGTCCAATCATAAGGGTTTCTTTGAAGAAAACACCTTTGCCATCGCTGATCAATACTTTTGCCCTTGAGGACTAAATACCAGACACTGTACATCAAAGTACTAATCCCTCAACTATACTTGAGCAAAGAGCAAAACCCAGAATACTGCCTCACTTTGCTAAATTTTGAGTTCAGGTCTTACTTGAATGCATGTCAAATATGTTGACCATAGATGCAAAAGAATCTAGTAACATGAGTTATCTAGTCTAGCTTAAGTATTGAAAAGATGAAGGATAGAGACAAATGAAAGGAGAATGTTTAGAGATGTCAGGCATTTATATGAGATGACTCTCCACCACACTATCTTAGACTAAATCTCTGATTTTATACCCACTGAAAAATCCTCACTAATCCTCAGTACCTAGATTAGAAACATTAGTCTCACTGCTGTCTTTACTCTGAAGAAACCAATATATAAGTCTTTGACCATTTAAACCTCAAATTGTTTATTTTTAATATTCCTCAAAATAGCACTTGAGAAAACATAATGAAAGTAGGAACTAGTATGTTTTTATGATAAACAAGAAGAACCAGTGTTATTAATGAACGATGTTAACAAAAGGGAAGTCTAAGTGTGGCACAAGGGAGAAGTCTCTGTACTCTCCTTGAAAATTTTCTGTAAATCTAAAATTGTTCTAAATTTTAAGGTTTACCTAATTTAAAAATGAAAATTAAATAGAATCAATGAGAAATGCAGAGAGATTGAAATTCCCTTTGGCAAAAGCACAAATATATTTTTAGGGGAAGATCATTAATTATTTATATTTCTCCTGAATCAATTGAAATTTGATTCAGGAGAAATATAAATAACAATATATAAAATATAAAAACAATAATATAAATAACAATATATAAAATATAAAAAACAATAATTTCATATATGTTTTATTTTGACCTTAAAAATGGAAGAGTTTGGTTGATTAAATTATGTAACCTTGATAAGCCTCCTTTGTGTCTATTCAATAAATTACTGCTTAGTGAGTGATTGAATAAATAGATGGATATATGGATGAGGGCATAGTGAACTTTTGATATTTTTATAATAAAAAAAAAAAATACAAAGCCAAAACTGGTTTGGCTCAATGGATAGAGAATCGGCCTGCAGACTGAAAGGTCCCAGGTTTGATTCTGGTTAAGGGCATGTACCTTGTTTGTGGACACATCCCCAGTAAGGGGTGTGCAAGAGGCAGCTGATTGATGATTCTCTCTCATCGATGTTTCTAACTCTCTATCCCTCTCTCTTCCTCTCTGTAAAAAATCAATAAAATATATTTTTAAAAAATAAAAAATAAAAAAAAATACTAAGCAAATTAATGCAGAAATTTAATGGAAAAATAGGTGGGCATTTGAAAAGTATACTTCTCCCTAGTACAAAAATAAGCTTATTTCTTATAGACACTTGGAAAGAAAGATAGTACTATCTCTGTCCACTCTTGCTATATAACATACTTACATAATGAATTGTATACAGAGAGGGAGAGTTGATGCTATATGTATGTATGTATTGCAAGGTATAAATATATCATAGCTTTTTTCTTTTTTATATACACTTGTGTATATTCATGAATACTTGGGCTGCTTTCAAATCTTGACTATTATAAATAATGCTACAATGAACACAGAGTGCAAACATACTTTTGAATTAGTTTCTTAGGATAAATTTCCGGAAGTGGAATCATTGGGTCATAAGGCAGATATGTGTTTAATTTTGAGGTATCGTGTTCCTGGGCTGAAAAAACTGCAAGGAGGCTAGTAGCTAAGGAGAGGAAGCCTGGCATAGCTACATGATGTCATTACCCAGCACCCACTGCGACTGTTTCTGGGCTGGGCTGTGGGCCATATTTTGCACCATGGGGTCTCAGCAGCATTGGCTGCAATTTGGTGGTTTGTTGCTCTAGCTTAGTGGTGGGGCCTATGTCCCACTTGGGGGAGGCTGAGTGTTGCTTTGTAGGTGCAAGGTCTGTGGTGCTGTTTATTGTTAAATGGCCTGTCTCTAGAGAGAGGAAGCCAGGTATTACTATGTGACATCATTATCTAGTGCCCACAGCAACCATTTCTGGGCTGGGCTTGGCTGTGGGCCACATTGTGCACCATGGGGTCTCGGCAGAGTCGGCTGCAATTTGTTGGGCTGTCACCCCGGAGTGGTGGTGGGGCCTGTGTCCCATTTGTGGGAAGCAGGGTGTTGCTTTGTGGGCACCAGTTCCATGGTGCCATTTCTCTCTAAATGGCCTCTGCATGTCAGGGCAGCTCCTGTGTTGAATGTCTGCCCCTGGTGGTCAGTGCATGTCATAGCTACCAGTCAGACACTTAGCATATTAGCCTTATATATACACTGAGTGGCCAGATTATTATGATCTCTTAAATACATAATAATTTGGCCATTCAGTGTATTTGTATCTCAAATGGGTGCCAAAAATATTCTAGGCTTTTGCTGGAGATCAGCTAGTGCAAAGGGGAAAACTGATCAGGTTCATGATTTATAGTATCTTTGATATTAAATAAGTGAGGTACTCAAGAGAAGTACACTGAGTGGCCAGATTATTATGCATTCAGAGATCTTAATAATCTGGCCACTCAGTGTTAATAGATAGCCATTCCAGCAGGTATGAGATGACACCTCATTGTGAATTTAATTTGCATTTCTCTGATGATTAGTGATGTTGATCATCTTTTCACATATCTATTGGCCATCCTTATGCATTCTTTGAAGAAGTGTCTACTCAGATCTTCTGCCCATTATTTTAATTGGATCATTTGTTTTTTTGGTATTGAGTTGTGTAAGTTCCTTATAAATTATGGAAATTAGCCCCTTATCAGATGTATCATTGGCAAATATGTTCTCCCATTCAGTGGGTTATCTTTTAATTTTGTTGGTTATTTTCTTTGCTGTGCAAAAACCTTTTAGTTTGATGTAGTCCCATTGGTTTATTTTTTTCTTTAGTTTCCCTTGCCCAAGGAGATATATAAAAAATATATATATATTGCTACAAGAAATATTTGAAATTTCACTGCATATGTTTTATTTAAGGAGTTTTAAGGTTTCAAGTCTAACTTTTAGGTCTTTAATCTATTTTTAGTTTACACTTGTATTTGGTATAAGAAGGTCTAATTTTATTTTTTGCATGTATCAGTTCAATATTCCCAACACCATTTATTAAATATCCATTGTATGTTTTTGCCTCATTTCTCAAATATTAGTTGACTATACAGATGTGTGTTTATTTCCAGGCCCTCTATTCTGTTCCATTGACCTAACATGCATTTAAATATATAAAGGTAGACACAACTAACCTACAATACATAGGTTAGTAAACAACATACTTTCATCTGTAAGTAGAATTAGCATGATTGTGACCATCTCGACTGCATATGATACAAATACTTTAATTCAAATACTTTGGTTTGGTCATCAACTCTTGGTAAAGTTCTGAATAATATGGTAATTATTATTTACCAATGCTTTTATGTACTAGTTGTTTTCCAGAAAATTTTAGTATCTTATTAAACATACAAAAGAATAGGTATTTTATTTAAAGAGTTAAGTTCCAAACTGAGGTTTGGGTTTTACATCTTCATCAATGCCTTTGAGTCATTTTAAATCATGTGAACTGTTCTTTAGATGTTAGGGTATCTTAATCTCTTATCTAGTCCATTGAATGCCAAGAGTGCCCTTCAAGGTTTGTTGAAGAGACCAAAATGTCCCAGAAATTAGCAGAATGTTCTGTGTTAAAAACTCTTATATTAAGCAGAAATAGGGTACTTCAGTTTTGTACATTGACATGTCTGACCTCAAGTCTCATTCTTCTATATGCTATGTTATTTTGCCTCATAGGTTAATAGGAGAGAGAGTATACTGTCAGAAGTTGTTAAATAATGGATGTACCATGAGCCCATTGGCAAGCTGGTAAAGACTATAAACATTTTTTTTTCAAAATTTATTTTTACATGCATAGAATAAAATACATAGAATTAAAATCAAACCAATTATGTTGATTTAGCTTTAGTATAATAAAGGTGGTTATAAACAATAGTTTAATTCCATAACACATGTAATGTTATATGTAAATAACTGTGGCTTTAATAGTGAGAAATATCTCACAGATACCAATAATACTGCTGTGGTTTGGTGCCTATATTCATAATTGAAGGCAAAGGAAGATTATGTTGTTTTATTAATTTTTAAGTCCAACTTCTGATGCTCAGAACTCAGCCAATAACCCCTAGTTAAAGACCCCTGTGCTAAAGTGAATGTACAGAGTAAATTGGGATTCAGGGTTGATCATTCAAACTGACTCCAAAAGCTATAGAAAAAAAGTTATAAAGAGAAGGTAACTAGTTGATAATTAAAAATGATTAATTAGTAGGAAGAAAAGCATTAAGGAACAATATATATAAAAGCCATAGTATTAAGAAAAACTGTTTTATGTATGGCCAGTATTAAGTAGTTTGCATCAGCAAGATAGGAAGAGTCCTGGAAATGATGAATGGACTAAAATGTGCAGTTTATTGTTAAAAACAAAAGGATGTTGTAAGTCGATTTGATTTAACAATATGTTATACTAGAGGCCCGTTGCATGAAATTCATGCACTTGGGGGGAGGAAGGGGCGGTCCCTAGCCTGGCCTGTGCCCTCTTGCAGTCCAGGAGCCCTGGAGGGATGTCCAACTGACAGCTTAGTGGGCCTAAGCCATCAGTCAGACATCCTTAGCATTGCCATGGAGGCGGGAGAGGCTCCCACCACTGCTCACCAGCCATGAGCCCAGCTTCTGGCTGAGCAGCACTCCCCCTGTGGGAGCACACTGACCACCAGGTGGCAGCTCCTGCCTTGAGTGTCTGCCCCTGGTAGTCAGTGTACATCACAGTGACTGGTCATTCTGCCATTCAGTCATTTGCATATTAGCCTTTTATTATAGGATATGCTGTAGGTGAGACTCCCTAGAACCATAAGAAATGCAAAAAATTCACTGTTAACTCATTCTTGAATTGCTCCCACTTAAAATCAAATTGCTCCCCCTGTGGGGCGTTTGCTGCACCTTGGAAACCTCTGGGCTTGACACTTTTCCTCTCTGAGCTTCATTTCTGAATACATATGCATATACCATGGGAATTGTAATGTCTTCTCCATCTGCCTCACTGGGTTGTCATGAGAAGGTTCTGAGCTAATAAACCTAGAAATGTTTCATCAAGTAAGTGATGTCTAAATGGGAAGGGATTGTTATTGTTAAGCTCATGGGTACCTTTGCAGGTAGCAGGTGCTGATTAGGGGAGGAGGGCATGATTGTTTTCTGGGACTGTAGCTATGGAAGCTTTGCAGAGGGTTCCGCAGGCCTCAGAGAGGCGGGCTCTAGCCAGCAGCCCTGTAGCGGTGGTTGTCCCTGAGGGTGTTGGTGGGAGGTGGGGCATTAGGGGGCACTAGGGGACAGCCAGGCCGAAGGGGGAGTAACTGTCAAACCTTCCCACTTAATGCATTCTTTAAATTGTACGTGGCTGTTTCACAGCTGTACCTGCTCAAGGTAGGCATCCAATCTCCTGGAGCGGGGTGGGGCTGGGCCAGGGCGGAGCCAGGTGGGCTAGGAGGGTGGGTTTAGCCGCACCCCCAGTGAGTTTCAGCGCACTTCCACCACGGAGAAGGTGCTTCTGCTGTCAGGGAGAAAGAGCCTGACACTGGGGGGCCACTCAGGCCTGCCTCCACCTGGGTATGGAGTTGTGCGGAGGGGAGCGTATCCAGCCCCAGTGGAGGGTGCTCAGCAGCAGCGGGCTGTGGACCCCGGGTGCCTTGGGGGTGCTGATGGGTGTTTGCTGGCCTGCTATTGGTGTGGGCACTCCTGCTGGGGTGGTGAGGGAAGAGATGGGGAGTCTGAGGTGTAGGCTGCAGCTACTCCCGAGGCTGGGTCTTCTCCCCATCCTGTCAGCCTCCCAGTCCTCCTGGGGTTGTGGGAGCTGGGGTAGGGTGTCTGTGCAGGGGGATTGGAAGAGCTCCCTGTGGCCGCATCCTCTTCCTTCTTTACAGTCCAGACTCCTCTCTGGCACTCTCCTCAGACTCCCCAGGAACTAGGTTCCAGCTGCCTGCAACCTGCTGCGCAGGCAGCCTCCTGCTGGTCTGTCAATATGCAAATTGGTCGTTACTGTGACACTGTTAGGACCAATTAGCATATTACATATTACCTCTCTCTCTCTCTCTCTCTCTCTCTCTCTCTCTCTCTCTCCATATATATTTATTTATATTTGTATTCATATTTACTGGGATTTTGAGTTTATAAGTGGCTTATGTGATGTCTGCTTTTGCAACACCCATTGCAATAAAATTGGTTTTATATTTATGATGCAGAATTTTTTAGCATAAATATGTTGTTGTAGACAACTGTTATGAATAAGAAATAAGTCAAAATACCCCAAACAAATATTTCTGACTCAAATTTATTTATATCTAGTTTAGTTAAAAGAAATAGATGGAATAGGATATGCTTTTCCTCTACTTGACATTATTTAACTAATACAACTTTCTTCAATACCCCTGACACCTACAACATACCATGGATTGAATGGGTCAGTGGGAAATATAGTTTATTATGTAGTATACTATGCCTTCCTGGATTATACAGCTTAAAATAAGTTGCTAACATCAAATGCCATTTAGAGCAGTTGTCGTGGTTGTTAACTTACCCACATTTATTTTCAGTGAGTGCCATAACTCCACAGACCGAATCAAAGTCAGAGTGTGGGATGAAGATGATGACATCAAATCCAGAGTCAAGCAACATTTCAAAAAGGAATCAGATGATTTTCTAGGACAAACAATTGTAGAAGTGAGAACCCTGAGTGGAGAAATGGATGTCTGGTACAACTTAGGTGAGTGTCTGATAAAAAGTTAAATAAATTTCCAGAATATCTGTGGCATATAATCTATTCCCATATAGACAAAAATGACCAATGCATTTCTAGAAAATTCAGTTGGACTTTATGTAGTCTAGCTTCATTAGAAACAAAATGGGATAATTCTTTATTCAACTTCAATTATTGGAAGGCATTGGTAAATTTGAAATGAAAAGAGGAAAGTCAAAGAATCAATTAGATGTATTTCAGGAGAAAAATATTTGCCCATTCTTAATTTTTAAATCAGAAAAATATATTTCCGAAAACCTTTGCCAAATGTAATAAAAACTAATAATCAACCTATGACTTGATACTGTTTGAGTTATTTCCTTTTGATCCCTTAATGAATGTTGGCAATAAAGGAAATGTGTATTTTAGATATTTTTCAAATGGTAATATAAATGTTCATTTTAGCCACCAAAGCCAAATACATCTGTGAACTTATGCTTATTCTAAAAATGACAATATTGAGAATATGTTTAATTGGCATGACTGTTAAATGAAATGTTATTATTCAACCAATAGTTAAATAAAGATAACTTTTAAATCAAAGCCTATTTGGCTTAGTGGATAGAGCGTCAGCCTGAGGACTGAAGGGTCCCGGGTTTGATTCCAGTCAAGGACATGTATCTTGATTGCGGGCACATGCCTAGTAAGGGGTGTGCAGGAGGCAGCTGGTCGATGTTTCTCTCTCATCGATGTTTCTAACTGTCTATCCCTCTCCCTTCCTCTCTGTAAAAAATCAATAAAAATATATTTTAAAAAAAGATAACTTTTAATTTGACTTTTACTATAATTGAATAGTAGTCTAGAATCTTCAGTGTTGATTTAATAGTAATAAAAATTATGGATCACTCAGTTTCTGTAAAGTATGTGATCCAAAATTTCTTAATCATGTCATTAGAAATGTTTTAATTAAATTATTAATGGCTGGTGGTGAATCAAAGAAGGGGTTACACAGTTTTAAGATTACAGAGTTTCCATTTAGGATAGCAATATATTAGCAAATTAAAGAGTGCTTTTGGGTTTTTAAAAATGTGCATACTTCAAGTAATATAATATTTGACAAATAGAGAGATAAGGTCATTGAATTAATAAAACTCTAAATTATATAACAATTTAAAGAATGAGCAATATATAACTTATCTGCACACAAAATTCAAGCTACACTTAAGAATTAATTATCAAAAAACTATTTTAAAGAAGTTTCCCTTAAAGAGAATTGGTGCATCTACATTACTGGCATAAAACTTTTACCTCAGTTATAATCATCTTTCCACATCTTACTTTTACTATAAAATAGCTTTATATATAAAAATAGAGATGTTAGGCCAGGGTAAAATTAAGGCCATTAACTCTGTGCAATACTCACAAATTGTGTTTCAATTAAAGAGTTTGCCTATACTTGGACATTTTCCTGTAATAAGTTAGCATATCCTTAAATTGAGGCAGTTAGAATTCAGAACAGAAATTTCTCAAATTGTTCTTTTGACAAAAGACACATGGGTATATTATTTGCCGAGGAATTTGAACATGCTGTTAGTAGTCACTACCCAGCTCTCATGTTTGAAAAGGCCCTTCAGTCTATGGAGAGGAAAACATGATATTACACAGCATGGAAGACTTTGCCTGCTCATCTTCTGTTTGCACATCTGTGCCCTCTTTCCATATTTAATAAATTTTTAAAAAAGGAGGGATGGAAGACAAGTTTTAGCTTTGGTAAAATCCTTCAGTGGTTCAGTCCACATAAACACCATATTTCCATTCTTTGTATAGCGGTCTTCTTATCACTTAGTATTCATTCCTCAAGGCAGAGGAGAACTTGGCCTAAAACCTTGAGCATCCAAGCAGAGCCTGGGCCCCTTGAATCCATTGGGATGATGAAAGTTATAGAACCAGTAGTGTTCCCCTGGGACTATGAAAAGAGCTCTGTGAAAAAAAAAAAAAATGTGGGGACCTGATGCAGCGGGGGCCAGATGTGGCGGGGATCTCCCTTTTCCGTGTCCTGCACAGAAAGAGAGATAAAGTGGAGGTGGCCAGGGATTGAGAAATATTAGAAATAAAGAAAGAAGACACAGAGATAGATTTTAAGCTGGGAGCTGGGTGGGCTGCCATCCTGTCTGCTGGAGAGGCAGGAAGAAGATGACCACCCCTCTCAGCGAATTTATTTTATACTCCCAATGCCAGGAAGTAACTCCAACTTATTTGCATTCTTAAGTAAGCCCTAGCATGCCTGGATTTACATATCTAGTCCGTTCCCTGCTGACACCTGGGCTAATATGAAGGCCAAGTTGACAACATGTCCGCCATCTTGGGGAAACATGTTCCCAATGTGTGGCTCTGCCTACAGCTTGAGTTCAGCTGAAGATAATTAAGGAAAATGTCCTTTTGTCTTCCGAGGCAGCCCTCTACAAAAAAAAAAAAAAAGCCCTGGGAGTTGAATTTCTGTTGGTCCCAGCAGAGAACTTTAATATTTGTTGAGAATCAACAATCTCTCAGCCAGCAAGAGAAACTCTCATGATACTGCCATCCCTGGGGGAAGACTCTTCATAACACAGTGACTATTAAATATTAACAATAAAACGTCAGCAGATATTTCCTAAGAAAAATAAGTAGATTTCATGGTTTAAATTTATCTCATGGCTAAAAATAGTTATACTTAGAAAGATGCCACTATTTTGCGGCACTCTCTCTACTGACACTTCATTTATGAAATGGGTCAGCTTGCCTCTCTATGTTCATCTGTGAAGTGGGTGACAGACGTAGGTCCCCTACCTACATTCACACTCCAGGAAATCAGTGACTGCTTTTATTTCTCTCAAAGCTACTGATTAGTATTGAACTAATATGTACGTGTGTGTACATACACATTACTTGACTGAATTAACTACATATTTATTCCATTCAAGTAAACAGTTAATCTAAAACTCATGAGTAAAAACAGGTGGTAGACTGTAGGTCTTGATGAATCACTAATAAAGAAAGCAATAATTCTTCTTTTGTTAGCCAGAGCTTTGACTCATCTTTTCAAGCACAGAAAGAGTGAAGCTTTTAGATAAATTACTTTCCTGGTTAATTTTATGTTTATGTTATATTGCTTTTAAAGGGCCAAATAATTTAATATTCTAACCAAGTACCCAGCCATTTATCTCAGAATGGCAAGGACTTCTGAGTAAGCTTTTCTAGATGAAGTATGTGTAATGTAGTTTGAATCACAGTGACACAATAGGCACATTACTTTAAGTTCTATTTAGCAGAATCACTATGGTGGGATAATCAAGCCTGATCTAGAAGAATGGCTTTTAGCAATGTAAACCCCTTTTAAGCCTCTCAGAACTTGTATGCGGAATATGGGGTTATCACAAATGACTGACCAATTCCTTTTTGTTTTGTCAGAGAAACGGACAGATAAGTCAGCTGTATCTGGGGCAATTAGATTGAAAATCAATGTGGAAATAAAAGGAGAGGAGAAGGTTGCTCCATATCATATACAGTATACATGTTTACATGAGGTAAGAAACTGGAATTGTATTACTAAAAATCCTGGAAAAGAAATTGGTCTGGGCTGTAAATCATACAATAAAATTTTTGTTCTAAAATATATAATTGAGTTAGCTTGGTGGAGTTGTTTCTGGAGTTCTTACTCTATACTCTAGCAGTATGGACGCAGGTGGGTGTCCTCTACTGGGAGTTTAGAAAAAGCACATGTGATGGGTATGAATAAACAAGGCAATGAGATAATAAACTAATAGACCAAATGAAATGACCATTCTTGCAAGGAGAACAAAGAATGTTTAAAAGCATTTATTACATAAATAAGCCATAGTGAACATTTTGGAAGCATAAAAGATATAGTGGTACTCCAGTAATGAAGAAGAGGATATAACTAATGAATGATTTTTTTTTTAGAACTCTGAGTTAGTGTTTGCGTTTTATTGAAGGTTTAATTAATAATACTGTTTACAACCAGAACTATAAAATGCTGATGTTGTACCAAAGGAATTGGGAGCAATATTTTTTTCTTCCTTTTTCTGAGTACAACAAGGGGCTTTATACATATTGGACCCTCTGCATTTTATCTACCCTTTCCACAAGCATATCTGGGTATGAGAGTGTCAGAATGTAGTTACCCACTCATAGTAGTAGACAATATACCCACCCAAAAGGTAGGGCCCAGCAGGATTAGAGAGAAATAAAGACCACTCTATGTGATTCTAACAGGCAGACTCACCAGTTCCTTTTTGTGTCTCAGTGTAGATACACAAATAATCTTGGACTTCTATTGGATGCTTTGCATCAGAGAGCTCAGTTAGAGGTGTACCCAAAACGATTCTCTGATACAAATGACACTTGTCCCATGTATATATATATATAAAAAAAAATACTAGGAGAAATTGAGGAATGTACTTTTCCCTATATCCAAAGAAGTGAAGTGAAAGTACCCTAAGAGCAAAGACAAGCTGAGAGTATCTTCACATACTATTTTTTCAAATATCTATAAATATTTATGTGCAATTATTTGCACCTCCATTTATTAAAGAAGTCATGAGAAACAGTATGTAGATCTTTTATATATTAGATAGTAGTTATATATAGGGCAAAGGCTTAATTTTCTGACTATTATTTGCTCAGTGTTATCGTTCCTTCAAGAAGGAATTCTGAGAAGCACAATCATGTTAATACAGAAAAACAAACAAACAAACAAACAAACAAAACGGTAAATGTATGATAGTTTAAAAGAGGAGAATCACCCTTCCTTTGTTTTTATCACTTGTATTTTTCTTACTCTTTAATTGTAAACAACAACAGATGATATTTAAGTTTACCATTCATAGTGGTTAAGTTTTTAGACCAATAAAAAAAAAAAAAATCCTGGAACTGGAAAGATGGGAGCCTTAAGGTGTGGGCGGAGATTTGGATCAGGACGACAGCATTATGCTTTGCTTTTTGGAGACTTACCTGCTGGTCAAAGAACAAAACAAAACAAACTGAAACCAAATACCTGAAATTCAAGATAGGCTCCTTCAGGCTACATCCATGCAGCAGTTTCTAAACTTGTTAGAAACAGAAGGAATTCTATGTAGTGAGATTTTCTATTATAGAATTCTCGAACATGCATTTCAACCTCAGTTCATTGCTCTGAATCTTTACCATTTTGCAGCAAAAGCCCTCTAATACCGTGTTTCCCCGAAAATAAGACATCCTCCGAAAATAAGACCTAGCGCATGGAAAAATAAGACATCCCCTGAAAATAAGACCTAGCACATCTTTGGGAGCAAAAAATTAATATAAGACACTGTCTTATTTTCGGGGAAACAGGGTATTTACATACCTAGATTCTGTATTAACAGACAAAATCAGATTATTCAATCAGGGCTCTAACATTTACTCAGAGCCCATATGCAAAATATGTTCTAGCATTTAGAAATGTTTGCATGTAAAAACTTTTACTTTCTCCTAACATGATTGGGTACGTATGAAACATTTTAATTATTGCTCCTGTATAGACCCAGGGAGAAATATAATCAGAATTTGCATAAATTTGATGTTAGAATAAAGATCCAAGCTATTCCTATTGCGTACAAATACTGATGAAACAGTAGATGCAATCACAGTGCAAGTATACTGTATTGAAAGTTATAGTTAGATACTTTTGGCCTATTCTAATGAATTACTGAACAATTGAAAACCACTTGCTTTTAGAATCTGTTCCATTACTTGACTGAAGTGAAATCTAATGGTGCAGTGAAAATCCCAGAGGTCAAAGGGGATGAAGCCTGGAAGGTTTTCTTTGATGATGCTTCCCAAGAAATAGTCGATGAGTTTGCCATGCGCTATGGGATTGAATCCATTTATCAAGCTATGACGTAAGTACCATAGGACATTTATGTTCTCAGAAATCTTCGTTGAGATCTTAAAAACACACACATTCATATCTCTTCTTCTCATTTAATTGAAATTTTCATGTAAAAGACAATTCCATTTTCATGGGCCATTTTAGTGTACCCTGTCTCTTGCCAGCTTTAAAATATTAATGATGTGGTAATTCACTTACCACTGTCTTCTCAGGCTTTTATTTTGTTCTCCAAGTATGGCTCCTGAACTACTAGCATTCACAGCACCTCAGAACTTAGAAATGCAAATTTACCACCTTACCCCAGACCTAGTGAATCGAAACCTGAAGGTGAGACCCAATGATCTTTTCTTTAACAAGCCCTACAAGTAATTCTCATATACTCTGAAGTGTGAGAACCAGTGCCTTGTTTGATATCTGAGAAAGTTAAAGCCTGATGATGATCGAAGAGCATCATGCAAGGTCACAGAGCCTATTAATGTCAAGGATATATCTAGAGCCATTATAATGCCTTAACCCAAACATTGGACTATATCATTCCTTCCTACATTGATATCATTGATGCTAATTCAGTAAAATCAAGATTTATTGAGCACCTGTAGAACCCAAACACCACAGTAAATACGGCACTACCGAAGTGAGCCATACAGACACATACCCGGACTGAGGCGTTTCAGTAAGGATTTAGAATTGGGTTAATACTTGCTTATCCTTTACCTTTTGAAACCTGGTCTAAGTTTGTTACTGCATTTTGTTCAGATATATACTGTATATACTATGTAAACTATTTATGTACAAATATTAGAGGGCTGTTCTTTTATATTAATGATCTGATTATATTTCACATGAGCTGAATAGAAGGTGACCCAGATAATCAGTCATTTTCAACCACCTTACTGATGGATGTGTACTGAACCAAAATCAGTGTTCTTCCTCAAAGTTTACTATTTATAGCATTCAATCACCAGTCATCATTCTAGAATAGCATATGTAAATTTCTTTAAAATGTCTGATAAAATGTGTGCTTTTTCAGTTTACAGAAAGTCCTAATGTTAAATAATAAAGACTGATTCTTAGATGCAATAAGAAAAAGAACTTAGAATTTATCCAAGTGAACTCCCCTCAAAAATCCCTGTTACTGCATCCCTGCTGGTAGTCATTATCCCTCTGCTTGCTCACGCCCACTGGCAGGGCTCTCACTCCTTTAGAGGAAACCTCCTTTGTAACTGAGTAGCCATAATAGAGTCTGTGATTTGCCATCTGCTCTGTCCCATGTCAGTGGCTGTAATAATTCAGCAGGACACCTATACTTTTTTAGTGCAATTAAAATGCACTCCAAAGTAAGTTAAGTGGTCTGCTGAAAAGAGAGCTATGCTTAAAATAAAATTAGAAATAAATTTTTAAAATCACTTGGGAAGAATCCCAATAAAAGAAAGTTATATTTATTATGAAATATCTCTTTGAGCTGATTCAGATTTCTTTAGTTTCATATTTCTTATATTCTGAGAAGCACATTCATGTTAATTCAGAAAAAAATTATGAATGTATGATAGTTTAAAAGAGGAGAATCACTCCTCCTTTGTTTTTATCACTTGTATTTTTCTTACCCTTTAACATATGTAAACAACAACAGATGATAGTTTTAGATACTTTTTGGTATCAAGTGATGTGCAGGTGACTAGGGTCCTATTATGTATCTGGAAACTCAGTTTTTACAAAGCTCCTGTCACTCTAGGAACTAGTCTAACTCAGGAGTCAGCAATTTTTTTTCTATATATGGCCATATAGTAAATATTTTCTGCTATGTGAGTCATGAAATCTCTGTCATAACTGCTCAACTCAGCACTCCTAGTGCAAAAACTGCCAAAGACATTAAGTAAACAAATGGCTATGGCTGTATCCTGATAAAACTGTATTTTAAAAACAAAAACTATGGCCAAAACTGATTTGGCTCAGTGGATAGAGTATCAGCCTGTGGAATGAAAGGTCCCAGGTTCAATTCCGGTCAAGGGCATATACCCTGGTTGCAGGCACATCCCCAGTGGGGGGTGTGCAGGAGGCAGGTGGCTGATCAATGTTTCTCTCTCATTGATGTTTCCAACTCTCTATCCCTCTCTCTTCCTCTCTGTAAAAAATCAATAAAATATATTTTTATAAAAACAAAACAAAAAACAAACAAACAAAACTATGGACTGGGTTTGGCTGTGGGCATTCAATTGCCAACTGCTGGTCTAAAGAGGGAAAGCAAAGCAGACAGGCAGGAGGAAAAAGAACGCCTGGTTTTTGTGTGGCAAATTGACCATTGCGCTTTGACGATAACATAATGTGGTAGATTATCTCTACTCGTAGTTATACATTTGATTTGATATTGATATTTTTATTTTTTAAATGTTTCTTTTATTGTTAAATATGAACCAAGGTGGCCTTAACATTTCTCTCAGCTGAAACAACTCTAGGCTTCTTTCTGCCTGTGGGCCCCTGCTCTCCCCCTCAACTTTGTCCTTACAGAATCCAGAGCCCTAACCCCAGAGGTTCTCACCTCCCTTTTCTTAGAGCATTTACTTTGGAAATCTTAGAATTGTACATTATTTCTCTGTCCTTTTAAGATGGAAACTTTTTAAAAAGACACTTCTCAGTTTTACAGCCCAGGGCTGAATATTTCAAGGATATAGGAGAACCAGAGCTTTTGAACATAATCATCAAGAAAATAGGCCCCTGTTTCCCAGTCTCCATGGAGGGTTTCTAACTTGAGTTGGGGCCTTGCCCCAAGTTGTATTGCTCCCTCCTGTCATGAGGATTAGGAAAAGTTTACTTTTCCTTTGGGTAAGGCCAATTAGCAAATACAGATGACTAGGGTTCCTCTACTCTAACTCAGAATCCCTACCCTCCATTCCCCACCTCAGGTCTTGAAATATTTTCCATCATTTATGTCAGTAGAGTTGAGTTCAGACTGAATTCTGGATTATTTTTTTCATTGAAGAAACTTTCCTAATTCTGTCCCCTGTCATTTTTGCTTTGACAGCACCCATCTGATACCATACATATTTATTCCAATATTGACTATATTCCCTTAGCTCTACTGTACATCACCATGATTAATTTTATAACTAGAAACTTTTACTTCTTCACTCCTTCACCCTTTCAACCATCACCCTAACCCACTTCCATCTGGCAACCATCAATTTGTTCTCTGTAGCTATGAGTTTGCTTCTGTTAGTTTGTTTTGTTTTTTAGATTCCACATATAAATGCAATCATATGGTATTTGTCTTTCTCTGTTCAACTTATTTCACTCAGCATAATACTCTTTAGATCCATTCATGTTGTTGCAAATGGAGATTTTATTATTTTTATGACTGGTTAATATTCCATAGTATATTTATACCATATCTTCTTTATCCATTCATTTATCAATAGACAGTTAGATTGCATCCATATATTGGATATTGTAAATAATGCTGCAATGAACATAGGGATTCATATATCTTTTCCAATTAGTGTTTTGGCTTTCTTCAGATAATTACCCAGAAGTGGAATTGCTAGATAATATGGTAGTTCTGTTTTAATTTTTAAGAAACCTCCATACTACTTTTCATAATGACCATACAATTTTATTATCCCACCCACAGTACACAAGGAATTCCTTCCCTCAACATTCTCACCAACACTTATTTGTTGTTTGATGATAGCCATCCTGACAGGTGTGAGGTGATATCTCATTGTGGTTTTGATTTCTAGTTCCCTGATGATTAGAGATTTGAGTATCTTTTCATTTTCCATTGACTATCTATATGTTCTCTTTGGAGAACATTCAGGTTCTCTACCCATTTTTATTTTAATTTAATCAATCCTTATTTTTCAGATTATTACAATTGTTCCTCTTTTTTCCCCATAGCTTCCCTCCACCAGATTCCCACCCTACACTCTGTCCTGACATCCCCCCCCCCCCCCGACTGTCCTCATCCATAGGTATACAATTTTTGTCCAGTCTCTTCCTGTACCACCAACACCCCTCTCCCCACTGAGAATTGTCAGTCCACTCCCTTTCTATGCCCCTGATTCTGTTATACTCACCAGTTTATTCTATTCATCATATTTTTTATTCACTTGACTTTTAGATTCACTTGTTGATAGATATGTATTTGTTGTTCATAATTTTTATCTTTACCTTTTTCTTCTTCTTCCTCTTCTTAAAGAATACCTTTCAGCATTTGATATATTACTGGTTTGGCAGTGATGAACTCCTTTAGTTTTTTCTTATCTATGAAGCTCTATCTGACCTTCAATTCTGAATGATAGCTTTGCTGGGTAGAGTAATCTTGGTTATAGGTTCTTGATATTCATCACTTTGAATATTGCTTGCCACTCTCGTCTGGCCTGCATAGGTTCTGTTGAGAAATCAGCTGACAGTTGTATGGGTGCTCCCTTGTAAGTAAATAACTGTTTTTCTTTTGCTGCTTTTAATATTCTCTCTTTGTCTTTTGCTCTTGTCATTTTATGATGTGTCTTGGTGTGATCCTCTTTGGATTCCTTTTGTTTGGAGTTCTCTGTGCGTCCTGGACTTGTAAGTCTATTTTTTTTCACCAGGTGGGGGAAGTTTTCAGTCATTATTTCCTCAATAGGTTTTCAGTATCTTGCTCTCTTTCTCTCTTCTTCTGGCACCTCCATAATTCTGATGTTGGTACACTTGAAGTTGTCCCAGAGGCTCCTTACACTATCTTCATATTTTTGGATTCTTTTTTCTTTTTCTTTTTTTTTTTTCTTTTCTGGTTGGATGTTTTTTGCTTCTTTGTATTTCAAATTGACTTGATTCTTGTGATCCTCTAGTCTGCTTTTAGATCTCTGTATAATATTTTTTATTTAAGTCAGTGTATGCTTAATTTCTAGTTGGTTCTTTTTCATAACCTCAGGGTCTTGCTAAATTTATCAGCCTTTTCTAGAAAATTCTTGAAAAACCTTATAACTGTGGTTTTGAACTCTATATCCAGTCATTTGCTTTCCTCCATTGCTTTCATTTGTGATGATCTGTTCTCAGCATTTTGGCTGCTTCTCTGAGTTAATAGAGTGGCTTTGTATGCTAGGTGTCCTATAGGGCCCAGTGGCTCAGCCTCCCCAGTTATCTGAGGTGGGCAATCTTGGTGCACCCCTTTGTTGGCTGTATATTTTTATAGAAAAATATACATTTTATGTTGATGTTGATATTATAATTCTATATATAATCATGTTTATAAGAATTGTATTTATTCCCACATTCTCCTGGCATTTCTTTTCATTTAAGACATTTTCAGTTGTCAAAAGGAACTAAAAATTATATTTATGTTGATGTAGGAATCATTTTTATCATTTGTGTTGCATTTGAGGGTTCTAGAAAATATTATGTTGATTATTTCTAGTAATTTGGATAATTTTCAGAATACTGACATTCTTCTATTAGATGCAAAGTATAACTTGAAGAACAGCTTTTGACAATATTTTCCATATAATAATTTTGTATTTGAAGTATAACTTGAGTCCTAAACTATTGTTGGCTAATGAATAACTCAACAACAACAGTTTATTAATAACAAACCATATCTTTGAATTTAAACTGCATGCCTATTGAATTAATATTTTTCTGTTTTTCAAAAACTGGCTTCAGGGGACCAGAAAACAAAACAATCAATAACAATACTCAACTAGACATGGCCAGGTTATCTCAGAAGAATTAGTTCTTAATTTTTAAACACACAAAATTGGAGAATTAAACTTTAAGGAAAAAATATATGTCCTATCTGTGTAGTAAAGATACAAGTTTGGGAAAGAACAAAACTGTTTAATTCTTCTGGATTTTACTGTGCACCATGTGATCAGAAAAATAAATCAAATTAATATTTATTTTTAATACTTAAAGTCCTTTTATGCTTAGCCAAGTTCCCAGGTAACTTTATAACCTGCCTATTACATTAGAGATTACTTGGTTTCTTTAGGCATATTCCCAAATTTTTAAGATAAATTTGGAGCACAAATAAATAAGAGGAAAGTGTTTATTAACTCAGAGTGTCTGGTTGTTGAGTTTTCCTCTTGTGTATTTCTTATCATAAGAAAGAGGCTGAATCGATTTTGCTAGTAAGTAACCTGACTGTTAATTCAGAATTGCCCAATCCTCAGGGTTCCTCCTACTTATTATAAATCCTCTCTCCTTTTACCACAGAACATTTTCTACGAGGGCACAATTTATTAGCCCTATTTGCTGCATAACAATGTATTCTTTGTTTTGGAGCATTCAAGAGAAAGAAAAAAGGGATTGCAGTTTTCCTCTTTGTAAAAGTGTTTGATCAGGACCTGGAGGATTTGTTTTCATATGGCACCCATCCATCTAAAATGAGAGCAGTTTTCCAATTTATGACAGTGATAAGGAGCATGTGATCTATTTTTGAAAGGAGCATGCTATTCCATGTATCTCATACTATGAGATTGGGCATAGATCCTGTTTCCAGGATGAGAATTAGGGAATCCTTGATGCTTTTCATTTATTTTTGCAAATGTATGTTTTTAACAATGTTCTGACAGACCAACTGTTCACCCCTGAACACATGCAGAAAATTTCATGTCAAACATTAAGGTTTAAATTGTCCTCTGAAAATGATCTCTGTTGAGCAAATACATTTTAACTGAGTACTTAATGAGTCTGTCATTTATTATAAAATGAAACCCAAGCTTTCTTTAAAAATCTGAGATTCTATTAGGCTACATAGTCATCCCTCTGTAATCCTTTGTAAGAAAAGGCTAATATGCAAATTGTCCTCTTGACAGGGAGTTCAACTAGGAGTTCAATCAGGGAGTAGGGCCTGCTGGCCAAGCACCTGCATCCCTTCCCACTGGCTGGCCCAGCCCAATAGGCCACAATTGGGGTGGACAAGCTGGACCCCAACCATGCACAAATTCATGCACCATGCCTCTAGTACCAAATAAGAAAAAAAGTATTAGGTCATTTTTTTTTCCCTTGGTGAGCTTAACAACCAATACTTTGGCACTAATCATCTTACTCTAATTCATTTTTAAATCAGAACTGTTGGGATATAGTTTACTTTAATGCCACTGGTCTATTTTACCTGCTTGAGCCAGGATCTTGCTTTCTAAGGATATTGATGCTCAATTAAGTCATTCATTCTTTTAGGAAATATTTATAGAGTGCCTTTCATGTGCCAGGAAGTTCTCTAGGCACTAAGCATACATCAGTGAACAAGAAGGCAAGGTCCAGGTCTCCATAGAGCCCACATTTCAGAAGAAGTAATGTATTTATTTGATAGATACTTTCTAAGTATCTAAGAAAGAGGACTTATACAGGGCAATGGGATTCAATAATAAAAGATGGCTCTTGTACCTAGTGAGTTCCTAATCTAGGGGGAACAGGAAGAAGAAATTACATAATAACAAAACAGTATAATAGAGATATGCATGTGTGCTATAAGATCATAGGCAGGGGGCAAATTAAGGCATATATGAAGAGAGGTGTCAGAGCTCATGGGCAGCTTGTATGTCCCATTCTGACTTACTATCCAACCTTGATCATTTCTCTAAACCCTATGCATTTTATTACTTTATTTCTCAAAAACCTCTTTAATCGAGCACCAGCAATCAATACCACCCGTAAAACACTGATGCTTTCGACCAAAAGAGAAGTGATCCTTTAAAAGTTCAAGCCCCTCTTTAGCAACAAGGATGAATAAAACATTTACTCAACACTGAAATGCATGCTACTCTGAATTCTCTGGAGCAAATGTGATAAATACTGTTTTAGTATATTTCTAACATCAAGAATACAGATATTCTTTCCTTTCTGAAAGAATTTTATTGTTTCTCTGAAAACGCTTATAAGGGTTTAAGAATCACTATCTTTTTGGTGCTGCTTTCTAATCACCCTGCTATTGTGGTCATTAAAAATAGTTAAAGAGATTTTAAAATCTGTTTAATCAAAGGCATTTTCATCCCTTGAACACCACAAAATGGGTGTCATTAGAGACAGTTATCCATGAAAAGACAGGGGAGTTAGATAATTTTTTTCTCCATTATGATACCGACAAAACAATAGCTAACTGAATCCACATGTGTTACTTGAAGTATATACACATGACTTCCAATATTTTCCCAGTCATATTTTGAGAATTAATGGTTGACAATTTTTTGGCAGTTGCTTCAGCCAAGATGCCTAATAACAATCTCATTATTGCTAATTCAAGCGTTGTCTTTTTGGAGTTTGTTACTTCAACTTTTCCCGTGGAACTGAAATTCCATTTGCTAAGTTGATTTGCCACTAACCCTACTTTCTTGCAAAAATGAAGTCAAGTGATTTTAATATTATTAATTAATTGTTCTTAATCAAGTCTGTGTAGGGAATTGTTACGCACTTCCAGAAATTATACTAATATGGTTTGACCTATTTTGTTTGAAGGTATGCTTTTTGAAGGGGTGGTTTGCCGCAAGGATGTACTCTGTCATTTAAATTGCTAATTGTATCAATACTTTTAATCCTGTTTCATCTCTTCCCCTTAGGATAATTTAAGTAGAATTGGAACTGCAGCCTTTAAAAGGAAATGATTTTCAAATGATTTTCAAATGGTTAGAAGCAAAAAAAGCAGGCCTTGGCAGTAACCACGTATAAAAGACATACAAGCTCTGCAGCAGACACATTCCCAAAGTGAAGACCATGTACAAGTCTGTTAGCTGAACATTCAGAAAGTCAAAATGCCTCAGGCTTTGCATAATCCACAATTATGGATTGACCTCTAATTTGGGCCTACCAAACATAATTACTTATGAGTTGATGGGGAGAGAAAGAAATGCAAAAATCATAGTGCTAGAGAATATAAATTTCTTTTTTAAAATATATTTATGTAAATTTATAGTATTTAATAGATATTAATAAGAATTAATTTAGTGTATAATGAAGTCAACATATGTACCCAAAGGAAACAATCAGTGATAATCTAATTCTAGGGTTAAATTGCACAAATTATGTAACTCTCAAGTTATGTTTGTTATTCATGATCCTCAGAGATCCACGTTTAAAAATTTAACCTACTTTTATTAGCTAGTATTGTAACAAGCTCTAGGAAAGTGGCCTGGCTGAGATCTCAGAGAAGCCACCGTTAGTAGGACCACCAGCCATTTCATTTGAGGTGCAGCTCAGGCCATTTCTATATATATATGTGCACTCTGTGCTTGTACTCAGTAATACAAAATCCACTGAGGTCTAGGAGGAGGACACATTTGATCCCTAAGCTGTGCTTTCAATGCTCAGGTCTTTTGTTATGGTTCAGATGTAACGGATTCTCTAGAGAGGAGTACCAGAACTGAACGCTTATTGCTTCTGATGTGTGTACATGAAACTATCATTCAAGGTTCAAAAGGAATGGTCTTTAAGTATAAAGATGGCATAATCCAACCTGCCCTCACTACTCATCTGTTGGCTTAATTAAATCCTGGCTTTAGCAAAATGGGAGACGGAACTGCTTATGAAAGATAATCCTTTACCACAAAAGCTCACAAGCTGGACTGGAGGCAGATGTTACATTTACTTGTTCAGTCACTGTGCAGTATGAGGAGGGCCTCTTGCTTTACCCGTGACATGAGTGGGGACACAGTTGCTGGGAAAAGGAGATGCCTGTGTTATTGCTTCCCGCCACCGGGCTGGAGTCCTCTGGAAATTGTACTTTCTTTTTTTTCTTTTTTTCTTTTTTAATATATTTTATTGATTTTTTTACAGAGAGAAAGGGAGAGAGATAGAGAGCTAGAAACGTCGATGAGAAAGAAACATCGACCAGCTGCCTCTTGCACACCCCCTACCGGGGATATGCCCGCAACCAATGTACATGCCCTTGACCAGAATCGAACCTGGGACCCTTCAGTCCGCAGACCGACGCTCTACCTCTAAGCCAAACCGGTTTTGGCTGGAAATTGTAGTTTCGCTGTGTACACACAACGCTCTCACAGTTGAAAGGGTTTATGCACACATCCCCTTGGCAAATCGTATTCTAATTAAACCACTCCACATCTGTGAGGAAAAACTTTTTAAAGGGCTGAAATTGCTTTCTATTTCAATTACAGATATGGTCCTTTTCACAGATGCAGCTGAGGAATTATTTAATTGCTGGTGTTAGAGGTTATGCTATTGTTTGAATTATGTGGTTCCTATCTAAAGAGCTCGATGTTCTTATCTTGCAGGCACTTCTCGTGTCTGTCTTCTAAATACATGTGCCCTGGCGTCCCTGCCATCATGAGCACCTTGCTGGCGAATATAAACGCTTTCTATGCTCACACAACAGTTTCAACAAACGTGCAGGTTTCTGCCTCGGATCGATTTGCAGCTACCAACTTCGGTGTATGTATTGCTTTGTTAATTATAAAATTTCTAGAAGCTTATGGGAGTTACATATTAAAGAGTTACTGGGCTCCAGATATTCTTGGAATCTCATTGCAGAAGGTATATCTTAGGAAATATTAATTACTATAATTGGGCTAAAGCTAAAAGTCCACTTGAAACATATTCAGTGAAATCATTTTGACTGTCAGTAAGCATTTTCATTAGATGAAATCTCCATATCTGGAATGAGCTTTTTCAATGAGGGAAAAACATAAATTTTGTGAGAGTATTGGTATTTTGTAAGAAATTATCCATGTGTGCAAATTTGGGATTCACCATTGCAGACACTTTATCTGGTAAATGTGAGTTTGGTTGATTTCTCTATTAGGCTTCATTTGTACCTTCTGTTGGTTTCTACTGGTACTGATGGATAACAGCATATCTTCTAAGTAAAAAATGAATGAATAAATAAATAAATAATCCTATAATATAAAAGCATAGTATGCAAATTTTCCCCTCAACTTGAGTTTTTATGGGAGTTTGATCAGGGGGCAGGCTAGCAGGGGGAAGGGAGGGAGGTCCTGGCTGGCAGCTGGCAGGTGCTAGGGACCCTACCAGTGCAAGAATTTCATGCACTGAGCCTCTAGTAGATGTATAAAGAGTCTACCAGAACTACCTGTATCTAAATAAGATTGTCCACATGAAGTATTCAAATGCATTAAAAATACATTGAAAAATAAAAAAGTAGGGATTCTGTGGAATCTCATTACCTATTGCCCCTGTCACTGGAGCTCATTCTCTATAAGCATTAAATTAAATTGAGCCTGGCCATTGTGGCTCAGTGGTTGAGTATTGACCCAAGAACCAAGAGGTCCCCTGTTTGATTCCCTGTCAGCAGCCAATCAATGTCCCTCTGTCATTGATGTTTCTAGCTCTCTATACTTCTCCGTCCCCCTCTCTCAAACCAATAAAAATATGTTTTTAAAAAATTGAAATTGACAAAACTGGAAATAGGATATAAATTAACAGTAATTTTAGTAAAGTGGTAAAGATCTAAACTAAGAATTAGTGGAGATCAAGAAGGAAGAACAAATTTCAGAGCTTTTCAACTTCACTAAGTATCTTTCAGGATGTGGACAGTGAGGGAAATGGAAAAATGCCTGGAAAGATTCCCAAGGTTTTGGCCAGGGCACATGGGTAATCCAGTAGTTTTATTCAATATCCCTGAGAGACAGGTATTTTTCCATGAGACTGCAGTTACATTTCCCACTGAACTTCCAAATTGGTTCTCTGAGTAGATTTTGTGATTGATCATGGTGTTAGAAATCAAACTGAGGACATTATGTGTCACAGAGTAAAAAAATGAAACCCAGCAAATAAAATGGTGTAAAGACAGTAAGGGGGGGAAGGGAGGGGGAATGTGCTTCTGTGTCTATTTTCTTATCTTTTTCATCTAAAAGAAAATGCATGTGAAGTAGGAAGATGAGGTGGAATGAATCAAAGGATTGTTATTTAATGACAAGACAAAATAAACACTAGTAGAAGAAAACTCTATGAGAGGAGTCATGGGGTTGGAGTTTGAACTCAAAATTAGTAAGTCAGTTCAGTCATTTAAAACTATTTCTCAATCTGCTCTATGTGAACAAGAATTATTTCTTTAACATGTTTCTCAAATTAAAATGAGGTAAGAGGTGGTAAGCCAGTTTGTAAACATTGAAAGTTCTCTCTATAATAAGATATGAAAATTGCATTTCTCTTACCTTACCTATAGTCAAAACCAAGCATGTCAGACTTACGGCCTGCAGGCCACATGTAGTCCACAACAAATATTATTGTGAACCAGCCAATATAATGGTATATAAGACACATTTCATAACTTAATTTTTACAATATCCTGTTACACATAATTATAATGAGCTAATGACTGATAACTATAATTGAGTTGCATTCATTTCCCTTACACCCCTTGTGTGCAGATGCACCATTTCTCTCCACTAATACTAGCAGGGAATATTTTAGCAGCTGATGGCCATATCATTACTCTTGGACTGACATATTTGGTATGCACAACAGAAAATATTTCACTTTTGGAGAAAAGAAAAATAAGTTTATTTGGGCTACACTTAGTAATTTGTGCAGTCATTCAGTGTCTGGTAAGTTAATGTTCAAGAAAAAATATTAATTTTTATTAAAATGTTGTATTATTTTATGCTAATGATTGCTCATGTCAGCCCTTTGTATTCAGCATCTCTCTATCCAAATAAACCTACATTTCTATGAAAATTGAAGCTTTTGATTTTTTGCAGCTCACATTAACTTAAACCTGGTTTATTTGGTCTGTGTTGGCCTTTAAATTTAATATGCTTGGTCTACACAGTACACCACCAGGCACTTTTGCTATACAATTTGACTCTTGCAACAGCTGGGACCAAAGAACATTCCCTAACCAGCCCCCCCAAAAAATACAATCATGAGTCATACCAGATCATAGAATAGTTTTATTATAACAACCTCGTTTTGGTAATGGCATTGATTGTCCCAGGGTTTTACTTGTAACATAAAGCATTCAGTGTTATGAAATTGTTTTGCTTTTAATATTCTTCCTGGGAACATTGTGCAGAATAAGCCAAGCTTGTGGAACACGGAACCTTTTACCACCTGAGAAAGAAGATGTGTTTACATGATTAATATCCAACATAAATGCTACCTGGAGGGAAATAAGTAGCATGCTTTTTCACTTCACGCTGACCCAAAGAAGAGAAACCAAATTGATTTCAGTTCTTTTTAGTGTTTCGGTGGCAATATGATTATAACAAACTTCATTTTGTAAATCAAATGACTTATTGTCGAAGAGGTTTCAAAAAGAAAATCTTTCTCAAACTACATCTGTATACATCGGTGAGGTGGTATGCAAATGTAACCATATTTTTCTCTATCTATTGAAAATAATGTTATTTGTATAATATATGTAAGTAAAGTGTCTCCTACGTGCACTTTAAAGTTTGGCATTCTTATTTACCTGACTTTTGAAGCTGATACTGTCACTTATAAGGTAGGAACACCATTATATTGGTCCTTCTTTATCCTTCACAAAGGTGTAACCCAAATATTTTGATTCTTCAAAAGTTAAAGCAGTGGGAAAAGTTATTTTACTGATGAGGATTTTAAAACAATTACTCAAGGGAAGAAAACCATTTCCGTATACAGGTGCTATTTGAAGTCATAGTTTAGGTGAAAATATTCAAGAACAAAGTGAAACAGACAGAACCTTTGGGGTGGAGAGGCTGGGCAAGCAAATTTTGCTGAGGAAAATGGTTAAAGAAATTGAACAAATATGATAATAAAAATGTTATGCTTACTATGAAAGGCAAGGTAACTATTTTGAGAAAAGGGCAGTATATAACACTGTCAGGTGTTGCAAAAAGAGTTCAAATAATATAGGGAAAGAAATGAGCCTACTGGATTTGACAATTAGGAGATCATTGCTTAGTGAAACCATCTAAGGTCATAGCATTCTTCAGTGAAGGACAGAGATGAATAGTTGTGTGAACTATTTTTTATTTATTCACTAAAATATAATGTAATCATTAAAGTCGAGTTTTTAAAGAACAGTTCACATAATTGAGCAATGCCCATGTTATAATGATAAATGAAGAAAAGGATACAAAACTCTACATAAGACAGTAACCCCTATTTCCTTACCAACTTTTACCCTTGTTTTCACATTTGTATGATAAAATTTATAAAAAATAATGTAGAAATGGAGCAAGGCTTTTAGGGATGAGTAATATTTTTTTGATGTCCAAGAAGTAATAGAAAAACTACCTCAGGCATGGGAGACATTTGAGGAAAGGAAAGGAGAAGTAAATATGCAAAATAAGTTGAAAGAAGTTTGTGTAAGGTAGCCTGCCTACTGAGTATGGCAGATAGAATAAAACATGGAATTATAAGACGGTACTGTGTTCTTGGGTTGATATTAAGTTGCCAACTGAAATGTTTGGATTTCATCTTGAGGCAAAGGGTATATACTTTGATAGAATTTTTGACTTCGATCACTCTTTAGAGGAAATATTATAGGAGGGAAAGATAAAATGAGTCTGAGACAGACAGAGTTCGGTTGTAGTAATAGAAACCATCCAAGCAAGTTTAAATTGAAAGGGTCTTGGCACAGAATTAGATGCTTACAATTATCATCTGAGGGACTGAAGGAGGATCCTTCTATAATAATTCTTAAAATATCACAGTGAAACTGACTTGAAAGAGAAGCTATGAGCTTTCCTATACTCAGAAAGATAAATCAGAAGGCTGCCTCTATTTACAATGCTACAGTTTTTATAAAACCACAAGCTAGAGACCTGGGATGAGAAATTAAGTATCTCTAGGACTACTTAGCAGTAGAAGTAAACCAAGAAGCAGGAAGTGGGCCTCCACTTCAGGTCTGCTTCCCAAAGGTAGCAGCTTCCTTGCATCTAATAGGCAGAAACTAAGATAATTGCAGAAACCTAACTGCAAAGGAGTTTGAGAAATACAGCATTTAGTTTTCTAGTCTCAAAACTACAGGGAATCACAATGAAGAAAGGAGAAATGAGTAAGCCAGTTCCTGGTATTGAACACAGGACTAAATGGAAATCAGTGAGGAGGCTGATGCGCTAGTCCTGGTAAGACAAAGTAATGCTGCATTTAGACCAGCGTTTTTCAACCGCTGTTCCGCGGCACACTAGTGTGCCACGAGATGTTGCCTGGTGTGCCGTAGGTGCAGACAAGACAAGAATTTTATAATTTTTCACTATTTTGTTTACTTAATATTTCATAATAAAGTAATTATAAAATACTTTCTTTGTGTTTATTTGATTCCTATTCAAGAGAATTACTTTATATATAGTCAATATAGGCACAGAGTTAAATTTTTTAACATTTTCTAATGGTGGTGTGCCTCGTGATTTTTTTCATGAAACAAGTGTGCCTTTGCCCAAAAAAGGTTGAAAAACACTGATCTAGACAATGGTTTAGATAAAATGAAGTGATGTGGCAAAGGAGAAAATGAATGTAGAAAACATTTGGAAATAAATTATTTCTTTATGACTTCCTTAAGCAATTCTAGTTTTTGTGCTGCCTAAACCTTAGACTATTTAGTAAGACTCTCATTAAGAAGAATGTAAAATTGTCAATGAAAAAATTGATATATATTTAATATTTATTTCTAATAAAAATAAATTACAATGAGTTAGAAGTTATTATGACAAATTCCACAAATATAAAAAAATTCTAGAAAAACAACATATTTTTATTAATTAACTTCCTAACATATGTCTATAAAAGTTTGTTTTTACAGTTTTTGATTGTAGATGCTACAATCTTATTTATATGAAAAAAATCTGAAATATTCTTTCTATAGATAAAAAGATAATTCACTCTTATCTAGTACAGTTGATCAAACTTTAAAAATTGGTACTTTAGAAAAGTTCCTTTTACTTTCATAATTCATTGATAATGGCCACACACCTTTTAATGATTTATCAAACTTGAGAATACATTTATTATACTTTTTTTTCTTGTGTGATGTCAGAGCAAAAATTGTGCCCAGTGAAGCTAAACAGTTAAGGAAGACTTCATTTAAGGCTATTGCAATAGGGAGGAGATAATAGGAAGCTCAACTCCCCTGAAACAAGGGCTGGAATAATATAGAAAAAAAGTACATGAGGATATTAGAGGGAAGGTTGAGCAATAGGACATGTTCAGCATATTGAATTTGTAAAAGTCTGTGGCCGGGCCAACTGTGTTTGCTAATTGAAATCCATCAAAATTAGTCTCCTACCCTCCTGCTAAGACTGAGAGATAGAGGTGCTATCTTTTTAATGCTTACATTTCAAAAGGATGGCTCTCAAGTACTTGAGAAAGACATTAGAAGCTTATAAAACTGGCAAGGGGCATCATTTAAAAAGATTTACATCTCAAAAGGGTAGAGAAGAAATGTGCAATTATAAAGTCTCCAAAGAAAACACTCTAAAAATAAAAAAGGGAGGTCAAGACCTAGAGTCAAGAACAGAAGCCTGTGTAAAGCTTATTCAAAATGAGGGAAGCATCTGAGCTCTCTTGGTCAGTGAATAATAACATCTCAATGCTTTTCAAGTTTGCCTGTGAAGGGACTTCTTAAAAGCTCTTTGAATTGATAACATTTATTAATGTATTAAGATGTTTATCCTTGATAGCATCATTGTAATGGCATTTTATAATGTTGTAGAATCTCTGTTGGTATATAATATTTCTCTCTTTTCCATGACCAGCATGGCTAGAGAGTGGACAGAAGTCCTGAGTAGGAGCAACGGGGGATTGAGAAAATGAAAGAAAGAGACAGACACAGAGATAGAAGGAAAAAGCTGGGGCCGTGTGGGACAGCTGTCCTCTGAAAGAGAGACAGTGACCCAGGGCCTATACAGTATGTTTATTTTATACAGTGAAATAAATACCAGGAGGTTTTACTAAAATCCAAGATAAAGAAGATTATGTGCATTCTTGTGGCATCTTTGTAATTGTCACTTCTGGGTGGGCCCAGATAATTGTGTTTGTTCCTGGTGCCTGGCTGGATCCAGATAATGAAATCCACCCCCTGGCACCTGAGCTAAAGGTCAGATTGACAACACACCTGCCTCTGGCAAGGTATGTTTCCAGGGCATAGCTCTGCCAGGCGCCACTAGATTCAAAGGACATTCAGCTCAGGGGCCTTTCCTACGTGCTTTCTACAAATCAATTAATTTCAACATTCATTAAATTATCAAAAATGATTAAAATAGCCTTTGTATTACTTCTATTTGAAATGTTTCTGTTCTTCTTATTTAATGATTATTTTTGGTATGATCTAGAAAAAAAAGTTTTCATAATTTGTCAGTCCAGGTCAGAATAATTTTTACTCCTATTCTTGCAAATGTTATAAAAACCTAAGATCAGGTGAGCACTTGGTCAGGGCTCCTCCCAGGAAAGCTGAGGTCCAGAGTGTACCAAAGCTTAGGCATCCTTATCTTGAAATTAAAGCATCCCTCCCTTTGAGATGAGGCTCTGAGAGAGAAGCCCAGGAAGTTGCAGAGATTTTTACACCCCTTCCTTATAAGAGCTTTTCCTTCCATAGTTCCAGGATCCTGGGAGACTTACTAAGAATGCAGTTGTGCAGTAGCAATCTCTTCCCCCTACTCAAAAGCTCCCCTCTGCCCAAGGGCCAAAACTACTGATTTTGTACGGCTCATGAGCTAAGATTGGATTTTAGATTTTTTAAATTGTTAAAAGAAGCAAAAAGAAGACTGTTAATTGTGGGACATCAAAATGATAGGAAATTCAAATTTCAGTGTCCATGTACAAAAATGTATTGGACAAAAACCCAGCCCCATTCGTTTATATGTTGTCTATGGGAGCTACTATGCTACAACACAGAGTTACAAAACTGAAAGTATTTACTATATGGATATAGTTTTTCTTATCAACTAGTTGAATCTACATTTTTGATAACAGGGAACACTTAGTATTCTTGTTATTGATTTTGCTTCTACCAAGTGCCAGACATGCAGTCCTTACCCAATACAAAGAACTGAATAATATCGCAGTTTCTGACACAGTGGCATGCACCTTAGGGGAAACAGTCTTTCATCACCCAGTCTTTTATCCTTCAAATCACACCGCGCAGGCAGTAGGCCTCCTCTGCTCAGGCAAAGGCAATGGCACTCAAGTTGAATAGAAATTCGGAAGTTAAAATTAAATTTTTAAGCTGTCCTGCTGTTTAAAGGATCTCTATGAAAATTTAATCAGCAGTACACTTTTAATTTCACGTTATCTGATATTGTTTGAGATTTTGTGACAAGCCTCACAGTGCTCTCCACAGTTTTCTATTTATCTTGAATGTAAACTTTCCAGCTGATTACTGAAAACCTAGGTAGGAACCACATGTATGATTTGTAACAGTTAGGGTTTTGTTCAGTGTCATGAAACAGAAACTCAAACAAACTTAATTAAATAAGATTTGTCTCCATGTAACCTAACGACAGAGGTAATAGGAACCTAGGGCTACTGTAACTGCTCAGAATTGTAATTTTTTGAAAGGGTGGACAGATATGGCAAGGGTGAGGTGTGGGGACTCCTGCTTCTTGCTCCATACACTATTGTTACTATTTATTTAGCTTTTCATCTTATAGCCCCATGGTCAGCAAACTGCTGCTCACGAGCCACATGTGGCTCTTTGGCCTCTTGAGTGTGGCTCTTCCACAAAATACCACATCCTGGGCAAGTCTATTTTGAAGAAGTGGCATTAGAAGAAGTTTAAAAAAAAAAATTGGCTCTCAAAAGAAATTCTAATCCTGTACTGTTGATATTTGGCTCTGTTGACTAGTGAGTTTGCCGACCACTGTTATAGCCACAGGATAACTGCTTTACCTTCTAGGATATAGTTTATGTTTAAGGTGGAAAAAAAGAAAAACACAAAGAGCAAATGGGAAAAAAAAAAAAAAAACTAACAAAGACTCACATCGCAAAGAGTAATACAGCAAACACTGTCTGCCACGCACTGTTTTGAATCTTTCCAAATAGTAATTCATTGATAATAGGCTGAGTGCACCCCCTAAGCTAAACTAGGCACATGGTCATTCTTAGAGGCAAAGATGTCTGGAAAAGTAGGTATCTTATAATGGACATATTTGACTCATGCGATTCCATTAGTAAGGAAGTGTGGAAGAATGGATATAGAGTAAACAACCAGAATGGTTGGTCCTAGTATATATAACAGGGCCAATGATTTGGGCCAGAGCATGGTTGACTAGGGTCACATCAGCTGTCTTGATGATTTATACAAATCACAGAGGTCAGATGAAGAGGTCAGAGATATGACATGAACACATTTTATTTTATAATCATTGAGTAATTAACTTTACTATGGACTAAACTGATGATTATAATAGGTCTCTTGTTGTTGTTTTTTAATTTGGATTGAGAGCAACTGAAACACATGTATGAGGGAAATAAAAGGTTAATAAAGGACAGTATAAGCCAGGTCCTTTCCTGGGAAGGTATGATGGAAATGGAAAAGAAAAATTTAGTACAGTCAACTCAACAGTATTTTTCAGTCATTTTATAGAAGAGTCTTATCCACTGAACAAGTGGCAAACTTCTGAAAAGCAAGGTTCATTTATTGGGTTCTTTTATTGCCTCCATAAGAATTAACACAGAGGCAATATTCAAACTGTTCACAAGTGTGTCAACCTATTAAATTTTCACTTTATTCAGAAAATTGAAATTTCAACTTAGGAACAATTCATCAACTCAATTAATATTCAGCTCACTTCATCAAGATAAGTAACTTCAAGAGATAAGAGTTCTGTACCCTATGAATCTGTCTTGTATGTGAAAACATTAGAAAAAGTTTTCACTTTTGCCAGTATCTTCAAAATGCATTTTAGTATTTAAAAAATATTAATGTAGGCAGACACATTTACTATCATTTACTCTTACCTTCATATATTTTTTATTTTAATTTTTGGTCAGAAATCTGAGACTCAGAATGGTGAAACTATCTCTATAAAGTTCGTGCATTCGACTGATACTTTTACTCAATGTTCTTAATCTACACAACTTTATCCTTATATTTCTTAGCAAAACTTCTTATTCTTATCATCTTCAAATCCCTCTATGAAGAGGTTGGTACAATACCAACACAGAATTAAGGGGAAGCATTAGTGTATTGTTGTTGTTGTTTTTGACTGATATTTTATACTTTTTGTTAGCACTAAAACATATAAGTTAAAAGTATTACATCCTTTCAGATTGTGAAGTCTGTACATGTTACCAAAAGGAAAATGCTTTTTAAAATTGTTTTTGAAAAAACAACAGCTGTTCCCACTTCCATAGGTGGGAGAAGTATTAAAAAAAAAAAACCACACACACACACTACAATTTATTTCTGGGGAGGTGGGCTGGTGTGTGTGGGTAGAGAGATGGGTTATATTTTCTCTTCCTGACTCATATTGTCATGAATCAGTACTGTGGCAATTCAGTTGCTTGCACTCTTTCTATAGTACATAATTCTCTGGATATTTTCCATTCATCACAGAGAGCCATTGTGACTTATTGAAGGAATGTGGATTTGGTGTCAAAGAGACCTTATTTTGAGACACTGCTATCATATACCAGCTCTATAATCTTGGACAAGTCATTGATATTTTTGAACCTTGATTTCTATAAAATGGGAACAATAACTGATAGTGACCATTTATTTCCATTCTCCTATTTTATTTTTTTGTGTTGTTTTTTTTTTTTTTTGGACAGAGGGAAAGATTCATAAAACTACTAGACCAGTTGCATAACTCTTTAAGGATTGACCTGTCAAAGTATAGGGTATGTATAAAATTATTTGACTGAAAGTAAATATTGTGCTTGGCTCAGATGGTTTCTTGTGACATTGTATAAAGCTATTCATTATGTAATGGAAAAAGCAAAAAATCCTGATTATGGGATCTCATTTCCTATCACACTAGAAGGGTCTGCTAAATAAGTAAGCATTTGACCCTTGGTCATGTACCTAGCCCCACATAAGCCTACAGCAATACTGAATGTGTGGCTTAATTTTATGATTTTTTTTTAACACCATCAGATTGAGTGGCCATCAGCTAATTTATTGAGTGGATATATATGGCCCAGTTCTCATCTTGAAAACTCATTCCTTGTTACTGAGATATCCTGCTGATATTTCCCTAGCTTTTGAGATTCCTATGGGAACTTGCTGCTTAAGACATTCCTTCTAGATTTTGAAGCTGTGCAGAGTTCATTGTTAATAATTCTATACTGCCTCTCCAGGTGAGACACACACAAGCACAAATATATATTCTCGCATTAATATAAATACACACATATAGTTTTAGTTACAAAAAAACAATTACAATTGCTATTCACAAAAACTATAGCAATATTGATTGCATTCTTTATTTAATAGTTGACCCTAAACATCTTTTCATAACTGCACACATGTATTTCTCCTGTATTCAACTTTCAGCCTCTTGTTGATAGACATCTTAATTGCATATTTCTAGAAATTATAATACTAAATTTTCTCAAACTCACCCTTTATATTGAACTGGGGCCAACACTATGAGAAGAGAACTGCCATGGCAGGCAATGAAAGGATAGTTGGGGGTAAACAGGGACTTGAGTTCACTCAATTACCATCATTTAGACACCCCAACTCTGTTCCAGCTCAGAAATAGCTAAAAGTTACCTATGATATTTTGAGATAGCCATTTAAGAAGCTAGTCTGATAACATCTCCATTTTTGTTGACATATCTCACCAAATCTCACTGATAGAAACTTTTTGTTAAAATCTACGGTAATTCAGGGCGAGACTTTGTAGTACAGTCTTATTTTCTTAATAAAGTTTCTTTGGGATTAAAAGTCATATAGCACATATAAATATTCCCAAAGTTTTTTTGGGGAAAAAAAAGTGACCTATATTGAGAAAACTATAAATATTTTCAAATATGTGCTGTCTTCCTCTCTTTTAGTAGCCAAACTCTTAAGTAACAAGGAATAATATTGCAGTGATAATATTGTTTTGTGTATTTTTATTGTATTATGGGAATAAATAAAAGGATATAGCTTCATAAGATTAAGAAGAGTATATCCTCATACTTTCTGTGATGTTTTACATTAATGCTGACAATTTATCCATTTTCTGTTTCCTAATTGACCAGGAAAACTTTCCTGCTGGCAATGCCGAAAGACTGCAAGACCTGAAATCAACTGTGGACTTGCTAACCAGCATCACCTTCTTTAGAATGAAGGTACCTTATTTTATTTCTGACACTGGCTCAGTGTGGTACAACACAGTTAAAGTCTGGTTTTACCTTTCATTTTGATTGAAGTATAATTTATATACAATGTTATAATAGTTTCTGGTGTACAACATAGTGGCTCAATATTTATATACATTATGAAGTGATCACCATAAGTCCAATTTCTTTCTGTCACCATACAGTCACTAAAGTATTATTGATCATATCCTCTATTCTGTCCATTACTTCCTTGTGACATTTATTTTATAATTGGACATTTGTATGCCTAATCCCCTCTACCCGTTTTACCCATTTCCCCACCCTGTCCCTCTGTCAACCACTGGCTGGTTCTCTGTATCTATGAGTCTGCTCCTGTTTTGTTTTGGTTGTTCATTTGTTTTATTTGTAAGATTTCACACCTAACTGAAATCATATGGCATTTGCCTTTATCTTATTTTATTTAGCATAATATCCTCCAGTTTTATCTATGTTGTTGAAAATGGCAAGATCTTATTCTTTTTATGGCTAATATTCCAATATGTGTGTGTGTGTGCATACATGTGTGTATATGAGACATCTTCTTTTTCCACTCATCTATCTGTGGACACATAGGTTGGTTGGATATTGTAAACAATCTTATGTAATAAAAGACTAATAATATGCAAAATGGCGGAACAAATGACTGGTCACTATGACATGCAATGACCATCACGGGGCAGACAATCAATGAAGGAGCTGCCCCCTGGTGGTCAGTGCACTCCCACAGGAGGAACACAGCTTGGCCAGAAGCCAGGCTCATGGCTGGCTTGGCCAGTGCAGCTGTGGTGACAGGAGTCTCTCCCGCCTCCACCACAGGGCTAAGATGTCGGGCTCCCTGACTGTGAGAGGGTGCAGGCCGGGATGAGATAACCCCCTGAGTGCATGAGTTTTGTGCACCAGGCCTCTAATACACACACACACACACACACACACACACACACACACACACACACACAAAGGCAACTCCATAACTCTAGACTCATTTATCCAGATGTCTATTTGAAATCTACTTTTATGCATGACAGGCTTTCAATCTTAACCTCTTTGAAACTGAGCTCCTGATCTCCCAAGCAGAGCCTGCTGGTCTAAGTTGAGGCTATCTCTATTGTATCGGTTAGTCAGGCTAAAACCTTGGGATCCTGACTCTCTCTTTCTCTCACATCAATCATATAATGTCAGCAAATCCTGCTCTTCATTTCAAAATTAACCCAAATAGGATTTTTTATAACAGCCAGCTCCTAGCTTACCACTATAGTCCAAGCACTGTTTACCCTTGACTGGATTACACAATATTCACATCACTGGTCTTTTCTCTTATTCTATAGCCCACCTTACGGCAACATAAGGGAACCAAAGGATAAGGTCATTTTGATCTTCTACTCAAAGAGTCCAATTTATTTCCACTTTGATTAAAGTTAAGGTTCTTTCCATAGCATATATGTGGTTTTTCCCTAGTCCCATCCTCTTACTTCTCTGAGTTCATATACTATAGCTGTCTTCTATATTTATTCTACTCCATTGAGATAACTCTTATAATCTATTCTCTATTTTTTTCTTTTCAACATGCATCATAATCATATAGATAAAAGACTAAAATGCTGAGTGTCTACCCAGGAAATGACATCACCTGGCTTCCTCTCCCTAGCTACTAGCCTCCTTGCAGTTTCTACAGCCCAGGAACATGACTTGCTTTATAGCCAGGAGCAAACATTTCATATTTTAACCAAATGTTTGTGAAGCATTTTCCCATGCCACATCTCATTTGATACTCACAGAAGTCCTGGGGTAGGTAGATAGGAGACTCAATAGAATCCTATTTCCTTTTAATTAGCCAGAAAATGGAGTTTTAGAAAGCTTAGAAACTTGGCCTGACTGATAAGTAAGAAAGGGTGAACCTTAAAAATGAATTCAGGTTTTCTCACTGCACAGAATATAGTCAAACAGTCCTGCAGTTAAATATTTCACTCTTTGTTCTCCCTGTGTGGTCACAATAATAATCTTCTCTGTGTTGATATTTACTGCTGTGTTCTGACAATTACCTGAAAGAGAAATTGATGAGCGTCCCTAGTTCACTAGGCTGGAAAAAGTTTAGCTAAATCAGAAAGCAGGTCTAATTAATCAAGGTTATTATATATAATAAACTTGCATATATATATATATATATATATATATATATATACACACACACACACACACACACACACACACACACATACAGGGTGTATATATATATATATATATATATATATATATATCCTGTTTCCCCAAAAATAAGACAGTGTCTTATATTAATTTTTGCTCCCAAAGATGCACTAGGTCTTATTTTCAGGGGATGTCTTATTTTTCCATGAGCTAGGTCTTATTTTCAGAGGATGTCTTATTTTCATGGAAACATGGTATATATATATAAAAGGCTCAGTTGACTTTCACATGTCTGATATATATATATATATATATATATATATATATATATATATATATATATAAAGCTCTCTCTGGCACCAATCGCATATGTGTGTTTCAATCTGTCATTGTTGATTGTGAATTTGGTTGACACTTCTACTATAAAGAAAGGGTGAATAGCAATATTAAAATATTTCTTCTAATTAATTTTCTTTCAATGTGCACAAATTCATGCACCAGGCCACTAGTGTAATATATTTTACTGATTTTTTTTAAAACAATTCTTTATTGATTAAGGTATTACATATTTGTCCTCAACCCCCCATTCCAATCCCTCACCCCCCCATTCATGCCCCACCCCCTATTGTCCTCAACCACTGGCTCATATGTATGCACATAAGTCCTTTGGTTGATCTCTCCCTTTTATCCCCACCCTCCTTTTGAGGTCCAACAGTCTGACCCATGGTTCCTTATCTCTGGGTCTATTCTTGTTCATCATTTTTTTTAATCTACTAAAATTTAGCTCCATAATGAAAGGAATTTGTTAAACAATATTTTTTATTGATTTCAGAGAGGAAGGGAGAGAGATAGAAATATCAATGATGAGAGAGAATCATTGACTGGGTAGGGATTGAACCTGCAACCCAGGCATGTACCCTTGGCCAGAATTGAACTCAGGACCCTGTAGTCTGCAGGCCAACGCTCTATCCACTGAGCCAAACTGGTTATGGCTGAAAGGGATTTTTGTTTCTGTTGTTCATTGCAATATAACCATTGTCTGGCATATAATATTATAGGTGGTAAATATTTGTCAAGTGTTGAATTAATTAATTAGTTAATTAAATGATGTAATTTTTCACATTTAGTGTTTCTATTTGAATATTTACAACTATGAGCATTTTCAATGAGTTGTCACATTACATAGTTAAAATGGATATTTATGCATTTATAACATTCTATGACCACATTTTTCCTGAACTTTGAAAAATCAACTAAAAGCATTTATTGAAATGGTTTGAGTTGTTTATACTAGATTGCAATGTTCCATTTTTCAATTTAAGAAAATAATTTCTCTGTCAGGTTCTGGAGCTGCAAAACCCCCCAAAGGCCAGCACGGTGGTAAAGGACTGTGTCAGAGCTTGCCTGGATTCTACGTACAAGTATATTTTTGATAATTGCTATGAACTCTATTCCCAGCTAATAGACCCGGTAAGAAGAGATGTGTGTCTGTTTTAATATCTGTTTCCATAAGTTCAAAATGACAATAAATAGGAAATTATGTTCATTTAATTCCAATTATCTAGAGGTTTTAAGAATTTTCATATATTTTTCTTTATATTTGAACATCACTTTTATATACATAAAATAATTCACTTCTTACAATAACTGTATGTAGTAAAAGTGGATTTATTATTCAAGTCCTTAGGTGAGAAATCAGTTTTAGAAGAATTAAGTGGTTTACTCAGGGTCACACAGTGGACAAGTGTCAGATTTGGGACTGGATTTAGGATTCTAACTCCTCCTCTTATGTTTTTCCCTTATTTCATACTGCCCTCCCTTATTATGTTTTCTCATAAAAATGATTGATGGAGAAACTTTTATAGAATTCAATGGTAAAATTGTCATACATATTATGTAAATTTATTATTTAGAAATATTTTAAAAATATAAAAGAAAATACAAAGAGTAAGTCAAACATGCATATATTTACCACTTAGATAATCACATGTTAATATTTAGCAGTATCAACTCTGCTTTTTATTGTTTAAAGGTACTAAATGTTATACATGAAATGGCAATTCACTTTGCAGTTCTTCTAAATTTCATTCCCTTCTCTTCGTCATCCTTAAGAGATGAACACATTTTTAATATTGATCTTAAAACATATTTCCATATATGCTCAATGAGCACTTCAGTTTCATTTTCTATGAATTACCTATTAATTTTTTGCTTATTTTTCTTTTGGCTAGCTTATATTTTACTTATTTACTTGTAGAAAATTCTAAAACATATTCCATATTCCAAATATTGTTTGTTGATTATGATATTTAATATATTATTTCATTCTTTAGGTGTGATGTCTTTTGATTGCATTGAAGTTTTCTAATGCATGCTATGATTTATACATTGCTACTGCTTCTAAAACTGGTGTTAGGCAGTGGCTTTTTAGCATTTATCTATTCCCTACTTCCCAGAAGAATGCAGTTTTTCCACTAGGTATTTAAAAGTTGACTTTTAATTAAAAGAAGTTCTTTTATATGTGAACTTCCTGGTTAATTGAGTGGGGAAGATTCTAGAAAGCATATGTTGTATAAAGGTAAGTGGTAGGTTTCTCATGGTATTGTATCTTTATGGGGTCATTGATTCCTTAGCCTAATAGGAGAGAAAAATAAAGCTGATGTTTGTCAGTGTATAAGCAAAACAATATATAATCACATAATTACTTATAACTTTAGTTTGTATTTCATGCTAGATGAGATCTAGTTTAGAAACTTGGTTCTCTGAGATTTCTAGGGATTAAATTGTCTCTCACTGATATGCTCCCATGGGGTGGCTTTCTAGTGGCTTTCCCTCATCTGTTTTCTACTCTCCATCTTCCACCGGGACATTTTTCAATTGTTCTTTTTTACATGTTCACATCATTATCTTTATCTCACCTAAAATATAAAATTGAAACTTTTATTATACCTTATAAGTTACCCATATGCAACCGTACCAGTCCCAATTTCCAACTCCTTACACCTTCAAACCCAAACTGATCCATTTCATGGGCCCTAATGTCTATTATTACCATAAGTTCACATCTATGCACTTATGTTTCCTATTCTGTATATTCTTCTTCCATTATCTGCCTTCATTATAATCAAACTTAAATATGACCTCATTCTGCTAAATTGCACCTAGCAGATGAATCAAATCAAGGTAAAGTGGCATATCTTATTTAGTGTCTTTCTAATATAATAATAATTAATTATAATAAACAATTTTATTTATGTGAGCGTTATAGAAATGGGGGAGATCCCATAAAGCAAACATGCCCCTAACAAAAATTCAATAAATTGTTATATCAAAATGAATCTAATATACCGTAATATTTACTGACTTGATTTTCAAAAAAGGTATGTAATTTACCAGCCAACTTGTTTTCATTATAAGTAGAAAGATCTATAGATTTTATATAAAGTATTGTCAGTTGTGTGGAATGTTTGCAGCTAAGCTTTAATTCTAATAAAATAGACTTTTCTCGTAAACATTGTTATTATTTGAAGTCCTAAAGGAACACCTATTAGGTCTGAGTAGTTTAAGAAACCAATGCTTTCTAGAGCCTTTCTAAAACCATTTCAGGCCCATTTCAATAATTAAGGCTCATCTCTTCTCAGTTGACTGCAACTTGGCTTAAGTCACACCAGGAATTGCCCTCAAATTCTGATGATGGTATCTTCAAAGTTAAATACCTTCACAAAATTAACCATCTTCATGATACATCCAAAATCTGATCACTTTGCACCAGCTCCATGTCTGAGCCACCATCATCACTCACTTGGATTGCTAAATAACTTCCCAATAGATCTCCATGTTTCCACTCTACTACCTTATGTCTGTTCTCAACAGAGCAGCAAGAATGATCAATTTAAAAAAAATTAAGTCAGACCATGCCACCCTTTTGCACAGAATATTCTAAAGTCCCTTCATTTTAGTCAAATTTAAATTCTTTAAAATGGCCTACGAGACACAGGATCTGGCCCATATCGTACCTTCCACCCCACTTACTCTGTTTCTCTGTCCTTTGCACATATCATCTGTGAGTGACAGCCAAATAAGAGTTTACCCACAAGAAAGTAACATGAACAATACTGTACCACTGGTGTTATGACAGTACCTGGATCATAGCAGATGCTCAAAAAAGCATTTATTGAGCCCTGGCTGATGTGGCTCAATTGATTAATTGATTGAACACCATCCAGTGCACCAAAAGGTTAGCGTATCAATCCCTGGTCAAGGCACCTGCCCAGGTTGTGGATTCAATCCCCAATCAAGGTGTATACAAGAAGCAACCAATCCATGTTTCTCCCATGGATGTTTCTCCCTCTCTCCTTCTTCCCCTCCTCTATCTCTCTAAAAATTTATGAAAACATATATATATATATATATATATATATTTTTAAAGTATTTATTGAGTGAAGTGAATAAAAGAGTAATTTTTCTCAAGCAATAAGCATATACAAGTATCTTGAGCCTATTATAAACAAGACTGAAAGAAATACTCTGTTCTGTGGTAGACTCTCAACAGAACAGCAAGGATGTGCTTTCTGAGAGGAACTGATAAAAGCCTCATCTAGTCCCAACCTGTAAACACATCCTGCAATATCCTCCAGGTCTCTTCTGCTTCAGTAACCTGGAAGGAAACACATTCCAGATGGTATAGCTCCCAGATGGAGGAGGGATAGTCAGCCAGTTCTAGTCTTTGGATATTTAGGAAATAATCCTTTATCACATTAACTCACTGAAATTTAGAGATTTATTACCACAGCATAACTTGGCTTATTTTGACTAGTTGACCTTTAAATCCATTTCCAGCCTGCTACCTGAACTATTTACTGTTCATTTATGTTTATATGACTCTCCTATCTATAACTATAATCTCCATTCATTCATGGGATTAAGTCCAAACTCTTTGCCATATCCAAAAGCCCTCCAACAGCTGAGCTCTGACTATCTTTCCTCATTTCAACGTAATTTCCACTGTATATAGTCTATGATTCAGCATACTAAACTTGTTGATGCCTTTGTCTACATTGTCTTTGGATGCTTTTGAAGTTGTTTCACCTCCTCAAGCCTCCTCAAGCCTCCTCATAGCTAACTCTAGCTCAACTGGACTGTTCTTCAGAAAGCTTATAGGACCTCTCCTACCTGGATTAGTAGGTGTTCCTGCTCTCAGTGCCCATAATACACTGATATGAGTACACCAATCCACTCATGTTGAATTTATTAGGTTCATAAAGTAATATCTGTTTTGCCTATCTTTCCAAGTATGCTGTGAGTTTCAGCTTTGTAGCCCCAATGTTCAGTTTCATGCCTGACACAGAATAGGGTTGATTAAATTTTATAAAATTATCTTTATGTTACTTAGTTATTTAGTCCCCTTCAACAACTCTACTTGCAAACTTAAACTTGATCTCTGATATCAAATTCCAACTCTACTGCTTATTAGTTCTGGGGCATTGGATGAGCTACTTAGACTCTTCACGACTCACTTTCTTCATAAGGACATATTTTTAATATTCATGCTACTTCTGTTTTATCTGAGTTTTCTCTAGATGATTTAATGCCTGAAGCCCCAAAATAAGAATTTCAGGGTTGTTAGACACAGTATAATTCTGATTATTTAAATGGAGAAGCATACTTTCTCCAAAGGGGTTTTGAAGAGCCAGATGAAAATAGTGTTCGGAATAAAAATTGAAATTACTTTTGACAGAAAGTCAAAATGATCACAGTTAGAAGAACAGGATAGGAATGCGGTCTCTAGAGGCTGGCTGCTCACTCATGGAGCAGCATTTTCCATTTACCTTCAGATGTGGACATACATGACTGATCTCTTGCATAAAGATACCTAAGAGATCAGACTTCAAATTAGACCAATGTTGTCAATTATGTTTTGTTAAATAATAATGAGTTCTAAGAATCTTCACATAAACTTATTAGCTTTTTTAGTAACCATTTTTAAAAATGCCCTTCCTTATCTTATGACAATTTTTAGAAACTAGAATCTCTCTGTGTGTTTTTTTCTGGTTGATAGTTGGCATTTGTTAGTCCTTTGTCAACTTTTGACATAGCAGAGATTTCTTGCAACCCGTCATTTTTCTTTATCTTTGTCTGCCATAGCATACATTTATATAATAATATTGATCAATATTCCTTTTTAAAAGGTTTTTTTTTGAGTTTTAATAAATCTGTTCTACCTATCCCACATATAGAAGGTCTCTGTATAGACAATAAAATGGATATGCTCTAGCTTGGTACTAATCACTGTTAATGAAGATCACCCAGCTAATTTCCTGGGTGTTATCCCATGTTCCTAAAGCAACCTATAGATTTTCTTTTTATATAGATAATCTTCCAGGGGAGAATAAAACAAAACAAGTCTTAAGTATATTTGTTTGTTCATTTTTTATTTAAAAAATAAAAACCACCAATTTGTTCCCTAAGGTCTCCTCAGAACTTAAACTAGTACCCAGCATTAATAGCACTGAATATCTATTCGTCTATCTGTCTGACCATCATCCATCCATCTTTTTACTTACCTATCCATCTTTGAAAAATTTCATATTTTTGCTTGAAGTCTCTTTGTTTCCTCTCCCAAATAAAATTCCCCTGTCTCTTACCTCTGAGGCAATCTCTGTTATGAATTTGATATTATCTTTCTGGTTTATCTTTATGTACATTTATTATATATCTATTATCCATTTGTGGTACTTTCTGTATGAAGTACAGTGGTATGGTTACATGTGCTAACTCCAGACCACTCTGCCTAAATGTTATTTGGTAGGTTTGAAATTTTTAAAGCTCAATATTCCTTTTTTGAGAATCAATGTTCTCAAAATTATACCAACTGTACAGACTGATGCAGTTTGGTACATTTTACTGAAGTTTTGCAGCTACCTATCACATTATCACACCACAATTTGCATATCAACTCCAGTGTCTCATTTTTACAAAAAAAATAATAAAAAAATAGTACAATGAATATCTTTGTGGTGGAAGTAATGTGGGAGACTTCTGGTCTGTAACCTTAAATAACAGGAGCATGTCCTCCTTTTCTCTGCCCTCCCATTTCTGTTAAAATAGTATAAACTTGCCATCTTGTGTCATGTGGTCAAAAGCACCCTCTACTTTTCATGTGTTAAAATGCCTTTTCACTTGCGTGATTCCTACATAAACACTGTGTTTAATGAGAACAGGAACTCTGTCTTACTATTGAATTTATAGCACAAAAGAGTGCTTCTTATACAATAGCAGAGATCAATAAATGCCTGTTTACTTAATGGAACTTAGATTCAAAAATCTCTTTTTTTTTAATTTATTTTCAGTTACAGTTGACAAACATCATTATGTTAGTTTCAGGTGTACAGCATAGTGATTAAATATTTATAGATCTTATCAAGTGAACGCCTAATAAGTGTAAGTGTCCACCTGGCACCATACATAGTTATTATAATGCTAGAAAATCCATGCACTGGGGAGATCCCTCAGTCCAGCCTGTAACCTCTCACAGTCCAGGACTCCTCGGGGGATGTCCCGCTGAAGGTGTAGGCCCAATTCCCCAGGGCAGTGGGCTTAAGCCATTAGTTGGACAACCTTAGCACTACCGTGGACGTGGGAGAGGCTCCCATCACAGCCTCTGCCCTGGCCAGCCATGAGCTGGCTGAGCGGTGCTCCCCCTGTGGAAGCACCCTGACCACCAGGGAGCAGCTCCTGAATTGAACATCTGCCCCCTGGTGGTCAGTGCATGTCACAGCGACTGGTCCCCAGTGGTTCTGCTATTAGGGTAAATTTGCATATTATTCTTTTATTATATAAGATTATTGACTATATTCCCTATGCTATACTTTATATTTCATGACTATTTTTATAACTGGCAACTTTTACTTCTTAATCCCTTCACCTTTTATACCCAACACCCTAATGCCCCTCTCATTTAACAAGTATCAGTTTGTTCTCTGTATATATGAATTTGTTTCTATTTTGTTTGTTCATTTATTTTAAAAAAAATATATATTTTATTTATTTTGTACAGAGAGGAAGGGAGAGAGGTAAAGAGCTAGAAACATCGATGAGAGAGAATCATGTATCAGCTGCCTCTTGCACACCCCCTACTGGGGATATGCCTGCAACCAAGGTACATGCCCTTGACTGGAATCAAACCCTGGACCCTTCAGTCCCCAAGCCGATGCTCTATCCATTGAGCCAAACCGGTCTCGGCCCTTCATTTATTTTTTGAGGTTTTTGTCATATTCTAAATATAAGCGAAATCATATGGTATTTGTCTTTCTCTGAATTGTTTCACTTAACAGAATACCCTCCAGATACAGTTTATCTCAAGCAGCAAGATTTAATTCTTTTATATGACTGAGTAACATATGTAGCACATCTTCTTTATTCATCTCTTGATAGACACTTAGGTTGCTTTCATATCTTGGCTACTGTAAGTAATGCTGTAATGAACATAGAGGTGCATATATCTTTTCTAATTAGTGTTTTAAATTATTTTTTTCAAATAAATACCCAGTAGAATTGCTAAATCACATGGTGGTTCTATTTATTTATTTATTTTTTAGAAACCTCCATATGTGCTTTGTTTTATTTTGTTTTGTTTTTTAATACTGGCTGCACCAATTTACATTCCTATGAATAATGCATAAAACTTCCCTTTCTCTATATCCTCACCAGTACTTATTCTTGTCTCATTTACAATATCCATCCTGACAGGTATGAAGTGATATGGCATTGTGGTTTTGGTTTGCATTTTCCTGATGAATAATAATATTGAGCATATTTTCATGTACCTTTTAGCCGTGGTATGTCTTCTTTGGAAAATGTCCATTCAGATCAAATGTCTTGAAGGAGTGTCCTCATTTACAAGATGAACCTCATCGTGCAATTTTGCTTCCTAGGTTGTCTCTCAAATCTAGACAGCTCTTGGTTGTCTCTACAAGTGTGACAAACTCGAAGTCTGTCACTCAGGCCAAAGCTCCAGGAAAAATAAATATTAATACTTATTCACTAAAAGTATTTTTTTTATTTTGATGTAAAATGTGATAGAAGTATTATCTTGAAGAATATTTTACTGCAAGTTTAGAAATAAAAGCTAAGAATGGATTATAGTGTAGAATTAAATCAACCAATAACATTTTTTGCTGTTTTCCCTTTCTGAAATACAGCCTGGAGAACTGTATAAAGACTCTTGTTTTCTTATGGTATATAACAGGTCTGTTTATAAATCCTTTTCATGAAATGTTAAATTTGAAAATAGTTATCAAGGTCAGCTTTAGGAATAAAGTTATTTTTCCAGTTTAATCTCCATACTTGAAATTCTAAACAAACAAACAAACAAAGAAGTTAATTTTTATTACTATATATTTTACTATATATTTTCATATAGCTTTTGTACACTAATAAATTTTTTAAAAGATGAAGCAGAAATTAAGAGGTTTTATCAAGCTCCTATATTTAAAAAAAAAACTTCAAGTTATAAAAATAGATAAATTGCAGATGTAAACTTTTTAGGAGAGAGTGACTTAGATAACCACTAAGATGGCAAGTAGAGGTGGGAATACAAGCTAACAGACTACAAAGGAATACAAATGCTTTCATCCTTTTAGTAGACTATTCTGTGGTTAAAATATAAATTACCCTTGTTCTTGACATAGCATTTTCTTACAAAACTCATTCTTCCTTTAAAAAAAATAATGTTTGTCTTTCCTTATTATCAAAAGCCATAAAGGCCTTACTATACTAATTATAGTGTTTCCTAAAGATATCTGACTCTATTTGTTTTTGTGTTTTAAAAAGGCCTAAGAGGATTCTGTATTTAATCAATATGCAATCTGGATTCTTCTCTTAATCAATTTATATGTTCAACATTTAATCATGTGAAACTAGGAAATACAGTCAACGCTGAGCTGGGGAAGCACCAAGGATAAATTTTCTTTGCTGCACTATTATCTCTACATGTAAGGTGACTTTGAGTCCCCCAAATTTGCCAATCTGTGTAGTAAGTACTTGTATATTTCCTATTGCAGATAAGACATTAAGCTAGATGCTAGGTAAACCAGAGTAAATTACTCAAAGCTTTGCTTTCAAAAATTATTTTCTACTAAAGAATTCACAATGTGTAGTCATGGGTTACAGCATCAGCAGCATCTGGGAACTTGATAGAAATGCACATCTGAGGCTCCCCTCGGATCCCAGCAATTACTGAATCAGAAACTCTGAGGGTAGGATCCAGCAAACCGTGTTTAGCAAGCCCTACAGGCGATTCTGATGCGCACTTATGTATGAAAATCACTGATCTACTGCATAACTCAGACAAAAAGAGTGCAATACAGTGCAGAAAGTGCTCCGAGAGAGAAAAGATGGGGTGTTGTGAGAGCACATGGGAGGCTCCTGTAATGCCCTGTGGGGGTGAGGAATCAGGGAAGGCTTTCAGGAAGAAGTGGCTTCCAAGACATTGATGTAAAGTAGGGGTGTCGAACTCAATCAGAGAAGGGGCCAAAATCTAAAATCCAGCCTAAATCGCGGGCCAAATGGTTTACTGAACAGTCATAAACTGACAATGTCATAAACTGACAGCGGAGTGCAGTGATGACAGCACGGTGCGGGCCACATTGCAAGGCCTGGCGGGCTGGATTTGGCCCGTGGGCCTTGTGTTTGACACATGTGATGTAAAGGATAAGTAAGAGTGAAGCATGCAGGGGTTATTAGGAAAAAGAAGGATGGCAAGAGACAAAAGGTAGAAGAGTTTGACAACTGAAGGAGTGTTCCACATATGCAAAACCTCGGAAGTGATGAGGGTTTGATCCCTCTCAGAACTGAAGGATGGAACAACTGTGACAGACCAACCACAGTGCTGAGCTGATAATGAGGCTTAATCAGGGGTGAGGAATGTCACAAGTTATTTGGTGTTAGTAATAGTGAAAGTAATAGGGACCATAAATAGTTTCTTCCACTGGTGATAGATGAGGCTGAAGAGGAAAGCAGATGCTTTGAAAACCAAGTTAAGGAGTTTGAATTTATTCTGCAGGAAACTTAAATCCACTGAGAATGTTAAGTCAAAGCATGGCCTGATCGGATTTGTGTTTTATAAAGATGGGTCTGGCTGCAGAACAGAGGATCGGTTGGAGGGGTAAGACTAGAAGCAAGAAGAGACTCTAAAAGGCTATTTGGGTAATCTGGCTGAGCTATATTTTGTCATAAACTTGACATGGTCTTGCAATAATAATTTATTTACAAAAATGTGCTCTGGATCATCAATGTATGCTGAGTAAGAATAATGCATATGGGAAGATTAAAGTCTTATTTCTTCAATACTGGCTTTCAGTTTGAGGGAATCTGGCCAACTGTAGGTGCGTGTAGAAAGTAAGAAAAATGATGATATTTTCAGTTTATCCAAATGTTCAATAAAAGCATACACTCTGTCAAAGCAAAATTAAAAACTTATGCTTCTTTCACTTAGGCTGAAGTTAGGGCAATGCAGTATAGATATCCTTGTCCTTTAATGCTGATTGGGAACTCCAGCTTGACCTTTACATCTCACTGGAGAACAAGACTATGAGAAAACAGTGTTTTTGTTTAGCTGATGAAGTATGAAAGAAAATGAAATGGGGTCCATGAGAGAAAACTAAATGCGTGTACTTAATATTTAAAGATTACAAACCATGACATGTTTTCTATTAGGTGATGTTTTGGACCCAGGTGAACTAGGTGGGTACTCAAGCATTATGCATCAAACTGACTTGAAATGGAAAAAAAAAATTAAATTTCATGAAAACAGTTCAGTTTTTGAGATAAAAATTGTATTGTATTTGTAAGTAATTACACGCAGGGCTGCTGTGAGATGGGAAGGCATCAGCTTCCATGAAAGCCTGGCCGCCTTGGTATTTGAGCAGGGCCCCAGTTCAATGTTGATTTTTCTTTAGGGTAGAAAGCCTGCTGGGACTTAATGACATTTTGTTCATATTTAAATCCAATTCCTCTTGGGTTTTTTTGTTTTTTGAGTGGCATATGCTTTTGCAGTTTGATTGAGTTGATGACAGTCGGTACTTTTCGTGAGGTACAGGAATAATTTAGTTTAGTAATTTTTTATGGGAACAAACTCATATGAATATAAATAAAAAGACAAAGAACTTTATGGCGAAGAGAGGTACTGTATCTCAGGTTCACCTCAGAGCACCAGCAGTGTAATATGGCACTGATTGTACTTATCGTGTTCCTCATTAAGTGACTTAATGGACCTTACGCACTGCGATTTGCATCTAGAAAGGGCTGGCAACACACTTACCTAGTGATTGATTCTCACTGATCATGAGTGTGTGAACTAGGAAACCACGAAGGAGTCTAATTGTAGCATGCTAGAAGGACTTCTAGAGGGACATAAGAACAATCCAAGTGGGTCATAACTTCTAGGCTGGCTACTGCATTTCCATATTTGATGCTGACTCGAGCACTGTGTCTGGAACAGTAGTTCTCATTGCATTACAAAAGATTCTAGCTTCTGAGATAGTGCAGCCCCACAATCATCCTAATTGTGGCAGTCCTTGCCTCTTGCCCAGCAGAGGAGACCTCACCTGGAAAGTTAAACTAGGCCCCATCAGAGCTGCAGAGCCAGCCAGAACCTGGGCTGTTTTAATGGTCCTCACAGTCCGTTCCTGTCTCCACCCTAATCTTGATTTCACTGGATGCAGTGACTTCGCTGGGATTGTTTCCTTTGCATCCTTCCCCTCTGGCCAGCTGACCGCCAGGGGACACGTCACCACATCTGCTGGAAGTCTCCCATCAGCTTCATAGTTCCTTGAGGAAAGGCAAGTCTCCTGTTACTGCTCCCAGGCGTTACACTGAAGTAGTCTTTCTTTTCATTTGCACAATTTTATTTTTTTTATATTTGCTAGATGTTCATTGGACACCTTAGGAATTTGGGATAGCACGGAAGTCCAGTTGACTTACCATTTTACACATGTCATCTATGTGTTCTGGGAGACTTAAGCTTTCTAGTATAGGAGGCTGAGTCTTTCTGGCCAGTTCTCTTGTGGCAGATTTCTTAGGCTCCCCACCTGTTCTGTACCCCACCACCTTGAACCCCCAGAAGCAGCCCTATCTTTGGGAACATTGTAGGAACATTCTTTAGAACTTCTTCGGTTACTCTGTCTTCCTGAAGGTTCAGTACTTGATCTTCCCATCTTATTCAGCTGTAAAACTTTCATAGGCTTTTATAATGAAATAAAAAAATATATGTTTCAATTCCACATTTTAAAAGATATTTAGAATGATGTTAACATTTCTGATCTTTGCAGCACTTTAAGTAAAAGTGTTCTGGGAGAATTTGTTGAGTTGTTCCATGGAGGAAAAGCAATTTGGGACAGTGCCTACGTGTATTTACTTACTTTCTAATTTTATTAATGGCTCTCATTAAAATGAAGAGTCTCTTGTTCAGGTGCAAAGACCTTACTTTTATTTTAAAAGCATCTTATGATCATGATTATCTATTATTCATAATTAATGACTGATATTTCATCTACATATAATTTTGTTGATGTGTTTTCTACATGTTATACAACAGTTTTTATTTTATAACATGGCAAAACATAATAAAGAAGCTGGCAGCTTAGAGTACTTATGTGTAGCCCTTCCAGATTTCCCATATGGCTTGGCAGTGTGGATTTTAATCCTGCTTTGTATTTTGTCTGAGATTCATTTTCTAGTCCAAAGTCAGATCCGTGGGATAAAAAGCATTCTTGTCCGAAAACATTTTATTATATTCTATTAATGTGCACACAGACACATCCATACTGGTACATGCTTTTGTTGTTTTTGATTTCTTGGTTCTAAGAGGTGTGTATACAAGCATTACAAATATTATCTTTTGATTGTTTTGAAAATGACCTTTTGAGCCAAGAGAGTGGCAGTAATTGTAATTCCAGCTTGCTAGGAGGAACAGGTCTGACACTGGTGAGAAGAAGAAATCTCTCAGTGATAGTTCTATTTAACACCATCTTGAAAACAGATGGTGTTTTATTGTGGCAATGTGCTTGGGCTCCGAAAGATACTTTACAGAAAACCCAAAGAAGATGCTGTTCTTCATTTTTCTAAAAAAAAAAAAAAAAAAAAGAAAGAAAGAAAGAAAGAAAGAAAGAAAGAAAGAAAGAAAAGAAAAGAAAAGAAAAGAAAAGAAAAGAAAAGAAAAGAAAAGAAAAGAAAAGAAAAGAAAAGAAAAGAAAAGAAAAGAAAGAAAAAACTAATTTTCCTGTAAAGCATATTTGGACAGCTCTTGATTGTATGTGTATAATACATCTAGTCATCTCCGGGCTGCAATGCACCAATGTTCTCATAAAACAAAGCAGATGCTATTATCAAAACCCAGTTAGATCAGGAATTATTGGGACCTAGCACTGCTCTCTTCTCATGTGAAAACTGGCTGTATGCTATCAAACCTCAAGGAGCTTAAAGTGACCTTAGAATTCATGGACTTTAATTATGCATAAGATCAGCTGTTAATGACATGAAAATTATTCATTTAAATCTATTTATATTAAAAGCATATTTATATTAAAACTTTTTCTTAAAAGTTATCAGAATAGCCCTGCCACTGTTGTATTGGCCCATGAACCAAGAGGTCATCGATTCGATTCATTGTCAGGGTACATGCTCAGGTTGCAGGCTCCATCCCCAGTAGAGGGTGTGCAGAAGGCAGCCAATCAATGATGTTCTTCTCTCATCAATGTTTCTATCTCTCTATCCCTCTCCCTTCTCTTCTTTCTAAAAATCAATTAAAAAAAACATTTTAAAAATAATTTCAGAAGTTACCAAAAAATTAAAAGTATAACAATTCCCACACACCTTATATTCCAAGCAAACCAAAGAGTTTCTCCCATATATGGCTTTTTGCTGTTGTGGGAATCAAGACACGTTTTCTTACTCCGTCCTTTTTTTGTGTGTGTGGCTTCTTAAATATCACATCTCTTTTCTATAATTAAATTAATGATCTCACCTTTCTGAAGTTACTCTTGGAGCTCTGTATTTTCATTTCTGACAAAATTGGATTTAAAAAGTGAATAGGCAGGGTGATCTAATCAGTTAGTATTTATCTTTTCTAAGTTTCAGTTTCTCTCCCTACCCCACAATATGGTGATATAATACCCAATTCATGTTTATTTTCTTAATAACTACTAATGAGTACTTTCTATGGGCCAAGGATTTGCACTGAATTCAAATAATTCACTCAACAAAGGATATTTGGCCTTTTGTTGCACATAGGGGAGCTAGGTCAATAATTAAATGAGCAATTATGATGTGTCTATGATATGCTGCAAAGTTTCTGTTTTAGTAACTGAAACAGAGCAGGCACTTTTAAGTATTGAGTTTTAGTATTATCCCTTTGATTATTATTAAAGCTGAAGAGTCTATTTCATAAAACCCAGAGAATGAATAACTCAGTATAACATTATTGTGTTAAACAACTATAGATTTATTTCAGTTTGTTTGTTAATACAGGAAGAACCATTAGAATCATATGTTCCATGAAGGAATGATTTGTTTAAACATACCTTATAAGAAACCCCAGTACTACAAATGAAGAAAAATAATTTTTTTCTAGTCACCACAATTGATATAAATGAACATCATTGTATTTTTATATCCAAAAGTAAATTACAGAAATTTATTTTGTGCTTTCAAGGATTGTTAATAAGCCAGAGAAAAGTTGAATTTTGAATACTTGTGTCCACCATTTAAATGGTAGGATATTACATTTTTATTTTACTATTGGTAGTTTTGGACTGTAATTATTTGGAGTAGGGTTAATTTGGAAACTTTCCCCCCTCAACAAAATATTGCCTTTTCTGAAGCTTTTTTCTTTTTTTACTTGATAATTTCAATCTACAGTAACAGACACACTTATAACTAAATTGGTAATTGACTATTTAGATCACTGTTCCCTAAGCAACACTAAACTTGTAACTAATGATTCAGACATTAATAAGAAGCAATACCATTTTTTAAACGCACCACAAATTTTATGCTTACCCAATGAATTGATAAATCCAGAAGGAAATTCTAGATGGGTGTTATCGTCTGTAAAATTTAAGACAGAGTATGAAGAAAGCACAGCTTACTTTTGGTTATTTGCAGATAAGTTATCTAGTTTAAAAATCCTTAGATTCCCCTTTGTTTATGACAATTTTACTTATTTGTTATTTTACTAATTGGTATATAATCAATGATAAGTGGTACTCGGATTTGTCAATTTACAATTCATTTTAAGCAGGAGATAAGGCCCAGCTGGTGTTTCTCAGTAGTCGTTGACTCATAAAACAGAAGGTTGCAGTTTGGTTCTAGTCAGAGTACATGCCAGGTTTGCAGGTCCAATCCCCGTAAGGGGTGTGTATGAGGCAGCCATTAGATGTTTCACTCTGATCATTGATGTTTCTATTCTTCACTCCCTCTCCCTTAATCTCTCTGAATTCAATTAAATAGGCAAATAGGAACTAAAGAAAACAAAAGGTTATGAGGACCAGTTTTGTACTGTTGTAGTTCTGTGTCTTACCATTTCCTACCACTTTTAAGAAAAATGAGAGTTGATTATATTGGAATTTTTGGGTTAGAGTAGTGGTCAGCAAACCATGACTTGCGAGCCACATGCGGCTCTTTGGCCCCTTGAGTGTTCTAATGCCAATTCTTCAAAATAGACTCCCTTAGGCTGTGGTGTTTTGTGGAACAGCCACACTCAAGGGGCTAAGGAGCCGCACATGGCTCGCAGTGGGTTAGAGTCTCTCAGTTCGAATTGGCAGTGTTTTGTCCTTGTGAGCAGAAATAATAGGCAACATTTGCTTCTTATGAGCTCATTGATTGTGTGAGCTCATAAGAAACTATCAGCTGTTGAGATTTTCTGTGCTTTTATCACTGATGTATTATGCCACTTACTATTTGCTTAGTGCCACATTAACTAGTTCTATCTCTCTCTAAACTCAGATTAAAACAACAAAACAAACAGAGAAAGAAAATGTATGGTAGCTTGTGGCACCTATTCAGTCCGTGATGGAAGTGAGCTGATCCAATCTGTTCACTGACCACATTTGGCATGGCTGAGAAATAGTTAATTTTAGAAAAGCAAGTCCCTAGTGATTGTCTATATTTGTTAAGTCTGACATAAATTTTGGAACCTTAATGATTCTCAAGCAATTTAATTCACTACACGAAATCAATAAATTCCTTATAATGAAATATAGATACTTAAGTATACAGATAAAGTTTGCTTACTTATCATTAAGCCTAGAGGAAAAAATAGGACTTGAAATCATTAAGGCTTATTTCCACTGAACTATCTGAACTATCTGACAATTATAAGGCATCATGACAGCATCCATATGTACCTCAGTGCTAATTCTTTGCAAATTTCTCCTGACTGCATCTTGACTTTCAGTCTACCTTTGACAAAATAAGAATTTTGGTGTTTTCTAGTTAATCATTCTGATTTCTAAGCTGACATCATGTTTTTATTTATAGATTTCAGAACTAAGACAGCATCCCAAAGACTATTTACAGCTCTTTAACATTTGGCTAATAGTATTTGGATAAGGTATAAGCATCTAATTGTCTTGCCCTAGCCGGTTTGGCTCAGAGGATAGAGCGTCAGCCTGCAAACTGAAGGGCCCCAGGTTTGATTCAAGCCAAGGACACATGCCCAGGTTGTGGGCTTGATCCCCAGTAGGGGGAGTACAGGAGGCAGCTGATCAATGATTCTCATTATTGATGTTTCTCTCTCTATTCCTCCCCCTTCCTTTCTGAAATCAATAAAGAAATATATTTAAAAATAAATAAATATATAAATGTCTTATATGTATAAGAAATCTAAAATTTGGAGAGGAAAAAACCAACACTGACACAGGCGTAAAATTTAAAATATCAATCTTCATTAAAAATGCAAAATTTCACCAATCATTATTTTTCTTATTTGGAATGGATGGCAAGCATTTTATAGAAATGCATAGAATAGAAGCGCTGGGTCCAATTAAACACATGCACTACTCATCTCCCATTCTTGCCATTAACATGGCTCCCTATTAAATTTCCAAGTTAAATAAACATACCAAATTTGTTTCAAAAGGTTTTTGACTGGTCTGAGGCTTATCAGCAATTCTTAGTTCACTATTATGTTCTGAAGAAGACATATAATAGAGATTTTAATGGGATATAATTAAACTATAGGTCTTACAATTCTGTTTGACATGTTTAATATTATTTTCATTTGTAAATTTTGGATTCTCAAGATTTGTCTATGATTTACTATAGCTTTTTTGAAAGTGGAAAAACTCCTTAATAATGGTAATATGTCATACCAGTGAGCTCTCTCTTATTTATTTCTGTTCTATATTAATAAGAAAAAAAAATCAACTTCCTATTTTTTTAAGAGCTCAGATTATTTTAAAATTCTTTTTATTTTGAAAAATGTCCTATGTAAAAATAATAGTGAATATTTATGTTTTTAAAAAAATAATAAGATAAACACCTAAGTACTTGCAACCCAGATCTATTGTAGAAAGAGGTTACCCCAAAAGCAAATTGTTCCCCAGAAATAACTGCTTTCATGAAGTTTATGTTAATGATCCCTTTGTTTTTCTTTGTACACCTATGGGTATGTCTGTAAATTAATTAACATAATTTTACTTCTTTTCAAATTGATACAAATGGAAGCATATGCATATATTCTTCAGTGTCATCATCTTTTTCTTCAGCATTATGCATTTGATAATTATATGTAGTGCTATATGTAACAGTTCGTTTTATTGTGTGGTAAATCAGCAAATGAGATACAAGAAGCCTTAATGAGCCAATTAATTAAGAGTCAGTTATTGTGTGCAGCCCAGGGGAAGGTGTTTCTTCCAAATCTCTGAGCAACACATACAGGAAGTTTCCTGTATTTATACTTTTTGAGTTTCTTTGTTGGCAGAAATTACAAAGAGCTCTGTGTGAGTTATTGTTACAGACAGTTTGTGATCTTGGATACATAAAGAACAAACATTTGGAATAGGAATATGGGTATTAGTATTAGTCCCATATTTATCAGTATTAGTCCATTATAATATAATAGATGCCTAGTTTGCAAGGTCAGATAGTCAAGTTTTTATCTTTTTTTATTATTCAAACGAAAACAGTTATTTTATAGAATAAGAGACTGTTTAAAAATGACAGAGTTTACAGAACAAGAGACTATCTAACAATAGCAGAGAATTCAAACGCAGTTTTATACAAGATGGAGGTTACTATGCTTCAGTTTTAGCTTGGGTTCCCTGGATTCTAAGTGAATTGCATACAGAAGTTCACCTAAAGTAGTGCTGTCCAATAGAACTTTGTGGAATGGTGAAAGCATTCTATACCTATACTGCCTACTATAGTAGTCATAGCCACTAGCTATTGTACATAAGAGTACTGAGGACTTAATTTTAAAATTTAAATATTAATATCTAGTTAGTGGAGTACTGTATTAGCACAGCTCTAAAGGCACATACCTGTGAGGAAGTGACGAAAGCATGATCAGGCACCTTCGGCAAGGTCTGGAGATTGGGTGAACCTTCAAACCTGTCCTCAGTTGAGGCAAAACAACTGAGCTTTAGTATCACAGAATAAGCCATCACTGGTGCTGCCTCCTGGAAGGAGTAGCCTTGTGGGAGTCAGATCCCTGCCTCTAAGGCAATTTCCAGTGAAGAGCACAACAACTACCAGTCTTCAGCAGCCAATATCACCAGAACCAAGAGGATTGGCGCTAGGCCTTAAAGAGGGAATGTGACCAGAGCACCACTGTATCCACTACACAGTTGGCCACTCATTTCCAGTACTCTATCTGGGATCCCTCTCACAATCCAGGACTTCTGGCTCCCAAATGCTCACCTGCCTGCCTTCCTGATTGCCCTAATTGCTTCTGCCTGCCAGCTTGATCAGCTCCTAACCATTCCCCTGTCAGCCTGATTGATGCCTAACTGCTTCCCTGCCAGCCTGATTGCCCCTAACTGCCCTCTCCTGCAGGTCTTGTCCCCGCCGACTGCGCTCCCCTGCAGGCCTGGATAACACCTCCCCTCCCCCTGAACTGCCCTTCCCTACAGGTCTAGTTGCCTCTAACTTCCCTCCTCGACCAGCCTGGTCACCCTAACTTCCCTTCCTTGCAGGCCTGGTCCCCCCCAACTGCCCTCTCCTGCTGGCCATCTTGTGGTGGCCATCTTGTGTCTACATGGGGGCAGCCATAATTGACCACATGGGGGCAGCTATCTTGTGATCTTGTGTGTTGGAGTGATGGTCAATCTGCATATTACTCTTTTATTATATAGGATAGAGGCCTGGAGCATGGGTGAGGGCCAGCTGGTTTGCCCTGAAGGGTGCCCCGGATCAGGGTTGGGGTTCCCTTGGGGTGTGGGAGAGGGGTCTGTGGTTGTTTGCAGGCTGGCCATGCCCCTAGCAACCTAAGTGGAGGCCCTGGTATCTGGGATTTATTTATCTTATATAATTAAAACTAGTAGCTTTGAGCAGAGGCTAGGGCAGGCCAGAGCTGCGGGAAGCTTGGCGCAACTCAAGTCTCCTGCTCGCTGTGGCCACAGCCATCTTGTTTGGGTTAATTTTGCATAATTGCTCCTGATTGGCTGGTGGGCATGGCTTCTGGGTGTAGCAGATATAAGGTCAATTTGCATGATTCTCTTTCATTAGTGTAGAAGTTGTTCTAAACATTTCTGTATATGTATCCTGGTGAATAAGCGTAAGAATTTCTCAAGGACACATGCCTATAAGTATGATTACAGAGAATTAAAGTATGTGCATATTTGACTTCACTATAAAATGCCAAGATGTTTTCCAAAATGACAGTCTATTTTACAAATGACAACTTTTCATTCAGTGTCACAGTTCTGTCAATTGACAGGTTTATTTAGATTACCCATTCTACCATTCAGAAGACATGGAAAGTTTATAGGCTATAGCACTTCCATTGCTGTGTGAGAAATACGTGATCACTTCCCTCCTGAAGAAAGTATTAAAATAACTTTCACCCTGAGGTGGTTAGCAGAATTCTAAGATGACTGTCAAAGAGTCATGCTCTAGCATAATGCTTTCCCCTTAAGTGAGGGCAAAACCTGTGACTTGCTTCCAGCCATTAGAGCATGGTAAATACCATAAATCTAAAGCAAAACCTAAAACTTCTAACAGGTTTGTAAATATTAAAGGCAAAGGGGTTTTACAGGTGCAGTTGAGGTTCACTATTCAGTTTTTCTTTGAACTAACGTAAAGAGATTAGACTGGGTAGGCCAGATCTAATCAAGGGAGCACTTTAAAGGAAGCTTGGGAATTTTCTGAGGTCAAAGAGATTGTCCTGCTGGCCTTGAAAATCAAGCTTCCATGAGTTATACAGATATAAGAAAATGAATTTGGTCAACAAATATGTGAGCTTGCATGAAAAACTGAACCTCAAGTGAGAATGCAGCCCTGATCAACACCTGATAGGGACAGTGAGCAGATTACCCAGTTATTCCAGGCCTGGACTCCAGACACATGGAAACTGTTTAAAGCAGCTACAATTGTGGTTATCCTATATAATAAAAGCCTAATATGCATATTGTCCCCTCAACTGGGAGTTCAACCAGGTGTTTAACCAGGGATGGAGCCGGCTGGCAGCCACTAGGAACCCTGCCCATACAGAACTCCATGCACTGGGTCACTAGTTTGTTATAAAGCAATAGAAAACAAATACACATGCTTAGCAGCAAATTTCTCTTTTTAAAAATAACACTATTTCATTTCCTCCATCTAACTCTTTCATTATCATGGTGTTGTTGTTGTTTTTTTCTAATTAGAGTGAAATCTTTATTATTTTTATTTATAAAATATTTCTTAATCCACTGAAAACAAACACTAAGTATACTTCAAATTACTATAGCATCATATCCAGTAATATCTGCTTCCTTTCAAATAAATTATATTTGTTTTCCATGGATGAATGTACCTATGGGATAAGAAATGAAAAGAAAATGTGGATGACACCTAAAATAGAGACAAAAAGCCTGTGGAAGGTTTACATTTTATAAACAGCAATAGATGTATATTATTACAGCTCAAACCAGCTTCTAAAACAAAGGGCTCAAATAGTAGTGATAAGTTTTACTCTCATCCATGTCAAGTCTATACAAACAAATGTTCCTGATATTTAAATGGCTCTTTCTATCATAAGTTGGTCCTCTGGAAGCAGAGCCTGAAAGAGGAATTTATAGGTAGTTTATTTGAGACATGAACCCAGAAAAGAGAAGTTGCATAAATAGGGAAAATTAGTTAAGAAAGAAAAATAATACAGAGTGCTGCAATGAGCCAGTTGTCTCTGAGGCCATCTGAGATTCTGTTCCTAGGGAAAGCTGCTGGGAAAATATACAGAATAAATCTGTGAATTGTCCCAAAGGAAGATGAGGAGTTTTTAAATACAATCTTCAGGTATCCTGAAGATGGGGTTTACTTGTTGGGGGTGGGGGCTCTGGTGAGAGGACCTAGAGGCTTATTGGCCTGAGATATCTACTTGTACTTCCTCATTCCATCCGCTGAGAGTTTTTCCTAACTTCTTTCTATCCTGCCTCAGGACCACCTTTGTCTGAGCTGAGGAACTCTCTGGTTTGGTGGTCAGATTATTCACATAAAATTAATACTTCTTAACAACATTTCTCCTTTATCATCTTTTCCTCTTTTATGTGTAAGCCTCTGTGAAATATTTTCACATCCTGCTTTTTTTATTTTATTTCATCTACACCTTCACACTTTGATCAGAGATGCATGTCATTTTGCTTAAGTGTAAAATTAGTCAAGTACAAAGTTAGCCTCCCAGAATTACCAAGATAAGCAATTTCAGTAAAGTCATTATGGACACCAGAGTATTCTGATGGTTTTCTATTTGGGCAAGCAGAGTAGCAAATCCGTGAAGAGCTCAGAGCTGCTTTCTCTGGACCTTCCAATTATGTCCATGTTTTATTGTCCATATTACCTAAAATTGAATGAGATTTAACAGATACTAGTTGGGACAAGCAGATGAAGGGATTCTGGTGATATGAACTGTAAAGATTAATAACTTTATTAGGAGTTTTGGGGGCAACAGGATGCTAAAACAATGTCAATTTAAAAAGCTCTAAAACTGGGTGTGTGTGGAGCAGAATACCCTGCTTGTGCCTATAGCTCTCAAACTGCAAATATGTTCAGAGAAGTTGTGATAGTCTCAGGAACCTAGGAAGTGTGCAGGGATTTCATATAAGCAACAATAATATTATTCTCTGAATGCTTCCTTCCCACTCAAGATATAACTTAGAATAACAATCAGCTCAATATTATTGGTGGAAGGTAATGATTCTCATGTGTCTATAAACTATATAACCAGGTCTTTGAGTTGAAGCTATAAAAGAAAAAAAAAAACACAAGTATTGTCTATAGGCTTGTTTTCAGTTAAGAAGATGTCTGGGAATTAAGGTAACTCTGTGTCTTTATCACTGAAATGCGGGCTTTAATATTTGCCTTTGATATTAGAATTGAATGAAGACCATCCAAATGAGAATAAACAGAGGCTATTCAATCAGATCTTGCTATAAGAAGGAAGGCAGCCAACATCACTTTTATTTGGCAGAGACTCAAAGGCAGGCAGGGAAGTGGGACAGCTTTATAGTGAAGAGCAGGGAAGGCAACAGAACTGATGTGACTGGCGCTTGTTTGAGGGGGCAAAGTGGGAGTCAGCTAATGCGAAGGGCATTCTGAGTGGTTCTGGGAGCATAGTTGGCTTCCTCTGGGTGATATCAATTTGGAAGGGGGACAAAATATGAGGAAACTAGTGGTCATCACCAAGTCCTGACTGTTCCCAGCTGACTGCTGCAGAAGCTATGGCTTGGCTTCCCAGGCGGGTTGTTACAAAGATTGTGGGTCAGATTTTTGTTATTATGGTCGGGCCATTGTTCATTTGAATATTCGATCTTCAAGGCAATTGATTTTTCTGTGAGGATTGAATAAGAAATGAGTTGAAAAGATGCCTCTGTTGCTGCTTTGGTGGGTGGTGAAGTATTAGATTGTTAAGAGAAGGCAGCAGTATCTGGGAGAAAGAAGCAAGAAGGGTGACTCCACTGACATAAAGAAAGTTCCAACTGCTTACCCTGGGCAAGAGGAAGGGTCCCTAGAGAAATGTGGTCTGAGCCTATCTAGATATAGGGCAGTATAAATGTCCTTCCTTCTCCTAGCTGATAAACTGTCCACCTCGCTCTTCACAAGAATCTCAGTTCTTCTGAGCTCCTGAAACTTTGATCTGCTTCAATAACTATGGGTAGAGTTTCCATTTTCCTAACCAGTGTACTGCCAGGGCTAAGATTTCCTTGTTTCAGAGGAGGTATACAGCCAAATCAGAGTCATAGGAAGTTCCAAACATATATGATATATTTAATTAACAGTTTAATATGAATTCATCTTGCCAGCCTTTTTTTTTTTAATCACATTTTAAGTTTCTTTCTTTTTAAATATTCAGGCCACCTCAATTTGTGTGTGTGCATGTTTGTGTGTGTGTGTGTGTGTGTGTGTGTGTGTGTGTGTGTGTGTTTATAGCCACACTATCCAATTTTTCAAATTTCTAACATCTGTAAACCTTATTGCCAAAACCTGTAATTGCCACTTGAACCAGTTATCTCCCTGTGCACATTGTAGCAATCACCTACTTATACACATAAATTGTGTAAGTTATTTATCATAGATTAGAGGCCTGGTGCACAAAATTTGGAAATGGGGAGAGTGGGTGCCCCTCAGCCCAGCCTGCAACCTCTCTAATCTGGGACCCCTTGGAGGATGCCCCTGTGGGATCGGGCCTAAACTGGCAGACGGACATCCCTCTCACAGTCCGGTACTGCTGGCTCCTAATTGCTCACCTGCCTGCCTGCCTGCCTGCCTGCCTGATTGCTCCTAACTGCTTCTATCTACCAGCCTGATCACCCGAACCGTTCCCCTGCCGGCCTGATTGACACCTAACTGCTCCTACTGGCCCAATTGCCCCCAACTATCCTCCCAGCTGACCTGATGTCTCCCAACTGCCCTCTCCTGCAGGCCTGGTTGCCCCCAACTATCCTTCCTTGATGGTGCAATCACCCACATTGCACTCCAGTAGCAAATCCAACACTCTTTCCTTGACATCTACATTTAGTACTGGAGAGAACTCATAATGAGGTAGAGCCGTGTCACCCTACATTCAGCTACCCACTCTCAGCAGAGCCCCCAAGCTACATGGCAGTGTCACTATGGGTTCAACTCAAGGCTCTCTTCTATTCCTTAAGGAGCTATTTCAGACCTTCACTATCTCCTCCTCCTCTTCTCACAGGATGGAAATTCCTAGCATTTCTTGTTCACCATCAACAAGATTTATTTATAAGACTCTTTATCAATTCAAAGGATAGCATGTTTTTCATTTATATTTGAGGCTAATCTTCCCACATACACACTAGATACCATTCTCTTCCATTTCAACAGGGGCCTCATGTCCCCATCTCTGCCTCTCTTTAAAAAGTTTTTATTCTTTATGGTTTTTAGAATTCCCTCCCCCCCAAGGTTTTATTTCTAGCCATCGATTCTCCTTTCTCTCTTTGATTGATCTTATTTACTCCATAATTTCAGCTACCATTTATATCCTATAATTATTCTATCTATATGTAATAGTCCAGAATAATTTTTCATGCCAGACCAATCTACCTAATTACCTTCTGAATATTCTACTTGGTTTCTCTCTCTCCCTTCTCACCAACTAGGCAATGAGTTGTATCAATTTTACTTGACTCTTTTATACATTTGATTTCATTAAATTACTGCTACTTCCAAGTCATTTAAAGAAACAAATGTAATTAAATACTCCCATGTTTAAAATCATTTAATGCAGTTTGGTTTAAATGCAGATTCCTCAATGTGACACACAAAGTACTTCCGGATCCAAAAGCATCTATCGCCAGAGCCTTTTCTCCCTAAGCATTTTCAGAGGCACATTTATTCTGTGGAAATTTTTGCAATATGGGGTGTGGAAAATTGGAAGGAGTGCAGGGTTTATCAAATTCAAATACATTTGAGAAACTAATGCTCTAGTATTAGCTCTCAGAGCAGTTGTTCTCAATCTAGGCCCTGAATCAGCAGCAACAGAATTACTTGAGGCTCCATTATATATGCATATTCTCAAGTCTCACCCTTAGCCTACTGCATCAGGAACTATGTGAGAAGGGTCTAGCAATCTGTATTTTAGCAAGCCTTCCCAGCAATACTCATACCTATGCTCTCCATGACAGGGTGGATCAGTTGGTTGGAACGTCATCCCATACACCAAAAGGTTGTGCGTTTGATTCCCAGTCAGGGCACACTCCAAGGTTGTGAGTTTGATCCCTGGTCAGGAAACATTTTGGACTCTGACACACACACTCTCTCTCTCTCTCTCTCTCTCTCTCTCTCTCTCTCTCTCTCTCTTTCTTCTCTCTCTCTCTCTCTCTCTCTCTCTCTCTCTCTCTCTCTCTCTCTCTCTCTCTCTCTCTTTCTCTCTCTCTCTCTCCCCCACCCCCTTTCTCTCTCTCAAATTGATAAAATAACTCTGATGCATGGTTTAATGGTTGAGCGTGAACCTATGAACCAGGAGGTCATTGTTTGATTCCCAGTCAGGGCACATGCCCTGGTTGCAGTCTCAGTCCCTGGGGTGGGGAGTGCAGGAATCAGCAACCAATGATGCTCTCTCATCATTGATGTTTCTATCTCTTTCTCCTTCTCTGAAATCAATAAAAAAAATATTTTAGGGTGAGGATTAAAAAATTACATATCCCATTGAATAAATAGAATGTCACAGAAATACAGCAATCTTAGAAGTGTTGCATAGGTCTTACTATCATGAAGATATCTATTATTTCAACACTTTTGTTTTTTGCACATAACAGTTCTTTCTATATGTTGATCTTTTCTTGGAGTAGCTTCATATTTTCTTATTTGAAATTATGAAGGTATAGTATACATCTTATCAGCTTGTCTGTACCAGCTTTCTTTGATACTAAATTATCATTTAAAAAATATATTTTATTGATTTTTTACAGAGAGGAAGAGAGAGGAATAGAGAGTCAGAAACATTGATGAGAGAGAATCATCAATCAGCTACCTCTTGCACACCCCCTAATGGGGATGTGCCCCACAACCCAGGTACATGCCCTTGACCGGAATCGAACCTGGGACCTTCCAGTCCTCTATCCCAGCGTTTTTCAACCGCTGTTCCGCGGCACACTAGTGTGCCGCGAGATGTTGCCTGGTGTGCCGTAGGTGCAGACAAGACAAGAATTTTATAATTTTTCACTATTTTGTTTACTTAATATTTCATAATAAAGTAATTATAAAATACTTTCTTTGTGTTTATTTGATTCCTATTCAAGAGAATTACTTTATATATAGTCAATATAGGCACAGAGTTAAATTTTTTAACATTTTCTAATGGTGGTGTGCCTCGTGATTTTTTTCATGAAACAAGTGTGCCTTTGCCCAAAAAAGGTTGAAAAACACTGCTCTATCCACTGAGCCAAACCGATTCCAGCTAAATTATCATTTTTAAAATAACTATTGGATACTTTATTCAGCTGACCCTAGCAATTTTGCACTTTCAAAAATTCCTCTTCTCATTACTGTCACAGATTTCCTTTCAAGTTTCTTTCCTCAATAGTCTATTAACAAAATATATTTTAGTTGTTGTAATAATGATGACCAAAGTTAAAATTGAACTACTAACTCATAATTTTATATTTATTATACTTTGTTCATTCTTATTGAGTTTATAATTATAATACTTGAATATCATATACATATATTATAAACTATATTATTATAATAAGTACTAATTTTTAAAAGTTTCTGCTAGGAACCAATTTCAGCATGCAATAATTACAAGAGTTCCATCAAAAGTTGATGGAACTAAGTGGGCTCAACAAGGGTGAGCCACATATGTAGTTTACCTGTTGGAAATGGCTAAATGGCACTTCCCCCAAACCTGAATAGCATTGTTAACCAGACAGCTAAGGGCATTTTATTGCCTTCTGTTTGCCAAACACCTGAAGGGCTTTGTGCTGTTCCCCAAACTGACAATATCCTTTGTTACCCTACCCTTTGATGTGCATTATTTCCACCTTGCCTTAGGACAAATTGTGCTAAATAAAAGCACAGGTCCTTGGTCAAGGTAGGAGTCTTTCACTCTCTTCAGCTGAAGCTCCTCTGACCCCCAATGCCTTTCAAAATTATCTTTCAACTCGGGACTTTTTAGTCATATACACACAGCCCCTTTCTCCAGAATGCTGAACCCTTTGTAAGGCTGGGAAAAGAACCCCAGCAGTTCCAATAAGTACTAATGTACTTATTAGCTTTTCAAAATGTTTACTATAATTGTTTTAACTTTCCAACTCTAAGGCAAATGCCCTAATAGAACTCAAGATTAATAGTCTTACTTAGAAAATGTAATCCTTAATATATCAGGTATATAATATACCTCATTGTATCCTATTATTTAAATTTTTATTTACTTTTTTTAAATATTATTTTTAAATATGTTTTTTATTGATTTTAGAGAGAGAGGGAGAGAGAGAGAAAACAACATCAATGTGAGAGAGAAACTTGAATCACTTGCCTCCCCTACACACCCTGACCGAGATTGAACAGCAACTCAGGTATGTACACTGATTGGAATCAAACCAAGGACCCTTTAGTGCATGGAGGATGCTCAACCAACTAAGCCCCACTGGCCAGGCCTGTACCCCATTATTTTAAATGTATTATTTTAAGATGCACTAGTCCTTCTGGACAGTGGGGCTCAGTTGGTTGAATATTGCCCCAGGCATCCACATGTTACTTATTCAATTCCCAATCAGGGCACATGCTGGGGTTATGGGCTTGGACGCTGGTAGGGGGTGTGCAGGAGGCAGTGAATCCATGTTTTTCTCTCACATAGATGTTTCTCTCTCTATATATAAAATTCAATTAAAAATCTTTAAAAACAATGCACTAATAAAACAGGGAAAACCTGATTTATGATGTTGCTCTGTGGTATGTAAAAACTTAATGACTCAGCATTCCATTCGGTTTATTTCGGTGCAACATACAGAATATGATGCAAAGCATTGTACTATCAATAATCTTCTAAAGTTACAAAAAAAAAGAGTAATGGAAGTATATTTTGTGACTTTAGAATTGATGCATATTCGACTACATACTTCAGTCTCTCCTCCTTTCCATATCACTCTTTGCAGAATGATGATAAGTGACTGTGATGTTAAATGTATCATCTATTGTCATTTCCTCTCATTTAATTACATTACTTGACATAAGTTAGACATACAGTCTGGCTATATGCACATCATGATGATGAATGATAGTATTCTAGTATAGTCTACCATGGCCATCAGAACTAATTTTATTTACAGCCTTCACAACTCACCAGTCTCTCTGATTTCTAACTCTATATAGAGAGGGAAATCCATCAATCTTAATGTAATGAGTAAATAATTACATTATTGTGACAACAATAAAGTCCTGTTCACAAAAGAAAGAGACATTTTAGTAAAAAATGTAATTTAAAAGTAGGCAAGGCTTGCTCAGCTGGTGTGGCTCAGTGGTTGTCTGTAGACATATGCACCAGGTTTGATTCCTGGTCAGGACACATGCCTGGGTTATGAGCTTGATCCCCAGTAAGGGGCATGCAAGAGACAGCTAATTGATGATTCTCTCTCATCATTGATGTTGTTTTGTTTTTTTCCCCTCTCTCTTCTTCTCCCTTCTTATCTCTGAAATCAATTAAAAAAGAAACCTAAAAATTTATAATAGGCAAGACTGAATATTTGTAAGCCTGCATTGCTGCCTTTATCTTCTAAAAGATCTACTGATGTGCCTTGATGTGTCCCAGGAATTGAAAACGGAAGCCTGCCAAGGACTTTCAAGTGGTTCTCAGGGACCAGACACACAAGGTTCTTAAGATCCTTTGAACACTACTTATTGTTCACTCTGGAAATTTGAAGTAATTTGTGCCAGCCACTAATTTTTTACTATTTTAATTTTGTTTTCCAACTTTTAATATGTTGCATTTTGAGCATAAAGGTTAATCAACAGCTCTTGAAAGCACCCTAGAAAATTATGTTTCCCTAACGGTACATTACTGTCTGTGTGTGGAGGTCTGTAATAGTTAGTGGATTCCACATAGGGTTGTATTTTAACTTAAGTGAGAATAATAATTGGGTGATGACTCACCCAAATCTGGTTACATGTCTTTGGCAGCATTAGAAGATCTGCATACAACCATTGGGTAGCTGATTTTCTGATAAGACTTGGTAGTTAAATATGGCAATTGGTTGGGCCAAATATAATCTAATCTACCTTTTATATCAGGTAATTTCTGAGCCACAAATTGAAGTTTTCAGATATTCTGGACCGAGAAATTTGTAAATAATGTAACAAAAACAGTAAACGAAGCCATCTTGCCTTTGTCATTTTTTTTTTTTTGCCTAATTTAAAAAAGTAAATGTAAAAGAAGTGCTCTAAGAAGAATAGCCACCAAACAAAATAACCAGCATAATTTATCAGTATGTCTGAAAGAATTATATGCATAGAATATGCAGTTTATATGTGAAAATTCAGGATTATGAAGTTTATATGTGAAACTTTCAAGTTTATATGTGTACTTCATTAATCTCAATGTAAATTTAGACCATCCTGGCTACAGTCTTCTTTCTAGAGGTGAGAGTTGGAGAATTCATTCAGTATGATAAATCAAGAAGGATTTAAATATCACATACACACACACACACACACACACACACACACGCACACACACACAGTCTTCCAAAGTTTTAGTTAACTAGATAGATTTGCAAGTGGATTAAGAGAGTTATGGTCCATGCATGTAACATATATATATTATAGAATCTAATAGTACTGACTTTGTCACCAGGCAGCCGTGCCTTCTGCCCACTTGCTACCAACTTGACTTTGAACAAAATATTTTGGCAGGATAAATTTGGATAAATGTTCTTACACAGCCACACACACACACACACACACACACACACACACACACACCTTTGTATACAAAGAATTCAACCTTTCTCCTTGGGTGAAGCCCCATAAAAAGGATAATTTCCACAATAATAATTCTTAAGACTATAGTCCGAAGAAGAGAAACAATTACTTCAGAGTCAAAGCATTTAGAAATAAAGCCTGGCCACTATCTTATGGGATCCTATTTATGAAGAAAGGAAATCTGAATTTTGTAGTTTTGCCTCACATGATCTAAGAATTTTTTCATCACATTTTTCTCTGTTTGGCAGTGACGTCTAACTACAGTCACCCCATTTAACCCTTTTTTTGTTTGTTTGTTTTGTGTTTTTTTCTTTTTTTGCATGTTATATGACCTGTGAGCAGAGTAAGAAACAGGACATTCCTCGGGAAGAACAAGGACCCACCACCAAGAATTTGGATTTTTGGCCCCAACTTATTACACTGATGGTCACAATTATTGATGAGGATAAAACTGCCTACACACCTGTCCTGAATCAGTAAGTACACCATTTTACAAATGAATTGATTTTATGCAACTAAAGTTAAAATAAGTATTTGAAGTTCAGCTTATAATCACATGACAATGACAGTGGAACACAGAAAGAAATACCTTTATTTTGCTTTCTATTATTGTTTGTAATGTCATGTTTAGAATCACATTTCTTTCTGTGAAACCTAGGCCTAAAAAAATCAAATGTCTTCCCTCTATTGGTAATCTATGTTTTATACTGAAGATATCTACCACCCACTGAGTATCCATGTGTCTTGTGTAACCCATATCAGATAACCACTGGTCTGCTTTCTGATACTATAAACTAGTTTAGAGATTTCATTCTTTTTAGTAAAGGAATCATAAGTTACATATATTATTTTGTCTGATTTTTTCACCCTTTTTTTGAGATTCATCCAGATCACATTGTCAATACTTCATCTTTTATTTCTGAGTAATATTCCACTATGTAGATATTCCACAAAAATGTGTATCGATTCAAATATTAGGGTTAGGTTTAGTCTTAGTGTCACTATTATTGTTTTATGTTGTGTGTGTGTGTGTGTGTGGTGTTTTTTTTTCAGATTAGGTGGCTTTGAATATTTGTTTATTATAAGTTTTTGCATAGACACACTATTTCATTTAATGTTGTAGGTACATTTTTAATATTTTATTAAACTGCCAACATGCTTTGCAAAGTGGTTGTACATTGCCAACCCTTAGTATAATTGGACTTTAATTGTAGTTATTCAAATAGTGTACATTGGTAGCTCACTGTGGTTTTAATTTGTGCTCTTCTAAATACTAATATCAGCCATCTTTTTATGTGTTTATTTGCCATCCATATATCTTTTTGGTGAAATATCTATTCAAATCTTTTTGCCTTTTTGCAAATTGGAATGTTTATTTTCTAATTATTGAGTTGTAATAGTTCTTCATATATTCTAAATAAAGGTATGTTGTCAAATACATATTCAAAAATATTTCTCTTAGTTTGTGACTTTCTTTTCCATTTTCTTACTTGTATCTTTTGAGTAGTTTCTTTTTGAATAATTCAATTTATCACTTGTTTTCCTTTATAATTTTGGATTTTTGTGCCCTATTTAAGAAATATTTGCAACACCCAAGTCAACTTGCAACCAAAGTTTTCTTCTGGATATTTTTCTTGGAAGTTTATGATTCATTTCAAGTTTTTGTTTGTTTGTTTTTTGTATATGCTGTAATATAGAGTTAAAGATTCTTTGGGATTTTTTTCATATGCTTATCTAATATTTTCAGCTCTGCTTGTTAAAAAACTTATCCTTCCCCCCTCTGAATTACTTTGGCAACTTTGTAAAATAATCAATTTAAGTATATGTGTAAGTGCGGATTTCTGCACTCTGTTCCATTATTGATTCATACATTGGTAAAGTGGTGATAAATGTCTTCTGCTTTAGTCTGGAAAACTATTTATCCCTCCCTCAATTATGAAAGAAAATTTTGCTAAATAGAATATTCTCCTGTGACAGGTTTCTTTTTATCAGCACTTTTAATATATCATCTCCCTCCCCTCTTGCCTGCAAAATTTTTGCTGAAAATCCACATATAGCCTTATAGAGATTTCCTTTTTTTGTAACAAGCTGTTTTTCTCTTGTTGCTTGTAAGAGTCTCTGCCTTTTATATATTCTTTGTTGAAATCCTCACAGTGTTCATGCATTGATTTCCTGTCATCAGTGAGCATTTTTATGCCCATTATTTCAAACTTCCTATCAGACAAGTCACTTAGCTCCATTTCATTAAGATCAGTTTCTGGTAATTTTTCTTGTTCTTTTCTAACACATCCCTTGCATCTTCACTTTTCTTAACTCTGTGTCCGTTTCTGTATTTTAGATAAAACTGCTCAGACTTCACAGAGTGGTCTTCTCAATCAGTGCAGCCCGAGCTCTGGTTTTTGCTCAAACCTTTATGATAGTCCAAGCTTCTGTCTTTGTTCTTAGTGGCTCCCACCTGAGGGTGTCCCTGAAGGGGAGGAGTGCAGCCAGCCCAGATGAGGCTAATTAGAAGCTAGACCCTGGGGCAACAGCTGGGAAAGAATGTAATTAAGCTCCTTCCAGGGAGAAACTTAAAGATGGGCACTTTTTCCTGCTCTGTTCTACATTGAGCCCAGGAATACAGCACAGGAGCAGGAGGTGGGGAAGAGGATACACCTGCGCCTATCGCAAAGCTGCTTATTTGTTTGCCATAGCCCTGTGTGACATGTGAATGCAAGCCCTGTTAGATCAGAGCTAGGTGATTTGATGACCTGTCTCTCTGGTGGTAGCCATGAAAGCCAGGGCACTAAAGGTGTGGAAATCTCCTTTTAGGAGATACTGGAAATGTAATTTTGTTGTTGGAACAAGCTAAAGGGAGAACATAGGAGAAGTGCCCATAGGCGTTCCTGTGCTCTGGGGAGGGTCAGGCCATCCCCTAGGTGCATGCTAAATTAGAAGCCAAACCCCCGGCATTAGCTTGCAAAGTATGCAGCCCAGCCCCTTCCAGGGAAAGACTGGGAGATGGACATTTTTGCCTCTTCTTTCTGGATGGAGCCTCCAGGGGACAGGCGCAGGAAGTGTTCATGCACACATTGATAACAGCTTCTTTACTTGCTATGGTCCTATGAGTCTTATGTACATAAGCACTGCTGGCTTTCAGAAATAGTTGTTTCAGAACTAGGAGTCCATGTCTCAGATGGGAGTCTTAAAAGTTGAGGTGCTAGGTGTGCAGCCCAAATCCTTCAGTACTAAGAGAAGCTGGGGAATCCCTCCCAACTATATGGGGCTCTGCAGGGGTGAGGGGTGAGGGAATGGGGGGAAAGAGGTTAATAGCAAGTCTGAGACTCAGCCTTGTGTCATTTTGTGGGGAAATTTTCTCATTTACCTGATATGTAGGACTCACTCAGCTAGTGTCTCGATTTCTCTCAGAGGAATTGCTCCATGTATACTCTAGTAGTCACACAGTCAGTACATGCCTGGGTGAGGACAGTTCAGGAGCTTCCTTGTCACCATTTTGATTTTCCCAAACCTATTGTTCTTGAGTTTTGTAGTTTGTGTCTTTTTAAAATTTTTATTTTATTTCATCTAAGTGGTCAAATTTGTTGTCATATGATTACTTAGGACATTTTGTATTATTCTTTTAGTGTCTATAAAATCTGATAATTTCCCCTTCCTCGTCTTTAATATTGATATTTTACATACCTCTCATTTTTTCCTGTCCAACTGGCTAGACATTTATTAATCTTCTGAAAATGAAACATTTTGGTTAATTAAAACTCTATTGATTTTTGTTTTAAAGTAAACTGGTTTCTTTTCTCCTCCTCCTCCTCCTCCTCCTTCTTCTTCTTCTGCTTCTTCTTCTTCTTCTTCTTCTTCTTCTTCTTCTTCTTCTTCTTCTTCTTTTAATTGTTTAAAGTTTTACATATGTCTCCTTTCCCTTCCCCCCATTGACACCTGCCCCCCAGCCAATCCCACCCTATGTAAGCCCCGCTGCCCCAGTGTCTGTGTTATTGGTTATGCTAATATAGATGCATATAAGTCCTTTGGTTGTTCTCTAAACCCCCCTCACCTGTCAGTTGTCTCTGCTCTATTTTTGTTCATCAAATTATGTTGATCATTATATCCCACATACTAGTAAGATCATGTGATATTTATCTTTTGATTGGCTTATTTCACTTAGCATAATGTTCTCCAGTTCCCTCCATGCTGTTGCAAATGGTACAAGTTCCTTCTTTTTATAGCAGCATAGTATTCCATTGTATAGATGTACCACAGTTTTTTAATCCACTCATCTTCTGATGGGCACTTAAGTTGTTTCCAAATCTTAGTTATTATAAATTGTGCTGCTATGAAAATAGGGGTAAGCATATCCCTTCTGAGTGGTGTTTCTAGATTCGAGGGATATAGTCCTAGAAGTGGAATTACTGGCGGAGATGGGAGTTTCATTTTTAACTTTTTGAGGAAACTCCATACTGTTCTCCACAGAGGCTTCACCAGTCTGCAATCCCACCAGCAGTGCACGAAGGTACATTTTTTTCCACATCCTCACCAGCACTTGTTGTTTATTCATTTGTTGATGATAGCCATTCTGATAAGTGTGAGATGGTATCTCATTGTTGTTTTGATTTGCATCTCTCAGATGATTACTAACTTTGAGAATGTTTTCATATGTCTCTGGGCCTTCTGTGTGTCCTCTTTCAAAAAGTATCTATTTAGGTCCTTTGACCATTTTTTTATTAGATCATTTATCTTTCTTTTGTTAAGTTGTATGAGTTTCTGTAAATTTTGGAGATTAAACCATTGTCTGAAATAGCATTGGCAAATATGTTCTCCCATGAAGTGTGCTTTCTTGTTGTTTTGTTGATGTTTTCTTTTGCTGTGCAGAAGCTTTTTATTTTTATGTTGTCCCATTTGTTTATTTTCTCCTTAGTCTCCATTGCCCTAGGAGCTGTGTCAGTAAAGATATTGGTACAATGTATGTCTATAAGTTCCTAAGATGGTAATTCTCATATCTCTTCTACTGCCTCAAGCTTCCTGCCTTGCAGTGTGAATCTGAAGACTTGTTCTCCCCAGGTCTTTAATCAGGAAGTGCTGAGGTAGCTTCAGAAATAATTATATGAATCCAGCAAGTTCCACTTATTCCCCCTGTAGGCATATTACCCAAGGTTTACAGTCTATCTCTGGTCCTCTCCGCCTCCTTTGCCACTGCCAGTAGGCATTTTCATTTTCTCACAAAAGCTCAATTTAATATTGTAGTTAACCTGAATCCATCCACAATTTTATTTTTCACATTTAAATTAAACATGTCTTTAAATATCCTAGTTCATTAAAATAATGCCTTGGTGTCAATGTACATTTAAAGAAAAGAATAAAAAGGGGAAAAAAGAGTGATTCTATTTAAATGGCATTTGGTGATACACTTGTTTTTTGGTACAAGAGAACTTAAACACAAAGGGGAAAATTATCGCCATGAGAAATGTTCAATTAGATGAGTTCACACTCCAAATGCTTAAACTGGCTTTCACCCTTCACTGCAGTGTGATTATATGTTTTAATTTCCCTTGGCTATGGTTTTTGTTATGCCCAGACTTCATGATCCCCAATGACCACCAGGGAGCCGAGTCCGATGCAATTGCAGAAAGCCTGAATTCCATGCTTGCATGGGCTCCATCCCACTCACGCTGACAGCATGGCAGAAGAGAGACAGAACTTCGACAGGCCAAGGGGTTTTATAGGGGTGGTGATGTCACTGCTTTGGCTGACCCTGATTGGTTGGGTGAGGGCTAGGCTCCAGTTACACAAAATGGAGGATAGCTCCGCCCTGCCCCACAGTACAAAATGGAGTCAGGAGTTAGCCTCGGCCCGCCCTGCCCTCTCAGTTTTAACTGGAAAGGCTAGTTGGTCATTTACTAGTAGAGTCCTGCTTAAATCGAGTTCATTCTCCTGGGCTGGTCTCTTCCTGATACTTGTAGTTAATTGTATATCAAGTATTCTTAAATGGAGAATATAGTAACACAAGCTGATTTTTTTTAAAAAATTTAATAATGTGGAAAAAAAGCACAGCAAACAAAATGTCTCTTGAATTCTGGCTATGATAATGAAGCTTCAGTGCATATTCAACACACTGTAACAACACCTTTGCTTTCTCATTTGTGACTCATTTGTGGCAATGAACACACTTTTCTTCAAAGGCAGACTTTGCATATCAAAACAACGCTTCACATTTAATGGATTCCGATTTTATCTGTTGTGAATAATGAATCAGTACTATCAAATTTTGACAGTGGTAGATTGTTTTCCCTATTTCACTAAGAGATTTACAAGACTAATTGGGTTATTAAACTGTTGTGTCTCACAGGATTCAAGGTTTAAAATGTTTGTGCTTTGTATTAATTGCTGCAAATTAAAAACAGGAGACATTCAAATAATGTTGGTGTGGGTCGGTTATTTCATTAAACCTTTTATAAATGATAGATTGTTACAACTGCCTTGAAAATGAACATGTGAAGCTATACATTTAAAAACTTAATTTGTGTGTAGTAAAACCTCACAAATTCAGATTACTATGAGAAGGGGTTAATTTTGTTTTTTAAATGTGAATAATTAGTATACATATATATGTACTTGTTTTGATATATGGGTCAAATTTATATATAAATTTCTACAAGGTTAGGGAACAGTTGTGAAAAGTTAAAACCTCTTTCAGTCCTGCCTGTATGGTAGTTTGAAATTTATTTGTAATTAACATAAACTGTTAGTATGTAGCTAGAAATTTCTGAAGTTTGTGAAACCAGTTTACTCCTATGAGAACATAAAAATTCCCTCTGTAGCCGAAACCGGTTTGGCTCAATGGATAGAGCATCGGCTTAGGGACTGAGGGGTCCCGGGTTCGATTCCGGTCAAGGGCATGTACCTTGGTTGTGGGCATATCCCCAGTAGGGGGAGTGCAAGAGGCAGCTGATCGATGACTCTCTCTCATCGATGTTTCTAACTCTCTATCTCTCTCCCTTCTTCTCTGTACAAAATCAATAAAATATGTATTTTAAAAAAAAATTCCCTCTGTAATCAATTTATTGCCATTAATTTTAATAGCAACTTTTTTATCCTAGGAATCAAAACTAACAAATGTAAATTTCCATTCTGTTTCTATGATCATTATTTTCACATGAGAAATCAATGGAATCTAAATAATATTTTCCTGTATGTCTCATTTAGAGTTAAAATGTTATTCTCGGTACACATTTACTGAGTGCTCACTACATTCCAGTGGTGGACAAAGTATTTACACGTAAAATCTATTTAATCCTTACCACAGCCCTAGAAATAATCCCAAATTATGCAATTTTTATCACCTCCAGTTGATAGATGAGGAAATTGAGTTTTAAAGAGACTAATCCCTGCTCCACTGGGCAAATTAACTAAATAGCAGAGGAGAAATCAAACCTATATCATTTGCATTGGATTGGAGTTTTAACCACTACATAATTCTAGTGTAGATTGTGCAGAGGAAATCACCAAAACTGTGTTAAATTGTAGAAAATAAGCCTTTAGCACACATGCAGAAGGAGTAGACTTCTTAGCCAATTCAAAGAAGAGGCAAAAATATTCAGCTGCGGAGTGTGTTGGAACAAAACAAGTCTGCCTTTGAATCATGATTTGGTACTGGGTATATAGCACAGATAAAATTATACAATTTGATGCCAAAGTGAGAGTGTATATTTGCAAATCTACAAAGGAAATTTGGAGACAGTGTAAATAGCACTCTTACTGGAATATGGTTATTTGTGGCCTGTTAAAAGTTGGAAACAAAATGTAGCCAGCTTGATAAAAAAATCTGCTATGAAAAATACGAGGTGTCTCTCCTCTTTCTCAAAGTACTGATTTGCTTCTTTCGTCTGTAATATTTTGCTCATAGTTTTAAATTTTTTCTCCTCTCTTTTTCACTAGGTAGGTAGGACTAAAGAAATTTGTCTAGGACTAAAAATTGTCAGCGTTTCAGATGTTGCCTCCAGATTATATCCTAGAATCTGGAATTGTTTAAATCTTGTAGATATAGGAATGCCTGTGTAAGCATAATTCATATTATTTGGTAGTGAAAAGATGTTAAGTGAAGAAAAAAATGTTTTCTAATGTTATACAAAATTGGTTAAAGCAAAAAAAAAATATTATTTTCTTCACTTTTCAACTATAAAACCAAAGCCAATAAAATTATACTAGGTAAGTTAAATCTTGTGTCAACAGTAAAATTATAAAATTTATTCTCCAATGCTATTACTGGCTCTTAACATTAAGTGAGCAATGGTACAGTTTGTAGCCATTGAATACATAATATTTTGCTCTTGAGGTTCAGAGATAATGAATCACTTTTAACTCTGCCTTAAGTACAACAGAAGACTTTAGAGCACATGTGTCAAACACAAGGCCCGCGGGCCAAATCCAGCCCGCCAGGCCTTGCAATGTGGCCCGCACCGCGCTGTCATCACTGCACTCCGCAACCAGTTTATGACATTGTCAGTTTATGACTGTTCAGTAAACCATTCGGCCCGCGATTTAGGCTGGATTTTAGATTTTGGCCCCTTCTCTGATTGAGTTCGACACCCCTACTTTAGAGGGAGATGATAACTTGATCTGTACTTTGAAGGAAGAGATTATTTGTGGATCAAATGAAAATTGAGGAGGAGAGAGAACAGACAAGGAAACATGATCATCAGCCTTAGATATATTGAGAAATTATAAGTAATGTGGGTGGCTGGAGCATGGACAGCGTTTGAGAGTAGAGACAGGAGTTAAGCTAGAGTCTAATCATCACTGGCGAGGAAATCACAATGAGTGGCAGTTTTTCTCTGTTAATGAAAGTGTCACAAGCAATTGATGGTTTTAAACCGTGGCTCCAAATATTATGGCCTATGTTCTTAAGAGGTAAATTAGGTAGTAATACAAGGGTGTGATAGAAGAGGAAGGGATGGAGGCACATATACTAACAGGCTAATGCAATTCTTGAGGCAAGTAAGAGTGAAGACTTGAATTAGGGATGTGACAGTAGTAATAGGAAAGGGACAGGCAATTCCACAGGTATGTCAAAGGAGGAATCCACAGGAGAGTAGAAAAGGGAAGATGCTATGGATTGTGGCAGAGTTAATGACTCGATTTGCTGCCTAGATTTAAGATTAAATACTTTTTTGTATGTGTTGGGGGGAGGATTTTTTTAACTAACATATAGGCTTCATAAGAACCTGTGTCACTATTAAGTAAATAAATTAGCTTTGAATTGTTTTTCTAGCATAGAACATTCATTATCTTCACAACCAAATTTGAAATTAGCATATCATAATGAGCTATAAGCAACACTTCTTCTAAAGCAAATATCAGAAAATATCTCAGACCCCAAAGATTGTCTTCTGCATATTAGAGTTTAGCAAGTGGTAGAAATTGAGGTTTAGATTTAAATAGGAACTCTTGCAGAAATATAAAGGTAATATTTTGAACTCTAAATATTTTGAATACAAAATTAGTAGACAAATACAAAAAAAGTAAGAAAATATAAGCTCTGAAGGTATTTTTAATGCTTTGGAATTACTGTTATTGTCATTTAAAGAAGAATAAATAAGAAATAATGCCAAGACACATAAGCTCAATTTCAGATTCTGTCATTGATTTGTTCCATGTTTTAGGATGCATTTCTTAATTTTTAATATCCTGAGTCTAAAATGAAGGCAAAAAAAGTTATCCTTAAGTCTCTTCCAAGTATCAAGTATATAGATATAGATAGATATATCAATATAGATATATAGATATAGAGATAGATATATAATTGAATATTTTCTTCTTTATTGGAGAGATCATGAGCTTTGGAGAGGCAGTTCAAGTCTTAAATCTTAATCACAAATAATGTAAATGAGAATAATAACAAATGTAAAATGAGAATAATAACAACAAATAAGAATTTTGTGATAAATAAATGAATGTTAATTTAATGTTAAGTTCTTTAAAAAAAACTTGCATAGTAAAAGTCCATTGATTTTATATCAAAAGAGATATTACTTTAAAAGCTTGTGGTCACAAAACTCATCTTATTTGGTTTCACAGTACTATATAAAGTAAAAAAATAAAAGTTTCAATGTTTATATATCACGTTGGTGAAGAAAATAAGTAAAAAACAAAACTAAGATTCCCCTCAACCAAGCCTTATAAATTTTCAGTAATTCAACTAATATTTATTCACATACAAGCATATATATGCAGTTAATAATATTTATTTTATATTGTTCTTTTTGCAAAATATTAGAACATATTATGCACACTATTAATCTGTAATTTGCTTTTTTAATTAACCCTGTCTAATAGATATAATTTCATGTCAATACAAGCATATCTACCTAGCTCTTTTTAATAGTTGTATATTATTCTGTGTATTCATACATTGGGATGATACAGTCCATAGAGGGGACTTCTAGGGTACATGAAAGAAGGGTGTGGAGATATCACAGGTATTTGAATACCATAAAAACTGGAAGCCTATAGTCATTAGATAACCTTTGGGAATCAGGACCAACCAAGCCCTAATTCTTAATTTATGTTTACTGGTTTGAAATTTTTGTACCATATTTTCTGGTGTATAAGACGACCCCCTAATTTTACAGTTAAAACATAGGTTTAGGCCTATATTCACTGTATAAGACTACCCCCCACTTCCGAGGCAACACCAGTTCTTTTTTTTAATAGACCGCCTCTCTGACTCTGGCCAATCTGAGCAGGCTTTTTTTCCATTTCAAAAGTCATTTTATATGCCGGAAAATATGGTATTAAAAAAGGCACTATTATTGTAATCAAAATTTCTTTGAGTATTAGAGAGATTATCACTAATATTGCTTTTGTATGTTTTTTTCTTTCTAACTTGCCCATTGATTTCATTAGCCATTTTTCCTAACTTCATATTTTTCCTATAGGTTTGTAACAATTCTTTTCCTATGCATATTATTATCTCACTAGTGGCTGGGTACACAAAATTTGTGCATGGGGCGGTGTCCCTCAGCCCAGCCTTTACCCTCTCCAATTGGGGGCCCTTTGAGGGATGTCCAACTGCTGGTTTACGACCGATCCCTATGGACATCCCTAAACTGGTAGTCAGGCATCTCTCTCACAATCTGGGACCCCTGGCTCCTAACCACTCACCTGCCTGCCTTCCTGATTACTCCTAACTGCCTCTGCTTATCTGCTTGATTGCCCCTAACTGCCCTCCACTGCAGGCCTTATCTTGCCCCTAAAGGCCCTCCCCTGCCAGCCTGATCTCACCCCTAACTGCCCTCCTCTTCTAGCCAATTTGGTTCTGATCGGTCAGTTTCTATGCCAGTCAATGTCTCTGGGCCTATCAATAACCCTGGTGGAGGCCTGGAGAGAAATGCAGGCATGGCTGCTGGCCAGACTGGGAGAGAAAGAAAGAGGCAAATGTTGATCAAAAGCTTCCACAGAGGCAACAGATCAGGCCCTGCTTCTCTCTTCAGGCCTCTCTCTGGCCCTGATTTGCAGGCCCCTCAGCAGTCAGTGCTGAGGCACCAGCCTGCAGTGGAAGCAGTAGGTGCCAGGTTGCCACGGCAACCCAGCTGACTGCAGTACTGACTTCCAGTTGGTTGAGCTTTGGTCTTTACTAGCCTTATGACCCAGGGTTTTTATATAATAGGATTGCCTCTTCTATATTGAATGTTTTTTCTAGTGTGTCATTTTTATTTTTAATGATAGTTTTGTTTTGGTTATGGTTTTGCCATGTGGAGGGTTTAAGAGCACTGATGAGAGCCTTTAAACCACAGTTCTCCAAGAATAAAAATCAACTGGACATTGCTTATGCACTGAGAAAAATCTTGAGATTAACAGCTTGTTTTTAGATCCCTTGTTTTGCAGTTATCTAAATTACAGCTTCTAGATTAAATAAAAAATACAAGTCACTTTCAGATAACTGAGATTCACTGCTCATTTCTTCCACCAATTAATATTTATCCTCCTTCAAAAGTATACACAACTCTTACTTTTTTTTTCAAGCAATTTCTGGGAATGACTGCCCCAGTATATTCTTCTGTGCCTTGTACTCTTAGCCTCATTTTGTTCAGTAGTTCGCACTTATTGCTGTAATATTTTTCTTTTAATTATAACCCATGTTTCTTGAAGTAACATCAACCTTAGGGTAGAAAGTAAAATAGAAAAACAACATCTCCTTAGAATATTTTTGGCTCTTTGCACCTCTGCTTTGATCTAGCTCCTCATTATCCTTTCAGCTACAGTTTAATGTTCTTCATTCTTCTTTTCTATGTATTCTCCATGGAGCTGATCCCCATGTTGCTCTTTTGCTGTTCCCCTGTGGTATCACTGCCTTCTACAGCATACACACAGTTTCCTATCACTGCTGGTGCGTGATAGCAAAGTTCTGAGTCTCCAATCTTGTTCATGCTGCTGCTTCCCATTTCCATAGAGATCACAGGGGTAATCTTCAATTGTAAAAAAGCAGCTGCCACAGCTCCTGAGAACCAAGGATGAGCAGTTGTTGTTTTCCAAATACTTGATATAACAAAACCACTGTTTCCCACAACCATCTCTACTTTTTCACCTTGTAGTTTTCTTCATGAGACTTACCATGATATTTATATCTATGTCTATGTCTATATCTATATTGTTTATATTTAATTCATATATGTATATAATATTTATATTTGTGAGATACCAGACTGTAAAGTTCACAAAGGCAAGGACCATGCTTGTTTTGTTTAGTAGTATGAAATCTGCCATTAGTACAGTGCACAACACATCTTAGGCCTTCAATTAATAGCTACTTATTCGAGAACTAGTGGCCTGATGTATGAAATTCATGTAAAAGTAGGCCTTCCTTCCCCAGCTACTGGCACTAGCTTCCCTCTGGCACTGGGGACCCAGGCTTCCCTCACAGCCAAGGCTTTGTCTGGAAGGTCATCCAGAAGGATGTCTGGAAAGACATCTCATCTAATTAGCATATTATGCTTTTATGCTTTAATTATTATAGATGTTACTTATTAAATGCTAAATGCATTACAGCCATTTGTATTACACTACCTCTCATTTTACTTCTTGCAAATTTATCGTTTTTAGACTTTTCTTTAAATAAATAAAACATTATAAGTCCAATTCCCTTTACTTCTTGCCTAAACATTACTATGAGAATAGAGTTGATATTTTTATTCCCCTGAATTTCTTTATATCTTCACGATATGTGCATGTATTTATTAGAAAAGCATGTCAGATATGTGCTGAACTATCCCCTAGGGGTACTGACTGATTTACCTAGAGACAAAGTCTGAGAATGTGAGAAGCTAGACAGAAAGCAGCTGAAAAAAGGAGAGAGCTGAATACAAGAACAGGAGAATAATTAAAATTCAGGCTCTACAAAGTAATGAATCTAGGTGAACACCCCAAGCATAAGTACAACCTAGGAGGAGGAATAAATATTGATCTGTGTTGAATGAACCTAGACCCTAGATGGATGAAGGTCATCTCTCTCAACCTTAAAAAACTACTATCAGAAGAAAAGAAATTCCTTTTGAAAGATTAATAACTTAATCCAAACACTCAAATTATATGAGCATTTTTACACACAAAAAGTCCTTTATTAAATAAAAAAATAAGCAGGCATTATAAAAGAATAATATAGTGGAATTTAGAGACAGATGTTACGGTAACTATGATTATGATTTTTAAGAAATCTTGAATGTAAATAATTGATGAATGTACATATGCATTTAAGTTTTAAAATATCAATCAACATCATTAGATAAATTGAGACATGGTGGATGGTAAGGATTATTTGATGAAATATACCTTGCTTTTGGTGGAAATTTGGGCTAAAATATTTCATATAGTATCAATGGTTTTTTTCTTATTTAAGGTCATATTTACTCAGGTAATACTTTCTATCTCATTCAGAATTGTATTACTCTTTTTATTTTAGACCCTAAAATATAAATCAATGTGAGAGCTATTTTTCTTTTTTTAAATAATTTTTTTATTGATTTCAGAGAGGAAGGGAAAGGGAGAGATAGAAACATCAATGATGAGCCCTAGATGATTTACGTCAGTGGATGGAGCATCAGCCTGGGGACCCAAGAGTCCTGGGTTCAATTCTGGTCACATGCCTGGATTGCAGGCTCAGTCTATTGTGCAGGAGGCACCCAATTGATGATTCCCTCTCATCATTGATGTTTCTATCTCTCTCTCTTCCTCTTCCTTCCTAAAATCAATAAAAACATATTTTTAAAAAATCAATGATGAGAGAATCATTAATTGGCTATCTCCTACATTGCCCCTACTGGGGATTGAACCTGCAACCTGGGCATGTACCCTGATTGGCATTGAACCTCGACCTCCTAGATTCATAGGTCAACACTTCACCACTGAGCCACACCAGTAGCTTCAATTATTTAAATAAGTAGCTATTAATTGGAGGCCTATTTTTGTTTTTTAATATTTGTCATTTGTATATATGTGTATGTATATATTTACATATAGTATATTGATATATGCATGCATTACATATTTATATAGTATGTATATGTTAAAAAGAAAATGCTATCAGTCTTACATATTGGGTGAGTGTTTACAAAGTTATGAAAAGACTTGGTATATTCTCTGGGCTTGGGCTTGTATTACCAGGAGCCTTATTACAAGATTAAAAACACATGCAGAGTACATGTTCAGCAGCAGTAGGAATCTTGTCTTTAGCCTAAGCTTGTTTAATGTAAAACACAGACCTGCCAAGGAGCTCTGTAGACCTGACTAATGGTCCACCATGGGCCATTTGCCAGAGGAATGAGAAATCTTTCTTAAAATAAATTGTAAGCAAATAGGAGGTGAAGTTATTTAAGCTTGTTACAAGAATATTGCCAACAGGTGAATGTGAGGTATGGTTTTGGTATTACATGGTATCTGCTACTCTGATCCATCTGATGTATCTTTAAAATTAAGACATATGAATATGGAGTGTATGATACAACTGAAAAGTTTCTTTAGAGACAAACATGCTAGGATATCCATCAGGAGCTACAAGTACCATCACATTGTCACTAAGCAAATGGAGTCTATTTCCCTGATACCCAATATTGTTTAATAAAAACATTCCAGTGTGTAGTTTTTTTTCCTACCTAGGAAAGTTTATAAAGAGATATCACAAAAATAGAAGTATTTATGATTTATAATAATTAATGTGGCATATAGGTAAAGTAAGGTACTTTTTGTGGTTTTTTTAGGCACATCCTTGTTTTTGATACATTAATATGTGTTTAATTTTAGGTTTCCTCAAGAACTAAACATGGGAAAAATAAGTGCTGAAATTATGTGGACCCTTTTTGCTCTGGATATGAAATATGCACTAGAAGGTAATTCCAAATAACTATTTTTATTAGAACACACATTTTAGTGAAATCTTTATTTCTTGTTTTCATTTTTAAATGCAAGAGTTGATTAATTAAAACATGGATTGCTTCATATGACAGTTTTATTTTTTAAAATTATTTATTGTTTAGAGTATTACATATGTCTCTTTTTTCCCCATTGACCTCTCCCCAGCCACCCAAGCCCCCAGCACATGCCCTCACTCCCCTAATGTCTGTGTCCTTTGGTTATGCTTATATGCATGCATACAAGTCCTTTGGTTGATCTCTTACTCCTCCCCTGCTTTTCCTCTGAGGTTTAATGATCTGTTTGATGCTTCTCTGTCTCTGTGTCTATTTTTGTTCAACAGTTTATGTTGTCCATTATATTCCATATATGAGTGAGATCATGTGATATTTATCTTTCTCTGACTCGCTTATTTCGCTTAGCATAATGCTCTCCAGGTTCATCTATACTGTTGTGAATGGTAAGAGTTCTTTATATTTTCAGCAATGTAGTATTCCATGTGGTACTACATGGTATCTGCTACCCCAATCCAATGTCGTACAATGTGTATATGTACCACAGTTTTTTAATTTATTTATCGGCTAATGGGCACTTAGGCTGTTTTCAAATCTTAGCTATTGTAAATTGTACTGCTATGAACATAGGGGTACATATGTCCTTTTTGGTTGGTGTTTCGGGTTTCTTGGGACATATTCCCAGAAGTGGGGTTACTAGATCGAATGGGAGTTCCATGTTTAATTTTTTGAAGAATCTCCATACTGTTCTCCACAATGGTTGCACCAGTCTGCATTCCCAACAGCAGTGCAGGAGGGTTCCTTTTTCTCCACATCCTCACCAGCACTTGTTTGTTGATTTTTTGATGATAGCCATCTGACCAGTGTGAGATGGTACCTCATTGTCATTTTTATTTGTATCTCTCAGATGATTAGTGAATTTGAGCATGTTTTCCTGGTTTTATTTTGTAAAAACCTCCATACTGTTTCCCATAGTTGCTGCACCTTTTACAATCCCAGCAACAGTGCAAAAGGGTTCCCTTTTCTCCACATCTTCTCCAACACTTGCTGTTTATTGTCTTATTGATGATAGCAATTCTAACAGGTATGAGGTAATATCTCACTATGGTTTTAATTTTTGTTTTTCTGATGATTAATGATGTTGAGCATCTTTTCATGTCTATTGGCCATTTGAATGTCCTCTTTGAAGAAATGTCTTTTCAGGCCCTCTGGCCATTTTATTTAATCTGATTGTTTGGTTTTCTTGGTGATAAATATGTAAGTTCTTTAGGTATTTTGGGTGTTAACCACTTATCAAATCTATCATTTCACACACACACACACACACACACACACACACACACAAAAAAAAAAAAAAAAATACCCAAAGCCTTGTGAACAGTTTGTTCTAAAAAGTATTCCCACAATAGGAAGATAATTTTCTCAAAGTATTTAAAAGCAATAAGAAGTGCATACATTTTCATCAAATGGTCTCAGGTGTAGGATCATAGTGATATCTTACTTGTAAGTTAATGCTCAGATGCAAGACTACTTGACGGTAGTTTGTTGATTAAAGCAGGGTATGCTGAGAGTGTGGCTATTCATCTGCTCGGGCGTGGAAATGGTAGCCAAAGCTAGGCAGGTTAACATCTGGTCAAAGCTTGCACATGATAGCAAGGCTCTTCACCAGAAAGTTCACTTTTAATAAATCTAAGTGATACAACGCAAAGCAAGGGAATGCAGCTTTGAGTTTAAAAATTCTCTAAATATTATTTGAGCACTCCCACATTTAGAGTGAGAGATAGAACCGCAAACAAGTCAATGGCTTCTGTCTTCTAGGAACTTATCATCTAGTAAGTAATTGTCTTTACATGTATTCAACAAATATGTAGTGAGCCCCTAGAAGCTAAATTCACATATCTACACTCGCTGTGGAGGATACAACAATGAACAAGATAGCGATGGTCCCTGGCCACAAGAACTCAGCAGGCCCCTGAGCCAGAAAGAGCAAGATGGGAACCAGCATGCAGAGCCATATAGCCCATGGTGAGGTGTGTGACTCTCTGCCCAGAGAATGAAGGGACCATAAAGGGACTTCATTAGGGACAGGTCTTTTCAGATAAAGCATTTTGACCGCAGTATGGAAAATAGATTAATAAATAGGGTAAGACTGGTTCAGAGTTCATGCCGCCGTTTTCTAGCATTGCTAAAATGTAAGCTTGCTACTAGGGGACACAGAAGAACCATAAAAATCTTTCCCTTGTTTGGAAAAAAAAAAGGTACACAGTAGGTTATTTTATCAACTTTTCTGGTAAAGTCTGGGTCTACCACCTCACACATATAGAGATTTATCTAATCCTTAATATTACAGCAGAACTGCTTAGAGGGACAAAATTTATATTCTGCAATGCAGTGTTTCTTCTCTGATGTTTTCATCAGTACTGATCTTTCTCTGCCTTCAACCAACCACATCCTTTTTATACATCTCTGCTCTGATTGTCTCTTTGGAATCCAATAAGTCTCTTAAGTCAAATGGGATCCACCAGTCCACTAGCTGGTGGATTTCTTTAGAGAGCAATTTTGCTCCCCTAGTCCTATACCATATATTCCTCTGCCATCCTTGAATGTCTATCAGGCATCTTATACTTTACTAGAGGTTCAGTGCATGAAAATTCATGCACTGGAGCGGGGAGTCTCTCAGCCCGGCTTGCCCCATCTCATAGTCTGGGAGCCCTCATGGGTGGGAGGTGACCCAGTGATCAGGGGAAAGCAACGCCCCCATCATACCTCTGCTGCTGCCACTGTGGGCAGCACAAGCTAGGCTGCCCCTGGTTACCTGAGCCTTGGGCGTTTCTGGCGACTGGGCAGCCAACATATGAGGCTTGTCTGTGCCTTGGGCCAGCCCTGGACAGCTGAGGGGCTGAGGACAGGTCCAGCCACACTGTGCGCCTGCCATTCCCCCCGGCTGGGCTGAGGGGACTGCCATCCTGTGGCTATGGGCACTGCCATATTTGGGACAGTGGGATGGTCAATTTGCATATCCCCTCTTTATTAGATAGGATATGGTCAATATAGAAGTCTGAATCTCCACTGTCAGAACCTGCTTCTTCCCACTGGCTGGCCCCCTTCCCTATTGCAATTATTGGCACCACCATTCATGCAGTTACTTCAGTCAAACATGTAGGGTTACCATGGATTCCTTTATTTTCTCCAGCACACTCAGTTTACTCCAGGTTTGGGCTTTATGCCAGGTCGTCTACTGCCTGGACTTCTCTTTCCACTAACCATCATAGCAGCTGTGGAGGGCTCAGCTTCATGCCACCTCCTCAGAATCAAACATCATTCCCGGGAGTAACCTCAGCTAAGTCCTTTGTATAGCAACTGATTACTATCTTTTACTTATTTGTTTGTGTGTTTATGCTTGTTCAATTGATATTAATAGTATTCCTCGCTGCAATGTATAATTTTGTCTATGATTTTTTACCCACATAGCTATATTGCCTAGAACAAAGCCTAGGAAATAGAAACTACTCAGTAGCTATTTGTTGCATAAAAAGTTTACCAGGTAATTCCAACTCAATGGAGTGGTGATTAGTGAAAAGGGCAGTGGTGGAGACTTCCGCTTGATCTTCTTTTGTTATGTGATCTTGGAAACTTCTGAGAAATCAACACCTTTGTGTTTCTTTCTCCTCACCTGTAAAATGAAAGGTTCACATTGGATCAATGGGCTGAGCAATGGGCAAGGAGGCTACTGCCCACACTTATGAGAAAATTGATTGTTTGGAACTATTCCAAAGTGGCACTGCTAGCCAGGGCACATTTTATTTAAGCAGGCTTATATCTTTGCTTATATAGTGGCAGTGTGCAAATATTGGGTATTTTATGTTCCGTTTACTTATAAAACCGTGTGTTAATTTGAGAAATGTAAGTATAATATCTGTTAAAAAATTTAAAGCTCAAAAAATTAGTATTTGAGACAATGAAATTAGAAATGCTACAAGTAAAGCATCTGTAACTTTGAACAGATGCTTATGGATTATAGATTAATAATTTTGTGCAATAACAGTATCCCAAAATGCAGAGATTGTATTTTCAAAAGTCAGGTCCAAGATCGGTGGTAATTAATAATTTTGTGATTATCTTAGCTTGTTGGAGACAATTTTATTATTAGTTTGACTTTTTTAATAGCAGATTTGATATTTAAATAATATACCATATAACTTACCTACTTAAAGTTTATAGCCCATAGTTGTTATATTTGCTGATTTATACACATTGTCAAGAATGCATGTAAAGGAGTAACTTGGATTGTAGTTCATGGTTTATGCATCTTCTCACACAGATGAGAGGGCTTTTGAGTGCAAAAATTATATATGTCATCTTTGTGTTCATTGAATCTTAACAGAAATTCAATAGGCGCTTGTTTATTTGACTCGAATTGCAAATGTGACAACCCGACACAAAGAACCTTGGAAACAAGGCCAGAACACCTGCCATGTTCAAACTTACAATTTGTAGTATTGCAAGTTGGAAGGCAGCCAGAGATCTGAGTCTGGAAAACCCAATTTCAGAAAGCTTCATCATGTATGAGCTGCACAACCTTGGACAGTTAATGCATAATCTCTCCAAACTTTAGTTTTCTTTTCTATAAAAAGGTGATAAGAATTTTCAGATTGATTGTGAGGAACACCTGACACATTAAATGTACTTTGCAAAATCTAAAGCACTGTGCTGGTAGGAAGAGACCATTGCTGTTATCTATAATAATAAAAGTGTATTATGCTAATTAGACTGAACAGCCGAATGACCTTCTGGATGTCATTCTGGATAAAGCCAGGGCTGCAAGGGCTGAGGCAAGCAGCTGAGACTGTGAGGGCCAAGCCCCTTGCATGAATTTCGTGCATTGGGCCTCTAGTTTCTAAGTAAGGGAAGAATATCCTGACAGAGTTCCAAAACAGTCTCCTTTAGGGTCATTTAAGGTTTAAACTCCTAGAAGAGTGTTTACAAATGCTTGTGAATTTATTCACTACCTCTCCCTCCTTCCCATTCACATAAAGGCTAGTATTTATTGAATATTTATTATTATAATTTTGAGGATTATAATTTAGTAAACAAGAACTTGGAGGCAATTTATAATATCATCAAAATATCTAGATGCCTCTAAGTGACTGAAATGTTGACTTGACAATTCCAATTGACTGCATGTATTTCATTTATCATCTTGGTATCCACAGAACTTCATGGCCTGGGAATTCTTAAATCAGGACATTCCTGACCAGGGCATTGACTGTATAACATATAATTGTCTTCAAAGTCTCTATTAAAAGCAAATCTTGCAGGGCCTCAAGATAGACACTAGACAATGGATTAGGTCCACAGGATTCAGGTGGTTTCCAATTAATCATATATAATAAAAGCCTAATATGCAAATAGACCCAACGGTGGAACCACAGGTCACTAAGATATGCACTGACCACCAGGGGGCAGATGCTCAATGCAGCATTCCACAGGGGGAATGCTGCTCAGCCAGAGCTGGGCTCACAGTTGGTAAGCCCAGCAGCAGTAATGGGAGACTCTCCTGCCTCCACAGCAGTGCTAAGGGCTTCTCAGGGGATGTCTGACTGCTGGCTATCCCCTGAGGGATCCCAGATTACAAGAGGGTACAGGCTAGGCTGAGGGACCCTCCTCCCCAGTGCCTGAATATTATATACTGGGCCTGTAGTAATTCCATAAAAAAGCTCTTGGGATGCCTTAAAACACTGTTTTTTTCAGTTGGGGTTTGTGGCTGAGGTTCGAATTGCATTCTGAATTTGCACCCACATTCAGGGGTAGGTGTGGTGGAAGAGGGGTGTCAAAGGCATCTCTCAGATTCTCAGATGAATTTTGAATATCTGAACAAAGTCACTGAAAATAAATTAATTGAAAATGATTGTTTTGCTTAATTAACTTAGGCAGAGATAGAATTAATTATAATATGTAAAACACAATCATCTTTAAATTGGCATTAGTAAAGTCCCCCAGATCAGTGCTCCTCAAACTTTAATGGCATTTAAGTATTCGAAGGCAGATTCTGAATGAGTAGATTGTGTGTGTGTGTGTGTGTGTGTGTGTGTGTGTGTGTGTAAGGGGTGATTCTCTTCATTTCTAACAAAATGTGAGATGATGCCCAGACATCTGGTTGGTGTGTCACACACCGAATAGCAGTGAGGCTTTAACACTGATATTAAAATAATGTATTAGTTCTGGACATTCTAACTTTTTATCACCAATCTGTTGTCTGCTGCTTAGCTATATTGGATCACACTAGTATGTGAAGATTCTAAGACTGCCTTTGTAAGTTTTCCTGGTCTCATCATTCCAATAAGCACAACTTTGCACTCATAATTTTTATGAGCTATCCCCTGTTGGCTTACATATTTAAATATTTACATATTAAATACTTTCAGAAAGTTCTTTACTCTCCTCACATTTATTTTTTGGCTCTTCTCTCAAAGAAATATACTTGCTTTTTATTACCCTTTATCCAAATACAGTCTCAGGTCACCGTGTGCATTTAGAACATTGCATTGACTTTGTAGCCACAAAGACAATGAGCACATGGAGGCATGGTCACATCTCTCCTGATCTTACTGACTACCTTGGCTATGCCCAAATAATTGACTGTTGCATCATGAATTTATTTCACCTCACTTAGAGGATTTCATACTTAGCATCTTTCTGGTCTACCTCAGACTTGGTTTATTTCATACTTCTCATCTTTCTGGTCTACCAATCAGCAATTTTCTGCTGACCTTCAAGTCTATCCTCATAAATCACTGGTTGTCAATTTATATAGATCCTCATTATTTCATGGAAAAGATTGGATTCTGACTAATATCTATAATAAATAAAACCTTCCTGGAAACAACCAATTGCTTTCTTCTCCTGTTTACTACTTTGAGTTTTTGTTAACTTGACCAGAATGACAGACATTAATTAAAGTTACATCTTTATTCACTTCAAAGACTGTGGATGGAGGGAGCAGAGATTGATTGTGCTTTCTAAAGGACCTACATGGCCTCCTTTTTTACAGCAGTGGTTCTAAATCTGTGTGGTGTTTCTCCCCTACTCCATCATACCTCAGAGGTACAGAAACTTCCATGAGTAACTGGAATGCTGGTGTTTCTTAACCAAGAAGAGAGGAAAGGTGGCTTTCCCCTGTCCCCATCCTATTGAAGATAATCAGTATTATTCTTATCCAGAGAATTATTCAAAGAAATAACACAATACTTGTGTATGAATTATTAGATTTTAATGGGCATAATGTATTATACCTGAGAAAACTATATCCTAAACTATATAATAAAAGGCTAATATGCAAAGAGGCTGCATAGCGGAATAACCGAACAACTGGTTGCTATGACATGCACAGACCACCAGAGGGTGTGAATGGAACATGTGCAGGCATTGGCCATGGCAGGATGGTGGAGTAGATGAGTAGGGATTCCAGACCAAGGCAGGGCACTGGTCGCTGTTATCCGGGCAAGCCTTTGGTGGTTACTGAAAATTCTTTGCTCCCTCACATGGCAGTCCCTCCAGGCCCCTATAGCTTGACACCATCAGCAGGTGTGAGCAGCAGTTGCCAGCCCTGATCACCTCTCTGGACTTCTCCACCTCCCCCAGATCACCCCTCAAGAGCACTTGCTCCTGAGGGGTGATCTGGCCAGCAGCAGCTGCCAGAGATGGCCCCGCTCATACCCTTGCCGGTCCTGCTCATACATGCTGCTGGTGCCAGAGCCACTGCTTGCACCTGCTGCTAGTACCCAGCACCAGTCCTGATTACTTGGCACCATCAGCAGGTGTGAGTGGCAGATGCTGACCCCAATCACCTCTGAGGGCTTCTCCACTTCCCCCTGCTCCTGAGGGGTGATTGTGGTAACAGCCACTGCTAGGTCCCCTGTTTGCCAGCAGCCCAGCTCCTGCTGCCACCACACGCACCTCCTATTGGCACCAGCCCCAATGGTTTCATGCCATCATTGGGTGCGAGTGGGGCCTGTGCTGTCAGCATGTGGGAGCAGTGTCAATGGGAGCTGAGCTGCTGGACGATGAGGGACCTGGGGCCACAGCAAGAGGGGCCAGGCAGGGGCACAGAGGATGGGCCCACTGCATCCTTTCAGCCCACAGTTCCTTTCAAGATGCACAAATTCATGCACTGGGCCCCTAATATACCATATGATTAATAAGTCATTTTCCTGTTCTTAAAGTTATTTGCTAAGATTTAGCTACTTTGAATACCAGAATACCACAGAGATAGTTACATGCTACTTCAGCAAACATTCACATTCCTGATATAATAATAGAGCATCACAATCCAATGGCCTGAGCTAAAAATTGGGAAGACCTCATTGACTTATTTTTCACTTCAGCATTCATTTAGCAAATATATACTATAAGATCTATATAAACTTTTCTCAACAATTTTCTTCCTATGCTTCTTACAACTGACCTTCATCAGGCATATCACCTTTCCTATTTCCACCTTGAATGATAAGTTCTTCCTTCGTGGATGCCTCTCTGACCATTTCTTAGTAAAGCCTGGACTTACTTATAACCTACTCTCCTTTCTGTACCTGATCTTAGACCTGGTGCTAATATTTTTCCCATACACATACTATACGCTTTAGCTATGTCCAACTATTTAAAGTTTCCCTGGAGTCCTTACATAAGTTTCTGCCTTAGTAAACTGTGCATTATTCCCCTCACCTCACCTAAGCTTTTCCTTACTTGCCATTCCTAGCAAAGACATGTATTCTTCAAAGTCCAATTCAAATGTTACTTATTGTGTTAATTTTTTTGTGAGATTCTCAGAGTGAAATAAGTACGTCTTTCCTATTTTCCCATAATTGTCCTATTATAACATATTCCTTCCATTATACTTCACAAATAAAATACATCACTCACAATATCCTAAGCTCTTATTCATCTTTTATGAATGTCCCTACTCTTTCCCCTTTCTCTGACACTTAATAGAAAATGTTATAAACCAGTGATTGCCTGCATGAATATAAACCCATGTCTACAAAAAGCCAAACACATAGATATCTGTTCCATTCCCAAATTCTAATTTCCAGTTGCAATTCAACGGAATCACACAAACCTAAAGCAATCATTCATACAAAGGAGAAACAATTTCTAAATATGTAGTCCCAACAATTACTTTCACCACATGTGGTTATAGCAGTTTTAAGAAAAGCTTAATAATCATAGATCTGGGGGGAACCCCAAATACCTTTTATTTACCCACAGAGACTCTGTGTGTGTGCATTACTCCGGTGTTATAACAAAAGATGACAAGTTTACATGAAGTACAAGCTATGCTTCCTTGGGAATTTGTGAGATAGCTCTTCCAGTTACACTCTGTTCATTATTCCCTACCTTCTTTTTATAACATCCCATTAAGTTTTATTAACGTATCTCTATACAGAATTCCAAGTCTAGATTAATGGATTTTTAAAAAGAAAACAAAATGGATACCAATGATTAGTAATTCTCAATGCTCTTTCCTGCAAAAAGGAGCAGTTCTGTGCATTTAAATCTTCAGTGGCAGATCACATGAATCAACCCACAAACTGAAATATAATTTCTGGATTAATATATTAATTTAGACAAGACTGTTTATTTGAGAAATCACTTGTTATAGTTGCCTTCCCCAAATAAAGGCAAGAAGAAAATTTATCTACTGGTACTTCAGTTTTCCTGATTCACCAGGTCAGTGGTTCTCAGAACATGATTCCCACCAGCAGCAGCAGCATCACCTGGGAAGATGTTAGAATGAAAATGCTTGGGTCCCACCCCAAAACTGCCAATTCAGATTGGGGCCCACCAATCTTTTTAACATGCTTCTGATGAATGCTCAAGTTTGAGTACTACTAATCTAGAGAATATATAATCCACATACATTCCATTGTTGTTTGGAATATGCAATGATTTTTTAAGACTGTCAGAAATATGTCTCTTATAGTGAAAGTAAAAAATGGAGGTGCTGTTATGGATACGTTAACCATGTAAAAACAAAACAGGAAAGGAATAAAATCATGAAAGAAAAACAGTTAAAGGAACAAATTAACCGTGGCTATCAATTTTTTTTAAAAAAAGTTAAGTAAAGAGAGAAGAATTAAAATAGTAATAAAGTAAAAGCAGATAAATAAAAAATCTCAAGGAGATAAAGGGAGAAGGGGAATAGACTAGGCCATGCTTATTAACTCAATGTGAGAAAAATGGCAGGAAAGTTGCTGATGACTCAGCCAAGCAGGCATACAAGTCTTATGTTACGAAAAGTCAATGGAGTACTCAATAACATAGAGGAAAACGAACCTCCATTTTAAAAGTATGAAAATATTGCTTATTTTGCCTAATCTTCTATTTAAAAGAAAAATAGAAACACATATTGCATTTATGTCAAGTCATTTTTCATTTTTGCCTAGGAGTCAAATTCCAACAAGAGCATATAAATTTCTGCTAATGTTCACATCTTTTATTGTCTTTATTATTTTTTAATAGAACAAAACTCAATACATTTTAAAACAGTTAATGCTTTTTTGTATCATAATACTACAAAAGTCAAATATTATACAATGTGGATAACTAGCTCTGCCATTTATTTATATTCTACTGATCTTATCAGTGAGACTTTAACAAGATTTTGTTGAAACTTTGCATAACAATGTTTTCCATATTTAACTGTTCAGCATGCTTTGTGTTCTATTATTTTCTTTTTTTTTAAATATATTTTTATTGATCTTTTACAGAGAGTAAGGGAGAGAGATAGAGAGCTAGAAACATCGATGAGAGAGAAACATCGACCAGCTGCCTCCTGCACACCCATACCGGGAATGTGCCCACAACCAATGTACATGCCCTTGACCGGAATCGAACCTGGGACCTTTCAGTCTGCAGGCCGATGCTCTATCCACTGAGCCAAACCGGTTTCGGCTGTTCTATTATTTTCCATAGGAACAACTGTAAACCTACTTTTGCCCACTCCTATGTTTTATAGAGTAAATGTTTTTATTGTTTTTAAGTGGAATGGATGGTAATACTAGTGACATTCCTAGTTATATAACATGAGCTTTTTGGCAAAAAGGGAACACATTGACCATGTTCATTTCTTAACACAAGCTTGGCACATATAGTTGCTTAATAAAGAATAATTGAATTAAAATCCAAGGTGCACAAAGACAATCCCATATAATAAAAGCCTAATATGCTAAGTGTCGGGTCGACCTGTCGGTTGTTCAACCAACTGAAGTGTAATATGCTAATGATATACTACGGCCACTTAACCACTCACTATGACCTGCACTGACCACCAGCAGGCAGACAGTCCACAGGTCAACTAGTTGCTATAACGTGCACTGACCACCAAGAGGCAGACGCTCTGACAGGTAGGTTAGCTTGCTGCTGGGGTCAGGCAGATTGGGAATGAAAGAGACAGGCCAGACATGCCTTGGAGCCCTCCTGCCATCCCTCTCCAACTGGCTAACCTCCTGCATTTCTCTCCAGCCCCGATCGTGCACCTGTGGAGTCCCTTGGCCTAGCCTTCACCCTCTCACAATCCGGGACCCCTTGGGGGATATTAGAGAGATGGTTTTGGCCTGATCCCACAGGCCAGGCCAAGGGACCCCACTGGTGTATGAATTCATGCACTGGGCTTCTAGTGTGTATATAAATGCACATGTGTATATTAACTATACTAGAATAATCCAGAATGATTTTTATCTTGATGAGAGACAGGGATAGCACAATGTTAATACTTTCTCTAGGTTTTCTAATACATTCTGTATTATAATACATTATTCATCAATTTAATTGTCTGCATTGATATGTGGACAACAACATAGTAAAGCTTCAGTTTATCAGAATACCTTTCCTCAGATAAACCTTTATGATTCAATCCTTAGCCAAAGCTTCTGAATATGTAACAATCTATTTTACAATAGCAAGCATAGCACACAAAACATATGGTTAAACTCTAATTTTAAAAGATAGAGCTAAATTTTAGCCATCAAATATATTTCAAAACTGATTAGTAAAAGTCAGTTGTTAAGCTGTGTAATCTGCCATCTGAAGACATTCTGTTAAGTCCCCACAGCATTTAATGGGGGAAATAGAGATCAGTGAGAATAAATCTCAAAAACCAAGGCAAGACCACAGTCTACAGAAGTGTGTCAGCCACACTTTCCTCTGTTCATTCTGCTTTTCTTCTTCCTACTTTCTAGCCTTCCCTTCCCTCTTCTTTTAAAAATATATATTGTATTTTATTGATTTCAGAGAGGAAGGGAGAGGGAGAAAGAGAGAAATATCAATGATGAGAGAGAATCAATGATTGGCTGCCTCCTGCACACCCCTAACTGGGAAAAGAGCCTGAAACCCATGCATGTGCACTGACTGGGGATGAAACCATGACCTCCTGGTTCATAGGTCAACACTCAACTATTGAGCAACACCAACCAGGCTCTCCCCTCTTCTTTATCATCCTCTTGAACCCCTGGTACATTCAGGGCTTCCCAGCAGATTGAATACACTAAGATGTTTGGGACATCTTAATTATCCTCTTCCAAAATATATGAAATCAAAATAAGGAAGAAAACGCATTAAAATTAAGAATTGGAGGAGTGGGGATGGCAAACAAATCCTGCTTATGGTGGTGAGTTGAAAGCGGCCATGTGGGCACAAACATAAAAGGAACTAAAATGAATGTCATTACCCATTGCTTTTCACCTTGTAAACACGCTGTTTCTCAGATGTTCAGGGATTCCTGCCTCCTTTCATCTTTACTCTGAAGGAAAGCATCAGTGTTAATTCAAATGACCTAAATGGGAGGCTTAGAGCCCTTTTACACTTAACAATAAATGCATTTCTCAGTTTCCTCCCCTCTGGCAGTTCCCTGTCCTAATCCTCAAAACTACTTGTTTTATATTTCTGGAGTAGACAGAAAGGGTAAGTTGTGTGTGTAACTAATCTAGAACATGCTGACTAAATATCCAGCTTCTAAATAACAGAAAAGAAAAATAGGCATTCAGGAATGTTTGTAATGCTATAATTCATCTTAACTTTTACCATCTACTAAATCACCTTGTAATCTATTTCAGTAAAATATGTTGACCAGTTATATTGTGTTCCTTTTATAGAAACGAGTTATCTGAGTAGGATGTCATTAACTGGTCAGTAACTTTCTGTGGGTTCCCAAATTTCCAATTCAAAAGTTATTGTATGGCAAAAACAGCCCTAAATTATCTTAGGCTACGGATGTGGTCTTGCGAGTAATATAAGTAAATCTATTTGCCAAACACCTCACCTGTGTCCTGAAATTAAGTTCAAAGGTTGGTAATGTTATCTTCCCACAGTGATGAACTTTAGCAAAATACCAGGTAAATGGAAATGATTTTCTTAAAAGCCCAGTGACCACGTTAATTAGAACCAAGAGATGGAGCATTACCTAGTCAATTATTTTAAATTGTTGCCATGGCCAGTATATAAGTAGCACATTAAGTCTTCATGGTCATTTTCTCTTTTCCCAAACTCAGGCTGAAACAAAGAATTCTAGTTCTACCTCACAGAAGTCTGTTGTTTAAAATAACAGTCTCAAACTGTTTCAAAGTCTGTCTTTGAAATAAAGAACGCCAATGGGCCCTGACAATTCAAGGGTTTCAATAAGCATCCAGGCCACCTGTGTCCCTAAAGAAACACTGTGCTTTCCTCCATTTTTCTAAGATAGTATTTACATTCTTTGTGGGCTCAGATCAGGGTCCCTATTGTCACAAGCATAGGTGGCCTCTAACTGTTGAGCTTGGTTCAGCTCAAGAGTCTTGTGACATTTTTTCTCTCTGACTGAAGCCTCAGGAAAATACAACGCAGGAAACTGGGTTCTCTTTTTTTCTCCTACACAGGGCATGGCCACTTAACCAGCTAATTATTTCATTATATCTTAAAGAGTCACAAGAAAATAAAATGAGCAGATCATTTGTAGTAGCACCAAAATACCAAAAGTAAAAATGTCAGCTCAGGTCTCTAAAAAATATAAGGTTTAGGGTTATAGCGCATTAGTTATCTATCACTGAGTAACAAATCATCCCAAAATTTCATGAATTAAAACATAAATATATAATATTTCCATGGACAGCAAGTTCTGGGTTGGGGTCTCTTGTGAGGCTGCAGATGCTGAACCCTCAGGGATCAGCATGAACCAACTCTTGAAATTTTATGAAGTTAAATTCATTGGGAAAGAAAGTCTGGCTCCTTGAGAGGAAAGTAGCCCCACACTCTCATGAAGAGCATTTATTTCTTTGTGTGTAGTGGTGTTCAGCTCTGGCTGTGCATTAGAATCACCAGGTTAGAGTCTAGACTTAAAAAAAAAAAAAAAAAAAAAAAACAAAACTCCCAGGTTTTTAATCTTGTTTAGCCACTACCTAATGAGCACTTATTAAGAACTGCTCTAAATTATATGCAAGCATTAACTTATTTGAACCTCAAACCAAGCATATGAGGCAGATACCACTATTATCCCCATTTTATAGATGAACTAGAGGCAAAGAGAGGTTAAGTGTTTTGTTCAAAGTCATACAACAATTAAATGGAAGAGGCAAATGCACAGGGTGTTCTGTTATATTTTCACTAGAGGGCCAGTGCATGAAATTGTGCATAGGTAGGGTCCCTAGGCCTAGCCTGCAATCAGGTCCATCTTCTGCCTGCTTGCCAGTCCCTAGTCCTGCCCCACTGCTGCTACCCATCCCGGTTCTCCGTGTTTCCCCGTTCTCCATCCGGGCAATCCGAGCCTGTGTGCCGGAGGGAGGGACCAAGAGGCCCGCCTTCCATCTTCTCACCAGTCCCCATTCCCACCCCGCTGCCACCCACCCCAGTTCCCCATAGTTATCCATTCGCCATCCAGAAGATCAGAGTCTGTGGGCCGGGGGGTGGGGGGGGTGGGGGGACCGAGAGGTGGTCAATGGTCAACGCACCTCATAGCTAATGGTAGATCAGTTGTTCTGGTCATTACACCGTTACAGTCACTGGCCTTTTATTATATAGGATAATTGAGAACTACCACTCTTAACATTAATTAATATTTGAAGGCCTTCTTTGAGATTCTGCTGAAATATACAAGCTTTATTACCAGAAAAATGCACAAAGCATATACATAAAACATCTGCTTATACCCATCGAGGTATGCACATATAAACACCCTGCAGCCCAGTTGTAGATTTTTTTTCTTCCCTAAGGATATAAGAATCCCAATCTATGAATCTTAGCTCGCTAGATAACTGGTTTTTCTTGGACCAGCATCATCTGGGAAGATGTTAGAAATGCAAACTCTCAGGCCCCATTCCAGGCAAAATCAGAAACTCCGAGAATGAGAGTCCACAATCCCTCCCTGCATTAACAAGACCTCCAAATGAATCTCATATGTGCCGAAGTTTGAAAACAACTACTCCAGAAGGTCTGGTGGGTAGACGCGAATGAATGAGTGAATCCTCGCTTTCTATAGGTTATGTATAGACATCTCATTGCTCTTGGCTCATCATCGTGTGAATAGAAAGTTTCTTCTGCTAAAACCTGACTTCTTTGAAAAAAAGATGATCACCAAAAGGAAGTAATCTATTGGTATTCATTTAAGTATCTATAATAAAAAAAAAAGCGTAATATGCTAATTAGACCGGACAGCCAAATGACCTTCCAGACATCTTCCTGACAACCTTCTGGACAAAGCCAGGACTGCGAGGGCTGAAACAGTTGCCACAGTGGCAGGAGCCAATGCAGAGGCAGCCGCCAAGGCAGTGGGGACTGAGCCCCTTGCACAAAGTTTGTGCATTGAGCCTCTAGTTCATTAATAGCAGCACATACATGTCATCCATTCAACAGATACTCCCTGAATGCTTGCTCTGTGCAAGACTCAATGCAACACACAACATTATCAAAACAGGCATGACCTCTGCTTTAGGGTTACTTTTACTGTATAATAAGCAAATACACAAATAAATGTATAATTATAAAATTTAATAAGTGCTATGGGTGAAAGTATATGTTAGAAAAACATTTTGAAAATTAACCTCTAGAATTAAACATCCTTACCCAAACCCTATTCCTCTCTTGGCATTTCCTATTTCAGAAAATGATGCTACCATTTATTTAGTGCTTAGATATTATCTTTGATCCTTTGTTTCTCTTACTGTACCACCATCCCAGTCATACAACACATGCAAATTCATAAATAAATGCTACCTGCTCCATCTCCAAAACATGTCTGGCTTTGTATCTTTCTCTCCAGCTCTATTACCTCCAACTAGTTCTAACCACAAACCTCCTTTTCTGTGATAGAAGTAATAGCCCCAAATAGTTCATTTTGCTTTCCTATAATTCACTGTTCTCATAGCATCCAGACTGTCTGTACAAATATAAAATAGATCAAGACATTCTTTGACTTACAAAAGTTTCAAAAAAACATTTTCCTTTCCATAGACCAAAATGCTTTTTATTTTTCACCCATGGCTTATATTGCAATATATAGTCTAGCTTCTACCCCTCCCTCCAACTTCATCACTTTCTCTTTCCTTCTCCCTGAGCACACTGCCCTCATCCTTGTTTCTCAACTGGACCAAATTTGTTTCCACACCAGGACATTCACCCTCGCTCTTCCTTCCACCTATAAAGTTCTATCCTACACTCTGTATAACAATTTCTTCCTCATCATACAGATTTCAGTTATATGTCACCTCTTTTCATAACCTTCCTGAACATCCCTTCCCTCACTACACTTCCACAACACTCCCTTCTCCACAAACTCTTGCTGAATCTCAATAATTTTATTTAGGCTAGTTAGTTGTTCACTTGTTTACCTGTGGTTTTTTCTTTCTTTTATAATGTTGTTTGTGAAAGTGTTTGGGTCACAATCCAAAGTAAAAAGTATATTGTTACGATAATGTAATACACACATACAACAAGCATACACAAAACCAAAACAAAACTTTTATGAAATGTGGATTTTTTATAAGAATAGAGATGATAAATTCTGAAGCCTTATTTCTTATCTTACTTTTTCAATTTTATATTTATGTATTTACATTTTGGTTATAATCTACTGAGTTGATCTCATGATCTAATGATTAATGGAGGCCAGCAGTTTAAAAACACTACTCTTAAATTTTAAAATAAACTGAATGGCTTCTGGAGCTTTCTAATCCTATTTACAAATGAATCCTCACTCCTAAAACATGGTAGATATCCAAGCAATAATTTTTGAATAATTTAAAAATATACTATGCAGTAAGCATTAGATATCACAAAAAATATCTAGACATATTGCATATTCACAGAGTATAGTCATACATTCTATAACAATATTTGGGCTTGTGACCCAATTTGGGGCCTGTTTGTGTTACCTAACTCTTTATTTTTAAGTATTTATAATGATAACTAGAGGCCCTGGTGCATGAAAATTTGTACACTAGGGGGCAGGGGATCCCTTAGCTCGGTCTGTGCCCTCTCAAGATCTGGGACCTCTCCAGGGGGATGTTAACCTGCCAGCTTAGGCCAGCTCCCTTGAGGATTGGGCCTAAGGTGGCAGTCAAACATCCGTCTTGCAGTCCTGGAGCCCTTGGGGGATGTTTATCTGCAGGGAGCAGGCCTAAGCTGTTAGTTGGACATCCTTAGCACTGCCACGGAAGTGGGAGAAGCTCTGGCTTCTGCCGCTGTGCTGGCCAGCTGTGAACCTAGCTTCTGGCTGAGCCAAACTCACCCTGTGGAAGTGCATTGATCACCAGGGGGCAGCTCCTATATTGAACATCTGCCACTGGTGGTTAGTATGTGTCATAGCAACCAGTCATTCCTGGTCAATTTGCATATGACCTTTTTTTTTTTTTTTTTAATATACGAAGTTATATTTAAACTTTAAATTTGTTCTAAGACAAAAACATTCCTGGACAACTATCACATCTCTTGTGCAAGGTTTTTTAAAGGGAGAATTTTAAATGGAAATCTGTAATAGATCATAATTGCCAGGAGAAAAAGGTAGTAAGAGTGCAATTAAAAATAAAGTTGGCATTTTCTGAAAACAAAGGAATGGGTATGCATATACCAATACAATAACACTAAATTATCACTTATATAAAAAGTTTAAAGCTCGTCATTTTTTCCTCTTTTGTTTTATTGCTATTAATTTTATCAGCCATGCCTCATTTGGGAAAAGATAGAAGAAGATATTGAAAGATAAATAAGAAGTGATAAACACTTGCTTAGATGTTTCTGCTTTATTAGAAGTTTCTTTTTAAAAAGTTAGAGAAACAAAAAATCGAAAGTAATTGGAGCAGACTTTAGAATCGCAGAGGGAAGGCTTGGTGGGTGGGAAGAGATCAACCAAAGAACTTGTATGCATACATGCATAACCCATGGACATAGTGAAGATATGGGGCCGGGGATGGGGGTGGGCTAGAAGGAGTCAATGGGGGAAAAAGACATATGTAATACTTTTAATAATAAGATTTAATTTTAAAAAAGAAGTAAGTGCTAAAATCTGTTTAGAGAAACTCAATTTAAACAGGAAATTAAAATATTAATATATTATGGCCTTAGATGCTAATTGCTACACTGCCCCTGGTAGATACTAAAGAAGACAAAATGAATTAATGAAATACACGAACATTATCTAAACTACTTGACTTTGTGGAACTCGTAAATTCAGTTTCATAATATTGAATCAAATCAGTCACAAGTGCAGCCGTGCATGTAGATATATAGATGGAACCAAAGATACAAATATCTATCACTTTTTTTTGCAATATTTTGGTTAAGAATATTTGTGTTTGGAGATTGCTGATACCAGTGAAAATGTTTTGGCAACAAAGGAACTCTGGGAAGAAGATGCAATTGGTATGAAATCAGATTTTTTTAAAAAAAAAATCTTTCTAATGAGAAATCCAGGAAAACATACTTTTGCCATAGTTTTTGTTTTGTTTTGTTTGAGGAAAAAGGAAAGCATTGAAAGAATGACCTCCTGTTGGTTCCTTTGGGATGAATGCCAATCATATAGCCTATGACTGACATTTAGGAATGTGACCTGAGAAGAAGGTGAAAGGCACTACACAAAGTTCCTTTATGCTTTAAATCAGAGTTCTGTGAACAAAATAGATAACATGCTAGATAATACCCTATTAAGAAACTACCTGTAAGTGGTTGATACCTCAGACTCATATCAACCTCATAACAGTAGCATATTTGTTACTGTTCAAGTCACAAAAATTTCTTCAACATTTTGGTTAGGAGTTGATAACCAAACCCAACTGGAATCAGTTACCAAATTTTTTAGATCACTTGTGATAAAATGTAGAGAAATATTAAAATTATATTATTAATAGTCTTTGCATGCTTCTTTCTTATTGAATTCTGCCTTTCATGGATGTTTAGACATTTTTTATAATGTGCTACTTGCTCATACTCATTAGCCTATCTAGCTTTCCAATATACTATGAAGTAAATCAGTACTAAATGTTATTAATTATTGTGGCTGACCTGCAGAACCTGAGCAACAGATGGATGATTACTCTGGCACATGTTTCTGTGAAAGAGAGGGCTAAGGGACTGCTTGGCTTGAGAAACCAAATAGTCTCATTAACCTGCCTCCTTAGGCTTTTATTGTAACAACAGCTTGAGCTAAAATTGACTATTAGATACTATCAGCAGGGTAAGCATCCTTGAAAAGACATATGTGTCTATAGTGTTCTTTAATCAAGGATGTCTAAAGACTAAACATAAAGATTCCAGTAAAGCACCCAGAGGCTCAGACTTGCTTGGAAAAGTCTAGGCAGGGGCAGCTGCGTTTAGCCAGCTCCCCGAGAGGGCCACGACCTTTCGGAGATTTCTCCTTACAAACTTTCCAACCAAGTCCCGTGCTTCCCCACAATTAATAGAGATTAAAATATACAAAGGTTAAATGATCTGTCAAAGCATATTTCCTCTGTCAGTGCTTTTAAAAGAGTTATCTTGCTTAAGTTTGCACTAACTGAATAAGTACTGTTTGCATGGGAATTTAAATCACATTTTCTTTCCACTACATGGAAGAGCAAGTCCATGAGATTAATAAACTACACTAAATACTATCTCTGGAAATTTAGAAACAGAATGAAATGAGCCTGCTGGGTAATGAAGGTCTTTCATTCATTTATTCCACCGAGAGGATCTGGAATTTGGCAACTATGTCCAAAAGCTAATGTAACCAAGGGAACACTTGGAGCGTGGGTTGGGACAGATGTTGCCTACTTAGTGATTCAATTCGTCCCATGGGAAATTTCAGACATCATGGACCATGTGGCAAATCCTCTTTAGAGAGAACCTGCACAGGAAATAACAACACCCCACGTAGTAACATTAGCATGCTTTTGCTTTCCACTATCCTTACAAAGAAAGTAATCTGATAACTCACTATTCAGGGAGGAACACTCAAAAATCATTGCAAATGGAGTACCAGATTTGGAGGTTTATTTTGGTGAATATTTGGTCTTGTTAAATTATATACTTAAGAAAAGTAATGCATAAAGCATTATAACATGAGCAAATTTCCTGGGATAATTATAATTTTTAAGTCTCTGATTTGCTTGAAGGCTGTGTTACCATGGACCATCATTGCCAATTTTACTTATCTGAATCACAATATTTTTCCCTGCCTGGTATTCAATACTTTGTTTTTAAATGGTTATTCTCAGAATGTATCTTCTCTGTCTATAATATTGAAAAATGTCTAATGCACTATCTCATCTTGTTAAGTGCGTGCCACTACTTTAAAACATAAATCCATCTGGTTTTATTTATTTTGAATTCTAAAGCTGATTAAATTTTTGTTGTTTCACCATTTTTATAAGATTCACATTCCATAAAAAATACATGCTAGCCCTAGCCAGTTTGGCTCAATGGATAGAGCATCAGCATGCAGACAAAAGAGTTTCAAGTTCTATTCCAGCAAAGGGCACATGGGGATCAGGCCTAAGCCAGCAGTCTCACATCCCTCTTGCAATCCAGGGCTCTTGCAGTCCAGTACCCCTCTCTCCTTACAGCCTGTCTGCAGCAGAGGTGGGAGAGACTCCTGCCACCACTGCTGAGCTCGCCAGCTGTGAGTCTGGCTTCTGGCTGTGTTGAGCATCTGCTCCCTGGTGGTCAGTGCATGTCATAGCAACCTGTCATTCGACCATTTGGTCCATTTGCATATTAGCCTTTTATTATATAGGCTGTCTATTCTGTATCAGACATTGTGGTAGGTACTTGGGACCAAAAAGAGGGAATCTCTGCCCTTGTGGAGCTCAGAATCTGTCAAGGAGATAGGTATAGATCAAATATTCACATGTATTTAGGTAAACTATGATATCTACTATAAAAGATGAGTATATTGTATTTTAAGAACACTTGAGAGGGGCATTTGATTTTGTCAGGCGATTTAGGAAAGTGTTCCCAAAGGAAGTGATTTTTGAGCTGAGCTATCAAGAAAAAACAGGAGTTAACCAACTGAAAAGGAATGGGAAAATCTGTTTCAATGAAAAACTTTAAAACCAATAAATATATGGCAAAATTTTTTCCTTAAAATTACTAATTATAAATATAGACACAGACACTGTAATTCAATAGCTTGTGAAACTTAGAATTTACATGTGTCTGTTGGCTGCCTGCATTGAGAGTATTTAGTTGTTGTGCATATGCATCCACCGATTTAGCAGGTCTGGAAGCAAACTTGCTTTTTACCCATTGCAAAATTAGCTTCCATAGATAATTGCTCTCATTGGTTACCACTTAGCCTCAACTATATTTTTGTGTTGGCAAGTCTCCAGAATATTCCAAAAGGGGAAATTCATGTCCATCTTTAGCTATTTGGTTATGTTCATGATATTTTAGTCATGAACTAATCTCCAGCTTGACATACATATTCAACAGCATCTGAATATTGTTGTTGCATTACATAAGCTACAAAGAAACCCACTCAACAGATGCTCCAAATTTTATAAAACTTGTAATTCTCAAAACATTTGGTGTTTTTATCATAAAATCCGAGTCTATTTATGATTGATTTGATTGTTCACATTATAGCCCTTCCTTTCCCTTCCCTGGATCTGGATAGTTTGTTTATTGTCTGGGTTCCCATATGCTCTATTTCATCAGAGTTGGGCCATTTTCCCAGTAGTCAGGCCATGGGTGAAGTTAGTGATAGGGGAGCTTTTATGAGGAGAATATTGCCAGTTTGAATTTAAGACACATCAGAGGGAAGCAAGTTAATCCAACTCTGTCTTATTGCAAATAAGGGCACTGGTGAAAAGGAACATTAAATGACTTCTGAAGGTCACACAGGTGGTCAGAACAATGTGGCATATGAACCTCCTTCTTCCAGAGTCTTTCCAATATAAATTGTATATTTCATAGGATAATGATTATATATATATATATATATATATATATATATATATATATACACATATATACATATATATATATATATATATATATATATATATATATACACACACACACACACACACACACACACACACACACACACACATATTGTTTTCAGAGAGGATGGAAGAGGGGGAGAGAGATATAGAAACATCAATGATGAGAGAATCATTGATTGGCTGCCTATTGGACAACCCCCACTAGGGATTGAGCCAACAACCCAGAAATCTAACTGTGACCTCCTGGTTCATAGGTTGATGCTCAACCACTGAGCCACTTCAACCAAGCTAAAATCAACTTTTGAAACCCATGAAGTTAAAAACTGTTTTTTACTAAGATAGTCCAAAGCAGCTCAAGGCCCTGCTAACTGTGGGTACATGATGAAAGTAACTACACTTACTAGTATGCCCTTAGATCTCTTTATTCTTTGACTGTCAAAAATCCTTACATTCTCTGCTTAGCAGGGAAAGTTCATAAGTGGAAATAGGGTAAAGAAAATTGTAAGCAATCACCAGCATAGTCCCTTAATAAAACATTTAATAAAATTTACTCTTAAAAAAGGGGACCACATTACTGGCCCAACTCAGATCAGCTTTTCAGTCACCCAACCAGCAGCTGTGATTTAGTAGTAAATTCTAAACTATGTAAAATTAGTTACTAAATCCTTATCAACTCCATTAATTCCCCAAAGTATGTCTCCTGATGGCCTTAATTCTCCCATTAATGGATAGAAGGGGGTCAGTGGTATACAGATGTCCATCTCTTTGCTTTTCTCCTAGTATAAAATGGATTGTTACAAAATAGTTGTATTTTAACCATGCAGCTGTCTTGTTTCTGGCACATTGTACTCATCAATTGTAAACACTCACAGTTTTATTTTATGTTATTTTGAAAATCTTTATTGTTGAAAGTATTACATACTTTCCCTTTTTTCTCCCGTTGACCCATTATAGCCTGCCCCTGCCCCCTGCCCCAGGCCTCCACCACCCTATCTATTGTCTGTTTCCATGGGTTATGTATATATGCATACAAGTTCTTTATTTTAATTGTAGATATAAGTATGGTTGACTCCTCTACTCTGGTCATCATGAGAAGTCCTCTTTCTAAGTTCCTAGGTTCATATAATCAGATTTGTCTTCTCAACTCTAAAATGGTAAATAGAATATACCTTGATGTTTATACCCATTCCATAAAAGCACATGATCTCTGATTTGATTTCTACATATAATTTCTCAGTCTTTTGAACGGCTTTGATCTATATTTCTCTTGAGTCGCAATTAGCCTCTCTTGAGGGTTGATGGTGGGGAACTAACTCTAGAATCCCAAAAGCGCATTTCTATAACTTACAAAGTGATCATTCTGATAAATCTTGTACCATCTAACACCATACATAGTTATTATAATATTATTGACTAGGTTTCCTATGCTGTACTGTACATTCTCCATACTATTCTGTACTTGCTAATTTTTACTTTTAAAATTATTATTGTTGAAAGTAATGCATATGTCACCTTTATTCTTCCTACATTTCTTATTATACTTGACAGAATCACTCTGAGCCCAGCAACCCCAGTCACATCCTTGGATTAGATAACTTCTCCCCTCTCCCTGACTCTTCACTTACAAAGCCAAAACTCTATCAGTTCTCTTTTGCCTTCTCACACCCACTCATAACTGCACTAGTTCAGGAAAACATAATTTCCCCATGGATTCCTTCCTAGGTGCCAGGCTTCTCAAATTCCTATCTCCTACTACATGAAATCTCTCTGAACTCAAAACATCTCTCCCTGCCTCCCCTACCAACAGTTCTAAATATAAAACACTTTGGTAGGATTCCATTAATAACAATATTAAGTCTATATTTTTGCATTTAATAGGTACCTAACTCTTCATGAAAATGCCATTTATGAGTAGGTATATTTCCACTCCTAAAACAGCAGTCACAAACAAATGCCTTTGCCATTCTTCATTACCCTGTGTAATCTAAAGTTTGAATTGAAATACATAAAATTTCAGTCAGAGAAAGACAAGTATCACATGATTGCACTCATATGTGGAATCTAAAGAACAAAATAAACTGGTGAATAAAAATATCCAGAGACAGAAATATATAATAGACTGATCAATTTCAGAGGTAAGTAAAGGGTGGGTGGTTAAGAAGAGATTAACCAAAGAATTTAAATGCATATATGCATAACCCATAGATACAGACATTAGTGTGGTGAAGGCCTGGGACAAGGGGTGGGAGGCAGGCTGGAAGGGGTCAATGGGCGGGGGGGGGGGGGGGGGGGGAGGAAAGGTACATCTGTATTACTTTGAACAGTAAAGGAAAAATTTAAAAAATAAAATAGAAACAGAATTTCTCTGTTTCAGGGTACATGAAAACTAGTTCCTTTGTTGATAATTTTTAATTTATTTAACCTATTTTTAATTATTATAACAGAAATAACAAATTAAATTAGCCATGATCACCCTAGATCAGTGTTTCCCAAAGTGTGGTATGTGTACCCCCAGAGGTACGGGAAGAATTTGGTGGGGGTATACATTGCACCGGAGTTTGGGGGGATATGCACTGCACTATGCTTAGCTGCGCCTAATTCTACGTTCTCATGAGTACGAGGGGTACTCAGCGTTATGAAAATTATAGAAGGGGTACACATATGTCAAAAGTTTGGGAAACACTGCAGGGCCTAGATGATTTGGCTCAGTGGATAGAGTGTTGGCCTGTGGACTGAGCGGTCCCGGGTTCTATTCTGGTCAAGGGCATATACCTAGGTTCAATCCCCAGCCCTGGTTGGGGCACATGCAGGAGACTACTGGTTGATGTCTCTCTCTCACATAGATGTTCCTCTCTCTTTCTCTGTCTCTCCCCATCCTTACACTCTCTCTAAAAAAAAAAAAAAATCAATGGGAAAATAAATATCCTTGGATGAAGATTAACAACAAAAAATTAGCCATGATCATACCACTCCATTTTCTACTGCTACATATGCATACAAATTTGATATCCTACATAATGAAGAGGTAACCCTCATGCCCTCACAAGATGCCTGCCCAAGACCAGGCTGGCAGGGAGGTTAATGAGAGACAACCAAATGACTGAACAGCAGGCTCTGTGAGGTGGTCAGGCCAGCTGAGGAGGGGGGACAGTTGGGGGTGACCTGGTCGGTAGCAGGGGTCAGTAGAGTTAACCAGGCCAGCAGGGGTTGGGGGAGGTGAGCGGGGGGGGGGGGGTGTGCAGGGGGGGGAGGAGAGCGGGGGAAGTTAGGAGCGACCAGGCAGGCAGGCAGGTAAGCGATTAGGAGCCAGCAGTCCTGGATTGTAAGAGGGTATGTCCAACTGCAGGAGATCAGGCCTAAACTGGCAGTCAGACATTCCCCAAGGGTTCCTGGATTGGAGAGGGTGCAAGCTGGGCTAAGGGGACACCCCCCTCATGCACAAATTTTGTGCACCAGGCCTCTAGTAATTATAATAATAGCATAAATGCACTTTTGCATTTTTCACCCCTCTTTTTTCAGATTTTGGCATATGGCTACAGAGATTGAGTCATTTTAATGGTTGTATAATGTTCCACCAAAACCATAAACCTCAGATTTTTAACCCGTCCTCTGTTTTTGGATAATCAGGCTATTAGCATTCTTTAACACATAAATAATGCTACAATGAAAATGTTCTTATAGTATGCTTTTTCTTTATTTTGTTTGTGGCCTTTGGGGAAAATTATCAAGAGTTACTGAGTCAATGCCGAAACCGGTTTGGCTCAGTGGTAGAGCGTCGGTCTGCGGACTGAAAGGTCCCAGGTTTGATTCTGGTCAAGGGCATGTACATTGGTTGTGGGCACATCCCCGGTGGGGGTGTGCAAGAAGCAGCTGGTCGATGTTTCTCTCTCATTGACATTTCTAGCTCTCTAACCCTCTCTCCTCCTCTCTGTAAAAAAATCAATAAAATATATTTTAAATAAATAAATACTTGGATATATTTTTTAAAAAAAGAGTTACTGAGTCAAAGATGATTAACACTGTATATTTCTTCAAATGTATTGTTTCTAATGCACCAAAATTTTCAACTGTGCATGTCACCAGAGATGGATTGGTGTTCTTGTTTCAGCATACCTTTGACAGAATAGAATACTGAAATCATTTTAAGTTGGCTGTTATTATAGTTACAAAATAGTAATTCATTGTTTGTTTACATTTTGACTTTCATAGATAAAAAGTAGAATTTATTTTGTTTGTTAACTAATTTTATTTCTTCTTATATTTTTTATCCATGCCCCTGTCCTTTAAAATTGCTCTTCAATTCAATAAATATTATTGAGTAGGATAATAATATGAAGTCTTGTCTATAAGAAGATAACTTTAAAAAATAGAAACAAACAAAAAACAACTCCTACAGTAAATGAATGAGTAATAAACACTGTTCTAAACTCTATGGCTTTCTTTATAAAATATAGCTTTTAATTTTTAACATGATTGCGTCATCTAGGGTAAGAATTTAGGATTAAAAATTCATTTAGTAATAGAAAAATCTCATATTAATATGTTTTTATAGTGATGGGAGTAATTCAGTTGGGCAGAAGAAAATTGATGAGTCAGAAGAGACAGTATACCATTGCAACAGCTAAGACTTTGAGTGGGAGAAATTCAGTATCATTCATTACACAAGTGGCTTTAGAAAGTAGTATGAATATTTCAGCCATAGTAGAGGGAGAGAAGGCAAAACATATGGTTATATATAATAAGAAGGCAGGTTGTCAAATGTGGTAGTTAGAGATGTGGAATCTGAGTGATCAACAAGAGGAGAGGGGTTCTTGAATATTTATAGAAAAAGAGCATGAGTATGAAATAATAACTCAGCATAGGAGACAAGGTGCTTAGCTAAATGTAGAGATTGCTGTCAGTACTGAATGAAGCCTTTTTGAGCTCTCTGACCATCACTTTAGATAACAGTCATCATGCTTGTATTTTTTCCAGTCAGGCTGAGGCATTGGGATACAGGCACTGAATAGATAAGGAATTGGATCTATCTAGATCTGGCCTTTCCCAGGTGAGCATGACAAAGACAAAGCAAGGCTACTTAGCTGAGGTTCTGTGTAAAAGGTAGGTTATAATCATGGAGCACAGACTCTTAGATAAGGGTAAATAAAGCCATGAAGGACTTCATTCAGAGAGAAATTTTTGGTCTCAGTGGATATTGGGGGATGTGAGGTAAGGTAATACTCAAAAGAGTTGAATGCTTTTCATAGAGTAGAATTCTTGAAACTGAGATTGTTGGAAGAAATGCCCTTGTTGGTAAAGACATGATCTAGGGTTGTTACTGTGATGGGATGGAGGACAAGTCAAAATGAGAAGTGCAGGTCAGAGGCTGAGACCTAGGACACTAAATTGGTTCTCTACATAGTTAAGATCACACACACACACAACATGATGACAGGAGTGATGACTTGGAAAAATGAGTAGTGTGCTATGGAATCCAATATCAATAGTAATTTCCAGTAAGTTTGTTTCACTTAAGATTCCCATTGAGGGTATTTAAAAGTTCCTGCTTCTTCATATCTTGCCAATAGCAGCTGTTATCAATATGTTTAATTTTTATCAGTCTCCTGTGTGAAAAACAATATTTTAGAATTGAATTTTCCTTTTCTAAGAATTAATACAGTGGATCATCCTTTCCCATATAGTATTTCCTTTTCCATTCAGTACCTTTGCCCATTTAAAAAATATATATATTTTATTGATTTTTTACAGAGAGGAAGAGAGAGGGATAGAGAGTTAGAAACATCGATGAGAGAGAATGATCGATCAGTTGCCTCTTGCACACCCCCTACTGGGGATGTGCCCGCAACCAAGGTACATGCCCTTGACCTGAATCAAACCTGGGACCTTTCAGTCTGCAGGCTGATGCTCTATCCGCTGAGCCAAACCAGTTTTGGCTCTTTGCCCATTTTTTTCTGTGGGTGTGTTCACCTTTCATTTGAAAAAAAATCCTCCTAGAATAGAAAAACTACCTCTGAACTATCAACTCTCTTACAAGTATTTTCCTGTTAGTTTTATATTGATATTTTACTAAATTATTAATAAATGTTTCCACTTTTGAAGATAAACATTACAATTAATGTAGTTACCTATATTTAAAATAAAAAGCCTATGTTACCTTTATGGCAGATTGACCTGAACGATGGGTCGCAATGATGTGCACTGACCATTAGTGGGCATAGCTCAATGCAGGAGCTGCTCCCTGGTGGTCAGTGTGCTCAGCCAGAAACCAGGCTGGGGAGCACAGCAGTGGGAGTCTCTCCTGTCTCCATGGCAGTGTTAAAGAGCAACGAGCCAAGTGGTAAGAAGTGAGCAGGTGGGCAGTAAGGAGCGAGGGGTCCCAGATTGAGAAAGGGATGTCTGACTGCTGGTGAAGGGTCCTGGACTGCGAGAGGGTGGAGGCCGGGCTAAGGGACTCCCACCCCAGTACACAAATTTCATGCACCGGGCCTCTAGTTTATTAACTAATTGTAGATAAGGCATCAGATTGATGTATTTGTTTATTTGGATTAAATCTTTCTTTCTAAATGATACAAACTTATTGTGTGAGTTAAATATTAGTTGGTGTTTTTTTTTTTAATCCCATAGTGGCTGTAGTTAGCTTAAGAATAAGAATGTATTTTAACTCTGAAAGCCTTTTAATTAAAATTTCATTTGAATAGCTTAGGTTCTCAATAGCAACCATGTACATATTATAGATAGTACTGCTTCAGATTTTTTTTTTTCAGTAGAAAATGAAAGTAAATTAATGAATGGCTAAGAGAAATGGAACTACCGACTTTTACCTTGACTGACAAGAGGGTATTTAGATTCATAAATGGAATGCTTTTAAGGGAAGAATTATTTCAGAGGAATTCATACATTGATTTTCTCTAAATCTCAGAACTTCTATAATAGCATGCTTTGCCCACCTCCAATGATAATGGAATCTTATTTTCTATATAAAACAATATAATTTTTGAATATTAAATTGATAGTACATATCTGCTACCAGCACTCAGTATCATGCATTTTCAATGGGTCTTGATGCTATTGTTAACCTGCTTTTGGAAAATGTCTGTTGGTACTTCAGCTTGGAAGAAGCCATAAATGAACCAAAAGGAGACAACTGATGACTCAGTGAAGAGAATAGGGTAAATTGCCAGCTTTCAAAGGAACTATTTCCTGACACCACTCATCTTAAAATTAACCTGTCTGTATTCAGTCACCAAGAATGCATCAGAAGATAATTAATTATATAATGCGGTATTTATAGTTTGTTTAGCCAACTATTTTGGCCTTTGAATGATGAATTTCAACTCATTTATTCAAAGTTTTTGACAGTGGTGAAAACACTAGGATTGACATAATAAAAATAGAGATCTCAGCATAATAGCTTGTTTAGGGTAAGAGTTAATAAGGAAACAGGAGGACTTCATTAGCATGACTCCATAGCTGAGTAAGAGGTCAGTATGAAATACTACTAGCAAGTGACAAAACTTCTAATACAGTGGGGCAAAGTAGGTTTACAATTGTGAGTACATGAAATACCATTTATTCTTATATTATCATTTACTAGAGGCCCAACACACAGAATTGTGCGCAGGTATGGTCCCTAGGCCTGGCCTGTAATCAGGGCCATCTTCCCCAGTGCCTACAGCCGGCCCGGCTCCCCACTGCCACCCAACCCCTGGTTCCCCGTTTGCCATCCGGTGATTGGTGCCTGATGGTGGGGGAAAGGGACCAGGAGATCAGCTGTTCCTGTCCACTCACTGGCCCCACCTCCACCGCAGGTGGCCATCAGGTGATCAGAGCTTGCTGGCCAGGGAAAGGGACCAAGATGTGTTCAGAGCACCTCATACTAACTGGTCCGGTGCTCGTTCTGGTTATTTTGCTGTTAGGGTCAATTTGCATATTACCCTTTTATTCTATAGGATAGAGGACTGTTGCATGGGTGGGGGCTGGCTGGTCTGCCCTGATGGGGGCCTCGGATCAGGGTGGGGGTCCCTGGTGGGGGAAGGGCCGGCCTGGGCAAGGGGCTCTGGAAAGTTTGCAGGCCAGCCATACCCCCAATTGGGGTAGGGGACCCTACTGTAGGGTGAGTGTGGGGCGGCCTTGGTGAGGGACCACAGGCAGTTTGCAGGCCGGCTATGGCCCTGGCTTTGTCAGGAAGGACATTGAAATGACATCAGGAAGATGTCTGATATATCCAGTCTAATTAGCATATTACCCTTTTATTAGTATAGATTAACTAGAGGCCCGGGGCACCGATTCATGCACCAGTGGGGTCCCTCAAACTGGCCTGTGGGATTGGGTCAAAACCAGCTCTCCAACATCCCCCAAGGGGTCCCGGATTACAAGAGGGGGCCAGGCTGAGGGACCCCACCGGTGGCACGTTTGGAGTCTGGGAGGGACACAGGAGGCTGGCCAGCCAGGAAGGGACCAGGGGAAGGCTCCAGGGTATGTCTGGCCCATCTTGCTTTTCTTGATCAGACAGACCTTAGCAGCAAGCTAACCTACTGGTCATAGTGTTTGCCCCCTGATGGTCAGTGCTCCTCATAGCGACCAGTTGAGCAGCCTTAGCATATCATTAGTATTACACTTTGATTGGTTGAACTGATGACCAGGCAACTAGACACTTAGCATATTAGGCTTTTATTACATAGAATTATTGTATTATTTTTCATATGAACAGCTGTAAGCCAAGCTTTGACCCACCCTGTATATGTAATTGAGGTTTCTGAAGATGTACAGAGGGTCAAAGGCAGTTGTTGAAATGGAAGAGAAAGAAAACCTAAAATGTATTATTGGAGTCACTGAAGAAGGAAAACAAAACAAAGTAAAACTTATATTTGAAACGGGAATAAAGAAAAACTTAATAAAAAACAAAACAAAGAAAAAGTCTTCAGGGAACACATTGACAAGGATCACTTTATAGTAAAAAAATCAACCTGAAATTGTTAACTCTGAAACACTTTACTATCCTAGTAAAGTTATTAGATTTTAAAGATAAAGAACATATCTTTAGAGTCTCTAGTCACAAAGAACAAAGGACAAAAAAAAAAAAATGATGTTGCCCGAGATGTCTCAAGAAATACATCAAGGCACTCTCAGTAAAGCAGTATTTTAAAGACACTCAAGAAAGTATGAATCGAGGATTTTATACCCATGAGCCCTTTGTGAGGAATCTACTAGTAAAAGAGCTTTATCCATTAAGAGATGTGTGAGGAAACTCCAGCCAAAGAGTTTATGGTGTTCATTTAATTAATGTAACTGTAAAGCTAAGACTAAAAGAAAGATAATAAAAATAGCAACAAGAGGAAAAACAGTTCATAAATGTTATATGTTCTGACAAAGAAAAATATAGAACTTATACATGTATCACTCATTACATCACAAAGAAAGCATTAGTAAACTCCATGAGGTTAAAATGTGAAAAAATACTCTGATTAAAATGCATTAAAATAGACATTAATGAAAAAGGTCCATATGAAAATTAAAATTCATAAACAAAAACCTGTATTATTGGATGAAAGAATAAATAAAAACTCAAAATAAAATATTTTGTAAAAAATAATAAAAATGTCTACATTATTTATAGGTTAGCTTCAAGTATTTATATCAATAAAAATATATAAATGAAAATAAATAAATTGTATCATCAAATTAAATATCTAGAAAAAAACTATAATACAAAGCAAACTAAAAGCATTCAAAGAAAGAAGATAATATAGATTAAAATCCATCAACTAATTTAATCAACAAAAGAAGGAGAAATAAAACATATATTAAATAAGAAAAGTCAAGTGAAAAATAATCACTGAAACAAAGAATTTTTAAAAATTTATGAGACTACTATGCAAAACTATATGCAAATAAATTTTAAAATCTAAATGAAATTGATAATTTCCTAGAAAATACAGTATGTCAACTTTCTCTATTTCTTTTGTAGAAATTTATCTGTTTAAACTTTTAGTTAACATATGGATGCAAAGGCATTAAATGAAATATTAGCAGATAGACTCCAAAACCATATTATAAAACCAATCCATCCTGCTCACATGGAATTTGCTTCAAGGTTGTAAAGTACTATGGTTTGAATATTTTTCCCCCTCAAATTTCACATGTTGAAACCTAATGTCCAATGTGATGTTGTTGGGAAATGAGGCTTTTGGAAGGTGATTAGGTCAGAAGGGAAGAGCCACATGAATGGGATTATTGCCCTTATAAAAACAACAACAACAACAAAAAAAAAACCTAGAAAACTCCCTTGCCCCTTCCACACTACAAGGATATAAGAAGTCATCAGTCTGCAAACAAGAAAGAAAGGGCCCTCACCAAAACACGACCATGTTGGCTCCTGGATCTTGGACCTTTTAGCTCCCAGACAGAGAAATAAATGTTGTCGTTTACAAGCTCTGGTATTTTGTTATAGCTGGCCAAAAAGACTAAGATAAATAGCTAGGTTAGTTTAATATTAGGAAATTCAGTAATATCATAGAACATATTAGAAGATATAAGAAGAAAAGGCATGTGATAATCTCCATAGATATATAAAAAATGACAAAATTCAATACACATAGCTGAAGAAATATTTAAGAAAAGTAGAGGTTGATAGATATTTCCTTAACACATTTCATAAAAAGAATTATATATGTTTGCATGTCTATCTATGATTATATGTAAGTATATATATATATGACATTTTATTTATATGAAATTTTATTTATAACACATTTGGCAAATCTCAGTCATTGTTGAGTCTAAGTAAAGTCTGTCTGAGTATTTGTTGTACTATTCTTACAACGTTTATATATTTTCTTTACATCACAGCAAAATATTACAAAATTCATTATTTCTGAATATTAGAGATAGTATTATCTAGTCGTTGCCTTTGACTCTTTTAACTATCCTATATAATAAAACCCTAATATGCAAATCAACCAAAAGGCAGAACCTCTGGTGGAACAACTTGTTGTTATGATGCGAACTGACCACCAGGGGGCAGAGGCTCAATGCAGGAGCTGACCCCAGCCCGCAGGCTTCAGGCCAGCCAACGTGGGTGCCAGTGGGGGCCTCCCAATCACCCCGCCAGTCACCCACAGATCAGACTTGATTGCTGGCCTGGACTAGGGATCCTACTCATGCACAAATTTCATACATCGGGCCTCTAGTGTTATAATCATCTCCTCATCTGGTGGTTCCTGTTACATCCACAATCACTATTACTGTCATTTATAAATTATATTTCCATGTTGACATTTATATAATGTTACATCACTGGATTACACCCCCTCCCCAAACACACACACACACACACACACACACACACACACACACACAAAAAAAAAAAAAAAAAAACCCTGATAGGATGGTGGAGTTCCAGTTTCATTTTATATAAGAGGAAACAACCTTCTAGGGACAAAATGGCTTGTCAATGGTGACAAGGCCAGTAAGTGATACAGCCTAGACTGAAGTCCATGTCCTCTGGCTTCCTTGTTTTTTGCAGTCTTTCCTCCAATGTGACATTTAACCCATAAACAGATTAGTCTTTCTATATACTTTAATTTAAATGTGGGGACCATGCCGAGGGGACCATAGTATATATAATGGTGGCTTGCACATAATAATAATACTGCTCAATTGAATTATATTACAACATAGTGTGAAAAAATAGAAAGGTAAAAAGAAAAGAATAACAGTCTGCCCTGAATTAGTTCTCTGGATATATTGATTCTGTTTATCTGAACTTTCACTTAAGAGTAAGATATATTAGCTAACACAAAGAAAAAGTCAGATAAATGAATATGAGTGGAAGATTGATTATTTAAAGGTAGTGTTTATTTGACTGAACTTTTAGCTAAAGAGAAAAATTTATTAGCTAGCACAAAGAAAAAGTTAGATAAATTAATTTGAGATTGATTATATAAAAGTAGTGTTTAAAATGTAAGTAAAAGATGCAAAATATTTTACTAGTATTTTCACCTTTTAGGTGGAAGTCTATTGATGGTAAATTCTAAATACTGGAAATATGCCAAGGAGCTTGTTAGGTCTTTTACACAGTCTGTTTTGATAAGTATTTGTCTAGACATAGTGTAGTTAACATCATGTAATTTTATTGTCATAAACCTTCAAGTACATGAAGGACTGTCTGTCACTGACCATTGTTTAAGGGACGAGGTTAATTTTTACTAAGCCAACACTTTATTGAACAACTAGAGCCTGGCACACATAATTCGTGCACAGGTAAGGTCCCTGGTGCCTAGGCCTAGCCTGTGAACAGGGCCATCTTCCCCAGATGCTGGTAGCTGGCCCCACCCCCCGTTGCCACCCACCAGGTTTCCAGTTTGCCATTGGGCATTTGGGGGAGGGCTCTGGAGGAGGGACCAAGAGGTCGGCCATTCTGCTCACTTGCCAGCCCCACCCCACCACAGGTTTACCCTTTGTGTGTGGGATGACTGTGGGGCGGGGGCCACTTCCGCTCCCCTCCCTGGGTCCCTGTTCGCCATTGGCCAATGGGAGCCTGCCAGCCAGGGAAAGGGACCCAGAAGTGGTCAGTGCACCTCATAGTAACTGGTCGAGTGATTGTTCTGGTCATTCTGCCATTATGGTTGCTGGGCTTTCATTATAGGTGTCCAGCTGGCTAAATTTTTACATGCTGAATTTATCTTTAACAGAATTATAGAAGCCCCTACTATATGCTCTTTTTCCAGTCGTTACCTAAATCCCTCTAATAAAGTTACTCACTGCTTTTTAACACCACGCAATAGTTTTGCCTTTTCTGAAACTTCACACAAATCAAATTATAAGATGTATTCTATTTTGCACCCTCAACATTATTTTTGTTATTTTACACAAAAATATTTGATGCATATTGTTACATCAAATTATAGTTTGCTCATTCTCATTATTGTTTTTGTGTGCCAAGGCACAAATATGACATATTTATTCATTTTACTTTTGAGGTTTATTTGGGTAGTTTCTGCCTTTAGGCTATTATAAATAGTGCTGCTGTAAATGTTCTTATATACATCTTGCAGTCAATATACATAGATATATCTGTCAAGGATATTCTCAATGAGTGGACTTACTAGGGATGCATATGTTCAGTATAGTACATATTGCAAAATGCTTTTCCAAAGCAGTTACACCAATTCCTTTTCCCACCAACAGTATAAAAAGTTCCAATTACTCCACATCTTCACCAACTTGTTATTGTCTCTTTTTCATTATAGCCATTTTAATAGGTAGGTATGTAATGAATTAACTAAAATACACCTGTTGGCTATTTCTATTTATTTTGTAAACTATATTTTCTATCTTTTGCCCACTTTTTATTCAGTTGTTTGATGTCTTCTTAATATTTTAAAATTCTTTCTGTATCATAGATAAGCGTTGTAGCATTTTGTTGAATATTTGTATTGCAAATATTTTTCCAGTCGATGGTTTGCTTTTTACTCTTCATGTTTTTCTATAAATAGAAGTTCTTAATTATAGCAGTATAATTTATTGATAACTTCCTTTATTATTAGTGCTATTTTGGTCCTGTTTAAATAATCATTGTATACCCAATAAAAATAATCTCCCATGTTTTCTTCCAAAACATTTATTACTTTACTTTTCAATTTTAGAGATATAATTCCTCTAAAATTCATTTTTCTGTGTGCCAAACCATGTTTAAGGAAGTTGTATGATATAAAAAGAAAGCTTAGATTCTAAAGCCAGACTCAAAGGAAAAATAAAATGTGTAAAAATTCATGCCCAAAAATATTGTTTCTTAGAAACAATGATGATCTAAATCTAAAATGATGAGGTAATTCTCATTTATTGACATAAAAAATGTTGATTAAACAGAGTGGACTATAGAACATAAAATATTTACACATATTGTTTTCACACATATTTATAAATAAATAAATTCAGTGAGTATTATTTGAAGGATATTCAATCATAGTTTAACATCATATCTGTGAATCACGGAATTTTTTATAATCTTTATTTCTTCCTTGTACTTTATTATTTGATTTTTCAATCAATATTTTTAATGAATATTTCAAAATAAAAATTAAAAATAACTCTTATTAAAATACATATAAGTACATAAAGGAATAATCTCCCATGTTTTCTTCCAAAAGCTTTGTTTTACTTTCCAATTTTAGAGATATAATTTCCATTTCAGAGATATAATAGAGGAAAAGAATTATCCAGGGATAACCACATAACCTTTAGGATTTTTCCATTTAGTATTTTTGTTTGTTTGTTTTCATCCTTTTAAAATGTTATCCTATATAATAAAAGGCTAATATGCAAGTTGTCCTCTCCACCAGGAGTTGGGCCAGGAGTTCCACCAGGGGGCGGGGCTGGTTGGCTAACTGCCTACAGCCCCTCCCCACCAGACAGCCTGGCCTGATAGGCCCTGCTCTCGGGGAGCTGGCCAGACCCCACCCACCCATGCACGAATTTGTGCACCAGACCTCTAGTTTTATTATATTATTTTTAATTAAATGTATTGGGATGACAGTGGTTAATAAAAGTATATAGGTTTCTGATATACAACTCTATAATACATCATCTGTATATTATATGGGAGGCATGGGTGCACAAATTCATGCACAAGTCGGGTCCTTCAGCCTGACCAACAATTGGAGCCCATCAGGGCCAGGCCAGTAGAGGGGGGAGGACTGTGGGAGGTTGGCCACTGGTCCCCCATTGGGGCCAATCGTGGCTGGCCAGCTGCGGGGAGAAACTGGGGGAGGTTGGCTGGCCATGGGAGGTTGGCTATGGGAGTGCACTGACCACCAAGGAACAGCTCCTGCATTGAGCGTCTGCCCCCTTGTGGTCAGTGTGAGTCATACCAACCAGTTGTTCTGGTCATTCTCTGGCAATCACCATACTGTTGTCTGTGTCTGTATTTTGTTTTGTTTTGTTTTCTTTTCTTTGTTTAATCCCTTCACCTTTTTCACCCTTTGTCTTGGTAAAGGTAAGTGGCTGTTTCATTCGTTTATAATAAGTGTAATTCCTATTTAATTAGATTTCTGAATCTGGGGAGAGAGAGGCTTTAACATAGGAATTCCTTATGTCCCAAAACAGATTTATTCCTATAATGAAAAATAGTGATTTATGACAGAAATGAATGGCTTTTAACCTTTATCACCATGCTGTTACAAAATAATGAGCCAATAGCTCGATACCTTTGCATATTTATTATTGGAGCCAGCTAGTTCAGCTGCATGTATTGTACTTTGTCTTCCTGTCAAAAATACGACTGAATATACAATTCTCCAGTGCTCAGAAAATTTTCCTCTCATGACTCTGTATATGCTATTTCATTATCCCTCAGCTTCTAGTGAATATGAGAGTCATAAGCCACCCTATTGTAATTTTATGTGTGATATTTTTCTTGTTTTAACCCTGTAAGAATTACTTATTTTATTCCTTCAAACAGTTGCCAAATGTGTCTATTCATCAGTATTTAGATCTGATTATTTTTACTAGTGGAGAATTCCTTAACTTCATACTTGTTTTGCTCTCCCCCTACCTCTACCTCAAAATATAATAATTTAATTGTGCCTTTCATTGTTCTTCTCCATTTGTTTAACTTTTCTCTTATGTTGAATCTGCTATCCAGTAGTAGAAGTCTCTCTGATTTCCATATCAGACATTTATTGTCTAATTTTCAAAGAATTATCCCTACATCCTGAAAAATGTTAAGCTATTCTTCAAATTACTGGTTTGTTTTCTTAAATTTTCTATTTTGTTCTTTACTATTTCTGGTATTTTGAAACAAGGTATTCATTTTTGAAAATGTAATAGATGTACAATTGGGGCAGAAATCCTATCTAATAAAGAGGGGATATGCTAGCCGAAACCGGTTTGACTCAGTGGATAGAGTGTCAGCCTGGAGACTGAAGGGTCCCGGATTCGATTCCAGTCAAGGGCATGTACATTGGTTGCGGGCACATCCCCAGTAGGGAATGTGCAAGAGGCAGCTGGTCAAGGTCTCTCTCTCATCGATGTTTCTAGCTCTCTATCTCTCTCCCTTCCTCTCTGTAAAACAATCAATTAAAAAAAAAAAAAAGATCATTTATTTAAAATAAATAAATAAATAAATAAATAAATAAATAAATAAATAAATAAAAGAGGGGATATGCTAATTGACTGTCACACCTTCACAAAGATGGCAGCGCCCACATCCACACTGGTGGTACCCAGTCCCCTCAGCCACCAGCCACCCAGGGCCTGCCCAAGGCACAGGCGAGTCCCTAAGGGCAGCTGTCCAGCTGCCCTGTGCTGTCCTGAGGTGCATGCAAGCCTTGTATGGCAGCTGCCCAGCCGCCCCAGGTAACCAGGGCCGGCTGAGGCTTGCACTGCCAGCAATGGCAGCAGCAAAGGTGCGATGGGGGCATCGCCTTCCCCTGATTGCCAGGTTACCTCCTCCCCCTGAGGGCTCCCAGACTGTCAGACGGGGCAGGCTGGGTTGAGGAAGCCCCCTCCAGTGCATGAATTTTCATGTACTGGACCTCTAGTTTATGTATAAAGTTTTTCTTGGATACCTATTCAGTCATTGCCCCCAAATATCACTAGTTTATGTTTATTGTATATTTTCAAAAATGTTCCAAGCATATGCATGTATGTATGTACATACATTTGTCTTTTTCATACAAATAGTAATATATTATCTATACTACAATGTAAATTGGAGCTCATACTATATAAACACATTTGGAATCTATTTCATTCTTTGGAATAAATTCTATTTTCAATAGAATGGATATATAAAAACATTTATTTCCATATCAATAAATACATAGATTATTTTTAGTATTTTAGTAAGATAAATAGCTTTGGACATGTACTTTTTGTTTACATGTGCAAATATATTTAGAAGTGGAATTCTTAGAAGTAAAATTGCCAAAAGGTTTGGCATTTAAAATTTTGACATATCTATATGTTGCCATTGTTCCCTAAAAAGCAAAAGGTATAGTTTCTAATTTTTAATCTGATAGATAAAATCCATCTCAATACATTTTTATTTTTTTAAATATGAATGAATGTATGCATTTTTCATATGTTTTAGGATAATTCCAAAAAATTATCAGTAAAGTAAAAAAAATATTATTTCCAATAATAAAATTAAAAGTAATACATATTTAGGATGTTTTAATCATTTCCAGCTAAAATATAAATTAAGTAAAGCATTTTCTACCTCTGTTCATGACTTATCAGTTGTTCCCATTTCCTCTGTAAAGTAATAAAGAGATAATGCCAACTCAGGAAGCTGAAGGAAAAAATAGCTTCATTAATATCCACCACAAAGAAAAATCCTTTCCTTTTATTTTTGTATGCTGTAAATAATTGATAGAAATCAATTTTTATCTTACAAAAGGGATCTGAACTACAGGTTACATTTAAATAAGTAATGAGAAAATATACAGGAAACTTGTAAGATGTGAAATCCATAAAGATTTTAGTCTTTTAAGAAAAAGTTACAATGATTTTACCATAAAAGCTACGTACTTCTGAGAAATACATGAAACTGGTTAAGAGTATCTTATATGAGCTATGTGTATATGGAAGAAAAATTATGTTTATATTTTATTGGCAATTCTTAATAAACATTTTATTGACATAGACAGGGCCTTTTATTTTAATACAGAAAATTAGACATATCTTTTAAGACACAGCAGTGACTTTTCCCCATATGAAGCTATAAACCAGCAAACTTGTAGATCAAGTCCAAGCCTGATCACACCCAACTATCCCCTCCCCCGTGTTTTCCTGATCACCCCTAACCACCTCTGTCATGGCTTTGTCCGGAAGGTCTCTTAGAAGGTCTTCTGGTCTAATTAGCACATAACCCTTTAATTATTATAGATAAACTTGCTTAATTAGACCTGCTTTCTGATTTAGCTAAACTTTCTCCAGCCCAGTGAAACATCTCAACTTCTCTTTCAAGTAATTTTCAGCAACACAGCAGGAAATATCAACACAAAGCAGATTATTATTGTAGATCACACAGGGAGAACAAAGGGTAAAATATTATGTTTAACTGCAGCAGTGTTTGACTATATTCTGTGCAGTGAGAAAACCTGAAGTCATTTTCAAGGTCCATCATATTTTGCTTCTTTTCAGTTGGGTCAAATTTTCTAAGCTTTCTAAATCTCTGTTTTCCAGCCAATGAAAAGAAACTAGGATTCCACCAAGTCTCCTATCTACCTACTCCAGGACTTTTATGAGGATCAAATGAGATGAGGCAGGGGAAAATGCTTCGCAGACATTTGGTTACAGTGTAAATGTTTCTACCTGGCTATGGAACAAGTCATGTTCCTGGCCTGAAGAAACTGCAATGAAGCTAGTGGCTAGGGAGAGGAAGATGGGCATTGCTACATGATGTTATTACCCAGCATCACAGCGACCATTTTCAGCCTGACCATGGGGTCACTGCACCATTTGCTATGACTTGGTGGGCTGTCAATTCGGGGTGGTGGTGGGGCCTGTGTCCCACCTGGGGAAGTCAAGTGTTGCTTTGTTAGCCAGGTTCACACTGCTGTTTTTATGTAAGTAGATAATGTGCATCACACCAGCTCCTGCATTGAGCGTCTGCCCCCTGGTGGTCATCACAGCAACTGGTTGGACAGCGGGAAAGACACTTAGCATTATATATATTCTTCCAGACCTTCCAGGCTGTCAAACATTTAGACACATGTTAGAGAATGTCCCACAAAATTGTATGCTACTAACTATAGGACAGCACAGTGTTTATGCAATAAGATGATGGCCAAATTAAGAACTAGAAAATGACACTGTGATGATTTTTGGCAGCCAATTTGCTTCTTTTTTGCTATGATCAACTGGGATTTATTCCAGGGATGCAAAATTGTTTGAACATACAAAAATTAATTAATGAGCCGAAGCCGGTTTGGCTCAGTGGTAGAGCGTCGGTCTGTGGACTGAAAGGTCCTGGGTTCGATTCCGGTCAGGGGCATGTACATTGGTTGCAGGCACATCCCCGGTAGGGGGTGTGCAAGAGGCAGCTGGTCAATGTTCTCTCTCATCGACGTTTCTATTATAGCTCTCTATCTCTCTCCCTTCCTCTCTGTAAAAAATCAATAAAATATATATATATTTTTAAAAATTAATTAATGAGATACACCAAAATTAACAGAATAAAGAATAAAAATCAAATGATTATCTCAATAGATGCATAGAAAACATTTGATAAAATTCAACATTCTTTCATGATAAAAACCCTCAAGAAAATAGATATAAAAGGAATGTACATAACATAATAAAATCCATATACAGTAGCAAAGGTCAAACTCAATTTTGAAAAGCTGAATGATTTTCATGTAAGATCAGGAACAAGATAGGGATGTTCAATATCAATATTTGTATTCGGCATAGTATTTTTTCTTTTAGTTATTTATTGTTGAAAGTATTACATATGTCTCCATTTCCCCCCATTGATTTCTCCCAGCCCACCCTTCTCAGCACAGACCCTCACCCCCATATTGTCTGTCAACTGGTTATGCTTATATGCATGTATACAAGTCCTTTGGTTGATCTCTTACTGCCCGCCCCCCACCTTGCCTTCCCTCTGAAGTTTGATAGTGTGTTTAATGCTTCTACCAGTATGTCTCTGTATCTATTTTTATTCTTCAGTTTCATTATATTGCACAAATGAGTGAAATAATGTGATACTTATCTTTCTTCAACTGGCTTATTTCAGTTAGCATAATGCTCTCCAGGATCAACATAGTATTAGAAGTTCAAGTCAGAGCAATTAGTCAAGAATATGTCTACATGGTGTTAGAATTATATATGGAGTTGTCTTAGCCCCCCTTCTAAACACATTGGAGACATGAATAATGCCTAGAAAGACTCTTGTATATAATAGACAACCCATACATTTTATAGATTTATTGATTAATGTGAAATGAAATAACTGTTTTCTGAAAGGACTTGTGTTTTGAAGTTTCTTGTCCCCACAAAGACATACTCTTGTCTTTGACTAAGTAGACCAACATTATTACCTACATCCCAATCATCAACAATTACTGAGGCCTTACTACCTGCCAGATGTGCTCTGTTTTTTGTGTGTTTTTTTTAATTATTGAATTTATGGAGTCACATTGGTTAAAAAAATTATATGGATTTCAAGAGTACAACTCTAGAATGCATCGTAGGTACATTGTATTGTATGTTCAAAACCCCAAGTCAGGTCTCCCTTTACCATGTATCTCCCTTCACCCACTTGTATCTGTCCCTACCCCTCTTTTACTCTGGTAATCACAATGCTATTGTCTGTGTCAATGGGCTTTTTTTTTTTCTTTGCTTAATCCCTTCACCTTTTTCACCCAGCTTCCCAAACCTCCTCCCCTCTGATAGCTGTCAGTCTGTCTCTATTTAAAATCCAAATGCCTATCAGTAGAAAAAAAAGCTGTGGTACATTTACACAATGGAATACCACTCAGCTATACAAAGAAGGAAATCTTACCTTTAGAGACAGCATGGATGGACCTGGAGAGTACTATGCTAAGTGAAATAAACCAGTCAGAGAAAAACAAGTAGCATATGATTTCACTTATATATGAAATCTATTGAACAAAGTAAACTAAAGAACAAAATAGAAAGAAACTCATCAATGCAGAGCCAATTTGCTTTTGATACAAGAATGGATTAGGAGTATACCACTCTTATGCTGTAATTGATACATAATTGTACATTTCAGTATTTTATACAAAACTCCATCCATAAACACTAACTTTCAGAAGACAATATTTTTTTTTCAATAAATACTGGTTCATACCATCTAAAGCAAAAGAGGCAAATTTTTCTAAATTGCTAAGCTTTTTTTTTTTGGTACAACTTTAATAAAGCATTTTTATTCTGATAGTAAAATATTCATAATTCTTATTGAAATTCAAAAATTAAATTTTGTACAAATTTATCATACTGCTATTTGGAAAACTAATTAAATGTTGTAGTTAGTAAATGTAATTAGCTAGTTAAATCTTTGTTGCCAATATTAAAAATGCAGGAGGATTGATGCTAAATAAATCTATATAGGAGTAATTCTCATCATATGAGATTCCAGTAGATACAATTTTATCAATGTGGTCTACCACTAAGCAGAAGATAATTTAGGTAGAATTAAAGATAATTTAGAGTATGTTTCTGAATGTGATATTACAACCTCTTACATTGATATTTGATAGGCAAAAGTTAGGGTATACTTTATTTAAAATATCTCATAATATATAATTATACATTACGGGAGAAATATAGCAAGACATGAAAAAAACAGACATGGATTTGGAACAGTAATAGCTTTTTTTTTAATAGAATCATTTAAGTGATAATAATAATAACTACTGAGAATATAGCTGGGAGCACACAAGTATGAAATGAGGCTGACAGGAAGATAAATAGTGATATTATTCTATCCACAATGTCTACGTATTTTACTTTTATGATTATTCTTCTCCCAGGGCCTACATACTATTTTCTTAACATCAATTTAACATGTTTGATTAACTGATTTCCTCTGTGATGATGGGTTAATTCACAGTGAGGTCTGCTAGAGGTTCTTATGCTAATATAGTACCACAAAGCAAGAGGACAGCCTGAATATGTGTGTGTGTGTGTGTGTGTGTGTGTGTGTATGTGTGTGTGGGGGGGTAAATTAGAAAGAGGAAATAGGGGGTTAATTAATAAATTGAAAATATCTTTGTTTTGTTTTTTAAAAAAATATTTTATTGATTTTTTACAGAGAGGAAGAGAGAGGGATAGAGAGTTAGAAACATCGATGAGAGAGAATCATAGATGAGCTGCCTCTTGCACACCCCCTGCTGGGGATGTGCCTGCAACCAAGGTACATGCCCTTGACTGGAATCAAACCTGGGACCTTTCAGTCAGCAGGCCGATGCTCTATCCACTGAGCCAAACAGGTTTCTGCTGAAAATATCTTTGTGATACAATAGACAATTAACCCATGTAGCCTAACTCCATACAATTTAACACAGTACCATTTTGTTTATTTCTTCTTTGTACAAGTAAAGTATGCACAGAGGTCTCCCCTTAGTTTCTGAAACCAAAAATAATGCCAAACCCTGTACATACTATGATATTTTTTTCTTCTTAAACATACATATCTTTTTACTCAGATGAAGCATTTTATGGTTTCTCTTAAGAATATTTGAATTTCCAGCGTCACTACTCTTGCACTTCAGGGTATTAGTACAGAAACTAATGGTTACTTGAATGCAAACATGTGATAGCGCTAATTAGTGATCTGATAACAGAGACGATTGCTAAGTGACTAGTGGGCAGGGATTGTAGACTGTGTGTATGTGGTAGACAGAAGGGATGTTTCCTGTTCAGGGTGAAAGGAATAGGGCAATGTGAGACATCATCACACTAAGAAAAACTGCATTAAATTTAAAATTTATGAGTTGTTTATGTCTGAGATTTTCTGTTTAATATGTTCACACCACTGGTAAGTGAAATCATGCAAAGTGAAATCATGGAGAAGGAGGGAGTTACTGCATTTTGGATCAGGGAGCTCCTCTGAGAAATATATATATATATATATATATATATATATATATATATATATATATATATACATACATACATATATGGCTAAGTGATCAATGGAATGACAGACTTGCCAGTACATATGACACACACTGGCAATTTAAAAATAAACATTGATTTGCACATGTGCAATATTTGCCCCCTTCTGATACTGGCCTCCCATTTAAATTAATTTGAAGACAGTTTCCCATGATGCCAGCATATGCAATGACTATTAATAAATCACAAGTATAAACTCTAGAAAGAGTAGGAATATTCCTACCTGAATCCATTTTTGGACATGGTCAGTTATATGTGGTTTTCTCTGGAATTCAATGAGTGTATGATGTTAAAGTTAAAATTTTAAATACTTCATCACAAGGGAAATTAGTCAAGCACTCTGAAAATATTTTTATTTTTAATGTAGTATGCAGGGAGATATTAGAATAAGGTAATCATTTATTAGTCATTGTTTTTATCAATGTTTTTATACCATGTTTTATTGTTTTTATATCATGTTTTTATCGTTTTTATATCATGTTTTGTTTTGATGTCATGTCTTTGTTGTTGTTATATCATGTTGTTATTTTTTATTTATTAACACGTTAAGCACCCAGACTGTTTTGTCTTCCAGATGAAAAGTAGAGTGTCAGTCACCAGTGACTGATAGGGCACTTAATGTGTTAAGCAATTTATATATTATTTTCATGTACATTTTACTAATTTTCTTTCATCTCTGACACTTCTACTATAGAGAAAGGGTGAACAGCAATATTAAAATATTTCTTCTAATTAATTTCCTTTCAATGTGCACTAATCGTGCACTGGGCCATTTGTTTAAGTATAGTTGACTAGAGGCCCAGAACACAAAATTCGTGCACTCAGGGGAGAGGGTCCCTCAGCCCAGCCTGCACCTTCTCACAGTCCAGGAGCCCTCAGGGGATGTCCGACTGTTGGCCTAGGCCCACTCCCCTTAGCATTGCTGCGGAGGTGGGAGTGGCTCCCGCCACTGCCACTGCACTTACCAGCTGTCAGCCTGGCTTCTGACTGAGCAGCACTCCCCCTGTGGGAGCACACTGACCACCAGGAGGCAGCTCCTGCATTGAGCATCTGCCCCCTGGTGGCATGTACACATCATAGAGATTGGTTGTCCCGCCTGTTGGTCTATTTGCATATTAGCCTTTTATTATATAGGATTTTAGAGAGAGAAGAACAGGGGAGGGAGGGAGAGAGAGAGAGAGAGAGAGAGAGAGAGAGAGAGAGAGAGAGAAAGAGAGAAAGAGAGAGAGAGAGAGAGGCATGGATTGGTTGCCCCCTGTATGTGCCCAAATCTGGGATGTGCCCTGAACAGGAATCAAACGGGCAAGCTATTGGTGTATGAGTAATGCTCCAACCAACTGAGCCACCTGGCCAGGATGGTGAGCCTTTTGCTTTTAAGGCACAGCGTGAATTTAAGCTTCACTCAAACCTAATAATAAAACATGTAAAAACATTAGGAGAGGGGGGCGGGGAAGCCCAAGGTCTTAATTGAAAGCACAGTTATATCATTTCACAAAGAGACACATACATATTAAGTAGTATCTCTTATAAATTATAAGCCTTATTTTATGTAACATGTGTCCTCTTAACCAAATTCTACTTTGTGCACTAAATCACTAACATCAAATCATTTCTCTATTGAATTATTTATTAAAAGCACAAAGTTGGGCTAAATTCATCTCCTCAATAGACTAGTCTCTTGTACATACCAAATCTTGGCACATGGCACATGCCATATTGTCACATGTCACCCTTTCTCCTGAAGCTCTATGAATCCTTCATTATTATATCCCCTGTACCTCACACATGACCTGGCACAAGATACATGCTCAGTAAACATGCTTGGTATTCGATGGAACTGGGTTTCCTTCTTTTCAGGATTCAGTTAATGTGCAAACACTCTCAAAAGAGGTAACACATTAAGTCAGGCTCGCTCCTAACATTTGCAAAGGCAGTAGCCAAGTGAAGGCCCAAATGCCATAGACCTAAATGCTTATGATTTCTAAATCAAGCTAATAAAATGTTACATAAGGTATGTTCAATGTTCTACTTCAACACATAAACTTACTTTTATATCAATGTGATATCCTTTCAGAAAAAAATATATTTTACCTTTATTTCAGCAAAATTATTAATTATATTGTTGAAATATAACCTTTCTGTTCTTTTATTTTCAGTTTTCAGTTTTAAAAAATCTAAGAACACCTTTTTATTGAACTGTTTTCTATTTTCAGCCTTTTTCCTGAGATTCATTTATTTTTTTCCATTCAATCTCAATTTATGCACATTCTTGACATTTAAAGGATTAAAAAAAGGTATTGTATTCAAAATGGACATGATTTGAATATGTATTTTATAAAAAGATGCAATTCAAAATAAACTATAAATAGAAATATTAGAAATTTAAATTACATCCATGTTCTTTTAGGTATAGTTCATAAATAGTTTTTAGAAAGCTATTATCCTCTAAAATATTAAAATTTCAAAATTCATTATTAAAATGAAGATAAATACAAGTAATTATTCATATACATGTATATGTAAATTATTTGAATAAAGCTAAAATGTAATGAGTTAAATTTCTTTAATCCAAATTTCAAAAGCAAGCAAACTCTTCAATAGTCATCTAGTTAGCAAAAGAATAAATACCAGGCTTCATGTATGTTATATCTGAAGCTATACATATACATACAGACTTTGAGATTAATATGAATCATTTAATATTTAAAGCTGTTTCCCGGCAGCATGTACACCTCTTTGTAGCATGCCCCATTGCTGGATGAGTGCCTTCTAATGCATGAATTAGAGCAAAGAAAATGGGTGTTAATACTTGAAAATAATGCTTTGTTATGCAACAGTTGATTGTATTTATGCTATCCAGAGGCAGAGCCTGATGAGTTAGTTTGCCTTTTCTTACTTAAATGCTTCCATGGTTCTGATTCCTTCCCATGCTCCAAAGCGGTACCTGAGTCTGTTGTCGGCAATGGCAATCTGGTTGCATTTGTTCACAGTCACTTTCTGTTTTTAGGATAGAGAACAAAAGACAGACCAAAGTGTTTCTCTTGGGCTTAGAGGGCATTAATCATAAGAGCAGGTGGTGGTAGTTTCAAGGCCAGATGTTGAGAGTCTGACTTGCTCTGTACCAGCACCAGGTATGGGATCCCAAGTGACAGAGGATGCCAGAAATTATTTAATTTTTGAGTATTTGTGAAAAATAGAGAACACTCTCAAAGTTGGGCTCCAGGGCAAGAGACTTCCCTCATCTGGATTTCAGGGTTGTATTGTGTTAATTTCTGACCTATGAGTTTATCAGATAAATGTTTCTTCATCAGGTGTGAAAGGACACTGGAAATCAGAAGGGATAAGGACAGGGGGCGAGCCAACATTGATAGGGGAAAAGGTGGCATTTAATTTGAAGGGAGTTGAAGCAAAATATCACACAGTTCATAATTTTGTTTGGGCGTTTGTTCTAGGGTATTAGTTTACTACTCTTGTTTCTCTCTGTGTGTTCTCTCTCTTAGTTGTACAGATTTTTTAAAATTATTGTTTAGACAATTTGAAAATGTTCTATTTGGGATTGTTTCTTCTTTTGCTTATCACTTGGGTTTTAATCTCTCTATAGTCAGGTTTTGAGAGGCAAGAATGTCCTCAATCCTATATAATAAAAGGCTAATGTGCAAATCAACTGAATGGCAAAACAACCAGTCACTATGACACACACTGACAACCAGGGGGCAGATGCTCAATGCAGGAGCTTCCCCCTGCTGGTCAGTGTGCACCCACAGGGGGAGCACCGCTCAGCTAGAAGCCAGGCTGACAGCTGGCAAAGTGCAACAGCTATTGCAGGGGGGCCTCTCCGGCCTCTGCAGCAGCACAAAAGATGTCCTATTTAGGGCTCCCAGACTGCTGTGAAAGGTGTAGGCCATGCTGAGGTGATCTCCTCACCATGCATCTCCCAACCCCCCATGTGTAAATCTCGTGCACCAGGCCTCTAGTTTGTTTATAACAATACAATTTTTTTATTAGTATTTTTATTTTGAAATATAAAGTACTGGTATAGGATATTTCCACTGTAAGTCAAATTCCTTAGATTAAAAGATATTCACAGACCTCGACCAGAGCTTCTCAAAGGACACTTTCAGCCTGAATATAGTTACGGATATTTTAGGTTTGGTTGTATCTACACTTGAAGCCCCAATTGGTCAGGATATTAATATTGGGGGCCTGAGGGAAATAGATAAATGTGTTCAGTAATATTATTTGTCTCTAATCCTTAGTACTTTATGTCCAGATCAAAATATAGTTTTAAACTCTACTTTTTAAACAAGAGAGAAAAAATATCACATATTAGGAAAATCTGCTCACGAAATGTCAAAAAGATCACAAGGTATAAAATAATTTTAGCTGAACTTAAAAGATGAAGAAGAAATAATCTGGTTTAAGAATTAGATATATATTCCTCTCCTTTTCAACTATCTTAGTGTTTTAAGTGTGAAATATCCAGGTGATGGATGTGAGCACTCATTCACATATCCAGTATTAATCGGGGATTATGTCTCCCAGTTTAATTCATGTTTTATTCATGCTTAGAGTTTTAATGCTTTCTGGTATTCTTATCAGGCCCAAAGTAGTAAAAATACGAGAGCTTGCAGATAAATAGAAAGAAAACTCAGAGATCTCACCTTTTTCAGGAAAGCACATTAGACATTCAAATTATTTCTCATTACTTCTTGACCTATTGGCATAGGATTTATAATGAATTTTACATTTTGTAAAATTTCAGGTTTGTCTTGAGCAACTCACTTTGCATTTATATCAAATACATGATTTTTTTTTTTCCTTTTGGAAATACTACTAATAAAGGTAAATTGGAACACAGCAGCATTGCTAGAAAACCAAACTTTATTAAATGCTTTATTTTATCTGTTCTAGAACATGAAAAGCAGCGGTTATGTAAGAGCACCGATTATATGAATTTGCATTTCAAAGTGAAATGGTTTTATAATGAATATGTGCGAGAACTTCCTGCCTTCAAGGATGCCATTCCTGAATATTCCTTGTAAGTAGTGATTTTCAACCCCAACTTCCTTCTCAACTCAAAGTCCCACATAATTACACCTGATTATGCAGCCCTAACATCTGTTCCTATAGTTGTCTTCTGAATACAGGCCTGTCTATTATAACATTAACATTAAATGATTCGCAGATCTTTGGGAACCATATTTAATTGAATTATGTTGCGTTTTTCAAGCATGTCTTACTTGGCTCTTAAACTCAAAGAGAAAGAAATACATGGCAGGATGTGGCTCACATGATGAGATTAATTTCTGTGAAAGCACTTGAACTCAGACTTTCTTGGGAAAGTGATGGTGCTTGTACAGGGTGGAGCAAAAATAGGTTACAGTTGTTCTTCTGAAAAATAATACAATAATACAATAATTAATAAATAATAACACAAGAATAAACTGTGTTTCTTGTCCTCACTACTTTTGCCCAAACCTGTATATTGAGCTCTACAATCAGATGATTTTCTTTAATGCAACCTGAAAAATGTGTTAGAAATTAAAATTGGAGTCATTATTAAACAGGTAACATTTTCATAACATATCTCTGTCAAATACATTTGTAATCACACAATCAGGCTTGTATTACATGTATTGATATTTATAAGAATTCTGTTTTATTCCATCAAGAGAGGTCTTCCATATGCCAGGCACTGTGCAAAGTGCTGTAAGTTTGTTGAGTTAGAACATAGAACACTTTTTTTTTTAATCCTCACTCAAGAATACATTTTTATTGATTTTTTAGAGAGAGAGGAAAGTAGAGAGAGTGAGAAACATCATTGTGGGAGAAAAACATGGATTGGTTGTGTCCCAAAAGTGCCCCAACTGGGGGTCGAACCCACAACCTAGGTATGTGCTTTGACTGGGAACCAAACTCTCAACCCTGTGGTGTATAGGAACAATGCTATGACCAACTGAGCCACTAGGCTAGGGCCATACCACATTTATACAGAAGTTTACTAGCTTAGTTTACAAATCATAAGTAATTAGGTCTACAGCATGTGGGCATCCAGTTGTGCTACTGCCTTTGCAATTGTGAGGGGCGAGCCTGACTTAAGGTGTTACTCTTCCAAGAGTGTTTTCACATTTAACTGAACATTGAAGGGAAGGGTAACCCAGTTCCACTGAATCCCAAAAATGTTTGAGGTCATGTGTGAGGCACTGGGGATATAAAAATCTGTGTAGAGCTTCAGGAGGAAGGGTAATGTGAAATACTATGGCACATGCCATGATTTGATATGTACATGATTTGATATGTCCCTTGAGGACAAAATTTGTCCTTTTAGTGGACAACTCTATAGAAAAATAGTTTTCAGTTAGTGGTTTAGTGCAAGATGTATGTGAGTAAAATTAGAGGTCTAATACACAAAAAATTGGACCCCCCCAAAAAAATAGAAGAGAGAAAAAATTATGCCAGAGCAATGTTTTAAATATAACTAGGGATGAATTTTCTAAAACCAATTAAAAACATGAAGCATAGTTCAAAATTTCCTGTAAATCTTAAGCAGGATAAATTCAAAGAAACTACCTACAGGTACGTCATAGAAAACTGCTTAAAACAAAGAAGAAAATCTTTAAATGTATTGGGGGATCAAGAAAGGGAAAACACTTTACCAGAGCTACTATACTCTTGGCTGACTGTTCATTGAGAATGACTAAAACCAGAATATAATGCACTGATATATTTTAAGTGCCAGAGGGAGAAAGTCAACTTAGAATTCTACAAGTATCAAAAATATCCTTCAAAAATAAAGCAAAATAAAGACACTGACCTAAACTGAGAGTCTGAAATAACCCATTTCCAGCTAACTCTCACCAAAAATGTATACTAGGAATCATGCTTCAGATAGAAGGGAAATGACACAAAATAATATTACAGCAATGTAGCAAAGAATAAAAAGCATTTATTTTGTAGAATAAAAGAGATATAGAAGGAGATAGAGATTGAAGGTAAAAGAGAGGGGGGTGCATTTAATGAAGTAAAGCTAAAGGAAGCTGAACTGGAAAAAGAAAATGAGAAGAGATCTGGGGTCTTAAATTATTCTCATGTCAGAAAAGAGCAGCATTCACTGACGATTAAATGTAAATGACATTTTTATAGTCTGTAATATTAATTTTTTAGGTGGTTTGAACCTTTTGTCATGCAGTGGCTAGATGAAAATGAAGATATGTCAATGGAGTTTCTTCATGGAGCACTAGGAAGAGACAAAAAAGATGGAGTGAGTTTTAATTACTTTAAGATTATTTATTGTCAAGATTCAGTCACATCCCACTCATCTTTAAGCTAATGTGAATTGTTAGGCTGTTGTTATTTATTAAAGTTTATTTTAATCATCTAGTGACTGCAATAAATTTAAAGCAATTTTAAAGGGCTGATCGGGACCCTAGGAAATTGCTTAAATAAAATTTAAAGAAAAAAATCACCTGTTTGCCCCAAGATTCTTATTGAGTTGGCCAGAATCTACAAGTTTAACAGACTTGTACAAAACTCCCTTGTGGTCCTATAACCTTTTCTAAGATGCCAAAATTATGAGCAGATACACTTCCTGTGCCTCTGAAGCAATTCGAAAGTCTTGAACCACAGTCTGCTTGCTAAATTATCCTAATACTTATGGGGAATGAGGAACAAACAAACCAAAAGCAGTTCCCCAATTTAGAAATGGAGAGACAGATTAATAGCAGCCTGCCCCACGATATTAGTTTCACTATATCTTCCAGAAAAGGAGATGAATAATTTTAAAACAGACAGGCACTTTATTACTGGAAAATGAAAGTACATGATTTGAAGGTCCATGATACAGGAAATTCAGTTGTTTGTGAGAAACAATGAAGACAGTCTCCACAGTCCTGCTAATGTGTTTAATGGAATGGTTTCACCTTCTCCCCTCAGTTTCAGCAGACCTCTGATCATGCCCTCTTCTCTTGTTCCGTGGTTGATGTCTTTGCTCAGCTTAATCAGAGCTTTGAGATTATTAAGAAACTGGAATGCCCTAACCCTGAAGCATTATCTCACTTAATGAGAAGATTCGCCAAGGTAGGTTAAACGGCATGAGTCCTTTCTGTGCTGGGACTGTGCCATGCTCTTACTCGCCTGCACAGAACCTGAACAGTGCTGTTGTTCAGCAGCCTTTCTTCCCTGACACCATTATCCCAACTTAATTTCTAATCCAAGTATTAAGAGATTCTGTTGTTTCAGGTTTGCCATCTTCCTTCACTTCTTGTTTCTCAAATATGGATTTATCATCTTTAAGATCATCTATGTGTTGTTTAAATGAATGACTCAGTCCTTTTTAATTAAAGACACTGCCGTGGATGGTCAAATTATTTCTATCTCAGATGTGGTGTTTTAGGGCTTTTCATATTCAAACTGTAATTATTGTTTGAATATGAAACAATGTTTATCTGACACTATAGTACACTGAAAAGTATGTTGAACTTGGAGACAGGACAACTGCATTCTAATTTAATATCATCCAGTAACCATAGTGTGAGTCTAAGCAGTTCCTTTGAATTTTATGAAGTTAGCTTTCTTACTTGACAGATTTTATCTTGGTCAACCAGATTCTTCGTAAGACCTCTTCTTCCTCCTAGAGTTTAAGAAGGCTCTCACAGTGCTTACTACTTTGCCAAGAGTATCAGTAGAAATATAAGGAATAAAAGATGAGGTCTCCATCTTTCAAACCATATATCTACATATATGAATTGACCCCAATACATTTTATATATATAGAGAGAGAGGTGTGATGCATGAAGATTCATGCAAGAATGGGCCTTCCTTCCTCTGGCTGCTGGCACCACCTTCGCTCTGGCCTGAGCCACATTTCTGCTTTTGCTCCAGCCCAGAGCCACCTTCCCGCCTTCCCACACTGCCCGGAGGCCTGGGGCAGCTGGGTCAGTGTGGAAAGCCCCCGCCACTTAGTACCTGCACATGCAAATTAACCTGCCATATTTGTTGGGCTAATTTGCATACTCATCCTTGATTGGCTGGTGGGCATCTCAAAGGTATGGTCAATTTACATCTTCCTCTTTTATTAGTGTAGCTAATTGAGACCACATGACATGAATTAATTGGAAGATTACATGAAGAGGGACACAATTTGATCTTAAGTACTGGTATAATGGAATCTATAGTAAGTTGAGGGTAATGAAAACTAATTAGAGCTGAAATAGCCAGAGGTTTCATGGGAAAATGGGGCTGGTTCAACCAAAACAAGAAGTTACAGAAGTATTCTAAGCCAAGGAAATAGCAGGAAGGAAGGTAGAGGAAAAGCTGAGCTTTCCATGTAAAGAGGAAAAACAACTGTTCTGGGAAAAGCAGTGGAAAAGGTTGGGGGAGTGAAGATGGGTCCAGATCTTGAAGAGTTTTTCTTTCCATGTTCAGAAATTTAGACTTTTGAACAATTTAAGAAACACTAGCCCTAACTGGTTTAGCTCAGTGGATAGAGTGTAGGCCTGCAGATTGAAAGGTCCTAAGTTTGATTCTGGTCAAGGGCATGTACCTTGATTGTGGGCACATCCCCAGTAGGAGGTGTGCAGGAGGCAGCTGATTGATGTTTCTCCCTCATCGATGTTTTTAACTCTCTATCCCTCTCCCTTTCTCTCTGTTAAAAAAAAAAGCAATAAAATATATTTAAAAAAAAAAAAAAGAAGAAGAAGAAGAAGAAAGAAAGAAAGAAAGAAACACTAAACATTTGGAGACTAGAGGCCCAGTGCATGAAATTTGTGCACAGGGTGAGGAAGGGTACTTCAGCCTGGCCTGGTCTGCACACCCTTTTGCAATCCAGGACCTCTGGGACTGGGCCTAAAATGGCAGTCAGACATCCCTCTCAAAATCCAGGACCACTGGCTCCTAACCATTCTGCCTGCCTGCCTGCCTGATCGCTCCTAATTGCTAACCTGCTGCCTGCCTGATCTCCCCTAGCCACTCACCTTCCTGCCTGATTGCCCCTATACACTTGCCTGCCTGCCTGATTGCCCCTTCCTACTCACCTGCTTGCCCAAATACCTTTACATTTCTCTGCTTTAGCCCCTGCTGCCACAGCTTCATCCGAAAGGACATCTGGAAAGGTGTCTGGAAGGTTATTCAGCTCTGTGTTCTAATTAGCATATTATGCTTTTATTATTATAGATACTTAAGTAGGGTAGTGATATGACTGATCTATATAAATAAAAGAGTAATATGCAAATTGACCAAACAGCGGAATGACCAGAAAAACCATTCAACCAGTCGCCATGCAGCACACTGACCACCTCTCAGTCCCTCCTCATGGCTGGCACATTCTCATCGCCTGATGGCGAGTGGGAAACCAGAGAATGGGTGGCAACGGGGGGGGGGGGGGCAAGGTCAGCTGCTGGCAGCGGGGGAAGATGGCCTGATCACAGGTCAAGCCTAGGGACCGTACGCACACATGCATTTCGTGTACTGGGCCTCTCATAGAATACTAGGGGAACAACCTATAGTCCTATGTCTTACTGCCCTAAGGATAAATCTGGCCACCTCGGTCTGATGATAGTAGAGGCCTCAGCTGTTCATTCAAGTGCTTGCTTATTCATTGCCTCACCTGCACACCTGACAGGTCCCTTTGAGAGAATGGATATGAATAATCTCTGACCTCAGAAAACTTATAATGGAATACCAAACCTGTAAACAACTATGACAAAGTCAAATGCTATGCAATCAGGGTATCTGACAGGTTGAAAAGAGCCCAAAATATCTATATGTATATCTCATGTGTCGTATTTTTCTTCTGAGTCTTCTCTAGGCTTACAGATGCAGCCTTCTTACTGTGTCCTCATGTGATCTTTTTTCTGTGCATGTGAACCCCTGGCTTTTCTATGTGTGTCCAAATTTTCTCTTCTTATAAAGACAACAGTCAGATTGAATTACAGTCCACACTAATGACTTTATTTTCACAGTCACCTCCTTAAAAGGCCCTATTTCCAAATACAGTCATAATGTGAGATTCTGGAGGTTAGAGTTTTAACATGAATTTGGAGGGAACACAATTCAACCCATAAAAGATGCATATATTTAATATGCTTTTAGCCACAGACACAAACACAAGTGTAAACTTCATTTACATAATCACAAAAAGTCTAATTTTGAAATCCTTTATGAAGGGAGAAATGAGCCTGACCAGGCTCTTAGAAAACTGTAATCCTAGTTCACTAGTAGAGGAATTAAGAAAGCTTTCTTAAGAAACAGTTTATTAATTACTAGTGGCTGGGTGCACAAAATGAGTACATGGGGTAGGGGAGAGTGTCCCTCAGCCTGGCCTACACCCTCTCCAATCTGGGACCCCTCGAAGGATGTCCTAATGCCTGTTTACAGGGACTGGGCCTAAACTGGCAGTCGGACATCCCTCTCGCAATTTGGGACTGTTGGCTCCTAACCACTCACCTGCCTGCCTGCCTGATTGCCCCTAACCACTCTGTCTGCCTGCCCCCCACCCCCAACCTGCTCACCCCCAATTGTCCCCTCACCAGCCTAATCACCCCCAACTGCCCCCCATGCCAGTGTGCTCATCCCCAACTGCCCATGCTGCCAGCCTGATCACCCCCAACTGCCCCCAAACCCCTCTGGCCTGTTTGCTCCCCCACGCCCCTCAATGGCCTGCTCACCCCCAGCTACCTCTTTGCTGACCTGCTCACTCCAAACTGCCACCCCCATTGTCCTGAACACCTCCAACTGACCCCCATTGACATCCTGCTCACCCCCAACAGGCCCCCCTGCTGGTCTGCTTACCCCCAACAGCCCTGCCCCCCACCAGCCTGATCACCATCTTGGCCTGATTACCCACAATTGCCCTCCCCTCTTGGCCTCCAACCTCGGCCCCATCACCATGGCTTTGTCCAGAAGAATGTCTGGAAGGTCTCCCAGTCTAATTAGCACATTACCCTTTTATTAGTATAGTTAGAGGCCTGGTGCATGGGTGGGGGCCAGCTGGTTTGCCCTGATGGGTGTACTGGATCAGGATAGGCATTCCATTGGGGTCTGTAGTGATTTGCAGGACGGCCACACCCCCATGGGGTGAGGGTCCTTACTGGGGGGTGTGGCCAGCCTGGGTGAGTGGCTGAGGGCCATTTTCAGGCTTGTCATACCCCCTCCAGGGTGGGTGTCCCTGCTGGGGTGCCTGCCAGCCTGGGTGAGGGGCTGAGGGCTGTTTTCAGGCTGGCCACAACCCCTGCTGATCTAGACTCCCAGCCCCTTTTTCTTTTCTTTTTTTTATCTTTTTTTTCTTTTCTTTTTTATCTTTTTTTTTCTCTTTTTTTCACTGCCTCCTTGAGCAGAGGCTAGGGCTGGCTGGAAGCAGATATCTGGGATTTATTTATCTTGTATAATTGAAAATTTGTAGCCTTGAGTGGAGGCCAGGGCCAGCTGGAAACAGGTATCTGGGATTTATTTATCTTCTATAATTGAAACTTTGTAGCCTTGAGGAGAGGCCAGCGGCGGCCAGAGTGGGCAGGAAGCTTGACTTCCTCTATCATCGGAGGCAACCCAAGCCTCCTGCTCACTTCAGCTCTGTGGCCACTGCCATCTTGGTTTGGTTAATTTGCATATAAGCTCTGATTGGCTGGTGGCATTGTTGTGGATGTAGCAGAGGTACAGTCAATTTGCATGTTTCTCTCTTATTAGTGTAGATGGTAGGACAGTTTATGCTAAAGTAACTAGTAAACTAAGAACCTCTAAAATTTGAAACAAAGATTTACTTCCTGCTCATATAACATCAAATATGGATTGGATAACCCTATAGAGGAGTGCTTATCAAAGATAAACAAAGCCAGACTCTAACATGTTAAGGACAGATTTTAATCAATACTATACTATGACAATATACAACAGATGACTCAATTTTGATTTATACATAGATCACTGGATATTTTAATGGGAGAAACAGTGAGTAAGGCCAAGTGGGGGCTCAGAAGACTCAGGGTGTAGGTTCATGTAAAACCCATCTTTCTAATATCATGTGCAATTATAATAGTATTTAGTAACATACTATTATAATTGCATATGATATTAGAAAAGTAACTAGGTTTGCTCCATGGTGGTTATCTAATTTAGGTTCCTACCCTCCCACAGAGGTGGGGAGACAAGGACCCATCTTCAGATTTTGGCTGCAACAAACAGTCAATTATTTTGACAGCCTGGTATTTTTGCAGGCAGGCCCTTTAAGGGACTCTAGTGTTTGTTCAAGGCAGGCCAAGGCTGGGGCATGGAGGAACCTGGCTAGAGTTTGGTAAAAAAAAAAAAAAAAAAAATAATAATAATAATAATAATAATCTTTATCACCTCCCACTCCTGCCATTCAGTGACTCAGGGGTTCTAGCCTGAGAGGTCCCAATGAAGACAGAGCATAGGATTCAGAGAGAGCAGGTAGAACTACTAATAGAAAGTTAGATCCATATTTGTAAAGAGGCTTGAAGAACAGGCAAAGTGGCTGAACTTCTTTAGTAGAAAATGAAAAGCCAATGAAAGCTTTCCAGGAGATAATCTGTCAGTCCTAACAGTATTGCATTATTTATCTGCCATGAACTATTTCTAGTTTTTATGACTGTTAATTATGAAGACAAAAATAATCTCCAACTTTTAAAGATGATAGCTAAAAAACATTGATTGGGATCATTCCAAGAGGGGACTTTCTTGGTAATAGCTGATTTTAATTTCCAAATATATTGAAATTTGGAGTCATTCTGCAAGAGAATTTCTCAAAAAAAAATTCTCTAAGTAACTTTTTTCTTTTGGGTGACTGCCAAGAAAAGAATAAAATGGGGCCATCGGGGAGGGATACTGTTTTAAAAAGGTAGTCACATGCTATTCTTGGAACTGCAGGACTTATAGTGGAAGCAGGATCATACGAGAATTTAATAACCTCAGAGTGAATATATTTAGTAACATACTATTATAATTGCACATGATATTAGAAAAGTAACTAGAATTCACCCTCAGAATAGTGAGGTAGAAGGTTATGTAAGGTGAGAGAGAGAAAGAAGAAAGCTGAACTGAGACTGGTAGGCCCTGGGCTCCAGACCTCTTGGTAGCTCTGACCTTTCTCCAGCTGTGAAGCTGAACCTAACCATGTTGACACCACTGGGGATATAATCAAATGGACTGGAGGGAAGACAAAGGGGTGGGAGGTCACAGAAAAGGTTGTATGCATTAGAACTGCATTCAGGTAAACACCTTTTCCAAAGAAAAAGGAAAATAAACAGACTCCATGTGTCACTGAGAAAATGTGAGCTTTTATTGGCACAAAAATAATTTCAATTAAATAACACATTTTTAATCCATGGGAATTCAATAATACCCAATTATTGTCATGAGGAAATCATGGAAACATTTTCTGGGAAAGTAAAAATTGGCAACTTTCTTTGAAAAATAGATTCTATTTTATTGGAATGACTTTTTTAAATCATAAAAATAAAAATGAGATGTGATTAATCTAGTTAGCTATCTTATTTTATCAGATGTGATCTTTGGTCTTAACAACCCTATCTTTCTAAGGATTGGGTTCCTTGTATCAAAATATACTGAAATCATATTCTCTTTCTGGGACTTATATAGGTTACTGATGTAAACCATCTCTTATAATGAAAACATATTAATAATACATATATTCAGACATTTTTAGAAGACTTAACACTATAAACTGGAACTTAAAAGGATAGCTTGTTCTTACTAAAGTTTCTATAAGACTGAATAAGATGCCAAACCAATGCTTTAAATGTCATAGCAGCTACATCTAGAAGCTGTGATAAGTGGTAAAATAACACATGGGTACTGAATGTTCCTGTGGCAGTACTGTAGCTCTGGACAAGTATGGGAAGTTTAATTGGAGGGGGGGGGGAAATAATATCTCCAATACTACTTAAAAACAAATTAACTATTAGTTGACTCATTGCTCTAAGTCTGGCTGGCTACTGGGGCTGGAGTTGCTATGGTGAATGATGCACACATATTCCTTATTCTTTGGGAACCTAATTCTAATTTAAAAAAATAATAATGGTAATATATTAAGTACCACTATGTACTGATCACTTTACCTATTCTGTTTCCCTTATTCTTTACAACAATCCTATGGGATAGACACTGTTATTTTCCCTATTTTTGTAAATGACAAAACTCCAGAAAGTTTAAATAACACAAACAAGGCACCCATCTATAAATGCACATATGAAATGTTTTTTTAACCACTAAGTTATTATAACTTCCCCTTCTGTGTCATCAGAAATCCATTAGTAAGTCAAAGAGCATATTCTCACCATTTATTTTTACCCTTTGGTTCAAAGCTAGGCAAGCAATGGGGGGGGGGGGGGGGGAGGCCCGCGGGTATCTTTGTTGGATGCACTAAAACATACTGTTATGAGGTCCTGAAGTGACATTTCTAATGTCACTTAACCGATACCACACAGTCTTCCTGTCTTCTCTGTGTTGCTCTGATATCATGATGTTCTATGCCTAAAATGTGACTACAAAAATGGATTTTGGACCAGAGCTTTTATCTGACTGATTATAAGAGTTAATCTCTTGATGAAGCAACCAGTAGTGTTGACAGGCTACTTAGCCTGTTCCTACTAGTGTGGCATTAGCTTAGGAGACCATAAATGACTTTGAGAAATTGATGGCCATCCCAATCAATACTACCAGAGGCTACATATCAAATCACAGTATATTGAAGGTTGGATATTTGAGACATTCTTTCTGATCCATTAAATACAGCACAAGCCCTCTCTTTACTCCCACAATCCTATTAGGAGTTCATCTTATTGAATCTGAAGCTCTTTGAATGGCAGTTCCTTTGCTGCAACCATAAAAGAACTGTCTCCAACTCATGACTCTCTCTTCATTTATACTGTTTCATTATAGAACACTAGTGGCCCAATGCACAAAATTCATGCATGGAGTTGGGGGTCCGCCCAGCCCAGCCTGCACCCTCTCCAATCCAGGACCCCTCAGGGGATGTCAAACTGGCAGTTGGACACCCCTTTCACAATCCGGGACTTCTAGCTCCTAACTGCTCGCCTGCCTGCCTGCCATATTACCCTAACTCTCCCCCTGCCAGCCTGATTGCCTCCAACTTCCCCCCCCTCTCCCCGCCACCCTAGTCACCCCTAACTGCTCCCCTCTGCCAGCCTGGTTGCCCCTAACTGCCCCCCCCCACTGGCTTGTTGCCCCTAACTTAAGGTGAGCAGACATCCTGCTGTTGGCAGGACAGTCCCGATTTTTAACAATTTGTCCCTCGTCCCACAGTGTTTAAAAAAAAAAGTCCCAAAATCAAGACTGTTTTAAAATGCCACGGGACATGGGACAAATTGTTAAAAATCGGGACTGTCCCTCCAAAATCGGGACATCTGGTCACCTTACAACTGCCTGGTTGCCCCTAACTGCCCTCCCCACTGTCTGTCCCCCCTGCCAGCCTGGTTGCCCCAAACTGCCCCCTCCCACCAGCCTGGTCACCCCCAACTGCCCCCCTGCCAGTCTAGTTGCCCTAATTGCCAAACCCCGCCAGCCTGATTGCCCCCAACCACTCCCCTGCCAACCTGGTTGCCCCTAACTGCCACTCCTGCTGGCCTGGTCACTCCTTATTGCACCTTCTGCCCCCAACTGCCCCTTCCTGCCAGCCTGGTTACCCCACACAGCCTGCTATTCAGTAGTTTGGTCATCCCTCACTAACCCCCCTGCTAGCCTTGTCTCCCCACATAGCCTATGTTCAGTCATTCGTCCAGTTGTTTTAGACATGATGGCTCTTAGCTTTTTATATATAGGATGATGCAAACAGCCCCTGCTAGGCTATCTTTTCCCTCTCTATATATTCTGTTACCACTTCTGAACCCCAAAAGCCCCCCAAAAACAAAACAATGACCTAAGTTGACACACTCAGAAATCCTACCTTCCGGGCTTTACTAGGTGCCTCTTCCATTAGCTCTTCTCTCTGAAGAGTTGCCTCTGTCCTACTGTGATTAGTTAGCACAATGGTCCCTAAATTTCAGCTTGCATCAGTATTACCTGCAGACTTTTTTAAAAAATATATTTTATTGATTTTTCTTACAGAGAGGAAAGGAGAGGGATAGAGAGCTAGAAACGTCGATGAGAGAGAAACATCAACCAGCTGCCTCTTGCACACCCCCTATTGGGGATGCGCCCGCAACCAATGTACATGCCCTTGACCGGAATCGAACCTGGGACAATTCAGTCCACAGACCGATGCTCTACCACTGAGCCAAACCGGTTTCGGCTACCTGCAGACTTTTTAAAACATAAATTGCTGAGACCAAACCCCAGAATTGCTGACTCTATAATCTGAGATAAAATCAGAGAATTTGCATTTCCAAACAAGTTGCCAGGTAACCCTGTTGATGCTGGAGACATGTCTTAAGTAACTATAATACTTACTAGTATTAAATAAATAAATAACATAGTGATTTATTTTGTTAAATAAATTAGAGTGAAATAAAGTTGCTCCTAAAATATATATATAGATTTTCATTCAGGTATACTTTGTATGTTAGTAAAGAAATGTATGTTATTACAGCCAGTGCACCCACAACTCTTATGGCACATCCTTCATGGCTGAGCAGTTTTCCTTACAACCCATGTTGACTTGCTAACTCCTGGCATTTATAGACAAGTGGGTGTAAGATTCTAGGCTCAATTGTCTCCCAGCAAAAATTCAAGGCACTAAGGTTTTCCTATGAAGTAAAGTCAAGTGTTAAACCCTGGAGGGTACCTTGAAGATGATCAGAAATAGATGTCTGGGTTCCATGCCCAAACTTTATCTTGAACAAGTGATAATGTTTGTGTTGCAAGAAGCTCCTAAAATCATGCTTATGTTTGTTTTTGTTTTTGCAATTTAGTGAAATGTTTCCTACAGTTTACATTGTCATTAGAACCTATAAATTGAGAATAGTGTTCATATGTATGAGTGAATTAGTACTCCATAGGTTAGTCCCCAAGTGTCAGCATTATATCTAAAGCAAAATTTGAACAGCTGCACTTGCAAGATACTGCAGTCTGATTAGCCATCTGTTTTCCTAGATTTATTGGTCTGCTGCTTGATAAGATTTTATATTTTCCATTGCCGATTTTCTATTTAAATGGACACATATTGCCATTTTAGTTTGTACTTCCACAGAATATTGATTATCTTCATGTTGTCCCTAATTTCAGGTTTTCATTGTGATCTTAAAAATCTATAAAACAAGTACATAGTCACAGTTGGTGAATTCAATTTATTAGATTAAATAAATATGTCTCCTTTAGTTAACTCCTTAGAGTGTCTCCCTGAGTTGATTTTAAACCATAAAGAAAATTAAGATGAATATACTTTACAAAAAGAAAATAAGAGCTTTTGTGTTCTTGATTTTCTATTAAAATAAATTGATATATGTACCTTTGTTATTGCTTCCTCTCTTCTAAGAAAATCATATCCATATTTGACTTACAATGATTCAAGCTATCTAAGTAAAAGCGGTAGGATTCCAAGTCATAAATACATTTTAAGTACTTGAAATAAAATGTAACAAAGTCTCTTTTTCTTGTTTTGCATAATTATGGAAGCAGAGGCATCTATAAGCTCAGAAATAGTTGTTTGATGGAAAAGGAAAGTTTGAAATTAGGGTGAAAAGGACAGAAAGAGGGGAAAGATTAGGCAATATTTTTAGCAAATAATGCATCAATAAATAACAATAAATTAAGGTAAATGTATAGAGATTCTGTAATAGAACAAAAGCAGAAGATTTTTATTTTAAGAAGTCTTTGATATAATCAGTAAGCCTCTTTATCATAAAAAATTATTGAAAACCAGAGGCCCGGTGCATGAAATTTGTGCATGGGGAAGGTGTTATTAGGCCCAGCCTGCATCCTCTCCAATCTGGAACTCTTAGAGGGATGTCCTACTACCCTCTTACAAACCAGGACTGCTGACTCCCAACCACTTGCCTGCCTGATTGCCCCTAACTGCTTCTTCCTGCCAGCCTGATACCCCCTAACTATATTCCTGCCAGCCAAGAGTCGGCCCATTTGCCCCTAACTAACCTCCCCTGCCACCCTGGTCACCCCTAACTGTCCTCCCTGCAAGCCTGATTCCCCCAACTGCCCTTACCTAAAGGCCTGGATTCCCCCCAATTCCTTTCCTGTAGGCCTGGTGACCCACAAATGTCCTCCCCTGCTATCCTGGTCTCCCCCAACTGACCTTCTCTGCTGGCCCAGTCACCCTAAATGCCCTTCCCTGGCTGGCTTGATTGCCCACAACTGCCCTCCCCTCCTGGCTATCTTGTGGTGGCCATCTTGTATCCACATGGGGAAGCTATCTTGTATGTTACAGTGATGGTCAATCTGCATATTATTCTTTTATTAGATAGGATAGAGGTCTGGTGCATGGGTGGGAGCCAGCTGGTTTGCTCTGAAGGGTGTCCTGAATCAGCATGGGGCAGCTTGGGTGAGGGGACTGTGGTGGTTTGCAGGCCAGCCACCCCCCCCCCCCCGCCCCCCGGTGACCCAAGTGGAGGCCCTGGTATCTGGGATTTATTTATCTTCTATAATTGAATCTTTGTAGCCTTGAGCAGAGCCAACCTCCTGCGTGCTCTGTGGTCACAGCTATTTTTGTTAGGATTTATTTATCTTCTATAATTGAAATTTTGTAGGGGATGCCAAGGCAGGCCAGGGCTGTGAGAGCTTCACTTCCTCCATCACCAGGGACAACCCAAGCCTCCCGCTCTCTCCAGCTCTGTGGCTGCCGCCAATTTTTGTTGGGATTTATTTATCTTCTATAATTGAAACTTTGTAGCCTTGCATGGAGGCCTGAGCCTGCCAGGGTATGCAAAAAACTTGGCTTCCTCCATTGCCCGGGAAACTCAAGCCTCCTGCTTGCTTCATGGCCGTAGCCATCTTGGTTAGATTAATTTGAATAGTTGCTCCTGGTTGGCTGGTGAGTGTGGCTTGTGGGTGTAGGGAAGTGATGGTAAACTTTTATATTACTCTTTTACTAGATAGGATGGGATAAATCCACATGGAATATCTTCAAATATTCTCATAAATATAATAAATTTTACCTAAACAGTTTAGTTGTTCCTTTATTTATTTATTTATTTATTTATTTATTTATTTTTGGTGAGAGTATAAATTTAATCATCGTTTCATGAAAGTTGTAAAAAACATGGAAAGTTTGCATGATGACCATTAACCCCTACAGCATGCATATATAAATATATATATATATTTACCTGCATACATTTGACAGTATCTTTGTTGTTGTTTTTCCTAGACTATCAATAAAGTACTGCTTCAGTATGCTGCAATTGTATCAAGTGATTTTAGTTCCTACTGTGATAAGGAAAATGTGGTAAGTTAAAATGTCTCTACTTTCAAGTATTCTTCAGTTGAGATCCACTTTTTCCAGCTAGTAAAAAAGCAAGAGGCATTGTTTTCTTTCTGTTTTCATACAGGATGACAGTTGAGAGGTATTTCAAGAAGTTGTTTGAATACTTCTCTAGTAGTCATGAACTGGATACAACACAGAATTCAGAGGAAGGTTGAAAGCATCTCGATGCCAGGTTCCAAGATGATAAAGAATAAGACAATTCATTGAAAACCCACATTATTTGGAACTGAGAACTAGGGAGTTAAAAAGTTGTTTAGTGTTGACACCAAGTAGTTTAGTTTAGTTTTGTATCAGTACTAAAATGAGTAAACTTTCCATGTTTTTTTCAATTAAAATTTATTCATTTGGTTTTTAAATAAATTGAGAAGGATTGTTAATTTGAGGAATGATGCTGATTTCCACTCTAAATTAATAATTTAGCTTTTAATTTTGGAGATGCTTGAGAATGTTTATAAAAACCGAGCCAATATTGCAAGTTAATCAATAAAAGGCATAAAGAGAAGCAAAATAAGCTAAAGTGATTTGGAATATAATGTGTTTTTTTTATGGTGGAAGATGAAATCTTTCTTATTCACCATATGTAGTCTTAAAAGAAATATGTTGATAACAATATAGAATTTTTTTAAAAGCACCGAAAATAGTATTTAAAAATCAGTGCATTGTTTTAAATAGGAAAACCATCTCCACCCCTTGAAAAAATCAATATTACCAGACAAGTCTAAAGTCACTAGTCTTTGCCGGGACCGGTTTGGCTCAGTGGATAGAGCGTCGGCCTGTGGACTGAAAGGTCCCAGGTTTGATTCCGGTCAAGGGCATGTACCTTGGTTGTGGGCACATCCCCAGTGGGGGGTGTGCAAGAGGCAGCTGGTCGATGTTTCTCTCACATCGACGTTTCTAACGCTCTGTCCCTCTCAATTCCTCTCTGTGTAAAATCAATAAAATATATTTTTTTAAAAATAAATAAAATAAAGTCGCTAGTCTTCTCCCTGAAAACTCATTGACCTCTTGCTGACAGCTCATTAAGTTAGGGCAGTTCTAATTGTTTTTGAAGGTCCCAGAAGATTCTTCTTTCTTTTTAATAAATATGCTGCCTAGGAATTTTATTAAAACTCTGATATCTAAGCAGATATCTTCTATTGCCATTGGTTATAAATACTCTAGTGCAGTGTTTCCCAACCTTCTCTCATGATGAGAATCACCTGGTGGAGTTGTTAAAACACAGATTCCTGAATCCCAACTAAGAAGTGCTAAACTAGAATTTTTGAGAACATATAGGTAAAATTGCATACCTAACTTAGTGCTCTGTATATAACATCTGTCTTAGAGCACTAGTTAAGTATACAATTTTACCTATATGTTCCCAAAAATTCTAGTTTAGCACTTCTTAGTTGGGATTCAGGAATCTGTGTTTTAACAACTCCACCAGGTGATTCTCATCATGAGAGAAGGTTGGGAAACACTGCTCTAGTGGGCAAGAAAGAGCCTTTATTTATTGAAAACACATATTTTTAATTAAAGGCTTATACATTTGAAAAGTGGCATACTGAAATACATAACAGCACCAGAAAGTTTCAGAAAAGATTTTGATTTTATTCGGATAGCCAAATTGAAGATTTTGAAAGGAGTCTCTGAATTACCAAGGCTAATTCCTGTCATTCGGAAAGGAACATTACTTTTTAAAGGCCCCTTCCACTTTATATGTGAATGTTTTAGAGTATGCTTTATTTTTTTAAAACTGAGAAAAAAATCATAAATCAGTGTTTATTGTATTATTTTGTGTTTTTTTCTGTATATTTTATAATTTTCAAAATCAAACTTTTATAAAGAAGAAAAAACCTTACAAATATTACATTCCCAGGAACTTAACGTTTTCTTTTCCTCCATGCTTTCCCGCCTATTACTGATATCTTGCTTCTCATCAAGAGCCATGGTCTTACTTTGTTCTCAATTTTCTCCCTGTTGGGATTTTCCGACTCCCAGCCAGTCTTCCCCCTCTGCAATGAAAATTAAAATCTCAAAAACCTTATCTCGATTGGGGAAAATAAAAGTGGATTACCTCAGCTTGCTGACTTGGGGTCTGATGCCGAGTTCCTGAAAATGTGACCATGCATGCCTTGGAAAGGACTAAGCCTGACCCAGTGGCTCTCAATCACGGCAGGAGATCAGGTTCATTTGTGGTACATGTGGCTCAGCCTACTGAACAGCATCGACAGGAGATAAATAGATATCTGTGTTTAAACAATAAAATATTTATGTGGCTGTAATCAAGAAAACAGAAAATAAGTTTAAAATCGTTTTCCATAAATTGAAGTTAGGATGTGGTCACTTGAAGAGTAGAGCAGAAAGTTTTCAAAGGTCAGAATGCGGTTAAAGCAAAAACAGAATCTTTCCACTGATGAGAGCTAGTGCCTCCCTGATGTCCTATGAGTCCTCTGCATGCCTCTCTCTGATCCATTGGCTTGTTTCCCAACAGCTTGAAAGATACAGCCATTCTCCTTTCTTTCCTGTTTTTCTTTCCCTTGATGTAGTGGCTCTTTGGGATCAGTATGCAGCAACTAGTAAATTACTCTAGAACTGTTCCTGAATTCTCTTTCCTAATTATAAATTAATTCTTACTATTCAAAGGTTACATCTAGTCCTGCCACAAAGCTGTACATTTTTATTGTTATATTTCTGCCTTCTTGGGGTGGGGAGGACAAGAAAAGAAACATGTTGTAGGCAAATATAAGGCTCTATGCAATACTCTGGGAGGGAGAAAAAAAAAAAGCTAAAAGGCACAGCCGCACATACAGTGGGTTTAAGGCCAGCTCATGAGAGAGTGAAAAAAACACAAATATATAGCAAAGTAAAACAAATGTCAAGTAACTGGCCAAAGGATACAATGTAGGAAAGAGAAGGTTTCCACCTGAATGATGGATTTGATTCAAGTAGGCAAAGAGGCTAAGGGAAAAGGCCACACGCTCAGCCAAATCACAGCAAATGGGAAGTGCAGGTATTTTGGAGGGAATTAGTTGCGGGGAGTTGGAGATAATCATAATGCAGACGGAGATGAGAAGGAATCACTCTTAGGAGCCAGATAATAAAGGGCCGTGAATATCAACTTGTGGAGTTTTTAGCCTAAGAGAATCCGCTTAAGGTTTCCTTGGTGTTTTTGTTTGTTTATTTTGTTTTGTTGTTGTTGTTGTTTTGATTTTTAAATTTCAGATAGTGTTTTAGTTTTTAAAAAAGAGAAATTATGACATTTAAAACTAATCTGTTTTCCTTGAAATAAATCACAAAAAACCAGTTTGGTTAATTTCTAAGTATAAATACCAAGATGTTAAGAATTAAACACACACACACACACACAACTTTAGTAGCAATTCTTCAATGCTTTATTGTCTGAGTATATTGTTAAAGTTCATTCTTTAAAGTGGTTGTTATATTTTCTCCTTCCATTTAACTCTTTAAAAGCATAATCTTAAAGTACAGAATTATTGCATTTGCCAAATATAATACAATAGGGCTTCAATGATAGGTTGTATACTCTTACATTTAAGGTAAACTCATTCCATAATTTCGTGTAAAAGGATTCTGACACTGTTTCTTTTGTGCTTGCTTTACGTAAAGCCCTGTATACTGATGAACAATATTCAGCAATTACGGGTCCAGTTGGAAAAAATGTTTGAGTCCATGGGAGGAAAAGAGGTGGGTATGTTTTCATGCCTATAATTGCCTAATACCTACTTAGAGATCATTAGCAGCATATCTGTCATTTAAAGGTTCATAATCAAGTTTTACATGGTTTAGCTAAAGAAAGGGAAAGGATAATAGCTGAAGTTATTATTATGAAATATAATATAGTAAATATATTAGCAGTGTGGATGGGATGAGGAAGATGGTCAGTAGCCTTTTGCAGTGTATATATATATATATAGTCATATATATGCACAATTAAATAGATATGCTAATGATCTTTAAAGTTTCACAGAGTACAGATTTTTTTTGCCATATTGTGCAATGCCAACTTGATATCAATGTTCATTCTGAAATGTGTTTTGTGGTGCTGGTGGTTTTGAGTATTGGTGGTTTATTCATGTTTTAATATATCTGTGAAAAATGTCTTGTGTGCTGTGCCTGTAATGTGTCGTGTCTTTGTCCAACACCTTATGACTTGCAATCCCATGAGCAGAAGAAGGAAGGAGAAAGATTCTCTTATGAGGTTTGTGATAGTAAGCATCGTATCCTTTACCTGGCTGATCCCCCCACTGAAGCTAAAGCCCAGTGCACTTCCTCCTTAACCCCATTTGCTTGTCTGGATCAGGCAGACAGTGAGGTACTAGCTCTGTACCTGCCTCTTCCTGATGTCATAGCTCCTCTCACAAACCAACGGGAGCACCTGGGGAATGAGGACCGGAGACGGTGCCAAGAGAGCAGGCAGCTGGCATTCTCCCCCTCCCCCTCCCCACCATCCAGAAAATATCAAAGGGTAGCTAGAGGGGGAAGTATTTCTGGTCAAGATTTTATTTACATTGTTCCTTATGTATAACTCATACACTTACTCTGGTAAGTGTATGCGATATACATAACAGTGGGTTTATTTCAAAGCAAAGATCTCTTTTATGTCTAAATGTATAAGGCCCCGAATGTTGCTTTAAAGACTGGGCCTCTACACATGTGACTCCAAGGAGACATTTCTACAACCCCCTCCTCCCGCCCCCATGTCCTTTTTGTCCTCTGAGAGCCTGTCTTTGGAATAATGAACTTGCTATTTAGCATCCTACAGGCAAGAAGCACTGGGATACACGTGTGAAGGTGCAACAGTTCAAGGACGAACTTGGATGCACTGTGCTTCCTGCCCCTGCAGACTTGGTCTAATTTGTATAAAAGAAGAACCTCTTCCCCAAAGCATGCTATGTATTGGTTATGCACGATGTGAGAGCATCAATCTCACGGTTAGAATTCTTTCGCCGAACTAGGAGAGCACAAGCAATTAGGGATCGGACGTGAAGATCCCCTCTGTAGTTTTAGCTGTGTGTTATATTCGGACTTTAAGTTCACTTGCTGATTTGAAAAGCAGTGGAGAAATTACTGATTTCTTGTGGAAAATTCTACCTCCTTTTAGTGGCTGTTAAAGACCACAAATCATTTATGGATGAAGTTATACCAAATGTCCTATTTCCAGAAATTTCTCCTAATCCTACTACTATTTTATTACTCTTTATGGCTGAGTGATATATTGCTAATTGCGTATTAACCAGATGAATCACATCTATACTTAAATAAACTGTGTGGGCCAAACCACTTGCTAAACTAGAAAAGTTGTGGGGTGGCTTGTTCACTAATCAAAAATGGATTCCTTATTTCAGATAAATCCCCCAGCTTGAAGTGTGCAGGTTTCACATTATAAATTTAGTTGCAAGTTTATGGCTACATCACAGGACTCTTCTTGACTAGAGAAGATAATGAAACTAGGAACACTGAGCTTGGGGCCTTCTCCCTTCATAACATTCGCAATGTCAATTGCTGAATTCCTCTTACATAATTTAAATGGAAAAGTCAAATAAGCAAATGAATGTCTAGCTTCTAACAATATAACCTGTGAGAGGGACAGCATGGGCCCTGGCTCCTTTCTTTCCAACATTTAAAATGTTTTTCTTCGTCGTCTCCTTTTCCTTGCTCTCTTCTATTCTCCCATCTCCCTTTCTGGGCATTCTTTTCTACTTTTACATCTTCTAATTTGCTGCTAAGAAAAAGCTTCAGGCAGACCCAGTCAGCATGGCACATAGGTTGATAAAAATGTGAGAGGAAACGAGACCTGAACCCAAGTCTGAGTGTAACATGCAGCCTCCCAGATAGGAATAAACTTTATTATTAATACAGAATTCTGTGAAGATTGCTCATTGCTACACTTGGCCTCCCCTCGGCACCAGAATCTCAAAATAACAGGCAGAGACCTTTCAATGCAGTTATCTGTAAACGGCAGTGTCTTAACTCGGGGCTTTTATAAAGATGAAAGGAATTTATTAAGAATGACAAAAATCCACCCTTTCATATGAAAAATATATGTAGCACTGAAAACAGGCTTATCCAAGCCTTTAAAGGTACTCTAGTGCCAATTTCCAGTTTTTCCTCGCCGTGGAACTGGTTATAAAATCTTGACTGGCATGGCTAAGGGAAGCTTTCCACCCTAGATCTTACCCTTCTTTTAGGAGTTTCTTCTTATTTTCATCCTCTACCATCTGTGCTAGGATGTGCACTTCTTGCCACAAAAAATCTAATTAGCAAACGGTTGCTTGTGTACTTGCTCAAAATAGCTTTTGATGCCACGTGTTCATTAGTTGGCTTCTAACCGCAGTGTTGCTTGCCTCGCCTACTCTCTGCGGAGTGCTGGCCACTTGCAGGCCTGGCTGCATGCTGCTGCAGCTCTCAGCCGCTTTAACCCAACCAAGGCGGGGGCAGTTGTTCTTTCTTTGCAGGATGAGACTTTTCCATCTGCAAAGGGGAAGAAGGCCTGAAACCTTTTTGGGGGCGGAAAGGGTCACTCTCTGTACGGAGTCCAAGATGAAAACATTGCCTAACAGGATGGCCATTTGGGTCTGCTGGTGTTGACAGTGGCTCCCGAAGCAGTCACGTGAGCAGTCACTGTTAACATTTGCCTGCACAGCGGCCTGCGCCCCATGTTGGCACATTCTTTTCCAATGCCCTAAAGGAAAAAGAAAACCATGAAACCCTTTCTCCTATAAAGTGATTTTCTAACATGCTTCCCTGCATACAACTTAAGAGCATGCTTTGGCATAGCAACTCTCTGATGGCCATGGAAAAGTTTTTTTTGTTTGTTTATTTGTAATGCCACACAAACTTTGGAGCAAAAGGAACCTTTAGGAATGATGCCCAGAGTCTTTACCTTAAAAAGCACCTCAGGTGATTTTTTTAATGTGCATATAGTTTTGGGAATCCTTATACTGAAACAAATAAAACGGCCCACCCATAATATGGGTGACTTAAGATAGAATTTTTATACCATGAGGTCCAAACTGTATTACCTGCCCCTTTATCACACAATAACAAAAGTGATTATCAGGATGCCAGGTAATAATTTTCATTTATTAATGAATGATCTTGTTATTATCCTACAAAAGCACTAATAGCTCAAAAGCAAAACAAACATATTTTGGTGTATGTTATTTTAATAGCTTTATTATTTCATGAGTATAACTTCAGTACACATCAATTGCAAACAAATACCTAGTCTGTATTAATTTCTCATAAATGCATAGTGCTATGGACAGGACTTAGTTGTACTTTCTTGATCTGCAATATAATTTGTACAAGTACATGAAAAATAAAATCTAAAATTTAATTTCAGGAAGTCATAATAGTCATTATGAAACTTTACAGAACTTATTGATTCAGAAGAACTATGACTATATTGTGTAAGCAGAAGACACATCATTCCTTCACAAACCTGTGCTGGTGCAATATTCTTGAATGGTAGAATCCATAATTATCACCAGGCCTACTAACCTATTGACAGCACTTCAGATTCTGGAAGTTAGCCATTATTAAGACATTTAGAGGAAATAGGGGGTTTGTTTGCCTACCTAAATTCTCTCATTCTGCTAAACACAGCGGAAAACAATTAGGTACAACAATAATGTTATGTTTATTAATGTGTTTCAAAAAACTTGATTTTTTTTTGAGCCATCTCATTGTGGTAATCTTTCCTGAACAGGGCCAAGGAATCTGGAACATAACTCCATCTACCTTAAAACATATATTTTTTATTGAACAAATTAATACTGTTTTGTTTCAGAGATGAGTATCTATATTAATTTTCATTTTTATTTCTTTTTTAATATGTTTTTATTGACTTTAGAGAGACAGAGGGAGAGAGAGAAACATCAATGAGAGAAACATCAATAAGCTGCCTTTTTCTCGCCTTCTACTGGGGATCAAGCCTGCAACCCGAGCATGTGCACTGACTGGGAATCAAACCACTGACCTTTGTTTCATAGGACAACATTCAATCCACTGAGCAACACAGACCCGGGCTTACTTTTCATTTTCATGATGAATCTGATGTATCAATTAGAAATTGCATCTGAGTGCCAAAGCATATGCTCGTAGCTCATTGAAATCCCTTATAAAATACGTTAGCCATATGGACTCAGTTTTCAGCTACATAGACCAGAGAGGGCAGAAATTATCTTCTGTCATATTTTACTTAGCACTATCCTCTCAACTTTATACCTGCTGGGCAATAGGGGATTGAAGATCACTGCTTTATCAGCAACACTACTCCATGCCAGTAGTTCTTGAACTTTAGCATATATCAGAACTACTTGAAGAGCTTATGAAAACATTGCAGAATTCCATCCTCAGAATATTTGATTCACTAGGTCTGGAGTGGGGCCTGATGATTTGCATTTGTAATAAATTCCCATGATGTTGATGGTACTAGTCAGGAGACCACATTTTGAAAATTACTGTTCTTTGTTTTTAGAGTAGCAATCAGGTATTTAGGAAATGGCTCAGAATACCTTTATGGTATCCTAACTGACCTACTTAATGTATTTTGAATCTTGATAGACTAAACATTTAGCCTGACTACACCATCTCTTTTACTAAGATTAAATATAAACTTTAAGCTAAGTCCCAGATGATTAAAAATATGCTGGACATTTGTTTATGACTACAAATTGGCTACCTATATTTTGAGAATATACCTGCACTATTGCACCCTGTCTTAAGGTGCTTCCAAACAATTGAATCCCATATGTTCTCAAGATTCAGAAAGAGGTGGTATAGTCAGAGGCTAAATGTTTAGTCTAAATGATCTGTCTCACCTTTACTCCTTAACATAAATAGAGATCTACTTGATACATAAGGAGAATCAATCTGCTTTTTTAAAATCTATTTTATAGCAATTACAAAATAAAATTAGAAAAGTATTTGTTAGATGTCACTACATAATAGAATAAACAGTTTTAACTAGTTGTATTATGTCTTCCTTTCAATTCTAAAATGCAATTTCCAAAGTTCTTCCTATTTGACTGAAGGGTCTCTTGTTACCTACTTTTATCTCTAGAGGGGTAAGAGTTGAGATAAAAAATAAAAATATTTCAAACCAAATGCATTGGGCTTCAAGAAGCTTACAAATAGCAAGGCCTTGTAAAATAACAGAGCAGATATTCCTTTTAGCACCCATTTAAAGAGATATTTAAAAGCCGACTCCCTGCTCTGCCTGGACCTCTTTAAGCAACTCTTCACTTGGGGTTGACCGCTTCATGAAAAACAGAGGTTAGAACACATTGCATACGAAGACAGAATGTATTAGTTCATCCAACACACATTTATTTCCTGAGCACCTATTGTGAACTATAAGTTTTACTAGACACCAGAGATACAATAATTACTAAGATATAGACTTCACCCTCAAAGAACTCGAAGTTTACTAAAGAGGTAAGGTTTATTGGGGTAAGGTTTATTTATTTTCTAAATGTGAAAATATACTTCAGTGAAAGTTGTAGATGTTATATGATATACTCCAACAAAAGAAAACACTTTAAACCCATGGCCTTTAATTGTGTAAATAAGGCTCAAAGGTGAGATGTCTTCTGGCTGAATGACAGTTATTTTTAGCTTCATGGCAGCTGGTAACAAGAACTACATTTTTGCATTGCTGGCCTTTTATTTTAGCAGCATGCAGATATTGCCTGGTTAATTTCTCTTAACCATCTCTTCAATTGGTTAACAAATAGGACTTACCATCTCAAGGCATTTGATTGATTTGAAGCACAGAGACAGTTGGATTCACTGCATACTCTCTTTAATTAGAATGATGTTTTTCAAGTTTTTGAAACCAAGAAGTTAGAAGCATGAATTTATAGAAATACCTCTACTATAACAGTTCACTCAATTATGAATAGCATAAGAAAATTGCCATAGTCTAACTCTACAAATGATCTTATATATTCTTTGGGAGAGTATCTCCTCAGAGGAATATAAAAAGAAACAAAAAAACACACAGGGAAACTTAGGAAGATCTGGGGCATGTTTGTTTGTAGTAGAGAAGAACATATATTCTCTGATTTCTGACTAGAAGCCCAGGGCACGAAATCCGTGCACTCAGGGATCCCTCAGCCCGGCCTACACCCTCTCACAGTCCAGGAGCATTTGGACACTCTGGGGGATGTCCAACTAATGGCTTAGGCCTGCCAATCAGACCTCCTTAGCACTTCCTCGGAGGCAAGAGAGACTCCCATCACCACTGCTACTCTCACCAACCCTTAGCACAGCTTCTGGTTGAACAGCGTTCCCCCTGTGGGAGTGCACTGACCATCAGGAGGCAGCTCTTGCATCGAGCGCCTGCCCCCTGGTGGTCATTGTGCATCATAGTGACCAGTTGTTCTGCCATTCAATCGATTTGCATATTAGCCTTTTATTATATAGCATAATGTACTATGTGATCCATGCTGAACACTGTAGATCTACAAAGTGATTTAGGTCATTCCAAAGAAAGTAACTTCCTACTGGAATCATTATGGAATTTTTACTACTTTTCAATCATATATTTTAATGTGAGCCAGGCATTTTTAGGATAAGTAAATTTTTGGTCAGATAGAAGGGTTGGAGATAAATAATCTTTTCAAAACAAAGAAATAACAAAAGCTAAGATCAGTTTATAAGAAATTGCTTGAAGTAATTCCTTGATTGAAAGCCACTAGGAGTATCAGCAGGTACTATGATCAGATTTGAGCTTTATCGTAATAACTCCAGAAACAGTTAGGAAGATGAAGTAGAAGAAGGAAAGCAAGGATAAGAACACAATTTAGAGATGATTGCAATATAATCTGAATAAGAAAAATTTTGCACCAGAAAAAAAAGAGAGTAGGAAAGATGGAGAAAACACTTCAGAGATACTATCAATTGTATTGAGTATCTAAGTCAGGGGTCCTCAAACTTTTTAAAGTGGGGGCCAGATCATGGTCCCTCAGAGAGCTGGAGGGCTGGACTATATGAACTACTAATTCTTACTGTAACACCTCGGCTGCGCTCACTGCCCAAAAACCTGGCGGGCCGGATCAGACTCCTCTGCGGGCCGCATGTGGCCCGCGGGCCGTAGTTTGAAGACCCCTGAGTGAATGTGAAAGGAAGAAGAGAAAGGTGTCAAAGATGACTTTCACAATTCTGCCTTAAACAATCATATGCTATCAATCAAATTAGAGACAATAACAAGAGATAAAACTTAAAGATAGGCAGGTTAGAAGATGACTCTTTAATATATTGAACTTGAGGTCATCAAAGTAGAAAAGACTAGTAGATACAAGAGAATACTAGACATGATGTGGAAGGCAGGTAACATGCTAAAATTACTAGTAGAAGATAATAGACTTGGGGGTCATTAGCATAGAGATGAAAATTGATGCCATAGGCAAGAGTATGATTTTTTAAGAGAAACTATAGTGATGAGGACTGTGAATGGAAAATTGAAGGACATTAGTATTTAAGGAAAAATAGAGAGAAGTCAATAAAAGAGATATACAAGTCATAGACAGAAAAATAAAAGTGGTAGAAGATAATCTTTAGAGAAGCAAGAAAATAAAGAGCTTGAGAAATAACAGTATGGATGCAGGCTGCATAGGAAAAATAGTCATTGGACCTAGTAACCAAGAGATTGTTGGTGACATATATGTGAACATTTCAGTGAAGTATCAAGAGCAGAAGCCACACTGCAGAGACTTAATGCACATTTAAAATTAAGATGTGGAATTTGTACTTACTTTGCAAACAATTCAAAGAGTAGAAAATATATTAGCAAGATGTCAATAGAAAGATCATTTCAAATAAGTTGTTTTTTCCCCTTTTATTATTCTATTTTTTATTTTAACATAAATGTTATTTGAGCACATTTATAAAATAGGGTAATAAAAATAACGATTGAGAGATGGAAAATAGAAAAAAGGATATTTGATGAAACAAAATCCAAAAGAAGGAACCAAGAACTCAAGTTGAACAACATTTTTTTTTTGAAATGAGGCTTACTCTCTCATGGAAGTTATGAAGCAGTTAGCATTTATTAAAGGAATTTCTGAAAAAATCTTGAAAAGTGTGTGAAACTTACCAGACTAATGATTCAATTTTTGACCCTGTGAAAATGAGGGCAGTGAGCCTCCCTAATCTGCACTGCTTTAGACATACAAATAATGAAAAGCTAACACTGATGAGATGAACATGCTAAAAGGTAGTCTATAGTAGCCTGTAAAATAGAGAAAGGAAATAAGATAGCAATGCACACTGGAAAAGGAAGAAAATTCACACTAGAGATCCTTAATTTCTTCCATACAGTCTTTATTTTTTTTAAGAGTTTGTATTGAGTTTTCAAAGGAGTTTAAATGCCACTTCCCAACCAATGAGTTATAAATCTAGCTAAGTCCTTAATGGTTGGTTTAACAATTGCTTTTGAAAGAGGCTGAGATAACATATCCTCCCTTTACATTTCTCAGGGAAAGATTTTGTGCTGGAAAACAAGCATGCAGTGTGGGTATGTGGTAACCATATTTTGTCGAGCCAAAGAAATATCAGGACATAATCTGACATGGTCTGGCAAGCAGAAAAATATTTGACTAAGTTGTAACTCCAGAATATATGGTTGCCAAGGAATGAAAGATTTTATTAATAGTCACTACAAAATAGTGTTTCAAGGAAAAGGAGTATTCTGGACATCAGCATTTTCTTTGAGGGAGTCTGTGCATACTTATTTCTGCCCTTGCCTTCCTCCTCAAATATTTGGCAAATGCCTAGGCATGCAAGGCACTGAGGCAGGCACCTAGATAGAAAGCTAATAAGATAGAGTTCCACCATTGAAGATAGAGATTTATATCAGAATAATCAGAAGAGAGTGTTGTGTGGGCAATAATGGGGAAAAGCAGAGCTAATGCAGAAGCTAAAGCTACTAACTGCCTAGGGTGAACATGTGGAGGAAGATTTGCAAAAGGTGGTGATAAATGAATTCCTTTTAATGGAAAAGTAGAAGAGCTGTAAGAACAAAGTTTAAAAGATACCATTCCTGTTAGATATCTTTTCCAGACAAGTTATTTATGTTATCAAGCCTGGATGGTATAAAATATCTCAATGGTGTAAAATTCAGATATTTTTTTATATGTGGCTGAAGTTCATTCTGATCATTAGAGCCATACTTTACTAGCCTAGATTTTGGAATTCTTAGACTTCTCATAGAGTGTCTATAAAATCTGTTTTTGTGATCTTTGTTGTAAACTCAGAATTTTATTTAGTATTCTCAAATTTTCATTGAGTATATTCCTCTTTACATGGATCCATTTATTGTTTAGTTTTTGTCAACCATTCAAGTTTTTCAGGTACACGTGCTACTTCAGTTTCTAATTTAAAATAAATTTATTAACTGTGACTTGAAAATGCTTGATTGATTTTCTTTTTCTAGGCTTTTAATAATTTGATGATGAAACAAAAAAGGTGCAAGTTAATTTTTATGTTTGATATCATATAACTTAAAAACTAGGGTAAGACTTAAACCTTTGTGAAAAAAAAATTACATAGCTTCTGGACTTTCCAAAGTAGCCAATAGTTTATAATATATGCTTTTGTTAACTTAGGCAAGAAACTCTCAAAGATCAGATTATTATTTCTTACAAATTCTATGGAGCTTATAGGAGTAAGGAAATTTTCCTCAATTTGACCATATACAGAAATGCAAAATTACTCAAGAATTGGTAAATGGTGAGCATTATTAAAGGACTTTCTGCAAAAATTTTGAGGAGTGTGTGAAACCTACCAGACTAATTATAATTATAAAGCACTCTAATTATAAAACAATCTCTTCAGGCAATCTGAAGAGATTGTTTTATAATTAGAGTTTGGTATTTATGCTCATTATTATTGCAAAAGACCTACAATTCGAATATTGGACTCAAAATTACTGTTCCTATTTTAATGGTTTATGCCATGATTTGGATCAGATAAACATTGAATACTTAACTGAAACTAAACATTTTCTGGGTTTCTTTTATTCCCCTTTTGACCTGGTTATAAGCATTCTATCAGCATCTACTTAGAAACCCATTCTTCTCTCAGGAAATGAGAACTGTCAACCAACATTTAAATTTCTATAGTTCAACTATTTCAGATGTTCAAGTAATAGCCAATTATTTGATAAGAAATCTCCACTCTCAAAATACCTAAAGTGGACTAAAATAATTTATGGGAAAATAGCATAATTTTACCCAGCTGATTTATCTCATTATTTGTGTATGATTTTAAAAATCATTTTCCTAACAGATGAACAAACTATCTCAGAGTAGATATCAACCTAGTATAAAAACACAATCTGATTTTTAAATAAGAACCACCCACATTTCCTGAAGGGAACCCTATTATCTGAGCCATTTCCTTGAAGGTGGCAGATATGTAAGAAACTATCACCTACACCCACTTTTCCCAAGGTGTGAGGAACCTGAAGACAACCATGTGGAAGAGCTTCTCTTACATTCCCTATTCTGCAACATTCTTATCCAAATAAAATCAGATTAAAATTGGTCTTAGGCCAACATTATTAGTAAAATATAACAAAAAAAATCAGCTTGCATAGTTCTCTAGTATTGGGTTGGATAATGCACATACTTAGTCTGGTTAAAGGTTGAAGAGTTATGGTTTATTAGGCGAATCATGCTTCAATGCATAGTAGTAGAGGTCTTATTACATAAGTACTCTCTAGTTGTCTTTATGAATCACTCCTTGCAACTAGTTGTAGCTGAGTGCAACTCTCAAGGACATTCTGGTTTTCCTACTCCTAGAAAAGCCTGCATTTGTTATGGTGGCCTGTATGTCTGTAGGTAAGAGCTGTGAGCCAATCTGAAAAAAAATAAATGGAGTCCAAAAGAATCTAACAGAGAAGTAGAAACTAATCGTATTGGCTCTAATAGAGTAGTAGAAACTAACCAATCCTGAAATCACCCGGATTTGAGTCAAATTTGATATCAAGGATTAGTTTGATATAATCAATAAAGCATCAGATGTCAAATGCAATTTTTTATTTCTGTTCCAAAGTTTTCAGTCACATCAATATAACCTAAACTACCCAGTGGCTAGGGTATAGGAATAATACTTTTTCCTAACAGTTATGTAATATTAAAAAATGCTCTTGGGAGGATTACAGGATCAATGTATACTGGTTTTGTCCTTGGGCTGGCTCCAAGTGTTTAAAATGATGTCGGGTCCGGCATGTGTTTGGTAGAATCATAGTCTTTAGATTCTATTGCTGTGAGTCCTCCTTTAATTTGTTTTATTCCCAAAAGTTGGCTTTATCCCATTCTCTTGTTTTCAATAGTAGACCCACCTGTATAAGAACTATAGGTACTAATAATGTGAAACTAAATTTCTCAAGATTCAAAGGGAGATTGGCTTATGATTCAGAGAATAGTCTAGATTTCCCTTTATATGAATTTCTACGTAGCAGCTTGATACAATACATCTATGAAAAGTCATCCTATTACAACTCATTTGCAAAAACAAAATTAAAAACAGAATAAAATATTCTAAATGCTGGTAAATTTTGCGTTGATCTTAAGCACAAATTACAAAAATATTCTGTCAAGATGACAGATTGATGTTTATTTTTATAACATAGCATTTTGTAATATTAAATCTGCCTGGTCAATGTTGCTCAGTGGTTGAGCATTGACCTATGAATCATGAGGTCACAGTTTGATTCCAAGTCAGGGCACATGCCTGGGTTGCAGACTCATTCTCTGGTGGGGGAGCATGCAGGAGGCTGATGGATGATTCTACCTCATCATTGATGTTTCTATCTCTCTCTCCCTCTCTCTTCCTCTCTCTGAAATAAAAACAAACAAAACTCAACTCAACTAAAATCTAATAAAAAAAAATAAGTTGGCTTTTAAAATTTGTCCTGTAAGAACAAACGTATAAAAAAGCTATTTTGATTTGATTAGTGTGTTTTGTCCCCAAATTTGCTGAATAGCTTAGTTCTAAGATATAAGTACTTGAATATTAAAAGAGAAACTTTAAAAAATAAATGTGTAAAACTTTGAATCTTGAACTCTGAGTTGCAAATTGACACCCAAAAAGAGAAGTCAGGCCTGGCATTTTCAGAGAAACATTTGAAGAGCTTGGATAATTTATATATCCTGTTACATTTAATTCCATACTTAGGAAAATATAATAACATATTTTAAGTGAGGTGTATTGCAGTACTCAAAATTAATTTCACCATTTTTTTAATGGGCCTGTTCATTTAGAGAGATATAAAGATGAAAAAAAAATTTTAAGCAACACATATATTTAAGTAATGCATTGATAGTTTTTCCAAGTTATGATATAATCATACTCTTGAAGCTGATGTTGTTATGCCTTGCATCCCATTGCTGCAAGCAGCAAAGGCTTTGCTATCTAGCTGTTATTTGTATGCATGCGATGCATTTTGATTGATTTTTTCATTTATAAAAATTCTTCTGATTTATGTAGAATTTCCTAGATTTTGCATTTGACTTCAAAGATAAAAAAGGGGGGAAATTCACAAGTGTTTTATTGTTTAACATTCCTTTATAACAAGCAGAATACTTGTCGGAGGAAAAGCATGTTTTCTCAGAACTCCGAAGTAACATTGTTTGTGGTCTCTCTGCAGTTAGATCCTGAAGCTAGTGCTATTCTGAAGGAACTCCAAGTGAAACTCAGTGGGGTTCTAGATGAGCTCAGCATCACTTACGGGGAAAGGTAAGTGGCCTAAGTAGTTATTTTATTATACCGAGTTTCAGTTCATAGCAGTTATGCCTTCAGTGCTGTTTCTCTCCCCTGACTGGCTAAATCCATTTAACTTGAAGACTTAATCGAAGCATCACCTCCTTTGGAAAGTTTATATGACCCTGCAGTCTTACCGTGTTATCTCGCTATGTGATCCTCAGGACACTGTGCATCCTTCAGTTGGGTGGCACTTACAACTCTGAGCTCTAAGCTATGGCTTAACTGCTTGATTGCCTCCCTTACTATATGCTTCATAGGGGCAGAAGCCATATCTCCTTCCTATTTGCAACTCTATGTTTAGAGCTTATCAATTGGTTATTGAAAGAAGGGACGGAGGGAAGGAGAGAGGGAGAGAGACTTACATACATAAGTCTGAGTTGCATTCATGTCATACATATCAATGTGATTGTACTTTCAAATAACTGAACTGTATCCCCATAATTGAATTAAATCCAGATTCTAGGTTTTAGGATTTAGAAATCTTAATGAAACTACTCTGTTGGAAATTATTGACACATTCATATTTTCTCCGTGTTTTAAAACTATATTAGCTCTCAGCCAAAACCGGTTTGGCTCAATGGATAGAGCATCAGCTTGGGGACTGAAGGGTCTCGGGTTCGATTCCGGTCAAGGGCATGTACCTTGGTTGTGGGCACATCCCCAGTAGGGGGTGTGCAAGAGGCAGCTGATCGATGACTCTCTCTCATTGATGTTTCTAACTATCTCTCTCCCTTTCTCTCTGTACAAAATCAATAAAATATATTTTAAAAATAATAAAATAAAACTATATTAACTCTATTTGTCCATGGCATTGTTCTAAAGAGGGAGAAGTTTATCCTATATAAGATTCATTTGGTCCTCTAAAAATAAACACTATCATCTCATCTTCAAATGTTAAAATAGATAAGAAAGCAAACACCTCTTTGAAAAGGTTCTTTCATTTCATATATAATTTGTTTTAAAAGTTTTGATTATTGATAGAGAGAGAGAGGAAGGAATAGAAAGAGAGAGAGACATCAATTTGTTTTTCCATTTATTTATACATTCATTGGTTCTCACACCCTGTTTCCCCGAAAATAAGACAGTGTCTTATATTAATTTTTGCTTCCAAAGATGCACTAGGTCTTATTTTCAGGGGGTGTTTTATTTTTCCATGAAGAAGAATACGGTACACATTTATTGTTAAATAAAAATAAAGGAAATTTATTACCTATATATGGTATGGTAGTACGGTAGTTGTCAACACAAACCAGACAAACTGAATCCTACAGTGCCAAGAACTTACTCATTTATTCAATGAAAATCATGTCATCATCTTCTGGAACATCATCATAACAATCCAATTCCTGAATTTCCTGGTGAATTTCTTGTGACTCCATTTCTTTCAGAATCAGTGGACCAAATCTCTCATGTTTAGCCTGGGGGGTGGGGGAGGGTTTATTTTCGAGGGGATGCCTTATATTTCACTCAGAAGGAAACCTGTAAGTAGGTCTTATTTTCAGAGGATGTTTTATTTTCGGGGAAACACAGTAGATGCTCTGACCAGGGATCAAGCCCACAACCTTGGCCTATCAGGACAATGCTCTGAGCTACCTGGCCAGGGCCAGCTCTTTGTTTAAATATTAGCTCAATAAGTGTTGACTTACTATTATAAATTATGCATTCAGTTATAAAATGAGGCTTAAAAATTACTCTTATGGCATGGACTCTTTGAACTCCACTTATTACTCACTGTGTTTTGGAAAGGTACATTTTAATGGGCATTGTATGGATTAGTTATACCAGTTGAAATCAAAGACCAAAAAGTAAATGACACTTGAAAGCATCATATTTTCACTCAAATACAGGAATGAGGCAAAGAAAAATCCCTATTGGCCTCCTCTCCAGAGTTAGAGGTGTGCTCTTTGTCTCTGTGGAGCCCATCCTCACAGTTCAGGTGCTGAGTGAGATGAAACCTTGCGTAGGGCAATCACTCTGCCTTCTGTCTGTGTTGCTAGTTGACCTGGGTGATCCTGCTTATTTGACCTAGATGTGTATAAGGAAGTTGAAGGTTTTGTTTACCTGCAGAGAGACTGACATTGTCCCAGACATTTAGAAACTAATTGGCTCTGACTTGGGGGTGACACCTAGCGATGGTGCTTTTAGTCAGCTACTTTATTCCCGTTGTGAATTAATATGTTGTTAGCAGAAAGACTGTTACCTTCACCTAGGAAGGCAAAAATAGAGATTATTTAGCAAAGAGAAGGGGAGAAAAAGTGGTCAGGAATAGCTAGGGGTGTTTAGAACTTTTTCTAAAATAAGATGACTAAACAGAATAACAACTAGAATATAAATAGAAAAAGTATGTTTAAATTACTTTCTGAAATATATCCAAGTCGTCTTTATGAGCAAGTACCTTTTACTTTGGTCCGTGTTATTTTGTTTGAAAAAATCAGAGCAAATTTGAGTTATGAAATAAGGAGTGGTGTCCTTAGGTGGGCTCTTGAAGTACTCTATTCATACGAAACCAGCTATTTTAACCTAGATAGTGAAACTCCTGGTTACCCAATATCTATCTCCTTGGTAGTCTTTGCAAATAGGAAAAATCTAATACTTTGCTCACTTGGGGCTAGAATTATTGGAATAAATAACCCACATGTCATGCTTTCCTTATAAGAAGAATACTTCTTATGTCCTTGTTGCTATGGTTTGATTTCCCACACTACTAACCAGGCCTACATCACACACATGGGGTAGGTGGGAAGCCCATAATGATCAGTGAGATCATGCTATGAAGTGAAACCAGATACTTTAATCTGAATCTTAAGAGTCTAAATTAGTGGTCTAGAACTTCAATGTTAAGTACATCATTAACTGCCCAAACTGCATTTTATCTGTTGTTATTAAAACCCACAATAAAATAATTCTACTATATGTACCTAGCAGGATGATTTTGCAGGAAAGCCAGGAAAGCCAAACCACACATCTGAAGGCTGGGTTCCTGACATGGTCACAGAGCACCCGCCTGGGAACTGAGACTCAGCAATACCACTTCACTGCTGTCATACAGGTGTTTTTAAAATGGCACAGCTTGTACCATTTGGGTTTTTGCTTACACATATATTTTTCAGTTTTATTTTTTTGGATTTTCTATGTTTATTTGAATGAAATATTTGGTACCAGCAGCTGGCTGGATAAAGTAAAGAAATAATTCAGGAACATTTTATAGGAATTCTTCTATAGAGTGTTTGGCTTTTTGGTTGCTCACAGAGTCTGTCATTTTTAACTGATAATAACTCAAGCTGATTAGTAAAGAATTTTTTCAACCAGTTAAATAGATATAAAAAAATCTTCTTAGGTGAATTTACCAAAAATTGATAGAGATGAGATTTTTAGATAAAATGCATATATTAGTTCACCCTGGATTGATGCCAAGATAGAAGGCCATTATCTCTCATGCACTGATCCCCTTCCTTCATATTCCTGATCCCACACACAGAGCTCTCATTTCTGGTGGGGGTTTACCATTTGGGTCTGTTGTAGAAATCTATTCACGCATTTTAGGAATGTGAGTATCACACCTTCTGCTCAGTCTATCCTCTACTGACTTGAAAATGTGTGCACAAGAAAGTTGCTATCTCAAAAGTGATTATCACTACACTCAACAGGACCACTGATGACCCAGGGGTAAATCAACAGGTCAAAATGCCCAATATTAATTAACTTCCTTTTGCATGGCCCTAAATATCCTCCATCTCTACTCTTACTAACTAAGCATAGCACCATCTCCACCACCCCCTTTCTCACCTTCTTCACCATCCCATCCACCCTCCCCAACAAAAGTCCAAAGGTAGGTCTAGCCAAGTAAAAGGCAAGTGGTCATGCATTTGGGTTCCTTTGTCCCTGAGCCTGAAAGGGGATGTTCCATTGAATTAGATAAATATGCAGAGAGCCAAGAAATGAGCCACATCCATAGATACATGCTGATATCCAAGAATCAAGGAACCAGATACAGAGGAGCAAGAATGTTGTCAACAGTAAAGAAAGTCACAAAGAAGGCACAAAGCAAAGATGGCAACAGGCCAACATGAAAGCAGAAGTAGAATCAAGCATTGACTATGCACTCAAAATTATAGACCAATATTTATAAACCTGCTAAACAGGTCCAGAAGCAAGAAAAACATCCAAGTTGAAATCATTTAAAATTTATCATAGACTTCCCATATTACTCAGTTTAATAAAACAGTCCGGAGTTTAGATTACAAATTATGTCTCCAGATGTATATTTGGGAATTACCAGTGTATTGATTTCATGAAAGCCATTGGGATTAGATATGATTGCCAAGAAAGTGATTTTTATGGAGAGATGGAGTGATCCAAGGATTGAGCCTAGATGATTACAATGTAGGGTTGCCAGATAAAATATAGACTATGCCCAACCGAATTTGAATTTCAGATAATCAATGGATAAATTTTAGTATGAATATGGGGTATACTTATACTAAAAAATATTCACTGTTTGAAATTCACATTACTGGGAACCCTGTGTTGTATTTGCTAAGTTTGGCAACCCTACTCTAATGGCTAATAGTCAGGTAATAATGGAAAAGAAGCAGCCAGTGGGGTCAGAGCTAAGAAGGAGTGGCATCCCAGAAGCCAAATGAAGAATGTAAACCCAGATACCAAGTATCTTTCAACAATAGTCATTTTCCCAAATAATTCTCATAAGAACACCTCAGCTATTACAGTGAGAGATAAGGGCCAAATGAACGCTGCTCAAATTCATTCATTGTGAAGAGTTTTATATTCCAAGTAATCTTTCATTACAATAAAAAAATTTTCAGCTGAACAATTAAGTTTAAAAATTAATGAGCAAGGGAATTTACACTACCTGAAACAGATCAAACTCCCGTGGGTTTAATTTAAAAAACATGAGCAAAGAAAGGCATAAGTGCTTTTATTCAGGTATTTATATTTCTTATTTTTAGTTTCCAGCTTATTATTAAGGAGTGTATAAAACAGATGGGATTTGAACTAAATCAAATGAGAACAAATGGAAATACTGCATCTAATAAGAACAGTGCGGCAATGGATGCGGAGATTGTGTTAAGGCCTCTCATGGACTTCTTGGACAAAACGTAAGTTTTCTACCCAGTTTTCTCTTTATTAATTACCCTAAATTTGACTGATATGATTTTAAGGGGAATATTTGTTTTCCTCTGTGTAGGACAGTTTTAAAAAGGCTTCTACAATATTAATTCATCAAAAAGCAAAACACTTTTAGTCCATTACTAGTGACCAAAAATCAAGAGTTATTTTGAACAGGAAAGAAGTAATGGAAAGGAAATAAATATTGGTAACTGAGGCAGTTACTATTCTGAGGGGGAAGAGCTTGAGGATATTATACTCCTGAGAAGGCATATCGTTTTACAACCTGTTGGACATTTAAAAAAAGACTGAGTTAAGTCCAGAATATCTGATTTTATATCAGAAACCTACTGAGGCAAAGAATCACACAAATGTACTAGAATTAACTCAGCTCAGAGGCAAGTAACCAGTTCAACCTCTAGCAACTATTTGTTGAGTGCCCCTCTGTATCAAACCTTAGTCTAGGCATTAGATAGTGAAAAAGAGAAGCACAGTCCCTGACTCCATGGAAATTACAAGTTAGTTGGTGGGAGTGGGTGGAAATGGGGGCCTTTATGACCAACTAAGACAGAGGTCTTACCAAAAAGTTTTTTTGTTTGCGTGTGTGTGTGTGTGTGTATGTGCATGTGTGTGTGTGTATGTGTGTGTGTGTGTGTGTGTGTGTGTGTGTGTTTTGTTTTATCTTCAAGTTTCTGCTCAGTCCCTAGTCTTAGAAGTCCTAATTTCATAAGTTTGGAGTAGAGTCAAGGCTCCTATGTTTTAACATGTGTCCAAAATCAGGAACTGTTGATCTAAAGCAACCGAAGACATGACTTCTTAAACGGTGATATTTCAAACCAGAGTTGAAGGTAGAAGAGAAAGGCAAAAAATAATTTTGAATACCTACCAAGGGACCGGTGTCATACCTGGTAGTTACATATGTTACTTTATTTAAAATTGTTGCAGCAAATTAATGAATGCCAAAGGGACCAAGATAAATGAGAAGATGCAATACTTCTCTTTAAAGATAAGAAAAGCAAAGAAAACCCTAGGGAAAACCTCTTCTATATGTTTACAACTTTTCCTTTTGCTTATAATCTTATACATAAGTGAAACTAATGTTCTCATCACTTTGATTTTACTATTTGGTAGGTATGTTAAGTCTTCTTTTCTGTCCTCTATGAGGAAATATCTAGAAGATAGGTGAGCAGGTAATTAGCTTAGCAGGAGGTACGCAGGCAAGTGGGGTGGAAAAAAGAATTAGCGGAAAGAAGAAATGGAAGAAGGAAAAAAAGGCAGGGAGAAAGACTTCTCATTTCTTTTATTTCTTAATGTAGACCTTTACTCTTCTCACCTAATACCTTAAATAACCCTAAAGGTTTATTGTATTGTATGGATCTCTACTATAGGCAACACAGGATTGAGCCACATGAACACTACCATTTGGGTGTCCATGTGAAGGTGAATCAAAAGCAAAACAAGCAATTCTGGTCCTTTGAAAACTCCTACTGGAATGCCTATGTTTTTAGATTTCTAACAGCAGTATATAGATATGTTATTTATCATTAGCAAAACTTTGTATGTTTGAATATACTGTAACCAAAAGTTGTGGAACATACAGAAAGTTTTAAGTTATCCTGATACTGTCAGCTACTAGCTGAGGGACCTTACTCCATAATAGCCCTATAAAATGGGGCTAATACATAAAGTGAGTAAACCCTTCTTTTTAGTATATTTTAGAGTCTTATTTTACTCAGTTTTAATTTTTTATTTATGATTATTCTTTATTATGTCATCATACAAATAATTATAAACATTAGTAAAGACAGTATATAAAGATAGAAAAACATCTATGAGCTTTAAAAATTTGTGTCAGAGATTTAAAAATTTTGGCAAGAATTATTATATGAGTCAAATAAATGAAAGAATTTCTAGGAACTAATTCAGAATGCATAACCCTAAAGCCACTTATTAGGGAAGTTTAAAAATATCATATTATTTCTATTCTCAAGGTTAGAACAAAAAAAAAATAAGGAAGTTATACAAGTAAACACAATAAAATCTAAAGAAACAATATCCTGGTCAGACAATAAGTATAAATTTTATTTGGGTTGGGTTGTTGTTGTTGTTGTTGTTGTTGTTTTAATAATTTTTATAGAGAGAGAGAGGAAAGGAGAGCAGGTCAGAGAGAGCTGTCTTCAAACCGGCAACCCTATAGTACCCTGGACCAGTGGTTGGCAAACCACAGCTGGTGAGCCACATGCGGCCCTTTGGCCCCGTGAGTGTGGCTCTTCCACAAAATACCATGTGTGGGCACACATGTACAGTGTGATTGAAGGAGTACCCTAATTAAATTAATAACAATGTACTTTTATTTTAAGTTTAAGTTTAAAAATTTTGGCTCTTAAAAGAAATTTAAATCATTGTACTGTTGATATTTGGCTCTGTTGACTAATGAGTTTGCCGACCACTGCCCTGGACAATGCCCAACCAACTGAGCCACACCAACCAAAGCTGATTTGGGTTAGATTTATAAAGATGGATTGGGTTTGAATATATGGAAATGAGGGATGAACATTTCCAGGGGTGGGTGGAAAGTTGGATATGTTATCATGAAAGTCCTACTAATTATATGACTGGATATCTCTATGGCCAGCTAATATACAGGGCATTTGACAATTTTCTGGTTAATTGGTTCTGTGATCAGAGAATCTAGGCAGCTATGGTTCCAAATACATACTATTCGGCTTGCATTATCAAGTTGATTATCTCTGACTAAATGAAGGAAGCAGTTGCTAAATGTCCCATTTTAGAGTATGTTGTTGTTTTTCCTGATATTTAAAATTAGCAATAGTGAGCTGAAAGTCTTCCAGGTAGCTCTGAGAAAGTTTCCTTAGAAATTGCATAGGCTCTCTTTGTCTTTGTGAAGCCTCTGTAAATAAGACATCTTATTTGTTTATGTTTCGTTTTCTCTACCACAACCTCACCACTCCATAAAACGAGCTGTAAATTTCCAGCTGGCAGAGATCTCACGCAGAGCTGCAAACATGTAATGATTCCATACCCATTCATTCAGTTCCAGTCTAAGCAGAGGTAGTTAACATGCCAAGTTCATGAGCTGCCCATAAAAACAAGATCAATTCTTAAGCTGAGATCTTTTAAAAATGGAAATTACACATCTGCTGAAAATGTGGCAGATTTTTTTGTGTCTTACATTATCCTAGGGATTCCTCTGAGGCTAGAGAAATCCTAGTGTTCTGCTGCAAGACAGCTGCTGGCTTCTGCCCTGTGTCCAGATAATAGCCACTGGCAGGCTAGAGACGTTACCCTTGAACAACTGTTGCTAAATAACTGGGGCTACGGATTTCATAAATATGGCTCAGGATTCCCAACTCTCCTCTTCATTCAGAGGAGGTTTTTATACATTTTTTTGTTGTTGTTAATCCATCTGAGGATCTTTTTTACATTGATTTGTAGAGATAGTGGAAGGGAGGGAGAGAGACAGAGAGAAAGAAACACCGCTTTGAGAGAGACACAGCAATTGGCTGCTTCCTGCAAGTGCTCTGACCAGAGCTAGGGATTGAGCCTGAAATTGAGGTACATGCCCTTGACTGGAATTGAACCCAAGACCCATCAGTCCATGGGTTGATGCTGTAAACACTGAGCAAATCCAACTAGGGTTCATGCATTTTTATATATTAAGTATTCACATGCTAAAGTGTTATGAGAAATACTTGTACATGAAAATGCAAATCTTTCCCGCTTTACCTCCCACATGTCACAGGTCTGTAATTATTAATTATTACTTTGATTATCTAAATGTTACTTATATGTTTAAATACTTAACGCAGTCAATTCTACCTCTCTCAGAACCAGAGCCCAGGTTATAATTCTTGAGTCCAAAAGTATAGAGATTATTTAGCATCACTATCAACAATGAAGTTTTCGTGACATGTATGACTCATCTTTGGCACACTATGAAATGGATTTGATTAGCTCTTAAAGTCTCAGAGTTCATTGTCATCTTTTGGGACATTCAGTAAATATTTATGCAGAAGTGTGTCTTCATGTACTGCTGGTCCTTCATACACAAACACATGTATCAAGGACAGTGTGGGACTGGAGGATGTAGAGAAAGGGCCTGACTTTGAATCTAGCCCTCACCGGCTTCACTTCTTTGGGCAAGTTCCGTAATCTCTGAGTCTGTTTCTGACTTCTAAATGTATACAGTAATAGGTGAGAAATATCTTTAGTGGAAGTTACCAAACAATGGTGTTATGTAAGTGTTAGGTGATGTCACCATCATTGTCTCACCATGGGAACAATTTATAACAGATGCCTTAAACCTATTAAAGTTGGTAAATTTGGAATCTTAAAACTGAACTCAGAGAAACAGAACAACTTTAGTGATTGCCAGAGGTGGGGGATTGGGAGGTGGGGAAAGGGAGAAGGTGGTCAAAAAGTACAAACTTCCAATTGTAAGAGAACTAAGTCCTGGGGGGGTGATGCACAGCATGGTGACTGCAGTTAACAGTAATGTATTATATATGTGAGCATTGCTAAGAGAGTAGATTTTAAAAGTTCTCATCACAAGAAAAAACTATAAATATGTGAGATAATGGATGCTACTAAACTTATTGCGGTAATCATTTCAAAATATATACATATATCAAATCATTATGTTGTACACCTTAAATTTACCACCATGTTATATGTCAATTATATAGCAATAAAACTGGAAGATTAATAAAGTTGATAAATATCGGCTCTTGAGGGAAATCATATGCATCTTTGCCATCTTGTTGTGTTGGCTCGGAGCGAGGTAGTGATCAGATGTGCTTGGTTGGTATTTGGCCTGAACCATGGACACAGAGCATGTGGTAAACATAAGTCGGAAATGAGGGTGAAAATCATGTACTTTGGGAGCCTTGGTGTCAATTTAGGAAACAATTTAAGGAAATAAATTGTCTGAATTCATTTTTTACTAATTAGTGAGTTACTTAATGTATCGTATAATGAAATAGATTTTTGATATGTATTTTTTATTTGAAACTTAGCATTTGAGGCCTATTCGAGTATTAGAACAAACAGTATTGAGGAATGGGAATCTCTGATCAATAAAAAGTAAGTTGAAACCTGGGTAGGAGATTCATAAGTGATTACATGTCTTATTTTACTTCAGATTAAGTCTCTCAGCAAAAATCTGTGAGAAAACAGTTCTGAAGCGACTTTTGAAAGAGCTGTGGAAGCTAGTTCTAAACAAAATAGAGAAACAGATCGTTCTCCCTGCTCTGACAGATCAAACGGTAAGTGTTTAAACTAAGTTTGGTTTTATTTTCAATAACCCATCTAATTTATTTCTGTTTTAGTGAGTGGATTTGATTCAAATGAAGTATTAAACCCACTTTGAGAAAACGTGTTTGGTATACAAGGTCTTAATAATGATCATTCAAATAACATTATACAAACCAATTTTACGAAATGGGAGTAGCAATCACACTTCATCTCTTGAAAAAAATGTAGCAAAGTTAAACTTATAGGGTTATCTGGTCTACACACATCATTTTTTAAATATCACTTAAACCTCCAAATAATTTGATTTAGGCTGGAATATCCCCACTGTGTTTCTTTCTGAAACCTCATTCTTTAAGGAGATAAATTCAGCACTACCATATGGGATTTATTTTTTCATCTGTGCATTTTGCTTTCATCTATTACCTTCCCCCATGGAGGTTAATAGAGGAGACTACTTTTAGAGGATTTGAAGCACATAATTGTATCATACACAGTAAAATGGAAAAAGAACCAGAAAGGTTAATTGGCAGCAAAGTTAGACCATGGCCAAATGGATACACAGTGCCAGGATTCTCAATTCCCAGCTCCTGAGCCTCTTAAACAAGCACCCATTGTAGAGTAATTTTCTTTTCTTTTTTTCTGTGAGGAAAACATGTTGATACAAATAATGAGTAATTTAAACTAAAATCTGTGTTGAGCCCTTAATTATGCACACTCAGTCCATATTTATCCAATGAAATTATATAGAAAATATTTTCATGTAAAGTGTTTCAAGATGCAAAGATACATATGTTTTTGTTGATTGACTGCCAACAGTGGGTGATAAACTATAAATTAATTTACATTTTGCTTCATGCCATTAACGTGTGGTATCATCATTTGTACATATGAGTTGCCAAATCACATGTAAACACACACACACACACACACATACACACACACACACACACACACACACACACACACACACACACTACGTCCCCACACAGACTCTGCTCTGCTACAATATGTAAGGCATTTCTAAAACATCAATTAGTGATCATGTAATTGACTTACATAAAATTTTCCTAGGTGAGATGCTTTGGAATATAACAGAAGAACTATAAACTTCAGAAAAAAAGAAAAAGAAAAAGGACTAAGCTTGGTTATTACAAGAGTTCTTTCATCCCCAATTTTTTAAAAAATGATTTTGTCTGGCTGGCATGGCTCAGTGGTTCAGCATCGACTTATGAACCAGGAAATCAGGGTTTGATTCCCAGCCAGGGCACATGCCTGGGTTGCAGGCTCAATCCCCAGTGTAAGGCATGCAGTGGGCAGCCAATCAATGAGTCTCATCATTGAGTTTCTATTGGGTCGGCAGCTAAGTAATTGCGGATTTTTTAAAGAAAATCAAAGACAATTTTTTCATGGAACTAAATAACTTTATTCTGTAATGTATTGCCCATTTTGATCAATGACCTTTTGCAATCTTTCAGGCAGCATCATAATCCCACGTTCAAAAAACTTCTGGTTTTTATTAGCAAAAAACTGAATCAGGTACGATTTGACATCATCATCATTATTGAAATTTTTACCATTCAAGGAGTTTTGTAAAGATCGAAACAAAAAGTAATCAGATGGTGCAAGGTCAGGACTATATGGTGGATGTGGCAAAACATCCCAACCAAGCTCCATTAATTTTTGCCGAGTGACCAAAGATGTGTGTGGCCTTGCATTGTCATGATGGAATACAACACCTTTTCTATTTGTCAATTCGGGCCACTTTTCTTCAACTGCATTGTTTAATTTCATTAGTTGTTCAATGTAGACATCAGAATTGATCGTTCGGTTGGGTGGTAAGAGTTCAAAGTAGACAATTCCTTTGTAATCCCACCAAACTGATAACAAAACCTTCTTTTGATGAATATCAGCTTTTGATGTTGTTTGAGTTGGTTCACCTGGCCTGCTCCACTATCTTTTCCGCTTGATATTGTTGTAAACAACCCATTTTTCATCGCCAGTTATCAGTCGTTTTAAAAATGGATCATTTTCATTACATTTCTTTAGCAAATTGCAGCTGCTAATGCGTTGCGTTAACTGTGATTCTTTCAGTTCATGAGGAACCCATGTATCGAGTTTTTGAACATAGCTAAGTTGTTTTAAGTGATTTTCAATGCATGTATGTGATACATGAAGCTTCTCTGCAATCTCACGTGTTGTACTGTGACAGTCTGAATTGATTATTGCTTTGATTAGGGCGTCATCAACTTCAACTGGACGACCAGAGCGTTTTTCATCTTTAAGTGAAAAATCACCAGAACGAAATTTGGCAAACCAATTTTCTGCCGTTCTTTTAAGGCTTCGTCACCATAAACAGCACATAACTTTTTATGAGCTTGCGATGCGTTTTCCCTTTGCGGAAATAAAAAAGCAAAATATGATGAAAATGTTCCTTTTGATTTTCCATTTTTCAACGAACGCCAAACGAAAACTACAAAACAGATCAAAAAACTTTTTTTACTGATTAACAGCTGAATAGCCAACTATCAAATAACAAAATGTGTTTTACATTTGTACTACGTCTGCAAACTAAAAATTCAACTGAAGCCATATATGTGTGAAACCCGCAATTACTTAGCTGCCGACCCAATATATCTCTCTCTTTCTCCCTCTCCCTTCCTCTCTAATTTCAAGTGGGGGTGGAGGCGATCCACTTGTCCATAAGCCTTTGATCCAGAAAGACGCACCTTGCATGACTCACACACGGCAGGCTACCCCCCACCCCTGCTTATATGGGTATTTTTCAGCCCATAACTGTACTCTACTGTTTTGTTGTTCCTTGTTTGGGGTATGTTTTTGAATTTTTAATATTCCTTTGAAGCAGCCACTAACCTCAATGAGCAAACTGCATGTTATCTCCCAAAATAGCATTTATTGTTTTTGACAGTTATTTGTTAACAAAATTACATAAGCTTCCGTGATGCTGTCCACTACTATTTCCCCCATGAGCCCTACTGTTACTAGTGCACAATTTTGTAGAGTATGAGAACATATAAATCATGACATAGCAAAAAATACTATAGATGACATTTCAGTTTTGATATAGACCTTTCTTATGAAAGCTGACCATAACCTCAGTTTTCTCTAGCATGGAGATCTCTCGGTATGAAGCTATATCACTTATTGATTCATTTCATATGTGTTCTTTGAGGTCCTACTATGTACTAGGTACTGTGCTGGGTGCTAGAGATGAATAAAGCAAAATTAGACATGGTTGCTGTGTTCATGAACTTTGTAGTCTCTAATTTTCTAATGAATATACAGGCTATACAGGCTCCTCTAAATATATATATATATATATATATATATATATATATATATATATATATATATATATATATATATATATATTCCAGACTACCAATGAATTTAGTCAAAGTTATTACTTTTCTTGTCAGATTTACCCACAGATATGCCTCTAGCTATTCATTCTAGTAGTGTGTTGGATGGCTTCTTCCAGTGTTTTATTTCCAGGATGTTAGGGTTCTAGGAAGAGGCTATGGCTGAGAGAGGATTAGGGAGGGGAAGTCTCTGAAAATTAGCACAGCATCTCATGAGTAACGGCTCACCTTCCTCAGCTCTGTATCTTAAAATTTTGCAGATTTATTTTGGGAAGGCATGGAGTAAAGGAGTTACCTCACTTGAAAGTAAATTAATGAAATATAAAGGTATCTGATTGAATCCACATGCTAAACTGACTATGGAAGCAACAATCCATTCAGTCACTGAGACTTAAAGCCTGCAGAAGTAGGGTACCTGTGAGGACAATGATAAGCTAGCAGTACTAGATACCTTTGACCTAATCTGTAAAATAGACTTACATAATATTGTAAGTCTATTTAAATAGATTTACATAATATTTTATGCACGTTGCATAAAAGTCATCAATATTATAGGGAAATAAAGCATATTCTCTATTGACCACATTTCTAATGCAACTATTACTAAAGCTTTTAAGACTAAATCTCTTTTTCTTTGTAATGTGTATCTCTAGGGACCCCAGATGATTTTCATCACTGCTAAAGATCTTGGACAATTATCAAAACTGAAGGTAATAAGAATTCATAAAATTACTGGTTGTCTGTGAAAAGTTATGAGCTAACTGCAGCTCTATAAGAAACCATCTTCCTATCAGTCATGGTATCTACCATGGCAGGACTAACAACATGTGTGTCTGGGATCTCACAGTCTGCTTGAAGGAGGAATCAGGTCAAATTTAGGATCTGAATTTTGCTTTTTCCCCCTTTCCGCCATGTTGCTCACATTTTCCAATTAGTAGGGCAACTACTAATTGACTTTGTATTGTAGCATGCAGCATTTCTGCTTTTGGAATAAATTAAAGAACATACTTCCTTTCATATATTAAAATAGCTTTATGTGAATAAAGGCAAATTGCAATGTTTCATAGAAATCCAATAAAGTCTAGAGGTCTTATAGGCAAAAGGCCTAATTAGAAAATGAAACTTCTCAAAGCAGACATTAAATTTTCAACATATTAAACACCATTATAAATGAGAATTTGCTGACTAAACAACCCTTCCCTTTATTATTGCTTGATATCTCTAACACTTTGCAGCTGTGATAGGAACTTGACTGGTTAAAATACATATTATTGTTCTGTTACTGGCTTATTTCACTTATCATAATGTCTTCCAGTTTCATCCATGTTGTCACATATGGCAGGATTTACTTCATTTTAAAGGCCAAATAATATTTATTGTATGTATAAGCGACATTTCTTTCATCCATTCATTCATCACTGGATCACATATAGGCCAACATTTTGACTGTAATCAAAATACATGCTGTTTTGTTTTATTTTTATGGATTAGAATATAGTGTAGCACGTGGGTGGGTTCCAGACACAGATCACCTTGGCTCCAGTTCTACCTCAGGTGCTTCCCACTAAGGGGACACCAGCCTAAGTATTTAACCTCTTTAATGTTCAGCTGTGGTATTTGTAAAATGCAAAACAGTTCAACACTTGGTCCATAGGACTGTTTGAGGCTAAGTGAGATAATGGCGACACTATCTTTGCATAGAAACTACAAGAGGATGCCACCTCCTACTCGCAGAAACAGCTATTTGTCTCCTCCCCCAGCTGGCAGCTCCCAGTTAGGTATCACAGAATTGTTTTGTGTGTAAAACACAGGGGGAGGATAATCCATTTGACTGGGTAATTACTTATCCTGATAAAAATAGCTACCCTGTAATTCCGGAATTCTATTTTATTACCTACATTATCCCCTTCCTCGGAAAATAAAAAGCCAATAATCCGTTTAGAAGACATAACCATCACCTAAAATTGTTTTTCCAGGTATTCAGTGATGTCCGTAGTTCAGAGGCAAGGTAAATGTCACTGACAGACTATCATTTTGTATATTGGATCTCTTACTTTATCCCTCAGATACCTTTCTGGGATTTCTAGTTTCAACTTTGAAAAATGAATTTTACAGTGTTGAAGTCGCTCCTATAAAACCATGAAGGTGAAACAGCATAGTGTGTCATTACAAAAGAAATGGCCCTAGCCATGCTTCTAGATATTAGGAAACATACTCCATCTCCCCAAGTTTCAGTTTCCTGAATGGATCATTATATCAGCTCGAAGTGTTTCAATTTCAGGTGATGAAAAGCCAGAGTAACATAAGCAAAGAAGGATTTTATTTTTACATGAAACCTTATAGTCCTGGGATAACTCTGTTTTCTATCACTGCTTGATTAAGAACTCAAATGATGTTATAGAATTCAGTTACTACCTCTCAGCTGCTCTTTCCTTATGTGATTTATTGCTGTAACATACCTCCCTTCCTATTCATACAATAGCTATCTATGCTCAGTATCTAATGTCTTTGAACTTGAAATCTTGTAGAGAATACCCACCTTGGTGCAAGGAATTTCAGCAAAGTCCACCGGCACATCAACAGCTCTGATGGAGTGTTATCACCATTCCCAAGCCAACCACTGTGGCCTGGGGAATGACATATGCCATTTGCCTTAACTCATATAGGCACTCCTGACTGCAGTCAGGCCTATTCAAATCTTACCAGAGGCCCACTGCACAAAATTCATGCATGGAAATGGAGAGGGGGGGCGCACTCAGCCCAGCCTACACCCTCTCCATCCCAGGACCCGTTGGGGGATATCTGCCAGTTTAGGCCCGGTCCCTCAGGCCCTCCCCTGCTGGCCTGGTCTCCCCTAACTGCTCTCCCCTGCCAGCCTGGTTGCCCCTAGCCGCCTCTACCTTGGCCCCTGCCACTGTCGCTTTGTCTGGAAGAACGTCCAGATGTCTGATCTAATTAGTATATTACCCTTTTATTAGTATAGATAAGCTCTGAGTGAGATGGAGACTGGCTCTCAGAGGGTACATGCATGCTAGGTGAGAAAAATCAGAGACATGTTTAGTTAGGTCCCTTTGGAGCACCCAAATGTTATCAATTCAATTAATTCTCTTTTGTATGTAATAAACTAATAACAAATAATGAATAAAATATCCAAAAAGGTTTAGTGAATCAACATTGTAATAATCTGAAGGACTAAAAATAGAATCTTGGTATCCTTAGGTGATGGAAAATAACTTAGTTCTGTATCATATTTTTGCTGATCCTTGCTTTTTTAGTTTTTAAATGATTAGTCAATTTAGTTATTACTTAAATTACAAAGCAATAAATCCTCTATAGCTATTTAGAAAAACTTAAAATTCTAGCCATAAAAAAGAACTTGAAAATTTACAAAGCTATTTTCCTTTATGTCACTAGAATATTACTACTAATTTTTTTTTTAACCTTTGGGCCTTTACATTCTTTGTATATTAGTTTGAAGGGCAGATTTGATTTACTGGAAAAGTACTATTTAAAATAATTGTACTGATGGATAAATTTAGAAATCCTATATAGAAATATTAACAAAAAATAAGCTTACTTAAAAGAACACAGGGCCAAAGAAAATAGAATAATGAAGGAACTAACATTTTGAATGGATTCATAAAACAAGTATTTATTCAGCAGTTAGATATATATTTATTACCTCCTATTTCTGGAACTTCATAATGTATGGATATTATGTATACCCAACTTTTGACTATTTAACAGGATCAGATTTGCCATAATTTTTGAATGAATACATCGTATAGACAAGTGGTAATATAAAATCAAACCAATGAAGAAAAATTCATCTTAGACTATGGGTTTATCATAAGCAAGCATAACTCATTGGAAAATAACTCTTTGGACAATAGCTCATTACCAGTCTCTTATTTGGATGAGGTATTGTTAAATCCCAGAAAAAATTTTCTAGCAAGAATTATGGTTTTCTACAGCACCACATATATTATTGATGAACATCTATTAAACAATTTGAATACATTATAAAGCTAGTCACAACTGATGAAGCCAGAGATTTAATATTAAATATTTGTGTTTACTTGCCTATCCTAAAGCATTCCTCTCTATAATTCAGCAAACATTTTTCATTACTCTTTCAGTCTCAATGGCTATTTAATATTTATGTTTAAAAATACTAAATGAACATACGTGTTTGAATTGAAATCCCTATATCAGAAAGATGCAGTGTGATGCAGACGTGTATGCCATAGGTCCTTGCATGATTCTGTTTAAGCATGTTGAACTTTACAAGATAAGGTGAGAGGAGTGCAATTCAGTTCCAAAAATATATTGAATGCCTTGCCGGTGATGATTGCCAAGATAGATACTGAAAGGCTGCAGAAATAAGACACAGAAACCACCTTCAGGAAGTCGTGGCATCTGCTAACAGCATAAGGCCTAGAACAGAGTGACAAGCCACTAGTTGTGATGGCACATTAGTGAATTGAACAGAGTTAATGAACTGGTTATTTTATAACCATTCCTGGCTAAGGTGGCAAATGATGGTCTAAATAAAGCTCAGGCTCCATTTGCCAAGTAACACATGCTGATGTGGAGCTGTGCCCCATAGAAAAAGAGACACCTTTTATTGCTGACCAAAGGCACTGACCCATGAATCAAGCCATGCATTCCCGAAGCTGTGTACACCCATAAGGCCATTTCCTCTAATTCATACAAAGGCACCTGTGGAAACTCGAATTTAAGTTCCAGGGGAGCAAAAATCTTTCTTTATTCAACAGTACGTCTCAATCATCTGGACCAGTACTGGCACATAGTGAGCAATCAATAAATATTTGTTGGATTTTATTGATTTACAATAGTGGCAGCCTGAGGGAGATTGTACTCATTTGTGAATTCAGTAGTTTTAACATCTTTCTCTTAGGCAAATTTCTATTTCTATTGTTGTCTTCAATTTTGTATCATCATTTCCCTACAGAAGTTTTGACTAATGGGTTGAGATAGTCCACATTGAACAATGAGAAAAATCCACTGTAAAATATGGAAACCAGTTCTAAAATATTGAAAAATTATTTTGAAATGTTGAAAATATCTAATCCTATTAAGTTAACCTTTTCCTAGTAATGACTAAGCATTAAGGGGCTCTAAGAAAGAGAATACACTGGAAGCATGATACGTAGTCTTTATCAGTAGTAATCAAGAGAGTCTAAAATTCACCACTTAAGTCTTTTCCATAATTGACTTGCTTTAGTCTTAAAGACATAAAGCAAGGAATTAAGGTGTAAAAGCTTTGAATCACACTTTTCAGATTTCTCTCTTTTGTTTTAACATTAACTTGTAAGTGGGGGGAAAACACACAAATGAATCAAAGTACTATTCTTTAAGTAAATACTTAGCATTTCTTCTTTTGGCAAAATGGGTATTTAATATATGACAAAATAATCATTTGACAAGTGTTGATAAGAAGAAAGTATTTCAAATAAAAATGTTTTCATATGGGGATTATATAGGTTTTGTTTGAAAATAGTTGTTAAGTTAATAAACTGGTTATTTTATAAGCCATTATTAACCTGTTTCACAGGAGCACATGATTCGAGAGGATGCCAAGGGTCTGACACTAAGACAGTGCACCATAATGGAGGTGGTCCTGGCTACCATCAAGGTAAGGTTACAGTGCCTCTGGATATGCATCCAGAATCCACTGTGTGCCCTCAGCGAAAGGCACCCCAGATGCATCTCTGTAGAGCTGTGCCATCCATGGACAGTTGTATAGAACATTCCTGAAGTGTGCCCGGTTATCCCATATCACCTTATTACATCCATATTACTATCCTTTTATTTGCCTCCTTTGTCTATCCCTAAAAAATGTGTGTGAAACCTATCTTGTAACATGTTTCCAAAGAAAGATACGGACTATCTGCAAAGCCCAGTTACACAGATGCCTCATGGGATTTGAGGCTAACCGAATTTCTTTTTATGTGTGCTATAGTTGTTGAAATGGTTTTTAAAAGATCAATCTCCTCTCTCTTAGCACAATAATTTAATTTTCTGCTCAGAACTCAAAGGCATTGTGCTGTGTGCATCAATTTTCCATACCCAAAGGTCGATCGAAAGTGGTAGTGTGTGCTAAATGTGGAAAGATCTCAAAATTCAACTTAGAATTTCTTTGTTTTCATAGATCCCTTATATGTTTATGTTCAGGAATGTTGTACATACATGTGTAAGTTTGTTAAAGTGAGAAATCAATTTATTTCCTAAATTTAAACTGTGCCCAATGTCCCCTCACTTCACTGTAGGAAGCATCTATTATTCAGGATGTGTGAACAGTGCAGCAAATAGTGCCAGCTACCAGGAGCTGTTTGCAGAGCACAGAATAGTCTCACTGGATGGAAACAGACTTTATAATTCATTACAACAGAGTTCTAGCTGTCTAACAATTGGACACCTTCACAAAACTACCACCTCATGGCTTTTGTTTTGCAGGATCAGCATTCAATAAGAGGCCATCTTTTACTTCTTTAATGTAAAAACCTGCAAAATGAAATCGGTGAGGTGAAAGCTTCGTAACACCTAGTGGAAGCTGGGGAGTGAGAATTTAGACTGTGATATTAAAGAAATAGAGTTTCTAAAGAAACAAAAAATATTCTCTAGAAGTATGGAAATATTACAAAATAATTTTCAGAGGAAATGGAAAAATGTGAATAAGAACCTTTGGAAATATAAGAAATGGAAAACTGTGAATAAGAGTAATAGCAGTGCTAAGAGCTATACATAGGAAAATGCCAGTAGGAAAAAGAAAAAAGAAAAAAAGAACTCTGCAGTGCACCATGAAGAGGGAGAAAAAACACATAAAATTTACAGAATCTAAATCCAGCTCTTTATGGTTTTTTTCAGGTCATTGTATGACTTTAAATTAAGAGAGAAAAGAAAATGTGTTCTGTGAAAAGAAGGACACATTCATTAACAGACCTGGCTCCTTCCCACACCTTAATATTTCTCTAATTCTTCGCAGTCAGGACACTTGACCAATACCTAAAGGCTGAACTCTGCCCAAACTCTGAGACATCTTTGACCCCTAGAAATCTGCATCTTGACAACTCAACTATCATAACGCTGGTCTTGGTCCAGCTTCCAGAAGAGTTCAGGAACCTGGAGAAGGAGCTGTGCATAAATTAAATAAGAGTCCAGAGGTGAAACATAATTCTGAAAGGCATTATAGAGAGCCAGAGGAGCTTAGCTAAAGAAACTAAGTTCTCCTTGTCTCAGGACCCCTGGCTTTTTATTAACACAAATTTTCCTAAGGCAATATAGAGATATACAAATCAAAAGGTAGGGTTTTGTACAGAATACATTGTCAGATTGGGGAATTTGCTTAAGGTTGGTCAGGTGTTTGGACAGTAGGAGGCAATAATATGTAGATTAAGATCCCCTGAGCTATCTGGCAGCAAGCATTCGATTTATGCATCCTTTTCAGATTTGGGGAAATGCCTCTAGCCATTTCCAACAGGCAATAACATATGTGACTCAGCCCTTGTTGAGTCCCCAAGTTCCATCAACCTCTTGATGAAACTCTTGCAATGATGACATTTTGGAATTGGCTTCTGACACTAACCCATTTTCCTGTCTTGGTCACCTGTGATGATCTTTTAATTCAGCCTCAGCCACCAAATACTTGCCTTGCTCTTTTGGACTTATCTCATATACAAAATTGAGTAAAAGGGTCTGTGTTATTATCTTGTTACTTTAGGACTGGAGTCTGACCCTGGTACTCCTGAGCCTCAGAGGCTGAGGTCATGTCTCCAGTACTCCTGTTTCCCACCTTCTTTGATGCCACCTCTTTCTCGGGGTTCACCATGCTAGGGTTGCTTTCAATGGCCCTGTCATCTGTTAGCCAAAGCTAAGACTCCCTTTATCTTGTCTGCAGCTGGTACTGGCACCTGCTGGCTACCATAGCAAGTACTATTTCTCGTGTTGAATACTAAGGAACTAGGAGAAAGAAAAAATACTATTTAAGATAATTGTAACCCCAATGTCTGCCTGGAGCTTAGCAAGAGGAATACCATAAGGCAGGCAGGGACCTCAGGAGGAAGATGTTCTTAGAAGCAGACTAACATCCAAAGGCTGCCAAAGAAATGAACCTTATTTCTCTGTAGCTCAACTTAAGCAAATAAGCTGGGAATAGAAAAGAAGGAGGAGAATGCTATGGAATTTGTGGAATGTACATTGAAATCGTGTTTTTAATTTTTTTTCAAATATATTTCAGATTCACCCTGCCTGGTCTTTATAAATATCCTGGGTGGTATATAGATCAAGATTAATGACTCGCATTTTATAGATGAAAAAACAGAGGCTAAAAGGTTTACATTATTAGTCTAAGGACACTGACCTGCTAGTAATTGGCAGAGCAGAGAAAAATCTCCAAACTCTATAGTCACTGTCTTTGCTTCTATGTCACACTATTTCCCTAAATGTTAACAAAGTGTAGATAAAAGGTAGCAAGCCAAAATGGGTATTTTTTCAGTGATTAATTCTTTTAAAATTCTATTTTAATTATTAAATTATTTTCTAATTATCTAAAATAATTTAAAATAGTTCAGCCTCTATGCAAGTATTAATACAAAATAATAATTCACTTAAGTAATAAAATTTTATTTTTAAAATATATTTTTATTGATTGCAGAGAAGAAGGGAGAAGGAGCGAGGGAAATAGAAACATCAGTGATAAGGGAGAATCATTGATTAGCCTCCTGCATACCCCTTACTGGGGATCGAGCCCATAACCAAGGCATGTGCTCTGACCAGAAATTAGAGAAACCCATTTTGGTTCATGGGTCTGTCAACGCTCAACCACAAAGCCACATAGCCTGAGCTGAAAATTTTCTAATGTCAGTCCCATATAGTTTTAATTATAAGCCAGAATATGGTACAAGTAACAGAAGTTGTAACAATCTACTGCAGGTAGCATGGTTGGGCTTTGAGACATTCCATTGCCTGCCAACACAGCCAAATCAATAGCATTTGAAAATAAAATTAGCAAGATGACAGCTATGAGGCCGACAGCCAACAACTTAATCAGTATGTGCAAGCTAATTGACCAGTTGGGAAAACCTAATTTGAAAAGGTCCTTGTTGAGCTTTTGCATCTCAGACCACATGTCAGAAGACTCGGGACTGCTGTAGGATTCTCTGAAGTGCGGGTTTCTTTCAAAATAAACAGGAGACATCTTTCCAACAGCAGATACTGGCCCTGCGCATGAATCTCCAGACTTAAGGGAATTCTTAAAACTTGAACATTCCTCGAGTTATTTTATGATGAAGTTTTAAATACTCAGAGAAAAATAAAAAATAAAAGCTGGTTGCTTTTATATTTCTTACCCTTCCAATTCCCCTGGAATACTTGTCATTTGGACTTCACATCACTTTGCAATGTGTGTTGCAGGTGTGGTTGACTTCATGCAATGGCGATGTAGAGGTTTAACAATAATAAACATGGGAATCTGGGCCCTCTAGGAATCTGCATTTCTTGGCATAAAGAAAAGAATTTAGACTAAATATGAATACTATTCAATAGAGCTTTGGAACTTACTTGCTCATTTAATACTAGATAACACCATTTCTGCTGCTTAGGATTCCAGACAAATATTGGAATATGAGATGTTATGCCTGAGGCTGTTACCCTGATTAAGGTCTTACCCCATCCTGTTACCTGTTTTTCACATGGCAATTTGGTGTCCATTTCCCAGGATCTTCCTTTTTATCATTATAAACATAATTTTTGCATTATTTAAAATCCAGCTGCTTATGGGAAGAATACATGTCTTACCTAGTTTGGAGCATTGTAATTCAAAAATTATTATTTGAAAGTTTACTATATATAGCAAGTATGGTGAGCAATGAAGAGGTAGCAAAAGATAAGAGGCCTTGCTCTTGACTTATGAACAAAAACATCTACAATTGATAAAAAGAAATGTGGGAAAAGTGGTTGGGGATGCAGAAAGGGAGATACATCATTTGTGGGTACCTAGGGAAAAGCTCCCTAGAGAAACAGGTTTGGAGTTTAGAAGATGAATTGGAGAAAAACAAGGGGAAAGTTGCTGCTGAAAAGCATGAGTAAAATGCAAGAAGGTGTGGGTGAGCCTGAAAAACGTCACTTAGCCTATTGAAGAGGACTAGGTCATGACTGGCTGTATATTATAGGGAATCAGAGAGGAACATTGGCCCTGACTGGTTTTATTCAATGGTCTGGGGACTGAAGGGTCATGGGTTTGACTTCCAGTCAAGGGCACATAGCTAGGTTGCAGTTTGCTTTGCACCAAAGAAGAAGAAGGTGGTGGTGGTGATGGTGGTGGAGGAGGAGGAGGAGGAGGAATATGAGGAGGAGGAGGAGGAGGAGAGAGAGGAAGAAGAGGAGGGAGAGGAGGAGGAGGAAGAGGAGGAGAGAGAACATTGGATTGGAGCCAAAATACTAAGGCTTAAACATCCAAGTAAAGAATCTGAACTTCTGATCTGATATGGAAAAAAGGAATCCAATTGTAGTAGAACATAATTTTGAAATAACTATCAAATAATTTTCTGAAAGTAAACCTCAGCTATTGTAAGGGGAAAAAAATGATGATGGGAAATCACTACCAAAATAGTATATGTAATGAAAAAGTAAATTCTTCCTGCAAATTTATGAAGAAACATTAGCATGTTCCCTTCTGTCAGTAAAAATAAGACTGTGAGAGATCTTCAAATATGTGACAAACATGAAGAGTTGAAGAATTTAGAAAGGTTTTAATTGGGATTATAAAAGGAATGTCTTGCAAAGCATGCAGGCAATATTTATCTTGATTTTTTTTTAGCAGTACTATTTTTCACCCTCACAAATTACAATCAGGTTGAAGTACTTTAGTTTTTGCAGTTTCATGCAGAACACACAAAAAGGAAAATATCTCTAGATATTTATCAAGAAAAGGGAAATAATATTATACTTTATTCATCGTTCTTTTCATTCGGATAAATAACAGTGCTCCTCACCAGGCCCCCTTACATCCGTGAAGTCAACATATTACTGTGAAGGATGGAAGCCTTTACAAATATCAGAAAATGAATATAAATAAAATGTCGATAAAATATTTGAAACTATGTGGGCAATTAGAGTAGCAGGATGTGGGTGATTAAGAGAGAGAGACTCGAGTGTGCAAAGTATGCCCTCGCCCACGGAAATGAAAGAGGATTGAAGAGGTTACTGTCAGAAAATTAAATGAGTTACCACATATAACGTACGTAAAAACAGTTCTGTCATAGAAAGCTCTTTAAATGTAGCTACCACGTTGCCTGGAAGTGGGCTATTTTGGAGGAGCCCTGCTCTGCTGCTAACCTCATAAAGCCCACGTACCTCTTTCCCCCTTTCTTAATAAACCTTTCGTTCTCTCTCAGGGAAGCTGCCTATTAAATCTGATTCTTTGCCTCAAGCAATAGCTCAAGTCCTCAAGGCCTTGTGTTCTGGCCTTTGGCTTTCTGGACACACAGTATTTTCTGAGACTTCCCTTTGGGAAGCAGGGCTGTTCCTTCTCTCAAGGAGTTTTTATTCTGGATTTAAAGATGAAAAGGGCACATTAAAATTTAGATAATGGTGTGTGTTAATTTACAAGGCAACAGTGTAAGAGGTAGAACAGGGTGATACAGATGCTAACAGAGGGGCGCAGATTAAAAAGTGGTAAGGAGGCCAGCTGGCATGGTGCAGTGGTTGAGCATTGATCTATGAGCCAGGAGGTCACGGTTCAAATCCCGGCCGGGGCACATGGCCAGGATGCGGTCTTGATCCTCAGTGTGAGGCGTGCAGGAGGCAACCAATTCATTATTCTCATCATTGATGTTTCTATCTCTCTTTTCTCCCTTCCTCTCTGAAATCAATAAGAATATATGTGGGTTTAAAAAGAAAAAGTGTTAAGGATGTAGAGGAGTAAGCCACTACTATGAATTCAAGGGATTGGGAAAAGCTGAAGGAGTGGTCTTGATGTATGGAAGGGAGCCCCAGGCGAGATGGGCAAGACATCAGAGAGGGAACGGTGGAGAAAGACTCGTGACTTGAATATAATCAGGAAGAAAGGATTTCACCACAGCAAGCACAGGGCTAGGATTCAGTGACCAGACCATTCTCCTCGCCGGACTGGATGTAACTGAACATTTGTACAATAAAAATAGTATAAAATGAGGTTTGGGTTGAAAGTGCAGAGGTCCTTTTGCACCCTCGGTGGATTCTATAAATGAGGAGCCATTGGCATTTTTTAAAATATATGGCATGCCAGAAGGACCATTTCAGCAATGGAGATTTTACAGGAATGTGCAAACTGGATTGAATGATTCAAGATTTTGGTCACAGAGGTCAGTTCCACTTATTTAGTGCATAAGATGGAATGAGTGAGGGCTATCACCAGGGTGGTGGAAAGTAAAGATGAACAGGAGTGGCACCGGAAAGGGATGTCACTGGAACTTGGATCTGAAGTTGGGGCAAGAGAAAGAGAGGAGCCCAGGGTGACTCCGAGGTATCAGGCCAATGGGAACCATGGCTCCTCTGAAAAGAATGGCAGTGTAGGCAGGAGGCTCGTTTTCTTCTCCCCACACTGGAGTTAGATATGGCAGCAGAAACATTAAAGTAAGTGCCCAGTGGACTGCTAGAGGCAGGGATTGGTGCTTAGGAAACAGAGCAGGGCTACAGTTTGGGGAGTTGTTCTACCAATTAAGTTTCTATTTTCTTACAAATAGAAAGATCTTTACAGTTCACAAAGCTGTTGCAGTAATTAATTTCATCTCTACCACACTACACTCAGGAATGGAGGCTATTTTTATTCCCATTCTAGAAATAAATGAACTGATAATCTGTGAGGTTAAATAACCTATGCAAAAATCACATTGTGCAGAGGAAAGATGAAGAATTACATCTTAAAATATAGGGCAGAGAGTCAAAGAAATGAAGAGGATTCTAAACTCTTAGAATTGAATTCATAACCCAACATACAGAGAGATGTGTCTGCAGTGTTGGTCCGTGGCCTACTGGCCACCACTTAAAAGCCAGTAACGGGACCTCACTAACTCATAAGCAACAGCTCCAATTTTAAGATGCACTTATTGTGACAAAGGTTGTCATACTGAACCAAAAATCTGCTTCCCAGATACTTGTAGCTACGCATTGGTCGTTCTCAAGTCCTTTGAATAATTCTACTTCTTTTTGTATAGGATAGCCCTTCAGTCAAAGAATAAAACGATCATGCTCCCCGACACTGTTACAGCCAGATATTAAATAGCATGTTCCTTCACCTTATAAAACCCTGCTCATCTACTTTGGATGCCCTTCACTTTTTTATATTTTTCATTTAAAGAAATGAAGCCTAGGAATAACTCTAATTTCCCAGTTCTGTTCTAACCAGAAGAGAATGTTGTTGCTCTCACACACCCTTTGTCTTGACCTGATTGCCTCTATGAATGCATAAGATTTCATAAGCTTTGAGAGATGCCCTATCACTTGCTAAATCATGTTGAAGTTGATAGCAAATAAAGCTTTAAGGCTCATTTAAATTTTACTGACGTTAAGCTAAGCCATCCCTATCCTTTACTTTGTGGAAAACATTGTATCATAAATAAAGGGCTTTTTTATTCCTCTCTGTCAGCTGATCCTATAAATGTTTACCCACCATTTCGGTCTGCCAAGACCTATCTAAAGCCAGATTCTGTACTCCAACATAATAACTTTGAGCTTTGGCTCAAGTACACACTTGAAAAACATGCTTTCTGTCTTTGTCTGTCTATGTCTATGGTGAAAATACCGGCCAGGGCGGGGCCAAAGGTAGGGAGAAGGTCACCCAGCTAACATCCTTTTCCTTCACAGCACTGAACAGCCACCCTCTTGATGGTCCTCTCGCTGCTTGAGAATTCCTTTCTTGAATGAGGAGGATATTGGTTGTCCCAATGTGTTGTTTTGCCAGTTATTTTCTGCTAATTTGCACCAAGCCTAAGAAAAACAGCTGAGCACATCAGAAATGTTCAGGGATTCTGCAGGTTTCAGAGGAACAACAAAAAACTGAGTCATAGTTTTCTTGTTTAGAACTAATGAAGATAATCCACTTTCCATGTGCATAACGGAAACATTGAGAAGGCTTCCAAACCCTGCATTCACAAATTCCCTCTAGAACATAATTCCCCTCCAAAATACTTCCTATAATGAATGGAGAGCAGCTCAGCTGCACTGAGCTGTGGACAGTGGGTTTTAATAGCTAAGACATTTACTCCCACATAGTGGCCTCACATTCATATCCTTCAAGCCCAAGCCTCAGCAAAATACAGAGTCTACTCTCCTGCTCCTTCAGGGCTCTTGCAAAGACTCAAAACTGGATGTGAAATCTCGGAATAACAAGGTGTACACAGTGCCTGATCCACCTTTCTGTGGATAATCTGTGCTGGTGGGATAAAAAGACCTGTGCTCTTAGGAGACAAGGCCCAGGTTCTGAACACTGTGAAAGGCTTCCCATAAAGTGGCATTTAGTCAAGGTTTCTTTTGCATAAGCCTAGAAGTCACTTCCTTTGCTCTTTGAGTAAGGAGCCTGTAGCATGTGTTCTTTGTCTGTATTCACTAAATGGAGACTTTCATTCACAGCACCTTACTTTCTTGTTTTCCCCTCTAACTTTGCTACTTTCTGTCCTGGTTGTGTTCTTGCAACATCTTCTATTATATAATGCACCCAAAATACAGAGGCATCATTTCTTCCCTTACAAATCTTCTGCTCACTTACTATTCTGCTAGAGCCTCTAGCAGAAGGCAGTTCAGTATCATCACTGAAAAACTCTAGGGAGACCCTTAGGCTTTCCTCAGAAACACACTCATACCTTATTTACATTTCATTAATAGTCCCCCATGTCCCAGAGACCTACCAAATAATGCCTTCCTAGTTAAAACTTGTCTTCTTATAAAATTACTAGAGGCCCAGTGCATGAAATTTATGCACGTGGGTGAGGGGAGTCTCTCAGCCCAGCCTGCACCCTTTGGCAATCCAGAACCCCTCAGGGAACATCTAAATGCTGGTTTAGGCCTGATCCCTGCAACTGGACATCTAGCAGTTGGACATCCCTCTCACAATCAGGAACCACTCACTCCTTCCTGCTTGCCCCTAAGCATACACCTGCCTGCCTGCTCACTCTTACTGCTTGGTTCGCCACTGTGGGAGCCCACTGACCACCAGTGGGCAGCTCCTGTATTGAGTATTTGCCCCCTGGTGGTCAGTGTGAGTCATAGCAACCATTATTTCAGTCCTTCCATCATAAAGATTGCTTAGGCTTTTATATGTAGACTATAGGCCCGGTGCATGAAATTCGTGCATGGGGAAGGGGTCCCCCTCAGCTCAGCCTGCACTCTCTCCAATCTGGGACCCCTCAGGACATCTGGCTCCTAACCACTCACCTGCCTGCCAGCCTGATCCCCCTAACTGCTCTCCCTGGCTGGCCTAGTCCTCCTAATTGCTCTCCACTGCCTGCCTGATTGCCTCTAACCTCGTCTGCCTTGCCCCCCGCCAACATGGCTTTGTCACAAAGAATGTCCGGAAGATGTTCAGCCTAATTAGCATATTATCCTTTTATTAGTATAAATGCCACTTTGTCCTAAAAATGCAGGTTGTTCCCAGGTTTTCCTATTGTGGAAGGGGAGCCTGCAGTAACATCCTGGATTCTGACCAGGGCTTATGAACTTGTGCTTTATCTCAGCAGATATGATTCCTAGAAGAAGACTCTTGGATGTGCCTTGAACATTTCTATCAAATTTGCCAAATCATCCTCCAAAAATGTTGAACCACTTTATTTTTTTTCAATATATTTTATTGATTTTTTTACAGAGAGGAAGGGAGAGGGGTAGAGAGCTAGAAACATAGATGAGAGAGAAACATCAACCAGCTTCCTCCTGCACACCCCCCCACCGGGGATGTGCCTGCAACCAATGTACATGCCCTTGACCGGAATCAAACCTGGGACCTTTCATTTTGCAGGCAGACGCTCTATCCACTGAGCCAAACTGGTTTTGGCTGTTGAGCCACTTTAAACTCCTATCAGCAACCATGTATGTACCCTCTGTCCCACTTTAATGCCAATATCATTGATTTCTCCCTAGAAGCTTCCCTCCCATCAGCCAAGACTGCCTGGTACTTGAGCCAACCTCATTGTTCAGCTGGGAAATTGATTTCCTGAGATAGAATTATGGAGGAGGAAAAATAGTTTTCCTCTACCTTTCCGAGTTCTTAGTGGAGGCCCTTGTGGTGAAAGACAGATCACTAAGAGAAAAACAAAAGTTCATTAACATGTGTACCTTGTGTATATGTGGGAGACCCAGGGAAAAATGAGTAACACCCCAAGGTGGCTTAGAATTCAGATTTAAACACCTTCTTCCTAGGGAAAGGGGATGGGAGATGTAGGCCTCTTAGAGGAGAGTAAATGGTTTTTAGGAAAGATGAATGGGGATGGGGGGAAATAGTTTGTAACGAAGTTTGGGTGTTATGTCAACTTCTACTGTCCTGCCCTGTTACAGGAGTCAGTCTTCTCTGCCTGATGACACTTCTTCCATCAAAGGGACCTATGACATTTAAGCACCTTTAGGGGTTCCGATTTTAGGCAGATCAGTGAAATCCTCTGCATGCATTTTCTGTTTTTCAAGCATCTGCAGCTCAAGATCATCAATATATAACAACACAGTATATGTTGGGGTGGCATGTTCTCTGACCTTTAGAATAAATCCAAGGAAAGTTTGTTTTCTCTCTTAGATGATTTGCCACAGTAGCATTATTCCCTGGAGATGGTATTCCAACCAGACTTTCCTGGGAGTGGTCATAACATGAAGACAGGTTAAATTCTTTAACAAGTATCTACTGAACATATTAAATTCAAATAATTTCTCCAATACCTGCAATGTGTTATGGAAGTCATTTTGGCCTTTTGGTTATATTTTCTACTAGAGGCCCATTGCACAATATTCGTGCAAGAATAGGCCTTCCTTCCCCTGGCTTCACTCCTGGTCCCTGGGGGCCTGCACATCCTCACTCCTGGCCAGAGCCCCCTCATAGCAGTGCCCAACCCCTCCCAGTCACTCAGTGCCTGCATATGCAAATTAACCCACCATCTTTGTTGGGTTAATTTACATACTCACTCCTGATTAGCTGTGTGTATGTTGTGGAGGTATGGTCAATTTAAATGTTTGTCTATTATTAGGTAAGATTAGATTCTAATTCCCTTGAGAACAACCTCTGGCCCTCTTTAGCTTCATATCCTTGATGACCAGCACAAGTTGTGGCTCATGGTATAGGATTAATAAATATTTATTGAGGAACAGAGGGAGAAAAAACAGACAGGAAAGCAGATATTAGGGTGAGCCACAGGCCTATGGCCCTATTCTCACAAATTAGACAGTAAAAATTATGGTCACCCTTATGAATGCTGTCACCCACACTATGCATACACTATTAAAAAACAGTTTTTAAAAGAGGGCATAATTGTTATATTCAGGGAATTATAAAACAAGCAAAAATGTTATTTAACTCATCTATTGTTGAGGGAGCCAGTAAGCTCTTACAAGTGGCTCAAAGGAGAATTTCAAGAACCACACATAAGGATAAGCAGTAAAAAAAGCCGAAGGAAATTTACAAATAGAGGTAAAACAGATCTTCCCACACAACAATAATCAGTTACACCCTACCAGAAATAATTAATTTGCATTTCTATGAACAAAGGTCATTTATATTAGTACCCATTTTCTACATCTTACAGAGTTTTAAGTAGCTTAAAAACAATAAAAAGGAAATAACCCAGATGGGTACACTTACCCACTAATCCTTTTTTACTATTTTAAAATATTTCACAATCTTTCCTAACAACTTTCATTAGTACCAAGATTTGGCATAAAACCATTATAGATATTGCTTATTCTTCTTCTTATATGTCTTTTTTTATATATATAATCTTCCAGGATTTATGCTTAAGCTTAATAAAACTGGAGTTTATTTGAGAAACAGTGAGAGGGAAATGTGTTTCCTTTAGAATATCCTGCCTCTTCTTGGTTCAATTTACCCCACTGTTCTTTACTGTCAGGGTGAGTTATTATATTTGATGGCTCCATGGTTCCTTTAGCAGAAATGTCAAGACCAAACTAAACCTTTCCCTTTAAAAAAATATTTTTGTTGATTTCAAAGAGGAAGAGAGAGGGATATATGGATAGAAACATCAATGATTAGAGAATCATTGATTGGGTGCCTCTTGCATGCCCCCTACTGGGGATAGAGCCTGCAACCTGGGCATGTGCCCTTGAGCAGAATCAATAGAGGTATCCTTCAGTCTCCAGGCTGACGCTCCATCCACCGAGCCAAATTATCGGGAAACCTTTCCCTTTTAATACATGTATTTAATATTTTCTCACCTCAAATAGCATATCATGTTTCATGAAGAAAGAAATGATCATATGTTGTTGTTTTTTATTCACCAAGGCAACTAAAAGAATTCTGGATTCATAGTCCTCAATAAATATTTTCTACTTGTGAAAAAAAATTTTAACATTTTTATAAGATGATCAAAGTTGTAAAACAAACTTAAATATTATACTTTTGTTCTTTTTAAAAAAAGAAAATGTTGGGGGCAATGGTATATGTATAAAGATAATAATTTAATTAAAAATTAATAAATAAATAAATAAAAATAAAAAAGAAAATGTTTTTTTCTTCTATTTTTCTATTGGAATTTTAAGTGACCATAATTTTTCTCCTTGGGGAGGGTGTCTATAATTGGAGCAGTCTTTCCTGAGATTATGTCCCCAATTCATACTTTCTCTGATCTATGCCCTGAATCCTCTCTATATTATACTGTTTAAAAGGGCACTCAGATGCCTTCAAATGCACAGAATATTTTTCTAAACCTCCCCTTGAATAGGTGAGAAATTTTAAATAATTATGAGTAATATAGAGGGATGACACACATTCAGTTGAGAACATGTATCAAAATTATTTGTTGAATTTTTTTAAATATGTCATTTTATGGGATCACAGTCCATAGTGAGCCACATTGCAATGAGTGTGAAGTTTAGTATTGTTGGTACAGAGAGAGAAAGCAACTATTTATCTAGCAATTAGAGAATATTATAAATGGTATGTATTATAATCTGTAAATAATTGGGGGAAAACATTTTTATTTCTATTACATATCTCTGCATATTCTGCTTTCCAAAAAGATGTCATGCATAATACTTGCAACAGGCAAATGCTAACATCCTTCGGTGACCATATTAATAGTCAAAATGCTTACAGCTTCTGTATTATCTTACCTAAACTATACTGTTATAGTTTTTTAGTTTGTTGGATGGTATTAAAAAAAAATTTTAAAAACCTATTTGATTTTACTGGACATAAGGTAAAAGGTTCAGGGGGTGTTGATTTTCTAAGGTCCACTCTGCTCCTTTAGATTGGCCTATATCTGCACCATTGCATGATGACAGGATGGGAAAGTTGGACTAGCAAGTATCTGGCCTTGAAACACAAATAGTGTCTGTAATCATGTGACTAAGTTGCCTTCCTTGTGAAACTTTGCTAACTCTGGATATTTTTCTCATCCTTTGGAAAGAGAAGCCAATAGCCAACTCAATTCTTACTTAAATGTATCATTCTAAAGGATGCTGACCTCTGCATCTTCATGATCTCATATGCTTAAAGTTTTGAGTAAGAAGAAAAGCTTTAAGCCTCAAGGATCTTGGGTCTGCATCATTTCGGAGATATTGAGGGAAATTGAACTAGATGGTGATGACTTAGCAATGAGCATGTGGTAGCACTTTGTAGCTACTTTATATTGGACATACTGTATCATTCCATTTGAGCTTTACTCTTATAGCAATGAAACCTGTCCTCCAGTGTTGTTTCCAAATGCCTTTGCTTATAGTACTTATCTTCCTTTTTAGCAATACTTTCATGCGGGAGGAAATGGTCTCAAAAAGAATTTCTTGGAGAAAAGCCCAGATCTTCAGTCTCTGAGATATGCTCTCAGTCTTTATACCCAAACGACTGATGCCTTGATAAAGAAGTTCATAGACACTCAAACCTCGCAGAGTAAGTAACATATTGAATATGATAATAAACTGAACACCTAGGTAAAATTCAACATAAGAATTATTATAAATAGTATTAATAATTTTACTATAATAAATTAAAGAAATAAGAATGGAGGCTATGGTCAACAGAAAATTATCAAATTTTTAGCATTCATAAATTACAGTCTTATGAATAATTTTAATATTAGTAGGGTATGCTTAATACTAAAACTGTATTGAATGGTTGACTCTTCTTGGTGATTTTAACTTCAAAATATTTAGCAAAGCCTAGTTTTGAATATCCATAACTGTGATAGTCTCTTCAATTTAGTATGAAGATTCAGTGTTTGCTGGTTTTGGCAACTCCTCAAAAATGATAATTTCCCAAATCCTGATTTCAAATGTAAAATCTCCTGCTTTAGTGTTTCCAGAAGGGAAATTTAATCTTATCCCAAATTTATATGAGAAAAGTTTTCAACTTTCACTTTGAAATGGGACAAGAGGTAATTATTTTATTTAAAACTCAAATCTGTTTCACATGGCAAAGTTCCCACCTCATAAGCTTCTAGGATATTACTGTTAACCTTTATTTCAAGTTGCTTTGTGATTGATTATATTTTGGTAATTATGTGCATTTATGATCTGGCATTTCTGAGAGATTATTGAAAATGTCAGTATGAGTCAAAAAGACCCAAATGCAGACTCAAACTCTAGAACATAATAAATCTCACCACAGAGATCATAAATATAAATAAAAGGGTATGGTTTTCATTCATGAGAGATCCTCAGAGAAGAATTTTTTTTCCTGTGATGAAAACGCTCCAGGCTTATTTTTTTTTTTCCATAGATATTTAATTTTTCTAACTACATCAAGCATAATGCCAAGGTAAGTGCCATGAAGGTGTTAGGCCTGTCTTTAACACTTGGTGCTTTCTGAGAGTGTCCATTTAAATGCTCTTTTATTTTTTCATTTGATATGCAAACCTAGCCTACATCTTGGGATGGTTCCAGAAAGGAAGAATAAGCTGAGTTCATGAGAGCTTATCAAGAAATACAGAAATATTCAGAACATTACCCCTGAATCCATGATCTTTCAAGGTTTTCTGAACTTTATAAATGTCTATACAATTCTAATATATCATATAAATAGTGTTATAGCTTTATTCCCAGAGTATATAAGAATATAAAACTTTGCTTTATTTTTATAGGTATGCATTTATAGAACACACACACATGTATACAGCCTATGTTTTAGCATAGAATCACACCAAAAATACTGCATCTATATCAGTTTTGGTATATGGAATTTGGCACATGTATTTATTTTTATACCATGTATTGTATGGCAACATTAAATATGGATGGTGGTAGGTAAGAGGATCTGCAATCACAGTAACCACTCGATTTAACATATCTTTATTTCAGACTTGGTCTCCCTTTTTCTTTTTTACTCTACTTTTCTGGCTTTATTGAGTATGTATTTTAGTGGGGAGGCACATAATTAAAATTCTCAAGCCATAGATATGAAACAGCTTTGCATTTTCTACCTTCAGTCATACTCTATGAAAACCTATCCCTACCAACCTCATCATCCCCAAACAGGCATGATCAGACCCAAGAACCTGCAGAGTAAAGGGAGCTTGGTGTACTCTTTGCTCCCTCTTTCTGCCCTCCCCTTTGCTCCCCTTTTCTGCTATAGCAATTTGGGGGGAAGAAACAGAAGGGAAGGAGGTAAATGTCTTTAGTGTTCTCTGTATGGTCGCGTCTAAATGCTGGCTTTCCGAGGGGCCCAGTGTTAGGGGCCATTGTATATTTTCAGTTCCTTGAGAAGTGTGCCTTGTTCCAGCTCCCTTCAGAGACTCCTCAGTGATGCCTCCTGCAGCATGTGCCATAGCTTTTTGCTCCTACTGGCCAGCCCTCTGAAATGGGGCTCTAGCAAGAGGCTGAAGCCCAGCTTTCCCCTGCGGGGTTCACTTGAGCCAGAAGAAATGCAAACATTCTTTCTACATCTTTGGTGATAATGGAGGATTCTCCACTGTCACCTGCCATCTCTTTACAGTTCTCTTCTCCACCTGCTCAAATAGAGATTTATGTATATTTCCAAATTGAGGGAGGTTGGAGAGAGGAACACTACTGCCTCATATAACATAACCATTGTTCAATCACAAACAGAGGTAAGCCAAAGTATTTCTGAGTTTATATTCATGCCCTCTCTTCTAATTCTATCAAAACCCTTTTCAGTATTCATTAGCACAGACTGAATAATAAAGTTAGCCAGCAATACTATATCCTTTATAAAATAATAAGGTAAAGGGGAGATAAGATGAAAATTTGCTGAATATTTGAATCATTTATAGCACAGCCTAAAAGGAAATATAGTAGAGAATACAGTCTTCAATTGCTAAAATTGGGCCTTAAGTCATGGTTTATATTTATGACTTCCAAATGTCCCTTTTCATGTTATGTTTCCTTGGATTCAAAAGAAACTCAGCTTCTAGGGTTGTTAACTAAAAAGCATAAAAAGTTGAATTTTTAGAGGGTCTTATTTATATGGGTTTCTATACTATTCTGTGAGCATTTGACACTGGGCATGTTGAAATGGAGGAACTTGGGTTCCATCCTGTGGATTACTTTGCTACTTGCCCAGCAAGTAGGTGAACATTTCCAGTTAATTGTAGGATCAATCATCCCCTTTACACACCCGATATTGTGGTAGCATGAAGAGTCTCTGTTTCCAGTGTAGATATTCTTGCAGTTATCTAAACATTTATCCTAATATTTATTATAGTGAAGTTTTGTTAATCAAAACCTGATATTTTGTTAATTCAATTTAGAAAGATCACACTGGTGTTATAACTTTCAAATACACCATTTGAAGTCTAAGCTAGCACTGCAAACCTCAAACTCTGCCACTTTCTGTCTGAGGAGCCGCAGGAGCATGCTCAGTGCCATGAGTTAATGCTCCAGGAACCAGCCCGCAACCAAGGAAAGATAGGAAGTTGGCAAATTAAAAAAAACAAAAATACAAAATCCAGCTTCTTCTGTTGGGTCAATTCTCACTTGTGTTTTGCACAGACTCCAGAGGTCCCCTATAGTACAGAGCTCCATTCTCCCTCCGAAGGCTGGCTGGATACCATACTGCTTTTTCCTTTGCTCACCTCTTCAGGCCCCTATCAGTGTTTCCTGGGATTCCTTCCCAGCTGGACCATTTACCTTGAGTGCTTGTGTCAGAATCTGCTTCTAGGGGAACAGAAATCCAAGGTCACACAGCTAGAAAGCGGGGAGCCAGAATCAAACTCAGCTAGTCTAGACCTCTAGATTCAGTGCTCTTAGCCCATTGTGTGTTCATCTTCTTGATAATAAGTGTGAAGGCCAAATACTCGGAATGACATTACTTGGACTTTCCCCTCATGACTTTTCAAGTCAACAATACAGAACTAAGTGAAATTCAGCCTATAGATAAGTACATTTTCATTTACCTCATGATCAGTAAAACAAAGTAATTTTTGTTCCCTTAATCTCTAACTCATACTCTGCAAAGAAATAATTGTTTTAAACTATTCACATGTTATTCAATAGATCTACATGTTATATAAAAGGACTTGGGATCCATTAGGAATATAAGTGTGCTTTTTGAAACATCCATATTTTACTTTTTTCTCATAAAATCTTCCCTTATTTCATTTTCTTCTTTGTCTACTTCTTGTTAAAATTTTCTTTCTCATTTTTTTTCTCTGTTATGTTTTTTCCTTGTGTATCTGTTAGGAAATTAACTATAAGATTAAAAATTTAAAAACCAATTACTATTAAAAGTTTTATCTTCAAATTGAAAGGTATATTTTCTTTTGAAAATATTTTTATTTAAATTCAGCTTTTTTTAAATGGGTTTATAAGCATAGAAAAACCTGTTGACTTTGTTCATATTTTTTTCTTCCTCTCCTTTTATTTTTTTAGCTCCTTTTCACTTTACCTGCTTTTTGCTCTTTTTAAGTAGATTTCTGTCATTTTTTCTAGTAGTTAAAAAAAGAAAATCATTAAAAAAACTACAAAGAGTCACATTAGAAATTGAGACAAATGAGATCTATCAATATGGAAAAACACTGTCTTCTCTCCTCTTTCTATTCCAAATATTGAAAAATAAATCCAAAATATTCATAGAAGCTTAAGTCCTCAAATGAAACTGGAAGTTCACTTTATAAGAATAGCATGTTTATTATTCTAGAAAAGCATCACAGCAACAGAACACCATCTAACTCTGAATTCTTTAACAAGTGTTTACTGAGCATCACCTCTGAACAAAGTCCCATACAATGAGGGACATCATCAAAGGTGAACGTGAAGTTATGTGCACAAGTTGCTCTAAATCAGTGGTTCTCAAGCAGGGTTATTTTGTTCACCCAGGGGCTTTGGGGCAATATCATAAGAACTTTTTGGTTGTCATATCTGAGAGTGGTAGTTGCATCACTATTTTCTCTCGGGTGGAGACCAGGGAAGCTGCTAAATATTGTACAGCTACCTATGACAGAAATGTATGTGGCTCCAAATGGCAATAGTGCTGAGATTGGGACATCCTGCTATAAAAAGAGACTAACAAGTGAGAAGTGATGTAATGAAGGTCATGTTAGAAGAGGGGAAATTTTGACTTGAGAAGAAAGAGAACACAAAGGTCAGTGGGTCATGAGGAAGTAGAAAGAAAAAAAGTGTTTTGAATGAAGAAACTCCAGGAAAGTATATGCTTGCACTCATAATTTTAAAATTCCTATATGTCAAACATATCCACAATATATATTTATTAAGACAAAAAAGATTATTTAGCTTTTAGAACAAAACTCGCCATATCACCATCTATTTTTGATAAAGACATATTGTATAGTTAAAAGTGCCTTAGATTTCCCTATGCCATTAAAATATACAGAAATACTATAGGTAAGCTTTGTATAACATGAGTAGGAATTATTTTAATATTTATAATAATTATCACATATTATTCCTCTTAAAGTTGACCCAATGGTTTAAATTGGTACTTAGCTTGAAAAGTTATACTTCCTTGTTGTTTCTCAAGAATGTGTTATTTATAGTTTCAGAAGCTGTTACAAAACTAATTTCTTGCATCTTTACTTATTCATCATAAAAAAGGCTTTCTAACATTTATTTCATTATACCAAGGGTTTCTTGAATGTTTCATACTGTAGTAGATAGTGAAAATGTATAAAACAAACAAACAAACAAAAAAACTTTAAGTAGAGTTTTTCCCAATGGATAACACAATTTTAAATGAGGCTCAGAATGATTAATTGCTAAGCTATCTGTGTCATATTGTTTCCTTATCTGAGCTTTTATTACAGCTTGAGGATCCCAAGCCTCAAAAGCTTTATACACAAAAAGGTTGTTATATGTCTAAGTTATAACTGGCTCACAAATTTTTTAAAATTTATATTTAAACAACTAAAAAAATAAAGTATGTGAGATTAATTTTTTAATTCTATGATCTGTCCTCTTTTTAATTTTTTATAACAACTTTGAGTCTGCTTATTTCAAGTTTCTTAAAATTTAAACCATATCCTTTTGGTCATTTTAATAACTCATTTTTCTGCTAAAGTGAAGTATAATGTAGTTTAATTTGAAATGGAAATGAGAGAGCTACAGATTCACATTTTGGAATCTATGCCTATGCTTCGATACAATAATTATATATATAAAATATTAATTATTCTAATCACGTTCCTTAAACTCTCAAAAATATGTCCACAAGTAGAAAAGATACTCTTTTTTGGAAGTGGTTCACTGTGGTCTCTTCTTATCAGAAAATGTGGGAGAACTTAACATTAATAATATTAAGTGGTAGGAGAACTGGCATCAAAATAAAGAAATGAGCTTTGGAGCCAAATTCAGCTGACACTTCAGCTGGATGTCACCTGTGGAAGAAAAGGCTCACGAATGTCTTCAGCTTATGTGGAGAAATAATAGTACCGTCCACATGGCCACTTCAATTTAATACTGACTTGAAGGCATTGTTTGAAGTAGTTTCTCACTTTCAGAGATCTAGCATCCCAACTGTCGACCCTGACCCTGTCGTATCCCTGGGACAATAGGATACAACTAGCTAGCATTGCCTTTCAAGACCAGAGGTTAGCACATCTCAGAGGCACAAGTGGGAAAATGGAGGAGAGCTCGGGAGGTTTGGCTCTTTCAGTGTTGCAGTGAGTCTGATGGCGTTCAAAGCTTGATGAGGCTCTGCAATGCAGCTATAAAGCTGTGCACAAATAACTTTAATCAGAGTGTTGGTTTGATATGTGATGTGGTTCTGCATACACTGAATACTTTCCCAAAGTAAAAACGGCAAACATTAGATAAGGTCACAGTAATGCTCAGCAACACTGTGATCCAGGCATGTTGTCTACCACTTTGCTATCTTTCAAAACAATCCTGGGAGGCCAGTAACATATCCATATTTCTCAAGGTAAAACACTGAGACACAAATAGATTGAGAGATTTGCTAGAGTTATGTAGATAAGTGGCATAGATAGTGCCCTTCCCACAATCTCACACTTACTTTAATCAACAAAGAAATCAGAATGTAAAAGTATTACTATCTACAGCCCATATTTTCTTCTCCTTCATTCTGAATAATTGGTTTTACTTCACTTTTCATTTTACTGTGACTAAATAGCCCTTCTGTCAGGAGATCATCTTTTAAGTTAATACCCTTTTTTATATGTCTTCAACAAACTCTATCCCCCAAATTATTTCTTTTTAATTGAATTAGTTAGTGGTGGGGGGGAGGCATTGGTTAATAAAACCATATAGGTTTCAGGTATGCAATTCTGTATATTTATATGTGTATTAACCACCACGAGTCAACTCTCCTTCCATCACTGTTTATCCCCTCTTTACTCACTCATACCTCTCCAACCCCCTTTCCCTCTGGTAATCCATACTGCTGTCTATGTCTATGAGGTTGTTTTTCTTTTTCTTTACTTAATACCTTCACCTTTTTCACCCTCCCCTAACACCCCTCCCCTTCCACAGCTGTCAGTCTGTTCTCTACATCTGAGTGTGTTTCTATTTTGTTAGTTTATTTTGTTCATTAGATTCCACATATGAGTCAAATTATATTTGTCTTTCTCTGACCAGTTTTATTTCACATAACATAATATCTCAGGTCTATCCCTGCTATTGCAAAAGTAAGGTTTCCTTCTTTTTTATGGCTAAGTAGTATTCCACTGTGCAAAGGTACCATGGCCTTTTTATCCTCTCAATCACTGATGGACACTTGGGCTGCTTCCAGATCTTGGCTATTGTAATAACTCTGCAATGAACATAGGGGCGCATATATTATTTCTAATTAGTGTTTTGGTTTCTTTGGATTCCAGAAGTGGAATTTGGATTCCAGAAGTGGAATTTCTGGGTCATTAGGCAGTTCCATTTTTTTATTTTCTGTGGTAACATCATACTGCTTTCCACAAGTTTGCATTCTCACCAGCAGTGTACAAGGGTTCCTTTTTCTCCACATCCTCACCAACATGTGTTGCTTGTTGATTTATTGACGATATCCATTCTGACATGTGTGAGGCGATAGCTCATGGTGGTTGTGATTTGCATTTCTCTGATGATTAGTGACATTGAACATATTTTCATATGTCTACTGGCCATCTGTATGTCTTCTTTGGAGAACTGTCTATTCTGATCCTATCCCCAACCTCTTTCTTCTTCCTTTGCTTTGCAGTTTCTTTTTATTCTGGCCTCAATTATTGGGCATGCTCAGTAGCCAGGGCACCTTTTGAATACTAGTGAAGTATTTAAGTTGTAGGAATCCAAGTGCAATGTAAGAAAATGCATCCTTCTTTGAGAAAACCCTTTCTAAAATAGCCTTTCAGCCAAAACCGGTTTGGCTCAATGGTAGAGCGTCGGTCTGAGGGGTCCCAGGTTTGATTCCAGTCAAGGGCATGTACATTGGTTGCGGGCACATCCCTGGTAGGGGGTGTGCAAGAGGCAGCTGGTCAATGTTTCTCTCTCATCGATGTTTCTTGCTCTCTATCCCTCTCTCCTCCTCTCTGTAAAAAAATCAATAAAATATATAAAAAATAAAAATTAAAAAAAGTAATAAATAAATAAAATAGCCTTTCATTCTTCTAGAGCACATGTGTCAAACACAAGGCCCGCGGGCCAAATCCAGCCCGCCAGGCCTTGCAATGTGGCCCGCACCGCGCTGTCATCACTGCACTCCGCTGTCAGTTTATGACATTGTCAGTTTATGACTGTTCAGTAAACCATTCGGCCCGCGATTTAGGCTGGATTTTAGATTTTGGCCCCTTCTCTGATTGAGTTCGACACCCTTATTCTAGAGCTTGCTGTGTTTGGGTAGAGGACACTGCTGGTTTTGTTTCCCCCCCCCCCCCCCCCCCCCCCCCGTCCCACTATTCTCTTTGCTTGTTCCCTACCAGCAAAAGGATAATTTTGTAACACCCCCCCCCCCAGCACATTGAGTCATATCAGGATTGCTAGTTTGTATACAGTCTCTCTTCTCCCAATGTAAGCCCTATAAGGACAGGGACCTTACTCCTTGTTGAAATCTAAGTTCTTAGTACAATGCTAGATAGGAAGAATGTATTTAGTAAATTTTAGAGAGGAAATAAATGCAAGAATAGTAAATGCAGAAAATTAAAAATTGTGATTTGATGTAATCATAGTATTTGAATTGATATGATTACAAACCTTCATAGCAAGTATGCTTACAGCCCTATGCTATATACTATAGAGCACCCAAACTGTGCATGTTGAGCATGGAGAAAAGAGAGAGAGAGAGAGAGAGAGAGAGAGAGAGAGAGAGAGAGAGAGAGAGAGAGAGGAGATACCCCTTAGGGAAAAAACTTATCATTTTCTCACTGATTCTTTTCAGTAGTTTTCACACAAGATAGAAAACTTTAAGTGTCACTGGAGAAATACAAAGGGGTATATAAAGTTAGATAGGGAGAATAAAATTACTCTTAAAATTATTGAAATCATGGGTTTATAGTCAATCTGAAACATGAAACTCAATGGGAACTAGGAAAAATAATGTATGTCACTGGTTCAGTGTTGATCACTAACAGATTCCATATGCCTTTTTTTTTTTCTTTTCTTTTTTTAAAATATATTTTATTGATTTTCTACAGAGAGGAAGAGAGAGAGATAGAGAGTCAGAAACATCGATGAGAGAGAATCATCGATCAGCTGCCTCTTGCACACCCCCCACTGGGGACGTGCCCGCAACCAAGGTACATACCCCTGACCGGAATCGAACCTGGGACTTTTCAGTTCACAGGCCGACGTTCTATCCACTGAGCCAAACCGGTTTCGGCTCCATATGCGTTTTCATTGGACTAATTTTGAGGAGCATTTACCATGTGCTAACCTTGTGCTAGATGCTAGGTAAACTACAATGAATGGCTATGCTGAATACCTCCCATTTGCCCCTATAATACACCCTGCTGGGTTCTATGGATTACAGCTATGGGCTCTCTTACCTACTGTTTCCCATTCGGGTTCAGCAGTAGGGTGACCCTCCAAAGCTCTGTGGGAGGAAAGAGTGAGTTAAGGTATTCGTTCTCCAGGCTCCCTCTAGAATGGTTTATTCAAGCTGGCTGTGCACTTTGACTCTAACTCCCAAAGTTACCTTCCCTAGAAAACTGTCTGCTTCTAGATCCAGTGGTACTTCTCCTCCTTATGTTTTATGGACCGAGAGTGTTAGATCCACTATTCCTTGTATTTTCCTAAACCTGCATAAATAGTCTCTTTCTTAAGCCTTGCCTTCCTCAAATTACCCTTGCTTCAGTTTCAATCTACTTGCTACTGATATCCTGACTGAGACAAAGGCTAATTGGCATAGCTCTGTTCTGTTTTGCACCCATGACTCTTTCATTTTGGTCATCAAAGATTAACATGATAAAATAATCAATCAAGCTCCAGAATAATTTTCTTTGGGGTGAAGGAAAATACTGTATTTTGATGGCCAAGTTGTCCAGAATGAACAAAAGGGTATGTTAGCTTTTCACTGATAGGAATATTTCCATTATACTCTGGTCATGTCATCAAAATACCAGATCTCACTTTCTCATGATGCAGCTTTTCTTCCCAGCATCTCATTTTCTCTGGAAACCTGGTAAGTTGAGACAACTGGGAGTCATTTGCAAAATTTAAGAGTCTTCACAGCACAGAATAAGCAGGTGTTTGCTGTATCTCATGCAATGGGGAAATTGTCATTTTTAGTACACATACTAATCTCAGTATGTGTCTAAGTCAGGACAGCTGTACTTTTATTGTTTATTTTTATTCTTTTCCATGAATAGTGGAAAGGTTAGTTTTTTATAACACTACCCGTATCAAATCAATGTGCACGTGTGTGTGTGTGTGTGTGTGTGTGTGTTACATCTTTTCATTTCTCAGTTGTTTGAGAACCAGATCTCATCCCAAGGCCAAGCAGAATATCAGTGATATTAGAACCCTGTTTTCTGACTTACATTGTTTTCAGTTACTTGTCACTCAAAGAGTAACATTGTTTCAAATAATTCTAAAAATAATGTATATAATTTTCTAAAATTTAACAAAACTAAACAATTAAAATTTAAATCAAAACACGAAAAACACTTTACATTTGGCATTCCATTCAAAGGCCTCACCAATTCCCACTCACGCTTTCAGCTTGCGAGTTTATGGGCTTCTTCAAATGCCTTTTTCTCACAAATAAACCCGAGTTTCAGAACAATCCTGCAAAGTCATTCAGAGGTCTTTGGATTATTGGTCTGATACTGCACTCTGCTTCGTGGTGCTTTTTTGAGATGATCGTTTCACCCAAAAGCAATAAATGTCATTGAAGTGATTTCAGCAAGGGTGCAGTGTGCAAGAAGTCTGAAGGGAGGTAAGACAGAAGCGGGCAGACAAATTAGAGGCTGGGCTGATGGGAAGAGTGAAGGAGAAATTGGGCAGATTCAAGATGTAAGCAGTAGAATAGATGAGCACTCGTGAAATAAACCTTGTTAACTTAATCAACATTTGGGATACTAAATTTATTTTAGATTCAAAAATAAAGCAACATTTATTTCTGTGTGCTACCATTATGGTGGTTTTTTTCCTGCCTGCTCATAATTTCCTGCACTTTACAATTATTCAGGATGTCCAGATATTTCTTTTTTAATCATAACTTTCATTTAAAAAGAAATATGAATAACACACTTTGCTATGCATAGTTGATTAGTTTAATTGAACACAAATGTTTAACTAGTTAAAAGTGGTAGATTTTGAAGTCTTTCCAGGGCTTGGATTTAAGAATGGAGGTTGGAATAAACAGCCCAATTAAATTCTCTCTTTAGGATTAAAAGGGTCTCAAAAGTGCTCTGTAAGAGAATTATCTGGAGTGGGATCTACATACATGTTATATTTTCACACATATATTATATATGTAAATGTAATTTAATGATTTATAAGTCATATTTTATGAAGACATCAATCCAACACAATAATTATATACTGCACTGATTGATATTAAGCTAAAGTTAAGTCAAATAGGTGTTTCCAAAGTTGTCTAACATTTTCATATTATAGGTAACTGATATTCTCCAAAGTTTTGGTTATTGTTGTTTTGGGTTTGATAGGAAAGTAAAAACAGGTTAAAATCAGTTGTTTTGAAATTTTATGGAAATGGTAACAAACTGATATGGCAGAAAAACATTCTGCAAATAACTGAGTCAAGTAAGCAAAATGCAATACAAATTTGCTGGACCTACTGAGCCATAACATCTGTTTGTATTCACTGAGAACAGGTTTTGTGACCAATGGGGTCAGTGGCGTGGATTGAAAATTGCAGACTGTTGCCACACAACCTCCATTTGCCCTTTATAACTAACTTCCAATATGAGATAATTTCACCTTCTGTTATCCCTTAGCACTAGAACTTAAGACTTGTTATTAAGTGTTTGATCTATCTTTAAAGAAGAAAAATGAATGTATTAAGTGGCAAGGGAATAGTAAATCTAAATCTTAATAGTTGGAAGCCAAGCTTGTATAAACCTCTGGCTGGCTTAAAGGTCTCTCTGCTTATTTTAAAGAGAAAAAGAGGCAAGAAATTGGTGTGTTGATTAAGACAGGAGAGTGGGGAACCATGCAGTCATGGCCCAACCATCTATCTGCTCTACCTTTGCCTGGCTCTAGGACCTTGAGATAAGTCAATTAACCTCTCTAAGCCTCAATTTTATCAGCAGTAAAATGGGCGGCATAATAATTCCTAAGCCCACTGGTTGCTTGGAAGATCACAAGTGGTCATAGATGTGAGACACCTAGCACACAGAAATCTCTGAATAAATATGAATTCTTATTGCATTATCATCATTAGATTTACTATATAAAAAATTACCTCTTTCTTCTCCAAACATAACAAAAAAGAGGGACTCTTTCGAGATACAGCTCTCTGAGGAAGAAAAAGTCAATAAGCATGTGCTCCCCTGTGAGCTGTTCCTCCATACTGAGGCTCTCAGACTGACTTGGGAACCCATTGATATCTGAAGAACTCACACGTGCAGTTACTATTAACTTCTCCATGCATGCCATGGTTGCCAAATAATCATATATTTATTGAACTCTTGCTATGCACATAGCACTATGCTGTGTAGGAAACACAAGAAAATCCCCTGCCCCCATAGGGCTTACAGCGAATTTAAAACATGTATATTAAGGGAGAGGTAGCTTAATTAAATACAAGGTAGCTTACATTAAATACCAGATGAATCTGAGGACAGGTATTAGGGCTTTGAGGAGAGGGAAAAATTACTGTGGGCAGGAGAGTTGGGGGCTTCAGAGGAAAAGCATGGCTCAAGGTGGGCTAACAAGGATATATGAGATTCAAGTTGTGGGAGGAGAGAGAGAGGCACATCAGCCTTCATTGAGGCCAAGGTGACAGAGAAACCCATTAGGGACAACTGAAAAAGTGCCGCTCAGTGTAGCCCTGGGAGCAGCAGCATCAGGGTCTCCTGGTGTGTCAGTCACTTAGAACACCACAGACTGAGTGGCTTAAACTACAGACATTGATTTTTCTCACCGTTCTGGAGGCTGAATGTGCTGGCTGATTGGATTTCCAGTGAAAGCCCTGTTTCTGGTTGTAAATGGCTGCCATGTCCTGGCGTCCTCACATGGCGGAGAGAGACAGTGAGCCCTCTAGATCTCTTCTTATAAGAACAGGAATCCTATTGAGTCAGACCCCCATTCTTTTTTTAACTCTAACCTTAATTACTTCCTTCGAGTCCCCATCTCCAAATACACATACATTGGAAATTAGAGCTTCAATATATGAATTGGGGGTGTGGCGGGGAGGGCTTTCAGTGGGGGACACAAGCATTTGGTTCATTAACACCTGAGAACTTGGTAGGAATGCAACATTGTGGGTTTCACCCCAGGACCAACTGAGTAAAAACTTCAGGAATAGGGCCCCCAAATCTGCGTTCTAACCAGACCTAATAGTTTGAGAACCATGAGAGTAAATATTCTGTAAGGAGGAGTGAATGGAGGGGAGAGGAAAGACGTAAGCTGTGATCAAAACTTTGAAGCTTTAAATGTCAGGCCCAGGAGTGTGGAGCTTAATCTGTAATTAGACAGAGGTCCATAAGGAGAGGAGGTCAAACAAGTTAATACAAAACACTCATGCTATGTCACCTACTCTTGCATAGGAAGGCAAGAAGAGGAAAACCTTTTGGAAAGCAGACTTGCAGTTTAATTGTTGAGAGTCTAAATACAGAAATAGTAGGAATAGACAAGAAAGGATCAATATGAGAAATATCATGAAGGGAAAACCTCCAGGCCATTACAAGGAAAACAAGCAAATGAGAAAGAGCGGTAAACTGAGGTAACGTGTAGATTTATGCAAATTACCAGGTCTTTGAGGCAAATGGTAATTTCAGTTTAACTTATTCCTGTCAGTGTTAATAGCAGGACATCTGCTCACTGGGCACTACATTGAAGAGGTGAATGGGTCCAGGCTCTGAGAAATGGCACACAGAGGGGGAGGGTAAGCAGAGTTGCAGAAAGAGTTGCCAGAAATAGAGGGTGAAAATCACATCAGCACAGGGTAAATATCAGCGCCATTTAAACACTTTTGCTGCTAGCAACTCAAATGGTCTCTAATTTGTGTCTGAGCACTTTCAGAAGGGACATGTTTGTAACTCATTGTGAGTCCTTGAATAAATTATTGTGCCTGTGAATAGGGCCAACTAACAGGGAGGGAAGGAAGGGATAATGTGACTATCACTGCAACTAGCCTGACACATTGTTAAACAGGATAATGGCCTTCAGCACCATCTGAAGGACCTAAGGATGTTGGCCATTTATACGTACTTATATGTAGAGAAGTGTGACCTCATGTAGGGTTTCTGTAACAGTAAACATGTGATTCTCAAACTTTAGTACACCAGAATCACCTGGAGGGTTTGTTAACACACAGATTGCTGGAACCCACTCTTAGTTTTTAATTCAATGGGTAGGCAAGGAGTCAAAATTTGCATTTATAACAAGTTCCCAGGAATTGCAGATGCTGCTGGGGCAGGGGCCACACTTTGAGGACCACTGTAAACCCTCACACAGAGGTACTCCCGTGAGTGAGGGCCACTGGTAGCTATTTCAGGTTGACTTATTGGTTGCAAATTATGACTGCAGGCAATTCTTTTTAGCAATGTGTTTCCTGGCTGAAACCTCTAAAAGGAGGTTTATTTGTAAAAGGAGCACTCAAAGAGTATATGGAGTCAATAAAAATGTCCTTTTCCAAATGAAAGCCTGTGTGTTACAGCCTCAAAGGAAGCTCCTCCTGTACACTACACCAAAAATAAAACAAAACAATAAAAGGATCTGGAAGCAAAAAGACAAGAAGTCCTTTATGAAATAAAAAACAAAAACACATTCATGCTTGCCAGAGTTAACATGCAGGTTTACACGTTTTCCTCATATCATAGCTTTCAACTAAAATGACATTACTTTTTTACATTTAATAAAAGAACCTAGAAACTTGAGCCTTATCTGTTATTTCAAACAAAAGGAATTAATTTCAATTGTTTTCTGGTTAGGTTTTGTTCAGTGAAGGACCTGAAATCCAGTTTTTGTGGAAAGCTTGGCTGTCCACCTGTGTTTATAATGTAAAATTTTTATGGTGGAATTAGAATGCATTAGATCTAGCTCTAAAACTGAATTGCTATCTTGTAGTATGCAGTTATGCCTCTTTATATTTTCCACTTAAAGTCACTTAATCCTCTTGGGTTATAAACACCTTGAATTCTCTTTAGCTGAAAAGGCAAGTTAACTTGATAGAGCATCCCCCTTAGTAATAATAATCCCCAAGGTAGAACCAAATTAAACAGAGCAAAACTATGATATAGCAACATGCCATGCATCATTGAAGAAAAGAAGGAAAATGGTGGTGAGAGGCAGCAAAGCCACTCTGAACAAATTCAAAAGAGCAGAAGTAGAGACAGATGTAATGGAAATTGTAAAGAAGAAAATCAAGTTTCTTTTCCTTTGGAGTAAGCCAATTGGAAGTTAGCAAGTAACTGTTACTGTATTTATTTTTTTGTTTGTCATTTTGTTTTGTTTTGTTTTGAGGAAGAATTTTTTTTATCATTTATTTTCTTTTATTATTATTGCTTTGTGTGCTCACCACCCAAAAATAAAATCATCCATCACCATCTATTTAACCCTCTTTACCCTTTACTAGCCTCCCACTTCCTTCACTCTGGTAGCCACCATACTGTTTTCTGTGCTTATGAGTTTCAGTCTTATATCCCACATATGAGTGAAATCATATAACCATTGAAACTATCCAAGAAATGAGCTGCCTCTTTAGATAGTGATGTCTACAGAAAAAAACAAACAAACAAACAAAAAAAAACTGATCACAACTTTATAGGAATGTTATAGAAAAAACTCTTGCAATGAGTGGAAGATTTTAACCTCTGAGGTCTTTTTTAATTCTAAGTCTATGAGATTGCTTTGGGATTTTAAAATTATAGAGGAAAATATCTGTCCAGGTCCTGAGTATAGTCCTGCAGTTTCAGCCTCTATAGAGATATGCCCATACACATGATGTATGATTTAGGTGGATTTAAATTCTATTGAGTCAAGATGATGGAAGCTGCCCTAGGAAAGGTGCAGCATAGGGAACATAGTCAATAATCCTATCTAATAAAAGAGTAATATGCAAATTAATCATCACTTTGCTATACCCAAAAGCCATGCCCAATAGCCAAACAGGGACGAGTATGCAAATTAACCCAACAAAGATGCCTGAGGCCATGGAGTGAGCAGGAGGCATGGGTTTCCCCAGCAATGGAGGAAGCCAAGCTATCCTCACATCTTGGTCAGCCTAGGCCTCCATTCAAGGCTACAAAGTTTCAATTGTATATGATAAATAGGAGGCATGGCCAGCCTGCAAACCACCATAGCCCCTTGCCCAGGCTGCCCCATGCCCCAAGGGGACCCCCACCCTGATCCAGGACAACCTTCAGGACAAACCAGCCAGGCCCCACCTGTGCACCAGGCCTCTATCCTAACTAATAAAAGAGTAATATGCAAATCTACTGTCACTCCAACACACAAGATGGCTGCCCCCATGTGGTCAAAGATGGGCACATGATAGCTGCCACAAGATGGAAAGCAGGGGAGGGAAGGTGGGAGGGTCCAGGCCTGCAAGGGAGGGCAATTGGGGTTGATCAAGCCTGCAGGGGAGGGCAGTTAAGGGTGACCAGGCCAGCAGAGGAGAGAAGTTGAGGGTGACTAGGCCTGTGGGGAAGGGCAGTTTGGAGGACCCAGGCCTGCAGGGAAGGGCAGTTAGGGGCAATCAGGCTGGCAGGGGAGCAGTTAGGTATCAATTAGGCTGGCAGGGGAATGGTTAGGGGGTCATCAGGCTGGCAAGCAGAAGTGGTTAGGGGCAACAGGAAGGCAGGCAAATGAGCAGTTGGGAGCAAGCAATCTCAGATTGGAGAGGGTGCAGGCTGGGCTGAGAGACACCCCCCTCCCCTAGTGCATGAATTTTGTGCACTGGGCCTCTAGTATTCTAATAATTATGTATGGTGTCAGATGGGTGCAAGATTTAGTGGGATAATCACTTAGTAAGGTGTGTAATGTCTAATCACAGTATATGTCAACTGTAATTGAAAAATAAAAATCAGTTAAAAAATGGAAAAAATATTAAAATTTTTCTAAAAGTGAATTCAGTGAATGTATCCTGATTTAGTTTAAGCACTGTAAAACTCAAGTTCTAAAAATGAAGTCCATTTCTGTTGATTTGATATTATAATTTTTATTAAATTTCCCAAACTTTCCTTATATTTATAGAAAAAAATTGGCTGCTTTCATATCAGACACTACTGTAAGCATAAAGATTCAGCTCCTAAAGTTTATGTCAAAATATTCATAAAGCATTTGTTACCAAGCAGGCACTCAGAAGATTTTGCTGTATTGTGAGGCCAGGCTCTGAGAGGACATACAGATTGTTAGGCTGTTAGGCTCAATCAAATGGATGCTGGAGTTACACTACTTAAGAGCTACCTTTTAAAGAGGAGCTCCATTTGTTCTTTAGGATGATTATAGAGGATACAATGGAAAAAATAGAGAAACAAATAAAAAAAATAGATTATATGGTCAAATTTGTTCTGGGACCTCTGACTTAAAATTAAAAGTTAAACATTTCCCCTAATTTTTAATTTGTTAATGGACATAGTGCAATATTTTCAAATATATATTTGTTTATGGAAATCTCTTATTTAAAATCCCAGATGACATTGTTATAGATGACTCATAATACCATTTATAAATATTGATTAAACTAAAACACACACATAGATACTCATACTCATGACTTCAAATGGTTTGTTTTTCTTTAAAAAAAAAAAAATGGCAGCAGGGTTATTTGTCTGTTTTGTTCATTTTTTTTTTTTTTTTGTACTCCTGGTGGCTGATACTCAATAAATATGCATTGAATGGCAAATCAGCAATGTGCTATGGCAAAAAGAGAAGCCATCCAACTTCCTCCTGCTTAAGCTCCTTGTAACAATAATCAGACCCTATAGGAGTAGTACATTTTAGAGTTTATCAAATATATCCGTATTTGATCTTACTTGATCCTCCTGGAAACACAAGTAGAGAAATATTGTCATTTCTATCTTATCAATAGACACATATCCGTTTCAAGTTTCCACATCCAGTACATTCTCTGCTAAGCATAAATATTTATGCCAGGTTCAGAGGTACAAGCAGGAAATGTTAAAAGCCTGAGCAATTTTCTCTACATTGATTCTCCCTTCTTTTCCTTTGGTTTGGTATCTTTTATATGCCTGCAATGTAATTTATATTTCCTCAGTAGTTCCTTGCAATCATTCTTACCATTTTTATCTGCAATTGTATAAAAGGTAAAAACCTTTTCTCTAACTCTGGTAAGATTATCCAAGTCTTGAAAAATAAGATTCCCCAATAGTATTTGTTTTATTTATTTTTAGAGGATGTATTTTATTTTATTTATTTGTTTATTTAAATTCTTGATTGTTTCAAGTATTGCATATGTCTCCTTTTTCCTTCATTGACCTCTTTCTGGACATTCCTACTGCCCAGCACATGCCCTCACCCTCCTACAGTCTGTGTCTATGGGTTATGCTTATATACATGCATATAAGACATTTGGTTGATCTCTTACTTCCTCCCCCACTCTCCCACAGCTTTCCCTCTGAGGTTGGATGGTCTATTCTCCAAGCTACTATGTTTCTGGGTCTATTTTTGTTCATCAGTTTATGTTGTTCATTATATTCCAAAAATGAGTGAGATCATGTGGTATTTATCTTTTTCCAACTGGCTTGTTTCATTTAGCATAATGTTCTCCAGACCCATCTATGCTGTTGAAATGGTAATAGTTCCTTTTTTATAGCAGCATAGTATTCCATTGTGCAGATGTACCATGGTTTTTTAATCCACTCATCTGTTGATGGGCACTTAGGCTGGTTCTAAATCTTAGCTATGGTAAATTGTGATGTTATGAACACAAGCATGCATATATCCTTTCTGAATGGTGTTTCTGTTTTCTAAGTATATATTCCTAGAAGTGAGATTACTGGGTCAAATGGGAGTTCCATTTTTAATTTTTTTGAGGAAATTCATAGGCAGCAAAATATCAGGCATATCTTGTAGCAATATGTTTATTGATACATTTCCTAGGACAATGGAAATTAAAGAGAAAATAAACAAATGGGACTACATCAAAATAAAAATCTGCACTGCTAAAGGAATAATCAACAAAGCAATAAGAGAGCTTTGCCAGTGTTACATCGATAAGGTTAATCTCCAAAATGTATAGGAAACTCATACAACTTTACAAAAGGAAGATAAAGAATCATATCAAAAAAATGCAAAAGGGACCTAAATAGACACTTTTTGAAAGTGGACATACAAAAGGCCAAGAAGCATATGAAAAAAAATGCTCAGTCACTAATCATTGGAGAGATGCAAATCCAAATGACAAGGAGGTGCCATCTCCATATTGTTTTCCACAGTGGCTGCACCCATCTCCATATTGTTTTCCACAGTGGCTGCACCAATTTACATTCCCAGCATCAGGGTTCCTGGGGGTTCCCTTTTCTCCACATTATCACCAAACAGTTCTTGTTGTTTTGGTTATTTTTGTTCCTTTTTAGGAAGAGATTTAATAGGTGTAACTTAGCAGGCATATGATATTTATTAACACCTATTCTACTGTGCTTTGGGGTAATGAGAATAATGAATATCTTCTCTAGTGTGTCTTGATCTAATTCACCAGGGCATAGGTAAGGATAGGACCATAAGAGGGTCATTTCAAGGCAGCACATATTAGTATGGGAACATGGCAGATCCTGGACTGTTCTTTGATCTTATTAGATTGAAGCCTCCATAAATCCCCAGAGAATAAAATTGTTATCCAAGGAACAGTGAGTGGAAAAGAGAAGTCTAGGGAAGGATCTTGATTCTAATAAAGAAAGAGAAGAAGGGATTTTCTATGGACACCAAAATGGTATCACCAAAGAGAAAGATGTAGGAATAGGCAGGCTATGCTCAAGGCATGGATAGCAAGCCAGGTTGGCTGTAATAGAAGGTCCAGTTTGAAAACAAGATGAGCTCAGATAGATGAAATTATATTTTAGGAGACTTATTAGATTTAGCTATTTAGTACTTGCACATTGCATAATAATCATAACTGAATATTCACTACAATTTACGTTTTTGGTGTTCTATTTTTTCAGATGTTTATTGATAAACAACATTTCTGAATTACGGAACATTCTTCTCTTCTATCAGGTTTTTTCTTATGTAAGAATATATTTTCTCTAAAAAAAACACACACACAACTCAGTTCTTTTATACTTGAAGATAATTACAGAGATTGATTGATCATTTATTCATTCATGGTACTAAAGTTAGCTGAATGTTTATTGTGAACCGGATCACTACTCTAGATGTTGGTGACAAAGCGTTAAATACTTCAGCCCCAATGCTCAAGTAATCTACAATCTAAGGGCTTAAGTTATATTAGAGTGAATTACTGCATTATTCCTAGCAACTATTGTAATTCTTTAGTTTCAAAGAGTATTTGGCATGCCATGCAGTGGTTATTAGTAAAATAAACCAAGCAACAAACATATTTTGATGATCTACATGCCAGAAACTCTGCTGGATACAACATGGAGTTTAGGGGGCTAAATAATAGGGTCTGTAACATCAAGGAAAAGATAACTTCCTGGGGGGATAGGCCATAAACAAAATTCCAAGCCAGGCCTATAAGAGCATTATGGGGCAGAGCTAAGGGTTTAGAGGAGGGCAATAGCACTTGATGGTACAAATAGGCTGAGATGACATAGGAGGGGCAAGACCTAGCTTGGTGTTGAAGGATGGGTAGGATTTGAATAGTCATCAAGAAGAAGAGTAGAAAAGACATAAAAGGTGCTATACCTTTGCCTTATTTGCATCAGTTTCTTTTATAGGCAACTAATAAAAATTAACTTTGACTTTCATTGACTTTGTCAGTATAAAAAGTGTATTAAAGTTTTGCTGATCAAGAGAGTACACGACTTACTCTGTCTATGACCTGAATGCTCTTTCATTTCAGGGCATGGTGAACAGTCCAGACATTTATCTCACTTCCCCCTTACCTTCACCTAACAGAGTTTTGCCAGTACTGTTAAGTTTAACAACTGGCAGAATGAAATAAAATCATCCAGATGCAATCCTAGGGCTGCCACCATTCATCTAAGCTCCTGTTCACCCTCAAAACAGAGAAATGGACACAAACAAAGATGTTGAAATGGTGAGGATGAGAACTGCCTGGTCTTTGCAGTTTTGTTGCGGTGATTTCTCCACCCACTTCTCACATGGGAAGAATGAGAGGATGGACTTGCATTCTCTCCTGCTTCCCGCCTCCTGTGATCCCACAGCCTGCTGGCTTCCCAGTCTTCTATTCCTGCCCTTCTCACTAGCCCCTTACTTGGCTGCTTCTACCTGGCTTACACTCAACAGGCAACATTTTCTCCATCAATTAACAGCTATTGAGAAGAAATTAGTTTGTTCCTGGCCTCTGAGGACCAAAAAAAGCACCCCAAAGAGGCCAAGTTCTAGGTGCTTTCGATGGAACTCTGCAGACTGGAGGTAGAGGGGATAACTTTATTTCTGAAACACCTTAATTACCATAATAGCTCTTTAACACACTACCCGGAGTAATAAACACAATCATTTCCAGTTTTCAATGAGAACAATAGAATAATTTGACTGGGCTAAAAGTGAGACAGAGTTAAAGCAAGTTAAGAGTAGGAAGAGAATTCTCCCACCCCTAGCCAACTTTAGAGAAATAAGACACAGGCATATCCTTTTAAGTGGTTACCACCATCCTAATATCATGTAGGTAGAACATATTAATATTTTTTTATTTTTGGAATATAATATCAATAGATTTTATGTTTTAAAGTATTTTTTTTCTTTAGGAAAATAGATATATAAAAACACATACAACAAAGACGAGGCCTACAAAAGTCAACAAATAGAATTTTGTCAGTCACTTCAGAAGCTTCTCCATGTGCCCTGTCCCAGTCACCCTACTCTCCCTTCAAATATAACCTCTGTCCCGACTTTGATAGCAATTACTCCCTTGTATCTTATAGTTATATAGAGTTTCATCTTGCTCTTTCTTTTTAATTTGATGTTTTCAATGTCTCTTTATTTACAAGTTCCTCCTCCATCTCTTTTTTTTAAAATATATTTTATTGATTTTTTACAGAGAGGAAAAGAGAAGGATAGAGAGTTAGAAACATGGATGAGAGATAGACATCGATCAGCTGCCTCTTGCACACCCCCTCCTGGGGATGTGCCCACAAACCAAGGTACATGCCCTTGACCGGAATTGAACCCGGGACCTTTCATGCTCTATCCACTGAGCCAAACCGGTTTCGGCTCCTCCATCTCTTTTCTTTACAATTTATCTTTTTAAGAACATGGGTTGCCTTGTTATAGAATCTGGATTTTCCTGATTGAGAATGCAGAGTGATTTAACATATCTTTCTGTGTTTCTGCAAATTGACTGATCAGCCCCAAGGTTTGAGTGGACTCAAGTTCCATCCCTTTGCAAAAGAATAGGTGGGGTTAGCATGGAGAGTTCACAGGGGTTGATCCTACCCCTTCAGTCCTTACTCCGTTCCCTGCACACTCTCCTATTCTTGGTAGGGGAGATCCCCTCAATTCCCAGCTATTATCTCAAATTGGTCTTCAGTAACTTCAAGTGGCTAATCTAGGGTTCTCTGGTTCTCAGGTCTGTAAGATGTTAAAATGCTTTCTTCCACACAGACACTAATTATACAGAAGCCTTGTAGCTGTTAATGGTGGCTGTTGTAGTCTCAGATTTAGCGGGTTATGAGGCTATTTTGGCACCTGTTTCATGTAAATAGTTTTCTCATTTCACTTAGTAGTTTCTCTGCATGGCTTTATGTAAATTTAGAAAGAGCCAAAATTAGGCTGCCACTATCTCAGCTTTCTTTGGAGAATTCTGTGTTATTTATTTTATCATGTTTTATGTATTGTTGAAGAAATAGATTCTTTAATTTGTTGTTGTTGTTGTTGTTGTTAAAGGTATGAGATTTATTTTTATTTTTTATTATTATTTTTTTATTTTTTGTCTAAAGTTTTACATATGTCTCCTTTTCCCCCAATTGACCCCTCCCCCCACAACCATTCCCACCCGGGGCAAGCCCCCACAGCCCCAGTGGCTGTGTCCATTGGTTATACTAATATGCATGCATACAAGTCCTTTGGTTGCTCTCTAATCCCCCTTCCCTTCCACTTGTCTGTAGATCAATCTATTTTTGTTCATCAAATTATGTTGATCATTATATCCCATATATGAGTGAGATCATGTAATATTTATCTTTCTTCGACTGGCTTATTTTGTTTAGCATAATGTTCTCCAGTTCCATCCATGTTGTTGCAAATGTTAGAAGTTCTTTCTTTTTTATAGCAGCATAGTATTCCATTGTGTAGATGTACCAGTATTTTAATCCACTCATCGGCTGATGGGCTCTTAGGCTCTTTCCAAATCTTAGCTATTGTAAATTGTGCTGCTATGAACATAGGGGTGCATATATCCTTTCTGATTAGTGTTTCTGGTTTCTTGGGATATAATCCTAGGAGTGGGGTTACTGGGTAAAATGGGAGTTCCATTTTTAACTTTTTGAGGAAACTCCATACTATCTTCCACAGATTCTAATTTAATTGGCCCAGAATGAAGCTCATATCTATATGTTTTTAAAAGTCCTCAAGTATTTCTAATGTACAACCTGAAGAGTGGGAATCACTGACTTAAATTACCTTTGGTGCCTAAGAAATAGGAGCTCAGTAAGTGGTGGATGGATATCTGAATGAATGAATGACTCAATTATGGCTTGAGTCAACTAGGATTCAGCTATAAAAGAGCAGGAACTGGTCAGGCCTATATGACTCCATGGCTTCAGTACTTTGTTAGCAATGTGTCGAGTTAAATATATTAACCAAATGAATACGTTTTTGTTTATTTCATTTATTTTAAAGCCTACACAGTAACTCAATATTTACATATTACATATTTTAAAGTCTCATTCAGTACAGTTTAATGATCAATAAGCAAAATAGACTAAAAAATGAGAAGAAAAGGAAATACAGAGGGTTTACTGCAGTGAGTTCCTCTGTTCACATATCTACTGTGAAGTAGAAGTTATTGGTTCCCTATTTCTCTTCTGACAAATGTTATCCATTCTGTCCATAACAGTCCCTTCTATGTCAATATATTGTACTTCCTAAATTACATTAATTAGAGCAGTTCTTGATTAAAATGTCAGAGCAATATATTATTATCAAGCTCTGACGCCTTTTCTACAGAGGAGTTAATTTGTGTTCGCCACCTCCTGCAGAGTAGCTGCCTCAAAGTGATGGTGAGAATTACATTTTACTATTTCTACACTAGCCTCTGGTTCTTCAGGTTTTTTTGTTTTGTTTTGTTTTTTGTTTTTGTTTTTTTACACCTGTAATAACGTCTTGAGTATTAAATGATCTCTCAGCCAAAGCTCTGACCCTGGGACCCACTGTTGATAACTGCAGTCACCGCCTGGATCTGTTTGTGTTGTCCATAACACAGCTAATTTTTAAAAATGGCTTTGAATGTTGCTCCTTGAGAATATTCTGCTGGGTGAGCATTCTTGACTGATTATTTAAGGAAGTCAGTTCTGTTGTCAGACAGGTATCTATTACCGCATCACCATTTACACTGCTCCATTTACCCATCAGTGCACATTACGCATTTCCTCTCAATGCATCCAATTACTTGATCACATGCTGCATTCAGCAATTTCTTCATGATATCTGCTTGGCAGGATAGATAACATACTGGCCAAAATGACAGCGACATCGGGGCAGAGAGGGAAAGCACAGGGCTTTATATCAGCAAACTGAATGTGTCATCTATATTTTTCTACTCTAATCTTCTGTTTCTTTTTGTATATTTAAACATTTTATTTAAGAAGTGGTAGGTGCTCACTAAAAACAAATCAGATAATATTAAAGTATATGATGAAAAAGATAATTCACTCAGATGATTCCATCCCTACTTTGTGTACTTTCAAGTTTATTCTCCCAGACCTTCAATTATACATATATAAAACTTATATTCTCCCCCCCCCCCAAAAAAAAAGAACTGTATAACATGCATACTGTTAGGCTATTTGAACTTTCACAATCATCATTTCATATCTTATATACAGATTGCCTTTTTAGTGTGGGATTTATAGTATTTCATAATAACATGATGATATACTCACTATTTCACTACTTATAAATATATAGGTTATAGGTAATTTTTTAACTATTTAAAAATATTGCCATTAACATCTTTCTTTATATACATAGTTGTGTATTTTTGCAAGTATTTCTGTATGACAGATTCATAGAAAAGAAATTGCTAGGAGATGAAGAGTTTAATATTTTAATAAACAACAACAATATGAAAGATGGTCTCTGTACCAGGTACTTTTAATAAGTCCCTTGCAGGTGAAAACTAATTTAATCTTTATAATATTTGAATGAGTCCAGTACTACTATCATTCCTGTTTTACAATTGAAGCAGAGAGAGACTAAGTAACTTGCCCAAGGTCACTGGGCTTACTATGTGGTGGAGCCTGAATTCAAATCTAGACAAGACAGCTTAGAGACTGAGCTCTTACCTTCTATGCACATAGCTTCATATTATGTTGCATCTCTAAAACTTAGTTCTCAATTAACAAAAGTTATCTACCAGCTTTGTCAGTTGTGAATATTGTCTTTAACATTTCAGCTGTTTTAATCTTGGTGTGACTTCATGATGCAATAAAACTTGATCAGTAGGAAAAAAATCACAGCAATACATGATGAGGCAGAATATTATTAAATGCCAAAAATGAGTGTTATGAATTAGAACACAGAAGTGGCTCCAAGTGACAATGAACAATGGGGACTAGAGTGCCTCAGAAAGCTATGCAAAGTTGGAAGAGCTTGGAAGGGAGCGGCATATGAAAGGAAGCTAGTGGAAGGGATATTGTTGAATGCATGAGAGAGACATTTGATTGTCTTTAATGGAGGAAGATTTTTAAAGCCAAAAGTTACCCAGGGAATTTGAATTTTCCCCTCAAAGCAACAGGCATTGAAAGGAGAAAAGTAACAGGATAGAATCTTTATCTTTGGAAGCTTAGTCCTGCTAAGTTATATAAAACATAGAAAGTATATGAAAGCAAAGTCAGCTCTTGGATATCCACATAATGAGAAGTTCTTAAACAAAAGAGTAGAATCAAACTATGTAAAGTAGAGAGTAAATCAAACTATGTAAAGAATAATGGACAAAATTTGTTCTTTGGTTGGGATTAATAAATAAAGCAGAGGACAAGCTCTGTATGGTTTTCAATAACTTGAGCTTGGCTAGCAGAATGGTGTGAACAAGGTTGGAAATGGGGAAGTTGAAAACTGGAGTTTTGAGAACACCATAAGTTATTTATTTTTATTTTTTTTACTTGATGTGGTTAAGCTAAGATGAAAATACTAAGCAAGAATATCTGTTAGACGATTAGAAATAAGGGTCAATATAGAGATCAGGATAAGGACTAGAAACATAGATTTAAAAATTAATAAAATTGAGATGAGAGATGTCACTATAAATCCTAGGAAAGAGTATTGAGGAAAAATATAGGTATTAATATAGGGGATGTCACATAACAAAAAGCTGAAAGAAATTAGGAGGCTACAAAGAAGACAGAAGAAGAGCAAGTCCGAGAAGTAAGGAGTGAACCAAGAAAGTAGACAGTGAGAAAAGGCGAAGAGTCAAAAAATGCAAGGAAGTAGCCAATTGTACTGGAAAAAATATGCATATTTGGTTTAAAAAAACATCATTAGAGAATCTCAAAATGTTCAGTAGAATTATTCTGCAAGATGAGATGACAGAAAACTAAATGAAAAATAAGTGAGTAATTTTGGACAATACTTTCAAGAATTCCAATGATTAAGTATGAGAAATAAAACAACATCTAAAGAAATCAAAAGGTCAATGCAAAGGCTGGTTGAGTTTTGGTTTTTTTTAATATATTTTATTGATTTTTTACAGAAAGGAAGGGAGAGAGATAGAGAGCTAGAAATGTCGATGAGAGAGAAACATCAACCAGCTGCCTCTTGCACACCCCCTACTGGAGATGTGTCCGCAACCAACATACATGCCCCTGACCGGAATCGAACCTGGGACCTTTCAGTCCACAGACCTACACTCTACCACTGAGCCAAACCGGTTTCAGCAAGACTGGTTGAGTTTTAAAAAAATATTTCTGAATTAATCTCTCAAGAAACTTGTAGAAATCCTGAAAGATTATGCTATTTAAAATCTCTTTATCAAAATCTCTGCAAAAATATATGGATATATTTTCTTCAAACCTTTATAATAAGAGTTTTAAAATCTTATTTATAAAATTTTGTATTTTGGCCAATATTAAATCAAATAATCTTGATACAAGTTTTACAACATTGTTTTAACTAGGTTTACTAATTTTTATAATAAAGGTATAACATATACATATTGGAAAACAATAGAAAATATAGAAGCATATACAAAAAGAAAAAGATTACTCAGAGAAATTAAACTTAATATTCATTGTTATTTGTTTTTCATACTTTAGAACTTTATATGCAATTATGTATTCCTTTCATATAGCACTTCAACATAAGTACTTTATATGATATCAACTCTTGTCAATAGGTCATGCTTATATTCAATCACAGAGATATTTTATTGATTTACTATAGGCCAGGTGCACAAATTCATGCACAGGTGGGGTACCTTGGCCTGGCTGGCCATCGGGGCAATTGGGGCTATCTCACCCAGTCCCAATAAGGGCCAATCAGGCTGGGCGGCCAGGGGATGTGACTGCAGGAGGTTGGCTGGCTGTGGGAGGTTGGCAGTGGGAGTGCACTGACCACCAAGGGGCAGCTTCTTCATTGAACCTCTGCCCCCTAGTGGTCAGTGAGTTGTCATAGCAACCAGTCAATCAGTCAACCAGTCATAACCGTTGCTTAGGCTTTTATATATATAAATTCCCCAATTGTAAATATTAATTTTTCAATAATCAATATTTTCAATAACATTTTTCATGTAATCTATTTCTATATTCAGAATTAAATTTTCAATACAAGTCCATAATGGAATTACTGACCTCCAAGTTCTAGAAAACATGTAATACTCAACTAATTTTCTCACAAAAAAATTAGTTCTAATTTTCATTTTCATCAAAAGTGGATTAAATATTAGATTTTCCACAAAGTCTCTAGCATGAGTTGTTTGCATTTATTTAAAACTTTTACTAATGTAATAGACAATGCTAGGTGTTTTATTTCAATATACATTAATTTGATTATAAAAACTTTAAATAGCCAAAACTGGTTTGGCTCAGTGGTAGAGCGTTGGTCAGTGGACTGAAAGGTCCCAGGTTTGATTCTGGTCAAAGGCATGTACGTTGGTTGTGGGCACATCCCCAGTGCTGGGTGTGCAGGAGGTGGCTGGTCGATGTTTCTCTCTCATCGACGTTTCTGGCTCTCTATCTCTCTCCCTTCCTCTCTGTAAAAAATCAATAAAATATATTTTTTTAAAAAAACTTTAAATATTTTCAATAGTTATTAACTATTAGAGGCCCAGTGCATGGATTCATGCATGGGAGGGGTCCCTCAGCAGGACCTGTGGGAAACTGGCTCTCCGATACACCCTGATGGGTCCCAGATTGCAAGAGGGTGGTTCTTGGGTGATGCGCTCAGAATCGGGATCCCTCCTCTCTTCCTCCAATATTATATCACTTTTTCTCTGTATCTGTCTCACTTCTTTCATCTCACTTTACCCTAAGTTTGGTGGTAACTGATGACTTGTGAGCATTTAGTGCAAAATGCAATTGGTTAGGAAACAGGATTTACTTAGCCTGAAATCTAGTTGGCTTAGGGCAGGACCCTGCTCAATATCAGGCTCCCGCCCAGGCCATTCTGCCCAGGCCATTCTGGTCAAGTGGAGTCCTGTGGCCGTGGGAACCTCCTTCTTCCCACCTGAGCCGCTCCTTTGCCTCCATCCCTCCCCAGAGGTTGCACACTGGAGCTACTGTCTGCCCAGAAGAACAGTAGCTGGTTTCCCAGACAAGAGTGGTAGCAGGAAAATTCACTCTCTCTACCAGGAATCAATATTAAGCAGATTGGCCTGAGCAGGTGCCAGACATGGGGGCCACAGCAAGTCTCATCATTTAGCTAATAGAGTAGAAAAGTTTATGTAAGGGCCAGACCCATGACCTTCACAATGGGCTAGAGATCCAAAGTTGGGAGCCAATGGGCTAGAGGTCCTGTGCACAGATCCATGCACTGGTGGGGTCCCTCAGCCTGGCCAGCAGGGATCAAGCCAAAACTAGCTCTCCAACATCTCCCGAGGGGTCCCAGATTGCAAGAGGCTGGTTCTAGGGTGTCACACTCCAGAATCAGGCTTCCTCCTCTCTGGTTCCAGGTGCATCATCTGAGAACTGCAGCTGCCATGTCACCACAGCTCAACAGCTTCTGCATTGAGTGTCTGCCCTCTGGTAGTCAATACACATCATAGCTACCGGTCAAACAGTCAAACAATCGGCCAGTCACTTGGGCATATAATTTCTCATTTTGTGAATTGTCTGTTTATGACCTTTATTCATTTGTGTATAGCAGCTTAGAGTTTATCAATTTGCATGATGTCTTTATGCATTAAAGACAGTAGCCTCTTTAACATTTGTTGCAAACATTTTATGTTGACTATTTGCATATGATATTTCTCCCTTTTTATTGAATTTATTGGAGTGATACTGGTTAACAAATATGCTATGTTAAATAAAAGTGGGCATCCTTTATCCTATTCCTAATCTTAAGCAACAAGCTTAGAGCTTTATGCCACTGAGTAGGATCTTTGAAATGGGTTTGTGATATATAGCCCCCCCCCCCCTTTTTCTTAATATAAGGACTCTTTTTAAAAAAATTTAAGGGAAATTATTTTTTTAATTATGTATTGGCGTCAGGTATACAGCTTAGTGATTGGAAAACCATATATTTTACATAGTGTTCCCCTTGATATTTCCAGTACTGCAATTGGCACCATACATAGTTATCAATATTATTGACTACTAGAGGCCCGGTGCATGAAAATTCATGCAGTGGAGTGGTCCTCACAACCCTGCCTCTGGAGTCCCCACCCCTCAGCCCAGCCTGCCCTCTTTCACAGTCCAGGAGCCCTCAGGGGTGGGAGGTGACCTGGCGATCAGAAGGTGACACCCCCATCACATCTTTACTGCTGCCACTGCCAGCAGTGCAAGCCTCAGCCGGCCCTGGTTACCTTCACCTCAGGCCAGCCCAGGGTGCCTAGGGGCTGAGGGGACTGGAGGCTGGGGACTCTAGAGGCAAAGGTGTGAGTGCCACCCTGGTGGGGCTGAGGGGACTGGGCACTGGCATCTTGTGGCTGTGGATGCTGCCATCTTTGTGGCAGTCAATTAGCATATTCCCTCCTTATTGGCTATGGGCGCTGCCATCTTTGCAATGTCAAGAGGGTCAATTAGCATATTCCCTCTTTATTAGATATTTCCTATCATTTGCTTACTTCCCTGTAACTATTTTGCAACTACCAATTTGTGCTTCTTAGTCCCTTATATAGCCTTTATTATGGTGAGATATGTTCTATCTATATGGACTTTCTTGAGAGTTTTTATCATAAATGGATATTGAATTTTTTCAAATGGTGTCTCTATATCTATTGAAATCATACAATTTTTATCTTTTATTATGTTAATGTAGTGTATCACATTGATTTGGAGATGTTTAACCATCTTTGCATTCTTTAATCATTGTTGCATTCCTAGAATAATCCCACTTAAGTATGTGTATTAACTTCTTACTGTATTGTTGAATTTGGTTTGTTACTATTTTGTTGAATATTTTTGCATCTATGTCTATGAGGAATAATGGTCTGTAACATTCTTTTTTTTGGTCTGGTTTTTGGATCAGGAAAATGCTGGCCTTATAAAATAACTTTGGGAGCATTCCCTCCTCCTCAATTTTTTGGGAAGACTTTGAGCAGTGTAGGTTTTAAGTCTTTTATAAATGTCTGGTACAATTTACCAGGGAAGCCATTTGACCCCAAGGGTGGGAGGGTTTATTACAGATGCAATATCTTTACTAGTAATTGGTCTTTGCGATGTTATTTTTTTTCATTATTCAGTCTTGGAAGATTGTATGTTTCAATTAATTTATCCATTTCCTCTAAGTTTTCCAACTTGTTGGCATATAATTTCTCATAGTGGTCTATGAGCCTTCATACTTCTTGGTCAGGTGGGTGAGGACACCCTATTGTTCCTGCTTGCTCCCTTTGTTCAGAGGCCAAAGACTCCAGGCAATGTGATCAGCAGCTAGACCTGCCTGTCCTTTCAAAGTGGACATAATGGCACTGGAGTGTTTGCACAGCTCCCTGAGGGCTTCCCCGCCTTTCTATTCCATCTCTTTTTTGTTGTCAGAAACTGTTCATTCAATGCTTGGTTGTCTCATGGGGTAATTGCTACCTATATACATGTATATTTGATTTTAGTCATGGGAGGGGACAAGTTCACCATCTTTCTTTTCTCCAGCATCTTGGACCTCCTCTCCTCTTAGTTGTAGTTCTCACTGTGTCTATCTGTTCTTCTCCTGAGTTTGGTGAGCATCTATAACACCATTACTTTGAACTGTTTTTTTGTTTTGTTTTGTTTTGTTTTGTTTTGTTTTTGGGAGAAAGTGTAAATTACTTATCATTGCTTCAGTATCTCGTTGTTGTTTTTATTTGGAACATATTTCTTTTTTTCCTTATTTTACTTAACTTTCTATGATTATTTCTATGTATTAGCTCTCCCTTTCAGTGTTGGAGTAGCCCTGCACAGGAGATAAAACGCAATGCTTTATCTTGATCTAGTTCTTGGTCGTCTCTTGAACAGTCTGTTTCAAATCACAGGGCCTAGAAATGCAATCCGCCTGGCCACACCTGATGGTTTTGGTGGGGCTGCAGAAGCCGGTCAGGGTGGGTAGAGCTGCCTCTGGCGAATGCAGCATGGCAGATTGCAGCTGCTTGCCTGCAGCCTCAGGAGGGGCTGAAAGGAGCAAAGCATGGGAGTGGGCTGCTTACTCACCCCCATTAGCAAATTGGAGGAAAACTGCAAAAGTGGCCCCCGCTGGTGCTGGCACTAGCAATGTTGAAGGAAAGCACAGAAATGGCTCCTGCTAGCACCCACATCCCTAGAGAGTCTCAAAACACGTCTGCCCTCTGGAAGAAGCTTTACAGTTAGCAAATAAATCTCTTTCACATATGATCTAGGCTCACAGCTGCTGCTTTTGTGCGGAGTCCCAAGGTGGGTGAGTCTGTGTGTGAGCCCTGGAAGAGCAGGATCTCTGTTCCCTACAGCCTAGAGCTCTCCAGGTTGTAAGCGCAGCTGGCCTGTTGGCTTTCAGAGTCACGTGTTTTGCTGTGGGAGTTGGTCTCTCTGGTGCAGGCCTCTGACGTGGGAGACACCTTGCTTCTCAGAAAGAAGGGAACTGTGGTGTTTTTGTTTTGTTTTTCTTCTGTTTGGTAGTATTTGGGGAGATTTTCAGATCCCTCCCCATTGTGGGTTGCTGTGTCAGGGGTGGTATTTTTGCCCAAAATGTGTCTTTGACTTTCCTACCCATCAATGAGGCCCTTTTATCCTCTGTTGTGTGCGAACTGAACAGTTGTGCAGTGACCAATCCCCAACAGACTTTGAAAGAAGTGATGTGATTGGTAAGTGATGATACAATACATACCTGTTCTTTACATAGTGACTTGTGGGCTAAAATTCTAGTAGCAAAGTTTTTATTTTATGCAGTGACACACATGTAATGCACCATGATGACTGATATTTGAATGTCTGGTTGGGACACAGGCATTATTGAACTAAACTGTGGGAATTGGAATCCAGGCATATCACTTTGCACATACCATGCAAAGTGAGGATGGCTTGTATATCTAATCAACAAATAAATACAAATTGGTCATTTAATATATATCAAAAGAATATTACAAGTTTATTACATGAATTAGCAATAAGTATGGATTATTAACATTAATAGAGGTTTACTGATTATAGAATGAAGTTATGAAGGAAAAAAATCTGCATAATTAACTGCAAAATAAGGCATACCATGGTGCTCAGAGTGGTATAACTCCAGGCCATGAAAGCAGACACCTTGCATTTTTTAAAGTGACGTTTATGAATGGCATGACTATTAGGCAATAATTGCAATAATAGTAAACTCTTTTAAAGCAGTTGTTTCTACTCTATTACTTTCCCAATGCCACAATTTTAGGATGTGTCACACTAAGCAGTCAGTTCTCAAGATTCTTTGCTTGGATTGAGCAGTAAGCTTCACATTTTGTGTTAGAAAGGAAAGCATGCAGTGGAGAGTCTGGGAAATTTTTCCACCTGGGAGGTTTCACAAAAGTGTTCCGGCACTGCTGAGAGCCTAGGTGGGATTGTTAATGTTTTTTCCCTCCCAATGCAACTGTCCATATTTCTTTGGAAAGCACACGCACAGGATGTACGAGTGGAAGGCTACAGAACAGCAATTTGTGGAAGAGGAACACTTACATCTGTGCATTTAAAGAGAACCTTTTAAAAGGTTTTAGATACTTCACTTCAGCTGTTAGTTGTTTTAAAACAGCACAAGATGTTTTCATCCATAACAAAAGACACCAAACAGAAACACATATTTTCACAATTAGAATGTTATATTTTCTACCTTACAGATCTCTCCAATTCTGTAACAACATAACTAAAGCCTTCAAATTACCTTAGCAATTAGAAACTCAGGTGAAGAAGTAACACCCAGTGAGTGCTTTGATGGAAGGCTTTCTCATTTAAAAATAATATCAAGAACTGGCCTGACCATTTTTTTATGGCTACACTAGCAGAAACCAGCCATTGATACCTTACTGCTTGTAGTAACACATGATCACCCATAAAAGTTTCAACCACAAACCCAAGCACTGAGCAGGCTCTGAACCTTAGCATAACACCAGAGGCAATTATGTAACCTGCATGCATTTTCAGAGATGCTGAGAGGCCTTCAGTATGCAGGCTGACACTCCAACCACTGAATATACTGACCAGGGCTCAGTAATTTATTTTTAAGCAAATACTCTTGGAACCTTTACTTTGTAGTTAGTGCTGTGATATTCTAGGCTACATTAAAAAATGGGACATAACTTTACACAAATATATTGGGAGGGGGGATGAAAAATATAAGATAAATGATAGTTAAAGTATATATGAGTATATATATGTATTAAGAGGTTGGTGTTATTATCCCTATTTTATAAATGAGCAAATTGAGATGTGAGAACACAGCAAATTCTTATCACAGAACCAGTAGTAGCATAACCATGATTTAAATTCAAGTTTTCTTGACCTCAAATCACAGATACTTTTCAGTACAACATGCTTAACCCTTGACTAATTTTTATGCCATCAGTAGACTTACCATGCTATATTGTAGCTGTATATTGGTCTCCCCTGGCGTCCTTTGGGCTTCATGAAGCAGGTGCTCTAGAGCCATCTTTCTGTAATAGTAATACAATATCTGAGGATCATATGAAATTTCAGCTCCTTGGGCAAATATTATATCCAAGTCTCAAATCTGCACAGCAAATTGTATTTAGTGAACATATATCAACGTTATGTGCTGTTATTAAAAAGAGCCACTCATTTCCAGGAAAGAACATTTTCAAGTCCCTTGTGCAGATAACGTAGATGTTCGTTATTAAGTCGTCTAAAAGGTCAGGCCCTAAGCTTCTGCTTATTTGCAGGTCGCTCCTCCAAAGATTCAGTGGGTCAGATATCTGTTCATGTGGACATCACCACCACCCCAGGCACCGGAGAGCATAAAGTCACTGTAAAAGGTACAGTTTGGATCCAGATAGGTCAAACAGCTCATCAGACTTTAATCTCTGCAAAATTAATATTAAAATGCCATTTTATCTGTGTTTGAATATGTGTATTAAATTATTTTATGGGTTTAGAATGTCTTCCTGAACCAGAACTTTTATTTAAAAACAAATACATGCTACAGATAATTAACCTATGTAATTTGAAATATTTAAATACATTGGTGATTACATTTCAAAACTGTATATTCTCTGTGATTAATCCTATTATGTATATAATATTAGTGCTATGGTTGGCTTACTATTCACATAGCCTACCTAATTCTTTCTCCAAGTTATTTTCAACAACTGATTTGATATTTTAATGATGGTTTAATCTATTGGTTTATTTTGTAAAAATATCACCTGAATGCAAGGGTCATTTCAGACATGAAATTAAATGGTTTATATTTTGCTTAATAGAACCATATTCTAAGTAATATCCACTTCAATCAAAACCATGCCCTTCTAATATATTTAAAATTGCATTACTGAATGTATCTTTGTATTATAAAAATATCACTGCTATCATCTATAACAAATTATGTGCAATAGAGAAATATACAGATAAATGTGCATGCCTATACATGCCAGTATCCGAAAAGATTTTGTCACTGTAGAGAAAATGCTCAAAGTTTTATGAAATTTTTGCAATAACAATTTTAGTTATAAGATACTTCCTTAAGAATGTCATCATTAAAGAATGGGCAAAGTATAAATATAAGAAGGTACACTTAAGAATTATGTGTGATGCTTGAAATTAAGAAACAACTGTGTTTAACAATAGGTGATTGGTTAAATATAGGATTGAATATATATATATATATATATATATATATATATATATATATATGGTGGAATATTTGTAGTTGGAAAATATATATTGAATTAGAAAGATACCCATGATGAACTTAAAAAATACAGTTACTTATAAGACTGCAATATATTATTATCCCATTCTATATATGAATCAAATATTGAAACCATACACAAAATATTAAGGGATTGCATCTGAAAAATTATAGATTTTAAATCTATTTTCTAAATATGTAATGATAGATATAAACACTATTTTCAATATGAAAAGCATCATGTTTTTCCCTACACAAGGGGAATGAAACTTTTTGCCACTCCAGTGTCACACAGCTAAGAGCTGAAAGCCCATCAAGTGTGCATTCCAGAGAGTAAGATGTTTTTCTTCAATAATACTTTCTTATCATTAGAGTTAGGACACTAGCAAATGCAAGTTATAGCTTCACAAATCACTTTTTAAACAAAAATTCAGTGTAAGGACCAAAAGCAAGGCAGAGATTCCACACAGTCATTTGCTAACACTCTGCATCCCATCCCCTTTTTGGTTTTATAGTGATGGCTATTAATAACCTGAACTGGCAGACCACTGCCATGTTCCGCCCCTTTGTGGAAGTTTGTATGCTGGGACCCAACCTTGGAGACAAGAAGAGAAAACAAGGCACAAAGACAAAAAGCAACACCTGGTCACCCAAGTACAATGAAACATTTCAGTTGTAAGTCATTACCCAACTCATTTCTTCAACCAGGCAACGGTCACTATGCAATTAATAGTTACTGAGCATCACTGATCCCAGGCAGATGAAAAAGGCTGTTTTAAGTTCCTTCCATTGAGTCATTATCTGTTCAGTGCCTACCATGTATCAGGCAGTACTATAACCATTGAGTATGCATAATAGGATTTCTCTGCTCTCATGGAATACACTTTCTAGAGATGAGGGACATATGCTAAACAAACACCTATTGTGGTAGTATTATGTAAATAATTAAAACAGGTCAGTGTAATAGAATGATTACTTGGTTACTTACATTGGGTGTTCAGGGAAGCCTCTCTGAGTTTTAAATTGAAACCTAAGAAAAGTAAAACATCAGTCATGCAGAGGAGTGTTGACAGCATTTTGGGCCAATCAAAATGTTAGTGCATCCAATTAGGGCAAATGGAAGTTACCTGATACTGAATGAAATAAAAGATACCCCCTAGATTTTGGGGTAGTTGTTTACTGAGATGGGGACATAGGGACAAGAGATATGGATATCAGAGATTTTCGTTTGATGTGGAAATGCCTATTGGATCCCCAAGAGGAAATATCAAATAGATAGTTGAATAAGACTTGAAAATGATCTGCATACAGATGAAATTCATTCCACAAATCTGGATAATCTGAACTAGGGACAGATAAAGAAGAGAGGCAGGCATCAGATCAAGCTCACGCAAACTTATGTCTACAGCATGCTTGATTAGAAAAAGTCACTTTAAAAGGAAGGAATGTGGATACTAGTTCTGCTAAGCAACAGATGTGCATTTATGAGTAAATCAAGAATATCTGAGAACGAATTGATGTTAAGTGCAGGAGAGAATTGTTCTCAGCATATCAGGATCCAGCCCTCCTCATTATGCTCACTTGTGCACTGACAAGCTGTCCTGAGTTGTTAGTAGAGGACACCCTCAGCCCCACACTTGGCAAGCCTGACTGTTGCCACATCAAAGAAGTGGTATTAAAGAATCAGCCTCTGATGGAACTAATGCACTCTGGAGATTTGTATCCAATTTAGCGTCTTGTAAATAGTGCTTGATAGCCTGTGCAGTGAATTCCCATGAGAAAAGGTTCCCAGATACAAAGGATTCAGGAGCCTGAGGTAAATTAAAGAGGCTTCAATAAATGATGTTGAAATGACACCGATATTCTTCCGACATACCCTTACCTAAGCCTAGCTCCCATGATCCCCAGCAACCCTATCCTATCCCTATATCAGAGGGGAGACACTGACTCCAATGGTTAAGTACAGCCTAATGCTTTAATTCCAGTTTCTATTGATATGTTTAACAGCAAGGTACTAATGCATATTTAGATGGATTTCCTTTTTTTATATCTAGGGAAAGAAGGAGTTTTTAAGTTACATTACAAGTAATATTTACATAGACAGTCTAAGTAAAATTTTACATATATATATATATATATATATATATATATATATATATATATATATATATCAGAATTAAAATATAGTGATACTCTATTTCCCAATATAAAAATGTATAACATTTTTAGAACTGTGTTGATACCTAGGTGAAAAAAAAAGTTTTGCTCAAAATTCATCATTTTAATCCACACAGCATTCTGGGTAACGAAAACCACCCAGGAGCCTATGAACTTCATCTCTCAGTTAAGGATTACTGCTTTGCCCGAGAAGATCGGATTATCGGAATGACAGTAATTCAGCTACAGAGCATAGCAGAAAAGGGAAGCTATGGGGCATGGTACCCCCTTTTGAAAAATGTTTCTATGGATGACACCGGTTTGACTATTCTTAGAATACTCTCTCAGAGGACCAGCGATGATGTGGCAAAAGAATTTGTAAGACTTAAATCTGAAATAAGATCTGCTGAGGAGAATGCTTGAAAGGAATACTGAAGATACCATCTTTGAGAATGCATAAACTATAATTGTTTGACTACTGCATGCATGTGCAAATACATGGGAATGTTTATTTCACTACATTTCAGTGTTTGCCAGTAATCACATACAATGTCTACAAGGTGTGTGGAAAACCTGCTGAACTTGTATACATACCATCACTGGTGTTTGGGAAATAAATGTTCCATGAAGTGCCAAAACTATGATGTAAAGTGAAATATCCAGATATTTTTAAATGTTTATTTCCTCTCATTAACAATTTTTCAGCCATTAAGCATACTGAAAAACAAGTAAGTCTTTTCAGTTCATCTATTAATTTTTTTTTGTTAAATTAGTTTCAATTGCCCATAGATCAGAAAGATTTGTTACTCAAATTCTGTTTTATTTAGACTTACCTCATTGTAGATGTCTTAGAAATACCCTTTTCTATTATAACTAGAAATGTAGTCACCACTAGAAAGCATTTGTAATTTTATAGTTGAAGATATATTGTGATGATTTTTTGCATACAAATTAAAATAGAAAAGGTGGGAAATATTTTATGCTGATCAGTTTCCAACCTTTCTGAAATATCACTGTGAAGAAATGCTATTAAAGCAAACTTACACAAAGCAATGCTAAATAGTTTGTTAACAATGTTTGATATATTGACAAAACTTTGTTCTTCAAAACTGCCACAGTCAAATCACATTTGTTAAAAAGGTAAGTTGATGCACTTGCCACCTAGCATTATGTCTTGGCTTTATCAAATTTCATTATTTACAAAATCATGTGATGAAAAGTTTTTAAAAAAAATTACCTATGATAAGTAACTACTATTAGTGTTTTCCCTCTGACAGATATGACTAACTCCTTAATTACCTAGCCCTGTAATCAGTTAAATGCTTTTTTTCTTTTAAAAATGTTCAACTATTTATACTAAATACAGCATTATTATATATTGCACTGGAACAAAAAGCCTTGTCTTCATCTACTTAATGAAAACTGTAAGACAGAATCTGAAGAAATTGCTTACAATCTTGTAATTTGTGTTATTGATAAGACCAAGATGCATCAGATGAAATAGGAAAACAATAACTAGGCTGGATTTTGAATATGAAATACTTCATGAATATTTGCATTTTCTGTATTTTTATGATTTGACTTTTTAGAGTCTATCTAAATTGTTGGCTGTAGAACAGTACTTTGAAACATGCTCATGACTGTTAGTGGACAACGTATACCTGCAGAAACAAGAACCAATTACAATGATTGTGTTTGGTGAACAAGCTGGTCTGGTATGTTAAGAACAAAATTAATATTATCATGAATCTCAGAATCACTCTGTTACTAGATGTGAGAACACAGACCAGTGAAATCCACTAATTCATGTAAAATTGTTAGGCAACTGCTTTGTTAATGACTTCTCCAAATGCATAGTGCAATGTGATCCTGTGGCATATGCATTAATAAATGGATATATATTGAGACCATGCAACACTTTGTTGTATTTGCTGCCTTCTTATTTAATTTATGAAGCATCATTTCATTATGTAGGAATAAAAACTCCAGGGGTTTTTTGTTTGTTTGTTTTTTAGTAGTTAGAATGATCTTCACATTGTTTGGTTCTAATATTGCATTAGAATTTGAAAAATACTTTCCCGGACATGTATTAATGGAAACAGCTACATACTATAAAATAATGATCCTGAAAACAAGGAAGAACTGATGTATCTAAACACTGTTAAGCACTACAAGAAAGTCAATATTCATCATATAAACAAGCAACATGAAAAAAAATGTTTCATTATTTTAGTGAAGAATTCACTCTAGATTTATCTTATAACAATTTTACAGAACATTGACTTGAGCTCTTTAAGAGCACATTAGTGCCATAAGGCATGATACACTTGAATAAATTATATTTTGGGTTTGCATTGATTGATTACTTAAAATGTTAAGCTAAGAATTTTTCCCAAGCAATCGTTTAATTATATCTATTCATCTTTTTTTTTGTATAAAATATATATGTAACGGCAGCATGAACTAAGTCTGTTAATATCATAAAGTACAGGTACTAATATTCAAAAAGTTAAAATTCTACAGCCCTTGTTATTTCTCCCAAGGCAAGTATTTCTCTGGTCTCCAGGAAAAAAAGCTATTGTGTTTACATATTCAAATTAGTAAACACTCTGAGGCTCAGAGCAATCTCCATCAACAATGAACTTGATTAAAGTGTTGGGCAATTTATCTTATTCTAGATAAAATGCACAAAGACAATGCTCTGTTATTCATATACAGATGAACCTCTCTCATTAGGAGCTCTTAAAGAAATAAGTGAAAATCAAATTTGGCCAAAATAAAGTGCTTAAAGCCATAGTGGAACATTCATTATTTGAAGGAACTCTAATAAATGATTATTTAAAAAAGTAATCAAATGTCCCCATCATATCTGCTCCATTCTAAGATAATTTATATATTTAATTTCCCTTAAACAAGACACATTTATAAATGACAATTCTAGCTTAAAAAATTTCCATCCCTCAAATGCCGAAAGAAAGACATATATATCAAGTACTACCAACAACCAAGGTACCAAAGAAGTTCAAAAAGTATATGAAAATTTCAAGAAAGTAAATTCAAAGACATGGGAGATTGGGATTTCAATGACAGTAAATTCAAAAAAGCAGATCTGAAAAAATTCAATGATATACAAGAAAACTCAGAAAGTCAGTGAGCTCAGGAATAAAATCAATTAACAAAAAAAGTACTTTACCAAAGAGATCGAAACTATAAAAAACAAATGGAAGTGCTGGAGCTAAAGAACACAGTAAATGAAATGAAATGAAATGAAATGAAATGAAATGAAATGAAACGATTAAATGAATTAAAGACCTTAGGAAATAAAGCAGACTACATGAAAAAAAGAGATAGTGATATTGAAAATAGAAGTATAGAAAGGGCTCAGATGGAAAGAGAAAATTGGGAAAGAACTTTATGAGATCTAACTCCATTACAAAGAACAACATAAAAATAATAATGGGTATACCAGAAGGAGAGAGAGGAAACAGAGGAGCCATTCAAACAAATAATAGGTGAGAACTTCCCAAATATATGAAAAGATCAGGACCTTGGAAACCAAGAAGCTAAGAGAACATCTAATTATCTCAATGCAAAAAGAACCTCTCCAAGGCACATTATATTAAAACTATCAAATGTTTTACAAAGAGAGAATTCTCAAGGCAAACAGAAAAGAAAACTGCAGCCTATAAAGAAAATCCCATTAGATTAGCATCAACATTTTCAGCAGAAATATTACAAGCTAGGAAAGAGTGGGAGCAAAAATTTAAAATATTGAGAGTAATTACCAACTAAGAACAATATAACCCAGCAAAGTTTTACTATAGATTTGAAGGGAAAATAAAGGCTTTTCCAGACAAATAAAAGTTGAGGTAAATTACCACCAGACCAGCATTACAAGAAATGTTGAAAGGAGCTCTTATACCAGAAACAAAACAACAACAACAAAAAGGTACAAAACTGTAAGATGACAGACAGAAACAGGAAATTGCAACTCTTGTTCAGAATAGGGTATTAAATATAGCATAAAGATTAAATGAGGTAAACATCTTTTTTAAAATTTAATACCACCGAAACCAGTTTGGCTCAGTGGTAAAGCGTCAGTCTGTGGATTGAAAGGTCCCAGGTTCGATTCCGGTCAAGGGCATGTACATTGGTTGGGGGCACATCCCCGGTAGGGGGTGTGCAGGAGGCGGCTGGTCAATGTTTCTCTCTCATTGATGTTTCTGGCTCTCTATCTCTCTCCTTTCCTCTCTGTAAAAAATTAATAAAATGTATTTTTTTAAAAAACAAAAAAACAACAAAAAACAAAAAAGCATAATACCTACTGCAATTTGCAAAATGAATTCACAGCATAAAAAGAGATCATTTGTGACAATCTTCTATATATATAAAACCCTAATATGCAAATAGACCAAATGGCAGAACAACTGAACAACTGGTCACTATGATGTGCACTGACCATGAGGGGGCATGTAGGGAACATGGCGGGTATCAGCAGCAGGCAGCAGAGCACAGAACATGGAAGGCTTAGCAGGCATGGCAGGCATCAGCATGGTGGGATGGTGGAGCAGGTGAGCGGGAACACCAGACCAATGAGGACACCAGTCGCTGTCAATGGGGCGAGCCTCTGCTAGTTAATGAAAATTTTTGCTCCCACATGCTGTGGTCCCACTGGGTGCTCGCACCTGCTGCCGGCACCCAGCGCCAACCCCAATTGCTCTACACAGGCAATGGGTGCAAGCAGGTGCTGGCATGATCATCCATTGGGCGCGGTAGCAGCGGAAGTGGGACTAATGGCAGACAGGGGACCAGGGCTGCTATTGGGGGGGCAGGGCTGGGCCTAGGCACGAAGGATGGGCCCAGACTTGCCCCTGTGCCCACTGCAGCCTTGCAGCCCACAGTTCCTTTCAAGGTGCTCAAATTTGTGCACTGGGGCCCTAGTAAAAGCATAAAAGGGGAGGGGTAAAAGGACTAAATTTAAACAGGTGAATGGAGATAAGATGCAATGAGAAGAAAAAGGTCCAGTGTACTTATTTTTCATAAATATAATGGTAACCACAAAACAAAAATCTATAATATTAAAAAAAATAAAAGAAAAACTCATAAAATACCGCCAAATTAAAATAGCAGACAGAAACACAAAGGAAAAGAAGCAACGGAGACACAGAAGAACAAGAAAACAAAGGATAAATTGTCTGTAGAAAGTCTTCATAGATCAATAATTACCCTAAATGTATACAAACTGAATTCACCAATTAAAATGCACAGAGTAGCTGGATGAATTAGGAAACAAGACCAAACTATATGCTGCCTTCAGGACACCATCTCATCTATAGACAAACGTAGACTCAAAGTGAACCAATGGGAGATGATACTGCAAGCTAATGGCATCCAGAGAAAGTGGAGTAACTGTACTTATATCTGACAAAAAAAAAAAAAATTTCAAGATAAAGAAGGTAACAAGAGACAAAGATGGACATTTTATAATGGTAAAGGGGACAATACATTAAGACAATATTTATCAATACATAAGCACCCAATCTAGGAGCATCAAAATATATAAAGCAATTACTAACAGAACAAAAAAGAGAAACTGACAAAAAAAAAAAAAAGCAATTACATAAGGAATCTAAATACCTCATTGACAGCAAATAAACAGATCATCCAAACAGAAAATCAGTAAGAACATATTGGCCTTAAATGACACATTAAGCCAAATTGCATAATAGATACTTACAGAGTTTTTATTCCAGAACACCAGAATATACATTGTTTTCTAGTGCACATGAAACAATCTCAAGGATAAACCATATGTTGGACCACAAAAATAGTCTTAGCAAATTTAAGAAGGTTGAAATCATAGGAAGCATATTCTCAGACCACAATAGTTTAAAAATCAACTGCAATAAAAGCTGGAAAAATCACAAATATATAGAGTTCAAAAAACATGCTACTGAACAACTAGTGGGTCAAAAAGAAATAAAAGAAGAGCTCAAAATATAGAGACAAGTGTGAATGACAATACAACATATCAAAACTTTGAGGATTCAGTAAAAGTGGTAGTAAAAGTTTATAGTATTACAGGCCTACCCTCAAGAAACAAGAAAAACCTCAAACAATTTAACATTTTACCTTAGCACTAGAAACAGAACAAATGAAGCCCAGAGCCAGTAGAAAAAATAAAATAATAGAAATTAGAGCAGAATTAAACAAAATAGAGAACCAAAACACAATAGGGAATATTAATACAACAAAAAGCTGGGTCGTTGAAGAGATTAATGAAATTGGCAAACCTCTGGCTAAACTCGGGGAAAAAGCACACATAGAAATACTCAAAATTAGAAATGAAAGAGAAGTTAGAACACACCCCACAGAAATATAAAGGATAATACAAGAATAGTATAAAAGGCCATATGACATTAAATTCAATAAACCAGAAGAAATGGATAAATTATTAAAAATATATAACTTTCCTAGACTGAACCATGAAGAGCTGGAAAACCTAGATAGACAGATCAACAGTAAGAAAATTGAAACATTTATCAAAAACCACCCAACAAAGAAAAGTCCAGGACCAGATGGCTTCATCAGTGAATTCTACCTTTCAAAGATTTAATACCTATTCTCAAAATCTCCAAAAAATTGAAGAAGAGGCAATACTTCCTATCCCATTTTGTGAGGTAAACATTACCCTGATACCAAAAACTGACAGGGACAACACACACAAAAAAAGAAATTACAGGCTAATTTCCCTGATGAACATAAAGGCAAAAATTCTAAACAAAACACTGCAAATCAAATACAACAACATGTCATGATCAAGTGAGGTTCATCCAGGGACACAAGGTTCACCATCCACAAATGGATCAGTGTGACATTAACAAAATAAAGAATACAGCTGGGACCGGTTTGGCTCAATGGATAGAGCGTCGGCTTGGGGACTCAAGGGTCCCAGGTTCGATTCAGGTCAAGGGCATGTACCTTGGTTGCGGGCACATCCCCAGTAGGGGGTGTGCAAGAGGCAGCTGATTGATGACTCTCTCTCATCGATGTTTCTAACTCTCTATCTCTCTCCCTTCCTCTCTGTACAAAATCAATAAAATATATTTAAAAAATAAAAATAAAGAATACAAATCCTATCATATCAATAGATGCAGAAAAAGCATTGGATAAAATACAACATCCATTTATGTTAGTATTAAAACACTTAATAAAGTGTTTATAGAAGGAAAGTGCCTCAACACAATGAAGGCCATATATGACAGACCTTCATCTAATGTCACACTCACTGGTATAAAATTGGTACCAATGGGAATGTAAATTGGTGCAGCCACTATGGAAAACAGTATGGGGGTTTCTCAAAAAATTACAAAGAGAATTATATGATCCCACAATTCCTCTTCTGAGTACATATCCCAAAAATGAAATACTGAAGGAAGATATGTACTGCCACATTTATTGTAGCATTATTCACAACACCTAAGATTTGGAAGGAAACCTAAGTTTCTGTCAATAACTGTGGATAATAAAGAAGAAAAATACATGAGAAAATATACACACACACACATACACACACACACACACACACACACACACATAAAATTTATTTAGCCATGAGAAAGAAGAAAATCCTGCCACTTGTGACAACGTGAATGTACTTTCAGGATATAATAAATGAGATACAATGAAAGACAAATATACTGTATAATATTATTTACTTTTTTTAGATTGAATATATAAATGCATAAAAACAGAGAATAAAATAGTGTGATTATCAGAGATGTGGAAAGGGGGGATTGGAGAGATATTGTTTATGGGTACAAAGTTGCAACTAGTAAGTAAGTCCTGGAGTCCCAATGCTCAGAATAGTGAGTATGGATAACAATATCTATACTAATAAAAGCCTTGGGGTGATCAGGCCAGCAGTGAAGGGCAGTTGGGGGTGATCAGACTGGCAAGGGAACAGATAGGTGTCAATCAGGCCAACAGGGAGTGGTTAGGGGCTGATCAGGCTGGCAGACAGAAACAGTTAGGGGTGATCAGGCAGGCAGGCAGGTGAGTGGTTAGGAGCTAGCAATCAAGGATTGTAAGGGGTATGTCCAACTGCTGGTTTAGACCCTATCCCTGCAGCCTAAACCAGCAGTCGAATATCTCCCGAGGGGTCCAAGATTGGAGATGGTGCAGGCTTGGCTGATGGACAACCCCCTGTGCATGAATTTTGTGCACCAGGGCACTAGTTATGTTATAAATATCAAACTTGTTAAGACACTAGACCTTCTTTAATCTCACCACAAAAAAGAAATAATTATGTTATAAAGGTACTAGCTAATGCTTTAATGACAATCATACTGCAACATAAAAATATATCAATTCAACATTTGTACCCCTTAAAATTATATGTTATAAATCAAATGTATTTCAATTAAGAAAATAAATAGAATAAATCTAGTCCATAGAAGTCAGGACTAAAAGCAAACACTGGTTGCAATTTGCAAAGATATTGACATACCAAAATAGAATGAAAAATACAAGCTATTTGAATAATACACTTAAGTGTTGCAAATATTATAAATAGTGCACATATTTTCTTTAGCCATATAGAACATTTGCAATAGTAATCAAATATGTTACCACAAAGGAAATATCATTAAATAAGTAGGAAGAAAGGGAAAAAGGGGAGGGGAAAGGAGAAAGAATAGAGGTCATACTGGACCCGCACAACTAACTTACCTTAAGCAAAATGAAAAGATGAAAATATAGACAAAATAATAAGCAAAATTGGGAATGATAAAGTTGTGATTTTATAATAATACAAAGACTTAATGTTTTTAAAAAGTAAATAAAGTGATGATTAAAAAAATCTACTTTTCAGGCAAACTTTTATTTTCTAAATATATTACTAAGAGTACATAATGGTAACTTCTGTAGCAAGCAATGCAAAGTCTCAGTGATTCAAAATTATTAAACGTTTACTTCTTACTCACAGAAACCCAATGTGGGTTAGTTGACACCTGGACAGTTTTCCTATAAGCAATAACTTCAGTGTTCTTCCTCCACTTACAGTCACCTAGACAAGTTAAAGGACAGCAATGGAAGTTATATGGACCATTTCAAGGTAGCAGATATCATTACCATCCACCTTCATCTGGTCTAATTGCAAGACCAATTAACTGTAAAGGCTGACAAAGTCAGTATGCTGAGTTCCTTCAAAGGAACCCAGCATTACCAAGCATGTAGCCAATTTCTGCCATATCAACATGACTTGATAAAGCAGAAAAGATGGCTGAGCTATAACTATGAATGACATTGAAATTCTTATAAAAGAATTTTGTTCCCAAAAGTTCTAGGGAATACAGTTTAATTCAGCGATTTTCAACCTTTTTTATCTAATGGTACACATAAACTAATTACTAATAGTGTGGAATTGGCTGGAGGGAAGAGGAGGTGAAGGCTGGGGTGAAGGTGGGCAAAGGGGGTGGAAACAGGGACATCTGGAATGGTGTAAACAATAAAAATAAAGTTCAAAACACAAATTCAAAGATAAAAGGATGTCAATTGAAAAAAAAATAACTAAGTAAACTAATTACTAAAATTCTGAGTTACACCAAAAATATATTATGATTTTGATTCATACACACTGGAAAGCTATTGTTTGTTGGCTATTATCATTTTTTAATTGTCACTCTAAGGGAAAAGAGGACAGTGCCTCTGACTAAATAGTCAGATATTGCATGTTTTAAAAATTCTTATGGCACACCAGTTAAAAGTCACTAGTATAATTTATTAAGTTCATTCAAATATTCAAGAAGGATTTCATCTTCATACCCTATAAAGAGTTATTAATATTAAAAAATTACTCAATTTATTTAATGAAGCTACTTTAACATTTATTTCTACTGTTGTAGAAATAGTTTCTCAATTATTTCAACTCTCTTGTTAAAGTAGTGATAACAATATTCCCAATGTTGGAGTTACTGAGAGGATTAAATAAATTTTGTAAAGTGCTTAAATAACAAATGCAACATGATAAGTAATATATATATTTCTGAAATTATCATCATGCCATAAGTAAATAATAGACTAATCACAATTTTCAAAAACTATATTCAATAGCATTGTAAGAAAATTATCTAGCAAAGTAATTTATTTTAGGAATACAAAGTTCAAACATTAGAAAATCCATTATAAAATGTATCACATTGATAAACAAAAGAATTATCTTTTTCAATGCTACAAATTATGAGATTTAATGATTACTAGTTAAAAGTTTACAGAAAATAAGTAAATTAACATCTCCCATCATAAGAAAGTTCTCCTTTTAAATGAGGAAAAAGACAAATTTTCCTACTTTTAGCAATATTTGATCCATTTCTGTTATTTTTAATTTTTTTTATTTATTTCAGAGAGAAAGGGAGAGTGAGAGAGAGATAGAAGCATCAATGATGAGAGAGAATCATTGATTGTCTGCCTCCTGCAAACACCTCCCCCAACCCAAATGGGGATTGAGCCCACAATCCAGGCATATGCAGTAACTTCCTAGTTCAAAGGTAGAGGCTCAACCACTGAACCATACCACCTGGGCTTTTCTGTTATTTTAAGAGAATTCAATTCAATAATGCATGAATCAAAGTAAAAATGTATGCTCTCATAAAAATTACTGAAATAGCAGCGGATTTACAAAATAATGATTTTGTTGTTTTATACAGACACTGATAAAATTGATGGCTATGGGATCATGCCTAGAATGTACAGTAGCTCCCCGGGTTACATTGGAGATCTGTTCCTACAGCGCGACATAACAGGATTTTCACTGTAAGTCGGAACCCACCTACATAGGCACCTATGTCACTCACATGGAGCATATACACACCAATAATGAAGTGAAACAGTAAAAATAAATAAATAAATAAATAAATAAATAAATAAATAAATAAATAAATAAATATAACAATTCCTGACCTTTACTTGTAGTAAATAAATAATAAAAAACATAAAGCACAAATGTACTTATGTCAAAATGACAGAACTTTTAAAAATATATAAACTAGAGGCCTGGTGCATGAAATTCATGCATGGGGGTCCCCTTGACCCAACCTGCACACTCTCCAATTCAGGACCCCTCAGGGGATGTCCGATCCTGGGGATAGGGCCTAAATCGGCAGTTGGACATCCCTCTCACAATCCAGGACCACTAGCTTCTAACTGCCCTCCTGCCAGCCTGATCATAACCTAACCACCTCTGCCTACTGGTCTGATCATCCCTAACTGCCCCCCCCCCCCGTCCCTGCTGGCCTGGTCTCCCCCAACTGCCCCCCCTGCTGGCCTGGTCACTCCCAATTGCCCCCACTACTGGCCTGGTCACCCCCAGCTGCCCCCCCCCCACTAGCCTGGTTGCCCCCAACTGCCCCCTCTGTTGGCGTGGTTGCCCCTAACTGCCTATTGTTTAGTTGTTTGATCATCCCTCACTAAACCCCCCCTGACAGCCTGGTTACCTCACACAGCCTGCTATACAGTCATTTGGTCGTTCCTTCTTAACCCCACTGCTGAACTGGTCACCCCACGCAGCCTGCTGTTCAGTCATTAGTGTGATGCATCCTGGATAATTTCCATATACCTCTATTATTAGTATAGCAATGTAACTATGAAATGACATACACTGAGTGGCAATGTAACTATGAAATGACGTACACCGAGTCCAATGTAACCCGAGGACTGCTTGTAATCTTAAATAGGAAAGCAAGATACAAAATTACATTTCAGTATAGTTACGAAAAAGTAATACTCATATATTTAACAGAATAATGAATAACAGAAAAATATATTTAACAAAATTATTTCTAGAGCAATAATTTTGAAATTCAAGTAGACTTTCAATCCTATATAATAGAAGCCTAATATGCAAATAGACCGAACAGCAGAACAACTGGACCAACAGCAACCAAACAACCAGTCACTGTGACATGCGCTGACCACCAAGGGGGGTGTGTGTAACATGGTGGAGCAGGTGAGTGGGGGCACCAGACCAAGGTGGGGTGCCAGTCACTGTTATTGGGGCAAGCTTGGTGGTTACTGGACATTCTCTGCTCCTGCATGCCGTGGTCCCAAAGGTACTTGCACCCGAAGCTGATGCCAGAGCTGCCCCTCACACCCGCTCTCAGTGCCCAACACCAGTCCTGATCACTCAGTGTCATCAGCAGGTGCAAATAGTGGCTGCCAGCCCCAATGGCCCCTGAGGGCTTCTCCACCTCCCCCTGCTACTGAGGGGTGATCAGGGCAGCAGTCACCACTCACACCCGCTGCTGGCCCTCTGTGTGTGGGACAACCAGCACTGTGACTGGCGGGACAATTGGAGCTCCGGCACTGCACACGTCCATCGCCACCCACCCCCTGATTCCTGGTTCCCCATTAGGGATTGTAAGCCTGGTAACTGGGTGAGGGACCAAGAGGTTGGCCACTCTCACCCACTCACTAGTCCAAACCCCTTCCACCACCACTGGTTGCCTTTTGTGTGTGTGGGGGGGGGAGGGGGGGGGTGGTGGAGACAATTGGTGGGGCCCCTGCGCTCACATTCCCTGCAACTCATCCCCGGTTCCCTGTTCCCCATTGGACAATTGGGGCCTGCTGGCTGGGACAGCTCCTGCATTGAGCATCTGCCCCCTGGTGGTCAGTGTGAGTCATAGCTGACTGGTCATTCTGCCATTTGGTCAATTTGCATATTATACTTTTATATAGAGAGAGAGAGACTAGAGGCCCAGTGCATGAAATGTGTGCATTGGTAGGACACTAGTGGCTTCCACTTTCCCTTTCCCCAGCTGGCTCTGCCCACCTGGTCAAACTCCCTAAAGAACTCCCAGTCAAGGGGACAATTTGCATACTATACTTTTATTATATAGGATATTAAAAACTCCAAACCTTTCTACCTAAATCTATTTTGGCCTCTCCTCCTGTCTCCTCAGCAGCTTAGCAACCAGCATGCCTTTTTAAAAAATCAATCTCCTCATATAGGGCCTTTGATTAAAATAGCATAATGTTTTCCCATTGGCTTTACAATAAAGTTCAAAAATAAATAACACGACCTAAAATAAAAAGCTATGATCTGGCCCCTGTTACCTCTTCAACATCCTGTTCTATGCCCCACATTCTTTAATCCTCTTTGTAGTCATCAAATGTACCTTCTGCACTCCCCTTCAAAGTCTTGGCATAGGATGTCCCCTTTCCTGAATTTTCTTTTCCTCTCTCTTTACTCCATACTTTCTATTCCCTCTTTTCTACTCAGCATTAAGATCTTATCTTGAATCTACTAAAATCATTTTCTCTTATGTCATATGTTTTTCTCCATAGCACTAAGTCACAGTTTTCTATAAACATGATTATTTGGTTAGTATTTATCTGTGCTCTCTCCCAAAACACACAGTGGGTGCTCTTGAAAAAATAGAATAAATCTGCTTTCCCTAATATGGCACTCTTTTGCACAAAGTAGGTACTGATATAGAAGTAGTAAACGTGGAGATACAGATTAGTTAAATAAATATAATAAATGAATGAATAAATATTCCAAATTATTAATGAGTGATAAGGTTATGAATATGTTTATTCTTCTGTGTTTTGCATTCCCCACAATTAATATTAGTAGTAACTTTTAAAGATAGTTTACTTTTCTAAATTATGAAAGACACTGACAATTGAATTATATCAGGTAGGTAAGGCGTCATAATTGAACCAACAATATTATCTCTTATTCGTTGATAACAGTGGCCTTTGCAAAGGTTAAGGAATTCACAGAAAACCTGAATGACCCAAAAAGTCCACAGAACGTGTTTTCCCACAGTAGTCAAGTGTTAGCTTAGTCTTAAGCCAGAAATAAGAGAACTTTATTCTCAAACAAATCCTTTAGTAGCCACACAAGTCGCCGAAGTGCTTCCTCATCCAACATTATTATAAAAGGGAATAAAAGAACCATGTAAATCTTCAACATTGTGCTTACTGAGATTTTGAGGTCCTGTCTGAATGTATACAGTTTAAATGCCCCTTTACTTAACCCTTCCCCAGGAGCTTCCATTAAAGTCAAATAGCTTGTGGTTTTTTCCATAGAAGCAGCTGTTGTGCTAAGATTTTGTTGATGGTTCTGACCTTTGCTTTTCTATTCTGATCCTTCTCCCTCTTTCTAAAGTCAGTGCAGTCTTGCCATAAAAAGTATCTATCTTAGATACTCAGTAAATGTTCTGTAAGTGCTGAATTGAACAATATTTCATCATCATCCTAAAAAAAATAAATAAATAAGCATCCACAAGAGTGCCTCCACAAGAGTGCCTAGGTTTCTTCTGCACCCATGACATTGGGGATTTTAATATTTATAATTCTTATTATTAACAATAATATGAGTTACTAAAATGTTATCAAATTGCTAAATAATTATATGAATCCTGATGGGGGGGAACTAATTGATTCAAACAAATCTCCCCCTTCTTTGGGTATTGTTTGTTTCAATAATTTTATTTTTGGTTGTTAATGAAAATTGATCAAGTTAAGGATTTTAAAACCAACCAAAAGTTTTGTGCAGACAAAACATCTCAAATTTCATACTTTGTCAGGAGGGATGAAGATTTATGTTAGGTGGGGGTTGTTGTTGTTTGCTTTGTGTTGTTTGATTTTAGTGTTTTGAGATGCTAGGTACTAAGCTGTTAACTGAAACAGTAACATATGTTAACACTTTTTTCTTTGCAGTGGAGAGCCCATGGCACCTTGAGGTTTGGGGATATTTCCTATTGGTGGACAGTGTGTAAGAGAATGAGGATAACCTCTGGCATCATGCACACTCCAGCTCAGATCCTTGCTCAGAATTAACTGTGTGACCTTGACCAACTGTCTTACCTCTGAGTTTCAAATTACACTTTTATAAAAAGACAGCATAATATACTCACCTCAGGAATTTGTTTTGAAAGTTGATTAAAAACATATAAATCATGTAGGCACTCAATAAAGGTTAGCTCCCTTCTCCCTTTTTCAGAAAATTCATCAAATTTTGAGTAGCTTTTAAGTAAAGAATTTTATGAGGTGCTCAAAGAAGAGATTTAAATGAGTTTCTAGTTTTTTTGTATGAAAAAAAAAATATTTGTTTGGGTTAAACTGTAATAGGAGATGTCAAGATGGAAATGTTAGAATAGGAACATTTTTAAAAGAACATTCTGTGAATGGAAACATGTCACAAATAACATTACATAAGAAGCTTGATGTTGAGGATGTGGGAAGTATTTAATGAGAGCTGCAACTTCTAGAGAACAGAGCATGACACTCATTAAAGGTCATCTCAGAAAAAAATATCACACGACACTTTGAAGATGGCCTTTCGTATAATATCATATAGACAATTGCCATCAAAGTTTTATTGCCTTATAATGTTGAACAAATATGAACAAATCTAACAAAATTTTAACAGCTAATCAAGTTAACAGCTTAATTATCTGATGAGCTAATTAATTACAGTATTTATTGAACAAATACAACATACCTGTTTTCTCATATTGTAAATATTAAGTCCTTTTTTTTTTTTAATGGCTCTGAAACCAGTCTGTGTGTGAGTCTGAAAAAAAAAATCTTTCATAAGTAGTTATTATTAACTAGAGGCCTGGTGCATAAAATTTGTGCATGGGTAGGGTCCCTAAGTCTGGCCAGTGATCAAGGCGGATCAGGTTCCCTGCCTGTCCACCTCCTCTTTCCCTCACTCCCTCAGCATCCCACTGCCGCTGGTTGCCCGCCATGTTCTGCACTGCCCCCTGGTTGTCAGTGCATGTAATAGTGAGGGATTGAACTCCTGGTCTCCTGGTTGAACTCCCAAGGGGACAGTTTGCATTTTAGTCTTTTATTATATAGGATTAGGGGAGAAGATACACAGAATTCTGTTACTATGGAGGGAAAGAATCCAAAGTCCTGACAGATAGTGTGTAAGAGACAGATAACTTTGTTTATTAAATATTATTTTTCCTGGACTCTATAAAGGTTCAGTGAAGGCACTTAAGAAGATAGATTCTCATGCATGTGTTTCCCACTGGATAGCCAATTTCCAATCAGGGTTTGTCCCTCCCTGATGAGTAAGAACTCCCACATATTCTCACCAAATAAACAGTGTCTCCTTTGAAACAGGTACAAACAGGTAGGTTTAAGAACTCTAATGAAGAAGACACTTGTTAAGCCCTTCATCCCCCTTCAAAAAAGTATTCCATCCTTATCAGGGAACCCATTGTAACTTCAGATCCACCAACTCCTCAAATGTCCTCGAGAGCATAACCCTATGACCTGTTACATTGGTGTTTCAAGAGCTCTTCTCCTTCAGACACTTTCTGCCACCATCAGCCTTCATATGGAGCCATTACTCATTTATTTTTGAATGGGAGGAAAAGAAAGCTTTCAGGGAACAAAATGTCTTTCAAATGCACTAATATTGCAAACATCTCTCCGAGCTGATAAAACAAAATGTCCAAGTAGGAATTGACTTCCAGATCTGTCCTCCTGTCCTCGGTCTAGAATGTCTTTGCCTTTGTCCTTTCTGACCTGGCCAGCTTCTACTTGCCTTCCTTTAACATAAGTCCAGAACTCCCATTTTTTTAGGAAAGCTTCTTTTCAGCAAATAAGTATCAAATGAACTTATCAAATGAGAAGTTCCTGTTAGGCACATCCGCACAGAGGACAGGACTAAGAAACACCAAATATTTGCATTTTCCATTATCTAAGTACAGTATTCAGTGGTGACCGGATAACTGTCCTTTCCCTAGGAAACATCCTAAGACTCACTATTTGGCAGCCAGTTATAGAAAGCTCTAATATGAGTCATATGTTTCAAGAGTTCTATCTCCTTATTATTTCCATAGTTCTTTAGCCAAGTCAAGATCTTTTAAGTCCTCAGTTGCCAATGTAGTAACATTTCATTCCAAGTGTGTGACCTTCAGGATGATTCTCTCTCATTGGGATGAGAAGCCAGATAGCTAAATAAGCTTACTGGCATCTGAAGTCCAGCTAGGAAGAAGGAGTGATTTGGGAGATCCCCTCTTTTTCCCCCCGCAAAGTTATTATAGGCAATTCTGTCTGTGGTCTAGCCATTTCTCTAGTAACAGCTTATTTAGCATATTTTTTTTAACCTCCAAGTCACAATAATAACTATCTTACTGATGAGCAAATCTGACCCAATGAATATAATGAATAAGATACATGGTACATATTGATATGAGTTTGATAATATATAAACTACTAATTCTTATTCTATTTATCAATAAAAGCTTTGAGATTTGCTTTTTTTCCCCCATCGCTTCCAGCTCAGAATATGATACTACTACTACATTGGTCTCCATACATTCTGTTGTATTTACAAACTAGTGGTCCAGTGCACAAAATTCATACATGGGGGGAAGGGGTTGTCCCTCAGCCTGGCCTGCACCCTCTTGCAATCTGGGACCTCTGGCCCCTAACCACTCACCTGCCTGCCTGATTACCCCTAACTACTCTGCCTGCTGGTCTGATCTCCCCCAACTGTCCCCCCTTCCAGCCTGATCACCTCTAACTTCCCCCATCCCCACTGTCCTGATCACCCCCAACTACCCCCCCCCTGCTGGCCTGATTGCCCCCAACTGCTCCCCTGCCAGCCTGCTCACCCCCAACAGACCCCTACTGCTGGGCTGCTCACCCCTAATCATCTCTGCCTCAGCCCTGCCACCATGGCTTTGTCTGGAAGGATATCTGGAAGGTCTCCTGGTCGAATTAGCATACTACACTTTTATTAGTATAGATCATTCTGAAGGGTTACTTACAACTCCATATTGAAAGTCCTTGCCTAAAATTTAATACTGGCAGAATTTTTCCACCACCTTCGTCATAGCCACTTTCCATAAGCTGATCTCCTTGTACTCCCCAAGTCCTCTCCACCACCTTTAACTCATATGACGCTTAGTCCCACCTCAAAGCCTCTGTTCAAAATTCTGTCTCAGCCAGTAGCATCATCTAATCCTGTCTATCTGGATCAAGTTCCCATCCTCTTGGCTCAACCTTTCCCAGGTGTGTTTAAAGTGAGTGCACAGATTCCATAGTGATGGTAATGAAGAGAGAGAACATTCTGACAAGATGTATCAGGGACCAATGGACATTCTGTCTGCACAGACAATGATAGGATTTGCCTGTCACGAGTGTGGGAATTCACTTGAGTATTCAAAGGAAGAAACCAAACTTACTTTCTTACATAGAAGTTTCAAAGTATACATTTCAAAGGTCATTCTTATCTAACACTCACAATTCCTTCCAAACATCAAAATGTTCAATGTCTAAAACAAATGCAGAAGAGAGTTTGCAAACTTAGACAGCCTACCAACAACAACAACAACAACAACAACAAAAATGGGTTTTAGATGAGACAATGGGATTAGGGCAGCTGGGTCCCACAAATGTACCAGGCACCCCTACTTGTGTGAACTGGCGATCACCATCTGTGGAATCAGATCAAGTCCAGATTAGCCTACCTTTCCTCTGGGAAGGTATCTAGGATAACATATCCAGCTGACTAGAGTAAAGTTCTCTACCCAAGAAATGATATAAAGATTGTTTGGCAGCCATTTTTATTTATAAAGCTAATAGGAATCATATGTTTCAAGGATTTTTTTGGTGCTGGCTGTGATTCTTAAGAGCTATATACTTTGGACAAGTTTCTTTCTGCATTAATTTTACTTTCATCTCTGAAATAAAATGTGCTGATGGAGTACAGTCCTATTGAGGGCAAAAATGCTGCTCATTCCTTCTTTTTGTGTATTGTTACATTAACCAACATCAGCCCTATAAGTTATAATGAAAGCTCCCTATATCTAATCTTCCCAAAAGACTACCTCAATTACCTGGACTACGTTAACTAGTCTGCCTGGCAAGATATTATATAATACTAGAGGCCCGGTGCACAAAATTTGTGCATTGGGGTGGGAGGATCCCTTAGCCCAGCCTTCCCTCTCTCACAGTCTGGGAGCCCTCAAGGGATGTCCTACTGATGGCTAAGCCTCAGTCTGGCCTCACTGCAGGAGGTGTCCGGGCTGATTAAAGGAAGGCACCAGCCCCATCACCCAGCTGCTGCAGCCACTGCCAGTCACCACAGCCACTCAGGTGTTTTTATCAACATGGATTCCAATCCCTTCACCATGAAAAAAATGACAACTTTCTTTAGGAATTTTCAAGATGTAACTTTCATAGGATATGAACTTTCTTTCTTTCTTTCTTTCTTTCTTTCTTTCTTTCTTTCTTTCTTTTTTTCTTTCTTTCTTTCTTTTTTTCCCTCACCTGAGGATATGTTCCCATTGATTTTTAGAGAGTGGGGTAAAGAAAGGAAAAGACAGAGAGAAACATAAATGTGAGAGGGACACTTCGATTGGTTGCCACCTGCATGAGCCCTGACCTGGGCCCCAGCAAAGAAGGAGCCTGCAGCCTAGGTACATGCCCTTAATCAGAATCCAACCCAGACCCTATGGTCCACAGGCCAAGGCTCTACCCACTGAGCCAAACAGGCTAGGGCAGGATATGACATTTCTTAGCCCCTCCAGCAGCAGGTCTTCATTTTTCCTTCCAGGAGTGAGGTGGAAAAACCCTAGATCACCTTCTTGGATTCTTATTACCCAGGTTACCAAGAACACTGTGAGTGGCAGCATACAGGGACCTTAGCCAATGAAAGGTCAGAAAAGGTGTTTCCTCTGCAGCTCACGCGCAGTGACCCCTGGCCACTCAGAGCATGCCCCCCCACCTGGTGTGTGTCTGCTGGGGTCGGGCATGCTCTGAGCCACGCTGTAGAGGCTCGGAGCAAGTTCCCCTGTGGTTTGATTCTCCACTCCGCCCGCCCTCAGCCCCAGCCTCCCCAAGGCCACTGAGGCAGGGAACGGCATGCAGTCCTCTCCCACCCATCTGTGCCCAGCTCCTCCTGAGCTGGTTGTGATGAAGCCTCCTCCTGAGCTGATCATGACACCTTAAGGCATCCCAGCTAATTTGCATATTACCTTATATATATATATATATATATATATATATATATATATATATATATATATATATATGTGTGTGTGTGTGTGTGTGTGTGTGTGTGTATATATATATATATATATATATATATATATATATATATATATTCCACTTTGTCCCGCTGTGAAAAAATGATCTTAGCATTATGTACTTGTATAAAATAAGTCACCTATGTCTAATATTTGATGAGAAATAGCTGACATGTTGAAAATACTATCTTTTATTTTTGTGATAAAACATACTACCGTGACCTTCCCCCACTCCCACACACACAAAAGAGCCTTATGAGTTTATTTTACTCTTTTAAATACAATACCTATTTGGTGCACTGAAATTCTATGTTTTTCTCCAAAGCTCTTAGGCCACAGCTTAACTTTCTCTCTGTGGAAGTTAGCATTCCAGTAATTTCCCAGCAATAGAATTATATTCACAACCTCTTGAATGAGGAGACTGTTTCACAGAAGCTTCCAGAGTGTGAAGCTAAATATCCAGTTAAATAGTAAGTTGATATTAATGGGAAATGGAAGTTCTGGGTCATAACCTATGAGACCTAAAATTTTGCAAAGTATTGTCTACTTCTTAAATCAAAGCATTTTCAAGGTAAACAATGGTAACTGGAGTCTTGACAGCCTAGACAAAAGTAATGTAATTAAGATCTGCATACATAATTTATGTTAGTTTATGTGGAATATGTTTTGTCCTTAAATTTTGACTAGTTAAAATAATTTCTAAAACTAAATAGGTCTTCCATCATCCTCAGTAACATCCCTTTGCATTCTATAAGCACACACTCAGAGTATAATTTATAGTAGCTAGCAACATTAGTGTAGTGCTGTGACTCATTTTTCACATTTTTATACAGCTACTGATGTAAGTTAATGTTCCCGTCTTGATAGATTCTTTGGTAAAGAAGGGGCACAGTATGGATTGATCTTTATAACCCTTGCATTAAAAAAAAACAAAAAAACATATAATGCTTGTGCCATTGAACTGGCAAGCTCATTTTCCTTGTTTTATTATAATTACTGTTGTTTTAAATAACACCATTCATTGAGTTATAGCTGGCATTTGGGGTATTGTGATGTCTGAAAATTCAAGGGGAAAAAGAGAGCTCATATTTACTATGTGCTATAGCATGCAATAATGTTAGATGAATTGCTTCATGGAAACCTACAAGCAATCCTATACAGTAGGTATAATTCCATTATACAGAGTTGCTCATTCATTTATCCATTATTTACTTATTAAATATGTGTGTGTTGTAATGTGCCAGTCATGGTTCTAGATTCTACATTAGTAATCTGAATAGATAAAAACTATTTATTCTGGTGGATTTTACATCCTTGTGTGGGAAAATGAGGAAACTAAAGCTCAAAAATGCTAGGCATCTTGCACAGTATAATTAAGAATAGTGTTTCCTAAAGTGTGGTCCCACGAATATGTTTTAAAGCCACTAAGGATGCTTGTTTAAAAGTAGAAAGTACTGGGTTCCAACTTATAATTATGGAAGGTGGGTAAATTCCAAAAATTTACATTTATAAAAAGAAACTCTATTTCCTTATGCACAGAGATTTTTGAAAGTCATGAGTAAACAAGTTATTTAAACTTATTGGTATATCTTCACATCATGAAAATATGCCTTTTTTGTTTAACTATTCAGTCCCTATCTTCCATCCTCCGCCCACCCCTTTCAAAAAATCACATTACACTAAAACAAAATTTTAAAATAAAATTAATTAGCAAAATCCACTATGGCTGGAAGGAGGTTTGATTTTTTTTTTTTTTTTTTAGAAGGATGGTCAATGGGGGGAAATAAAAACAAAAACAAAGGGGACATCTGTAATACTTGAAACAATAAAAATAAATTTAAAAAAAATTTAGAATATATATATAAACTTATATACACACAACAGGCATATCTTTCTGGACTTTCTATTCTGTTTCCTTGATTTATGTTTATTCTCATATTCAATAATATCCTGTCTTGATTAGTGTGATTATAAAAATTATTAGAATCCTTGATAGTAAATGTTTACCAACATAGTTTTTACTTTTAGAAATGATTTAGGATATTCTAATTCTCTTGTTTTTCATTTTTACTTATATTTTCAATATAAATTTTAGAAACAGCTAAATTAGTATTTAAAAAGAAAGAAAGAAAGCAAAGACTACAAGTGTTCTGGCATTCTGATGAATCTGTAGAGGATTTTCAGGAGAACTGGCTTCTTAATAGTATTGAATCTTCTGGTCCATGAACATTTATGTAACTTATTTCTCTCAGCAATGTTTTGTAGTTTTCAGTGTACAGGTCAAGCATATATATATTGTTTAAATTTCCCTACTTACTTCTTATTTTTAATGCCACTTTACATGGTAACTATTGGAATTTTATTTTCCTTTTTTTTTTCTGCACTATTTAATTGATCTTGTATATAATAAATCTGCATTCTAAAAAAAATATTAACCTCATAAATTTTATGCTTTGTTTCCATTTTGAGTTTTCCCTCATGAATTTTTTGTCCCATGGTTTATTTAAAAATGTATTAAATTCCAAATATGTGTTTTCCTCATCTGCATTTTGCTCCCAGCACCACACTGCCAAATACCCAAAACGCTAGTGCTTGATTCCTCTCACGCTGGGAGCCAACAGGCAGGAATAAATAGAGGCTGAGGTTACTAAACTCTCTTATTTCTAACAGAAGCTGAGTGAAAACTGCTAGAAATCCATGATTACACTGAGCCCTCCTTTCTTCCATCTCTGGCTCCTTCAGAAACAGTGGCACCGCAGGGAGCATCTCAATCAAAAGGGATGATTGAAGATTGTTGGATAAAGGACTGTTCACAAAAGGTAGGCAGAGTTAAGGGAAATCACAAAGGATGGGGAGGCATCCTGGGGCAAGCAACAACAGGAAGCAAGTAGAATGGTTCCTGGAAACAGCTGAAAGTCACAAGAAAGGGTCCTTCAACAGGAGCTGTGGCTTCAGACAGAGAGACACAGAGAGAAAGGACCAAAGAAATAAACACCCCAGCCTCTTTTTCTTCTCAAGCTTAGTTTGGTTCCTTTCCTTGGTCATTCCAAAACAAAGTTGAAAGGCAATGGAGCTTGGTTTACACAATGCATAGAGGTTCACCTCCTGAGACACATAGCAAAATAAAGCCGGAGAGAGAAGCCCGAAGGGCAGATTGAGAATATTCAGCAAAGACAGTACATCATCAATTGCTATGCAAGTTCCAAACCTTATCATTGAAATTGCCATAGAACAGAATGAGATCATGTCCACGGATACATCTTTCTCATTGAGATGCAAGCCACAAATAAAAGGTGTTCTGTTTCTAAAGCATATGATTGTCTAACCAGTATGCTGTATACTTGAAACCAAACCAATACAAAATAATATTGAAAGTTAGCTATACTTGAAAAAATAGTTATTCTGTTCCGGCAAGCATTAACAACATCTATTTCTCCTCCTTGACTTTGTTACTAGGGTCCTTTAAGCCAGGCTGATTGGCACATGGATCTGAAATGTAATCCTAAGTGACATTTACTCTTCCTTTAAAAGCTGCTTAGCTCCAGTCTGTAGGGCTATTAGTTCACTCTTGACTCACTATAGAAAAAAATGCCAGGAAATGATATCCGAACTCCTAAAAATAGTTGGATAACTCTATCCAAGTACTTTTTGGGACATCAGGAAACTGTGATTGAATATGTCTGGGCATTTGGCCTTCACTGTAGCTCTAGGTGTGTTTCAAATGAGGGAGAATTCTCAGGTAGCTGCCAACACACATCCAGCACTGTGGTCTGTCTCAGCACTTACTTTAGGATCATTCAACCAGGGACTGGTCTAGTATTATGTCTAATCCCTTCCGACTACTGACAAGTACATTCCTTTATAGGATCCACTGGGCAACATTGCAATTAGAAGAGGTCTATTTGTAGCTGCTGTAAATTAAGTATTTTTCCAGTGATGGGTGTTAATCAAGCCTGTCTTCTCTTTAAGAAGGGAGGGTAGTAACGGGCCACCAGGAATCAACCCCAGCTACCTCTTGGGGCAGTCCCTTTTCAAATATTTTGCTGCTTCCATTGACCTTCGCAATTTTTTTTTGGGGGGGGGGTGGAAATTGGGATTTAGAAAACAGTTTCTTCACAGCTATGACTAACGAACTGCTATTATCCTGATGCTGAACTGAACCTGCTGCAGTCTGGAATGGAAACTCTGGACACTGGCTTTGCTTCAAGCTTTATTTAAACCCCTAGCTACACTTGTTCCATGCCTGGGCTAAGGGAAATAGGACTTCAGAATGTAATTCTACTTAAATAAAAGTCACTTACCTCAATTTCTCCAATGACAGTTTGAGGCATGAGGAAAGACTCCATTTTTGTTTTAATTTGCCCCAGAACGTAATTTTATTAAAACTTTTCAGTCCTGCATCAATGCCTGGATTTATATCTGGACCTCCAGATAACCCTCTACCACATGAAAGATTCATGTAACCAGGCCAACTCGTTGTCCCTAAAGGATCCAGATATACATTCACCTGACATCCATTATCCAACCCCCTGGAAGTGACCAGATCTCCTAGAGCCCACCTTCCAGACCAACTGATATCCATCATCCTCCCTGCCTGACATCTGGCTGGTAACCAGCCTGGACCAACCCAAGGCCTAGGAGTCAGGACTAATTATTCTCAGGAATAATTACCAACTTCTCTTTTATCTTTGGAACACTTCTGAGTTTTTGCATAGCAGTGTTTTCAGTTTGCAAACTCTAAAACCCTTGAATAAATCTCTCATTTATTTCTAGGGAAACTTCCAGACTCTTTTTGAGGTTGTTTGACAATTTGTTGGGATAAAAGATTGTCTCTCATCACTTTGCAAACTACAATAAACATAGAGCCTGAGATATCCTAGTATTTTGGAAGACTGAGCTGTTTTCTTTCCTTAATAATAATTATTTCTCTTTAAAAGAGCACCTACTGCATGCCAGAAACTGCTAAGCTATTCGATGCTTTATGTTAATTCTCATGACAGATGCATGAAAAAAATAGCATTATCATCCTTCCTCAGCTGAGACCCTGACATTTAGAAATGTGATATAATTTTCCCAAAATCAAGCAACCAATAAGTGGCCAAGCCCTACTGGATTACAATGCAGGTTAGTCTGATTCTGATGCCCATGTTCCTAGGCACCCTGTATGTATTTGTCTGCTCAACAAATCATCTAATAAAGCACCAATCTCTTAACCTCACAGGACCAGATTAGCCATGCATAGAGGATGTAACTATTTACACAAGTGGTAATACATCAGCCAAACATTAGGCATTGTTATTCTCTCTTTGTGGCAAAGCCTTAATTAACTTTGCATGATTCCTGACACCATAAGAATCATGAACTCACAAGTGAGATTTGAATTTTTCATGTCTCCTTTCAGGGATTTCTGGGTTTTCTTTGGTTAGTTTGGATATAATGCTTTCTCACCAGGGATGTCCCAAACAGTTGGCAGCCACTTAACTAGAAAGGACAGCCAAGAGGTTGTTAATGTACAGAGAGATGATGCCAAAACATGTTTCTCTCAATACATTTCCTTTTAATCGATGGGCATGGAAAATACTATGCTAAGTGAAATAAGCCAATCTGGAAAGACAAATATCACTTGATCTCACTTATTTGTGGAATCTAATGAGCAAAATGAATTGACCAATAAAATAAGACCTTAAGCATGGAAGCATGGAACAGACTGACATACATAGATGTGGGGATGGGGGAACAAGAAGAGATAAACCAAAGAAATTATATATATATATATATATATATATATATATAAAAGCCTAAGCAACCATTACAACCGAACAACCAGAATGACCAATCGACCAGTCGCTATGATGCACACTGACCACAGGGGGCAGCTGCTTAATGCAAGAGTTTGCCCCAGTGGTCAGTGTGCTTCCACAGCCAACCTCCCGCAGTCCCTCCCTCCTGCTTGTTGGCCCCCCAATAGGCTTCAATCACCAGCCATGTGAGGGACTCAACCTGTGCATGAATTCATGCACTGGGCCTCTAATATACTTACATGCATAGTCCATGGACATGGATAATAGGGTAGTAAAAACCTGGAGAGAATAGAGGCTGGGAGAAGAACAGTAAAGGAGAGGGGGATGGGAGATATCTATAACACTATAAACAATAAAAATATATATATAATAATTTTAAAAAGCACTAACTCATTGCGGATGGATCATGAGAATTTGCCAGCTTTGTATAGTTACACTTCATATTACAAGGTGTTTTACAAAGTATACTTTAAAAATATATTAGCTTGTAAGAACATGTAATAAATAACTTCAAACTGCAATGGGTATTTAATTTTAAAGTGTGTCTTTAACATTTATGTAAAACATTTTTTGTACTAGGTCAATAGAAACTTACCTGGCCACTGCGTAAAGGTAGCAATGTGTTAAGCACAAGAATAGTCAGCTCCTGGGTATCTGACCAAACCTTTGCAGAACAAGCATAGAGTTCCAAATGGAGTTCAATTGAAATGATAATTTAAGAACAGGGCTATTTACAATGATAATAAGAAACTGCTGGTTTCAGACACTGTTAAATAGCACTGGGACCCTCAGGGATCTCAAGACCTAATGTGTGAGCAAAATAATAAAACAGTCACTGACCACCATTATCTCATAAATTTACAGACTATACTGGTATGATCCTACATATCTAAAAGAATGTATGATTGGACACTTATGAATATTTTACAAATAATAAAAGCTATTTTGTGTGACATCTGAATGTTAAGAAAATCAATAGCTTTCCAGAAATCTCTGAGTTAAGAAAGCGCTAGAGTTCAGGTCGGACCCAGCGCTGACCAGATGAAGAAGGAGCATAGGGAAGGAAAGAACAAACTTCTCATTTCAGCAAAGGTGGACAAAGGTTTACTCATTGCCTCAGAAACTGCTTTAGAAAAACATCCTTCATATCATGCATAGTTTTCCTGCCTTTGACAAACTTCTTAAATAGGTTAGAATTCCCCTTCCCCACAAAAAAGTATGTCCCTCAGCCAGCTTTCAGATGCCCCCGAGAGGTGCCAATAATAGTAAAAGTCTTTTTCAAGGCAAACATTTGAGCAAAATACACATCATATATCCCTTGGCACCCTGCTATGTTGTTTGTGTGTCTGACAACCAAAAAACACAGAGACCAGGAAGAGCCCAGGACCTAGGGCTCACAGCACCGGTGTGGGGGTCACCAGGATTAGACTATTATAATGCCTGAAATGCCTTCAGTGAGGGTCTGTGATTAACATATGAGATTCCTTAAGGGTAAATATGTTATTTTTCTCTAAAGCATGGAGTGGAGTGGGCAGAATGCTTATGCTCTTTCCCACTGACAGTAACAACTTTGTTATTGCAAACAAGAACTTCACCTCTCTCTGTTCATGTCCCCCACATTTGATCAAGTTGCTCACCTAAACAAATAAGTAAACCAACAAATGGCAGAGCTAGAATTCACACCACAGTCTTAGCTATCAAGCATCATGCTCCGCTGCTTCCACTAAGTAAAAAACAAGTTATTATTGCATGAGTTTGGTATAAGTTTAAGTGTTCTACCCATTTCCAGGTTAATTTATGGAAGTGAATGGACATCTAAAAGATTCAATGTACATTTGGGAGCCATTCCTCAAATTAACAGAAGAATTTAAACAGTATTTAAACAATGAAAGGAATGATATAAGCCTGTTCATTAACCCCTAAGCATCTATATATATAAAAGCCTAAGCAACCATTATGACAGAACGACCGGTCAAACAGTCGCTATGATCTGCACTGATCAGCAGGGGGCAGACTCTCAACACAGGAGTTGCCTGAGTGGTCAGTATGCTCCCACAGCCAACTTCCCATGGCTGGCCAACCTCCTGCAGTCCTGACCCCCACACACACCCACCCATAGGCCTCAATCGCCGGCCAAGCCAAGGAAACCCACTTGTGCATGAATTTGTGCAGCAGACCTCTAGTATGACTATAATGATTACTGGTCCTGGGCTAAAAGCAGTACTTACCATTTTCAGTAGAAAATGAAATAAGAAGATCTCTAGGAATCTGGTAGGAGAAACAGGGTATCACATAGGGATCTCAAAGTCACTTAGCTATTAAATATTAGAAATGAAATTCAAGTGTAAGTTTCTCTTATTTCAATGTACTTTGTTACCACAACAATATAAACATGTATTGCTATACTCTAATCTAGATCACAGTACCCTACAGTACTCTTTAATTTTTAATATGTCATTAATTTGACTTATTTCTGAAAAGTTTAACTGGCAGGTTAGCATATACACAAATTGTTTATTACCTAACATATTCTAAATCCATTTTAGCAAAATCTGATCTGTATATCTCAGAGTAGGATAAAAGAACATTAGGTCTAAAAGCAATATTTCTCAAAGTTAGAGATGTAGCAACAATTAGAAATTTCAAAAGCTTCTTACTGAAAATTTCACAAATTAATTATGAATTCAAGTATTAAAATAAAATGGAAGTGCACTAAAAAAAAACAAAAAACTTAGAAACTGACCCTTGGCCTATTCTCTACTTGGCATTTGATTTTATATCTTCAAAGCATTATAGAGTTGAAAGGGCATATATTTGTTGAAAGGTTTTCAGTAGTGCCTGTTAATTCTACAGAATACGATGGTGACCAGCCTTTTTTGGAGCCAACTGCAGTGCTCTGTGAACAGAGGTACCAATGGAGCAATGCCCTCTATGACATGTAAAATATAAGTAAGTTATAAGTTTTGATGCCTGGCATAAATATATAATACTCTCTTCATGATCTATTTAATTTAGTCATAAATCACAGAAAGTCAAAGAAGACAAGGCTCTAGAGAAAAATAGGCATCAGGATTTAAATGGAAAAAGGACCTAGTAGGAAAACAAAATATATCATATTACTAAACTTATAAAACAGTCATGGAATTTGTTCTTTCTAAGACAGGATTAGATTGATCAAGACTTAGTCTGACAGGCAAAGAGTAGATGAGTAGAGGAGTGGGTAAAAAAGCTGTGGTACATTTACACCATGGAATACTATGCAGTTGTTAAAAAAAAAAAAAAAAAAAAAAAAAAGGATCTATTACCCTTTGAAACAGTATAAAGAGACCTGGGGATTATTATGCCAAGCTAAATAAGGCAGTCGGAGAAAGACAAAATATTATGTGATCTCATTTATATATGGAATCTAATGAGCAAAATAAACTGAAGAATGAAATAGAACCAGAAACATGGAAACATGGAACAGACTAACAAATCTCAGAGGGAATGGGGTGCAGGAGCAGGGGCTGGGAGAGATTAACCAAAGAACTTATATGTTAATATGCATTGTCCATGGACATCAACAATAGGGTGGTGGCCAAGACCAGTTTGGCTCAGTGGATAGAGCGTCAGCCTGCAGACTGAAAGGTCCCAGGTTCGATTCCGGTCAAGGGCATGTACATTGGTTGTGGGCACATCTCTGGTAGGGGGTGTGCAGGAGGCAACTGGTCGATGATTCTCTCTCATCAATGTTTCTAGCTATCTATCCCTCTCCCTTCCTCTCTGTGAAAAATCAATTTAAAAAATAATGTTTAAAAAAAAAAAAATAGGGTGGTGAAGACGAGGGGTGGGGCAGGAACCAGGTGGAGGGGGGAAACTGGGGTAAACAAAAGGGGATGTCTATAATATTCCCAACAACAAAGATTAAATAAAGAAAAACATCATCTCATTCCCACTACATCGTAGAAAAGAAAATATTTGAATTTTCTCCCTCTTTATGGTTCTCCACAACCATAAAGGCAGTTGGTTAATAGGAGAATGATCCCAATACATGGAGAAACCAAGCGTGTTATTTACAGATAAAGTTGAGAATGTGATATGCTGCTAGTGACAGAAAGAGGACTCATCCATAACTTTGAGCCCTGAATTAAATGAACAAGCTGTATCTTTTTAAAAAGAGGTCTAGTAATATTTAGAGAAATCTGAAGCCACAATAATCCATTTAAGGAATATTTATTGAGCATCTACTTTGAGCAAGGCACAACCCTATATACTGGGGACACAAGAATGAGCAAAACACAGTAACCCTTGCCCTCATGGTTTTAACACTCTAATAATAAGACCACTTAAAATAATTTTTAAATTAAAAAAATAAACTCCCCAAGCAACATATAACTTAAAAATATATAAGGGCTACAAAGAAAGCAAACAGGATTTAATGAGAAAGAATAAACAGAAAGGCCAGTGGGAGAGACCTAGATATAATTTAGATTAGATGGTCAGAAAAGAAAACTTTATAGGTATAGCATTTAAGCTGAAATGCAAAGTATACATAGTCTTCTTTACACAGCTGTTTGGGTTATTTTTTCTCTAATGGGATGCAGTTAAGACAGTATTGGGAAAAGTCTGTTTTGTTGGAATTTATAGAAGAAGGAGCTTAGTTTGCGAGAAAATACAAAAGCCTGATATCAGACGGCTATGTAGGAAATAAATAAAGTAGGTCTTATTTTTGGTATGATGATAAATTATCAAAAAGAAGTAACATGATCAATTTTATTTTTTATATATCTATGTAGTGTGTGTGTGTGGAATAGATATACTACATTAGTTCTAGAGAATACCAGGCAGGTAGCAATAATCACCAACAAAGGGAAGATAACAGAATGTATAAAAATTCAAAAAATTAAGAAAGCTTAAGTTTATTAATATAAGATCAACATAGAAATTGTATTTCTAAATACCAGTAAGGGGCATTTTTTAAAAAAATATTTTTAAGGAAAGATCCTGAGTTTTAATTCTGGAAATGGCAATCTATTATTGGACCAAACATCCTGCTGAAAGTATAATTAGAAACCTGGAGATATATATTCTAAATGTCATTTTTAGTGGAATAAGAAAGCTACCAAGGCACTGAGGAACTGCGGAGCCAAGACACGAAAAAGTAGGCAATCACAGAGAGGTAAGTCCTGCATGTGCACCAGTGTTTATTCTCAAGTTTTGTGTTGATTCAAAACACCAGTTAAAGGCTAAGGACAGAGCATATCGAATCATTATAGTTTTGGACAAATTTTGGAGTTCAGGGTCCAATAAAAAGGGTAAGCCATCTAGAGCTTCACCTTAGTGTAATAAGGGTAAAGTAGAAATATATCTGCCTCAAAGTACAGAATCATCTCATTTCCTGATTGGATTATGATACTCTATGCCTAGCTGCCTCCAAGACAAATAAAAATGACTCCTTATTACAAGATCATTCAGAGCTTCAAATTAGTTTCATAATTTTTCCTAAACCATGTTCAGTACACAATAGAAAATAACTTGGCCTATGAAATGTATGAGGTAATGTAAACAAATAGAAAAAAATAAGTAGACTAAAGGGTGATCAAGGCAATGGTTTTATTATGATTCAATTTTTTAAATAATGAAGAATAATATGTTTTAGAAATTATATGTCAAATAACAATTTCTCATAGAAATGAAAGTATAAAAATGAGTCAAATAGAAATTGTGGAGTGAATTATACAACTAATAAAATAAAGAACTGAATTAATTGAACATTGCTAAAGAGACAAACGTGGGATTATTAGAAAAATATTTAAAATTAAAAATACAATAAAATAGGAATATTAAAAATATGATACATATTAAATATGATAAAAACAAGCAACTCCAGCATTTTAACTTAGAATCACAAGAGAAAATAAAGAAAGTAAATATGTGAAGGGAAATTTGCTAAGAATTTTCCAAAATTGATGAATGGCACCAAGCCACAGATCCAAGAGGCACTATGAACCTCAATAAGGATAATAGAAGTAAACCCACATTATAGTGAGCTTCAGAAAATCAAGAACAATTATCAATTATTTGTAAGAAGCAAGATGAAATGAGAGATAATAAAAAAAAGTAACATTGATTTTTTTTTCCAACTGAAACAATGGATAATGGAAAACAATCCAGTGATTTTTGATTTTTTTTCAGTATTGAAAAACAGTAACTGCCAAAGTAGATTTCTGTATACAGTAAAAATATTCCAGAATGAAAAGATAGCCTGGCAGGCATGGCTCAGTGGTTGAATGTCGACCTATGAACCAGGAGATCACAGTTCTATTCCTGGTCAGGGCACATGCCTGGGTTGCCAGCTGGATCCCCAGAAGGGGTCATGCAGGAGGCAGACAATCATTGGTTCTCTTTCATCACTGATGTTTCTATATCTCTCTCCCTCCCCCTTCCTATCTGAAATCAATAAAAATATATTTTTAAAAGATAATTAAAGATATTTTCTGATAAATAGACCTGAGTGAAATCTTATCAATACACCCAAATTATACTGAATATTACAATAGCATGCTAAATGGAAGGCCAGAGATGCAGGATAGTCAAATAATGAAAAAGATAAATATTGATTGTAGGGAATAACAATCATAATGATAAAGATTTCTTGTGTGGATTAAAGTAAATGAGAATTAAATGAACATTCTTGATATGTAACTTGAGAGTTGTAAATGGAGTCAAGTATTCTCAATTCTTTTCATTGTCCAAAAATAATTACATTTTAATCTATATTAGAATTTAATGAAATAATGATGCATGGTAATCACTGATAAAAAAAATTAAAAAGAGTGTATTTGTGGAATATAATGAACAACTTAAACTGATGAACAAAAACAGATCCAGAGACAGAAAAGCATCGATCAGACCATCAAACCTCAGAGAGGAGGAAGGGGAGGGTGGGGGTAAAGGGAAGAGATCAACCTAGGACTTGCATGCACACATATAAGCATAACCAATAGACACAGACACCAGGAGGGTGAGGGAATGAGCAGGGGGGTGAGAGGACAATAAAAAGGATAAATACATATATGTAATACCTTAAACAATAAAGAAAATTTTAAAAAGTGTAACTATCTAGCTAATAGAAGAGAAAAGGGGGAAGTACATTTTTCAAAATGAATTGTAAAGGAGGCAAGAATGCGGAGAGAATTTTGTGTGTCCATTAGTATAGTAAATGTAAATGGAATATATGTTTCAATGAAAGCCATTTTTTTTTTCTAAAACGTATCTTCAGATTTCAAATTGCTGCCTGAGGCTGGGGATAGAGGAATGGGGCACATCATGAGGTTGATGGAATTTGTTCCCTATCTTGTTGGTAGCAAAGGTTACATAGATGTATATATTTGTCAATATATTAAATATATACTCAAAATACACACTGTTATAATAATTTTAAAAATGAAAAGAATAGTGTAATCAGCTTGAATGGATGCCCACTGGCCAAATCTGTAATAATTTAAGTACCAAAATTAATAATAATAATAATGGATTGACAAAATAGGTCCATAAAATATAAATGAATGAATGAATGAATGAATAAATAAATAAATAAATAAATAAATAAATGGAATAAAGAGGATCTTTTCCTTACAGCATGATATCAATTAATGAATTTAAAAAGGAATAATAGAAACAGAAAAATCAGTATATAAAAGATGAGGGTAGTTAATTGAGTCCAGATTCATCAACAAAGGCTATGGCTGGTGGTTGGATGTTTGAAAAGGAACCAGATATTGACGTAGAGTTCTTCTCCACTGAATACATATTAATTAGAAAAGGAAAATAGTGCATCATTGTGGAGCTAGCTAACAGACACCACCATGGCCAGGTGTTCAAGGATAACATCACCAGTGTTGAGATGAGAGCAGCTGTTTGTACCTGGTGTACTTGATAAGAACACAGAATAACCTATATCACATTCCTGCCAAGACTGTATGACCTGAAAGTGGTCATGAGGACACAATGAAGAAATCTAGGTTGAGTAACATCTTACAGATTGAGAGGCCTATAATCAATAAAATTCATGAATCATAAGAAAGTGATAAAGTCAAGGAACTATTCAAAAGAGATTTGAGAAACACCACAACTAAAATCTGTATGTAATACTGGATTGGAGCAAGGACAAACAAGCAAAAACAAAAAGATACCAAACAAAAAGATACCCAACAATAACCAATTGTTGGGATAGTTGGTATGATGTAAATGGGCTCTGTGAGTTGGGTATTGACTTCCTCTTTGAATAACTATATTATACTTATGAGAAAGTAGGGGGAATCAAGAGTGGAATATTTTAGGGGTGATAAGGCACTACGTGTGCAATTTCCACTCAAGTGGTTCAATAAATAATGATGATAACAAGCATAAAATATATAGTATATACATGTACAAATATATGGAAACAAAAATGGAATATGAATGATAAACCATATTTGGTCAAATATCAATAATCAAGGCATTTATGTAAAGGGAATAATGGAGTATAAGAGGTTTTTGTTTTGTTTTGTGGGGTTTTGTTTTTTACTATTATTGCTAATTTAATGTAGTTTGAAAAGATTTCAAAATAAATTATGAAAAAGAGTAATGAGGAATAACTCTATACACAGATATGGAGTAACCTTAAAGTGAAAACAAAATGTAGGGATAATGTGCCTATTGTTAGTAATATTGTTATTTTGCAATTATTATACATAGAATTTATTTAATGGAAATAATTATATTAATATTATTCAGAACTAATAAAAAAATAAACATATTATTAGGTAAAAACCTGCAATTTAAATCCTGAATTATAAATATTATTATTAACCCATAATTTCCTTCTTTCTTTAAAAAAAAAATGTATTTTCTAGTTATTCCCATTGAAATAACCCAAAAGCAATGAAAACCCAGAAAAACATCAGAACTGCTCAAATTGTGGTCTCTAAAAACCAAACAACAATCAGGACTCCTTGGAGAAATGTATAATTCCAGATCTCAGTAAGGAAATATACATAATAAATCTGCTGCATTTTTTGTACAAGAAACAAAGAAAAATATCAGAATATTTACTGGGTTAGTATCAAAAGGACACCATAGTAATTTCAAAGAAACATCGTGGCTAAAAGTAGAAAAATTCAGCATCAAAAGAATAATTGCTACAATTGATTGAAGCAACAAATATATTAGTTAAAACTTATTAATTAATAGTAATATTTTTAAAACTAAAACTATTAGTTCCCTTTGGAAGTTGCCAGAATGTCAACATATTCAGCTGAAAGCTGGAAAGTTAAAGAATCTAAACACTGATCCTGCCTTTCTATATGAATTATATTTCAAATTAAAAAAGTATATCAAGTAATATATAATGTGACCTGCGTAAGTTTTCTACTCTCTGAGGCTTGCTAGTCATCTTAAATGACGATAATGATGCCTACCACATAATGACGTGAAGAGCATGAAAACAGACCAATGTGTAAGGCTTCCAGATCAGGGGCTTGTCTCTGCAAAGGGATTTCTTTGCTCAAGTACAATTAACATGCACTTCTTTTATGTTCCCCATTTCATTAGCATATCATTAAATTTTACTCCAGAGCCTACAATGTGTCATTCACTATTAGAGTTGAAATATGAAGGAGATTAAGGCAGTGCTCCCTGACCTTTTAATCTAGACAAACCACTACCCAGGAGATAGTTGAGGCTTATTAAATACTTGTTGAATTAAACAGAAATTTTTAGATTGGTTTAGATTTCAAAAGCCTGTCATGCTTTTTGTGCTATAAAAATGAAATAGGAGGACAGCAGCAATCTGGGTATCAAATTGCCAAAAAGATAATAACAAAAGCCAAGCTAAATTAACAACAAGTCCACGAGAAGAATAGATTTCATATTACTTCGATTTACAGGTAACAGTGTCGGGAGGGTGTTCTGTATTTCAGTGCCAGCCAGCCTGCCAGCATAGAGACACCATTGAGCTATTCGGGTCACATTACCTGAATGCAACAAATGGAACAAGGGTGAAGAGTAATGAAGACAAATAGCATTTGAAATGGCAGGATCTAATTCTAGGTAGGCTGCCTTAGAGATGACAGCTGAAATTCACTCAGACCCTCCAACTACACCCAACAGCAATTTATTATATGCATGAAATGAGATGAGAATCAATGGCCCAGCGTGCGTGTGCCTGCTGGGAATCTCATGCAAAAATCAGGCAACAAGCCAGAAGCAAAAATCTATTCCACTCTGGGTAGAAAGATTTCTATTGAAAATACACACACACACGCATAAACAGGCTCGTACCCACTGAGAAACGGTGATGGAAAACGATTCCTCGATTTAGTGTCACCTATTATAACCAGGTGTGGATTAACTTTTAATTACAGTACATACTTTTTCGGAAATTACTGCCAATAAACACTGGAAAGAAAGCAACAGAAAAGAATGCAGAAGCAGCAAACATGCTAACTTGTAAAAGATACTACAAATTGTTCATTAAGCTACAAATTGTTGTGGTGCTTGTGCAGTAAATCTGTAGTCATATCTATGACGACAAAACTAACTTAAAATCAATTTGGTAGACTAGTGCTTACCAGTATTTTTCACGTCATGACATAAATAGAATAGGAAATGGAAGTGTTTCTACAGCTCTACACCAACTGGCCAGGAAGTGTTGTTGTCCAGAAGCCTTGTAATGTATTCACTATACACCTGGTGCTACTCCTCGCTATCCTAGGCTGAAGGGCTTCATAAAGCTCTGTGAGCGGCCTCCTGGGTTCTGACAATCAGACTGAGGGGTCCTGGTTAGAGACCTCCACACACGCATCCCAGAGCAGCTCCACTTTTTCTTGTTTTATTTAAGAAAAAATTCCACTACAGAAAAACAAAAACAAACAAACAAAAATACCAAAAAGTATTTGGAAAGTTATTTATTTGGCTCTAGAACCATTGAAATGGAAAATTAAAAATAAAAGTGAGGTTGGAAACTAGAAAATGAATTATAGCAATGTGTCCATCAGAATCAACTGTGTCCATCAGAATCAAGTGGGAGGTTTTAAAAAATACAGAGGCCTGAGTCCTATCCTCAGAGATTGGGAATTAATCCTGGTGAGTCTTGGGCATTTAGTAGTTTACAACCTCTCCAGGTGACTCATGTTTGGCCAGGTTTCAGAAACATTTTCTCAGAGAGATCTGTTGGTCAGGTAGAAATGTCCTGTAATAGGAATCATTTAAGACTCAGATATGTTTGCCAGTTTTATTTGCCAGTTGCAAATAATTATATTTAAGACAGTAACATTGACACTTGTAGGTTGTAAGACTTCCAAACTAAGGAATTTTACCTGCAAAAAAAAAAAAAAAAAAGCCAAAGTGATCACTGATAGAGGGAAAATTGGGAGGCCATAGTACCGGAAGGGAGCCTTATGGATTTTCTTTCTAAAAGAGACAGGAAAAACAGTACAAAACAAACAAACAAAACAAAACAAAAACAAAAACAAAAAAAAATTAAATTGGTGAGAATTGGTTTGTGTTGAGACCTCATATTATCTATTCCTTCCTCGCTTCTTCTCAGACCCCAGTTAATGAAAGGCAAAGGATCAGAGTCACTTTAAAATGGAAATTGACTATGAGAAAAGATAGTTCAACTCTCAAAACCTGAAATAGGACAAAGAAAAATCAAAGTCAAGGGAGTCAAAGAAGAAAAAATCTGAAGCAAAGATCTGGTTTGCCTGTTTTGTTTTTTAGAATCCTAGAATTTCCAGTGAAAAGGGTAAAACAAGAAACAGGATAAAGAAAATCAATAACACTGCTGGGACAGGATAAAAATAAGCTGTGACACCAGGTACAAGACATTATGTAATCTTTGTCATTTCTTAATTGGAATGTATCCAGAGCTCTCGTTTACTGAAATAATAAATAACACTGATCACTTAATGAATATTTTCTATGGGCCAGATGTTATATTAGATGCTTTACATACATTTGCCCTAAAATGTATATATGTTTATAATACTATCTCTAATTTTTATTATTTCAGTGTTCTGAGTGGTATTGTTCATATTTTCCAAATGAAGAAATTGAAGCCCAAGGAAGCTAGATATCCAGGCCCCATAGATCAGAACCCAGGAGTCATTTGAACTGCATTCTATTTGCCTCTAAAGTCTAATGTCTTACCAGAGCACCAAAAAAAAAAAAAAAAAAAAAAAAAAATGCTTAGGAATTAAACCATTTGACACAACATTGGGTACTCATACATAATTTTGGAAACTCTAACAATAGGAAGAAAGGGGCCGAAGAGACTTTTTCCCCCATTCTCTTTGGAATGAAATGCTTGTTGTAAGAGAGATCTGAGTAAAATGGCCAGGTTTGGCTCCAGGAAAACAAAGAGAGTAAAATTGTGGCAAGAGAGATTAACCAATGCCAGGTGCTTTTCACCTAGGTTGAAGTAAGGATTTTAAAAACTTCATTTTATGGATCTAGAAATACAATGAACATGATATATAGTAAATAAAAACACCCAACTCTTCTTAAAACAACTTTGCCACTATTCTTACTGCTGGAGAATATGGGGCACAATTTTGTATAACCTATGTTTTAGGAAAGTACTAAACTGTTCATGTTGTAAAGACTATGGAATAATAATAGCTATTTGCTCAGGGATCTGAACTCAGGAGGTAAAAAACAAAAACAAAAAACAAAACAGTAGGTAAATTTTTTCCTAATAAATGCAGGATAGTCTCCTATGCTAAAGGAAAATTTTAAGAGGGGAAATCAGGAAGAAGTGGAAGAAATTAAAAATGATGATGAGTTTATGGGATTGGGATACGAAAGAAGACATATTTTCACTAGGAAGATAAAGATTGTTCCATAAAGAAAGATATCAGATTTCAAAGGAAAAGAGGAGCCAAAACCTTTTATAAAAAGTGGGAGAGAGAGAGAGGAAGGAAGGAAGGAAGGAAGGAAGGAAGGAAGGAAGGAAGGAAGGAAGGAAGGAAGGAAGGAAAGGAAGGGGAGAAAGGAAGGGAAGAAAGGAAGGGAAGAAGGAAAGAAAGAAGGAAGAAAGAAAGAAAGAAAGAGAGAGAGAGAGAGAGAGAGAGAGAGAGAGAGAGAGAGAGAGAGAGAGAGAGAAAGAAAGAAAGAAAGAAAGAAAGAAAGAAAGAAAGAAAGAAAGAAAGAAAGAAAGAAAGAAAGAAAGAAAGGGAGAAAGAAAGAAAGGGAGAAAGAAAGAGAGAAAGAAAGAAAGAAAGAAAGAAAGAAAGAAAGAAAGAAAGAAAGAAAGAAAGAAAGAAAGAAAGAACTTGGTCAATCAAATACTGACAGTATGAATGAGTTTTTGTCTTTTCTGTCATTCAGTTTCTAGTCAAAAGTCAGCTATTCAGAGATGTTGATCCCTACTTCACTTTTCTTCAAGGCAACATATTTTATTTTATGTGTTTAGAGTATGTCTCTTCCCAATAGAATGCAAGCTTTGTAAGGCCAAGAGATCACTTCTATTATGTAACCTCTGAGTCCCCAGCACCTTCAATGGTGTCTGATTCACACTGTAGATTCTCAAGTATGAATGAATATGTACATTCTAATCTTCAAAACAATATGAAAATTTTTTTTAAATTACATTACAAAGTAATAAACTATTGCTCAAAGTGGTTAAATTTGTCAATCAGTGGCAAAACCGTGATTTCCAGATGGTATTGTCTTGCTACAAAAATAAGTGTGTAGATTCACTGTAACACCCATCTTCATTGCATTCTCAGACTTACATTTTTTAAATTACAAGGGAGTCTCCTTAAGGGCTAAAAAATACCCAAATTTAGACTGTTCATTCAGCTATTGTTGCATAAATATCTAGAGCCAAGAATAAGCAAATGGGTAGATACCGCTTTTGATATGAATGGGGCAGCGGTTCTACTGCCAATAATAGAAAGTTGAGAAAGATGTAACTCACCCTAACAACAAGAAAAAAGTTAGAAAATCTACAAAATCGTAAATCTTCTTGAGCCTGTCAGAGAGCTGAGGCTTCAGAACAATTTGGTGACCTGAGTTCCTAAGGAGAGATGGGCACCAGAACCTTCGAGAAAACACAGGAGAGAGGGGCACCTACCGTGAAAGAGAATAAGAAAACAGTGAAATAACTAACACTTAGGCTGGCTGTGGATGTATGAGACAGTTTATAACCTTGGATGCAAGGGGTATCTCATAAACTCTTTTCCATAGGCCTCCACAGCTTTGGGATCAGAGCAGGAGGTTCAAAAGAGTTCCCTTGGTGGTAAACAAGCAAAAAATGTGTCTATTTTCTGAACCATTCCATGAAACAAAAGTCTTGAGCTTTGGGGAAGATCTAGGAAATCATACTATCTGTCTTTAGCAGCCTGGATGAAAGATAGTAACAAAAGTTGTCTGCTGCTGATAGAGGAGTCAGACTGTGGAGAGAAATCCCCAATGTGTCCCAGATATGCAAAATGGATCATGAAAGGCAAGTATGAACCCAATGAGGAAACTGTGGCACTGCAGGGCCAAGCCCGGGGTAGCAGCAACCCACAGCATTTGAAAGAACTACTAGTGTAACAATAAAACTCAAATGCAGTCACTGTTTTCCCTCAACTCCCACACTAATGATTTGATAGAAGAAGAGGTAAGCCAATATCCAGGCATAAATATTTACCTCAGTCTCTACCATTTTTTTACACAATGTTTGTCATTTAACTAAAGAATAGAAGACACACAAAAAGGCTAAAATGCAAACTACACATTGTCAAGGGAAAAGCAAACAACCGAACTAGGCCCAGAGGTGTCCTAGATGTTAGAACTTACAGACAAGGAATTAAAAATATCTGAGATTAATAAGTTAAATCATCTCTGTATGCATAAACAAATAAGAAACTCATTAAAGAGATAAAAACCTATAAAACAGTCAAATGAAATGCTGGAAATAGATATGAACAGATTCCATATCTATAGTGCATGTCACTTTTAAATTTTCTTTGGCAAACAGAAAATTCTAATACTATATATGTATACATTGATTTTTTACATATATTTAATTATATAGAATGTGTCATGTCCTAAATTTAAACATAACCAACTTTTCACCAATATATTTTGTCTGATAGTGGTGTTTTTCTCAGTGGCAGGAAGTCTCCCATTAGGTGAATTCTCACCCTGGTGATATTCTGTACATTTGTGAGAAGACTCATATTTCCTCTTCCTCTAAACTCTTTCTTCTGAGACTGTTGGGAATAGTCAGACCAGACCTTAGCATGGCTATTTACTGTTACTTACTAGTACTATGCATGTGACCTTGAACAAAGTAATTTGCCTTTCTGAGCTTTAATGTTTTCCTTAGTAAGATGAGAAACAATAGTTACCAGTTCACAAGTTGTTAGAATTATAAATAATATCCTCAGATGGGTAGTATATATTATATGAGGCACCCAATAAATGGTGGCTTTGATCCATAATTTAGTGCTTGTGTTCACAGTTCTTATACACTTGAAGGGGTGGAAAGAGAATGTTTGATCTGGGATCTATAGAGCACTTGGACAGCTGCAACTGAAAAAGAAGGCTTGTCATGACAGTCAGAACCAAACTGTTCTTGATCCAAGCCAACATCATCAGGAGAGTCACATTGCGTGCTGGCCCTGATTTCCTCACACGTAAAATGATCAAGCCAGCTCACTGTGAAACTTTTGAAATCCTAAAATTTTATAATTCCAAGCCAACAGAAGACCTTAAATTTTGACTTTGCGTAAGATTAAGGAAATTTATTTTTATTTGTAAATAAAATGTCTGCTATTTCTTTTATGAATTAATATATAGTGTAATCAGGAGATAGGATAATATCTGGTATGTATCCATGGAATGAGTGAATGATAAATAAACACAAGAATCTAGAGTTTGGGTACACTCATTTTGTCTAATAGCAGGCAACTATATTTTCTTCTTTCCTGCTCAAAGTTCAATTTCTGTTTATTTCCTGTTATTTTTGTGATGTGAATTACTACTTTGTTTTTTATAAAATAGTATGCAGAACTATGGCATTAACCAAGCACCACCTAATATACCATTGAATCTCCACTGATCTTTTTCATTTGTAAAAATTTCTTTGTACTTTAAACAATATTTTTGCAGCATCTGGCTTTATTCTTGAACCACATGTGGCAAGATTAATGAAAATGAAATTAATTACACATTGGATTAACATGAAATATTTGGTGTTGGCATGAAGAAGGCTTATTGAGCTGGAAATTACTGTAAACAAAATATTCCAAAGAGGCCACTTAGGTTTTATTTTTCGTGTGTGTGTGTGTGTGTGTGTGTGTGTTTGTGAGGGTTTTTTTACAACCTCATCATTACAGCTATAAAAAAAAAAACAACTCTGGACTAGCATTCCTCTGAATTTCAAGATAATTATAAGAAAGGTAACATTATTAAAAAAGTTAAAATTATATTTATCAGTCTTTTTCATAAAAGATAAACATCAAAATATTTGGAAATACCTGGGTTTTAGCCAAAATTTTTATTATTTTATTTAAATGTCACATAAGCCCAATTTCACCAAAAAAATTTGATATTAAAATAGCTAGTAAAAATCCCTCTTATTCTAACAAAGTTGTAAACACTACTTATTTTTTAAATACAAAAAAATATTTTGTACTGTGGGGAAAAAAGGTCAAGAGACATTCATTTCAAAATCAAATAAGTTTAAAGTGAGAAGAGGGTTCATGATTTTCTGGAAGAAAGTGATTTCAGGCCATTTTCCTCGTAGTTAGATAACTATGATACAATGCAGTAGCATCCATTTACACCCCACACAGGACCTTTGATCAATACACTGAATAATTTAATGCAGACACAGGATAGAATACATAAATTAAAATATATCATGTTTTTTAGAAGCCTTATAACTTTAAAATGTGGTTTTAAGAGTCAAATATCCATTTTCCTTTCGTGCTTACAAAAAACAATTACTTAAAATATAACACAATAGTGTAGCTATTTTCAAGTCCTACTTTCACAATGTTGGGGCTAAGGAGAAAATTTCTCAGAGGAAGAGTACAGTTAGCCTCTCAGGGAATCCAAGGGGGAGAAGATGAAGGAATTGCTGTCTCAGGCCTCCTTGTCTAAGGGACCAGAAGGGTCCTGGCACAGGGTAAATCAGCAAATTCCTATGAGCAATAGGATGAGGCAGTGCCCATTGACTAAGAACCTACACTGTCAAATCCAGAGAACTCTCAGCAGTGCTCTATCCCACACTGCGACCAGGGAAAACAGGTTTAACTTCCCAAACTTAACATAGAAGTTAGGTTATGGAATTTCTGAGAGTGGAAATAATAGTCCCCTGTTTATAGTCAACTAGAGGCTTGATGCATAAAATTTGTGCAAGGGGCTTGGGCCCCCACTGCTGCGGCTCCTTCCAGGAGGTGGTCTGGAAGGACCTCTGGTCTAATCAATATATTATGCTTTTATTATTATAGATTATAATAGATACATCAAAAATCCAATGGAAATAGTATATTATAAATTATGTGTATTCGGTAAACAAAAAACTTCTTAGGATAGATTCCTAAATGAAAAACACTAAACATTATCCTTAGTAGTAAAAAACAAATTAAATTTTTTTGAGAATATGAAATATATTTAAGCAGTAAAATGAGAGCCAAAAGGAATATATTATTTTTTCTTCCCCCTCTCTCTTTCTTTTTAATTTTCATTTTCTCTGTGTTCTCTTTTCTATTCTTTCTTTTCCTTTTTTTCTTTCCTCTATTTCTTTTTTTCTCTAATTTTACTATCTTAAAAACTCAGCCATCTTTTGGATTCCTGGCAGACCCTGAATGAAGGCAATCCTCTTGAACCTCCGAGTACTAGCACCAATATTCAATTGCTCTGTATTCTACAGCCCACATTGATACTTCAAATGCAGTCACTGGCGGAGAGGAGCGGGGAGGGGGGGTTGCTTTCCTTCACAAGTTAATCTTTTTGTTAGAGATTTTAGGGCCTTAAGAAACAAGCGGGTCTTTCAAAAAGGTCAGATATCTATTGGCTTGATCCACTTTCTAGACAGCTTGGTAGCCTGATTGAAAATCATTCACTGGACTTTACAAGAATGAAGGCCTAGACTTGCCTAAAAATATATATATATAAATATATTAACTCAAGAGGCTAACAGAAAACAAAAGACAAACAAACAAAATAAAAACTTGTGCTGCCTGGTTTGTTAAGAGGTTAAATCATCGACCTGTAGACCAAAGGGTCATGAGTTTGATTCCAAATCAAGGACAAGTAGCTCAGTTGTAGGTTACCCAACCTAGTAGGGGTGCATGCAGGAGGCAACCAACTGATGTGTCTCTCTCATGTCAATGTTTCTCTTTCTCTCTCTCTTTTTCCCTCTTCCTCTCTCTTTCACTCTCTCTAAAAATCAGTGGCGGGGAATATCCTCAGGGGAGGATTAAAAAAAAAAACAACACTTAGTGTCCCTCAATTATACCATACTTTCATAACTCACAATTCTTAGCTTCTGGTCCTGTCCATGGTTCTTTGAAGTCAAGTCCTGGGCATCCCCACACGCACTATTATGTGCCCACATTTCACTTTACTTAGAGCTCATTAATTGTATGAACCATGGTATGATGCTATGGTTTCCCAAAGATACTACATAGTATTTGCCAGGTAGAGCTCCCTTCTAGATCTGTGAAGTGATTAGTGATATTGTGGCAACACATATCTCTTCCTTCAGATCACTCCCAAATAGGTTTATGCCTGCTCAGAAAATAGCTCAGTCCTTCTCCCTGGGCCTAAAGAGGATACCCTCTCAATATCTCTACTGAGATTAACCATCTCTCCCAAACAATCCAAAAGTTTTCACCATCTGTTGAATATCCATTTAAATCATGCAGAATAGCAATTACATTGAGAGCCACCGGCCCTATCTTGGGCAATTCTGAGGAATTTTGGAATGCACTGTACCTTAGACCATTCAGTCTCATTAAAGGAGGATAACATAATTTTTATGCAGTAAGTGATAGCCATATTTGCAAACTAGTTGTTCACCTTGTCAAAATTCCCATTTTCGGTTGATTATGTTTTTCTGTGTTGATCCTTGATTAAGTTCCTCACTCACCCAATCCAACTGGAATTTATTAGACTACGGTTTTATCTTGAAATAAGTTCCCAATAGTAAGGTTCAATTTACATGACATCAGCAGATGCTACTAATAGACCAGTACAATCCAGTAATCAATATATATTAGAAAGCTACGCCACACTGTTCTAATTCGAAGAAAAAAATTATCAGCACAAATACTGAAAATCTGGGATTTTTTCATCATATTAACTTTGCCCTTGGCTCTCCCATATATTCTCATTTTGGCCACTAATGTTTTGTCACTTTGCTGCTCACATAGCACATTTTTCTTGCCCTTCTCTTCTTACAAAACTGCCTATGTCTATTCAAAGCAATAAATGTGAAAATACAAAGGATTAGAGAAAGCACATCATCCTTTCTAGTCATAATTTATGGAAACCTGTATATCTGTGATTTCTCAAATCTTCCAGTTCTAATGTGTTATCTAGCACTTAGCATAAGACTTTGGATAACTCGCACCTCTATACTCGGAGCCCTACAAGACAAATTGTCTGTCTTCTTTCACTCTCTCATTAGTAATCACAGAAGTTTGTGCTTTCACATTCATATTCCTAGTGTGTATTTAGGCCATGGATGTGGGTGCCTAAGCAAGTCTGAAGAAATTTGGAGGCAAGCACTTCTGGAGTTTATGTACATAAGGACCAAGCAGCCTCATGGGGTGGGGGAGGAGGGAATCCATCCTGAGAAACAAAAGCTGAGACACACACATTTGATCAAGTTCAGTGGACCAGCCTACGAGGAAAGATTCTGATAACTCTCCTGTTTTAATCATGATCTCCCAAGAAGAAAATACAGCAATGGGATTAAACATGTAAGGGTTTAATTAGAGGAAATGCCTCTGTGAAAGGAAATAAGGTTATACTGGTGCCATAGGCTTTGGTCTCCAGGCTCATGAAGCTTACTTGGGATGGAAGGGGGTAGTTTTAGAACTGGGGGGGCAGGTAAACAATTACATACAAATCCAATTAGTTCTAATTTTGATAAATTCAACGAATAGAAGCATGGGGTTGGTTAAAACCTATGATGTGATTTTTGTCAGAGATTCATTCATTTCCTCAATAAATGTTTTGTGATTCCCTACTTGGGTTCAGTCACTGTGATGCTACAGTCCTCAGGAGAGTGAAATACAAAGCTTCTTCCCATGGACAGGGCGCCACCCTCTCCTCGTGTCTTCTGGAGCCTCAATAAAGTCATCAGTAGGTGGAAATAGCCACAGAAGCGGTGCTCTGCAGGGAGAATATGCAGCTTTAGTGCCCTCTTTTCAGATACCAGCTCTCTTGGCATGGGGCACAGAGCATCTTTGTTGGCAGTCAGCAGAAGCAACAGTGTCAGGCCTTGATGGCAGTGCCTTTGGAGGGTATCAGTGTTATGCAGGAGTGGTTATCATTAAAGCTAAGAGACCAGGAAATAATGAAAAGAGCTATGGTTACAAAGTAGCTATGATGCTTCCATTTCTAGAGGCTACCAGAATTTTTTGAGAAGACTCAGTCTCATGATGAGTAGGTAGATACAGGCAGGAAAAATGTAGTTTTATCTCAGTTACAGGTAGCTCCATTTTTAGACTCTGCCTGATCTGACATAGACAACATAAGATAAAGAAATCGAGCTAAGCATGAAAATCAATAAAAGAATAGAGTTAAAAATAAGTTTGGTTTTGTGTAGGGGATGATTCCTAAGGGGCACGTGCCTCCTGCTGAGGCAATGAAGTGAATCTATTATAAAATTGAAACCAGAATGACAGGTTTAGGGGCCAGGAGTTCCTACAAATTGCAAGCACACATCCTCCTTTCAGAGAATACTCAGAACTAGAGCAAATGTGTAGTTATTTGTCTTCTGAGGACTCAGTGCTTGAGGAATACATAGTGCATTAAAGACTGTATGCTTTCACTCATATGTGGAATTTAAAAAACACCAAACTCATACAGGGAACATATTTGTAGTTGCCAGAGGCAGGAGGTGAGGGATGTAGTAATGAGTGAAGGTGGTCAAAAGGTACAAATTTCCAGTTATAAGAAAAATAAGAGGATATAATGTACAGCATTATAGTAGACTAGAGGCCTGGTACACAAAATTCATGCAGGGAGGGGAGAGGGTCAGCCTGGCCTGCACCCTCTCCAATCCGGGACCCCTCAGGGGATGTCTAATTGCCTGTGGGATCAGGCCTAAATCGGCAGTTGGACATGCCTATCGCAATCCAGGACTGCTGGCTCCTAACTGCTCACCTGCCTGATCACCCCTAATCACCTCTGCCTGCCTCCTGATCACCCCTAACTGCTTCCCTGCTGACCTGATTACACCCAAGACCTGGGCTGGCACCTGGGACCCAGGATTTCCTCCTCTGGCTGGATGCAGGCATCTGGGACTGGGGTTTCCCTCCCTCTGGCTGGCCATAGGCAGCCAGGACCGGGGCCAGCTTTGCCAGGGTCAGCCGCAGCCACTGGTGCCCAGGACTGCAAACGGGAAGCTTTACCAGGGCCTGGCTTTGTTAGGAAGGACATCTGGAAGGTCATCCAGAAGATGTCCAGGCTAATTAGCATATTACCCTTTCATTAGTATATATATTATAATAATATTGTATTTTATATATTTGAAGGTTGATAAGAGACTAGATCTTAAAAGTTCTCATAACAAGAAAAAATTTATAAATATGTAAGGTGATGGATGTTAAGCAAACTTATTGTGGTAATCATTTCACAATATATACATATATCAAATCATTATATTGTACATCTTAAACTTGCATACTATTGTATGTCAATTATATCTTAATAAAACTAGAAGGAAAAAAAAAAAAGTTTGTTACCTAAAAAGAAAGATGGAAGGAAGGAAGAAAGGAAGGAAGATGAAAGGAAGGAAGGAAGGAAGGAAGGAAGGAAGGAAGGAAGGAAGGAAGGAAGGAAAGAAAGAAGGACAAAACTAAATGGCCTTAGGAAACTCAAGATTCAGAACCAGACTTGTTGGAGTTGAATGCATTTGCTTCTGGTCTTTCCCATATGAAGCTGTCTAGACCAGCCATGTCCAAAATTAGGTTATCTCATATCCTATGCGATGAACAAAAAGATTCATTGGACATGATAAAGCATCATAATTTTTATTTATATATACGGGTATAGTTAATTTTGAATAAAATGGACACAGCTAAATTCCATTTGATGTGAATCAACACCACATCTGAGTGTCAGATCCCCATTGTCAGCACTGTCCTCCCAGGTAGAGGGGAAGTTCGACCGCACAGGGTAGATGAGCGTAGCACCCCACTCATGTGCCTGCATTACATATATCACACTATGTTACATTTTATGTACTCAGTAAATGAAGTTTTAGTTTATTTTGTAAGGATTTGGCCAAATGAACCCTCACAAAGAGAAAAACAACTTTTTTAAAATTTCTGAAAAAATAAAAAACAGTGTGGATATAAAATTAATGAAAACACGAATGAGCAACAAAAGCAGAGCCAACACTTTTCCTTCTCTAAGTACAAGTTCTTTGTAAGCTTAAAGGTAAAAAAATATATATATATATATATATATATATATATATATATATATATATATATATGACAAACCTAATCACATCTGACAAAAACTAGGCTCCAAAAGCTTAGATTTATCAAGATGATTTTAAATATAGATTTACATCTACATCCAGTATTGCTACAAGCAAACCTTGTCCTAAGTATCCATTGTGCTTTGAGATAGCAGGTAATGATGTACGAAGCCATCACCACACTGAAAACTTAATTATCCCAGCGTCTGAAGACAAATCTCTATAATGTTACAGCAAGACATGTGATACTTAATCCAAGATACAGCAATATTTTATAAAACGTAATAAAAAAGACAAAAGGCCTTCTTCAAGATTTCTCATTTCACAGTGCAAGCCAAGAGGGTGCACAGCTTTGGGGGCAGCACTTGGTCTATCTGCATAAAGCAGAAAGAAAAAAAAAAGGCAGAAAGAACACACTAAACACAATATAACGACTAAAATGCATTTCTAGCTGCTAAGGTTTTCAGAGAACACATAGATCCATTGCTGAAATTCTGAAGAAACAAGCACTGGAGTAAATTACCAAAAATGGGAGGCTTGTTATGCAGTTGGATAAAAGAACACACGAACAAGTTTCTTATGAAACACCAAATGGAAGAGTTTACACACACACACACACACACACACACACACACACACACATTCTCACACACAGTAAATATAGTCTATAATTTTAAGAGATTTGTGAAAACACTCACAAGTCAAACCACTGATAGACTTCTACTTGAACTAGAATCTTTAAATGACATAGAAATAGAACATCAGATAATTAAGATCCATCCAATCATACAATTATACATCTAATCATTTATTCCAAAGTAATAGTATATTCATTTACTGCATAGGAGAGCAATTTCAGCAGAAAGGTTAGAACCAAATAATGAACTAAATACTAAAGGCTATCATGCAGTGGGTAATTGTGTAAAAAATATAATTTTAGCCCTAGCCAGCTTGGCTCAGTGGATAGAGCATCACCCTGCAGACCAAAGTGTCCCAAGTTCGATTCTAGTCAAGGGCTCCTCCCTGGCCTGGGCCTTGGTCAGGGGCTTATGCAGGAGGCAACCAATGTGTTTCTCTCTCATCAATATTTCTCTCTATCTTTCACTCTCTCTTTCACTCTGTCTAAAAATTAATGGGAAAATATCTCTGGGTATGGATTAAAAAAAATTAGAACTTTAAAATACAGTGAAATATTTAAAATATCTGATAATGATTTGGGGATATAGCATTAAAGTTTTATACAGAGGAAATTTTGCTCTTAGCAAAGCACTGAAGAGAGCTACAAAACTTAGAGAAGAGTTATACATTCTTCATCAGAGAGAATAGTCCTTCACCTTTTTCTATGACAAGATAAAGGTAATGCTCTAACAGTAAGTAAGAAAAAGTAGTGTGTTGCTGTTTTTTTTAAAATTATACTTCAGCAAAAATATTTTGAGTACTTATGTTTGAAGTTTTTTCTAGGTTCATATCATTTTGACTCCTAGCATAATCTACTAGTAAGTGTGCTAGTAAGTGTCATAGCTACTCACTTTTTAAATTTTTAGAAACAGAATACTGTGATTTCGACATCTTTCAAATGCTTTAGTGGATTCTGGCTCACTTGTTGAAAAAATATAAAAAGTCAGCACCTTCTGGTTCCTTTGTGAGCAAAAGTAACTGACATAGGAGAAGAAAACTTATAAGTTGAAAAATGTACACTTGGTACTTAGCATTGAAATATGGAGGTCCACGTTCAAAATGTTTTTCCTATCTGCATATGCAATGAGAATTTGGAAGACTGTGAACTAGAGGAACAAATGGAAATTTATCTCTTTGTACCTTTTCCTTCCTTAAGATGGATCATCATCATTGCATTTACTTTGCCTGCCTGCTTTGTATTTCCATTTCATTAAATGTTATTAGTACTGATATTAGTTACTAGTATTACTACTGATAGAGCAATGACAACATCTGCACCTCATTTTCACCATTCAATGAAGAATTATTTCCACTATATTTACATCTCAAACTCTTGCAAGACTCAATAGTAATATAAATACGAATGACTATGCATATAGTAAAGTCTAATACAAACATTAGACATTAATAGATTTCCCTTTTCTATTGATCTTAAATTGGGTTCATGTGTCTCCCAGTACCCAAGGCACCTCGAGATTTTATACCTGTTACTTTTTTCCAAAAAGATTGAAAAACAAGTATTTATTCCTAGGAATTAGCTATCACTTATTTCCTTTGATCAAAGAAGTTAGCCCAGAAAGTAGGTAAGGATGGTGGAAGTTCTGTGGTCCTCAGACAAGTATCCCTCATTGTGCACAGCCTGACTGAGCACAAGAACACCAGTAACACCCTCCCCACTATAGTCGCTGTTCTGATCAGTTTCTCCAGTGGGGGGAGCACGGGACTTGGTTGGCATGTCCGTAAGGAGGATTCTCTGAAAGGCCGGGGCCTCTGAGGGGACTTTGCTGAAGGAGGCAGCCCTACCTTGACTTTTCCAAATAAGTCCTATCCCCCAGGGTGTTTCGCTAGAATCTCTATCTTTAACCTTTAAAGACCCGACCTCAGAGAAGCATATACTTTCCCAACCTTGCTGATTGAATCTAGAGGTTAATTCTAGTTCCAGCTGTTATGACAATAAAAGCCAAAAGAGGCTGGCAAGCAGGGCTACTTGGCCATGATAGCCAAGTAGTGCCTTAGCCCTCTTTTCACAGAAACGTGTGTTAGAGTCATCACTCATCTGTCGCTTGGGGTCTGCCAGGCAGTCCCGGCAGTCCAGCTCTCCCTTCACATGCTTCACCAGTCTAACACAAGTGACTCTTGCTTCTCCAATCGGATTTCAGGAAAAAAACTGCTGTTGCATTAAATATGAATCCAAATGTATTTGGATAAATAGATCCTAGTAGATCAAATTATGTAACCATACAACAATGCCCAAACCTTGGCAAATACTCAAAATATATTATCTTTTAGCAGCATTACTGCCATAGTAATTAAAAATTCTGAACCTCAGTTTCATCATACTGAAAAACAAGAGGGGGAAAATTTTCTGCTGTACCCACTTTTGCAAGGATCAAATAAAATTGTGCATATGAAAGCACCTTAAACATGACAAAGCTTATATAAATATGAGATATTAATCCTATCTAATAAAGAGGGAATATGCTAATTGACCATTATACCCTCACAAAGATGCAGTGTCCATAGCCAATAAGGAGGAAATATGCTAATTGATTGTCACACCCTCAAAAATGGAGGTGCCCAATGAATCAGTCTGTAGTGAGTTCCTTTCTGGGCCAACAGTTCTTTTGAGTCCCAATTTCAACGCTAGATAGTTCCTTATGTGTATATGCCAGCCATGATATTTCAGATCTGGATCACATGATCTCACACATCTAAAGGAAATAATGAACAACATAAACAGACCCAGAGAAAGAAAACCAGTGATCAGACTCTCAAATCTCAGAGGGAAAGTAAGGGAGGATGGGGGGAAGGGGAAGAGATCAACCAAAGGACTTGTGTGCATACATATGGGCCTAGCCAGTGGCCATGGACAACGGGGGTTGGGGAGGGGGGCATATCTAGGGAGAGGTTTGGGATGGGAATGGGGGAATAAGGACAATTATGTGAGACCATAATCAATAAAAAAAAAAAAAAGTAATATTATACTGTTTGCAATAATACTAAAAAAATTAAATTAAAAAATGGAGGTGCCCACAGCCACAAGATGACAGTGCCCAGTCCCCTAAGCCCTGCCAGGGTGGCAAGTGCATGACACAGCCAGGCCTGCCCCCAGGTGGGCCCAACTGCTCCATGCACCTGCCTCCATAGTCCCCCAGACCCATCAGCCCCTGCCACCCAGGGCTGTCTGAGGCTCAGGTATCCAGGGCCAGCCAAGCTTGCGCTACTGGCCATGCCAGCAGCAGAGATGTGATGGGGCATCGCCTTCCCCTGATTGCCAGGTCACCTCCCACTCCTGAGGATCCCAGACTATGAGAGGGGGCAGGCCAGGCTGAGGGACACCCCCTCCAGTGCATGAATTTTCATGCACTGAACCTCTAGTAGACTATATAAAACTAAATGTCCCTAGTTGATTGTTTTTACATTGTAATCTAAACAGAACTATTATAATTATAATAAGTTGATTACAATGAACTTTACACATGTTAATTTACTTAACATCCAGTAACCACAGTTTCAAAATTACTGGATGGGATAGGTAAGGCAGTTACTTCTCCCAAATGTCCTGGCGGAGAAGCTGAAACCACTAGCTGATGGCAGACACACAAAGAAGCCAGTTCTCTGCCTAGTATTATACAATAGCTCCCACCAGCACATTAACGTCCACAACCGTTTATAGCAGATTTATAACAACCCATAAGTGTGCATAGGTTTAAAAATACATTTGCTTCTTTTTCCATAATTACAATAGATGAAACTTATTCCCAGGCTCATTTAAGTTATGATTCATGAGGTTTGTTGCAAGCTGACCATTTAAGGAGAAAATGCTTTAAAACACATCATTAGCAATAAGAAATCCCCATCAATACTGAAGCTATGGGAAAATTTCAAGTATGTGGATAATATATGTATTTTACATGCCATTTTGTAACATAATATTTATGTTTTATTTATTTTAAAATGTAAAATATATTTATTATTTTTGCTCATATTTGCTTACTTTTTCTCACCTGTAAATTGAACAGATCAAATAAAGCTATGTCTAGTGTTATTTTTATAATAATCATCCATGAACAAAATTTAAAGTATGTTTACAAATAAATAGACTTATCATCTGAATAAATTTTAAAATGAAAATATATTAATTTTTGAAATTATGGATTCTTATCAATAAATTAAGACAATATGGAGGAAAATTCTGTTCTAGTCATATCTACAGAGATAGGATACTGTTAAAAGTTGTTATATATCTTCCCAGACTATTTTTAAATTGCTTTACATTATTTTACTTTCTTATTCTAAATGAAACTATTAATAGAAGGATGTTGAGAACTATATCACAATTTTGAGAATTTTTGAAGAAAAATCAAACATTCAAGCACAAAAGAAAAATTTCCTAGCTCTAAAAACAAAACCAGTTTAAGCTATCTAAGGAAACAAAGGGGTAACTTATGACAATAATACTGGCATGTCTCCTTGGACACCATGTAGGAATGTAGTTGGTCCCCAGGACTGGATTATCACCTAGAAAGTAGTAAGAACTCAGATGATCTTTACCTTCTGTCTGTTGTCTCTGCAAATTTGCTTAAATCTTATTCCTAATTCAAATCAATGGAGAAGCACTCTGAATTAATCAAGTTACCAACAGAAAATCAAGACTTAGCCATCATTTTTCAGCAGAATTTAATTAAGGGTATATTTACAGTGATAGGAGACAAAAGAAAAGAATCCATCAGGGAGATTGAAGCACCCAAAATATAGGGTTTGGGGTTTCTCAACAAAGCTACAACTAAAGACAGACACAACCACTGTAAGAACCATAGTGATGAGGCTGAACGGATGAAATATCCAGACCTCTGTCCTCCATTCTTAACTGAAAGCCACAATCCAGTCTATAAGGGCCAGCCCCATGGGCACAGAACAGGGCAGAGAATGAAGAAGGGTGGTGGGATAGGAAATGGGGGAGAGACCAAAGAAGAATGACCAGCATGCACTCTAAGTGACCTACCTGGCTTGGGTCCCCCTTCCTTCCCCATTCAGTTGCTTACAGCCAATTGGTTAAATCACTTAAAGAGTGACCCAGGCATCCTTCTAACATCCCGCACTGGCTCTTTATAGCTTTATCCCATTTCATGTACCATACATTCTTACTATTATTACTCGTTTAATGCTTGCCTCACGCAATTTTCCTTTAATATTAGTGATATCAATTTTTTATCACCTGGTTAATGTGTTGGCCCGATTGATCACTGTATAATCACCTTTTCCCCTTGGAACCAATAACCATTCTTTGGAGGAAACACTTTAAAAGTCAACAAATATGATGCTTCCCATCAAAAGTTTTCCCTATTGCCAAGAAATAGAAGCAGCCTAGGTGCCTATTGACAGATGAATGGATAAAATAAATGTGTATACATGTACTTATATAAAAAAAAAAAAAGTTCTCCCTAAAATTAGCATTTCTCTTAGGAGTAAAATTGACCAACTTTTTATATGTTTAAGAGCCAACTTTCCTCTTTTTTGTGAATTGTCTATTCATGTCTGCCAATTTCATTCATTTCACTCAACAGATATTAGGCACCTATTATGTGCCAAGGACAGCCCAATGTATTGAGGATATAGTGATAAGTTCAAAGTTTCAGCCCTCATGCATTATGCATTCTTAAAGTAAATATTTTATCAGAAGGTGACAAGGATTATAAAAAAAATAAAGTAAAAAGAATTTACAGAAGTGGGCAAGGAGAGATGCTATCTTATTGTCAGGATAGTAGAGTGACATTTAAAAAATACCTGAAAGAGTTGAAAAAGTGAGCTATGCAGATAAATATCTGGGTAGCAGAGAAAAAGTAAGTGCAAAGGTCCTGAGGTAGAAGCATGCTTGTATGTTCAGAGAGCATCATAGAAGCCATGACGCATGAGCTCTAAATGAATTGAGTGGAAAGAAAGCAACTACACTGTTTAGGACCTTGAGGGTTATTATAAAGCCTTAGAATTTTATCCTGAAATATAAGAAGCCACTGAAAGTATTTTAAGCAGAGAAGTGATGTGATTTGACATATTATGTTAAAGGACCACTCAAATTTATACATTGAAAGAAAATAGCAGGGTGTGGTGTGAAAAGAAACCAGGTAACTAGGTATGAAGTAATTGCAACAGCCCAACTAAGAGATTATGGTGTTTTTATTGGAGTGTTGGCATAATAATGGTAAGGTGTAGTCAGATTCTAAATATTTTTTTGAAGATAGAGCTGACAGCTTTTACTGAGCAATGGAACGTAAGGATGATGGATGACTTCATAGTTTTGGCTTAGGAAGGATGAAATTTTTAACAGCTAATATATATAGGATGCAGGAATAAAACTTGATATGATGTGGCTGGGTTCACAGACATGATAAATTTTAATAGCTTTAGATATCTACAAGGAGATATTGAGCATATCATAAAATGTGTAATTCTATATTCTGCAAAAAGTAGAAGTATAAATTTGGAAGTCATCAGCTTTTTGATAATATGTAAAGTCTTTATTCTGGATAAGATTGCCTCTTTAGCAAGTATAGAAACAGAATAGTAGAGGTGTGATGATAGAACCTGGGAATATTTCAATATTCAGAGGTCTAGGAAGTTACACAAAAAAAACAACAAACAAACAATGAAAAAGGAACCTGGAAATTAACTGCCAGTAAAATAGATAAAACAGAAGTGGGTCTCCAGAAATCCTACTTAAAAATATATTTTAAAGGAAAACAAAATAATAGTGCTGGTAAATTAGGTCAGACAAAGACTAGGAATTGAGCAGGGGGTTTACCAACATACGTAGTAACTTAAGACTTCTAATGAGTGTTAGAGATAAGGCATAATTAATGTGAATTTAAGAAAAATGAGAAAAAGATGACTATACATATTGAGGCAACTCCACTTAGAAGTTTTGCTAAAAAAAAAAAAAGCTCAGAAAAATAGAATAAGAACTGAAAAGGAATGTAAGGTTGAGTAAGTTTTCTTTTTAATTGAGAATATTTTTGCTCATTTGAATAAACCAATAAAGGGGGAAATGGATGCTGCAAGAGAGAGAGGCAGGACAATTACTGAAGCCATGCCCTTGAGAAATGAGATCCAGGGTAAAAGAGGTTGGCCTTCACCAAAGGCACAGACATCTCACCAATAACAAGAACAAGAGCAGTGAATACAGACACAAAAGCAAGTCAGCATTGTTTTTGCTCTATCAAGCAGCAAGAGAATTGGGTTTAGGCAGGTTTGAGAATTTTCTGGAAACACACAATGCAGTTACAAAGAGGCTGTGAAGTCATGTGCAAAGGGGTAATTATTATGATAGACTGTGAGCTCTGTGAAAGTGGAAGTAAGAACATGTGTGTGGGAATATTGTAAAAGTAATAAAATTAATGAATTGTAGATCTTAGAAGGGTTTAAATTCTTGGGCTCAGGGCATTAGAGGAAGTGAGCTGGAAAAAGAGGAGTGGTGTTTGAAGAGTAAAATGTTTAAAATGAAAATTATGGAGTGCAATTACTGGTAATGTCAAAGTCTAGGTTATAATCATAGGTGTGAAGGCCTGGAACAGTGTAAAGGACGTGATCACTGGAGAGGAGGTCAGGATCTGAGATGTCAGGTGTGTAGACAACGAAATTGCTAAAAATTTTAAATATATATATTGCAAATTATATAAATGGCAAATTCATTCTCTCTTTACATATACATATAAGTATAAAATTATATATATATGTATTTTACATACACATAGCAAATTTATTCTCTATCTCTACACACACACACAGTTTACAATCCAGAGAAAGCTTGAGAGAAAGAGAGAGAGTGAATGAATGAATTTTGCTAGATAATAAAATTTTGCTAGATACTAAAAATTTGAAGAAATGTGGGAGAGAGAGATCAAAAGTCTATAGATGCTTGCAACAAAGTAGAGTAATGAATGGCATAATCTGATAGATTGAACTTCATATCTGGGTATTTTTAGGAGGATAAGGAGAATGGTCCAAAAGGAATATTTACCTATTTCCAAGCTGAATGGCAAAAGAGTGCAGAAGGAAAAAAAAAAAAAATCCCTTCTTAAGGAGCCTCATGGGAAACTGTTTCTGTAGAGAGTCAAGTTCCAGAGATCAAGGAGAGGCAAAACTGGAGCAGTTAGGTTAAGAATTCAGAGGGTTATGCTGATAATAGACACAGTTCCAGAGTACTCATTGGAAAGTTTGGGGATTTAAGAAGGAAGAAAGAATTTACAAAAAGTAAACAGATTTATTGAAATGAAGGATGAATATGGATGATGGGAAGGGGAGGTTGGAAATGTTGGAGTTCTGACAGAGTATTGATAGAAACAAGAATGAAAAGCACAATCTGATTAATCCCAGATCTTTAAGCAGGATGCAGTGGAGAGGCAGGGGATGTTGGTGAGAAAGGAGGCTAGAGGTTTTTAGCAAGAATTTAAAACCCTGGATTTCCTCTTCACTCATACTGATGATGTATGAGGCTAGAATAGAGCCCATGTTGATGCAATAATCTAAAATATACAGAAAATAATTGACCTAACTAATAATTGCTAAGGCACTTAGGCAGTTCACTTTGAACCAAAATATTGTAAGGTGTGTGGGAAAGCTAACATTATAATTTAGGTTGAAAAAAATACAAAGGTGCAACAGTTTGTTTGCCCTCCCTAGCACTGAAAAAATAAACCAGTCTCAATTATCATTGCATTGTCATTCTTTCCACCTGTTGGTTGGATATCCAAATTTTATGTTTTTTCCATCATCAACATAAAAAGTCCACACTGCAAACATACAGTGAATCAACTCTGAAATGAAGAGAATTCTTAAAAATAATAAGAACTATAGAACACTCACCAGTCCAGGCACCATGCTTAAACCTTATCCCTTGTGACACTTGCAACATAACCCAATCAGAATCACTGGAGTGATGTCCAGCAATCTGTGTTTGAACAAGCCCTGCAGGTGATTCTGGTGCACACTCAAGTTTGAAAACCCATATTTAAAAGTAGGTAAAGATGAAGTATCAGATTACTGAGAGCATGAGAAAGGGCAGGATAAATACCTCTCATCTAGGTCCTTTAAATTCTGTCTCAGATGGTTGTGTGTGTGTGTGTGTGTGTGTGGAGGGGGAGTGGAATGGTCTAGATAGGTATGATTATCTGGGTATAAAACAAGCATGTCAAACTCAAAGGCTAACACGGGCCGACCAAATAGACAAGGTTTAAGTTTATGTGGGCCGCAAAAAACAAAAGCTTTAATTATCATAGAAATGTAGGTTTACTTCCATGGAGTCATGCTGAGTAAATACAAAAGGCTGAAATAAATGAGTAATCCTATCTAATAAAAGAGTAATATGTAAATTAACCATCACTCTGCTACAAACATGGCGGAGCCCATAGTGCCAGGGCGGGAAGCTGGTATCATCACCATGGTGATGACGCTTGCATCCCACTCCCAGGCCACAGAGGGAGGAAGGGCTGCAGACTGAACGCTGCACTGCTGGGATGGGGGCATGCTCTGAGCTGCAGCCATGCAGCTTGGGACACCATCCAGCCCAGTGGACAGAAGCCCAGCGGGTGCTGGGCAGGGGTGGGGTGGGAGGGTTGAGCTCTGAGCCGCTGCCGTGGGTCTTGGGAAGTTCCAAGCAGACAGACGCTGGGCAGGGAGCTGCTCAGAGCTGCCGCCCTATGGCCTGAGACATGCCCCATGCCCAGAAAACAGAATCCCAACTTAGAGAAAGTGGGTGCTGGGCTGGGGGTGAGCTCTGAGCCACCACAGTGAGACTTGAGACACACCCCAGGCCCAGCAGACAGAAGCCCAGCTGACAGAAAGTGGGGCCACTGGGATGGAGGCATGCCCCTGGCAGCCCCCAGCCCAGTGGACAGAAGCCCTGAGGACACAATGCAGGGGGCCCTCTGTGCATGAGCTGCAGAGGAAACACCTTTTCTGAAGCCTCATTGGCTAAGCTCCCTGTAAGCTGCCTCTCACAGTGTTCTTGGTAACTTGAGTAATAAGAATCCAAGAAGGTGGTGTAGGGTTTTTCCACCTCACTCCTGGAGGAAAAAACTAAGGTCTGCTGCTGGAGGGCTAAAAAATGTCATATCCTGCCCTAGCCAGTTTGGCTCAGTGGATAATGCCTCGGCCTGCAGACCACAGGGTCTGGGTTCAATTCTGATCAAGGCCATGTACCTAGGCTGCAGGCTCCTCTATGGCCAGGGCTCATGCGGGAGGCAACCAATCGAAGTGTCCCTCTTACAATGATGTTTCTCTCTGTCTTTCCCTCTCTCTTCCAAGCTCTCTAAAAAGCAATGGAAACATATCTTCGGGTGAGGATAAAAACGAAAGAAATATATATCCTATGAAAGACAAATCTTAAAGTGCCTAAAGAAAGTTGCCATTTTTTCATGGTGAAGGGACTGAAGTCCTTGTTGATAAAAACACTTTGGTGGCTGTGACAGTGGCAGCAGCAGCGGGGTGATGGGGCTGGCACCTTGCCCTGATCAGCCCGATCGCCTCCCGGGTCAAACTGCAGCGTAGGCCCACTCCCCATCAGTAAAACTTCTCTTGAGGACTCCCAGTCTGAGAGGGGGGGCAGGCTTGGCTGAGGGACACACACACCCACCCCCCCACCCCCCACCCCCAGTGCACGAATTTCGTGCACTGGGCCTTTAATAGTTAAAATAATAGAATATTTTAATAAAAATTTATTATTTTTTCTTGAACATTAACTTACCAGACACTGAATAACTGCACAAATTAATAAACATAATACAAGTAAGCCTATTTTTGTTGTTGTTGTTGTTCTCTGAAAGTAAAATATTTCCTGTTGCACACACCAAACAAGTCAGTCCAAGTTAATGACATGACAATTGGCTGCTAAAATATTCGCTGCTAGTATTAGTAGAGAGAAATGGTGCGCCTATGCATGCATAAGGTGTTTAAGGGAAATGAATGCAGCACGATTATAGTAATCAGTCATTAGAAAATTTTGTAGTTTGTTATTGATAAGCATGTGTAACAGGATATTATAAAACTTAAGTTATTAAATTTTTATTAAAACATTTCTTACATACAGTTAATTGGCTGGGCTGCAAAAATATTCATTGTGGGCCGCATGTGGCCCTCAGGCCACGAGTTTGACATGTTTAGTGTAGAAGTACAGTACTAGCTAATCTCCTTCCCTCATCATAAATACCTCCAGGATTATTATTAACTTCACAATTCATTGATAACTGCTGTGAGTCCAACAATTCAGAAACAAATCCAGTTAACAATCTGGCTGTTGTAAACTTTGGGACATTAGCACAACTGTTGTCCTATTTTCTAGTCTATTAAATATGCAAAGAAGCAATGGCACTTAACCTTTTGAAACACTGAAGTTCTCATTCGCACTACAAAGTCTATCGACTTATAGGTGATGTGTTGCATATTTAAGCCTCTCAATTTTACCAGAAGCAAGACTATGCAAAACAGAACAGCCGCATTGTAGGGCTGTAAGACAAGAACACTGTCATGATATTCATTTCTAATTCTGTACAGAGAACACCTTGTTAGAAAAGACGTTCCTGATGCCAATAGCTGTTGCTAGGGGCAGCTAAATTGCTGAACCAGCCACTTAATCTTTTTTTTTTGTTCAGTGAACAGAGAATCAATATGAAATAGAGTGCAACTGACTGTTTTTGCATTATATAAATAACTGAATTTCATGGAAAATAGATTTTCCAAAAATCATAGGATTTCTCTCACTTATATCCCCACTTCCCAATCAAAATAGAGACCGTTCCTTACAAACCATTATTCAGTCCAATACTTTCCCTCAGGCCCTGAAGGCATAATGAAAAACTAAATGCAGCAGGGAAGGAGTCACATGGAAGTCCTGTCTCCATTGTGCATGTTGTGAGGATCAGCTGGAGAAAGGGGATGGTGGCGAGAAGCAAGCAACCTCTTGTATTGTCTGTCTTCGCTAACTTTTATTTCAGCCACTTTACATCTCTCATGTCATATGTGTCATTAGCACAGAGAATTTAAAGATGTACAATCATCTCCATTTCTCAGAGAAAGAAGCTAAGGTCACTCTATACCATAAATAATAATAAATAAATGGAGCAGAGATCTAAATGTAAAACATTAAAATGATGCAAGTACTAGGAGAAAATGTGGGTAGCTTCCTTATATCTTGTGTTATAAAGAATCCAGGTGCAATAAAAGAAATAGATACTGATAAATAAAACCAACCTACCAAATGTGAGCAACTATTTGTAAATTATATATCTGATAAAGAATTAATATACAAATATTATAAAGAATTTATAAAACTCAATAGAGGAAAAAAAAATCTAGAGATAAACCAAAGGACTTGTATGCGTGCATTAAGCCTAACCATTGGATATGGACAACAGGGGGGTGAGGGCATGAGTGGGGAAGTAGACAGGCAATGAGGCTGTAAGGACACTATGTAATACCTTAATCAATAAAGAAAAAAGTTAAAAAATAAATAAAAATAATTTTTAAATAGATGAAAGATCTAAATAGACATTTGTCCAAAGAAGACATTCAAATGGACAACAGGTACATGAAAAAATGCTCACTATCACTAATAATCAGGGAAATGCAAATCAAAACTACAATGAGATATCAGTTCACACCTGTTAGGATGGCTATCATCAGAAAGACAAGAAATAAGTGTTGGTGAAGATATGAAGAAAAGGGAACCCTCACACACTCTTAATGAGAATTTAAGTTTTGTTCAGCCACTAAGGAAAACAGTATGGATGTTCCTCAAAAGATTAAAAATAGAACTATCATATGATCCAGCAATTCCACTTCTGGAAATTTATACAAAGAAAACGAAAACACAAATTGAAAAAGACATGTGCACCCATGTTTATTGCAGCATTCGTTACAATAGCCAAGATATGAGAATAACCTAAATGTCCATGAGGAATGAATGGATGAAGAAATCATGGCATGATGAAATACTGCTCAGCCATAAAAATAATGAAATCTTACCATTAGTGACAACATAATGTCTTGAGGGCATTATGCCAAGTAAACTAAGATAGATAAAGAAATAAAAATATATTATCTCACTTATATGTGGAATTTGAAAAACAATTAAAGCAATAGATACAGAGAACACATTAATGGTTGCCTAAGGTGGCTACTGGGGGTGGGAAAGGAGTTGAGGGAGACAAAAGGTACAACCTTTCAGTCATAAAATAAGTCATGGGGATGGAATGAATAGCATTGTGACTATAGATAATGATACTTATTGTATATTTGAAAGTTGTTAAGAGAGTAGATCATAAAAGTCCTCATAACAAGAAAAAAATATTGTAACTATGACAGTAACTAACTAGACTTATTGTAGTGGTCAATGAATAATATTTACAAATATAGAATGTTGTACACCTGAAACTAATAATGTTTATGTCAATTATACTTCAATTTGTAAATATGACCATCTTAATCATGACCACAAAAAGACAAATAAAAAACTATGACAAAGCATTTGTACTCTGCATCCAAGAAAAGGCTAATTCTTGAATATGAAAAGACCTGTTAAAAGTTAAGCAAAAAGGAAAATGGCCGAAACTGGTTTGGCTCAGTGGATAGAGCGTTGGACTCCTGACTAAAAGGTCCCAGGTTCAATTCCAGTCAAAGGCATGTACCTTGGTTGCAGGCACATCCCCGTAGGGGGTGTGCAAAAGGCAGCTGATTGATGATTCTCTCTCATAGATGTTTCTAACTCTCTATCCCTCTCTCTTTCTCTCTGTAAAAAAATCAATTAAAAAAAAAAAAAGAAAATGGACAAGAGCTATAAATAGACAAGTCACAGAAAAAATATATTAACACCTCTTAAAATGGAAAAATGTTCAACTTTGCTTTTAACAAAATAAAAAATTAAAATTTCATTAAAATAAAATTTTATCCATCAGATTGGCAAAAAAAAAAAAAAAAAAAAAAAGTGTATGTCTAGAACACATTCTCTGATGAGGCTAAAGAAAACAGACAATTTTATACAGTCCCAGTGGGCATTCAAAATGGTGCACCCACTATGGAGGAGATTTAGCAAACCTAATAAGTCCTTATGCTATGATTCCACTTCCAAGAATTTTACCCTGAAAATACAGCTCCATAATTATGAAACATATATATGTAGTTATTTATCATGTTATCTGTAATAGCAAAATACTGAAAATCCCAAGTGCTCATCCACTGAAACTGAGTAAATTTTCTAAGCTATATTAACACCATGGAGAATTACCCAGCCAGCAAAGAGTAAGATCTTTAACAGGCATCATTTTCAAGATAATATGTTAAATGGAAAGGTAACGTATACTGTAAAACAGCACATACACATATATGTAAAGCTATTATGCATGTAAAATAAAAACACGTACATGTGTATATGTCTGCATGCATTAATACACACATGCAAGCATTTTTGCTGTTTTTGCAAAGAGAAACAGCAATGATAAACCAAAAAGTAATGAAAATGGTTACCTAAAGAGTAGATGAGAAATAAATAAAAGGGATGGTGATAAGAGAAGACTTCTCTGAGTATGCTATTTATATTGTTTTGATTTTGAGCTATATAGTTTTCCTATCCAAAAATAAAGTTAAGTAAAAAAAAGTATGAAATAAAGCATACCCTAAATTTTTTTAAAAGGGGACACATGTAATACTTACAACAATAAAGATGTTTTTAAAAAGAAAAAAGAAATAGCAGTAACTTTACACAGCTATACATTAATTTGACAACCACAGAAAAACAGTATTCTGATCACACAACTTAAGTAAGGTATTTAAGAAGAAGAAAAAAAGATATAAATAAATCTTGAAATTTACTTAGTAGTTTTGTTATTTCTACAGGTAGTAATTCTGAAACACTTTTCATGTATTTTGGGAGACAGCAATATGTTGATGATGTTGAGCATCAGCATTGAAAATACTGAAGAAGAGGAGAAACTATGTACACATACATACACACTTCCTAGCTCTGGACACTGGAAGTACATAGAAGCAATGACACCAATGACACTTTAGTAGAAATGAGCACATGTAGCTCCTAGAGTTGGTATTCTAAATACCTTAATCAATAAAATGAAAGTGGGTTACTTAAAGAGTAGGAAAAAGAAGTGTGCGTGTTTGTGTGTGTGTATATATATATGTGTGTGTGTGTGTGTGTGTGTCTATACACTGAGTGGCCAGATTATTATGATCTCTGAATGCATAATAATCTGGCCACTCAGCATATATATATATATATATATATATATATATATATATATATATATATATATATTAGAGGCCCAGTGCATGAATTCATGTATGGGTGGGGTGCAGCCAGCTTGGCAAGGGGGAAGGGACATGGACATTTGGCCAGCCTGCCTGCTGGTTGAACTCCTGGTCAAGATGACAATTTGCATATTAGCCTTTTATTATATAGGATATACTGAGTGGCCAGATTATTATGCTCTCAGAAATCATAATAATCTGGCCACTCAAAAAGGAAAGGAATTAACCAAAAACCAAAGATCTTCTAAAATCACAAGAGCTATTACTCCTTCTGGAAAAATTGGAACAAGCTGAGCATCAAAAGGTACACTGATTATGGTGAATTATATCACATATAATATAGTGAATAATATCACACTAAAGAAAGAAAGAATCCATGAGTCTACAATCACACACACAAACATACACACACACACACACACACACACACACATACTAGAGGTAAGGGAAAGCTCTTCTTGATCATCTAGAACAGATGTCTGAAAATTACTGCCCATGGCCTGCTGTAGCCTTTTTGTGCAGTCTCTGAGCTAAGTATAGCTTTTAACATTTTTAAAGAAAATTTTAAAAGTAATATTCGACAGACACCATACATGTGCCACAAAGCCTAAAACATTTATTATCTGGCTCTTTACTTTAAAATTTTGCAGACCTGTGATCTAGAAGAATGACTGTATTAAATAATCACCACTTTGCAACCACTGATGCAATACAATATGCAGGCAAGAAGTTAATCCTAAAGCCATATTCTAAAAGATTGCTTTAAAAAAAAGGAAAAAAAAATGGATATTCATATACTTCCAACTTTTACTCATCGAAGTTTTATTAATTACAAAGATGCAAAACTGTTGAAACATTGGGTTTTAACACCTGCTGCTATTTTGTAAACAAAGACAAGTGTTGCTTTAAGAAGTAATTATAATTAGGAAAAGTGTATGGATGTGATACTTGATATTTTTAGAGATAGACTTGTTTGCTTTTCTGTACTATACTAGAAAACTGGTTTAAAAATGTATTTTCATGGTTTCACAGTTTTAAAATATAATAAAATAAAGAGAATACACATACACTTCAATAATATTGAAACAAACTGACATTTTGAACTTCCTGAAGTAATACAATGGGAAATACATAATATTTTGCCAGAACATTTTAACCATAATCTAATCCAGGGGAAATAATGACAAATCCAATTTGAGGAAAGTCCCACAAGGCAATTGGTCCAGACTCACAAACTGTTAATGCTTGGAAGACAAAAGGAAAAAAGGGAGAGGATGGGCTACACTTCAGATCAAATGGATTAAAAACATGACAAGAAACTTCAATGTGTGATTCCTAACATAAATAATGTTTGGGAACAAATGGAGACATTTAAATTTACACTGTACACTACATAATATTATCAGTGACAAATGTCTTTTCTGTTATTATTTTTTAGTTAAATAGGAGAATGTCTTGTTCTTTAAAAAAAAAAATAGCTCACATACTTTGGGGTGAAATGTCTTGATGTCTGCAACTTACTTTCAAGTAGTACAGACCCCTAATACACACATGTGTGTATGTATGTGCGTGTGTGTGTGTGTGTGTGTGTGTGTGTGTGTGTGTGTAGAGAGAGAGAGAGAGAGAGAGAGAGAGAGAGAGAGAGAAGAAATAAATAGCAGAATAATTTAGCAATTAGTGAACATAGGTAAAGGGTATATGCATTCTTATTGTACTATTTCAACTTTTCTGTAGCTTCAAAATTTTACTAAAAGTTGGGAAATTTTTAAAAATATTTGTTTATTCAGAGTGAACATGGTCTTTAATTTATCTGCTAGGTTTCGGTTTCCAATTTATCTGCTAGGTTTTGGTTATCTGCTAGTTTGGTTTAGTCATTACCTCATGACTAAAATAAACCCAGCCACAAAAGGAAAATCAAGCTACCAGTATCAACACAAAAGTCAAACAACGTTTTCCACTAAAAAGGCAAAAACACCAACATTAAATTTAGGCAAGTAATATTTTAAAAAAATATTTTTATTGATTTTTAGAGAGAAATGAAGAGGAATAAAGAGAAAGAAAAACAATGATGTGAGAGAGAAACATTGGCGGATTGCCTTCTATACATATCCTGACTGCACCCCAGCCTGGAATTAAACCCACAACCTGGGTATGTGCCCTGACCAAGAATCAAACCGGCAACCTCTTGGTGCACAACCAACTGACCCACACCAGCCAGGGTCCAAATGATGTTCTTATAAATTGTTACTCTCCCGATGCAATGTAACCAATTATTGCTTTATGACAGCATCTACGAACAGGAAGAGAAAAACAGGCAGAATTTGTGTCAAATTACACATGGCAAATTTTTTATACTATGAGAATAACAATATGTCAAATATTAATAAAAGGAAATACAGGAGGAATATTTTTATGATTTACAGAACAGGAAATCACATTATCTCCTTTCATTATATAATAAAATGTTGCAGGAAAGATACATTCAGGTTTATAGTTCTAATAGACAGGTATGCAAGGTATATAAGCAATCCTACAATCCCTCTTCATTATAATCATCCCAATCCCAAATGGAGCAAAAAATGACACATGTATTATAGAAAGGGGCACTAGCCTAAAAGGCAGAAGACCGAGGTTTCGGCTTTAGCTCTGCTTCTAAAACAGCTCATTGCTTTTTTGGTAAATCATTTACTTTTCTCTGAGCTTTGGTTTAAGATTGTTAGAACTGTAGAATCAAGGGCTGTATTTTTTTTGTTTTTGTTTTGGGGTTTTTTTGTTTGTTTGTTTGTTTGTTTTCAAGGAATGGGAGAGGAGGAGGCAATCTAAAATAATTATTTTACTAGAAATAAAAATTCGATTTGATGTACATATTATTAATTAAAATCCAATGGCGCAGAGAGGGGAGGAGACCAGGATGTACATAAAACAGATTAGCCTAAGGAAGTCACTCACTTCTAGAGCAGGGGCTGTGCGCTGTGGCCAGGATCACCTGGCCAAAGAGCCAGCCTATGAAAGTTCAGGGTAAGAGAGAGCCCCAGAGGAAGAGTGGAAATTTAGACTGGCCCAGAAGGATGGCCACTGACTGTCTGCTGTCTGATACAACCTCTCTACCTAGAGCCAGAGAAATCCTCATATCTTTCGGGGTTTTTCTTATTATTATGCATTCTAAAAATATTTTGCAACCAGGTAGCAACAGAATTTTAAAAGATCCCCTCCCCCAACAAATGGGAGGAGAGTAAACCCTAAAGGAGTCAAGTCAGAATGGCCCACATACTGTGAAAATTTAATTTTCAGAACAATTGGCCTAAACTTCTGAGGATGTGAATGCCCCCGAGTGAGTATGGATTTATTCAAACACAATAAGACCATAAGTAAATAAATGCTTGAGAAATGGATTGTCTGATTGACAGCGAGTTAATTTGGAAAACTTCGTCTCTCAGCTCTTCACTATTCAAAGTGTATTTTAAAATAAAATAAATTAAAAAAAAAAAACACAGCTTTTCTTTTCTAAATAAGAACTGTTTCCTGAACATTATTGGATCTTCCTTTGATCATTTTAGGTCCTGTGGTACCTCCAAGTCACTATTTGAAACATCAATACCTTTGCACAGGAATTGAAGAGCTGGGATGTACTAGCTAACATTGTACTGAATCTACTCAGAGCTCCTACATCCCTGAAAGAAGCTGTTCAGGAGGGAGGTAAATCTTGAATATGAACTATTTCTTACTCTTTGCCTCCTCCTGAAATTTGAATGTAGCAGGAAAAAAAAAGAAAAGAAAAAAAGCTTATTGAGAGTTTTATTAGTTTGGTTCACAAGTTTATTTCATCAAACTTTTACTGTATTTTGCTTTAAATCAAAGTGATTCAATATCCATCTATATCACCTGTAATGTCTGCACTCTTTCAACAGAGCAATTAGAGCAATATTTCTTGGCCCAGACGTTTTCAAGGACATTTCTGAAGCTTATAACTGACAAATCATTTTTGTTTTTGAAGTACTATAAGAAGTTGAGAGCAGAAATTCTACTCATAATTTAACTTCCTTGAATTAGCAGGCACTGTGTTTTAAATTCTAATTCTATTGTGGAGCAAGCATAGATTGAAATTGTTAAGACAAATACGGTATATTATTTGCACTGGGAAATAGTATTCATCAATTGTTTTTATTAAACAATGGCAAATTCTATTTAAATTGTTTGCTCCTGGGAGCTCTTCCTAGCATTCCTCCACTGGTTCACGTATACACAGAGCAGTGTCCACAAAATTTGTATGACAATGACATCTATTTCTAGTAATGTAAAAAAAAAAAAATCTCTAAACATTTTAATATTATCAGGCTGAAGATAAATTTGACTCTAGTATCTGATTTTTAACTCTTTTCTTCAAAGCAAGATGCATACACAGTCAAATTCTTTGTTTAAAAATGGAAATGGTATATGCACAGGCAAAATGATCAGTGTTCCTGGGATGATTCACAGAAGCACTGTCTATAGTGATTTAGCAGGAAATTCTCAATGCAGGAGAGTGTTTCAAAAAGGTCAATGTTATGTCCCAATATAATTAATAGAATTTTAAGCCTTTAACTCTTTTTTTTTAAAATTCCCATATGCTCAAGATAAGCACTCTGGTTTGATGGCAGGAATGGAGGCATACAGGAACCAAAAAGCATAAAATATCACTCAACAAGGATCATCCAGCTACTGCCACTGTTAAAGGTGGTAACGATCAATGATGAGCCGTGATACCACACTGTCTCTTGGAGACCAATTCCACTTGGTGGTCAGTTGGCCACATAGGAATCTTTTTACCCCAAAAGGCACAGCAAGTAATTTTGGGGGGCGGGGGGAAAATCACCACACATTCCAGATAGGTCTTCAGTAAGCACCACTACCTAAGGGTTTACAGAGCATTTGATCCACTGACAGGACACTCCACACATTCTCACACAAGACCTAGAAACTCACTTTAAACCAAAGAAAATAAGTCCAAGGCCATGAAATCCAATGGTCCTTACTTACTTTACTGCCTAGAAGCTGCTGGTCTAACTGTGAACCAGAATGAAGTGTTAAAGGTGCTGCTGAGGCTCAGATGGTAGACAACATCCTACCCACATGGGGCACTGTCATGCAGTGTGCCAATTCAGTGACCTTACATGCTGCACCATTCCCCAGATAAAGAATGGATGTATTTCAGAATCAAGGCACGGAATCAATCACTGCCAGGACTCATACGGGGAATGTGTCCTTCCCATTACCAAAACTCTGGGCTCTGCAGATTTAAAGAGAACCCTTCCACTAGCATATATAGCAAATGTCTCACTGGACATAAGCTAGGACTAGCACATGGGCACTTTGGGTATTTTGTATCCAGAAGCAGGAAAAAAGAAAGAGGAGGGAAGGAAGGAAGGAAGGAAAGAAGGAAGGAAGGAAGGAAGGAAGGAAGGAAGGAAGGAAGGAAGGAAGGAAGGAAGGAAGGAAGGAAGGAAGGAAGGAAGGAAGGAAGGAAGGAAGGAAGGAAGAGACCAAACTAAATGGCCTTAGGAAACTCAAGATGCAGAACCAGACTTGTTGGAATTGAATGGGAGGGAGAGAGGAAAGGAGGGAGAGTGGGCATGTTGGCAAGGGTAATTAATTGCTCTAGTGGTCAGGAGGAACATGTTTGGCATTAGGCTGATTGGCATCTCAGTACTCTCTCACCTAGTTTTGATGATAAATCTACAACTGCCACAGTCACAGCCTGAGAAAGGTAAGGTACACAGGTTCTGGCTTCCCTGGGGGATGAAGGTCTGAGTCACCCACAATAAAAAGGTTCATCAATCAGCAGAGGAACTAACCAAGGGTAAAAGGTCTAAAATGAGTTACAAAGGAATTTTGCCTCTAGCCCAGCTATAGCAGCAGAGGTTCATTTCCCACCTTAACCTTTCTCTGACAAGTCTCCTGTCGCCTCCACCAAAAGAGGCCCACCCGAGTCCTGAGGAGATGCTCTCAGAATGTATATGAGACAAGTGGATCCAAGGGCAAGAGAAGCAGGTGTGAAGCTGCACTGCCCAGATCTCCTTCCCCACCCCCTTCAGGACCACAGGACTTACTTCCCCTCATGTGTATGGCCCCTGTGAAGGAGATGCCCCTTCTTCCAGTTAGCCTCTACCCAAAAACTGGTTGACATGGAGACACCAAAGCCCAACACTGCCCTCCTACCCCCCAAAAGAAATGACTCTGGCCCAGCTGAGTGACTCAGTGGTTAAGCATCGACCTATGAACCAGAAGGTCACAGTACCATTCTGGGACAGGACACATGCCTGGGTTTTGCGAGCTCCATCCCCAGTGTAGGGTGTGCAGGAGGCAACCAATCAATGATTATCTCTCATCATTGATGTTTCTATCTCTCTCTCTCCCCCTCCCTGAAATCAATTAAAAATATTTTTAAAAAATTAAAAGGAAATTACTCTGAAGGAACTGTCCCAACTTCAGAGCTGAGTTCTTGTGACAGCATCATGGCCCAAATTCTTCCAACTGCTTCCTTTTCTTCCCTACACCTTCCCTGGGGTTTAATCCCAAGACCCTGTCCTAAAAAACACCCTGCATGCTCCTTTCCATCTTAGAGTCTACTTCTTAGGGTAAACAATCTGCAACAATAAATTTCCTTTATGGAAACTCTTATGTACCCCTGCCAAATTAAGAGAAGAAAAACTTAATCTTGCTATTTTGCTTAAGCTATATTTTTTCTTTATCCCTGAGTAATTTATCTTTCTCCTCTTAAGGCACATATGTCAAACACAAGGCCCGCGGGCCAAATCCAGCCCTCCAGGCCTTGCAATGTGGCCCGCACCGCGCTGTCATCACTGCACTCCGCTGTCAGTTTATGACATTGTCAGTTTATGACTGTTCAGTAAACCATTCGGCCCGCGATTTAGGCTGGATTTTAGGTTTTGGCCCCTTCTCTGATTGAGTTCGACACCCCTATCTTAAGGTCTTACAAAGAGCTATACTACATAAGGTGATTTTTAAAATAATTTTTTGTTCTATCAATATAGTCACATAGTTAAGGAAGACAAAGAACCAAGACAAACAGTATAAAATAATCTAGCTATGGAATAAAATATTTTGGTCTTCATGGCCAAAAAAAATTGCTGATATATTTGATATTCATAATTGGCACATAAACTTAAAATGATCCAATTGATCAGAAATCAGGTACTTTTATACCAGCATCAGATTGTAAGACCACTTGCTAGCTCTTCTTTCTTGTTCTCTCCTCCTGGTCTTGGCTCATCTTTCAATCTCTGGAATCTGTTTTAAGTCCGAATCCCAGGAACTTGTAATCGTTTACCTCTGAAATCTGTTTAACCCTCTGGCCCTGACAAGCTTCTCCTTCCAATAGCTATCTGCTGCCTTGATGTGCCCACTGCCTAGACCTGCAATATCCAGCAGTGTCTAGAATCTGCCTTAACTAGACACCTGGTCAACTATATGTCTTCTTAATTATAATACAGAGGAGTCACAGCTTACTCTCAGGTTAGGTGCTGACGTAAAACCATGCGGCATAAAAATATCATCAATAGTACCCTTGAAAAACCAATAAGAACAAAACAGAGAGAGAGAGAGAGAGAGAGAGAGAGAGAGATCTTAAGAAATGCATCACTCCTGTCTTTAACTCCATCATTTGCATAATCTCTCTGAAATCTCTGACATGGTTGGCTTTCATGTAAGAGGACACTTTGTACTCTTAAACAGTATTGTGTATAAATACTAAAGTCCCGCTAAACTTGGCGAGATGCTTACACTACAACAAGGATAAGACTTCACACCCTCTGAGGGAAAGACCACTCCTGCCATAAGGAAAATTTATGTGTGATCATCTGCACAAGGTAAGTGACTATTTTTCCTTTTGTTTTTACTTTGTTGGCTCATTTGTTTTGGTCATTATAAATATTAGATTGCTGGTAAATTGAGTGCACTCATGCAATGTGACCCAATGGACTGGACATGTACAGGATAACCCTCGCCTCTGCCAGGATCTCACCTGTGCAAATGCAGCATCTTGCTGACACCCTGCCCCCAAACTCATTTAACTGTTTCAGATTTCAATTTATATATTCAACTCTTCCAGATTTTTTCGACTTACATATTCCCACCCACTAATTTTTACCCATGGTACATATTTTCCAATTTAATCTCTGCCTGTGACCAGAATATCAACTTTGCTGTTCTATATGGGTATCAACCCCCAAAGGGGCTAACATTCATTTAGCTATTGGATTGTTATACAGAAGAGAAAAATAAACAATGAATTTACATAAACACATTAGCTTTTTATAAATCAGACCAGCCCTGTCAGTGAAGTGTCAAAATCCATCTCTTGGTTCATTAATGGTATAAGCAAATCTATCCCTGTGGGCAGACTTTAAACATGAGAAATTAACACAGCTGCACTAATGCAATCACAATGTTAATAATTTATATTGTGAGGAATGGAATTGGTAAACCACATTTTAATTATATGGGTTCATTCTAACACAGTACTTGTGTGATATTTTAAAATTCATCCACTCAGTAATTAATCTGGGCAAGAATATTTTAATAAATTATAATCACATACATCATAGTAGCATCCTTTTCTCTCAATAATATATTTTTCCTATTTTCTTGGACATTTGTAAAATTTCCCAGGGGTCAGATCTATTCATGGCCTTCAAATTTACCAAGCTGTGTAAGTGTGTTTAAGTCACATTAGTTCAATATGTTACCAATGGGAGAACAAGTTACTCAATAAACAAGTATGTGAATAAATGATATGCGAAAGCATTACTTTGTGTTCATGAGTTTCATCTTTACTCCAAAGTGCAATAAATGAAGAGACAGAAAATAGCTTGAATTCAAAGCATGTGATTGAAAATTCAGGAGCATACTGGATGATTTTAGTAGTTATACAGTTCTTAAGAGGCAAAAACATGTTACATTTGTGAAAATTAAAATAAAACTAAAGTCCCTAATACTATTAAAGATTTGAAAGAAAGTATTTTTTCCATTATTTTTTCTAACAGGCCTAAATTCTCTGTTGTTCATGTGCTTTTGTTTGCAACAGTTCTAGTGAAAATCTAGCTTAAAAGACACAAGACATGCAAAAATATAAAAATAAAACAAGGCCACCAACTAACATTAAGCAAAAGAATAAATTCAAAATGAATCAAAGACTTAAATGTAAGTTTTTTTAGAAACATCGATGAGAGAGAAACATCGACCAGCTGCCTCCTGAACACCCCACCCCCTACTGGGGATGTGCCGGCAACCAAGGTACATGCCCTTGACCAGAATAGAACCTGGGACCTTTCAGTCCACAGGCCGACGCTCTATCCACTGAGCCAAAGTGGTTTTGGCTTAAACGTATTTGAGTAAACCATAAAAATCATAAAAGAAAACAGTAAAATCACAGATATCTCACATAGCAATATTTTTGCCAATATATCTCCTAGGGCAAGGAAAACAAAGAAATAAATAAACAAATGGGACTACAGCGAATTAAAAAGCTTCTGCACAGCAAAAGAAACCATCAACAAAACGAAAAGGGAACCCACTATATGGGAGAACATATTCTCCAATGATAGATCAGATAAGGGATTAATATCCAAAATATATGAAGAACTTATGCAACTCAACACCAGGAAGATAAACAATCCAATTAAATTATGGACAAAGGACCTGAATAGATACTTCACCAAAGACTACATACAAGTGGCCATAAACACATGAAAAAATACTCAGGGTAACTAATCATCAGAGATACAAATTAAAACGACAATGAGGTATCACCTCACACATGCCAGAATGGCTACCATCAATAAATAAACAAACAGCAGTGTTAGCAAGGACTTGGAGAAAAGGGAACCCTCGTGCACTGCTGGTGCAAATGCAGCCACTGTGGAAAACAGTATGGAGTTTCTTCAAAAAATTAAAAATGGAACTGCCATTTGACACAGCAATCCCAATTCTGAGAATATATCCTAAGAATCCTGAAACACCAATCAGAAAGAATAATTGCATCCCTATTTTCATAGCAGCATTATTTACAATAACCAAGAACTAGAAATAGTCAAGTACCCATAAAAAATAAAAAAAAATAAAAACCTAAACAAACAAACAAAAAAACTCTGGCACATTTATATCATGGAATACTATGCAGCTGTAAAGAAGAAGGAACTTGCCGAAACTGGTTTGGCTCAGTGGATAGACCGTCGACCTGCGGACTGAAAGGTCCCAGGTTCGATTCGGGTCAAGGGCATGTACGTTGGTTGTGGGCACATCCCCAGTAGGGGGTGTGCAAGAGGCAGCTGATCGATGTCTATCTCTCATCCATGTTTCTAACTCTCTATCCCTCTCTCTTCCTCTCTGTAAAAAATCAATAAAATATATTAAGAAGAAGAAGAAGGAGGAGGAGGAAGAGGAGGAGGAGGAGGAGGAGGAGGAGGAGGAGGAAGAGGAGGAGGAGGAGGAGGAGGAGGAGGAGAAGGAACTCTTACCCTCTGAGACAGCATGAAGGGATCTGGAGAGTATTGTGCTAAGTGAAATAAGCCAATCAGAGAAAGACAAATACCCTCTGATCTCACATGTGGAATGTAATGAACAAAATAAACTGACCCACAAAATAGGAGCAGAGGTATGAATACATGGAACTGACAGATCTCAAAAGGGAGAGGGTGGAGGAAATGGGAAGATTAGCCAAAGTACATACATGCATATATGCTTAGCCTATGAGCACAGGCCATATGTGCAGGGTAGGGTGAGAAAATGGGTGATATCAGTAATAGTATCAACAAAAAATATTAATAATAACAACAATAATAATAATATGAGAGAAAAAAAGACACAAGACATTTAATCCAATGACATAATTGAAATTATCCTGGTTCTTCAGCAAGTTGGACATTTGAGGAGGAACACTTGTAAGTCTTACGGACCTCTAGGCTGCTGTGTTACTTTTCTTTTAATCTTATATTTGTATTGCCATTACAAAGTATTTCTACATGCATTTTTAGCCTATCTGATCATTCGAAGACAAAATAGTTATGATAGTTATTATTATCGCTATTTAATAGTTGAAGAAACCAATATTGGAGAGGTTTGGATTTCTCAAGGTCGCACAGCTTTCATGCTGGAGCATTTGCAGCACCATCTTCAGCTTTGATAACATCACATCTTTGCTGCAGTTAAAATGAAGAGAACATGCTCTGTTTACATTTGCATCTATCACAAGGGCCTAGAACAGTGCCAAATACCCCGCAATTTGATGTATGTTCAGTGAATGAGTGATTGGAGAGATGGCCAAGTTCTGGGTAACTGGTGGACTCCATTCATGAGGGATGACACAGCCACTCTTTGGCAGGCACTGAATACTTTTGCAGTGGCACTATGTCTGAAAAACTTTAGCTAATAAATAAGATGAGAGATACATAGATATTGATATGAAGATGATAGAGAGATAGAGATAGATAGATAGAGAGAGAGAGAGAGAGAGAGAGAGAGAGAGAGACATATAGATATAAATATATGCATAGATATATAGGGTTGGGCAAAAGTAGGTTTATGGTTGTTTATATGGAAAATAATGCAATTAGTAAATAATAATACAGGAATAAACTATGTTTTGCATACTCACAAATTTAAATCTACTTTTGCCACCCTGTATATAAAAATGCACACACAATACAATACTATTCAGTTACTATTCAGTAATAAAAAAGAAATGAAATCTTGCCCTTTGTGACAACCTGAATAGATCTATCAGATACTATGCTAAGTGAAATAAGCCAGACAGAGAATGACAATACTGTATGATTACACTTATATATGGAATCTAAAAATAAAATAAATAAAACAAATGAATAAACAAAACAAAATAAAAACAGACCCAACTCACATAGATTCTAATTTAATTATTCAGGCAAAGCCATAGTATAAATATTTTTTACAGACACCCTCAAGTGATTCTAATATACAGTCAAATGCTAACAACCACTGACTTAAGACACTTTCCATATCAGTGTTTCACAAACTTGTTTGATATAAGACTCAATCTTGTTTGATACAAATAAGGTATTTATTTAAACACACACACACACACACACACACACTACAAAAGACACTGTCAAGAAAATAAAAAACAGGCCACAAACTGGGAGAAAAATTTGCAAAAGGCATCTATACTAATAAAAGATAAATATGCAAATTGACCATACCTCCACAACACCAACCAGCCAATCAGGAATGAGTATGCAAATTAACCCAATAAAGATGGTGAGTTGATTTGCATACACAGGCACAGACTGAAGACTGAAGAGACTTGGCTTCCTTGCTGTGGCCGGAGAGAAGGCCTGGGTTCCATGTGCCAGAGGAAAACTGGTGCTGGCAGCTAGAGAAAGGAAGGCCTATTGCACGAATCTTCATGCAATGTGCCTCTAGTATCTGATAAACAACTATTATCCAAAATATATCCCCAAGAAAGCTTCTTTAAAACTGAACAATAAGCCGAAACCGGTTTGGTTCAATGGATAGAGCGTCGGCTTGGGGACTGAAAGGTCTCGGGTTCGATTCCGGTCAAGAGCATGTACCTTGGTTGCGGGCATATACCCAGTAGGGGGTGTGCAAGAGGCAGCTGATCTATGATTCTCATCGATGTTTCTAACTCTCTATCTCTCTCCCTTCCTCTCTGTATAAAATCAATAAAATATATATTTTTTTAAAAAACCTGAACATTAAGAAAACAAACAACCTGATTTAAATGAGCCAAAGACCTTAACAGACACCTCACCAATGCATATGAAAAGATGTCCCCCGTAATATGTCATTGGGGCAATGCAAATGAAAACAACAAGATACCGCCACACACCTCGTAGAATGGTTAAAATTCAGAACTCTCTTAAAAAAAACAAATGCTGGTGATAGTGCAGAACAACAAAACACTTTCATTCATTGTTGGTGGGAATGCAAAATGGTAAGGCCACTTTGTAGGATCATTTGGAAGTTTATTATAAAGCTAAACATACTCTTATTATATGATCCAGGAGTTACACTCTCTGTATTTACCCAAAGGAGTTGAAATTTACATCCAACAAAAACTTGCACACAAATGTTTATAGCAACTTTGTCCATAATTGCCAAAAATCAGAAGCAACCAAGATGTCCTTCAGTAGGTGAATGGATAAATAGACAGTGGTACAGCCAGTGGTACAATGCAATATTATTCAGGGCTAAAAAATAATTAGCTATCAAGACATATAAAGACATGGAGGCACTTTAAAATCATATTGCTAAGTTAAACATATCAATCTGAAGGGCCACATACCATTCGATAACAACTATATAACATTCTGGAAAAAGCAAAACTCATTATGGAGAAAGATAAATAGGTGAAGTACAGAGGAATTTCAGGGCAGTGAAGCCAGTCTGTATGATACTATAGTAATAAATACATGTCATTATACATTCGTCAAAACCCATAGAATGTACAACACCCAGAATAAACTCTAACGTAAATTATGGACTTTGGGTAGTTATGAAATATTAATGTTAAGTTCATCAGTTGTAATAAATTTGACATTCCAGTAGGGGATGTTGACATTGGGGGAGGCTGTGTGTTTGTTAGGGCAGGGAGAATATGGGAAATCTGTACCTTCTACACAGTTTGCTATAAATATAAAACTACCCTGAAAAAATAAAGACTATTAAAAAACAAAAACAAAAACAAAAAAACCCTCAATTCCCAATTTCCAGAGTCTCAAGCCAGACCTCCTGAATCAGGAGCTCCAGGAAAGAAAGAGGGATCAAGAGGAATGAGAAACACTGCCTCACAGAACTCTAAGAACATTACAATGTCCCAAAGTGGATGAGAAAGAGAAAAAGGAAATAAACACGCACTGGGGGTCTTTGAATCTCCCATCTCATCATCTGACGCATATGCATACATTAATTACATCACCCACTTTTTAAAATTTACCTGCAAAAATATTTCAAAATACTTCTACTTTTCTCATAGGCCCTCATCGCCAATCTAGTCTAAGCTCTTAACATCAAGCTCCATGGGGTTTTTGGCTAACACCCCATGAAAGCCATTTGGAACATCTATCTGATCATGTCACTCAAAACTTAAAATATTTCCCAGAGATTTTACAATAAACACAAACCTTTATCACAGCCTCACACCCTTTGTGGTCTGGCTCCCACCTTCATTACAAGCTTTATTTTATGCTTACACTTGCTCCCCGTTTTATTCCCTCTCATCTGCCCATAACAGCCCACTCAGCCTTTCCATGCTGGTTAAGGGCTCTCTTGCCACGGGCCATTTGCAGATGTGAAATCCTCTATCTGGAACGCTCCTCTACTCTGACTGTATTTAGGTAATTTCTATGCTTTCTTCACAGGAATTCAGGCAACTGCCACATTCTAGCATTTCTCTAATTCGGCCAAATTTCTCAACCTCAGGCTTTCTTGAGCACCCTGCACGTCTTTCTACAACTTACCACAATTGCAACATTGCATTTACGTGTTAAACTTCATTACTGTTTCCCCATCTCTCCAACACTCCTCTGACAATGAATGGAGAGGGGACATTAGTTTCTCTTTCCAAAACCAGATTGCCTGGGTTCAAACACTAATTTACGGGCTTGGTGACTTTGGGCAAGTGCTCTGTCCTTCCATTCCTCTGTTTCCTGGTTGCTAAATAAGGCCCCATACTATTACCTTCCTTGCTTGGGTTGGTATATTAAATTTATAGGTAGAATGTTTAGCACAGGGCTTGTTAAATACAATATTAACAGCATTAGTACATTGTTACTACCTTCCACATTGCTTAGCATCATACCTCATAGTGCTTGACAGAATAGTGGCCCCTCGTCCCAGGAACCTGTGAATATGTTACTTTACATGGCAGAAGTGACTTTGCAGATGTGATCAAGGTTATGGACTTTCAGTTAGAGAGACTATGTTGCTTATCCAGGTGGGCCCAACCTAATCACAAGTCATTAAAAGCAGAGGAGGAAATCATATGGAAGAAAAAGAGAGATTCAAAGCATAAAAGGGACTCAATCTGCCATTTCTGGCTTTGAAGATGGAGGAAGGGGACCATGACCCAAGGAATGCAGGTGGGGACAGCCTCCAATGGTACCCAGCAAGGAAATGAGATCTTAGTCCTATGATGGCAAGGATTCCACCAATAACCCAAAGGAACAGGAAATGGAGTCTCTCCTAGGACCTCCAGAAAGGAAAGCAACCTGCTGACATCTTGATTTTAGCCCGAGACCATACCAGTCTTCTGACCTTCAGAACTGCATGATCATGTTTCTGTTGTCTGAAGCCACCAAGTCTGTGGTGATTTGTTATGACAACAACAGAAACGAATACACAGGCATATTATTGATACCTGATAATCAAAGAAAAAGAAACAATTCTTACTTGTGCTAGAATACTAGAAACTTAAAGTATTTTATGTTATTTCATCCAATTATCACAGATAATGTGTGAATTTGATGTTAATTTTTCCATTTTTGAGAATAGGTAACTAAGGTTGAAAGTAATTTGTTAAAGGTCGCCAAGATTATTTCCTGACTTATCTGACTCCATAGCTGAACTTGTTCTCTACCACACTGTATCTCTATTCACCAAAGGTGCTAATTTTATTTATATACAAACTTGTATTTACAAATTATTTTGTGCCTACATTATCTCCTTCATGCATCATCCAGAAAATCTAAAATCTTTCAGCTTTGCAATATTAAGGAAAATATACTCTATAAAAATAATAAGTGATGCAAGATAAAAATAGCTTAAGTAACAATAAAATTAATGAAACATATACTATGTTACTAATAGTATATGTTAGTAACATATACTATGTTACTAATACTGTTCTAAATGTATTATTTGTGTTAATTCATTTAGTCCAGATGTCAATATGATGGCAATTACTCCGATTAATTTCTCATTATTATTTGTTGCTTAAGAAAGATTGAGGGTTTTTTTAGATTTATATAGCCATGTTAAGCTAAACCTTCAAAGTTATTCATTATAGCAGAAGCATTCATCAAATATTTATATTGTTATTATATTTCTCAGCTCAGTGACTTAAAATACATAATAAAAAGTTAAACTTTTCCATATCCTGTTTTTCTTTTTGAAAATGGTTTAAAAAACATATTGTATTTGAATAATAAAATATGTTTCAATGACAACAGATGCCTATGGAAGAAATGTCCCCCAGATGTAAGACTCTCTGGAGAGACATTTAATTTGTAAATGTTTAATCACATTTTAAGATGTTAATTGGCATAGCCAAGAATTCTTTTAGGCAAAATATTTTTATTACTTTGGACTTAGATATTACAATGGAAAATAAGTAAAATAGAAATTGAATTCATAATTTTGTTGTTATGCATTTAAAACTATAGCAAATTTTGTAAGTTATTTTGATACTCTCATATTGCTGTCATTTTACTTTGGTATTTCTAAAATACCATTGACAAATGCGGAGTAACTTTCATCAAAAAATTTGAGACAGATCATTTCTAGATGCATAAACACAAATAACCAGCCTAAAAATCTGCCCACCACATTTAGAGTTGCCAACATTAACTATCAACAAAGGGTGTTTCACCTAAAATATTTTCTGCCAATATTCTCTCTTCCAGTCAACTTTTTTCCTTTTTCACACCTATTATTTTCTCTGTGTTTCCTTTGCCTAACCTGACTGTCGTCTTTTTCTCTACTTGACAAATTATTGCTCAGTGGTTTTGATCAAACATGAATGCTACATCTTATGTGAAGATGCCCAGGCACTTAGCATAATTATCTATCTATCTATCTATCTATCTATCTATCTATCTATCTATATGAAAGCCTAATATGCAAACTGTCCTTGTAGGAGTTTGATCAGGTGACTGATTGCTTGCTATGATGTGCACTGACCACCAGGGGTTGGCACAGAATGAAGGAAGGTCCTGGCCAGCAGCAAGGGAAGGAAGGCCTTAATCACCTGCCAGGCCTAGGGACCCTGCCCATGCATGAATTTTGTGTACCAGGCCTCTAATCTGTTTATATGTTTCCACCATGGGCTATGAGCATCTAGAAGATAGGGACCAAGAATTAGTCATTTGTGAATCCCTGGAATCTGGAATCCCTGGAGTCATGGTATATACTTAAGACAAATATAGGTCAAGTGTTCTGTGGGTAAATTAAAGTGTACAATGTATTTATTCATTCAAATTTTTATCCTGTCAACAAGGGTACAGAACAGTGGGGCTAGCTGGATAGCCCCACAACACTTGAGCACAGATGCTGGTAGGCAAAGCTGATGGTCTGAGGGGCAAAGCCAGAAGCCCTGGTCATGCAAAGAACTTCGGACATGGGTCAATTTGAATCACACAAAGAGCTTCACTGGCCTTGGAGTTGGTTCTCCCACTGTGTGCACACAGGAAAACTAATGTACAGCCCCGTTCATTGCTGAATAGAGACTTCAGCCCATCTCACCAGGGAGCCTATCCATAGCACAATAGTCCTGCCTTCAATGACTTGAACAGGAAGCACAGTAGGCAGTTTTCTGTGTCCGCAGAGCAAACTAGCATTACCTGGCCAGGAAATCCAAAGCATGTTCTGTTCTTGCCTTATCTTGGTTCCGAAACAATAAACTGTGCTGACCCTGGGCCCTATCCTGCTTCCCTTCCAGGGAAGAGAAGCTACTTCATAGCCCCCACATACTGCTGAGTGTAGTACCCAGGCCCCACTGTCTAGGAAGCCTGAACAGAACCCCAGGCATCTGTGGAGCCCATCCTACAGCTTTGCTTGGGCAGAGAATCAAGCCAGCAGTCCTACACAACTGTTCTCATCCAGTGCCACACACCCCCTCCCAATCACAGAGTTTGGGCAGTGGCCTCCCCCCCCAAAACAGACCCAAGAGCCACATGCCCATGGACATGACCAGCAGACATATCCAGGACCCAAATTAATATGACTGGTGAAGACCTTCTCTGCCAAGGCACACCTATCAAGTCTGAAAGGGGAGACTTCTTACTCAAATGTATAGATACCAATGAATGGAATCAGGATCATGAAAAATCAGGAAGATATGGCACCACACCCCCCAAAGGAAACTAATAAAGTTCCAAAACTGACCCTAAGAAATGGAGATCTATGAACGGTAAGGCAAAAAAAATAAATAAATAAAATCAGAATAATCCTCTTAGAGCAATTTAGTGAACTACAATGACATACAGATAACTAAACAAATTTAGAAAAACAATGGACCAAAAAAAAACTATTAATTTTCCACATAAAAGATACATGAATGACCAACAGATACATAAAAAGATGCTCAACATCACTAATCATTAGGAAAATACAAATCAAAATCACATATGTAAGAATGCAAGCATCAAGGAGATAAAAGGCGAGGATGTGGAGAAAAGGCAACATTGGTCAACTGTTGGTGGGACTGTAAACTGGCATACCTCTGTGAAAACCAGCATGAAGATTTCTCAAAAAATTAAAAGTAAAACTACAATAAGATTCACTAATTCCATTAATTCCATGTCTGGGAATATATCCAAAGGAAATGAAAATACTATGTTGAGGAGATATGTGCACTTCCATGTTTACAGCAGCATTATTAGCAATAGCTAAGACAGAAACAATCTAACTGTCCATTGACAGATAGGTAAACTAATCTTTTACACACACACATACACACACACAATCACACAATAATATATTCAACCATAAAATATGAGGAAATCCTGCCACTTCAACAACATGATGGATCTTGAGGACATTATGCTAAGTGAAATAAGTTAGAGAAAAACAGATACTGATGATCTCATTTATATGTGGAATTTAAAAAAACAACAAAAAACAAAACAGAAAAACAATCAACAACCTAGTGCATAGAAAAGGATTAGATTTGTGTTTACCAGAGGCCTCAGGTTCAAAGACTTGGAGAAAGAGCTGATGTGCAAATTAATACACAAGACAAGAAACTTAGAAATTATGGGGGAAGCCAGTTGTGAGCTCGGTACAATGGACCAAGTTCCACTAAGCCTCCCTTCCTGTCTGCTTTTATTTACTAGAATACACAATTGCCTTTTAGGAATGCAAACAGACATATCAAAGGTGATGTTTGGTAAACAGTAAGATTATCAGGTTGGGGGAGTTTACTTTAGGCCTTAAGTCATCAGCAGTAGGTAATAAAATGCAGATATTCAGCCCAGCGAATATAAAAAAGCCCCATTCAGCCTTCTGACCTGACTTCTCAAATTTATATTAATTACTGTTGATCTTGGTTTCTGGCACAGAATTGGAGGAAATGGGTCACAAATGCACAAACCTCCAGGTATAAGACAAATAAGTACTAACTGAAAATCAGTATGAAGTTTCCTCAAAAACTTAAAAATAAAAATGCAATAGGGCCAATAATTCCATTTCCCGGAATATATCCAAATAAACAAAACACTATATTAAGGAGAGACCTGATAATTTACAACGTATCATCTATAATTAACACTGCTGTGTGATATATATGAAAATTTTAAAATGTAAATCTTAAGAATTAATCACCAGGGAAAAATACATATACATAAAAAATTATGCATCTACACAAGATGATGGATGTTAACTTATTGTGGTCATGATTTCATAATATGTATTAGACAAATCATTATGTTTTACAACCTAAACTTAGCACTATGTCAATTCTATCTCAATTAAGCTGGGAAAATGGTTCTTTATCCGTGATATTTCAAATTTCACCAAAAAGAGCAGACAGTGGGTTGGGAATTTGTTGGCCTTTGTAATCTGAAAACTCATGTTCTGGAAAATTGCTACCATTATTTCTTTCTTTAAATGTTTTTCTTTAAATATATTTTTATTGATTTGAGAGAGAGAGAGAGAGAGAGAGAGAGAGAGAGAGAGAGAGAGAGAGAACATCAATGAGGAGAAAGGATCATTGATTGGCTGCCTCCTGCATACCTGCTACTGGAGATTGAGCCCACAACCCTGGCAGGTGTCTTTGGCCTAAATCAAACCTGGGACCTTTCAGTCCACAGGCCAATGATCTATCCACTGAGCCAAACCAGTTAGCTCTACCATTATCTCTTTGATAATTTTCTTCCCAACATTTTCTCTGATTTCCCTTTCTGAAACTCTCATTAGGTGGATGTTAGACTACCTAAATTCATACACAGAAAATTCTTATTGCTTTAATCTATCAGACACACCTTTTTGTGTCCAGCTATTAGAAATACTAAATGTTTTCTAACATGTTCTCTAAATTTTTATGACTTAGAGCTTATATATTTTTAATTTTCAGTGGCTTCTTCTGGTTTTCTAATTATTGCTTTTATATAGAACACTTTTAATAATTCATTAAATAAATAAATTCTATTATTAATTATATGACAATTGTTTTGCTCTTCTTTTTTCCCCATTGTTATTTTCTACCATTTATTTGATGTGATGTCTTGCTTTCAGAATAGAATCTTGTCTAATATACCATGAACTAAAAAGCCAATTGAACTGTCTTAGTGGTGTGTTGGGGTGGGTGGAGCTTTTAAACTAGTCTTACCTACAAGGTGACAGTGTAACTATCTGATCTTGTTACAAGGGATACATATATACTGGTATACACACACAAATAATTTCTATTATTATAATTTCTATAGAAATTCATCTCCAGAAAAGAAACACTTCTGTATCCTGTGAAGGTTGGGGTGAAGAGGGAAGATAGATACTGAAAACATGTAACAACTGGTATAGCCCAGGAACCTCCCCATAAAAACAGCCACCAGGCAGGAGGGTTAGAGCAGAGTTTCCTGCTATGCCAGCTACTAAGACTTCAATTGCCTGGACTAGAAAGGAGCCATGTCAGCAAGGTGGGAGAAGGAAGGCCCTGTCAGTGTACATGAGCTGAATAACCAAGAGAGAGACTCTGACAAACATGACTGTTGTAATTCCAGAGTTGGGTCCAAGAAATACCCCATGATTTCCATTCAGTATACAGACCTAATCCCCCTTTTTTCAGCATGGCATCTATCTGCCTCTCCTATGTCCCCCATATGTGGAGTCTTTCTAGCTCTTCTCCCCAGGAAATAAATCTCTGGTCTCTTGCGGTGCTGGAGGCTAATTCCAGCAGGTCATAAATGCAAGAAGTTCATCAAAAGGTTGGTGGACTTTGAGCCTTCAGGAAGATTGGTATTATTGCTTACTGGAATGGCTGAAGGCATTTCCCCAAACCTGAATTTTACATAAATGATTGCCTGCTGCCCCACAGCTGAGGCCATTTTAATCTACATGTTTTTGCCTTCTGCTGGTCAAACACCTGAACAGCTGAAGGCAGTTCCCCCAATCTGACTATGCCTATTGTATACCAAGCCTTACCTTTGATTTGTATATCTACTTTGCTATAGGGCAAAATGTGGGAATAAAAATAAAAAAAATAAAAGCCCTGAATGCAGAGATAGAATTTAGCTACTACAGCTAAGCTTCTTCTGACTCCCCATGGATTAAAAATTTATATTATATTTCTAGTCTCTTTATTAATTTACACACAGTGCCTTCTCCAGATCCCTGAACCCTCCAAGATGCTGGATGTCGCCTCGGCATTGCTGTGGCAGTGGGAGGAGGGATAGGTAACTCTCGGTGCTGGAGGATTCCTCATACCTATTTTCATATCTCCATATTCCTGAGGGTAAACTGTCTTACTTCTGGTCAAAACGTTCAAACGATGAACTTACATTTAACTTTCCTCACCTATGTCCTCAAATATTATCGTGCAAGGCTATAGATATCAGCCTTTTTTATTGGAATTGATTTTTTGCTCTTTTTCTTATCTGCTTATTGTTTGGGACGGTTTTTAAGAAAAGAGAGAAACAGAAGCTACTTTATTCCACTATTCTGAAACTATTGCAACCCAATCTAGGCACTCTAAATGGGCTGTCATGGCACTTTCCTCTCTTTACCTGGTACTAGAGTTCTTTAATAAATAAATAAATTAATTAATTAATATATATATATATATATATATATATATATATATATATAGATATTTTTTACAGAGAGGAAGAGAGAGAAATATATATATATATATATATATATATATATATATATATATATATATATATATAGATATTTTTTACAGAGAGGAAGAAAGAAGAATAGAGACTTAGAAACATCAATGAGAATCAGCTGCCTCTTGCACATTCCCCACTAGGGATATGCCCACTACCAAGGTACATGCCCTTGACCAGAATTGAACGTGGAACCCTTCACTCTGCAGGCCAACACTCTATCCACTGAGCCAAACCAGTTAGGGCTAGAGTTCTTTATGTTCTTGTCTTCCTAAGAGGAGACTATCTGCATTGCCTTCAGGATCTAACTCAGTGCCTTTTATATACAAGATTCTCAATATATATTTGTGAAATGAATAAATAAAAACAGTAGTAGGGAGTCAAATAATATCATTTTTCTTAATCTCCTTGTTATGTAAATATTTTTTTCTGTAGTGTGTAAAGGCTTAACTGTTTCAAGTTTTTTGGAGTTTCATTCAAAAGTATTTAGCTTGGTTCTAACTTGAGAATATAAAAAATAATAATAAATATATAAAACAGAACAAACAAACTTATAATCAATGCCCTCAAGGAATTTATGATTCTTTAGGAGTTATAAGGGTCACAATATAATAACTGGAGAAGACTAGAAAATAGTTTAATGAAAAGTTACACATTTTAAAACAATATAAATGCAAAAGAACAGGGGTCAGTCAGCTCTAGGATTCTGTAATATTCAGAGTGTAGGTTGTCTGCCTCTTTATTATAGACCCATCTCCTTTACAAAATGGTTCTAACATTTTCCAGAATTGGTTTGTCCAGTTACAATTTCCCAAGAAAATGTTTAACAGTTAAGTCTCCTAAAGAAATCAAAATGTCATTTTATGGGCAGTGACTCTTTATTCCTTGGAATAATCATTATCATCCAGTAGACATCTTTATTAAGTTACATTATTTATGACTTTATAAATGCTTCCTGCTATTCCAAATGGCTTTGAGTTACCTTCATCAATAAATCATGCCTGTACCCAGAAATTCTCCGCAGGTGTTTAATGGTAAGCCATATGCCAAAGAGCCAAAAATTCAGGTAATCTTGGAACACTTGTTTTTCTAAAGCTTTGAGAGATTCACTGTATTGGTTTCTAAGATTCCTTCCAGATCTACATTTGTGTGATTAGACACACACACACACACACACACACACACACACACATATGTCTTCATAAATCACCAAATTTGGTTTAATAATATTTCTTAAACTGTTATCTCAATGACCAACATACTTATGATTATCTCTTCTAAAATACTTGAATTCCTTATATTAACTACATAATTTTGGCATATAGTAAGTGCTTAGTAAATGTTAACTCCTTAATTTAATCGAAAGTATCAAATGTTCCAAAATGCAAATCTTTATGAGAGTGTATGCTGCTTAGAACACAAATGATACTCTTTCCTTCCATGGACCACTGAAGTAAAGTGCGTAAGATATGACAAATTTTTTCACCAGATATAAAATGATCTAGGCTACTACTACATAATCTACTGTCACTTTCCAGTAATTCTAATTATACCAATCCCAAAGTACTTAGATATCCCTAATGTGTCATACCTTCAAGGCTTTAGAAAATATTTCTTTGATAAAAACTTTACCTCCCATCCTGTCTTGCCTATAGGACTCCTACAAGTCTTTCAAGAGCCAACCCTGGTACTTCCTCTTCAGACCCATCCCCCTTGTCACCTAAAAAGCAGAACTGCTCACTTTTTTATTCCACCAAAACACTTGGATTACTGTAACTATTTCACAGTTATTTGTTCACATGTCACTCTCCTTGGTTAAGCCACAAGCTTTTTGAAGGTAGATACTAATTCTTATTAATCTTTGCATGCTGATACATAGCACAGAGTCCGACATCAATAAGAAATAAGGAAATATTGAATTAATGACTGAGCAAAATATAATGCATTATAAAATGACTCATTTCACAGATTAAATCTGTTTGGGGGAAGATGTATGACACTATGATAAAAATCATTATGCAGATATACCATTTAAGAATAGGTTGAATTTTATGGGATATGAAAAAAAAAAAAAACACACAAAAAAACTAAATAACAGTGGTTTAAACAAGTTAGAAGTGCTTCTCTTACAATAAAAGTCCCAAGTTAGGCAGTCAAGTATCAATACAGCCATTCTACCATCGTTGTCACCAAAACTACAGCTTCTTTAAGTTCTCAACTTCTTCAGACTCTCAACTATATCATCCCTATGATCTGATTCTTGTCTTTATGGTTTAAAAAGGAATTAATGCTCCAACCATCACTTAGATGTTTTACCATATTTTAGAAATAGAATGGATGAGGAGAAGGAAAAGTGAACCTCCCTTAAGGTGACTTCTTGGAAATACTACATATCATGTTAGCTTATTTAGAACTTAGTCAAATGAGACATATCCTAAGGCGTTTATCACTCTGGTTCTATCACCAAAGATAAATCTGTGAATTCATATTAGGAACATTAGGCAATCTATCTCCAAAACTAATCAGATACCAACTCGATCACTTCTCTGCTTTTTAGTTTATTGAAGCATCAAGAAGTTGGACCAGAAGTTCTCTGAGTACTCTTGCAATTTCTTTTTTTATTTAATTATTATCATGAAAATAGAGAGTTTTGGGTGTTTAAAAACCAAAGTTTATCACTCAGCTTATCACTTTGTAATTATTTAAATGCCAAAAAAAAATGTATTTCAAAGGATTACACCATCAAAGGAATAAGAAAATATGGAAATGAGTGAGGATAAACCAGTATTTTAGAAAAAAAATACATATATTTTAAAAATCACTTAAAGACAATTTTGTAATGTTAAAGATATGTCTAAGCCAGTGTTACCAGCAATGAACATTTTTCAGGTAAACATCCTCATTATTTCTCCAAGACTCCAAATTAAAATAACATATTATTGATACAGACTGTGGAGGTTTCCTCAATCTTGTACTAAACATGAATAAAAATAACTTTAGATATTTATTATGTTTATTGATCTGTAATACTGTAGAGGGCCACCTGGGAAGGCACATGGGAAATTTTCTTTAATTATCGTCAGCTGAACTCAGGGTGTAGGCAGAGCCACGCCTTGGGAACATGTTTCCCCAAGATGGCAGACATGTCAGCTTGGACTTCATATCAGTCCAGGTGTCGGCAGGGGCGGGACTAGATATGTAAATCCAGGCATGCTAGGGCCTACTTAAGAATGCAAATAAGTTGGTGTTACTTCCTGTTATTGGGGTATAAAATAAATGTGCTGGGAGGGGTCATCCTGGACTTCCTGCCTCTCCAGCAGACAGGATGGCAGCCCACCCAACTCCCAGCTTAAAATCTATCTCTGTGTCTTCTCTCTTTATTTCTAATATTTCTCAATCCCTGGCTGCCTCCACTTAGAACCGGTTCATTCATCTCTCTTTCCATGTGGGAAAAGGGAGATGCCCGCCATGTCTGGCCCCCACCGCACCAGGCCCCCCACATAACACATTAAAATAGCCTGCTTGTTAAAGAAACAAATGTAGCTTTAGAACAAGCCTCTCAGAGTTTCTGCCACCTCACCACTGCTACTGCCCTACTCTTGACGGCCAAAAGCCCTCTCCCCATTGGCATCCTGGAAACTCCACTGGCATAGACTTGAGGAGTGAGAAACTCCCAGGCTTTACCCACATTAATTCATTGCACAACAAAGACTTTTTTAGCTGTCATGTATTTAAGGCTCTTAGTAATACTTTCATCATAGTCACCTATAACTGATTCAGGCTGTTTTCCTGAGCAGGATACAAGGTTGATTTCTTTCCCAGGTCCTTGTCCAGATGGATTGGGTCTTCAAACTACGGCCCGCGGGCCACATGCCCGCCAGGTTTTTTGATGATCCGGCCCGCCAGGTTTTTTGGGCAGTGAGCGCAGCCAAGGTGTTACAGTAGGAATTAGTAGTTCATATAGTCCGGCCCTCCAGCTCTCTGAGGGACCGTGATCTGGCCCCCACTTTAAAAAGTTTGAGGACCCCTGAAAGCCACAGACAAACGATGGTAGATGAAAAAGGTGGAAATTTATTGGAAGCAAATACAAACTCCCCCGCTGGGATGGGGTCCCAAGGGGGTAACCCACAAGGCCCCTTTTTCTAAGGCTTATAAATGCTGTGGTTCTTTGTCTCTTCATCTCTCTTCAAATTGGACCCCTTCCCCACTTTACCATCCTATGCTCTTCTAATAGGTCACTCTTTTTGCAGAATATCAGCTTCAAAACCCAAAACCCACATGGTGCCCCTCCTTCCTTCTCTCCCCCTTATCTGGTAACATTTCTCTATCTCATGTGAAACTCTGTTTTCCTCTTTCTGCCACTTATGGACATTTCTATATCCTCTGTGAAAGTGTGTTTCCTCTTTCTGCCATACTCTGTGACTTTTTCTTATCTTCTGTGACTATATGCCTTCCCCTCCCCTTATCCCGGGGCACATTTTTATTCTCTGTGAATCTACACCTCTGGTGGCTCCAACAAACCCTCACCTATGCATTCCTCCCTCAGGGGCCCTTTTTATTCCTACAGCTCTCTAATCCTGCCTGTTTTATTCCTAAAATTCCTTTCATAGACACTTCGAAGCTGTTGCCAATCCAACATTGAAAGGACTCTTACTATCTCCAAATATAAACACTGGTCATAATCATCAATATGGGCATCTCTATGGAGCCACAGAAAGCAATCAGCCGAAAGAACAAGGCAGTGCCCTCTCTGAGCTAATATTTTCTACATGCTGCTGCCAATCTCCTGCAAAAAGTGAGCCCATGTGAGACCTATTTTAGTCTTGTTTTATCTCTTCACCAGTTATCTTCATCCTACCGCAATCCAATCAAATCTCGAAATGTCTAAGGTCCTGTCGCATGAACACACATCAGAAAATGTTGAACTACTTTCATAATTAATATGCCTCATTCCTCTGTCCTTGTAATTCTTGAGACTCTAGACTGTTTCTTTTTTTTTTTTTTTTTTTTCATCGTTCACCTTTGACTGGTTGTAAAAAATATATATAAAAATAATTTTCACTGATAAACCATTTCCTGGGGCAGCACTCAGATGGAAGAAGACACATTCCTTCAGTACAGTCAGTCACCAATCAACTGAGTCTCAGTGTCATGGTTCATGGGAACTGCAAGACCATTATCATTAACATGCCCCCAGGGAGAAGAGTGGTTATAAAGTGACCCACTTCATGCCTGGAAGCAGCTTGTGCCTGTATTGGGGTAAAACACCCCGAGGGCCAGGGTTCTCTTTTGTGTTTTGACAGGATCTAAACCACCACCAAAAAAAAGAGAGGGGAGGGGCGAGGGAGAGGGTGACAGTTTTGCATTTGATTCTAATGCTAATATAATGAAAAGTAAATAGAAAAATCATACTTGCTTACTACAGGTCAAATTATAATGGAACCAATTGTCCTGGTTGTCCCTGGGAGCCTGTCACCAATGCTTTCTCCTGGCATACAGGAACCTGTACCTCAGGCCACCCTCACCCAGTGTGCTTTTTTTTCCTAGTCAGAGAAAGTTTAATCACTACAACTTTTATTACCCCCAAATTCTCATGCACCTCTTTCCAGACCACAGTTTTACCCAAAATACTGCATTCCCCTTAGAAATTCATTCGCAAGATTCCTAAAATATTTTGGATCAAAGCAACACCTTTAATTCATTATGTCCATTTCTGTACTTTGAGAATTGTGTGTTCAGAATATAGGTAATACAAGCATACCTCGCTTTGCTTTATTGTGCTCCACAGATGTTGCCTTTTTTTTTTTTTTTTTTTTTTTTTTTTTTACAAATTGAAGGCAATACCCTCCACCAACAAAAAGATTATGATTTCACTTTATTGCAATATTTGTTTTATTGCAGTGGTCTGGACCCGAATGAACCTGCAATATCTCTGAGTTATGCCTGTAAATAGATTATATCAACGGTACTTTAAATGCATTGCAAGTCCTAAAAACAAAACTTTCCAAAAGGCAAAAATAGCAAAGATAGAAAAACGGGAAGCTGAAATAAGTACAATAAGTGATCTCAGACACTAGGGATCTCTTGGAACAACACTGATCCTGGAAACTAGAGCTGTGGGGATTTGTCGCTTATAAGAAAACAGAAAACTAGACAAGAGTTTGCCAAAGTCTATGCATACGTGGGGGGAAAGTTGCCAAATATTAGATCAGCACCTACAGTCAAGACCCTGACAGGGGCCACATCACTATGAGAGGATAGAAAAAGTCCACCTGCCTATAGTAATAGGAAACCTTTTATCTCTATGCATGGAAAGTCACAGCAATAATAATAGTCTCCCCCGAGAACTGTAAACATACACCTTCTCTCAAATGAACATACAACCCAAATTTACATGATTTGCATAGATGGGAATGTCTGGTCAAAACATAAGGTGGTCCTGAGAAGGACTTATAAACGATTAGAGAGAAAAGTCAGGTTCCTACAGGAATTGCAATTAGATTAACTGCAAACCTCATAAGAGTAAAAATTGAACTGAACAGTTAAATAAAGAAAGAATACTCTTGCCGAAACTGGTTTGGCTCAGTGGATAGAGCATCGGCCTGCAGACTGAAGGATCCCAGGTTCGATTCCGGTCAAGGGCATGTACCTTGGTTGTGGGCACATCCCCAGTGAGGGGTGTGCAAAAGGCAGCTGATGTTTCTAACTCTTTATCCCTCTCTCTTCCTCTCTGTGAAAAATCAATAAAATGTGGTGTGTGTTTTTTTAAAGAAAGAAGACTTTATTCAAGATTATTGCAATTGGAGACACAGACCAGAATGTTGCCCGAATTCAACTCTGTTGAAGCAAAGGATGGGAGAGATTTTAGGAATGGGGGTGGGTTTGCAACCTATGAAATGGGAGACAATATTTTTAAACCATGTATCCAAAAGGGGGTTACTATCAAAATATATAAAGACCTCATACAATGCAATGGCAAAAGAGAGAGAGCGAGAGAGAGAGAGAGAGAGAGAGAGAGAGAGAGAGAGAGAGAAGTCCAATTTAAAAATGGGCATTCTTCTCAAAAGAAAACATACAAATGATCAATAGATATAGGAAAAGATGCACAATATCACTGAGGGGAATGTTAATCAAAATCACAAAGATAAAACTGTATAATTATAATTTTATAAAAGAATAGAGTTTAAGCATTAATTAAGAAATAATATATGCCGGCAATGATGCAGAGAAAAGGAAACCCTTCTACACGATTGGTCGGAATGTAAACTGGTATAGCCACTATGAAAAACAGTATAAAGTTTCCTCAAGAAATTAAAAATGGAAGTACCATATGAATCAGTAATTCCACCTCGAGAATACAGCCAAAGAAACAAATTCACTTGCTTGAATATTTCCATTCTCCTATATTTATTTCAGTATTATTCACACTAGCCAAGATACACAAACAACCTAAGTATATATAGATAGATGGATAAAGAAAATGTAGTACATATATACAATGAAATATTCAGCCTTTGAAAAGGATATCCCACCATTTACAATAACATGGATGAATATGGTGGGCTTATGTTAAATGATAAAACAAGACAGAAAAAGACAAATACTGTATGTTTTCACTTTTATGTGAATCTTAAAAAAAAAATAGTTGAACTCAGAATATAATGGTGGTTGCTAGAGACTAGGAGGTGGGAGAAATGGGGAGAGGTACAAACTCTCAGTTGTAAGATGAATAAGTTCTAAGGATATAATATATAGCATGGTGACTACAAATGATAAAACTGTATAATTACAATAATTTTATAAAAGAATAGAGCTTAAGCATTTTCACACCAAGAAAGTAACTTTATGAAGTGATATTTGTGTTCATTAATTGGATGGTGGGAATCCTCACAGTGTATACAGATATCAAATTGTTGTGTTGTACACCTTAAACATATTATCATTTTGTCAACTAGAGGCCCGATGCACGAAATTTGTGCACAGAGGGTAGGGGGCCCTCAGCTTGGTCTGCGCCCTCTCCCAATCCGAGACTCCTTGCTCCTAACCACCTGCCTGCTCGCTCCTTATCACTTGGCTCACCGCTCCTTAGTGCTGCCTCAGAGGCAGGAGAGGCCCCTGCCACCCCGCTGTGCTCACCAGCTATGAGCCTGGCTCTGGTTGAGCAGGACTCCCACTGTGGGAGCACACTGACCACCAGTGGTCAGTCCGCATCATAGCAACCGGTCATTCTGGTCATTCCAGTCATTCTGCTGTAAGGGTTGCTGGGCTTTTATAGAGAGGGATTATATAGCTATAATATATTACATATTTAAATATATATATATATATATATATATATATATATATATATATATATATATATATCAGGATATAAAGCTTTTGGGGTAATGGGACAATTTTGTTCCAACTTTCTCAAAACACTGGCCCTCTTACCCAATTCAAAATATCTGGGTGCAATGAACCTAAGATGCCTTAATTATACATGTATAGAGACACAAAAGAGTATTTTTTACCTGGACCCATTCACTCATCAATAAGATTAAACACTGCTCTGTCCTAAGTATAGTCTCTATTACTTACCATAGGTCAGTGAATAAGGTATAGCTCATCCAGCACTTATCAGGGGAAACATAAGACATTCACAAATAACCATAACACAAGATGGAAAATGACATGTACCATGAAAGGTGGGGGGAGAAAATATTACAGGTGTCTAGAGAATGGAGGGTAAACTTTGGTTGAGGTCCAGGGACTACTTCATGGATTCAATGCCACTTGAGAAAAATACACGCAAGATGGAACAGGGGATTGTTCCCTATTATAATTGTTCTCAATTTCCCACACAGGAGAACTATACTGCACATCCCTGCCCTTTTGAATTCAGAAATGTCTACGTGGCTTGCTTTGCCGCTCATGGAAGTGGAAGTGTGCATGCTGTCTGTCTAGGCTCTTTTCCCATTGGGCTCAGGACACCTCCAGATGTCCAAATGGAGGCTGCTCTATCAGCGACCACATACCAGTGATGTCCACTGAGGCCTCTCCTCTTCCCCTCTGGCTTCTCCCTTTCCCCACAGCCCGAGAGAGTATTTCCCAAGGCCACATACAGCAATTTTTCCTCCTCGTTTTCACTGCCCTCACTAGCAGCCCATGTTTGCTAACCTCATTTGCCAACATTCTTCTCCTGTCAGGACAGGATGTGCCAAGTTCAAGCCTTATGCAGACCCCAAATCTAATCCACAGCCAAGGGGGCTCCTGCTCACTGAGTAACAACAATAGGTGAACCCGTGAGAGCAGTGGAGAAGTAAATCTTTGTTGTTATGACCCACAGCTGGAGACTTGGAGACAGTTGATGACTGCAGCATAGTTTATCCTGCCTGATTCAGCAGGATTTCAATGTGTGGCAAGAGAGACACTGCAGATAAATGGAGAGAATTCTGGAACTCTGGAAATATTTATGAAAAAGAGCAATCATTCAAAACTGTTATTGCTTAAGGCAGCGATTTTCAACCTTTTTCATCCCATGGCACACATAAACTAATTACTAAAATTCTGCAGCACACCAAAAATATATTTTTTTGCAAATCTGACCAAACATACACAAAATATATTTTTTGCCAATCTGACCAACACACTCTTAGAAGCTCTCCTTTGTTCCTGGGACCTTATTTTATTTATTTTATTTGCACAGGATGGCTATCATTGTGTTTGTTGTTGTCATTTTTTTAATTTGACGATTTAAGGGAAAAGAGGTCAGTGTCCCTGACTAAATAGTCAGGCACTTCATGTTAATTAAGGTCTTGCAGCACACCAGTTGAAAATCGCTAGCTCAAGATGAATTAAAAAAAAATAAAGCCTACTTTTTTTTAAAAATTGCAAGTTCTTATACTCAGTGATATCTATTCTTAGCTCAAGTAATTTCTTTCTTCAAATTTGGTTGATTTCTTTACTTGCTTTTATTGCTTTTATTTAATCTCACACAAAAATTTTGACTCAATATTATTCTCTCTTCTCTAGGTGACATTTAAAGATTAAATTAAATCCAGCAAACTTTGATTTATGTGGCTCTGATACATCATGACATTTCTCCAATGAGTCTATAAAAAAAATACATAGATGATAGATATTACTGGTGCTTTGGGGGTATGATGATTTCTGCACTAAAGAAATCCGTAAATTCTGCCTTTTGAATTGCCATTGTATACCTATCTCTTCTTACTTTAGGGAGCAAAATGAATATATTACAAGAGAAGTGCAGCTCTTCAAAATTCAGAAGCTATTTTCTGATTAGGTAAGAAGACTTTGGACATGTAACCAGCCTCTCATACCACTTTATCACCATGTAATGGAAAACATAAAATTTACAATTATTTTCTAATAGTCCTATTGAAATGGAATGGCTATATATACCTTATGAATATCATTCACCTTTACTGTATAATAAATAAAATATATCTTTCATTCATATAGTTTGTTACTACCGTGTTTCCCTGAAAATAAGACATCCTCCGAAAATAAGACCTACTTACAGGTTTCCTTCTGAGTGAAATATAAGGCATCCCCCCAAAAATAAGCCCCCCCCCCCCCAGGCTAAACATGAGAGATTTGGTCCACTGATTCTGAAAGAAATGGAGTCACAAGAAATTCACCAGGAAATTCAGGAATTGGATTGTTATGATGATGTTCCAGAAGATGATGACATGGTTGTCATTGAATAAATGAGTAAATTCTTGATACTGTAGGATTCACAGTTTGTCTGGTTTGTGTTGATAACTACCGTACTATCGTACCATATACAGGTAATAAATTTCTTTTATTTTCATTTAACAACAAATGTGTACCGTATTCTTCTTCTTGGAAAAATAAGACATAGCCTGAAAATAAGACCTAGTGCATCTTTGGGAACAAAAATTAATATAAGACACTGTCTTATTTTCAGGAAAACAGGGTAGCTACAAAGGGCTTTTGCACACATTAATACATAGTCTCATTAATTCTATTAACCACTTAGAATAGCATCATTATGCACATTTTTAAAAATGAGAATACTGAGTTTCAGAGAAATTGAAATTTTTTCTATGACTTGTATTTATCATAAATTTGAGTCACACAGTTATACATACTAGAGCTTCAACTCAACCCAAAAACCCTGTCTCCCACTATTACAGTCAGGTTGTGACCCTTCATACTCCATCTTATACCCTCCTCCACCACAGATAAAGCCACAAGCATCATATCAATCTCTCCAGCTGTACTTTCTGTTGGTCCATCAGCCTGCACTTGCTCCTTTTGGTCTTGCTAACCCAGATTGCATAGCCTTCACTGCTCATCCGATCCATCTTTTGACCTCATTTTTCATCTTCCTCTGAAGACTATAAAAACTGATCCTTCCCGTCTCACTCCCGCTCTCACTCCTGGCTGTGGCTTCCCAGGTGGCCTTAAGCCCCAAACACTATACTTGGCAAATCATTCAGCATCTTTTCACTTTCATATTTCATACAACCTTTTCATGCATATATGTGCATAGTGGGCTCTTACATAAAACAACTCCTCTATCATACATTTTAACCCTTCAACACACTTTCCTATGAAAATAATTCACATTTTCAATGCCAACTAAAATGAATTAATTTTTGGTATATATTCTCCACACCTAAATGGGGTTACTTTGCTTGTTTCTAGATCACACAGACATAATCAGTCACAGTGACTCCCTACAGCCCACAAAAACACTCTCACCGCCTGTATTTTATAGAGAAGTTTCCAGCTCAACAGCAGGTGTCAATAGAAGTTAATAAATGTAAACGCCCTCTAGAGTCAAAATTATGCCACAGTTCATAGGGGAGGTCAATATACTTTGCCTAATTAATATAATTCTTGATTTAATACATCCCAGGCAGCACAGAGGTCAAAAGATCTGCTAGCATCTTTAGTAAACTGGGGAAAGCACATGGCAATGTAGTAATTCATTCTTTGTTAGACAAGTAATAGGAGTTACTATCCCTGGCTCTAACCTAGGAATTTAAAAAGAAAAAAATTTTTAAATAGTCACAATGTTTTGTAAGTCTGGTGGAAAAATTCAGACTGAGATGATCTGGCAAAAATGAGCCTAAAGCTTTCCCAACTTCTGAAGGATTACTAAGAGCCAGTGCCTTCTATTATATTAGAGAAATATTTTGTTGTTATTTGGGTTCAAATATGCAATTCCAAGAGGGCAGAACATGCTTATACTTCTCTTTCATCCTTCATAGGGTCTAGCACAATTCTGGGTGCTTAGATTATGGCACAACGAAAGACTCTCAGGCTAGAGTCAGACTGCATACATCCTACTCCAAGTCTTGCATTTACTCTTTAACACTGCCCTTTAACTTCTCCTAGCCTCTGCTTGCTCATCTATGGCATGAAGGGACTGTTCTCGGTGCCCTCTCCCAATTCTAATTTGTGTCTCCTGAATTCCTTCAACCCATGCTCATTGATGTAATACACTTATGCAGATTACATTCTAAGCCTCATCTTAGAACGTGGGTTGGTAGAGTTTCTTTGTGCAGATCTGCTAGTATGATTTTTCAGTTGGTCAAAGATACCTTACAAAAGTAAAATAACTGAACACAGTGCAGAAAAGGAGTATCTTTGTTGCAGCCAGTGGATTAGGTCAATACTGAGGAATTGCTCATTGCAACAAAGAATGAAAACAAATGGAGGTGAAAGGAATTGAAAAGTCGGACTGTTATTACTATGGGCCAGTGGCTTTCCTTATCAGGTGATGACAAGACTCTTGACCCCAATTCTCCACCTCAAAAATTTTTACTGTGATGAATTAGGCAGCCCTAACTGATAATTGAGGACTTGGATCATCAGTATTCTCAACTTGTGAACAAAAATCTGATAGCAGTGGACCATTTGGTTTTCTTGACAATTTCTATTCTATTCCTTATCTCTAGGAATAAATAAAAAAGGTTTGGCCTGACACAATAATCAAATGATATACATAGCTGTACTCATCTCATAGAGTTCCCATGAAGTTACTAATCCCAGCTCTCAACTCTTCTATAATCTACCACATATATGTTTAATTATTAAAGAAGTGAGAGTGTGTGTGTGCTTTTTTTAAAAATCTATCCCGATATGCAGTACCACCAATGTTTACAAAGTCTGCTCCTCCTCTAATGTTCCTGCTTCTTCCAATATCACTGACATCCTCTCAGTTACCAAGGCTTCAAGTCTTAGCATTACTGTTGAATTTTTCCTTCTCTGGCATCCAAATTTAGTTATTTGACCCAATCTCTTAGCTGCACCTCCAAAACATTTTAGAAAGTCACTCTGCCTTCCCTACTTCTGCATCTGTCCCCTACTTACTCAATACCATCTTGCCTAGCTCATTAAAACAGACTCCTATTTTTCTCTCCCTACTTGGCCTCTTCTTTCTCCAAACCATCCTAAATATAGCTACCTTTGAAATAATCATCCAAAGTACATGTCACAGCTCTACTGAAAACTTAGAATTATTTTTTTTACCTACAGAATAAAGTCCAAATCCCCTTAGCTTAGCTCGGTATTTCTAAAATATGTTATCCCTAAAATACTTATTTGGGTTCATTGACTTTGGGTCAATTTTTGAGTTAATTAGTTTGGGGTTAATTTTTTGTGTCAATTTGGCTAGGTCACAGTAGCCAAATATTTGGTCAAACACTATGCCAGATGTTTCTGTAAAGGTATTTTTAAGATGAGATTAACATTTAAATCAGTAGACTTTGTAAAGCATATTATCCTCCATAATTTGGGTGGGTCTCATCCAATCAATTGAAGGCCTTACTGAAAAAACAACAACTAAAAAAGACCAACTCTTCTGAGTAACAAGGAAATTTTCCAGCAGACTGCCTTTGGATTTAAACTACAGCACCAGCTCTTTTCTGCCCACCCTAACCTGTAGATTTTGGACTTGCCAGCATCTATAATTAATTCTAAGAGTCCATGCCTTACAAGTTCTCTCTCTGGTGTGACAGGGCCACAGAGAAGGGAAGGGAGAAGAGGGTGGAAATTGGAAGGAGTTGATGAGTTAGGAGGCTACATGTAAAAACAAGAAACAATAGTTTGTACCAGGGGTCCTCAAACTTTTTAAAGTGGGGGCCAGATCACGGTCCCTCAGAGAGCTGGAGGGCCGGACTATATGAACTACTAATTCCTACTGTAACACCTTGGCTGCGCTCACTGCCCAAATAACCTGGCGGGCCGGATCAGACTCCTCTGCGGGCCGCATGTGGCCCGCGGGCCGTAGTTTGAAGACCCCTGGTTTGGACTATGGTTATAGAAATAACACTATATGCAGCTACTCTTTTTTTAGTACTTGTCTTAACTCATGTAATACTCATATAACCCTATGAGACTAATACTTTATTACCTCCATTTTATAAATGAGCAAGGACAGAGGGGTCAAGGAATTTGCCCAAGGTTACACAGCTGGTTGATAAAAGAGCCACGATATCAACAGGGGCGGTGTGAGGATGGTGAGAGATGCTCAGAATCGGGGTAAAATTTGCAGGTAGAACTTGCTATGGGTTGGATGTGGGAGTGAGAAAAAGAGGACTCAGAGATGACTCCAACTCCTCCATCCATCCTGATCTTACTTCTGCAAATACTATTTTGGGGTTATAGGACCCAAGGACATACAACTACCATGTTAGAGATGTCAGTTCTTTAACCTTTTCTTTGTGAACAAAAGTGAGAACTTCTCCAAGTTAACTAGCCATGTAGCAAAGAGTAATCCAGCTGCCCGCCTTAGCGAGCGGCTCCGTTTCATTGCCACGGGTACAGGTCATTGCAGACCTCAGTATTTCCAAGGCTTGACTGTCAGCTTTGAGAGCAGAACCCAGCTTTCTCCCCACTGCACAGATCGGAAGTACACCTAACAGAGGCACAAACTCTGCAAGCATCGGAGAAGTCATAGCAAGGGTGAGGCAGCCCTTTATATTGCAAAGGTGTTATTTGTTGGCTTTCAATATTATCAAATGACAAAGAAAGATAAAAAATCTAGGTAACGGATCTTGCCATTAAAAAAAGGCCTTAAAGTTACCACTCTGCTCCTATGAAATGATTCAAAGCATGTCATTCACTTTGGAGTTCTTTCCCAGAATTCTTAGATACCAGCAGGAAATTCAATAAAAGTCTTCAGAACAGATTAGTGACCCAGTGTCAGCATAGAGTGAGAAGGCCAAAGTGGCTCTTCTTGAGTGCCATCTCCAAGGTTTGGTAGGGCCCTCTAGAAGACCCATGATAAAGTATCATGATCAATTAGTGATGTCTGCCAAGATGTGGGGGGAAAAATGATGAAAGCCCATAAAGTATTTCCATCTGTTTTCCAAAGGGAAAGTTCTAACTACAAAAGGTACTCAAATATAGCAAGGGTTACCCTGGAATGCAGTTTCCCTGTCACTGGAAGTGTACATTCAAGGGAGGCTGCTGGGTCAGTACTTCCTGTGACTCCATGCGCAGATGCTAACCGTGGTTACTTTTGGGAGATACCGTGTTTCCCCGAAAGTAAGACATCCTCCAAAAATAAGACCTAGCGCATGGAAAGATAAGACATCCCCTGAAAATAAGACTTAGCGCAACTTTGGGAGAAAAAATTAATATAAGACACTGCCTTATTTTCGGGGAAACAGGGTAGTAAGGTGGGCTAATTTTTACAATCTTCCTTACACTTTTATGCATTTTCTTAATTTCCACAACATAGTCCTATGATATTTTAAAATAACACAAAACCATACAACTAGATAAAAAGCTGTTTATATTGATTTTTAAATTAAGTATTATGAGTATGCACTCTCTGGACATTAAGTCTCGGTGAGAAAAAAAAAGTAGAGCTCTCTAATTTTGAATATCTTTTATATGAAGTTCTTCAATACAGAGGTTTTACCTCTAAGACTTTTCATGAAATACAATTTCACTCATAGCGTATAGGACCCAAGAATCAGCTCTATAGGAGATTGTTAGAAAGGCAAGGAGAATACACTAGGATTTAGGAATAGAAAAGAAGACCAAAGTAGAATTTCTGCAAGGAAACTTTAGTAGAAGGACAGAGAGCTCAGAGACCATCAAGTCAGATCTAGATGACCCTCCCCTCTGTCAGAAAAGTAAGAAGTGGGAGGCCTGGCTTCGGGAATGAGGTCCTCCTGGGTAGTGCTGGGACAGCCCGGCACTGAACAGACAGCGGCTCTGTGAGAATTGGTTAGAAGCACAGGCTCTCATGTCTAAGTGCCGAAATGGGGAATCCCGGGTTAGCTCTTCACTGGGTGTGTGACCTTGGGTATTTCATCTCTTTGTGCCTCTTTCCTCATCTGCAAAAGGGGGGTAATGACTACACCTACCTCAAAGGGGTGCTGAGATGACAGAATAAGTTTATCCAGGTAAAATCCCTAGGATAGTGCCCACTATGCAGTAAAAATAAATGCTCAAAGCACGTTAGGTTTATTTTAAAGAAAAATAAAATTGAGAAATAACTATCACAAGTAAACTAAGAGAGTCTCAAATTTTTTTCACCTCTGGCATCAAAAATGCTTTTGTTTCTGTGATCAGGTGGGACCTAGGATACAGATCAACAATTGCCATAAAAAAAAGTCTTTGCACAGTTGACAAAATACATTCCATTCTGTAAACACCTGAGTTGCATATGATCTGCAGTAATGCCCAATGAATTTATAAAACAACCTACTGAAATACAAACAAAAAAAAATTCTAGCAGGCAAGGAAGAGTAGGAGGAATTTAATTGCACATTAACTATTATCACTTAATTAAGACTTGCAAAGCAATATTAATTTTACTCTGCTGTCTAATTATTTCATTTAGTAAACACATAAAACCATATTGATAAGGGTTTTTGTAAGCTTATTTATGACTTCAGTTTGAACCTATTTTTCTCATATATCTTACTGCTTTTCTAGCCACATTTTATCCTACCAAAAAAAGAGTTCTAAAACAACCCTCAAGGGCATGACTAAACTTAGATTTTGAAGCCAAAGTTTCTGAATTACAACTAATGCAAGATAGTTTTTAATCTTGTATTTTTTAGATTAATTTTAATGTATTTTAATTCTACAGACAAAGAACTTTCCAAAGGCACCTCAGGAACACTATTTATGCTACTCTTCTTGAAGCACAAAGGGTAAGAAAATATACCAGAACTCCTTCCAATTTATTCTTGGCCCGGATTCCAAATACAGGACTCTTTCCACCAGAAAAGCAACCCTGTCTTAATGGAAAGAAGCCTGGGTTTAGGGTCTGATATCTGGGCCCAAAACTCAGATCTACTTTTTTTTTTTTTTTTTTTTTTTTTTTAAGAAAGACAGGGGGGATTGAGGGGGATAGAGATAGAAACAGCAATCAATCATGAGAGAGAAACATACATCAGATGCCTCCTGCATGCCCTCTACTGGGGATCGAGCCCACAGTCAGGCAAGTGGCCTGACTGGGAATGAAACCGTGATGACATAGTTCATGAGTCAGTGCTTAACCACTAAGCAACACTGGATGGGCTTTAGATTTACTTTGTCAGCTGTGTAAACCCGTGCAAGTTCTCAAGTTTCCCTCAACTCTATTTTTCTGTACAGAAAAATATTTTTTTATGGCAATTGTTGATCTGTAATAGAATTTTCTTTCAATTAAATATAAAACATTAAACAAAGCACATGTGATAATTATTTGAATTAATGTACATAAATATGACTGAGGATGCTGAAAAAATGAAACAGTGTTTGTTCCCCCAAACACTATGAAAAAAAGCACCAAGTCTAGGAGAACTCAGGAGGAAATAAAGCGAAGCTGATGATAAAGGAGACCGCTCTCTCCTTCTTTCCATTCCCTTTTAAATCACAAGCTTTAGGATAGCAAGTGTTTAAGGGGGTTTAAGAAATGCAGATAGCTTAGAAGAGTTGGATTTTTCCCCCTCCCCTCCTACTCTTGATCTTGCCCCTTTCTCCCATGATCCTCTGCCTCCTAGACTTCCTAGCATCCCATCCTTCCTTTCATTTTGGCCTGAGGGGGACTTTTGGTGCAGACCATTTATCTTTGGAGAAAAGATTCAGGTTAAGAGCAGAGGAAGGAAAAAGGGGAGGAAGGATCCTTCAGATTGGAGCTTTCCCCAGGCCTCAGGGAAGACTAAGACACTGAGGGAAGGTTCTGTCATATTTCAAACAGAACAGGCATTAACTCAGTGAAATATGTCATTGGTAAGCTTCTAGTAGTGCTGGAGGAACATAAGTTAACGAGTCAATGTCATTCTAACCAGAAATCAGGAAAACTGTAAGGAGCTTCAATAAAACACAATTGTCTGCTGCCCCCAAACAGGAGCTAGGAGAGAGCCACAGAGCCTAAGGGAGCCACGGCTGGGACCCTCGCTGGCTGCATCCAACACAGCCCAAGGAAGAATGCTCACCTCCCTCCTATCTGCCAAACATCACACAAGTAACTCTCTTCGCCACGCTGGCAAAGGTAGTTCTCAGGCTTGCAACACCTAGAGAGAAGAGAGACCATAAAAGCGGCAGGCATGGTGCTAAGGGCCAAGAAACAACCGCTGGCATACCCCCACATTTCGTTATGTCATTCTAGTTAACTAGGTTTCTGTTGTTGTTGTTTGTTTTTTAAGTTCAACCCAGAAGGATAATAAAGAAGTCAGGAAATTGAGGTAAGAACCAAAATCTATGCCTTGGCTGGAGTAAGCCCTGTACCATGCGTCTCAGAATCCTGCTCTTGGTGGACAGGAAGGCCTTGACCCTGGTGCACATCATGGTTAAGAACTCAACATCATATAACAGTTCTGTCCATTGGTGCTAGCCAGTTGTGAGCCCAGCTTCTAGCTCCGCGGCCACTCCCCCTGTGGGAGCACACTGACCACGGAGGGGCAGCTCCTGCATTGAGTGTCTGCCCCCGGTGGTCAATGTGTATCATAGCAACTGGTCATTCAGCTGTAACGGTCACTTAGGCTTTTATTTTATATATATACTTTGTATATGAGAACTTTTCCCTACCTGCTCCAGTCTTTGAATTCATGTTTAAAATATTTTAGCTAAAGTCTAATTAGGCTTTGCTCCCATTCATAGTAAGATAATGGGGTAGGAAGTGTCATTTACTTTAAATCCTGTGATTAAGCAGCTTTCAGAAAAGGCTGAGAGTCAATTCAGCATTGACACCTGAAGTTGGAAGCCAAACCTCTCCTCATAAAACTAGAAATGATTTATCCTCTTTATTGATCAATATACAAACAGAAAGCCAAGCAGTTAAAAAGAAGAGAATTTATAGTCATTAATATTGAAAATAATATGAAATTCTTGTTCCTCTCTCTGGAATTTTTTTTTTATTCAACAGTTGTTTTAAACTAGGTCAACTCAACATTAAAATTCATCAATTCAACTCACTAATATAAAAACATTTAATTGGTCCATAGAATCAGATGGATAACATACAGTTGTTAAATCTCCTTATGTTCTCTTTCTTCACATTCTATTTTATTTTTATAATTGCTAATAGGGGTTCATCAGAATTTTACAGCTTTGAAACTGTGTTGAGCCGAAACCGGTTTGGCTCAGTGGATAGAGCGTCAACCTGCGGACTGAAAGGTCCTGGGATCGATTCCGGTCAAGGGTATGTACCTTGGTTGCGGGCACATCCCCAGTAGGGGGTGTGCAAGAGGCAGCTGATCGATGATTCTCTCTCATCGATGTTTCTAACTCTCTATCCCTCTCTCTTCCTCTCTGTAAAAAAAAAATCAATAAAAATATTTTAAAAAAAGAAAATGTGTTGAACTATTCATATTAGTTTCCAATTCACTGTTGAAATGAGGGATATGGTCACATCAGTAAACACATGTGAGAAAAGAGAAAGGTTTCTCAAACATATCCCAGAACATAAGAGCCAAATGAAAGATATCAATACACCATACTACATAAAGATTAAAAATAGAAAAATTTTAAATATACTGTAAGCAAGTTAAAAAAGAAATGAGAGAGTCAAAGGATATGTTTTCACCATAAATAAACTATTTCTATCCAAGAGTTTAAATATTATTTAAAACATAAATTAAAAAGATACTAATAACAACAAAATATTAAAAATGTATACAAGATGCCGAAACCAGTTTGGCTCAGTGGACAGAGCATCAGCCTGCAGACTGAAGGGTCCCGGGTTCGATTCCGGTCGGGGGCATGTACCTTGGTTGAAGGCACATCCCCAGTAGAAGGTGTGCAAGAGGTGGCTGATAGATGATTCTTTCTCATGGATGTTTCTAACTCTGTCCCTCTCTCTTCCTCTCTGTAAAAAATCAATAAAATATATATACTTTTAAAAATGTATACAAGATGAGAACAGGAAACTCAGAACAGCCCAAATACCCAATAAACATCTGAAAATATGCTCAATATCATAATATGTAGGCAAACTTAAGAATCCATTTTGCTCATCACTTTTTCAAAAATTAATTAATAATACAGATTGATAATAATGGAATCCTGAAAAGATGTGAAGAAATAAATGTTCTCAATTTCTTAGGTAAAATTGAAAAGCAATTTTCCAGTTTTTATTGTATTTTTAAAGGGTAATTATTTTGACCCAGAAATCCCACTCTTTGTTACCTACACACCTACACAAGTTTGCAGAGACTTCATTTCAGTATTCTTTGCAATGACTAAATTAAAATAAAAACATCAATAGTGGAATGGTTACCTAAAGTATTATACATACATTATATGTACTCATAGCGTGTGCTATTAAAAAGAAATTAGATCTAGGGTATAAGTTGAATTTTTAAAAAGCTAAATGTAAAAAATACCTATACTTAATAATACTTAACTTAAGTTTTATTTCTCTTATTTGTCAAACTCACTCAACTTTCTAACCTCTCTTTATACCCATAGTCTTTAACAGACTCTATTTCCCATACTTATACCTCTTCTTCATCAAATCCTATCTTCACTCTCCTACTTGCTGAAAACATAATGGTGTATGACAGGGTAGAGGCAGTGTGAGGAAGTCTTGAAAGACAACAACTGAATCATCAAGAATTTTTTAATCTCCCACATCTATTATAGTGCCTATTACAGACTAAATCCTTAGTGAGTGAATGAAAGAATGAATAAATGATAAATGACATTGTAAAACTCAAGTAATCATAACACCAAAGTCACCACAGATACCACATTCTCAAGAAAGTCCTCCCTGATTTTCAACCATCTCAACACCCCAAACTTTAGAGCCTATAAATGAGCTAACAATTGTTCTGCATGAATAATGTAAATGTTGCAAAATTCATGGAGTAAACTAAATCTATTTTGTAGGAAAACCTCCTAGACCTTCTCTGAAAAAGTTACTTTCACTTTATGTACAATTCAAACAGCACAGTATGGTAGCTAAATGATGAATTCCAGAGTCAGGCACCTGGGTCTGAATCCTGGCTTCTCCATTTACGAATTGTGTCAGCTTGTTTGGAAAGAGCTGCTCCCTGTGTCTTTTTTTTATCATCTGGGTGGAGAGTGGAGAATGATAATAAGAACATCTGTCTCAAGACTGTTGTGTAATAGTGCAGACAGAGTGCTTAGCACAACCTGGCACCTGTTTGATTGAAGTCAGCTATTATTGTTCTTACTAGGGGTCCTGTGCATGAAAATTCATGCACTGGAGTGAGGGGAGGGGGGTTCTCAGCCCCCTCTCACAGACCGGGAGCCCTCAAGGGCGGGAAGCAACCCTGCAATCAGGGGAAGGCAAAGCCCCCATCACACCTCTGCTGCTACCACTACCAGCAACACAAGCCTTGGCCAGCCCCGGTTACCTGAGCCTCAGGCGGCCCTGGGTGGATGTGCAGCTGCCATCAGAGACTTGCCTGCACCTTGGGCCAGCCCTAGGCGGCTAGGGGGTTAAAGGGACTGGGGGACTCTGTGCTCCTGCTGTCCCAGCAGGGCTGAGGAGACTGGGTACTGCCATCTCATGGTTGTGAGCACCTCCATCTTTGAGGCCGTGGCAGTCAATTAGCATATTCCCTCTTTATTAGATAGGATTGTTTCCTGGTTTTCTGCCTCACAGCAGAATAAAAGCCAAGCATTAGAAGAAAAGGAGACTAAATATGTAAGATAAATCAAGGACTATAAGGATAGAAAACTTGCTGGAGTTCATAAAGCCTATTTATCTGTGGTCCTTTTGTATAATCCACACACACAAATAGTCCCTGAAGTGCTGAGAGAATTAACACCAGGATAGCACTGCTGTCCATGTTAATGCCCAAGACAAAACAACTCGGGTTTTGCTTATACTAGTTGAAAAAGCAGGAGCATATTGTGAAAGTCAATTTTTAGATAAGTATTTGAGTGACTATTGTAATAATACCCATTAGGAAGAGACTTAAGTTTGTTGAGGAAATGTTTAAACCATTCCAATAAGGGTAAGCTAGTTGTGATAGGGCATGAGTTTCAGCTTGTTCCTTGAATGAGGAGTAATAGTAAAATCAAAACAAAACCTACTCTCTGTGACAGGAGGAGAAAGTGGCTCCTGGCCAACAAGTGATGCAAGTGGGATGACAGGCAGTGAAGGAAATGAGAAAACAGAAAAGTGAGCGAAACAGTGGACCTGAGAAGAACTCCTCCTGAGAGTCTCCCAATATTTAGTAAAGTCAACCAAAACCAATCATGTTGTTTAACCAGAGTGTCTTCTGGAAACCGATAAGAGCTTTAGGTTCTGAAACTGGAAGATGCAAGAACTAGTATTTGCAAAAATCATGACTAGAGCACTTCCAGCCACACAACTTGAAAAGGGACTAACATTTCCACTAGAACACAAGCAATTAGAAATCACTCCCCAAATAGGTAATCTGAGATACCCTGTGTGATACAGTTGTGAAAGATCTCTATTAAAAAATCCAAACCCCTTTCAGAAAGCGTTGGCACATAAGAGCTAGTTATGTTTATTGGAACAATCCTCATGGTATTATACCAGTGCATGATAAATAAGATACTAATTCCTTCCTCTGAGCGAGGTTCCCACAGTGGGGGAGTGACAGCCACTGGATGTAATGTCCCTTCCGGTCTTCAGAGCCCTGGCTTTGTTTCACGTCCCTGATCACACCGGGGCCAGAGCTGCGCTCCTGGGAAGCTTTCACATTCCCTGCACTATGTGAAGAGTAAGACCTCCCTGTGCTTTCCCTTCCGTACTGAAGGCGGAGTTTCACAGTATGTGTGACGGATTCCAGGATATGAGGACGGGGTTCCTCTGCCTCTCCAGGCTCCTCTAATACCTTCTCCCCAGGAACAAACTTCTCCAGCCATTTCAGGCCACTTTGCTTCCAGCCTGCCCTGGAGCTCACACAGTAAGGAAAAATCAAAGGGCAATTTCCTGAGTCGTCATGGGCAGAGCATCCCTGTCCCCAGCAGTCAGGATGCCACCATCCATTAGTGACAGTGAGACTCCAGTGACACTTTCCTGGGGCTTTCTCACAGGCCACACCGAAAAGGAGCAGCAGCTGTTACTGCCCCAATTCCACCCTCCACCAGGCATTCCAGAAGTGGAAGTCCCACCCAGGGCCAGGCTCTGGTGCTGGGCCCTGTGTTCTCCAGGAGGCCAGGAGCAACGAGAGTTCCTCCAATCTACGCAACTTGCTTCCTGGATGGAAGACAAATGGAATATTCATTGAGCACTGACTGCACACAGGGTATTTGGCCCGTTTTAATATTATCTCATTAAATCCTCACAGCAAATGTGAGTAGGGCTCTTGCTTTCATATTAGAGGGGAGGCTGTCCATTAGGATGCCTTCCGCTCTGCAAAAAAGAATTCCCACCTGAGAGTGTTTATGCACTTTTGATGTGGTGATTAAGAGCACAGGATCTGAAGATAGACCTACGGGTTTCAAACGCTTGCTCTCTGTCAAGTACTTACGTGCAGAACATTGGGCAATTTACTGAAAGCACTTTTCACTTTGGTGTCCTCAGTGTTAAAACGGGAAAATAATGGCACCTCCACACTAGAATTTCTGGGAGGAAGAAAGGTTAATGCATGCAAAGCAATTAGAACAGCCTGGCAAGTCCAAGAAGCCCAGGGGGGAGGCACGCCCAGGGCTGGCTCACTGTGTCTGTGACATCAGCTTCCCATCTTCCTGTCCTGCCATCTTCAGGGTGTTGACTGTTACTCTCATGTGACAATATGGCAGCCACAGTGTCAGGCATCACTGGTATCAATAACATCTGATCCCCAAAACAATTTTCAGAGGAAGAAGAAAGCTGTTTTCTCCATGCTTCTCATTTTAAGAGGAAAGAAAGTCTTCCCTAGCAAATGAGTCCTCATGTCCCTCAAACCATCAGGGAAGCTGGGAAAGGAAGAATTAGCATCCTCAGAGGCTGGTATAATTTCTCCCAACAAATAAGAAGCAGGAGGGGCTGGCCGGCATGACTCAGTGGCTGAGTGTCGACCTATGGAACAGGAGGTCCATGGTTCGGTTTCTGGTCAGGGCACATGGCCAGGTTGCCAGCTCAATCCTCAGGAGGCAGCTGATGAAAGGATTCTCTCTCATCATTGATATTTCTATCTCTCTCTCCCTTTCCCTTCCTCTCTGAAATCAATAAAAAAATATATTTTTTTAAAAAAGCAGAAGGATATAAAGAATGACTGCTGGTTGGGTCACTAACAATGCAAGGAATATGCTTTTTAAAGTTAAGTTTCTTGAGGTAGCACAGCTAGTATACAGCAGAGCTGGAACTTGAACACAAGTCTGGGCCTTCTGCTAAGGATGCCACCTCCCAGATCACTGTACACAGCTTGTTTGCTAATGCTACTATAACAACTACCACACCCGGGGTGGGCTTAAGCCATAGAAAGTTATAGTTTCATAGCTTTAGATGCTAGAAGTCCAAGGTCAATGTGTCCATAGAGTTGGCTCCTCCTGAGAGCAGTGAGGAAAAATCTGTTCCATACTTCTCCTCTAGCTCCTGGGGTTGGCTGAAAATCCTTGGCATTTATTGACTTGTAGACACATCCTTAGCTCTGGCTTCATCTTTGCATGGTGTTCTCCCTAATTGTGTGTCAGTCTCTAAACTTCCTTTTATATAATACTAGAGACCTGGTGCATGAAATTCGTGCATGGGGATGGAGAGTATCCCTCAGCCCAGCTTGCACCCTCTCCAATCTGGGACCCATCCAGGGATGTCCAACTGCCTGTTTAGCCTTCTGCTCACTCCATAGCTGGAGCCATTTCTGTTGGGATTTATGTATCTCCTATAATTGAAACTTTGTAGCCTTAAGTGGAAGCCTGGGCTGGTAAGGGTGTGTGGAAAGCTTGGTTTCCTTCATCACCAGGGAACCCCAAGCCTCCCTCCTGCTCTCTCTGTGGCTACAGCCATCTTGGTTGGGTTAATTTGCATATTTGCTCCTGATTGGTCGGTGGATGTGGATGGTGGGTGTGGCTTGTGGGTGTAGCAGAGTGATGGTTAATTTGAATATCACTCTTTTATTAGATAGGATAGGATATCAGTCATATAGGATGCAAGTCCATCTCAATTATGTAGTCTTTAACTTGATTATCTCTATAAAACCCCATATCCTGCATCCAACTTCTGTAAATGTCACAAATGAAATAACTTTCAGTCACCCCGGTCACCATTCCCTGCAGAACTGTTGTTACCAGGTGCCTATATATCATCCTGGAGGTTGATAATGTATTTAAAATTTCCTACTGCTCTTTACACCATAAAAGGTTATTAACATCTTATTTGGTTCGTAAATTGTTGAGGAATTTCAAAAACTATCATTGGCCACTGCTTAATGTCTTTCCAAAGGTAAAGTTGTTCAAATGAAATTCAAACAATGGACTTAGTAAGAGTAAAATAACCCCCATTCCCCAGTCCTTCATGTTAACAACTGAGCTATGGAAGACTTCATTATAATTCCCAGAGGATGCTTAAGTTCTGCCCTGATGTTTTTGTTATGATTTTATATTACCCTGATTTTAACAGCTTTAAGATATAATTAATATGTAATAAAAACTATATGTGTTTAATGTATACACTGTGATGAGTTAACATATGCATTCATATGTGATACCATCACTGCAGTCAAAGTAATGAACATACTCATCCCTTCCGAAAAAAGAAGGCCTCTCCAAATAAGGCCTCATTCTGAGGAACTAGAAGTTAGAATGAGGCAGGGGATGGGAGAAACGCAATTCAGCCCACAGCATAAGGGAAAACCACTTTACATGGAGACCAAGCATTCAGTGATTATATATATATATATATATATATATATATATATATATATATATATATATATATATAAAGAGAGAGAGAGAGAGAGAGAGAGAGAGAGAGAGAGAGAGAGAGCACAAAAACAAAAGGTAGAATGGTGACATCTTTCTATTTATCCAATTGATAGAGAATTAACATTAAAAGCCTGGTTCACATAAAAACATCCATTAATTTAACATTGGAAAAAATATAGATTGAGCTCAAAAGTAGATATTCCTTCAGCATAAATAATAACTTTTTGGAGGTGCAAAAACTATGGTTCCTGATTCTTTGTATCTTTGTCTCTGAAAAGGCCTAATGCATTCATCATAATGTACTAATGATTTGCTTGATGGAAGTACTTTTAATTGAGACCTTTAGGAAAAGAAAACATGGAACAGATTCTTACCTTCTGCTTTATTTGATAAGAGGTCTAGCATTTCAGGATTTTTAAATTTAGTCTATGAACGACAAGAGCTTTGTCTTAATTTAGCTGTTCCTGTGGGTTACTTGTCTCTGTAAACTAAAGCTTGCCATTGGTCACTAGCAGACTAGACAAGAACACACAGGGTCCCACTTTCCATATTTCTTAATGTTGGTATCACTGTTTCTAATAGCTAATATTAAGCAGTTACTATGTACTAGACATTCTGTAAGCAAAGCTAGACAGTTTGCATGCGTTAATTTATTCCTTAAGCAACAATTTTATGAGGAACTATTTCTATGCCCATGTTATAAAGAGACTAAAGCATAGAAAGTTTGTTCAAGATCATTCCTAGCGAGTAGAAAAGCCAAGAGTTTAAACATGGGCCTGCTTCACTTCATCATTCACGCTCTTAAAAGAACAAGTGTTGGCATGAGCTAAACTAAATGTCAAATATTAATTTTGTCACTGATTATTTAAGACTGGGAAATCTTTTCATCTGTAACATTTGGATAAAACTGTCTGGCTAAATTAGGGAAACGCTGACATTTTGCTTAGACCTTTGGATGAAAACACTTGATATATGCCCTTTGTCCTAATAAGAAAGGTTGCAGATTTGGGTTCTAGAACCACCACATAAATACCAGTTATGTAAATTAGGATTCATCCTGAGCCCCCCTCCTTCATAAGTTAAAAATGCCTGGTGTGTAATCTCTCCTCCTGCATCACCTTGTATTTTCCTCACCGGTGCTATGTTTCAGCCCATAAAAGAACAACAGCCGCCTTCTCTATCCAGCCTCCCTTCCTTCTGTTAGCTATTTCCTGCTTTTAATGCCATCTAGTACAGCACAGTAGCAAGTAAAGGCTTGCTTTGCCCTCTTTATGCAATTCTGGTCTCCGGACAATAATGGGCTTCCAACTTCCATCTCGTAGAAACTATGAAAGTGGGAGCAATGGGATCCATGGGAGTAAAGTGGGACATCATCCATCCTGTTCTCCCTTCCATTAAAGCAGATGAATGGCCCCTTTTACCTAAAGCCAATCTTCTGCCTATGCTTTGGGTTCGATAGCCTTTGGCTTCTGAGGACATGTTTACTGTTGATTCTCTTTTTTGATAAAGCTCCAGGTTTAGTGGTTGTCTTAGTAATTCCCAGTTCATGGCACACTTTCATCACTAACCCATGAAAAATCCTTATTTTTGTCTCCTCTATCACATTTTATTTCCCATACCTCACCCCAAAGGCAACCATTGCATTTTGTTTCAATGTTCTTCTTTGTGTTTTTATGCTGTACTAGTCAAGGTTCTTCAGGGAAACAGAACAAATAGGAGGTGATGATAGATAGAAAGATAGGTAGATAGAAGATAGATAGATAGATGATAGATAGATAGATAGATAGATAGATAGATAATAGATAGATAGATAATAGATAGATAGATAGATAGATAGATAGATAGATAGATAGATAGATAATAGATAGATAGATAGATAGATAGATAGAATAAATTAAGATTGATTGTATGGCTTGACTAAGGCAATTATGGAAGCTGGCAAGATTGAAATCAGGCAGGCCAGCGGGAATTCAAGTAAGAGTTTAGATAATAATTTAATTTAAAAAAAAGGTTAAAAAAATAAATAAATAAAATAAAATTTATTTGTTTAAAATAAAAAAAAATGATTCACCAGGTTTTTAAAAAAGTATTTCAACTGTTAACTTTTGTAATGAAATATTTAAGAACAAACAACTTAAGTTCAATGTCACCTACTATGAAATCACTGTGCAGAGATCTTAGTCCATTCGTTGGCTTTCCTAATTGTTGTCAAAGTTAAAATGTATTAAACCTTTGAAAATATATATTAAAAAAAATAAGAGTTTATGTAGTCTTGAATCCAAAATCTACATAGTGGATCTCAGGCAGGATTTTTATATTTCAGCCCTGAGGAGGAATTGCTGCTGTTTCAGAAAATCTCAATCTTTGCCATTGGATGTTCAACTGATTGGGTGAGGCCCACCCATATACAGAGGATAAACTGCTTTACCTCCAGTTAACCAATTGTGTTTATCACATCCACAAATATCTTCACAGAAATATCTAGACTAGTTTTTGAAAAACACAACTTGGTACCATGGCCAAGTTGACTCGAAGTTAACCAGAACATATGAGTTCCAAAATATTCTTCACTGTTGTCTTGTGCTTTTTAACTTATGTAAATGATACCATGTTCATCCTTCCTGCTCAAAGAGCAGTCTGTTAATAGGCAGCATCAGCATCACCTGTGATATCTATACAAATGCAGAATCTCAGGTCTAGCCCAGACCTACTGAGTCAGAGTCTGTATTTTAAAAATACCTTTCTATTTCCCACCCACCTGACAGATATTGAGAAGACTAAATTGGATGAACAGAAATTTTACTCTTAAATATACACAAAAATAAAATTTAATGCATATGTATTACAGAAAACATGTTAAGAATTCCCTTGGTCTTGTTAATTATGACACACACATTAATAATTGTATAAAAATTTGTGGAATATTTACACATTGTAATTCCAGTCAGAAAAGATATAAGATGTACCTCCATGCAACAACATGGATAAATCTCACAAAAATTAATGCTAAAAGAAATAAGACTACAAAGGGGATGCATACTGTATGATTCCATTTCTAAAAGTTCAAAAACAGTTGAAATGAATATGTAATATTTCAAGTTGTACATATCTGTCAGTATCATGAAGTGAATTAGAAAGTGGTCAGAAATGGTTAAATGGCAGGATTCAGGATTAGGAGAGCTGATACTTTTCTCTCTTGGTCAGAGCAGTAATTATAGTAGGTGTTCACTTTATCATAATTCATTAGACTCTGCACTTAAGGTTTATGCCCCTTTAAGTATATGTCTTACTTCACAATGAAAGGCTTAAAAGGATTCAGTGAAATAGATGTACAATGCCACGATCAATATTCAATAAATGACAGTTATGTATACCAAGCCCTCAGATGTACTCTGCCTGATTGAGAGTGTGAGCTCTGAGAACTTTCCTGGAATATATTAAAGAAAAATGTTCATATCCAAGTTTTATATTAGTAAGAGTAGAAAATTCCATTTCATAAACAGAGCAACGTAAGTAATATTTGAGTCACAAACACAAAGTAGATTTGATTTGGAAACAGTTAAAATCCTAAATGTCTCTAAATAAGAGAACAGCAATTCAGGGGAGTGGGCTGGCAGCTTACAAAATGAGGAAGAAGGTCTCGAGAGAAAAAGAGAAGCTCCTAAAAGATAACGGGTACCCTCCCCCCAGGAGCTAAGAAGGTCAAGGATTCCCTTCCTGACAGAGGAATGATGGATGAAATTTTAGGACATTTTCTAATATTCAATTTTAACTTGTTTATCAATCCAACAATAAGCATATTACCTGATTATATCGATACATTAATTGGTTTTGGCATTAATCAGTGATCTCAGTCCCCAAAGTTTCATTAAAGGTTAGCCTTAGGAGAGATGGTAAAGAAATGGAGGTATAGACACAGTGCTCAACATGACCAAGATAATGCAGAAAGAGAACAGCCGTCACAGAAAACAAGAAACATATAAAGATCAAGGTTTCCCTGGATGGAGGATACCAGAGAAAAATATGGTCAGAAGACACAAACACCCTGAAGCACTTTAGGGATATTGGGGAAGAAACTGGATTGCCTACAAAGTGTGGGATAGGGGCTTGGGCTGTTCTACTCAAATATTTCAGGAAAGAGTGATCCCAATAATCTGAAGGTGCCAGGAATGGACACTTTGTCACCTATGCCTTATTAGCATCTGGCACAAGAATTCAATGTTTTTACCAATAACCTTATACAAACAGACATCAATTAAATATAAATGAAGGTCATTTCTAAAAGGGCTTGCAGGACTGTGAAACCAGGAGCTCTTAACTCTGTGGCTGAAGACTGAAGTTCTCTGTAGGATGCCATAGTCACTCAATAGTGCTGTGTGTTCCTAAGGAGACATAGCCCTTCATAATCAAGATGAGTCATTTATAATCACCCATGATTGGTGATGTGGAAAGAAAACAAATAACTCAAAGTTTAATTTTTAAAAACTGTAGGTGATCCTCATCCCATAGAAGGAGTATCCTAAAAGCAGTTTAGTGGCCTTAAAAATCCAATTAAGGGCTTACTGTGAAAGAGGGAAAGCAAAGAACAAAACATGTAGTGCGTCTGGTTAAATACAACTGAATGTGATAAATGCCATTCATGATGCTATATTGTAAATTAGTGAGCTGAACATAAGATGCATTAATAAGCCAAATTAATTAGGAGACTTTATTACGCTGGTGGGTTCAAAGGAATATTGTTTTCAGAGTTTGAGCAAAAACATGGAGGAAGCTTTCCCTTTTTATATTTTCTAGGTCTGTCTCCCAAATATGGAATGAGACTTCTAGACCTTTTGTAGGCTTTTAAAAAAAATAAAAGAAGCACTGTGTGCTGGTGGGGGGAAGGGAGGAGGCCACAGTGAGCCCAGTAACTATCTTGCAGGCAGTTTATGGCCTTGAGCACAGCACAACTCAAATATAACCAGAAGATACCTGACATGAGAGGAACCAAACCATTACGCTAACAGAGATTTGAGCAAGCATGTTTGCAGAAGCTAAAAGAGCAAAGTTAATTAACAGAACAAGGGACTGTTTTTAGTGGAAACTTTTAAACAGCCGTTTTTACAACATAGAGGTTACTGGAACAAGATGGCTCATGCTTCAATGGTGCCTAGAAAACTTTGTTGTAGTCAGGTCATCTTCTGAAGTCCCCTCCTGTCTTCTCCCATAACTTCATCTCCTTCCCCTACAGAAGTTATGTGAAGGTCATGGCCTTATGTTTATAAACATGTCTCCTTATTGGTAACTCTTAGATTAAAAAAAAAAAAAAAAAAAAAAGTTTATGAGAGACCTCCAGTCTTTTAGAGGGCTTACTCAAAGTGAAGTGGGAGAAGAATTTGGTTTCCTCTGCACAGAAAGATGCATTTGGGATAAAGGGAGTGTACTACTATATAATCACCAAAACAATGTGCTTTTCCTCTCTGTACCCACACCTGCCACACATACTCACAAACATACTCTTCAAACTCTGATGACTCACGGGAGATAAACACGGTGAGGCAGTGACCCCTCTGGAGGAATGTGGAGGAAAAGCAGAGCTCTATCAGTATACATTCAGCATCCCTACACTGTTCTCCCAACCTTTATATCAAAAGTCACATAGACTAATAAACAGAGAGAAAGTAATAAAAGATTATCTCCCTTGTACGCACAATTAAAATTAAAAGTCACCTGAGATTCTAAAACTAAGAAGGGAAAAGGGCAAAAGCTCTATCACTTGTGCTTTTTTTCTTCAATAAAATCTTCTTCCCTGGGCTTTACTACTGAGAATCATACACTCATTCCATCTGCCTCTCTTGAATTATCATTCTTTTGGTCCTGTGTGTTACCTGTTCAAACTATGACAGCTTCACTCTTATTGCTTTAAAATGCTCTCAGTGCCTCAAAGGACTTTTTGTTCATGCACACAGTTTTCAAGATATTAAGGGATCTAAGAAAAGAACAATAATCTAAGCAGCCTCGGGCACGTCAAGATTGAACAGGGAAAAAAAAAGTGTCATTTCCCAGCTTCCTCTAGGTTCTTGGGGACAGATTCAGTCACTTAACTTCAGTGTGGTGTTGAGGTTTCTGCCATCACTGGGGATCAAACAAAAGCTGAGAGTCAGAAAGTTAAAGTTTAATGGAAAATAATGGAAAACTAACTAAGTCGAGAGAGTACATTTGGTGTACTAATTATGTAGCAGGAAACCAGGCCCCAGACTCAGGATGTAGATTCAGGCCCAGTCCTGCCAAGAATTGGCCGGTGTGACTTTGTGAAGATCATACGACTTCTCTGACTTTCATATGTGATAATTTAAAAAGTGTAGAGTAACAGAATTTACCTTGAGAGTTGCTAAGTCAATTAAATAAAGTTATTGATGTGATATCGCTACTTATGTAACAAATTCCCAATAACTGGGAATCTAAATCCAGCCTTTTGGTGAGATCCAGTATTCATACTAGTAAAAGGGTCAAATACCTGGTCATTCCACTCTGGTGCCAGAATATTATCACAAGAAAGTGTCATTTCTCCTGGAGAATCTTTATACAACTCACATTTCTAACCTGACAAATCTCGTCAGTCTTGCCATAATTATGCATGATAGCCAGAGTATTCATTCTTTTGTACTTTTTATAGGCCTTCATTAGCATAATGCTTGGAGCACAAGTAGGATTAAGATATATGTAGAAAAAATATATAAAAGTATTTAGGGAAACTGACAGAACTTGGTTACTCAATACACTGAACTAACAACCTTAGTGGTGAGATGCTCAAACCAATCAAATTGTTTGCTTCTTAGTTATGAACACTCTGGCAAATGCAATTCTTATGGTTATGTAAATGGCACACTTTTCTGGATAGCTATAGAGTGAAGCATCCCTAAAAGGATAATAGAGATATCACTTCTACCTAGAGTTGGTTATAAAAAAAAAAATTAAATCAATAGATGTGTTGTATTAACTGAGATGGCAATAAATGTGGTGTATTTTAAATTTTTACAAAATGAATCTTTTTCCAATTACTTTTCTGAAGTAGCATAAAAATCACATTTAGAAAATAATAAACTACCAGATTCTAATTATAAAAGTGTCAATTTCCTTTTTAAAATCATCCCAAAATAAGTATAACAAGAAACACAAATGGAAACAATCTTTAATCTAACTAGATAAGTCAACCTCAAACAACAAAATATATGAAAGAGCTTCCAAAAGTCCCATGGTCAAACAAGCAAGCAAAAGAGATGCTGTGAGGACATCAAAGGCTGCAATCTCAGAGACAGGAGGCAGGAATGAAGTATCCAAATAGGGGGCACACCCAAAAGGCACAAGTATCTAGAGAGGAATCACAGGAATCTGATCTGTACGATGTCTGCCAGGTTCCACAGCTTCTGATTCTTGATGTCAGGGGAGAAGGCCAAAAGAACTGACTTCTGGCCCTGGCCAGTGTGCTCAGTGGCTGCGTGTCATCCTATGCACCTAGAGGTTGCTGGTTTGATTTCCAGTCAAGAATCATTATGGGCCAAAACCAGTTTGGCTCAGTGGATAGAGCGTCGGCCTGCGGACTGAAGCGTTCCTGGTTGGATTCCGGTCAAGGGCATGTATCTTGGTTGCAGACACATCCCCAGTAGGGGGTGTGCAGGAGGCAGCTGATCGATGTTTCTCTCTCATCAATGTTTCTAACTCTCTGTCCCTCTCAATTCCTCTCTGCAAAAAAACAATAAAATATATATATTTTTAAAGAATCATATGGGTTGTGGGCTAAATCCCTACCAACTTGTTAATTCCCTTCTTTGTATCTGGGCTCTGATCTCCCAGTTCTATTGAAAATTAGTATTTATTTTTCTATTTGTAGGTTAGCTTGAAGTTTTAGTGTCTTCTGCATTCTATGTATTTTAAAGGCATAAGTTTTGTGTGGTTTTACTTTACTTTTTTTATCTGTATAATTTTGAAGAGTAAAAGCAGGTAGGTTGGGAGAGATTCGTATTTCAACAGCTACCGTTACCTCAACTTTTAATGTAGTACCAAAAATTTTACTTGAATTGTAGACATATTACTCATAGCAAGTACCTTTATAGGATTTCACACTACATACAAAGAAAAGGCTGTAGATATCCCATAATCCAAAGTTTTACTTTTTTTTTTCATTTATTGAAGCAATATGAGTTAAAAAAAAAAAAAAACACCTTTGGCATTATTAATCCTGAAAAATCAAGAATAAAATATCAAATTAGAGAACAGTCTTTAGAATTATTTTTTTCCTACTGCCCTTCATTTTTCACCGTCTATCCTTGAAGATTGTATCATCAATTAGCACTTACTTGTGGACTACATTTCGGAACCACTTGGAATTACTTCAGACTTATTTGAAGTGAGGTAGCTGTGACCCAGAGGGTTTAGGTGACTCAGCCAAATTCATTTAAAAGTTTGACCAGTCCAGCCCTAGCTGGTTTGGCTCAGTGGATAGAGTGTCGGCCTGCAGACTGAAGGGTCCCAGGTTCAATTCTGGTCAAGAGCACATGCCCGGGGTTGCAGGCTTGATCCCCAGTCGGGGTCATGCAAGAGGCAGTTCATCAATGATTCCTCTCATCATAGATGTTTCTATCTCCCTCTCCCTTCATCTCTGAAGTCCATAAAAATATATTTTGAAAAATAAGAGTTTGAACAATCCATTTTTTTCTGTTATATTGTGCTGATATTTATATATTATAATTATGACAGTGAATACCTTTCACGTGGGTGGGAAGTGATTGACCAAAGAACTTCTACACATACTAGAGGCCCAGTGCATGATTCGTGCACTGGTAGGGTCCCTAACAGCTGGCAGCAGCTGGACAGGTACTCCCTTCCTTCCCCTGGCTGGCCTCGCCCCCCCCCCCCCCCCCAGTCAAACTCCTGGAAGAACTCCCAGTAGAGGGGACAATTTGCATACTATGGTTTTATTATATAGGATAACCCATGGACATAGACAATAGTGTGGTGAAGGCCTGGGGTGGGGGGAGGAAAGGGTAAGAGCTAGAAGGGGGCAGTGGTAGGGGACAGGGAGCAGGTAACATATGTAATACTTTCAACAATAAAGATAACTTTTTTTAAAGACCTTTCACGAAGGCTGTATGTTTTTTGTTTATTCTTTTTGTTTCTGGTTCTTGTTTTGGTTCTTCACCTAAATGGTAAGTTTATATTGACAAGCTTTTGTTTGCTTGTTCGTGCACACTATTGTTTTACGCCAATCTTACTGAAAAATACCACCAGAACACTTTTTTTCCTCCTTAATTTTGACAAATGAGTTGGAATCATAAACCTTTCAAACTTTCAATGGGAAAAATACATCCTGCCATTTTAAGCTTTCACAACATATTATAAAACTATATTTGGTATGAAATATATGAGAAGTTCTTGCACTAAGAGTTAGAACGCAAGACTTCTATTTTCATTACTATTCATGGAACATTGATGAGTTTTTCTATGAGAAGTAAGAACAAGTTCCCTTTGCCTCACATTTATCTTATGAAACATTTCTATTAACTTTATTTGCATAGTGGGATAGAATTAATCATTCACTGAAAGTTAATGCTTTACCATCACTCAACCTGTTCCTAAATGAGCCAGAAATGTGTGCTCTTACAGGCTAGGCAGTCAATTCATTAATTTCAATTACTTCATGTTTTAGATACCTCAAAATTTCCAGCGAAAGAATTGCACACTGCACAAATACCTCTGAACAACAGATTATAATAGGTTTTCCAGGAAAATGATATACGGAAATGAGACTTGGTGCCTAGCAATACTGCTTTCCTAGGTATTTTAAATAAAATGGTTTGTAGTTACTTTATTTTGCATTAATAATTCAATTCTTTTGAATCATTATTATTCAAGTGAAGTTCCCTGGATGCTTGTTGATTATAACCATCCTATCAAAACTGTAGGGGTTTTCCAAAAGATTGAGACGATTCTCTCTTTTTCTTCTTAATTAAAACTGAGTTTGTAATATATTCTTGGTAATGATAGTGTACAGCATAGAATGATTATCTAAGCCTAAGCATGCATATATCTTTGAACAAGGAAGAAATTTAAGGAACTAAAATCTATTGGGAGGTTGTGTCAATTGTCTTAGAAGATAGAAAATGTTGGACAAAGGCACTCTCCATTAAATCAGGGACACTTAATAATAATAAAAGCCTGTATGGTAAGGAGTTGACTGTCATTAGCATATTAACACCAGGGTGAATATTTTGTAGGGAGTGTGTTAATTGAAGAAACATTCACTGCTCTTATGAACTGGCCTTTGGAAAACATTAATGCTCATTACAGCAAAGTGTACAGACATTAGGTAATTGAAAAAGAAAAAAAAAGGAAGAAGGAAATCCTCTTTTCACATTTAGCTGAAGGTGCAGAAGGCTGGACTCCATCTTTGAGTGTAGAGAAGAAAAGATTACAGGACAAAGAAGAGGGGAAATAAAGTCAGAAAGTGAAAACTAATGTCATTGAGAGGTTGACAGAGACAGCAGAGAATCAGAAGGATATCAGTAATTTAAATGTAGAAAAGAATTGAGACAATGTTAGAAAAAATAAGTAAACATCCATATGGGACACCTAAAAGCCTCTGCTCTTGGGGACTAAAAAAAAAAAAAAAGAAAAAGAAAAAAGAGGACTATGGTCTAGAAATTACTCTATAAACATGAGAACTTAAGACCACTTTCCCTGACTCTTAGTTTCCTAATTGAGCAGACATTGTCTAGTCCAGAGGTTCCCAAACTTGTTTGTGCCGTAGATCCCTTGCCATGTTTTTCGGTTTTGGGTAGACCCCCTACTTACCTGATATTGATTTTTTTGTAAATTTCTAACTGTAGTGAAGTTTAGTGTTAAAATTTAATAAAAAATAATGTACCTACTTTTCTCCGGCATTCTCAAACAAAATAACACTGATTCACTATAATTTGTATGATAAACTACCAGTTTATATTTTTTTAAATATTTTCTCAGCACTTTCCTATTCAAGATTCAGGAAACGAATGAACGTATTTTTCTCACATTCATATTTATAGAGTGACGAATTGAACAAGTCGGTGCAAGTTCGCGAAGCTTTGAGACAAAAATTGGCAAGAATGTTTACTGCGCATATGCTTGTAACAAGATGATACTGGTATATCATTATGTGCAGGTTTTTATCCTACAACTTACACAATTTTATAAACATATATAATAAATTTTTTACTTCATAGGTACTTTTATAAATAACTTATATGTTTTTCTATTATAAGATAATATGATGTAAGTAAATAGGTACTATCAGTGTACTTTGAGATCCACTATCGTGGACCCCCATTTTCATTTCATAGACCCCCAAATTTTTTTTTCGCTGACGTAGACCCCTTGCAGGTTGTCATAGACCCCTGGGGGTCGATATAGACCACTTTGGGAATCACTGGTCTAGTCCATAATTATTAGCCAGGTAAATCATTGGAAAGAATTATTACCTGAGTTATCCTACATATTAAAAGGCTAATATGCAAATAGACCGAACAGTGAAACAACCAAACAACCTGTCGCTATGCTATATGCTGAACACCAGAGCTGTGCACAGAACATGGTGGGTGGCAGCCATAGCAGGATGGTAGAGCAGGTGAGCAGGGGCGCTGGGCCAAGGTGGGGCGCCAGTTGCTGTCATTAGGCAAAGCCTCTGGTGGTTACTGAAAATTCTTTGCTCCCATGCACTGGGTCCTAACACTCACACCTGTTGCCAGTGCTGGATCTGCTCACACCCACTGCTGGCACCACCCTCCCTGATTGCTCAGTGCCGTCAGTGGGTGTGAGTGGTGGCTGCCAGCATGATCACCTCTGAGGGCTTTTCACCGCTGGCACTGGCCCCAATCACTTCATGCCATCAGTGGGTGCGAGCAGGGCCAGTGCTGTCAGCATGTGGGAGTGGCAGTGGCAGGAGTGGGGCTTCCCACAGACAGGGGACTGGGGACAGCAGGAGGGCCCATGCAGGGGCATAGAGGATTGGCCTAGACTCACCCCTGTGCCCACCACAGCCTCACAGCCCACAGTTCCTTTCAAGGTTCACAAATTCGTGCACTGGGCCCCTCGTAAGAAATAAAAGTAAAAATAAAGCTGTGTATTGGCACAGATTGAAAGGTTAACAGTTACGGCTTCAGCTACATTTTTTTTTTTTTTTTTTTTTTTTTTTTTTGTACACACACACAGAGGCAGCTCTGTGCAGAGGCATGGAAGATAGGTTAGATGAGCTGCACTGGGCTATGAGCCATATTCCACTGTCGTCCTTTTTCCGTGTAGGTCTCCCTTCCTATATCGCACTCCCCAGAAAAGGACAGAATTGAAAAGAACAATGCAGGCTGAGGGGATGGAAACAAGGTGCTTTGGGCCTCACTATCTCTGTAGTAAGTACCACTGGCTTGAAAAAAAAAAAAGAATAGTCCGTCTACGTTCTCCCTTATCCTTCAAGTCTAATGAGGCAGACTTCAAACCTCTATTTACATGGCAAGGAGATGAGGTTTAGAGCACACTTTTTACATTTTTTAGACAGCCCCCAAGGTCTAAAGTTAGGGGTTAAAAGGGTAGAACAAAATCTCTCCTTACCTTAGGCCTAAATCACAGCCTCCAGGAGAATCTACCAAAAATCCTGTTATTTTGAAATGACACAGAGGATGATATCCTTTGTCTCATGAGGTTCCTTCAGTCAGTCTCTAGTCCATGGGTTCACAAGTCAGCCAAGAGTTTGTTAAATATTCTACTCAGGTTTGAGAGCTTTACACCCTCCCCTCCCCCTGCATAAACAAAATAATAATTATTACAGATAGCCAGATGAAGACAAAGAGTTCAATGAGGAATTGAGGGCCCTGAATAGCGGTGGTGACAGGCCAGCTCAATATTTCTGTGATCAGGGAAACCAGGGCTACTTAAAGAACAAAGACACAGCCAGGCAATGGCCAAATTACAGACAGGGGAGAGAAGACTCTAGGGCACGAATACTAAGTGGAGGTGGAGGGAAGGGAGATGCAAATGATGAAATCTCCTCCCCAAACCAGCTCTTCGTTTTCTCAAGTTTAACATAAAATAAATATAGAAAAGGAGAGAATGTCAAGGCCTTTTTTCTGTGCTTTCTGCTTTGTACTATATTTTTTATTAGACAATATGCCTCATGCAAAATATGAGGGTATACACTGTACCTAAAGCTTTTCTGTATTCTTTATGACTGCTAGCACAGAGCCTGACATTTAATAGGCTCACTTATAAGAACCCATCAGTTATTAACAAATGAACAATGCTAAAGTGAAATTGCACAGCATAAGAATGAGTAGTCAAAGTACCAATAGGTTTTGAAGCAAAGCTTCATTAGCAAAGGGGAAGATGAGACTCGGGATAAAGATGGTGGCACACCCCATGTGAAAGGTGCCCCAGGCACATGGAAAGATGTAGACAGGTGTATACTTGAGATTTTCAGAGGATCAGTTAGGGGGAAATTTTTTTCTCCATGAAGATTGATAAATGGTCTTGGCAAATATCCAGAAGAACTTCATCTGCTTGAAGGTAGAGCCTGGATATGAGTGAAGATAGTATGAGTCAGGCAACTCCAGACTAGATGGGGTCACAGCCCTGGATGCTGAGAACCAATCAGGACAGGGAAGAGGCACAATGAGTCAACTTTCCTCCTTGCTCACCCTTCTTGCCTATCAGTCTTACTTCAGCCTTCTTCTCCTGCCCTTAGTTTTTTTTCCTTTATTTCCTCCAAACTTATTCTTCCACAACTATTCAGTCCCTTTTCTTGTTTTCTACCTCTGTCAGCCTCTAAACTTTCAAGCATAATTCCCAATCTAAATTTTACTTATATCTTATTCTGCCTACATCCAGGAGGAAAAGAAATCAAGATAGAAAAAACTTTTTTTAAAAAGTACAAGCATAACTGATACTAAACCACAATTTTGCTAAGTGTAAGATTTAAAACTTTTCAAAAATTCAACCCAGGATTTCCAGGTAGCTGAAGACAATGGCAACCACCTAGCTATCTGTTTCTCATTATTTCCTCCTAAAACAATACAAAACAAGAAGGGGAGAATATATCTTGCAAAGACCACACACTGAGATTAATTTAAAGAGAGACATTGCTGATACTCAAAATAACAAGAAAGAGAAATAGACCAACAAACTAGAACAATAGAATAAATGATGAGAATATTGAATTATATCCCATAGAATAAAATAAATATCCATAAATCCACAGCTATACAAATAAATAACTAGAGGCCCAGTGTATGACATCATGCACAGGTAGGATCCCTAGCTGGCTGCCGCTGCTGCTAAAGCTTTCCTTCATTCTGCACTACCCCCTAGTGGTTAGCGCACATCATAGCCAGCAATCGAACTCCCGGTTGGTTGAACTCCTGAGGGGACACTTTACATATTAGGCTTTTATATAGAGAGATAGATAACTGAAAAGATAAATAAGGGAGAGATGTAGCAATTACTTAGAGAAGAATTCTGATCAGTAAGTGTAAGCAATGACAGAAATAGAAGATCACCATTAAGCAAACACTACAGGAAAAGAAACTAACTTTACAGTGAAGAAACCTAGTAGACACTTCCTTAATCAAGTGGTCAAAATTGACATCACAGTAGCAAGATGATGTGATGATGCAATCAATATCCTGTACCCTTGAAATGATACATAAGAAGGTTACAACAGCACTTCTGTGCTATTTTTGCCAAAATATATAACCTAAATTTAATATGAAAAGACATCAGGAAACCTGAATTGGGGATCATTCTCTAAAAAACTGACCAATCTCCTTAAATGGATTGAGGAGAGGGAAAAAAAAGAAAGAAAAGCCTGAGAAACTGTCACAGATTATAAAATAAGAAAACCTGATAACTAAAAGCAATGAGGAATTCAATATTGGTTCCTAGACCAATCTAGGTCATAAAAGAAAACTAATGAAATTAGAATAAGGTATGTAGATTAGTTGATAGTATTACATTGCCACTACTGGTATAAGTATTAAATTGATATTACTGATTTCAATAATTATACTATGTTTTTGTAAGATGTCAAAATAGAGAAAGATGGGCTAAAATTATGGAAATCCTCTACAGAATTTTTGCAACTTTCCAAAATTAGTTCAAAATAGTTTTTTTAAAAGGTAAAAAAAAACACACACACAACCTAACATGAAACTGTTTTTGCCAGGTTTTCTATTAAAATACTTCCAAATGTTATTAAAATTATTTTGAATGTCTACTATTTGCCATGTATCACCTTATGACAGGGATAGAGTAGTGCAAGACAGGGAAGGTTCAGGTCCACTTTTATGACAGATGTTCTTATGGGAATCAGAGAGAGAAAAGGAACAAATAAGTATGTACCATAAGTAAGAAAAATATGATAGGAACAACAGGCAGCAATGTAGTCCAGGGAAAAGCCAAATGCGATGCCTCTGAGTCAGGAACACATTTGAGGATAGACCAGATATCTATAAATTGCTTGCTTCACCATTATCCCATGGGGAAAACAAACTCACATCAGCCCCAAATAACTTCTATCCTACCAGGTAAATGTTCCAGCATTTAATAGCTTTCATAAATCTTTGTCAAGCAACCACCTGACAACAGTTTCTATGTCAACCAGGACTACAAATCCTGGACTGACCCCACAGCATCTTCTGATGTCAGGATTGTGCAAACTTGTCATTATCAGATGCCCACGGCCCTGAGACACTTTCCCAACTGATCCTGAAGAACACACCAAAATCTTACCAAAGAAGGCAGCACCCTAGTACATCCATGCAATTCAGGTAGACTGACTTTCCAAATGATGAGTCTTACAACCATATGGAGTAGGGAGTTTCTGCTCTCTGCACCAAGAGGCAGGGAAGTGTAATATCAGGGAATTATGTAGTCTTTCATTTAAATACAAAAGCTTCATGCACTCTGTGTTGATATACCAATGCTGTGAGCAAAAAGTGAATATGTTCTGGAAATTTAGCAGTCCAAATGCCTCACATTTAATTTAAGTACAAGCCCAATTCTGACCCTGGCCCTCATCCATTTATGAAGAGACTAGAGGCCCCGTGAATGAAATCTGTGCAAGAGTAGCCCTCACAGCCCCAGCTGCCTCAGCCCTCGCAGCCCCGGGTTCATCCGGAAGGTTGTCCAGAAGGTCAATCTACTGTTCAGCCACTCAGTCAATTTGCATATTATGCTTTTATTATTATATATTATTATAGATGTGTGATCTAAATATTTCCCCCTTGTTGACTCCCAGTATTTCTGGAAGTGGCTGGGGGGGGAGGGGGGGTTTTGACATTCTGCAGTTACCCTCAAGCAGCTGCTATGATATTTCTTTCCTACTCTCCCACAGCGTATGCCCTTTATTCAGTCAGCTTTATGACAGTACCTCAGGCCTCCACTGTCTGATGGTCCCTGTCCCCAGATAGTACCACTGTCTGAAAAGGTGCTGTGCACTCCACATCCTTGAAGCCATTACTCCTCAAATACAAAATGCTATGTTCCTACAAGAGTCAGGGAAAATGTTCCCTGCTTTACCCTACTGTCATGCTTTGTTTCCTGATAGGCCTATACAGTCTACCCAGGCCCCACAACCTAATGTCTACTCAAGTAAACAGCATGAAGATCTAATGCACCATATAATGATTATAGACAATATCCTATATAATGAAAGGCTAATATGAAAATTGACCGAACGGAGGAATCACTGGTCACTATGATGCACACTGACCATCAGGGGGCAGACACTCAATGCAGGAGCTGCCCCCTGATGGTCAGTGTGCTCCCACGGAGAAGTGCTGCTCATTCAGAAGCCGGGCTCACAGCTAGCGAGCACAGTGATGGTGGTGGGAGATTCTCCCGCCTCCGCAGCAGAGCTAAGGATGTCCAACTGATGGGTAGTGGGCTAAGCTCCCAGACTGCAAGAGGGCCAGGCTGGGTTGAGGGAATTTTGTGCAATGGGCCTCTAGTTGTATTATAATCATCAAGCTTGATAAGAGACTAGATCTTAGTTATTCCAAACACTAAAAAGAAATAATTATGCAATATGAAAAAGGTGTTATTTTTATAATGGCAATCATATTACAATATAAAAATATATCAAATCTACGTGTTGTACAATTTAAATATGCACAATGTTATATGTGAAATATTTTTCAATAAAAATAAAATAGCTTGGCTCCCTCTGGATTTGCTTGGAATAGCTCTACCTTACAAACTAAAGATAGAAGAAATAAAAAGTATATGACGTTGATCATTTTAGTCCCTCTATTCTCATGCTACCCAGAAGTTGAAATGTACAGTTTCCCCTTTCTCATACAATCTAAAAAATAAAAAAAAATCTTTCATGCATGTACCTTTGAAATATCAGACATGTTCATCCCTACGTAGTTCAACTGGGATGACCTACCAGTTCAGCTACCAGGTTTTCAGAAACTTTTCAACCGTGACTAGTTACAAACTATTTGTCATTATTATTTAAAAAAAAAAAAAAAGCACCTTTTAAAATGTGAAGCATTTCACAAGTATTAACTGCATTTAATTATTTGATCATTTCTTTCCCAAAGTTTATAATTGTTGGTGTCCTGGTATTCCTCTCCTATATTATTTTTAATAGGTAAAATAATTTTTTCCAGCAGAAGGAAAGTCATCTTTAATAACAGTCATACCTCATGAAATAGGAATTTTTGTCTCAGAAGTTGCCTTATTAAATTTTCATACCACTGGCAGAAGTTAGCAAATATAACATTTAAAAACAACAACACTAACCCAGCACACCTGATACAGTGGACTACATTCATGTTTTTACTTTAGACACACCATATTATTGCAACTTCTATATTATATGATTACCTTCTTTTTATAAATACATTTTTATTGATTTCAGAGAGGAAAGGAGAGTGAGAGAAACATCAATGGTAAGAGAAATTCGTTGATTGGCTGCCTCCTACACACCCCACAATGGGTTTCAAGCCCGCAACCTGGGCATGTGCTCTGACCTGGAATCAAACTGTGACCTCCTGGTTCATAGGCTTATGCTCAACCACTGAGCCACACCAGTCAGGCTGGTTACCCTTTCTTGTATGGCTGATTTCCCCAGAGCAGGACTCTATTCCTCTTTGTACCCTAGAGCTAGAAAAATTTCTAAACACATATTAAGCACTCAATATAGTGTATATTTGATGGATAAGAGAATGAAAAAAAATTATTTTAAGCAATAGAGTCTGGTTTAGATCAGAGACCTGAAATTAGTAGTTCGTAGACTAGATCTTGCCCTCATTTGAAGCACATCCCCCAACATTTGGAAATCAGAAGAGTTCACCCCCAAAATCCAGATTTTTAGCTTTTCTTCAAGTATCATCAACATTGGTTCCACATCCCCAGCATGGCATCAATTAATCGGAGGTAAGTTGCAGCTGTCCCCATTAGTACAACACAACTTCTCACTGTCCCACTTCACACACTGACATAACACATTGGATCCCATGAGATTTGATTTAATATGAACCGTTGATCAGATTATCTCTATGGCTCCTTCTACTATAAATTTTTTAACTCTTGTTTTCTCATACCGTGGGCCTCTCCCTAGGCAATATTTTTTTTTTATGCTGTTCCTTCCAGAAGCCCAGAATATACCTGCTTCTGTGTAACTATACTCCCAGCAGCTGAGACCTGCCACACAAAACACATTTTCCCCTATAGGTGGAAGGTGGGATTCATTTGTGTTCATGATATAATCAGAATCATGTTTTTAAAATTCAGAGTCTTATAGAACAATTAAAACACAACTCCTGAAATTTTTTTCTTCAAAAAGAGAAGAAAAATTACATCTCATATCAAGTTTTCTTAGACGATTGTTATTTAAGCAGCTAGCTACTTAGAAACAAAATGAAAAATAGTCTGGTTACTTAAAATAGTAAGTATGCCTATCATTTGCTTCATGAATTTTGCTTTTCACAGATCTTTCATATCCACTATATTATTTATTCTTGATAACAACTACGCAGCCCTTAACTGGGCAAAATAGACCTTCTACTCTGAGTTTGAAGTCTGCTAACACCACAGAAAGGCAAGGAACTTAATACCCTACATCTGTAAGGGACCTTAGAGATTATCGAGTTTCTGAGGACAGAAAACGGATGTCCTAAGAGCCTCAAGTTTACCCAAGGTCACAAACCTAGCTAGTGGTGTAGGGAAGAGGTCAGTTCTACTGCAAACTAGTGCTTGCATAAGGTAAAAGATTCTCCATCCCATTAGAGAGGATTGCATTTGCAGGATCCTTTTCCTGGCTGGACTTCCTAACTATATGGGAGGCTGATGGAAGGAAATGTTTGCACATTTCCACACTCTGAGGAACAGACCTAATTTCCCTTAAAAATGAAAACTATAAAAATCCTTACTTATAAGTAGGCATGTCAATCAGCCTGTCATAAAGATGTAACCAGACCAAATCAGACAAAACTTGCCATCTTTGGAAAGAAGATGGAAATGATAAACTTTAAATATTTTCTCTGTCTCTAGCCTCAAAGTTCATCCAGCACTGACAGGTGAGCTTTCAGAAATAAAATACCCTCCTGCCAACCTGATGGAATTTTTATTAAGGTTTTTCTCCAATGGCATTTTTGAGATTTGAAGATAAATTAACAGTTCATTTCTTTTTCAGCAAATTCATAGAAAAGGCTCCAGATGTCAGGAAATGCATTAGTCAAAAAAAAAAAAAAAGTGGTTTTTATATATGCGTGTATCTGTCACAACACGCTTAGATAATATGAACCTTGGGTTACAAGTTTAATTTAAAATCACAGTTTCTCAATTTTTCATAAAATCAGAGGGAACCACTGTAAAGAAGATGGATCTGAAATGGCTCATGTACTTGGAGAAGGGAAGTTTCTGAGTTATGATTTTCTCACTTACAAAATTAATTCACAAGTTCCTTACTTACTGTACTATTATAAGGATCCAACTTGATTCACATCACCCTAGTTCCATGTACTGGAAGCACACGGGCATGGGGGTCAGAAGAGCCCAAACCAACCATGGTTCTGACCCCAGGAGCCCACTCTGGGACTCTGTTACCTATAAACAGAGAGGATAAAGAGGAGGGGTGAACAGGGTGCTCTTGCAGCATGGATAGTCTACAGACTACAAGTGAGTTGGACATACTTATAACAATACAGAAAAGCTATGAAGAATGAAGAATGAAGAAACAGGGGCATGCCAAAACAGCTACAGCTTCTTATCAGGTGCTCAAGAGGCAAAAGATAGCAAAGACGTCTTTACAGAAGAATTTGAGAAGCTTTGGAAGAGACTGCTACAAAGAACACACTTCCCCTCTCTTAAAATCTGCAGTGGAGAAGGCAAGTCCCCTCAGGGAACAAAGCTGTCATACAAAAGTATATTTTAAAGGAGAAAACACAAGTGGAAGAATGTGAGTGGGTAGAAACATGAAGGAGGGATGGTTGGAGATTTAAAAAGGAAAACAAAATATACCAAGATGTCTCAGTGGAGCCAAAGATCACCTTATAACTTTTTAAAAACTAGTGGGGACCTCAAGACTCCTCTGGGATCTCCTTGCATGAAACAGATGATATGCTTCAAGGCTTTTTGGGGTTGTTGTCTAATTTGGAAAATGAGGATAGACTAGGAAAGGGAGAAGCTCCTCTATTGAGCCTTTGGGACTGGTTTTAAACATGAAGAAAAGGAGGACTTGGGGATAGAGGCTGAAGGCCTATGTGAATCCACTGGCACTAGTTGTGTTGGTGGCTCAGGAGCCAGATGACAAAGTGAGACAGAGCAGAGATCATAGCTCTCTTCATGGAGACCCAGCCTCCCACCACCTACAGAAGACAGAGGCTCTGAGGCTCTGAGGCCACCAAGAGAAGGCACCCTGGAGATGGACAATGGTATCCTTATGTTCCAGCTCAAACAATACTGAAGTTCCTTCAAATGGATTAGAGAGAAGGAGGCACAAGGATACTGAGGCAAGAACACAAGTCTCCGGTATTATTGCTCTGAGAGGAATCACCACAAATCTCAAGGTGATTTTTCAGGGACTGAAGGTCCTACATGAGGGTTAATGACATTAACTCTCTACATTAGGGTTAATGACACTAATGTATATTCATTAATAATATCAGACTTTACAAAAGTTCATTCTTTCCTTCATTTTAAATTACATCAATGTAGCTCCTTTGGGGAGAACCACAAAGTATCAAGTGTGGTATCATGAAGAGAGCATGAAAATAATTATCAGCCTCCAAATCCCTCCTGACTTGTTAGCACAATAACTCAGCTAATAACTCCAGAGTCATATGAGACTCCTCCCTCTCTTACTATCTACATCTAACCATAGTTAACGGCTCCCAAAGTCTTCCAGTCTTCTAAACCCCATTCTTCACCAGATACAATGATCTCATAATTGATTTAACTCATATATAGTACCTATGTCTCATCTTTTACACTGCTATCAAATATGATCGCACATTCTTTTGAAAATCCTTCAGAAGATGCCAGGTTTAAGATAAAATCCAAACCCTACAGATGACTGTGATCTAATTTCTACCTACATTTCCTGATTTAACTCCCAATGCCTTCTCTTCCTGCAGTGTACTCTCTAGTTACAAAGAACTGCTATGGTTCCTGGAATGCATCCTTCTCTCTTATAAGTCCATACCTTCTTACCTGCTACTCCCGCTCACTAAATCCTCTTTCCTCACCCCATTCTTCTCTTAGCCAACTCACACTCTTCATTCAAAACTCACTCACATCTTACCATCCAGTAAAACTTTTCTCACTCCATAACCTGGGTGAGGGAACATTATTTGTGCTTTATAGATCTAGTTATGGCTTCTGTACTTTATTTTTTTTTCTACATTGTCTGCATTCCCAGCAAAAAGTGAGCATTTTGAGGGCATGTTCCATATCATGCATTTCTGAATTTTTAGTGCCTATAGCAGAACCTACACAAAGCATATTTTTAAGAAGAGTTTTAAAAACTTAGTACAGTGAAGGAATGACTGAATTTGAAGTCCAAGTCTCCAATTTCTCATCAGTTAATTAAAATTAATAACTGGCTTCACAATATCATTGTGACAACCAAGTAAGATTACATTTTTCAAAACTTTGTTGAAAGTTAAATTCCAAAGAATGTAAGTTATTTTTTAAAAGATAATGCTTTTTAAAATTTTTACAACCTTCAATTCTCCTGGCCCGAGTCCTGCCACTGCACCTGCTCTCCGAATCCCCACCTATGAAGTACTCCCACTGTCCTTTTAGTCTCCTTCAGCTTCTGATTCTCACTTGTATAGCCATACTGGAGAGAACTTCATAAAGAAACTGATTAGTTACATTATAAATTTATGATCTCCAACCTCAGCTGGGCCCTTCATGATTCTCAGGATTGATCTTTCATATATTCCTTTCTCATTCCAAACAGAAGCAATTAAAACATTTATAATCCTCCTAAATTCCTCCAGACCTCATCTCTCATTCTCAGTGAATAACCAAGTCTCAACATTTACCAAGACATTAACTTGTCATCCCCTTGGCTTCCAGTTTTAATTCCAAGCATAATTTTCCCTTCAACTTTCATCTCAAAATGAGATCTCTTTCATCTGTTCCAAGCTCAACTCCTCTACTGATTTAGTAGAAATATTATGGCTATTCCACTTTTATGTCCATGTGTTAACCATAAGCTTGCTCATACCTAAATTGCAAAAGCAAAACTGGAAAATATTTGTCAGATTTCATTATCCAAATCAGGATGCTTTCAGCTGAAATAAAGAGTCAACTATCAGTTTACCCAATAAAAATTTTTTTTTTTTTCCACAAAAGGAGAAGTGGAATAGGTTCAAGACTGGTTGACCTCGCATTTCAACCACATTAACCCTACTCTGTGCACAGCTTCATCTTAATTCTGGTTTTCGTTGCAGTTAAAAGTGAGTAACTAGTTGGGGCTATAGGGTTCTCATTTATATGTTGGGGGAAGAAAGAGCAGTTTCCCATGAAGCTCCCTGAAGAAGAAAACTTTCTGAGAAGTCTCAGTATACTTTTCCTTGCATCTCATTAACTTGCATGTCCTTTTCTGAAGCAATCATTGATAAGAGAGATAAAAATACTTTTAGGTCACTCAAGCCCACCACTAGAGCTGAGGACAAAACTCCAAATCACATTAGGAAGAGGCAGAGATACTATCAGAGCTTCAACCACAATGCCATTACACCCATCAAACTACCTCTCACACACTTGGGCATTCAGCCGCCAATACCTTCCAGAAGAATGAGAATTCTGTTAAAGTAAGTATAAAGCCTGTATTCTCTTTAGTCAATTTACATCTAAATTTCCCTGTACTCAATACATAGTTATTGCAAGTAGGTCCATCTCCTCGGCCAGCAATCCAGGCTCTCAGCCACTCCTTTTTTCTTTCAGCGCCTCCTTGAGTGGAGGCCAGGGCTGGCTGGAAGCAGGTATCTGGGATTTATTTATCGCCTATAATTGAAACTTTGTAGCCTGAGCAGAGGCCAGGGCCAGCCAGGAAGGGAAGCTTGGCTTCCTCCATCACAGGGCAACCCAAGCCTCTTGCTTGCTCCAGCTCCATGTCCCCTTTGTTGGGTTAATTTGCATACTTGTTCCTGATTAGCTGATGTGTGTAGTGGAGTAATGGTCAATTTGCACGTTTCTCTTTTATTAGTGTAGATACACCAACACATCCAAGAAGCTCACTGAAACTCAGGCAGGTCAAACTCATGCATATATACATACATACATGCACACAGGCACACACACACACACACACAATACCAAAGAATATCATAATCAAATTGATGAAAACCAGTGATAAAGAGAAAAACATAAAAGCATATGGAGCTGGAACCATTTTGATAAGTAAAAGTATTACATATTTCAAAACAAAAAATATTCAAGCAAAAAGTTAATGAAACATTATTAAGGTGCTAAAGGAAAAAAGTACAGTTAAATACTTATACTTCTATATTCAACAACAAAAAATATTTTTCTTAAATGAAAGACTTTTTCAGACAAATAAGACTTGAGAAACTTAACATACACAAAGTACAAGAAATAAGAAGGAATTTTTGCATGAAAAACAAAATTACAAATGGATACTTAGATCTACAGAAAAGTTAACCGCCCTTGCCAGTTTTGCTCAGTGGATAGAGCATCGACCTGTGGACTGAAAAGTTCCAGGTTCGATTCTACTCAAGGGCACATGCCCGAGTTGGGGGCTTGATCCCCAGTAGGCGGCATGCAGGAGGCAGGTAATCAATGATTCTCTCTCAGCATTGATGTTTCTATCTCTCTCCTTTCCTCTCTGAAATCGATAAAAATAGATTAGAAACAAAACAAAACAGATGAGTGAAAATTATGTTGATTGATTTAATATAAACCATTTCTCCTTTTTAAATATAAAATGTGTTTAAAGCAAAAATTACAGTGTATCACAGAGTTTATAAAATATTTAGAAGTAAAATTTATGACAGCAATAGGATAAAAATGAGAGAGAAAAAATGAAAGTATAGTCTTCAAGGTTTTTATTCATGAAGTGATAAAGTATTATTTTAATATTTTTAGGGTAGACTGTGGAAAGTTACAGTTAAATATTCTAAACCTATAGCAATCATTAAGAATAATTTAAAATAAAGAGATGTGGCTAATAACCCAATAATGGAAATAAAGTAAAATTTTAAAACCTACTCAGTTTAATACAAAAGTTGACAGTAAAAGAGAGATTTTAAAAAAAAACACACAAATTAATAAGACAAGCAGAAAACAAATACTGTAATTCAGTAGATTGAAATCTAATAAAATAGATAAATATATATAAAACAGAAATATTCTAAATATTGTTTGAAAGGCCGGGATTGACAAACTGATTGATAAAGCACGATCCAATTACTGTCTATAAGAAACTCACTTTAAATATTACACAAAAAGTTTAAAAATAAAAGAATGAAAAAATGTGTTTATGAAAGAATTAACCCTAATAAAGCTATACTGGCTATATCAGGGTGGGAAGGAGGGGACTTCAAATAAAGAAATATTGTAAGAGATAAAGTGTGATATTTCATCAAAAAAGATATAATAACCCTAAAACACATGCACTCAATGAGAGAACTTCAAAATGAACAGAACTTAATAGACAACCTATAATTAGAGTTTTAGATTCAACAATCCTCCTTTAGTAATTGACAGAACAAATATACAGCAATATAGACAATAATATGGGCCATGATCTAATTGACAATTATAGAATACACCGCCCAACAAGAATGGAATATGTATAAAACAGCACCTTAAAATCAAATATTCTGGGACATGAAATAAGTTTTGAAAAAATTAAATGGAATGAAATTATGCTGAGTATTCACTGAATTTTAGGAAAGATTAAACAACATGATAAAAATCTTTAGCTAAACTGAGAAAACAAATAAGAACAAATCACCAATATCAGGATTAAAAAGAACATTACTGCAGATTATTGAAATATTAAAAAGATAGAGTATATCTTAAAAATTTATGCAAGTAAATTCAGTAATAGATAAAATGCAGCAATTTTTTGAAAGGCACAAGTTACCAATACTGACTCAAACACACATTGAAACCTTGAATTGCCCTATATCTACTAAAGAAATTGAGTTCATAATTAAAAACATTCTTCCTTCCAGAAAAAAAAAAAAAAAAAAAAAAAAAAGTGTCTAACACCAGGCAAGTTTGCTTCACTGGTAAATTCTGCCAACCATAAAATCTTACAAGAGGCAGAGAATGAGGGAATACCTTCCAACTCATTTTATAAGGCCAGCATTACATTAATACAACAATAGTCAAAGACAGTAGAATATATATAACTAGAGGCCCAGTGCACAAATTCGTGCACAGGTGGTATTCCTCAGTCTGGCTGGTGCCCTCTCCCAGTTCTGGACCCCTCAGGGGATGTCAGACTTCCCTTTCACAATCTGGGGCTCTCACAGTCCAGGACTGCTCACTCCTTACCACCCGCCTGCAGCAGTAGAAGCAGGAGAGGCTCCCACCATCATCGCTGTGCTCGTCAGCTGAGAGCCCAGCATCTGGCTGAGCAGCTCTCCCACTGTGAGAGTGCACTGACCACCAGGGGGGAGCTCCTGTGTTGAATGTCTGTCTCCTGGTGGTCAGTGCACATCATAGCAAGCAGTTAAGCAGCCTCATAATGTCATTGGCATATTACACTTTGGTTGGTTAAATGGCCGACTGGTCAACCGGATACTTAGCATATTAGGCTTTTATTATACAGGACTAGAGGCCCAGTGCATGAAAACTCATCCACTGGAGAGGGTTCCCTCAGAGCGGCCCGCCCCCTCTCACAGTCTGGGAGCTCTTAGGGGCAGAGGCAACCTGCCAATCAGGGGAAGGTAATGCCTTCTTTGAGGGCATGGCAGTCAATTAGCATATTTCCTTTTTACTGGCTGTGGGCATCACCATCTTTGTGAGGGTGTGATGATCAATTAGCATATTCCCTGTTTATTAGATAGGATATCTCTCATGAATACAGATGTAAAATTCCTTAACAAAGTGGCAAATAAAATCAAACAATGTGTTAAAACATAGTACTTTATGGCCAAGTACAATTTATATAAAAAATGTAAGATTGGTTTAACATTTGAAAATCTATTCATGTAATTTACCATTTTAATAGCTTAAATGAGAAAAAGGTTTATTTCAATTGTTAGAATATTTGACAAAATTTAATATTCATTTATGTAGAAAAAGTACAACAAAGAATAAAGTGTCATTCTAATAAAAGGCATCTAAAACTAAATTCTACAGCTATCTTACTTAATTGCCAAATACTGAATGCTTTCTTCTAAGATTGAAACAATGATATCCACTCTCACTACTTCTTTTAGCATTGTATTGGAGCTCTAGATAGTATAATAATGCAGATGATGATATAGATGATAGATAGATGATAGACATTGAAAAGGAAGAAAAAAGTATAAATTTTACAGATGACAATCATACACATAGAAAATTCTAAAGAACCTATGATGCAAGGGTAATGTTATGATCACATTAATAATTTTTACTTTTTTCTTGAACACTGTCAGGCTGCTCTGTTAACATAGTAACTTGTGTAAATCTGTTTCCTCACCACCAAAATATTTCAATAAAATTTGCAAATTTTTATAAATAAATAAAAATCTATTCAAAAAATAACTAGAACATAAGAATTTAGTAAGAGGGCAGGATTCAAGATTAATAATAAAAACCTATTATATTTCTGTATGGTAGCAATAAAGAGTTAAGAACCAATATTTTAAATGTTATAACCCTATCAAAATAAAGCAAAATATGTGTAAGACAGCCACTAAATAAATGGGGAGATATATCATGGTTAAGATAATTCTCCCCAAACAATTTTTTAAAGGATTGAAGTTTAATTGCTATACGTTGATTTCAAAACTTACTATGAAACTATAGTAGTCAAGACAAGATAGGATTTGTTGCAAGAAACTTTTACATCAATGAAACAGAATAGAGATTCCAGAAAGAGACACACCCAAAAGGTGGTCAATTAGTTTACAACAAGGGAGGATAGTTTTTCAATGAACAATGCTGTTAACAACTGGTTATCTGTTTGGAAAAAAAAAAAAAAACCCTACCTTGTCAATCAACTCTTGACATATCAGATAATGTTTGGGGCTCTTTGTTTAGAATGTGGCATAGTCCAACAGACCCACATCTGCCTCTGCTCTTGAGCAGGCGGAGATAGGCAGGGAACATGACCTTATTCAATATCCCCTTGAATTTTATGATGAGAAAAAGGAATTGAGCAAATAAATATAAGATAATCTATTTTAAGTCCTGTACTAGAGAGCAGATCAAGAAGTCAGGTTTTGTTTTAGAGACAGACCAGTGTACAAACTGTTCTTTCCCAAAGTCTCCTGGAAAGGTTCAGCACAATTTGATTCTTTTCTAAAATTGAACTTGTGGGAGAAGTGAACTGAGAGCCTTCTATTACAATGACTTCCTCCTTACTTCTTCCCCAGGCAACTGATGATATATTCATTTAATGTAAAAAAATCTGTTTTATCTCTTTAATGAACTATATATTTAAGGCTGTCCTTATGGCTGGCTCTCTGTGTGAGAGATATTTAGCATGTAATACTGGGAAGGTCCCTGGAGCTTTTAAGGGCAGGCATGGGCATCCTCCTTCCTCACAAAATAACCTTTTTAAAGTGAGAACATATGAGATTATTCCTCAAGGAAAAGAGAACAACGTCTATATCGGCTCTTCCAATGGACAAGGGCTTGCCCCTAGCATAGCTTCCATCTATAAAAACAGAAGAAAAATAAATTTTGAAAAGTTAAATTGAACAACACAGTGCAAAATAAGAAAGGTCCTTTAAAACTAACACTGTTAATAAGTTAAGCAAAGTCCTTGGGGGGAAACACACACACACAACACACCAAAGCATAGAAGAGCTACTGACTAATATATCAGAGAAACTGAGGGGCTGCTAGGCTAAGTCTTCACAAGAAAGGACATCAAAGCATCCAAATCACAAGTCAAGCACAGAGGTTTCTTAGGCTCTTGGGGAAAGTGAGTCTTACGGTTTATTTCTTTTTAATGGACCCAGAGATTTCTAACACAGACCAGATATGTACACACATCTGAGATGGAGATGGCCTGTAGTCAGACCACACCAGGCTCCATTGCTCTAACAGGCAATCTGAGACAAACCCAGGGCAAGTCCCAAACAAGTGGTTCCTGCAATTCTGGCCAAGGATTTCCCCTTGGGATTAATATGTAAATATTGAATTGTGTTTATAACATAAGGATAAATACTGTAAAGAAACATGACTCAGATAATCAAATGAAAAGGTGCTGAGAGGTTTTGCATTAGAGTCACCTCTCTGAATTACTAAATTAAGGTCCATAAAATATGCCAGCAGAGTGACCTTCTTCCTGGGACAACCCAAGAAAGAAGAATATCCTTTAGTCAAATGAAGGAATATGATAAAAGCAAAGTCAATACATGTCCTTTTTATATTCCATGGGCTTTATGTCAAAATAAAAATAGTCTAAAGATAAGATCAACCCATTAGTTCGTGACCAATTTCAGGAGAAGAAATAAATATACACCTATCTATAGGTACTAACCTTATCTTCACATACTCACCACCCTCTCTACCCTCTCCACCATTTGAACTTGTGTCAAAAGAACATTCTTTGCAGGAGACAGATCCCAAATGCAAAGACTAATGGTATTACAAGCTATGCTATGAGGAATGCTTAAAAGCTCAAGAATTAAGCAACAGGGAAATAGGATCAGCTAGCTTTACATATCAGCCTTTGAGTTATTGCTTCAAGCTAATTAGAATTCTAATGAAATCCTATGCCTAGAAATCATGAAATAAATGAAGCATTGGTAAGCACAACTTAGTGTAAAAATCATTCCAGCTTTACATATGCCCAAGTTAGCCAATTAACATTCTCTCTTTTTTTAAGTATCATTAACATATGTTATATTAGTTTCAGGTGTACCTCAAAGTGATTAGACATTTATATTACTGACAAAGTGATTAGTATGATAAATCTAGTAACCATCTGACACCATACATAGTTATTTCAATATTAGAGATTATATTCCCTATGCTGTACATTACATCCCCAGGACTAATTTCATAACTGGCAGTTTATACCCCTTAATCCCCTTCATCTTTTTCACCCATTCCCTCATACTCCTCCGATCTGCAACTACCAGTTTGTCCTCTATTATATGTTTGTTTATGTTTTGCTTTTGCATTAGTTTTGTTTTTGTAGATTCCACATATAAGTGATGTCATACAGTATTTGTCTTTGACTTATTTCACTGTTTATGATATCCTCTAGGTCCATTCATGTTGTTATAAAAGCAAAATTTCATTCTTTGTTATGTCTCAGTAATATGTCATTGTATGTACATGTGGTGTGTATGTGTGTGTGTGTACACATAATTTTTTCATTCATCTATCAATGGACAACAAGGTTACTTCCGTATCTTGCTATTAAAAATAATGCTGCAATGAATATAGGGGTTATTACATAATTATTATTCAAGGTTTTTACAGTAGAGTCAATATGAATGATAACACATATTATTTTAATTAAAAACTCTCTTTTATTGAGAATACATTAATTTTTCAGACTGGAGATTTTCAAACAATAGCATGAATCATATTTATCTATGGATACTGTTACAAAATGCATATATCTAAATATTAACTTATCTGGTTTTAATCCCAGAAACATACACTTTTAGAAACATATACAGGTGATTCTTATGCAGGCAGTTGGAGGGCCACTTTGAAAACATTGCATTTTATGTATGTCCTCTGCCACATTGACATCGCTGAGTGGAACAGGTCTACCAGCTTCTTCTACAAAGCACCATTAAAGTGTTACAGCTCCCAAAATGTTGTGTCTTGCTAAGACATATTGGCCAGAAAATGTCACAACTTGTACTAGAGAAGCAAATAAAACAGTAATTGACTATGGGAACTGAAAATAATTCATTTGAGAATTAAAAGACTTGTAAGGTTTGCTTAATAATATCGGTCCTATTAGATGTATAATCCAAACATAAAATCTGCCATTACTATCCACATAGACTAGCATTCTCACACTATCAGCCTTAAAGAGACCCTCGCGCCAGAACACATCCGGTTGGACTTCTCATGAAAGCAGAAAGAATGTTTATTAAATGGATGTGAATACAGAGCACCAGGTGTGTGTGTAGGTGGCTGAGGAGTCTCCACGCTGATGTGAGGAGAATGAATACAGGACATTTGGTAATTCTGGGTTAGCAAATACAATTCTGTCCATCCTTAACCCATAGGTGCAAACGGAAGTCCATCAGTGGGCAAGCATGAGTGGATGGTTTTAAATGCAAAGATAAATTTAACTAATAAAATGTTTTATTTTTCTCCTTAATTTACTTCATTAACCCTACGAAAATCAGTATTGAGAAAGCATGCTTTGTGCCAAGAAAAAAAAACTCTTCTTTTTACAAAAACTTTACATAATTTCTTTACATATTTATTTAACAAAAAGCATCCTCAGAGAGAAAAGTTCCTTCCAGATTATCTCTCCCCTATCTCTATCTCTTTCTCTATCTGCTCTCCTTTATTCCCACTGCCTGAAAATTTCCTGGCTTTTATTAAGTCAGCTTAATGAGAAAGAATGTATCATTGAAGGTCATTTGGTTATAATTTTCTTAACTTTCCACCAAATCCCTTTTATTATCTCCCCTCATGTTCTAGAGGGTTTTTATGATACATATTTTATGATATATTATCCAAGAGGAAGTAGCTCTTGGATATTAATATCTTTGCAGACTTCATTTCTACCATTGATCTAATGTACCCCTTTCCTTCAGTGAAAATTTTACCTAAACAATGTTAGCCATACAAAGAAACATTTCTTTGTTCTAGGGACAAAAAACAAAAAAATAATATCATGAGGTGAAGCAGAGCTGTCCCAGCCAGTTGTTTAAGCCACTGACAAAACAAATACAAAAACAAGAGCCTGGTAATAACTGGTCTATTTTCTCAAGTGAATAGTTCTTCAGACACTTGAAAGCATGTATGTCTCTTGTTGACCTTCTGTTCCCTGGCTAGTCCAGCAACTTATTTAAAATATGATCCCTTTATTGCACTGATTCAAAGGTAAGTTTGTTAAATCACATTTCCAAAAACCCATCTGTGTACAACCAAGTGTATATAGAAGCAACTGAGTTGGCCTGAGCACCAGTTCCACCTCCCAACACTGAGAGTTTTATGCAGGGTTTATTCTATTTTCTCTCTACTTTGCCATCAGCTTGATCTACTAATCTAAGGTTGGTATTTCTTCTAAAGTGTTCATTGTGCTAATGGAGTAAGCTTTCACTGCGTATTAATCAGAATTCTTTTTTAACATTGGGGTAACATTGGCTTCAAGACCCGTTGTGTCCAAGGACTCAAAGAGCATTAGGGCTCCCTCTCTCCCCCTCAGCTTCTTGCTGTGTGCTGGTCTCAGACAGAAAACATAGCTACCGACCGCTCTGAGGTCACATACTAAGAGTTGTCAGTCTGAGGAGGAGGGTGTCACATGTTTAGTGTGATTGGAACAGGTTTGGCCTGTTCCTTAAAGGAAGGGAGGGGGTGCTATCAGAGGTGTGGTGAGAAGGTGAAGAAAGTTTGCTGGGCAAAGGAAAATGCCATCACAATTACCTCAGCTATGGCCTTGTGTCTGAAAAACAGGTATGATTAATTGAACAATTGTTGCAGAAGACCAAAGAAAACCAAGGATGCTTCTGAGAAAAAAAAGGAGGGACACTGTTTAATACGCCGGCGGACTCAGGGAACAGCCTTCCAAATCTGAATGAAGGAACATGCATGGGGCTTTCCTTTATATCTCCCTCCCTGTGGTCTTTGTCCCACAAACATTGATTAGGCTTCCCGTCCTTGCAAGAAGGCCCCCCAAGTGTTGGGGGTCTCCAGGCCATATCTGATGGTCTGGCCTGGCACCAGTGTTAATAACTCTCCCTCCAGGCAGTACACTGTTCACAGTAACAGGTCCTGCAAGACCAGTATCTGGGAAGGAGATAGGGACTTAATTATAGGTTATCAGGAATGTACACTGAGCTTGCTGGCTTGGATTCAGATCACTATCCCCCAAATATCAGGGTTACATTGGAATTAACCCTTTTTAGCCTTCTCAAAACCAAGTGTGATTAATTGAACAATCAGCATGAATTTTGCTGCAATCCTGCCAAAGCTGATATATATGTAGAAAAAAATTAAAATATGAAAATCTGAATGCATTTTTATACCTTTCTTCCTCTTAATGAGCACATCAATCACTGCATACTTGACACTATTTTCTTAGTTCTTTGTCCAAATATAAATTGAATTTCTTCCTAGTTCTTCTTTAATGGATATCTTGCATTAAGACTCCCCCAGTAGCTTTTTTCTGGATTTTGTTAGAAGAAGCAAGGGTTTGACATTCTAAACATTTTGAGGATTTGTTTGTTGGTTTGTTTGTTGTTGCTGTTGGGGTTTTGGGGGGAGAGGTTTCCTAGTTTCCTGAGTCCTAAGAAGTTCTGCATTTGTTCTTCCATTGCCTGGGCAGAAAAGAGGAATATGATGGGGCAGGTACAGAAGGCAGAAGTTCTTAAACTTTGGTAAGCATTAGATTCACCTTAAGAACTTATAAATCCAACATCTACCTCCCTCAGCATTAGAATGTGGCTCCCAATACTTCACACTCTCAAATTCTAATGTTTAACGAACTACTTCTCCATGGTTATTTAATGATCGGTTATCTGAAAACACAGATTTCCATTAGCCACTATTCCTAATTCATCAACAAGTACTATGTAATGTAATGTATTAAAAAAAAAAGTCTTCTAATCCCCTTTTATAAAATATAACTTTAAAAATAGCTACATAATGAACTGTGCTAATTATTTTTCTAAAACCACTATTGTAGAGAATAAAATACATTACTATGTTTCTTAAAAATGCAACTCCCTACTGTACAAAACTTACGTTTCTATCAGAAAAAAGTTACTCTAAAGGGGATTTAGGTACAAGTAATTCTTTGATAAAAGCTCCCAGCTTTTCTATAAAAGTACTTCTAAATTGACCCATGATTTTCTCTCTGCTAGGCCTGGAATAAAAGGGGAAAGAATCAATTTCTAACATCTATCACAGCAAGTCCACCTATAAAGCTTCTTTTTCAGAGGAGTCCTTTGGGATATTAGTGCCAAATCTCTACAATCTGCTGCAAGAATTTGAGGAATTGGTATGATCTGTGTGTTAAGGGAGGAATAAGTGTCTTTTAAAACCTTTCTCTAAATGACTATACTTAATATATTATATAACTAGGTTTTTATAACTATAGATTTTTATATAAAAATATAGATTAAAAAAGTCACTTTGATTGTGTGTACTGTATTTCAGTACCAGAACAAATATCCAATGTTTTAAGTGCATAAAACTAAGCTGGCTAATGACAGCCCAAAGACACTTAATGGAAAAAAGCAAAGCATTTGAAGTTCATCACACACATTCTGAAAGAGCTTTGAAGAGAATTTAGCAGAGTCAATCAAATCTGCGATATCTGTTTTGTGCAATAAAAAAAGAATTTCTGATCTTATATGTGAAATGTTCCAAAAATAGACTTGGTTTCCACATCTATAAAACAAGAAGATCTAAACTGGACACATCCTGAGCCCCCCCCCCCCCCCCAAATATTCTTTGGTTCTATACACTGCTCTAACTTTTTTTAAAGTTATTTAAAACTAGAAATAAATTCAATTATGGTTAGAGACAAAAAATAATGCTTAAATATTCAAAGGGTTTTTTTGTTTCTAATTTTATTAGAAAATGCCTTTGAAGTCTTCTGAAAAAGAAGAAAGTGACAGTGATACCAGTTTTGTTCTCTTTGGTTTATTTATATTAAATAGACCCAGAATCATGACTTGAAGGCAGATAGAGAAGGAAAGTATAAAAAGGAGGGAAAAGAGAAATAAGAGCTCTTGTATTTTGAAAATAGATGGTTTTGATTTTGACAAATTTACAAAACATACAGCATATTTTTTAAAATATATTTTATTAGTTTTTTACAGAGAGGAAGGAAGGGGAATAGAAAGCTAAAAACATCGATGAGAGAGAAACATCGACCAGTTGTCTCCTGCACCCCCCCTACTGGGGATATGCCCACAGCCAATGTACATGCCCTTGTCCAGAATGGAACCTGGGACCTTTCAGTCCGCAGACAGATGCTCTATCCACTGAGCTAAACGGTTTTGGCTGTACAGCATATTTTTAGTGGATCATTTGGTAAATTACTGAATTAATAAGTTGTACCTGTATTTGCACATGATGATCAGGTAATTTTCCTAAATTAACATCAAATTAATATTGTGATTCAGGAAACATTTTTAAGAAATTGAGCCTAAAAGTTTATATTTAAAAGCAGCACACAAAAATTTCCTGTGTAGAACATTTTAATTATGAAGTGAACTTTGCTGGCAAATTACCATTGCAACAGTAGCTTGTCAAAACAGTGGCCTATAAAATAAAATAAAATAAAAAATCCTAATAAACGAATGCAGAAAAATATTATATCAAATCTGCCAAACAAGAATCTCATGGGTTTCTGCTAATTGCTTAATACTGTACCAGGTTTAATGTTTATTTAGGCACTAAATCAATATAATGTAGAAGTAATATCAATGCCAATACTTAAATACACAAGGAACATTACAACATTTCACTCTCAAAAACATCAGAATCAAAGAAGATGTGACAAATGCACAACTAAACTCAAACCAAGCAGATACAGAAACCACGTGTTCCCTGGGCTCTGGGCCCTCTTCACTCCACTGGCTAACTTTACTCTGGTTCCCGCCTCCTGAAGGCTCAGCACACCTCAAGGAGCATCTCAGTGGTGATGTTAAGGCAGTCTGAATACTCAAGGCCAATGGGAATCTGGCCTTAGCCCTTGCAGCAGTGGTGTAGGGACAGACTGTGCTGGTCTGAATCCCCAAGATTTGGCCAGAGAGTAACCAGCTTTAGACAGAGTGTCCCTCAGCCCACAGCCTTTGATTAGCCTTCAGGAATTAGGTGTCTGTTAGCCAGGGGAAAGGCTACAGAGAACAGTAGGATGCAGTGGGGCTTTCTCAGGGTCTAAGAGGCTGGAGACTCACCTGGGAGAAAAAGGACAGTCAACGCATCAAGGCACTCTCTGCCTTCTTGCTCAGTTTTTCTACCACTGAGGTCTCATATTCTTACACAGGCCATAAAAAATGTTAGTAACAGTGAATAAGCCTCTTTCTTACTGTCCTGGTATGAGTATAATTTGGCCCAGTCTTTGAAGAGGATGAAAGAGACACATGAGCTTTAACTTGGTAATTCTACATTAAGGAATGTATCCTAAGGCAATCCTAAGGCAATCGTCAGAGATTTTATCTAAGCCCTGTGTAAAAGAGTAATAATTGGATTATTATTTATGAAAGCAAAAACTTGGAAACAAAATAGTGATTTGATTAAATTGTACTACATCAACAAACTTGAGTATTACTAAGCACACAAAAATATACTTCTGAACAACAGTTAATATCAGGGGAAAATAGCACGATAATTCAAGTGAAAAAAATCAGCTTGCAAAGATTCAATATATAGTATAGTTATAATTCTTTAAGAAATATGTATAACAATGCATGTGTGCATAAGGAAAAGACTTGAAGAACATACACAAAAACTTTGTATTGGTTACAAAATTTTTTTTATCTTCAATATATATTCATTATTTGTTAAGTAGAAAAATAATTATAAAAATCATGGAAAAGACAAAACATGCTTGGCTCAGTAGATAGAGCATCGACCTGCAGACTCAAGGGTCCCAGTTTCAATTCCAGTCAAGGGCATGTACCTTGGTTGCGGGCACATTCCTAGTAGGGGCGTGCAGGAGGCAGCTGATCAATGTTTCTAACTCTCTAACCCTCTCTTCCTCTCTGTAAAAAAAAAAAAAAAAAATCAATAAAATATATATTTAAAAAAAAAAAAAAACAGGGGGAAAATTACTCTTTAAAAAATCAGAGTCCATAATGTCATGCTTTCTCTGCAAGATTTGTATGTTGAGAGCCTATATAGCATATCCTTCTGAATTAAAAGGGGAAACCCAGAGCTGGGGCAAAGGGAAGGTAGTTCTTCAAGGACTATCCAAGCTAGGCTTCACCAACTCTGTCCTACTGCTGCTTATATCATCAGCTCCTCCTAATGGCGGCCTCCCACCACCAGCCTCAATGTGTTAGTTCTCTACTCTGGGCACCCAGAGCTTAATGGAACTCATGAATTCTCCAGGAGACTTCTGCTAAGGTCACAGCATTAAGCATCGCTATGCAATTATCTTTTGTAGAATAATCCAAAATTTGTAGACAGCAACAAAATTCAATGATGATGCATAAACCTTCCATTTCTGTAGTTAAAAGAAGTGTAGAGAAGATAAGTATTCATCCAGTATCACAAGATACACTTCTGGCTCCAAAGTTGCCAGTAAAAACAACCCTGCAACTCTCCCACTAGATTTGTGTGTTCTTGGCCCAATCCAGGACCAGAGGCAAGTATCAGGAAACTAAGAGGTGTTTAGGAGTACAAATTTGATTCAGGCCAAAATATCTGCACTAGGCCTAGACCAATGCTAAAGAATCGTGGAATGTCCATGATAGCACAGCCTAGAGAAACACCTTCAGGTGCTTTTAAAAACAGCACTCATTGAGCTCATGCCCCCTAATCCCTAGCCCCAACCACCACCCCCATCAATTCTAGATACCAGTCCAGTCAGAGATGCATAATGACCTGATGAATCTGGAAACCTTCCAGGTAATGCAGGCAAGACCAGGAGAGCTAAAGACAAAGATATTCCTTTCCACCCCATCCCCACAAGACTTCCTCAGACCTCCAAATACCCACACTTGCCCAAATTGGTTGTTTGTAAGCTTTGTAAGTCTGTCCTAAATCAATACAAACTTTGGGCATAACTTCAGTGGTGTTGATGCTGTAGAAAAAACCTATCAGGATACTGAGCTGGCTATAGTCCCTGTACTAAGATATGTGCTAAAGGGCATGCATATTTCTCTGAACACAAAAGTGTCAGAGAGTTGGGCACATCATTTGGGGCTAATCATAGATCAAGCCAATCCTACACAAAATTCTACAACTGTAAGGTTTATTTTGGCTCATTTCCACCTTTTTCAGTTGTGTACTTTCTCTACTGTCTCCAGCCACAGCGAAGCTGGGTTCAGCAATCCCTTACCATGAGGCAGGAGTTCTCAAAAGTGCCTTTCCCAGAACATTCCTTGAACAAGTGATTTGGTAAACCCCCCCAAAAAAATATATAATCCTCTTCCTGGAAATTAATAATGAACTCTGACATCTTTAAGACTGAGAAATGCTGCAATGAAGAATTTGTCTAATCCTACGTTTCCCCAGTATAGTTGATTATAGAACTAGTCACCATATATCCTCACACATAATCCCTCAGCATCTCGTAAAACGTTGTAGAACATTCTTTGGGTCGTGTTTCTGCACATAATGACATCTTTCCCAGAAGTATATTAAAGGGTAGTTTTAAGATTAAATTATGACTTCCAAAATAAATACCAAATAAACATATATCATAGATTATATTTAACTCATTAATTATATAAGGGAACCAGTAAGGTATTACAACTCCAAAGGGCACTATGGACAGCAGACACACAGGCAGAGAATAAGGAACTCTAAAATGAATTTACAGATAATGCAAAGCGAGCTATCCATGAAGCAAAAAAAATAACTGCATTTCACTGAACACAATTTGCAATTCTATAAACAAGAATCGTTTATATTATCATCAGTTTGCTATAATTTTCAGAGTTGTAAAATAGCTCAAAACAGTGAAAGACAGCAATAACCCAGATGGATGAACTAGGCAGGACAACCACTAATTTTTCTTTGCCCATTTCAATGTCTGTCACAGCTTTTCCTTACAAGTGTTTTCTTTTCAATCCAGAAGTTCCAGAAATGGGGGTGGGGGGGGGGAAGAAATCATAAATAGGCAGCAGGGAAGATTAAACAGAGGGCCCTAATCATCTTCAAATGTTCAGTCTGAGCAGCTAGCTTCTATCCTTGCTCAACAGCTTACTTAGATGAAGCAGATGGGACTCTCACCCTGCCTTCTTAAAAATACCACATATACCTACCAACTCACCCTCAGGTCTCTTTTTCTCTCAGCTACAGTTTTGCTTTCCTCCCCAAATGACTATTTGCTCAAGTCCTCTGAAATAGCAGGGTGATTTCAGATATTTGAGATTTACATCTCAACAGGTTCCAAATTTGCATATTGTGCCATATGCCCCGGAAGTGTTTCTAGTAATCTGGAGTTACTACTGTGTTTGGTCACAAGGGACTTTTAATAGAAGCATTAAACAGGGGAGTGATGTTAGGACTACTTCTGCTGAAGCAGAAGGTCTAGCATGAAGCCGGATGAAGTTTTTGCCGAGAAGGGAGAGATTTCCCTCAGCAAGTGTCTCTTCCTTTGCAGGTTCCCAGCGCCCCAGAGAGACTGCATATGTTGTATTGCCTACTGCTCAGCTGGAGCAGAAGCCCCATCTGCATAGCTCATGGTGCTTCAAACTGCCATTAAGCACTCACGTTCACTAATGACGGTTGCCATTTATTGCCAATGATAGAATATTAACCTTTCTCACCACATTAAACCCAAGCACTAAGCTCCTTGAGAAGACTGACTCTTGCTCTTTCTTAGCATAAAGGCATCTGTTAAACGACTGATTTTGTTATGTTGTCAGAACTTCAAAGGTGTTAGACAATAAGTTGAATGTCTCTGCTTGAAACTATTCCTGTCCCTCCTGTGTATATCCACCAGAAAGTAAGCTCCTAAAGGGCAGAATCTGGGCCTTGCTTATTTCCCTACTATATCACCTGGGCCCAGCAGAGTATCTAGGACATATTAGTCTCACAAATATTTGTGGAATAAATTCTGGGATGGAAAATGTGTACACACATACTATAAACAAGGATGAAACCTCAAACTTCAGGCTGGGTTGTTTAAGGATCCCTGATCCCCCTAGAGCACATGTGTCAAACACAAGGCCCACGGGCCAAATCCAGCCCGCCAGGCCTTGCAATGTGGCCCGCACCGCGCTGTCATCACTGCACTCCGCTGTCAGTTTATGACATTGTCAGTTTATGACTGTTCAGTAAACCATTCGGCCCGCGATTTAGGCTGGATTTTAGATTTTGGCCCCTTCTCTGATTGAGTTCGACACCCCTACCCTAGAGCAAAGAGGTACTTGACATCCCTCCACAGTCTGCAGAGTCCTGGTACTGAGTGAAAAGGTACAAAAAAGGAGTTGGAAATTTCACCAGAAGACAGAATAGAGAAAGAAAGTAAGTAATATTTGAAACAGGGTGTTAAATGATTTTATATCCATTAGTATCATTTAACACTTTTAAAGCTTTTTACTTTAACTTTTAGCTGATCAGTATTTTAACATGGGAAACATTAAAAAAAAAAATGTAAAGAAAATTCTTATCCTATTGTCCCCCAATTCTATCCAATATTCTGAGGTAGCCAAGAGTAACAATCTAGTGTGTCCTTCCACACTTCCTTCTTGCACAAATATTTACATATTTGTAAAATTTATTACACTTCTTTGCTTTTTATAATCAAAATAGAATCAGACTTCCCATATTATTCAGTAACTTATCTTTTCCTCTTTAAGAGTTTTTCATGAGTATTGTCATTTTCTAATTAATTTATGCCTATACTCATATAATAGAAAAACACCCATTTTTTTTCAGGAATTCAGCAGTTAAGACCCTAAAGGACATTATACTAAGTGAAATAAGCCAGTTACTGAAAGACAAATTTTATATGACCCCACTGACATGAGTAATCTAAACTATCGAACTTACAGAAATAAAGTAGAATGGTGGTTACCGGAGGCTGGAAGGGGTGGGGAAATGGGAAGTTACTAATCAATAAATATAAAGTTTCAGTTATGCAAGATGAATAAGCTACAAGCAACAAATTGGGGGGGGGGGGCGTTCACACAATTTCTTGTTGGACTTCAGATACTTACTACTCCAGGTTGTTACCTGCACTCAGACCAACTGGTTATAAATCAGAGGTTCCCAGAACCTCTTTTTTGCTTTAATTGATTTGCTAGATCGGCTCACAGAACTCAGAGAAAAATTTTATTAGATCAGCAGTTTATTATAATAGGATATAACTCAGAAAGAGCCAGTTAGAGATGCATAGGACAAGGTAGGTAGCCCTGCCATGCCCTCTGAAAACAAACTATTTCCCCAAATCTTCACATGTTCACTGATTCTTAGCATAATGCCCTAATGGTAATTCATGTCCATATACTTTTTTATTTCTAAATGGTATGTTTTATGGTATAAATATACAGTGGTGAAAAAAAGTAGGTTTACATTTGTATATGAAACACAGAGTTTATGCTTGTATTATTATTTACTTATAAATCATTATATTATTATATTATTTTCCATATGTACAACTGTAAATCTACTTTTACCCCATCCTACACAACATAATTACTCATTAATTGATGGTCACTTTGTTATTTCCAGTTTGGGGTAATGGCCTCAATAACGTTGCCATTAATACTTGCTTACCCATTAGTATGGATATTCATTTTCATTAGTATGGATAAATATAGAAGAATAGTAATTGTAAATAAAGCTACTAAAAACATTTTCATACAATTCTTTGTATGCACATAAGTTTTCAATTCCTTTGGGGGTGAAATTGCTTGGCCATTTGGTAAAAAGTACATTTAATTTTATAAGAAACTACACAAATTTTTCTAAAGTGGTTGTACCAACTTTGCCCTCCTGTCCAATCTATGAGAATTTCCATTGGTCCACATCCTTGCTAACACTGTCACTTTTTTGTCACTTTTTTCTTTTTTAATAATTTTATTATTTTAATATGAAAAAGTATAAACATATACAAATAAAAGTAATAATATGATGAATGCCCAAATACCTACTACCTAGATTCAAAAGTTACAACTGTGCCACATTTTCTTTCTCTCTCTCTCTTTCTCTCTCACTCTCTCTCTCTCCTGAAAACTTCTCTAACCTGGTGAAGAAAATAGACACATAAGTCCCAGAGAGTCCCAAATAAGATGAACCAAAAAGAACCCATATCAAAATAGGTCATACTTAAAATGACAAAGGTTATCAACAAAGAGAGAATCTCAAAAGCAGCAACAGAAAGATAGTTTGTTACCAACAAGGGAGCTCCCATAAGACTGTCAACTGATTTCTCAACAGAAACTTTATAGGTCAGAAGGAATTGGCATGAAATATTCAAAATGATGAAAAGAAAGGAGCTACAGCCAAGATTACTCTACCCAGCAAGACTATCATGTAAAATTAAAGGAGAAATAAAGAGCTTCCCAGATGACAAAAAGCTAAAAGAGTTTATTACCACCAATCACCATTAAAGGGACTCCTTTAGGAAGAAGAAGAACATAGTTATAAAGAATAAAATGGCAATAAATGTATACCTATCAATAATCACTTTAAATGTAAATGGATTAAATGCCCCAATCGAAAGACACTAAGTAGCTAAATGGGTACAAAAACAAAACCCATATATATGTGTCTACAAGAGACCCACATCAGATCTGAAGACACACATAGAATGAAAGTAAAGAGATGGAAAAAATATTTCATGCAACCGAAACCAGTTTGGCTCAGTGGATAGAGCATCAGCCTGCAGATTGAAGGGTCCCAGGTTCAATTGTGGTCAAGGGCAGGGACCTTGGTTGCGGGCACATCCCCAGTAAGGGGTGTGTAAGAGGCAGCTGATCATGATTCTCTCTCATTGATATTTCTAACTTTCTATCCCTCTCTTTTCCTCTCCATAAAAAATCAATAAAATATATTTTTTAAAAATATTTCATGCAAATGAAAATGAAAAAAAAAAAAAAAAAGGCTGGGTGTCACTCTTTTTTAATTTATTTTTATCTTCTATTAGTGAGCCAATCAGAGGATGGGTTTCCTGGAGGGCACATCTTAACTTGCTCAGATGACCTTTGAAAACAAGCCTTTTTCCTTAATTTATCCCCTAAAAATCATCCAAGGTATAGTGTAAGAAGACCCATTACTCCAACACACAACCATCTTCTGCCTTGGGACCATGACTCCAATGAAAGGATCATGGGTAATCAGTGCCACTTGTACATTTGCCTCCTGCATCCACAAAACTCCCTAATAGGCTGCCTTTCTCTCATTTAGTGCTTGCTGTTTTGCTCAATTCAGTTTCAGGTTAAGAGTGAGCTATTAAACCAGTGACCCTTGGGTGCATGGAACAATGGTAACCAACTGAGCCACACCAGCCAGGTCTCACCCCTGTCTTTAGAAGTAACCACTCTCAGAATTTGAAGATTAATATATAGAAAAAATAAAAATGCATGGTAATATGTTTGAATTGCTGGGCAATGTAAGATGTGGTTTTAAATCTTATATTCCATACATGATGTCCTACAACTTATTTCTTTGGATAACTTTATATTTTTTACTTTTATGCACTGCTATACAGTATCCTGTTTTTGTTTATACCATAGTTTTAATCCATTTTCTCACTGATAGATAATTAGGCTGTTTCCAGGCTTGTTTTTATTATAGACATAGCTGCTGTAAGTACTATTCTTCATGCCATCCTGCACCCCTGAGGGAAAGTTTCTCCAGGGTATATCTCTAGAAATGGTATTGCTGTGTCTGAGGATAGGTACAGCTTCACCTTTTCTTGAGATTATCAGATTGTAGCTCAATAGGATTGTGCCAATTTATGCCAATTTCTATTTGCATCAGATTGCTCTCCATTCTCACTAATATTTGCCATTCTGGTGACTGTAAATGGTATGTATGTGCAGTGTTCATCTTGTTTTTTCCTGATGAGAGGTATTCAGGCAAAAGTTTCATGAACAAACTTAAGCAGGTAAGGAGACTTCATTCAAGGTTATGTGATGGGAGAGAGAGACCAAACTTCATTCTGATCTTAAATCTGCTGAAACAAAGGTCAGGAGGAGTTTTTGGTGCTGGCGAGCTGCTGGAAGCAGACTGCAGGAGGTTAGGAGGGAAGTCAATCAAAGGGATGTGCCAGGCCCATTCAGTTCCTCTCAAATTGGCCCTTTCTTCCCCTGTGACTGGGCTACCCGTGCTTTCCCTCCCACAGAGCCTGGGAGAGAGCTGCCAGGTTCTTGAGAAAGCATGTTAGTTTATACAACTGGCAGGAGGCTGTTTAAAAGATTTACATCTCAAAGGTGCAGAGGAAGAATTTATGATTTGGAGTTCTCTTAAGGAAACACTGTAAGAAAAGGGAGGTCTGGCCTACTTCAAGTTTAGTGAAGCTGAAGAGAAGGTCAAAGCCCTCTGGATCAGAGGTTACTGGTCATTCAATTTTCTGATGCTAAGAACTGCCTGTCCTATCATTTGCCCACTTTTCTACTGAGTTGTCAGTCTTAATGCTTTGTAAAAGTTCTTTACATACTCTGCATACTATTCTTTTATTAGTTCTATGCACTACATATCTCCAGTTACTGGCTGTCTTTAGATTTTCTTTATAGTATCATCTGATAAAAAGCAATTTTTCCTTTTAATGCAGCTAAAAGTATCCAGTGTTTTTCCCTATGAATTGTATTGTGTGTGTGTGTTTGTGTGTGTTTGTGTGTGTGTGTGTGTGTGTGTGTGTGTTTAAGAAACCCTTCCCTATCCTAAAGCCATAAATATGGTCTATTTTATTCTAAATTCTGCTTTCAAAATTTAATTATCTATTGATTCTTGTGTTTGGCATATATGCCTTTGGGAAACCATGTGTTATATATCAAATTTCCATGTATGCAGATCTGTTCACTGATTTATTCAATCCCATGAATCTATTTTTCCATATCTATACCAATATACATGGACTTATAAAATCTTGACATTTAGTAGGCCAAATCTCCCATTCCCCACCCCCCCCAAAATGTTCTTGCCTTCAACTGTTTCATGGTTAATACTTTGTTACTGTGTTTAAAGTATCCCATGGAAAGAATGCATTGAGGTTTGTGTCACTACTTAGGGAAGCATGCTTCTTTCAGAAAGTATTTTGGAGAACAATAAACTATGTGTACAAGTGGAAATGGAGATAGGAGCTTACTAAATGGAAAAAACTGAGAATGTCCATGGTCCGTGTTCCCACATCATTACTGTGGTAAGTCTGGCCCTGAGGAATTAAGCATATCCATATTTTACCTTTCTCTAGGAACACCTAACTCTTTCTTCTCCTATCCCTCTGTACATCTCTGGGAATAATTTATCATAAAACAAAAAAATTTGCTCAATATATATAACTACACCTGAGATGAAACTGTGGAGGTCCAGAATGTGCCACCCTGTATGCAGACATTTCTAGATGAAAACAATTAAAACAAACAAACAAACAAATAAACAAAAACCCTCAAGAACAGCTTTTTAACTCCCCCCCCCCCCTTTACCAGTCTACAGGAATTCAGATTAAAAACAAAACCTTACCATACTTCCTTTAGCATCTATGAATTAAGTGTAGCAGACAGGGAGATTTAAATCTAGCAAAACTATTTGTTGGACTCCCTTCTCTTCCTCATCTGCTTGTGAACTGGCTACTTTCCCTTTAATCCTAGACTCCTGCTTACCATTCTTTTATCCAGAATGGCATATAACCTCAACTGCCCAATACCAGTATGTCCTGGAGTCTTACATGCCTCGCCTATGGAAACCCTGTATATGTAATAAATTTGATCATTTTCTCCTGTTAATTTGTATCATGTTAATTTGATTAACCCAGCTTGGAAGAATTTAGAATGGTGGGAAGAAAACCATTTTTCTGCCCTCACAAAACTCAGCAACTAAGGAAAAGATGGGGGTTGGTAATGGTATTCTAGGTCAGAATTGCCTCTGTGGAAATTCACTTTCTTGGCATCATTTTTTTAAACACTAACCCTTTCAAATGGCTATTTCATTATCTACAATATAATGATTACTCCTGCATCCTTCAGCCTTAGTAATCTCTTACTGCTACCAATTGGATGATATAAAATAAAGAGATGCAGCAAAATTTTTCAATAATTGCCACATTCTTTGTAGCCTCTGAAAGTTTCATCTCTTGGCATGCAGAAGGCTGGCGGCAGAAACTAATGAATAAATAACAGCTTATTTGAAACCCCTCCTTCATTCTCTTTGGGGGGGAAAAATTAGAGAAGGCAAATTCAGCTGCTCAGCAATAAACTTTCTTTGATAGCCATATAATCTCAATACAAATCTCAAGTCGCTATGAGGTTATTTTCACAGCTTTTTTTGCTTTTTTACATTAATATTCTTTCCCCTTCCTTGAATTCTACTTCCCTAAACACATTAGCTCTTCTTAAATAGAGCCGTAAAAACTGTAGATTATACTTTTAAAGTACAAGCAAGAGCTCAGATGAGGTTCTCCAAATGCCACTTCAGCATGGTGCAATTGCAAATGGCTAACCTCATTTCTATTCTGCTTATCTTTCCCCTCCATCTCTAGGAAATAAACAGGACCAGGAAAGCTCCCCACAGAACAGGAATGATAAAATCAACTTTTACTAGCTGAGTATGCAATTTTCCTCATCAGAATTGTAAAGGGGGTAGGATTCCTTCAACACTCAACAACTTGGTTCTTTACCCCGAGAATCCCTCTGAGCCACTCTTGAGCCAGTCTTTGAAATTCTCATTATGAAACTCAAATCCTCAGATAACATCACCATTAACACTCCACTGCTTATGTGCCTAGTAAATAGTTATCAGGAGTGCTTTCTTCTTTAATAAAACAAGAGGCCCTCTTTGTGACCTCTCACCTACAGGGACTTACTTTGAGAAAATTACAGCAGTGGGGTTAAGAGTAGGGAACTCTGGAACCAAACTGCTGGAGTTCAAATCCCAACTTGTCCATTTACAAGTTTGTTTGACTTTGTGTAAGTTACTTAACCTCCTTGTGCATCAGTTTCCTCATCTGTAAAATGGGGACAATAACAGGAAGAACCTCTTAAAGGTTATTGCAGGAATTAACTAGTATTGATTCTAGCATAGTTTGCCATCTTACCTAATAATAGAGAAACATGTAAACTGACTGTACCTCTGCTATGCCCACAGCCAATCAGAGTATGCAAATTAACCCAACAAAGATGTTGGTTAATTTGCATACATGCCTGGGTCCCAAGAACCTCCTAGGAATCCAGGTCACTCCCAGCAAGCCATCTGGCCATCAGGCAGAAGTTGTAGGCTTGGGAAGGAGCCTAGCCTGCAATTGGAGGGGCAGGGGGGTCCCCTGCCCAAGCCTAAAGCTTGGGGCAAAGGCTTTATGCTTGGGCAGTGGCTGAGCCTGGGATCAGAGGGAAGGGGGAAAAAATCAATTGAAACATATACTCAGGTGAGGATAAAAAGAAAAATAAAGAAATGTCATGTCCTATGAAAGACATATCTTGAAAATGCTTAAAGAAAGTTGCCATTTTTTCATGGAGAAGGGACTGGAGTCTGTGTTGATGAAAATACCTTGATAGCTGCAATGACTGGCAGTGGCTGCAGCAGCGGGGTGATGGGGCTGGTGCCTTCCCCTGATCAGCCAGATCGCCTCCCACAAAAGGAAGTCATACTGCTCATTGGGAGGTGGCCTAAGCCATCAGTAGGTCATCCCTTCAGGGCTCCCAGTATGTGAGAGGGGGCAGGTTGGGCTGAGGGACCTTCCCCAGTGTATGAATTTCATGCACTGCACTCTAGTTATTAAATAATCGCCAAATTGTTTCTGGTAGCAAAAGTTTTTTTAAAAACAACCTAGCCATCTATTGATTATCACTTAAGTAAATAGAAGACTACTAAAAAGCCATTTAAAAATGACGTTAAACTATATCACTTTAAGGAAGGCAGGCAGCATGTTGTTCATACCCAGGCTAAAAAGGAAGATGTGCCCTTTAAAATAAAGCATATTGACCAACTGAAAAAGGTTAGACTTTCAGCATGAGTGGTTACACTAACAGAACATAATTTTTCTTGTTTGGGTATTGGAATAGAATTGGAAGAAATTCAGACATTTAAAGATTCAAATTATCTCCCAGGCACATCTTCTAATAAAATTGTTTCAAGATGTCTTTCCGCAAACATAGTAAGACTTTTAGACTTAAGAAAAACATGGGATCCAAAAAACAGTAAAGATGACTATCAAGAAAGGTTGGAAACACCACAAATGCTTGGAAAAACAGAGCTGTAGACCTAGAAATTTAGATCTAGTTGATCTAAAATAGAACAAAAAAATTTATGCATTCCTAGCCCTGACCAGGTGGCTCAGGTGGTTGGAGCATTGTCCCCTACACCTAAAAGGTTGCAGGTTCGACCCCAGGTCGACCCCAGGGCACGTATGGGAGGCAACCAACTGATATTTCTCTTTCCCTTTGATGTTTCTCTCTCTCCCTGCCTGGGGGAGAAATCTCTCTAAAAAAAAAAAAAAAGTCAATTTAAAAAACACATATCCTCAGGTCAGGGTTTAAATATATATACATATTGCATTCCAAGAAGGAGGTCTATAAGAAAGTAGCTTTAACAAATATCTCATTTAAGGAGGTCTATAAGAAAGTAGCTTTAACAAATATCTCATTTAAGGAGGTCTATAAGAAAGTAGCTTTAACAAATATCTCATTTAAGGAGGTCTATAAGAAAGTAGCTTTAACAAATATCTCACTTAAGGAGGTCTATAAGAAAGTAGCTTTAACAAATATCTCATTTAAGGAGGTCTATAAGAAAGTAGCTTTAACAAATATCTCATGAGCTTCTAACCACAATAACTGAACTTAAAAACCTCAAGGAGGAAAAAGAGACAAACAAAAATTATGGTCAAAATCTGAAGCAAATGGAAACTTCACATGATTTTGAACCAAGTGAAGGCACATAAGACAAAAATTATGTAATCTTTGTGCTGAGAGCATGAAGCAACAGAGCTTTAGTCACATAGGGGTCCACATTTCCAATTCTAGGCAATAAATATACAAAGTTATCATATTTATTGGTTTTCAGATTCCAGAATAAACATGTGAACAAAACACTTCATTACAGTTGCAGAATGCACTGCACATAATTTATCAGTTTTATCTATTTTTAGCCAAATGGAATATTTGTGTGAATTACGAAATAGCAGCCCCATCTGCAAGAGATTTTATTGCAATAACTGTTCAAATGTATGATGACTATGAATGATGGAACCTCCCGGAGTTGTCTGCAAAACCATCAACTGTGGCCCTAGATAAATTAATACAACTTGTAGAGGAACAAAAGGCAGGATCCCTGGAGATGCACATTTATATGTATTACCTAATAGGGAGTCAAAATGTACATATTTAAGGTTATTGGATCAATAAAATGTACTTGTTTATCACTAAAAACTATAATTTTAAGCAAATGTAATCCAATATATTTTTTACTAAAATTTGTAAATTAGAGGAGAGGTGGGTATTAGTATATGTGAGCTAAGTTTCTTTCATAGTGTGTATCCTCTGAAAAATCCCTAATGGAGTTATGAAATTATTATTGAAGTCATGAAAGTAAGTATCAAAAAAATAAAAATAGAAATGGTCTAAATGTACTATAGTATACAAAGAAAGATGAGAGGATAGAATTGGACACAAAACTAATTTTTTTATTTTATACCATTCACTGCTGTTCTTTTTTAGTATTCATTTTAGGTTGTTTTAAATGATGCTGCATATTTATGAACAAATGCATAAAAGGTACACCGATACTAGGTTTGTTTATGTCTGAGCTATGGAGCTAAGTGATCTTGTTTAATTTTAGATTTTGTCTATTTTTAATTTTTCCAAATAGTCTTGTGTACTATATTGTGTTTTTTTTAATATATTTTATTGATTTTTTTTACAGAGAGCAAAGGAGATAGATAGAGAGTGAGAAACACCGATCAGCTGCCTCCTGCACATCCCCTACTGGGTATGTGGCTCCAACCAAGGTACATGCCCTTAATCAGAATCAAACCTGGGACCTTTCAGTCTGCAGGCTGATGCTCTATCCACTGAGCCAAACCAGTTTCAGCTATATTCTGTTATGTAAAATATAAATATTAAATTGCTATTGTCAAAAACTGAGATGCTGAAACTACTACTGTAAAAAAATACTCTCCTTTTCTTCTCTTTGCCTGTTATCTCCTGCGTTTTAAACAACAGAACTACAACTAGTATGAGAACACACACACACACACACACACACACACACACACGAGTCTCAAAGAAATGCCTATACACACTTTGAATAATTAGAAAGGCAGTGTTTATTAAAATACTCTTCATTTTTAAAATTGAACTAACAGTTGTTAAAGTGTACATACATTTCAGGGGGACCCTACATATATACAATGTTTCACTTCTTAGTGGGCTAAGACTACATGTTGGCAAGTCAACTTATTTCTCCCATATGAGCCCAACTATATGAAAATAGTTCTCTGGAGAAATTATATATGCTATTGTGTTAGTTTTGACACAACAAAAATGTAGAGCTCACCAGACTATTGGCATTATGTAAGCACATTTGATATTACACTTGACTCATCTGTTTTCCAATAGTTCCTCAATGAAGTTTTTCATATTGAAACACTAAATAGTCATCAAACTAGAAAAAAAAATGAATTAATGAAAGAATGAAAAAAATGGCTATTCATCATATTGGCCATACGATTTCACACTGTGGACACAGAAACTAAGTAAACTTGATTATTGAGCAACAAACATCTTTCCATTTTCTATGAGGAAAAGTTCCATCATCTGTATGGGTGCTTAGAAAAAACCTAGCTCAGAACAAAGTTTAAAGGTGACTTTAACTGCACTGCTAGGAACCGTCTTGGCATCTTAGTCAGTCACAGTATTTTACACGAGGTGCTACATAGAGACTATCTACACTAATAAAAAAGAAATATGAAAATTGACCATACCTCCATGACACCCACCAGCCAATCAGGAGTGAGTAGGCAAATTAACTCAGATGACCGGTTAATTTTCATAAGAAGGCACAGAGCAAAGACTGAAGGCTCTGCCCAAGTGAAGACTGAAGACTGAAGAGGCTTGGCTTCTCCACTGCGGTCGAGCGTGAAGACCTGGGCCATAGGTGCTGGAGGAAAACCGATGCTGGCATCCGGGGGAAGGAAGACCTATTGCGCGAATCTTCATGCAATGAGCCTCTGGTTTCTAATAAAATACACAAGATGCCTTCTGTTTCCTCAAAAGCATTAAAATTCTGTTTGTGATAACAAAGGAAACACACATAAAGCTTGAAAAAATTGAGCCCCAACAAGACAACATGTAAAAGTGAACAGATTATAAATGAAGTTATTAAGTGATAAAGGCATGCCAATGGACAGAATAATTAGCTGCAAGGAGGAAATAACTCCTGTGTCTGACAAGCAACTTACTAAAGAGAAACTAAGAGTATTTTATTACAGTTTTATTACAGTTTCTAGAAGCAAAATGGAAGGTACTATAAATAATTATCTAGCATGACCATTATATTTAGTTCCCATGGATCTGCTTTAAAAATTCTCCCTCAGACATAAAAGAAACCTGGGACACCGAGGAAAACACTTTGCTAAAATACTCTGACATCCTCTCTGGAAGACCAGACCCTCACTGTCAGCAACACTCTTCCCAAGGAGACCATGAAGTTATCCAACAAAAAGAGGTAGCAGGTGTACCTCTACCTGTTTGTGGCATGTACTTCCACTACATTAATTTAAGCTTCCAAATAATCTGTAAGAGAGCAACTGTTGGCCCATTTTACACAGGAAGAACCAGAGTTTCAGATTAAGAATCTTGTTCAATGACACACATCTCAGAAGTGGCAGAAGTAGGAATCTGGCTCCAAAATTATGCCCTTCTCAACATACCACACTCCTCAGTAGATGGCCAAGATCTTTCATCCCTAAGGGTGATGACTGGCCCTACAAAACTCCCCATATTTGTTTGAGCCACTATCGAGTACTCATGAACCAGGCTTTCCGGCTTCATGTTCAGTGTCCTATTAGACTGATGGAAGGAGGAACCGGACTGACAAATGATTCTCTTCCTCCCTACATCAGCCCTTCTCCATACATAGGTAATCCTCTGCTGGTTATGTCCACATGTGTTCTCACAGGCCCGTGCTCTGCACCTAAAACCCATCTTGAGACAGAGGCCACAATCAGCATTGTTTTGACACCTTTGGAACATAGATCAGGGACTGTAAAGATTCTGACTTCATTAGAAATTGGCAACCTCGGTATCACGGTCTCATAAAACAATTGAAATTTTGACAACTTATGCCAGAGAGCTATTCCTTTAGTGCAGTCGTCAGCAAACTCATTAGTCAACAGAGCCAAATATCAACAGTACAATGATTGAAATTTCTTTTGAGAGCCAATTTTTTTAAACTTAAACTTCTTCTAATGCCACTTCTTCAAAATAGACTCGCACAGGCTTTGGTATTTTGTGGAAGAGCCACCCTCAAGGGACCAAAGAGCCACATGTGGCTCATGAGCTGCAGTTTGCTGACCACAGCTCTAGTTCCCAAAAAACAAGATTCAGTTCCTTTTAAAACCATTTCTTACATTATTTCTGCAAAGATCATTTCCGTAGAGCCAGTATCTAATCCTTTGTTCTGTCTTATGTTTTATGCATTCTCTCTCTCACTAATCACTCACCTTGCTTATCTCTTGTGACTTTAAAATGGCCTATTGTGTGTGCTTTCTCATCAGACTCTCCTTAAAAGCTTTGGTTAAGGCAAGCTCTCTCTAGGTCAGTTTTAACTAACTAGTCAGTGTGAAACCTATTAATGCTCCTTTAGTAACTCACTAATAGAGAGAACATGTTTTCCAAAATTCAAGTAAAGGAGCAGAAGCAGCTTGAAATTCTTATAGCTCCGTGTTATCTCAAAGGCATGTTGGATTCACAGAATTTTACCGCCAGAAACAATAATAGAGCACAACTCCTTCATGAAAATTACAATAAAGTTAAGAGCCAAAGGGGTTATACAATTTATTAAAGATCTCAGATCACATAGCGTTCAACTACAATGCTGACATCCAAACTACTATCCTACCCGCTATTGTATATTAATGAGCAAGAAGAAAGATTTTCTGCCCATTCGTTGATAAGTGCATAAAAAATACGTGTTACATAATGGAATAGTACTCAGCATAAAAAAGAAGAATCTCTTACCCTTTGAGATAGTATAAAGGAACCTGGAGCATATTATGCTAAGTGAAGGAAGCCAGCCAGAGAAAGACAAGTATCACATGATCTCACTTATATGTGAAATCTAGTGAACAAAATAAACTGATGAACAAAATAGATTCAGAGAAACAGACTGATGAAGGGGGGCAGAGAGGTGGGGAAGAAGGAGAGATCAACTGAAGAACTTATGTGCCTATATGCATAGCATGGTGAAGGCCTGGGGAGGGGGTGGGAACAGAGTGAAGGGAGTCATTGGGGTTGGGGGGAGAGAGTATTTATAATACTTTCAATAATAAAGATAAATTTTTTAAAAAGGTTGCTACTTAGGAAGACCTGCTCATCTTCAGGCCAAGTGTCCCTATGCAGTCTGAAGCTTGACAAGAGTGGATGCCAGACCAGGACCCCAATTTGTGCAGGATCCCCAGACAGCCCTGCCGCTGGGGGGTTTTAGGTTGACATCAGACTGACCTATAGGCCTTCAACAGCCTAGGAGGCTGCTGCAGTGCCAAGTTAACTTCCAAAATGGAAAATCTGTGCAGAAATCATGTAAGAAGATTTCCCAAGTACCGTCTATAATCATAAATTTGACATGTAAGCCCTGGTTTGCTATATTTGTAAAATAGCCACCCTGAAGTGTGGGCTTTATGAAAAAAAAATGATAAGTGCTTTAATTCTTGGAAGAATATCACCATGGATTGGCAAAGGTTAAGGCCAAAGCAGGCAAAATTCACAAAAGCAATACTGTGCTCAAGGACACAGAAAAACCTTCCTTAAGAAAAAGTTTGCCTTTTCTTAAGGCAAAGTAGCTGCCAAAAGCAATACTTCAAACAGTGTCTCCAAACTGAATTACTTTGTTTCAAAGGATTTAGTAAAGATTGACTTGAAAAATGAATAAATTACCTGAACACTAGTCCTCAGAGTGTTACAAGACACAAATTAGGTGCAGATGAATAATTTCTATCCTGGGATAAGCCCCTGGCTACTGACCCCTTGGAGAAACCGCCACTCTGAAGAGTCACTAAATAAGGATGTGGTCGGCACTGCTGTCACTGCAATCAATGAGCAGGGCAGGTACCAGCATCTCCCTTGATAAAAGGGGGTGACTCCAAGAGTGGCCACTTATCTCAGGATGACGCAATGAAACACCTGTTTCTCGTGAGCTAGAAAATAAGGACAATGCTTCCAAGTAAAGAAAAACCTACAATATATTTCAACACAAAGATTTCTGTTGATGCCCTGGGGCAGTGGTCGGCAAATTCCTTAGTCAACAGAACCAAATATCAACAGTACAATGACTGAAATTTATTTTGAGAATCAAATTTTTTTTAAAACTTAAACTTCTTCTAACGCCACTTCTTCAAAATAGTGGTATTTTGAAGTGTGGCCCAGGCCATGGTATTTTGTGGAAGAGACACACTTAAGGAGCCACAGTGTTTGCCTACTACGGCCTGGGGGAAAATATAAATTGCAGGATGCATCTTCGGTAGCCTTATGGAATGATCAAAAGCCAAATGACGAGGAGAGTCTGGATTCTACACAGAAACTCTGGGAATCATTTGTTACTGCTGTTCTTAACCCATCACTGGAGAACATTTTTATAAATTTAAAAAGCAAACAAAAAATGATGAAGTTTCAGAGTTTCATTAGCTCTGTATCTGTCATGGCAGCACAAGGAGAAAAACCAGAACAAAACAGACAAATTAGACGAATCCTTGACCTTTGCTTCTCTCGCTGTCGGTGAGGTGGCTGTCAGGATAACACCTAGCGATGATGGAAAATGGACTGTGAGAGATGCAAGGGTTTCCAGAAACTTGAGATATCAAAGGGTCAACGGATCTCAGCCCCGGAGAAGAGATTAAAGCACTCCTGGCAGAGACATTCCCTGCTGCTGGTTCAGACCTCCCAGGACAGGGAGGGATCAAGTTCATCTCTGAAGCCTGGCACTTCCCTTCTAGTCTTCCTCAGGCTGCATCTCGACTCAGGAAAGAGAACAGATTGATCTTTTTCCAAGTTCCATTAATAAGGCACATGCTGATTCTAAGAAAGTAGAAGGTTATCCAAAAGAAATTAACTCGTTGGAATAGCTCACACACTAATAATGGACTAAAAAGAAAACTGACATTTCTCTCACACCAATTTTTAGAGTTGCCAGAATTCATGCATCAACAAAACCATCAGGACACACTGACCCCTGTGAGCTGCAGAGGCGGCTATGGAGTTCTAGGTAAAGAGCTTGGTCCAAAATCTAGAAAGACTCAGAGGTGACTGAAGTTTTAAACTCTGTTGAAATTCACAGACATGGAAATAAACATTTAGAGACAGAGCATAATGGAGAGAGATGATAAACTATTGAGAAAAGTGCTTTCCTGGGAGCAATGTGAAATCTCACCAACTGAAAGGTTTTGAGGAAAAGATGAATTTGGAGCATATGTTCTCACCTGCTGCCAGAAATAAGGCCCATTTTCTTTGGACTATTTTGTTTTCAAAACATCATCCAGTGTTTACCAGTTCAGTGGCCACTCAATCTGGTCCCACCTTTCAATTTTTCAAGGAAAATATACAAACCAATTTTTTACATTTGTAATACTGCTATATTTAAAGTCTGCGTGGTCTAAGTCTGTGTGGTCTAAACAGGTATCTGAAAAGATGGTCAACACCACTCATCCAGGGGATGCAAACGAAAACCAAAAAGAGGCATTACTTCATACTTTGTAGGATGACTATTATTAATAATATACCTCGTTCCAAAGAGATTCTCTCAAAGCCACATTCCTTATCCTAATCATTTAAATCATTCTTTCTCTGTTATTTTAGGCTCTTGGTATAGGTGACTTTCTTCTTTTTTATGACTATTATTTGGCACAAAATAAAAATTATATATATCCTGGGTCCTAACTGTTCACCTTCCTGCCTGCCTGGATTGCCCCTGCCTCTGCTTGCCAGTCTGATCACCCCTAACTGCCCTCTCCTGCAGGTCTGGTGTCACCCCCAACTGACCTCCTCTGCTGGCCAATTTGGTTCTGATTGGTCGTTCCTATGCCAATCAGCATCAAAAGCTCCACCTCCTAGACAGCCATTGGCTCACCACAGCACTCACCTTTGGTTCTGATTAGTCAGTTTCTATTCCAGTCAGCATCTTCAGGCCTATCTCTGGGCCTGATCAAAGGTAAGAAGTTAGGACCCAGTGGTCCCAGATTGTGAGAGTGATGTCTGACTACTGGTTTAGGCCCAATCCCTGGGATCCGGCGTAAAATGGCAGTTGGACATCCCACAAGGGGTCCCCAATTGGAGAGGGTGCAGGCTGAGTTGAGGGAACCCCCACTCTGTGCACAAAATGTGTGCATGCGGGTGTGTGTCCCTCAACCCAGCCTGCACCCTCTCCAATCTGGGACCCCTCTCACAACCCAGGACTGCTGGCTCCTAGATGCTCACCTGCCTGCCTTTCTGATCACCCCCTCACCACTGCCCTGCCAGCCTGATTGATGCCTAACCACTTCCTTGCCAGCCTTTTGCTCCTAACTGCCCTTTCCTGCAGGACTGATCCCCCCAACTGCCCTCCCCTGCAGGCCTGGGTTCCCCCCCCCCCAACTGCCCTCCCCTGTAGGCCTGGGTCCCCCCAACTGCCCTTCTCTGCAGGCCCAGTCACCCCCAAATTCCCTCCTCTGCTGGCTTGGTCATCCCTAACTGCCCTCCCCTGCTGGTCTGATCATATGAATAATCCTTCTTGGAATGCCCCTTAATGATTGGTTATATGTAAACTTCTGTGCTGGTAGGAAGGTTGGTTACAGAAGCATCAGATGATGATGACTTCTGCATTGCCCTCAGTAGTAGCTTTCTTTTTATTTTCTATCACACCTCTCATATCCGTGGACTTGGCCCCTACAATCACCAGATCTCAATCCAATTGAGCCTTTGTGGGACGAAGTTAAGAGCCATCAGGCATCTGGTTCCACAACCATCAAATCTCACAGAACTGGACAGTGCTATTCGTCAGGCATGGTGTCAGATTCCTCACATCACCTTTTAACATCTGGTGGGGTCAATGCCAAGAAGAATCACTGTAGGATTGAAGGCAAAAGGTGACCCAACAAAGTACTGATGGGGTGGTCATAATATATATGACAGATCAATCTAAGGAGTTTTTCTAAAGTCCCTTTTCTCTTAACCTAGTCAGTATGGCTCAGTTGGTTGGACATTGTTCCATGCACTGAAAGGTCACTGGTCTGATTCCCAGTCAGGGCACATGTCTAGGTTACAGGCTCCATCCCAGTTGGGATGCATGCTGGAGGTAGCCAACATGTTTCTCTTTCACATTCTCTCTCTCTCTCTTTCTCTCTCTCTCTCTCTCTCTCTCTCTCTCTCTCTCTCTCTCTCTCTCTCTCCCTCGCTGTCGTTCTCACTCTCTCTCACTCTCCTTCCTTCTGCTCTCTCTAAAATCAATAAAAATATATTTAAAACAATAAAAACAAAGTCCTTTTACTCTCTATCCAAAATAATATTGTGTGACAATTAACCAAATCATTCATCAGCTCTGTACTGGTAATATTTACTTCCTTTTTCAAAAGTCCAAGCTGGATACCTGATAAGAACAGAAAGAAGAAAGATTTTCATGAGGCCAACATTTAAGGATTCAACTTAAAGTCTATTGCAAAAGGAATAGGCATTCATTCATTATTTATCTCAGAGTTGAAATTATCAGAAATTATCTACAGAGATGACATCTAATTATAAGATTTATTTTCACATGCAATGCATTAAGTATTTCCCTCTATTTTCTACTGATAAGCATTAATATAGCTAGTATGCATAATTTCTAAGCAGAGAGATAATCATTTAAACATATGTCAGAACACAACATCCTTTAATTCCTTTCACTTATATATACATTTCACAAATATACATTTTCTCTTGACATGAATATTTAGAACATTGTCACCCACACTTCAGGAACAGTAGTTTCAGTTTTCCAAAGAAAAGGAAAAATTATCAATTGTAAAACCCCCAAAACTCTCAGCCCAACAGCAAGACTAAGGATCTGGAAACATCTGAACTTACTTTATGTCCTATACACTTCCAATACTTCACTGAACACCTGACACTATTAATACCTGCTTGTTTATAAAGCATTTATGTTGAGGGAGGTGTATGTCTTTTTCTACAGCTGTAGTGGCTGACACTCAGGTGTCACTTATAAATTGAATGACTGAACAAATTTTCTAACAAACCCATCTTTAAATCATACAGAGTTAGAGTCTTGAGCAAGTTTTCAGTGAATACCAACTTTATTCATGACCTGTGGGCAGTATTGACTTCAGTGTCAAATGGATGCCTTTTCACAGTGGAATCTCTTGTTCTCTCTTTTGAACTGGGCCTTGTTACCACTGACACATCAAATCAAACTGGGTCATGGAAGGCCATCCTTGTCACTTTCACTCGATATCAAACTCATTGCTTGACTCTAAGATTGATCACTGCAAACTCTCATATTCAGCCTTTCCCTAAAATTCTGGATGGCAGCTCAAGTTACAGCAACAAATATAAATCAAGCATCCAGGAGAACACTTTCTGAATACCATGAAAACTTTAAGATGAGATCATTGCATCTAAGATGCTTACAATTTAGCCAACTTTTTTTTTTTACTGGTTTACCTATTTCTGGTCACTTCATTTTTAATTTTTTTTTCTTTATTGATTAAGGTGTTTCCTATCACCCTATTGCCCACACACACACACACATACACACACTCATGCCCTCCAACCCCCCATTGTCTGTGTCCATTGGTTAGCTTATATGCATGCATACAAGTCCTTTGGTTGATCTCTCTCCCTTACCCCCACCCTCCCCTACCTTCCCTCTCCATTCCCACCAGCAGTGCACTTAGGTTCCTTTTTCTCCACATCCTCACTAGCACTTGTCATTTGTTGGTTTGTTGCTGATAGCCATTCTGACTTGAAAACTTAAATGACAATAGAAATTTCAATTGAATATTAAATACAATTTTCATCTAAAAACGTTGTCTCCTCCCCTCTTCCCTGAAATCCTTTAACCCAATTCGAGAACAACTTTCTCCAGGAAGCTTTCCCAGTGCACAGACTCATCTGTCACCACACCCCAGAATGCACTCCCCTGGAGGTGATTTAGTTGAGTGCAAAGAGCCAAAGCTTTGTTCAAACAAATCATAATCCTAGTTCTGCCCCCACCAAGTCTGTAACTTTGACAAGTCAATTAATTTTTCTCATCCCTAACTTCTTCATCTGTAAAACTGGCAGGATAATGTTTACCATGTGAAATTATGATGAGACAAATAAACTAACATTTTCAAATAACCAGCACAAAGATTTTTATAACTATTCAGTTTTCTTTATGTGTTCACTCACCATCACTGGAGAGTCTGCATCTTAGTAATTTGTGTTATTTATTTTGGTTCTGTTCTTCACTAGATACTGCATCCATTATAAAAAAGGAAACAATCTCTTAAAATCTACACACACACACACACACACACACACACACACACACATACATCTCTCAGAAAAAAATTAAAGGTTGATAGATTTCTTTTGGTTTTGCTAGTGCCAATGATAAACCCAAGACATCAGAAAACCAAGATCGAACACCTCAGTGCAGATAAAGTTCAGAAATCAGCCCCCACTGCATCTTTATTTCTAGTAAACAACTTTTTCTCCGCTGAAGTACTCTATTTTCATCCCATTTTCATTTGTATTGCTAAGCAACACCCTATACCCCCCAGATTTATTTCTGGTTCTGCATTTATTGTCACAGACACCTACAAAGTTACATCCCACATACTGGGGTATTTTTAGGTTTCATTCGTGAGCAGTCATATGCTCTATCAAGTACCTCAAGTCACAATAATAATGCGTTGTACTTGTACAGAAGTTATCTTCTCTGGCAAACACATTATAAACTTTCTCACCAATTCTATGACTCCTGAACCACTCCAAGAGGTTACCTTTGGTGATCTCACTATCAGGGGCGATGGCTCACCTAAGACCACACACTGTGAGGACTCGTGCCTAGGCAAAGACTCAGAGCAAAGGCCCAACCCAGATTTCCCACCCCTCACACAACTCAGAAGCCCATCATCTGTCAAAGGGATCAGTTTACTGATCTAAAAATCATAGATACTTAGCTTGCTCACTTCTGTGCTTCTATATTTTACATGGTATCTAACATCTCATGCCCCATGGGGGATTTTCTTGCTCCCTGGTGACTCATGGCCTTCTTCCACTGACAAATTTTGAAAGGGCAAGCCAATGGAAATTTATAAAAAATGATGAATATGAAGATGAAGCCAGGAGGATGACACTATTTAGAAGAATTTTTGCAAAAGGAAGAGTAGATAATTTAAAAGAAGATATTCCTGACTCTGTTTTTATTTGACCCTTCATCCCCATCTTCCTAGGTATCCTAGGGTCAGTGAATACCTAAGAGCATTTAGAAGATACCCACCAAGGATCAATAGCTATGGTACTAGAGGTTAAAAGGATCAAATATAGGATGTTAAAATCAAAGAGGGCTTAGAGACCAAGAAATTGTGAATAATAACCAAAGGAACACTTCAGGGGAAGATAGCAGTTGGTGATTCAGGATATGGGTGAGAGCAAGCATTGCAGCGTAGAGGCCACACCAAAGGACCACTTCCTAAGTGGCCAGAACTCTGATGGCAGGCTCTGGCCAGACCCGGTAATAAGAACCAGAAAGAATAGCATGTGGATGAAATATCCATGCAACTGTAGCTTTACTAGTATATATACAGGTTACTTCTTTGCCTCTTGTCTTATTCCCCAAAAAGAAAGGGTTTAAAGCAGTTTACAGAGACTCATGCAACATAGCAGTTTAAGTAAACTTTTAAGAAAAAAACAAACAAACAAACAGGCAGAGGAGATGTACAAGTAGGGGGCATATTGCTTTAACTCAGATTCTCCAGAGAAACGTTTCAGAGAAACATTAATTTTAAATAACTGAAATTTACTGTTGTGGCAGGAAGCACAGTGCCTGGCACAGAAATACTCAAAAGTTGCAGTAATTACTGTTCATGTTATTTGTTATTATTAGCCCAATGCTAGTTTTCTTCCCTAATTGACTCCCAAGAAAAAAGTCCAAACTTGTCATGATGGAAAACTTCCTTTCCTGTCCTACCTATATCCTCCCTTCCCACTTCCTTTATGTCTCCAAATGGCCTAACTTTCTAAAATAAATAAAAATAAAATGAGCCTTCAGGGGCTTGGAGCCAGAATCTACAAAGTAGGCAGAATCTACAAAGCAGGCAATATAACCAGCTCTTGGCAAAGCTGTGAAATTGGCCACATTTCTCTTTTTTTTTTCTAGCTTCACTTTTCTGCCCCCTTTTTTTTCTGACATTGTATAACCCATGTAGGGGATCTCAATCTCGATTCTACACCACCAGCAAAAAATACATCCCTTACCCTGAAGAATAAATATGTCAGACTAGTTTAAAAACCTGTGAGGGCCACACTTTCAAATGGAATAAAGCTGAAATGAGAAAGAATGAGGAAGGGACCTAGAACAGGTGCTCTCAAAACCAGAACCATACGAGATATTCTACTGGCAGGAAAGGAAAAAAGTGATAATAGTACAAAGACCTCAATTTCATAAATAATTGGTAAGTAATAACAAGGAGTTGAAAGGAAAGTAGACTGTCAAATTACAGCAGGTAGGGTAGGGAGATCTGGGGGAGATAATAGGTCAACTGAAGGACTTGTATACATGCATATAAGTACAACCAATGGACACAAAACTCTGGGGAGAGGGGAGTATGTATGGGAGGGGGGGCAATGTTAAATTATGTACACAGATAATAAATGAATTAAAAAAAGAAAAAGAAAGGAAAAGGAAGGCATATTCTTTGTAAAAGAGCATGCCTAGCCATACTTATGCCCATTGTTCGTGTGTTGTAGAGCACATTTCTAAGAGTCAAAAATCTTAAGGCCAGCACTGAGCTGTTATGTATACTAAAAGGATATCTCTGCACATTCTGCAAGTATTTATTCCGGGCTCTATTGCACAAGACAACTGGACAACATTACTATCATCTTGATACACAGAATCTTTGGTGCCTAATGCTTTCCTCCTCCAGAAACCTTTTCCAGTTTTGCATGTGTACTTTATTCCCACAGCCGCCATGGATAGTTAATTCCCACAGCCGCCAAAGATAAGTATGGGACCTCCCAGTCAAGTGCTTGTGTCAGATGTAGGAATAAAGTCTCTACTCACAGTGCTCCTCCCTAGGACAAGACAGTCAGGATTACAGATAAACTCATAGACTGGATGAGATGGATTTTTATTCCCTCATTTCATCTACTCTCTTTGCTAGTAGCCTCCAACACTACAAGCAAGTGGAAAACCACATGACAGCAGCAGTTAGGAACAAAAATTATACATCAAGCTATTCCCCATATGCCAGCCCAGAAAGAATGAGACAGCATTGTATAATAATTTCACATGGACAGAGCAAGTTCTAAATTGGTGTCTCCACTATCACTAACACAAAGACACTCCTGCAGATCTGAGAGTCCTTTTATAACTTCTCTAATAGCAAATAGAGTGACTTGAAAGAAAAACTGCCAAGCTTGGCAGGGCATTTAATAAGGAAAGCTCCAGGATGAACTCACCTCATACCTGTTAGAATGGTTGACATCACAAAGACAAGAGAATAAATACTGACAAGAATGTGCACTGTTGGTGGGAATGTAAATTGGTGCAGCATCTATGGAAAACAGCATGGAGGTTCTTCAAGAAATTCTAAATAGAACTACAATATGATTCAGCAATCCCATACCTGGGTATATATTCAAAGAAAATTAGAACAGGATATTAAAAGACATCTGCATTACAATTGCAGCATTATTCACAACAGCCAAAATGTAAAAATAACTTAAGTATCCATCAACAGAGAAATTGATATAGAAGTGTACATGGGACTTCTCTCTACTAACTTTGCAACTTTCTGTGAATCTATAATTATTTCAAAATAATTTTTAAAAGATAATGCTGGTTTCTATGGGAAAAATATATCATAGGAGCAAGAAGGCAAGCAGAGTGGTTCGGGCTATCAGACAGGCAGGCAAGGCAGGCAAACAATTAGGAGTCAGTGGTCCAGGATTGGAAAGGGTGCAGGCCTGGCTGAGGAACACCCTTGCCCCTGTGCACAAATTTCATGCACCAGGCCTCTAGTATTATAATAGGTGTATATGCCGGTGGAAATGGTACATTATTGAGAAGTGATACAAACAGAAAGAATAGTATACATGTATATATGAAGTCCTTAAGCAGGAAATGAGATACAGTGCACAAGTTGAGGGGTTAGCCTTAGCTATCAACACTGGTTGAAAACAGATTCTAAGGGCACAATGTATACATGTTGATAGATTTTGTGTTTGAGAATATGTGTTTTTTTCTTCTGATATTTCTATTTTCACAGTAGAACAGGTCATCAACTGAAAGTAAAGAGAGGAAAGAAGTTTGGAGATTGAGAAAGAAGAGGTATGAGTGTGCGGATAAGAGCAGAAAAGTAAATTAACAAAGAAAATGCAATAAGATAGTTGAGCACACTGAAAGCCAACTTGCATATCTGATACAAATGTATTTAATGTGAGACCAATCAGCATGACTGTAAGTTGTTCTTCTATACTTGTTTGGGTGAAAGTGTGAAATGAGGCAAAGGTAAGGAAGAGTTCAAGGAAGTTGAGTACAAATTCAAAGGAATCCTATCTTGGTAAGAGTATTAGGTGACTTTCTTCTTTTTTATGACTATTATTTGGCACAAAATAAAAATTATATATATCTCCTATCTAATAAAAGAGTAATGTGCAGATTGACCATCACTCCAACACACAAGATGGCTGCCCCTTGCCAAAACTGGTTTGTCTCAGTGGATAGAGAGTTGGTCTGCGGACTGAAAGGTCCCAGGTTCGATTCTGGTCAAGGGCATGTACCTTGGTTGCGGGCACATCCCGAGTAGGGGGTATGCAAAAGGCAGCTGATGGATGACTCTCTCTCATCAATGTTTCTAACTCTCTATCCCTCTCTCCTCTCTTCCTCTCTGTAAAAAATCAATAAAATATATTTTTTTAAAAAGATGGATGCCCCCATGTGTTCAAAGATCCTGCCCCTATGTGGACACAAGATGGCCACCACAAGATGGCCAGCAGGTGAGGGCAGTTGGGAGGCACCAGGCCTGCAAGGGAGGGCAGTTGAGAGGGGCCAGGTCTGCAAGGGAGGGCAGTTAGGGGTGACCAGGCCTGCAGAGGAGGGAAGTTAGAGGCAAATAGGCTAGCAGGGGAGCAGTTAGGCATCAATCAGGCTGGCATGGGAGTGGTTAGGGGGTAATCAGGCTGGCAGGCAGAAGTTGTTAGGGGCAATCAAGGGTGGCTGATAAGCATCAAGTGGCAGGTGAGCAGTTGGGAGCCAGCAGTCCTGATTATGAGAGGGATGTCCAAATGCTTATTTAGACCAGTGGGGTTGGGTCTAAACAGGCAGTTTGACATCCCTCGAGGGGTCCCAGATTGGAGAGCGTGCAGGGTGGGCTGAGGGACACCCCCCATCCTGTGCACGAATTTCATGCACTGGGACTCTATTGATAGTAATAGTAGAGGATGGAATCTAAACAGAAAACAAGGAAAGCAAGTCCCTTAAAAAGCAGCAAGGTTAATTGTCAAATATTCTAGGTAGTAAAATTATTGGGAGGGTCACCTATAGAGTATGTTGGGAAGAAAGGAGGTGATGTTAGAGTGGGATACTGTAAACTGAATGACAATGAGAGTAGTGGTTGAGATGGGGTGGAAGACAAAAGCAATCAAGGTGAGGACTTCAAAGAACTGAGAGGTCAGGAGTAAGAGGATCATCTCTGGATATTAATATTAAAAGGTGATGACAGAAATAGTGGCAAATAAAAGACAGCAAGTCCACTGCAGAAGTCATTAAAATATAAGGGAAAACTACAGTCATAAATTACTACAAGGAGTGGTAGGTGATAAGATGCTTCAAAACCCCTGAGAAAGGCAGTAAGGAGATATGAACTGTGGATGGAAAACAATGATGAACAAGCAAAATACTGATTCTGCCTCCAAGTCCAGGAATATGAGAGGTATAATAGAAAATTTTTTTTAAAAAATGCTACTACTGAGGGCAATGCAGAAGTCATTATCATATGATGCTTCTGCAACCAACCTTGCTAACAGCACAGAAGTTTATATATAACCAGTCATTAAGGGGCATTCCAAGAAAGACTATTTAGCTGCTATATGCTGAATGAAGGTGTTACAGAATTAATGCACAGAATAGATAGGTGGGTGGGGAAATACCTGAAAAGCTGCATTCTATAATACCTCACACAAGGTGACTATACTATAATTCCTATTCATGACCATGACAGATTCATTTTGTCTTCATCTATCTTTAGAACATTATGTTAAATGAAATAAGCCAAGTCAGAGAAAGACAAGTACCATAGGATTTCACTCATACGTGGAATCTATTGAACAACGTAAATTAACAAGCTAAATAGAGACAGATTCATGTATAGAGAGGAGGCAGACAGCTCTGATTGGAGGCGGGGATGGAAAGATTGAGCAAAAAAAGAAGAAAAAGAGAGAGAACTCATAGACATGGACAACAGTGTTGTGACTGTGAGCAGGATGGGGGGATGGGAAGTGGAAGTGGAAGAGGATCTAGAGAGGCTAAATGGTGATGAAAAAATAAAATAATTTTAAAAATAAAAATAAATCACATCAAGAACAAAACTTTTCCTTTTAACAAATCTCAATAAATTTTTGAACTCAGCCCTCTGATTCTGTCCTCTGCCCAAACAAATCACTGGACCATAATTTTAGAGTGCATGTTTCTGCCTGTGCACAAAAGTGAGATACTCTCTAATGATTAACCCATTTTTGGGTATTTTGGACAACTGTACACGTTCCAAACTGGAAGCAGTAGGAGTTTCAAAGATCAGCGTTACATAAATCACAGACTGCAATGGCAATGTCTTACCATCGTTTATTCTCCTAAAATGCTGAGCACAGAAATAGCTTAATTAGTCTCCGCTTTCTTCTGAGGTCTGAGGGCTGCTATCACTATTCCTCAATTAATTGTTGAGGTTCAGATAAATCGTGACCTACCTCCCCAAGCCCTGCTTGCTCTGAGGAGGTGGCTAAGAAATCAGCCAACTGATCTCAAGGGAACTCTGCTGCAAGGAGGCTCTGCATGAACAGCTCTGCGAGCTCTGTCCTCACCATTAACAGTTTCTGTGCCATAAGCTGTTTGCTGGTGATACAGTAGTCATGGAGATCCATCCCATTTCTTCTAACAGCACGTGCATCTGTGCACACAGACTTTTCAGGGGGAAAATGAATTATCAGGTAAAGGATGATTAAAAAACACCTTACAATAAGACAAAGACATGCCATCCACACAGGTATTGAAATCCTGACCATCACATAAAAACACTATTAACAGCTCATACCTACTGAGAATTTCTATAAGAAGCTGCTCTAAGTGCATTACATAGATTGATTTCTCATAAGCCTTGCAACAATCATGAGGTAGATATGACTATTATTGCCACATTACAGGTAAGACAAGACAGACACACAGAGGTAAATAATTTGCCCAATGTTTTATAGCTAGGACAGTAAGAGAATCAGGGTTTGCACCTAGTCATTCTGACTCCAAAGTCTACCATATTGCCAGGATGCTGTGTCACCTACAACACACACACACACACACACACACACACACACACACACACACGTCTCACCAACTATATTTTTCTAGCATAAATCATTTTCTCATAAACATCAGCAGTTAGGGACCACTTCCCAGAACAAAGGTAAGAAGTTCTTTACTATACAAACAGGATTATTCTCTTGCTTAATTTCACCCCAAAGTACTATATGACCTGGAAGCAGCTGCAGCCCAGAGAATAAATTTGTTCTCAGCAAAAATTATCCTCTAGTACAGTGGTTCTGAAAGTTTAATGGTCATGACATTCACTTGTCCAGCTTATTAAAAATGCATTTTCAGAGAAACTAGCTCCCAGAGTCTGATTCACTGGATCTGGGGTTGAGTCCAGTAATCTGTGCTGTTAAAAACCTTCACCACCAACCCCAGGGAAACCCAATGGAGAAGGCTCCCAGACCACTATGTCCCAGTAAGAGACAGTTCTAGTTATGAATGGGTGGGAAAGGGAATTACATAAGACAATTCTAGTTATGAATTGGAGTTACATTGGTTTTTCAATAAGACAAAGAATAACTTTGGTATCTTTTAAAAGTCAAAAAAAAAAGTTGAACCATTGCTAGTAAAATAGTAATAAAATATATTAGATGGAGCATGAGCCCTAATTGTTTTTGGCTCAGTGGATAGAGCTTCAGCCTATGGACTCAAGGGTCCCAGGTTTGATTCCAGTCAAGTACATGTTCCTTGGTTGCAGCACATCCCCAGTGGGGAGTGTGCAGAAGGTGGCTGATCGAGGTTTCTCTCTCATCAATGTTTCTAACTCTCTGTCCCTCTCTATTTCTCTCTGTAAAAAATTAATAAAATATATTTTTTTAAAAGGAGCCTGAGCCTGAGAGATAGAGAGATGTGTACCCAAGACTTCCTGCTTATCTAGTTGTGCACCTTGAGAAATTGTGCCTCCCTTTTCTCACTTGCAAACCACAGGTGCTACTGTATATAGTCCTGGGACAAGCTGAGGTCATTCATATTTATTTCCATCATATGCACACAAGGCTGAAGGTGGAGCAGCCATCTTGCTGAAAAATAGAAGTCTGGCAGCATCATGGCATGTCATTCCAGCTCTGGACTGCCTACATCTTAAGTTTTACCAAATTTCAGCCAGAGGTTTTCAGGTTACTGTTAATCCCACTGACAGGAATTCTTATGTAATACAATAGAGTTATATGTGATTTTATTTGTTCTTTATATAAGCCTTATATTGTTCCAAACTTTAAAAAGCTGTACATGAAAAGAGTATTTCATTTGTCTCCACCCCCAGAAAATCTTTATTATTAATTCATAATATTATAAGACCTTTCCTACGGGTTCCCAGTACTAATTTTATTCTTTGTGAATCATAGAAAATGAGAAGAGTTTTAAAAGGTTAAAGAAAAATGCTTAGTATGTTTTCTTAGAGTAATAGGTCAGTATGATTACCACATTTTTCCATGAAATTCTATTAATAGTTTATCAAACTAATGATATGTGAATACTTACAGAAAGCAGTCATCATGATAAAGCAGTATAAATTCATTAAGAACAAACTCTGTCAAGTTAATAACTTTACCTTAAAGATAGGTTAGTGACATTGATAATAGTGGATATGTTATGATATCATACTGGGTACAATGGAGAAATGTGGATTGACAGAAAATGAGGTTAGGAAGGTTTCCAATTGAACAACTAGGCCCAATGAGGGCCAATTAGTGAACAAATGGTAAGGAAATTCAATAGCATTGGTATTTTATCAACATTCTGGAAAAAGGTATGAAAGGTATGCTTAACAACTCTATAGCTAAGGTAAAGGAATAGTTACTCTGTTTTAGAAATGAATCAAGATCTAATAATCTCTCAGCCAGCCAGGGAGGCTCAGGTGTTGAACCAGGAGATCACAGTTTGATTCTCAGTCAGGGCACATTCCCGGGTTGTAGGCTCAATCCCCACTGTGGGGAATGCAGGAGGCAACCGGTCAATGATTCTCTCAATCATTGATGTTTCTATCTCTCTCTCCCTCTCCCTTCCTCTCTAAAATTAATAAAAATTTAAAAATTTTTAGAAGATCGAATAATATCCCAAAGATGGTTAAGAGATAACAAAACCTTGTTTTTATGACCAAGAGAATAAAATATCCCAGAAATGTTTTGTGAAGCCAAGCTTGATAGTAGTTGGCAAATAACTCTGTGTTCAAATGCTTAAAAAGGCTAACACAAACCAGGGCTTAGCAATGGCATAATTTCCTAATGGAGCTATACTGTCTTGATGAATACTTAAAAAAGTTGTAATGTATTCATAAGCAGGTGATCCACATCTGGAACCTTGTGTGCAGTTTTGTGTGCTAGAGCTGAGGTTTATATCATCTAAATCCTACCTGGAAATTCAAGCCCTGTCCAGACTCTGGGACCAATAAAACCTACTGGGTAGCCCTCCTTTTATTCTCCCTACATAGGCAATGCAACAGTTTAGTGCTGTGGGATAGACCTCAGAGAGAAAGACAACATGTTTTTAGCTCCAAGATTTGAAAGGCTGTAGGAGATAGAAACAATAGGCACCACTTACACATAAGATCAGGAATGTCTTCTGTCCTGTTTAGCTGTGAGATAGAGACTTATCCTAGAGCAGAAATAAGAGAGAGGGGCAGGAGCCATATGCTCTACTCATGTCCAACTGGGCTGGTCATTTGCCTGTTTGTTCTCAGATCTATTTCCCACTCTGCTGCCTTGCCCCCTTGCCATTTGCCTTCCAGGTACGGTTAGTTAATGGAAGGCACTGATCAAAGACTAGAGGAAGGGAGGAAGGAGAACTAGAGTATTTTTGCCTCTTCTTCTAACTCAAGCCATGCCTTCTGCAATGATTTTTGCCTACTCCGTGGATCCAGACACCACTGGACAGTGCTTCCCTCTGCAGTTCTAAGTCCAATAAGGCAGCCCTCTTCATGGTTTTAAATAACTCCAACTTCTTGGCCCACAACCTTCTGCCTGCTTCCCTCCAGCCCAAGATGGCCCTAAGTTTCTGCACAATCCCCTAATCCCTCCTTTAGTTCTTTTATCACCTCTGTGATCAATTGCTCATGTTAAATTGTTTCTGTTGATAGACCCTGACTGGTACCATCCTACCCTACTACTGTCACCTAGCCAAGTGATCAACTAGACTCGAGGAAAATAGATAAATATAGATAAAACAGTCCCCTTTAAATTTGGAAACCAGAATTGAGTTGGCTTGTGCCTCATTTATGGCTCAGTTTTCAAGAGCTATTGCCTGAGAGAGAAGCCCTGATCTAAGCATCGTAAGGGCAACAGAAATAGCAAAATGGTACATCCAGGCCCAATAAAGCTCATTACCACAACCAGATTTCTGTGGCTGCCGATGGCACAAAAAGAGATGCATGCATTTTCTGAGGCGATACTGTCACTTCCCATTTAGTCTTAGACCTGAAATCTGACTTTGGCTCTTTTCTAAAATCATTTTTACAAAAATCTGCAATGACTTTTTCCTTCACTCTAGATTTTTCAATGTTTCATTCTATTTGACAGCCTTTCAACATTTGACTATGAAAAATGACCCTCTCAACCTACAGCTCCAGGTGGTCTCATTCTTCCTTGCCGGCCTTAAGGAATAAGAAATGGGATTTACTTAGAACAATGAAGGATGTCCATTTTGCTATCATCCCTATTCAATTCTGATGGTGGTCAGTGTTCTTGGTTTTATCCATCTTTGTTTTAGTATGCATATAGGGCTATTGGTTTCTCTTAAATTTAAATTTGTAGGCACCTTCTATAGTCTTAAAACTTCTTCTTGCTTGATATTTAGCAACCATAGCTTTATTTTTGGTTAGTATACATCTGACATATATTATCCTTTCTGTACAAGATAGATATTTGTTTTGACCTAATCTAAGTCTCTTTATTAATGATTTTACTCTGTTTATTATAACAATTGATTAAATATTTGAATTTACTCCTAACATATTACTTTCCACCTGATTTTGGTGGAGTTTTTTCCTTGTTCTATTTTTCCTTATGTAAGAGTACTTTCTTTTAGTAATATGACCCCAGGGAACAAACAGTAAAAGCAGAAATAGAAGAATGGAGAACCAAGACTAAGATCTGTAGAACTGGCTGCCACCAAGGAGCTGGCTGCTTTATTATGTGAGACCCTCACAGGATGAATATCAAGCCTTATGTCCAGGGGGAGAAAAGGGAAAGCAGTTATTCCATTTACTCACAGCCAAACGTTCAACCACCATTTAAGCCCCTCATCATAGGTACTTGGTCACTGTCTTCTGCACAAATGCATTCCCAAACTCCAAGCCAGCCCCTCTCTCTGTTGTAGTCTAAAACAGTGTTTCCCAACCTTCTCTCATGATGAGAATCACGTGGTGGAGTTGTTAAAACACAGATTCCTGAATCCCAACTAAGAAGTGCTAAACTAGGATTTTTGAGAACATATAGGTAAAATTGCATACTTAACTTAGTGCTCTGTATATAACATCTGTCTTAGAGCACTAGTTAAGTATACAATTTTACCTATATGTTCCCAAAAATCCTAGTTTAGCACTTCTTAGTTGGGATTCAGGAATCTGTGTTTTAACAACTCCACCAGGTGATTCTCATCATGAGAGAAGGTTGGGAAACACTGGTCTAAAAGATCACATTTATTTAACAAGGCTCTCTCTAATCTTTCTGATTAAGATATTTTTTTATTGACTGAATCATATTCAGCTGATACTATAGATTTAATATATTCTATTTGTAAGGTTTTCAGATCAAATAAAAAGAGTGCCAGATTAAATATGTATTTCTGATAAACAATTAATATTTCAATATAAATATATCTCATGTAATATTTAAAACATACCTACCTACTTTTTTTTTTTTAAAAAAAAGCCCACTTTGGGGGAAAACAATACAAATTATTGTGTTTTTTTGTAAGTCTAAACCACCTACAAGGTACATCACATGTGTATATTACTTAACCAAATAAATGTCCCCTGTCTAGAGTGGAATATTTTACTTTTGACCAATACTAACAGGATTCTTTATTGTCTTTAAAATAACATGCTCTGATCCTTAGCATGTTATACAAAGTCTATTCTGATTTGACCCTACTTCATCCCCAATATTATTTCTCCCCCAATCACATTCTTTTCTTAGATTACATGCGGCTTCCTAGACGATAGGCCACACACTGCTCCCCACTAGCCAGCAGTTTCCCTGGGCTAACTCCCAAGATTTAGACTTCCTGCCAATTCTTTTTCTCATCCATAATCACAGCCTTCAAATTAATTCTACCAAATCTCATGTCACCCTAAAATTTGTTTATAGTCACAACTTTATTGACAGAGTTTGTAGAGTTTTCTGAATGTATTACTCCCGCCTTTTTAGCCCCCAAAATAAGACATAACTATGCACAAGCTTTATTAGTAATAGAAATACAATTTCCTAAGGAAAACAAGAACACTTTCCTCTTTAAAGGTAACCTGTAGCCACACTGAACTTTCACTATTGGCCTCAAGTGAAAAGTTGCTACCTTTGGACTATCATGCACTTACCTTTTCCTTCTTTCTCTCCCATGACTGTGCACTGGGGTATCAAATTCTCTATAGGATGAGTGTCATGGGTGAGGGTGACAGTGAAAGGATGGATTGGAATTAAATGCTTCTCATTTTCCTCCACAATATTATTAGGTAAGCCTCTTCATCATAAAAAACATTAGGTTACATTGCCAGCATGGACGAAATAAAATTAGAGCAGCAGGAAGCCCTCCTGAGGTGAGGAATTAATGAAAAGAGCAGCTAGGCCAGCACTCCCTAAGCATTCATTTATCACTTAGTACTTTCCTAAAATCACAAGGGGGATATGTCACATCCCAATGACCCATATCCTAATTTCAATATTTCTGGAGTTCAAAGACAAAAGCCTGGCTAGAGCTGTGCTTGTGCTTGGAGGAGTGGTAACAAACAGTGGTTTTCTGAGGCTGGGACTCATGTTTAGATTCTCATCCCCTTTCTTTCCCTTCTCTCCTTGAAATTCACAGGGAGAGATACAGACTAGAACTTGGCCTTTGGTTCTACTCCAGTATATATACATGGTTACACACAGTAGCTAATATTCATAGGAGGGCATGAGGATTTAAATATATATATGCAGAGATAGGCAAAAGTAGGTTAAATTACCAGTGATCATTACCTAAAAGATAAATCATAAGTAAGGATACAAAATAATAACAAGAAGAAGAAAAAGAAGACAAATACAACTAAATAATATAATAAATAAATAACACAAGAATAAATTGTTTCACCTATTCACAACTGTGAACCTACTTTCATCCACCCTTCTATATATACAACTAAAGAAGTTGACACCTTTAAGACACCAATATATGCCAACTGAAACAGAATTATTGAATCATATAGATTATTTAAAATAGGCCTTACAGATATGCTTATGGTAATAAGAAAATATATTGCATGAAGCAAGATTGTTAAAACATTTATATTACCCAAAGAGATGTCTCTACAGATCCAATGCAGTTCTTATCAAAATCCCAGTGGCATTTTTTTTGTACAACAATAGAAAAAAACAAGCCCAAAATTCACATAGAACCACAAAAGACCCTGAATAGCTAAAGCAATCTTGAGAAACAAGAACAAAGCTGGAGGCATCATACTTTCTAATATCTAACAGTATTACAAAGCAGGAAAGTACCAGCAAAAAGACAGACCCATAAACCTGTGGAACATAAGAGACTTCAAAAATAAACCCACAAATGGTGCTGGGAAAGCTAAATTTCTACCTGCAAACAGTAAAATTGAACCTCTGACTTACACCACATACAAAAAACAACTCAAAATGTATTAAAGATTCAGGTATTATGCTTAAATCTACAAAAACCCTAGAAGAAAACAGAAAGAAAGCTTGTGGGCTCCAAATGAAATAAAGACCTAAACATGAAAGCTAAACTAGGAATTCAGTAAAAGAAAGTATAGAAGGAAAAAATTCTTAGAATGACAGAAACATAAACCACAAGGCAGAAAAACTGATTTTGACGGTACCAAAAAAAAAGAATTTCTATACAAAGACACATGTAGAGAGTTAAACATATGACAAGTTTGAAGAAGATACTACCAATGTTCAAACTTAACAAAGGTTCAATATATTTTTTTTAATGAAGGAATTATAAATCACTAAGATAAAAACTCCAGTGGGAAAATGGTCAAAATCAATGTATAGAAGAGGGAACCCAAAAAGCTTATAAGAATATTAAAGTAGCCCTAGTTGGTTTGGCTCAATGTATAGAGCAGAGCATCAGCCTGCAGACTGAAGGGTCCTGGTTTGGATTCCGGCCAAGGGCACATGTCTGGGTTGCGGGATCGAGCCCCAGTGGGGGGCATGCAGGAGGCAGTCAATCAATGGTTCTCTCTCATCATTGATATTTCTGTCTCTCCCTCTTCCTTCCTCTCTAAAATCAATAAAATATATTTTTTTAAAAGAATATTAAAGGAAGTTAAAACTATTAGTAATCCGAAAAATGCAAGGTAAGACAATATTATAATTTTATACCTAATAAACTGGAGTGCTAAATAATGCCAGTGTTCCTGGTACATGTACAGGATGTCTACATCATCTGGCAGTACTTAATCCAATGAAGTAATTATATGCTCTTTGACCTCAGAATTCTACCTGTGAGCATTTATCACAAAGAAATTCTCACACGGGTCCCGTAGGAGACATGTATAAAGTTGCTCAATGCAGTTCTATTTGTGATAGGGTGAAGATGAAGGCAATGCAGTTATCTCCCGCTCCTACCATGGGAAAAGGGATACAAAATATGAAACCTCACAGGGTACCATGAACGGTTAGAAGTAATAGACTAGATGCACCCACAAAACCGAAATTGGGTCACCAAAAAAAGTGTTAACAAATAAATATACTGTAAAAATATCAATTACATAAGTTTGCAACATATATATATCTATATATATATATGCACAAAAAAATATGAAATTTGTTTCAAAATAATCCAGATAGGGTAGGAGTTGGGTAGAGTGTTGGGAAAAGAAAATAATCTAGGCCATGATTTTATAATTATTGAAGTTGATAATGAGTACAGAAAGCTTATTATAATTTCCATCTACTTCTGTGTACTTAAATTTTTCTATAATAATTTTAAATGCATGTATACAATATACAAATTTTATCCAAAAAATAGAGAATATACATAAAATGCACCAGAATGGATACCTGAGAAGTGAAAAGGAGGAGTAAGGGAGAATATAAAAGGAAAAAATAAGAGAGGCCTTATATGGGCCAATGATGATAATACATATATAATATTTCTTGCTAACTGGTGTATTACCATTAGTTTTTCACTTCAGAGAAATTTCTAGGTTTGTGTGAGTAAATGACAACTTTTATTAATTGGTAATAATTTATTAAAATGATTGTCCTATTAATTGGTAATCATTGCTTTCATTTGTCAAAGCAAACTTAGATAAAACAACGTTCTTAACTCAAAATTCAATTCAATGCCATGACTCTCCTTCAACAAGACTATTTTCCAAGTGATTCCTTTGGCACATATTTCACTATTGATTGACTATTACTGTTTAATATTTACTTATATCCTAATAATTGGTTTATTTTTCTCTCATCATGATTTTCAAACCCTAATATTAAATATTTGCTCTTTTTCTAACTCAACTTTCGCATAATTTAAAACAACACACATAGCCAACTTGAAGAGCAATACTAGAATATAGGAGTAGAAAAACTAGTCATTACAATGAACAGTTGAATATTTTTATTTCGCTTTCTTCCAATATGCCTTAGTCTTGAGGCCATATATGTGCTACTCTGAGAAGTAAACAACAATGCATATAACCAGGACCCACTGAATCCAAAACCAACCTCAATACGGTGTGCCAGGAGAAGACTGTTTTTTACCTATTAACTGCAAATGAAAAAAAAAAAAATAGATGCAGTCAGAATTCAGCAATTATTTTTAGTCCCCAAGCAAATGTTAAAGTAAAAGCAGGGGGACCAAAGGGGTAAAAAAGGTGGAGGGAACAAAATGGATAATAAATGGTTCAAGCTAGTGGCTCTCAGGTGTTAGCCTGTATGACAATCACCTGGAGAGCCTGTTAAGTCATTGCTGGGGGCCTCCCTCCAGAGCTCTGATTCAATATGCCTGGGTATAACCCCAAGAAACGCTGTTCTAGCAAGTTCCCAGGTGCTGGTGACACTGGTGGCGGCCCAGAACTAAGACTCAAATTGTCCCTGCCCTGGCCCAGGGTCCAAATCCTTGATTGCTAGAGCATGCTGCCTCTACCGTACTAAAATGAAGTTGTTTTGCTTAACATCAAAAATGTGTTTAGTGTATATGCATATCTATGAGAAAGTCTTAAACGGGATTCGCCAAGATAGTATTCCACTTCTAGCTTTCCTTGCAAATAGCACTCTCCCAAACATGGTGAAGTTTCCCTAAAAGCTGCCTGACTGACTTCCTGTAAGTGTGGCAAACACCAGCCCCACAAAGTAACACAGCACAAGAAGAGCAAGGATTCTCTGAATCACAGGGAAAGCGGCATTAGGACAGGAAGCAGAGTGGCTAAGGTGGGCCAACTAAGCCAGTTTTCTGGCGGGGGGGGGGGGGGGGGAAGGAGGGAAAGGTTAAAATTACAAAGATTGTGCTGAGATTTGAATGCATTGAGCCCAGAGGACGCTGGCTATTATAAGATGCAGGCATGTTGGATTAGGAGGAGAGAAGCCACACAAAAAAACCAAGTGACCCCATTCTAAGCTTCATATTTTGTTTTATTATGTGAGCATAAAATCTTGAGGATATGTTCACTTAAAAAAAGAAAGAAAGAAGCTGGACTCCTAGAAACTTCAACCTGCCCCAATATTGTGCCAACACTTGCTAATATATTGTATTATAGTTCATTCTTTCAACAAATATTTATCAGGGACTAACCATGTGACCCAGCACTATGCTAAGCACTGGCATACAATATGAAAGAAACAGATGGCCTTTACTTTCCTGGAATTTACAGTAAACTCCCAAAATAAAAGTCACTCCAGGGCTCCCGTGGTCCATGTAGGTCTCCCTGTGAACAGGAAAAGTCCCTGTGCTGCAAGTGGAGCCCTGGCTACGTTTAGCTCCTGCTTTACCCGGGGCTGGCCCCCTGCACAGTGCACAGGCAGCACAAGCAGCCCCTTACTCTGAGCCTTAGGCTCACACTTTGTCTTGTTTATTCCTATAATTCCAGTTAATAAGCAATTGTCAAGCTCAATTACGAATTTTCAAACCCCACAGTGTATTTTGAGGTTTTAGAGGCCTCTACACGGTTCAGTGGGAAATCTCAGATACAGATTGAATCATCATATTCCTCTGGCGGTTGATACTCTCACTGTTGTTCACAGCAAGACTCTTATTTTCCCCTCTTCACTAATTTTCCTCCTTTCCCTTCCTTTTAGGAAGCATACTGATTTAAAGCATACTTACAGAAACTGGACTGCTAGCTTTCCATGCAAACCTCACTCTCCCAAACATGGTGAACTTCCCTAAAAGAGCAAATTATATATTTTTTTTTCAAATGTGTGCATGTTACAGAAATATGCAAAATATATACACATAGCCCTGTAAAGGTAACGTATTCGTGCTATTTTTAGATCAATGCCCAGCTGATCAATGATTCTCTTTTATCTTTGATGTTTCTATCTCTCTCCCTCTCCCTTCTGAAATAATATATTTAAAAAAAAAAAAAGAATAGGAAGTAGGTAGATAAAACAGAAAAATTCAAAACTTACACAGAAAATAATTTCTCAATAGCATTAGGGGAAGAATTGCTGGAGTTGCCTTTTGATGGTGAGCAAAATAAAAGCAACAAAAATGGCAGGTGTGCTCCAATAGCCGCCCAGAGCTGCGGGCTGAAAGAAACTAAAAGCATCAGAGTTCAGGACAAGCCACTCAATAAAAAGAATTACTTTGTACATTTAGAAAAGTGATCATGTTAACCTAGTAAATGTTATTTTAGTAGCAGCTGTGTAAGAAAGAGGAAGCCGTATCCCACTTTTAAAGGATACTGTGCACCTGCTTCTGAGTTTATATAGTTCTCATTCTAGGACAGTTCGGGAATGTTAGAGGAGAACTTGTTTTCAAAACCTGGACAAAGAACTCTCAGTGTCAGGGCTCCATGTCACCAATAGTTCTCAAAGCTGCCTGCATTTCGGAATCACCTATCAAAAAACTCCAGTGTCAGGCTCCATGCCAGGCTACTTGACTCGGATTCCCTAGAAGTGAGCCCAGGGGTGGTATTTTTTTTTAATGTCTCATATAATCCAATTGTGCAGAGAGTATTGAGAAATATCTCTCAGCTGGCCACTTTAAGTTACATGCACTCACTTAGAATAATCAGGATATGAAAGGCAAGTAACAGAAAACATTGTCTCAAATTGGCAACTACAATAAGGGAATTTATTAGCTCATCCAGCCATAAGTCCATAATGCAGTCAGACTTCTGCAAAGGTGCATCCAAGTCACAGCCCAGCATCTGCAAAGTTCTGCCACTTCTGCTCTAACTGAGGCCTTCCACGTTAGGCTGATAAAAAGATGGTTTGCAACCACTTCAATATCACAAGATCCAAATACACCCATAGCGGCTTCTCTGAGAAATGATAGCTTTCCCAGAAGCCCCAGGATAGAATCACTCACAGCTAATTGGCCAGAGCTGGGTGCCAAGCTGTCCATGGTCATTGAATTACCAGGCCAGAAGAGGCTGATGGTTCTTTACTTAACTGTGCATTAGAATCACCTGCAGGGTTTGTTAAACCACAGGTCACTGAGCCCTATGCCTGTCTCTTGTTCAGTACTTCTAAGGTAGGGCCTATGTATTTGTATACTTTTGCCATGTTATGATGATTTTGAAATGCTTTGAGAACCACCTGCTGAGACTATAAGCTGTCTTCCCTAAAACACATGGCTATGGGAAAGGGTAAGTACCTGTGGTCATCCAAATAGGTCCACACATTCTCTGACACTTCTTTCAAAAGGTGCATCTAATTCCCCTTCCCCTGACTTAGATTTAACTTCTAACAAATAGAATAAAGTGGAAGTGATGGTGGATGACTTCAATAGGTCATAAAAGATAGGATAGCAGAAGCAATGGAAAGAGAAAATAGCAGAACAAGAAAAGATATATTCGAAAAAATCAAGTGACAGATGTAAATGGCATCTGAAATAGAGATCACTTGGATCAAATTGAAAGACATAGAGAGTAGAAGGTTAATTGAAAATGCTTATTTATAGGTTTGTATCTCTACCTTTCCTTAGTCTATGAAAAGACAAACTATATTATGCTTATGTAGGCAAAAATTGTGTATAAACAAAATAAATACATTCTTGTGGGTTGTTTTTGTTTTTTTGGGTTTTTTTTTCAGAAATACACCAACAGGACCATCTTTGAAGAACTGCACTGTGACCTTCTAGGACAGGACTGAGAGGCCTATGATTAACAACTTGGACTGAAGAAAGAAAAAGAGCGGGACAATTATCAAAGATATTACACTCCCCTTTCCAATACCACAGTTCCCCTATGTATGCACACCCATATTTGTTTTTCATGACAACTAAGAAGGTAGCTATTTTAGAGAGGGGAAGAGTGGGGTGACTGATAATTTGGGCTTTGGGATGAGATAACCTGTGTTTGAATCTCAGCTTTATTACTTATTATTTTTTATTCTTTATCTCAGGTAGTGTAGCCCTCATTTCTGACTAGTTCTTTTTCATAGTTTCCCTGTCCTTTATTCTGCTGTCTAAAATCCTTGAGCATTCGCATAATCATTGTTTTGAACTCTGTATGTGGTAGCTTGCCTCTATTTCATTTAGTTCTCTTTCTGTATGTGTCTGATTTTTTATTTGGAATATGTTTATTTGTCTACTCATTTTGTTTTCTTCCCTGTGTTTGTTTCTATATATGAGGTAGAGCTGCTATGACTCCTGGACTCAGTAGAGTGGGTCTGTGCAGTGTGTGTCCTGTAGGGCCCAGTGGTGCAGCATCCCTGGTGACCCAACCTGGGCATTCCATGTGCACCCCCTGTGTGGGCTGTAATTTAGTTATAATTTTGATGTGATTGTGGAAGGTTCCAAGCACTTTGTTTACTTACACTGCCATCTTGACTGGAACCCTGGAGTAACTTCTATTTGAAGGAAATTTATATTTATCAGAGTGATCACTTCATAAGTTATGTAAGTGTCTAATCAGGGGCTGTACAACTAAAACTAATACAATATTGAACATCAACTAGACTTTTAAAAAAAAGGAAAAGAACTCTACGAAGAGAACCATGTATTGTATCTACACATAGTGCACCTGAATTCTCAATAAGAGTTCAATGTCATTGTTACCAAAGCTAATGGTATCTGCAGATGCCAATAGGTTCATACAACAGACTTCAGCAATGCCAACAAAAGAAAGGGTGGAAACTTTTCACCAAGGGCAGAGAAAATAATCCCATGTCTATCCCAAAGAACTTCCTATAACAAGAAAAGGAATTACTTCATGTTTGTATTTTTTTTAATAGTGGTGTATGTTTCACTATGAGGTGGAATTACCAGCACTCACTTAACCTAGCCCAGCAAGTCAGGTCAGTTTCTGGGAAAAGGAGATCAGAGATAAGCAAAAAGAACATGGGCCAGTTGAATTGAAAAGCTTGTTCCTGACTATTCTTCAGAAAGAAGCTGCTGCCAAAAGGCACCCTCAGGAGCATCTCATTTCTTCATCAACACCAGCAAGTTCCCTATTCTCTGGATTAATTGTCTACACTGAACTTCTTATAAGAAGTGCCATCTCTGCCTTCCTCTGGGACATCATCATACAGGACAAACAAGACTAACTTTTCAATTGGAAAAGTGTCTTTATCATGGCCAGGATGGCATGATTGTGAGCAGAATCAGCAGCTATGAAGGAGATAGGATTTTCAGTTGAGAAATAATTCCTTCTACTCCCAAAATACTTCCCCAGTCACTGCCAATGATTGACATCACCTAACAGGGATAAAATATTTTAAAAGTGACCAATTATTATTTTTCATGGTATGTACTATAACTTTCTATAGGTTCCTGGAGGAACATATCCATTACTGGAAGGTATAATATCAGGTCTTTGCTATTCAAGTAATCTTACATGCTCACAAGAAGTTTAAACTAAACATGGTCTACTATCTAAGGTCTTAAACTAAATAAATATTCAGCTAAAAAATTTTGTTTTAAATATACTCTTATTGATTTCAAAGAGGAAGGGAAAGAGCGAGAGCGAGAGCGAGAGCGAGAGCGAGAGCGAGAGCGAGAGAGAGAGAGAGAGAAATGTCAGTGATGAGAGAGAATCATTGATTGGCTACCCCCTGCATGACCCACACTTGGGATCAAGCCTGCAACCCAGGCATGTACCTTGACCAGAATCAAACCATGACCTCATAGTTCATACATTGGTGCTCAACCACTGAGCCATGCCAGCTGGGCCAGAGAAAGAGTTTTGTTTAGTGGTATTGTTTCTAAGAATTACTTTTTATGTCCAGGGAATATCTTACCTTCCTCCTTCTCTAGGATGGAAAAAAGCACCTTTTCTTTTTTCCCAGGTACCATCCAAAATAGACCACAATATGTATTTGAAATATGATAAGCTAGAGAGTCCAGAGCATCAGGCTATCAGACAATATTCTGTTCAGAATTATGAGTGTGGAAGGTAAAAACTCTACTCACTGTATATATTACTCAAGCATGGATTCATAGACAAAATAACCAATTATAAAAGGTTTGGTTTATAAATGACTCTCCTCTGAACTGACTTCCATTTTTCATTTGCTCCTCATTCCTATAAATATACCTACATTAGTCCTATTTGGTCTTTGTCTCTGATTTGTCAAATGATTTTGGACTGCCTGCCGTGTTTTTGCTACTAGATTAATTATTCTGTTTCCTTGTCTGCCTGATTACTCTATTAAGGCTTAATGAGAGAAAAAAATATTTTCAAATATTAGTCTTATGTTAATTTGTAATTAAAACTAACATGTTGTGCCTTCACTTGTTTATTTATAGTTATCAACTACCCATGTGTCAAACCTTATGTTAGGCACCATACAGAAAAACGTAAATGAAGATTTTACTTATTATGTCAGTTGTAGCATGATAGAAAATTTATTAAAACAAGTGTTTTATGAGGTAGAAAGTGATAAATCTAGACCATAAATAGTACCAAAATTTGGTTAGGGGCCATAGCTAGAAACCAACAGAGGAAATAGATACAAGAACAAAGATAAGTAGTTTATTGGTAAAGATGATATAGTTTCATCAAGAAAATATATACTAGTACCTACTAGGGACATGAGTGAGAAAAACCTTCAGAACATTTGGTTTTAGGAAAAATAGTGCTGAAGAGAGGAGTGAATTATTGCAAAATTATACAACAGAGTACATACCAGACTGAGAAAATATATGATGAATTAAACTTGATATAAATTATAAGCTATATGGGCATGAGTTGTACAAATTTAGTTAGGAGATCAACAATCAAGACATCTCATTTGGTCAAATCCTATTTGAGAAATTCAAAACTTTGCTTCCAAAATGTGTTTCTCTCTGAAAGTGTAGAAAGCAACTTGTAGAAACTACTTCTCTAATAGGAACTAAAGAATCAGTTAAATACAAATGTTAAAACCTTGATGAAAAGTAACCATATAACTTTGGGCTTTGCAATAGCTGGTAAAAGTGGGAATTGACCAATTCAAGAATATACAATTTGGGAAAAACCAGATTCCAATATATTAAAAGAAAGGCAAGATAGATTCTACAAGGGACATTTCTGGAGCACTCAGCTCACTTGATCAAGACTGAGCCAATGGACCCCAAAGGTCACTGCACAAAGCCATCCAATCACCACTGTCAATCATAGCAGATTTATCTAACACATAGAAGCAAATAAAAAGAGGTAGCCAAAAGGGGAGATAAATATAATGCCCCAAATAAAAGAACAGGAGCACTTTCCAGAAAAAGAGATAAATGAAATGGAGGCAAGCAATTTATCACATATAGAGTTCAAAAAAAAAATGGTCATAAGGATGCTCCATAGCTTAAAAAAGGACATAGAACCATAAAAAAGAAATAAGAATAAATGGATGAAATAAGGAATACACTGGAAGTAATAAGCAGCAGGGTGGGTAAAGCAGAGGACCAAATCAGTAATTTTGAATACAAAGTTGAAAAAAAATCCAATCAGAGCAGCAGAAAGAAAAAAGAATTTTAAAAATGAGGATAGTTTAAGAGACCTTTGGAAGAACATGAAGCATAACAATATCTGCATCATAAGAGTACCAGAAGGAGAAGAGAGAGAGAGCAAGGGATCAAGAATCTAGTTGAAGAAATAATGACTGAAAACTTCCCTAAACTGGTTAAGGACAAAGGACACAGTCCAGAAAGAGCAGAGTTCCAAACAAGATGAACCCAAAGAGGCCCACACCAAGACATATCATAAATGAATGGCAAAGTTTAAGACAAAGAGAGACTCTTAACAGCAACAAGAGAAAGACAGTTAATTATCTACAAGGGAACTCACAGAAGACTGTCAACAGGAACATTTTAGTCCAGAAAGAATTGGCATGAAATATTCAAAGTGATGAATAAAAGGACCTGCAATCATGACTATCATTTAAAACTAGAGGCCTGGTGCATGAAATTCATGCACCAATGAGGTCCCTCAGCCTGGCCTGTGCCCTCTCACAATCCAGGACCCCTCAAAGCATGGGGATCGGGCCTAAACAGCCGTCCGACATTCCCCAAGGGATGGAGCAGTGTGTGAAGTGGCAGGGGTCTGGAGAAGAGCCCAAGCTGGGGCCAGGCACTGTGCTGCTCCTGCTCATCCCAGCCCCACTGCACATGCCGCCGCTGCTTGGTAGCACTGCTGCGGAGGCAAGAGATGCTCCTGCAGCCGCAGCTGTGCTCCCCTGCCACGAGGTTGGCTTCTGGCTGAGCAGTGCTCCCACCAGGGTCATAATGGTCACTTAGGCTTTTATATATAGCGATTGAAGGAGCTTGGTCTTACTGCTGTCTTCTTAGAAACCTCTGTGCCATGAGAGCCAAGTGGAGGCAGACGCGAATGTGCAGGCTGAAGTGCCAAAGAAGAAAGATGAGGCGGAGGTCCAAGTAAACCACTAGCTTGTATACCTGTGGAAGCTATAGGAACAGAAATAAGAGAAGCCAGAGGCCAGGGATGCTGGCACAAATTGCTGAACTGCATACCTGCTATCTATGATGGATCTAGAACATACATGTCATCTGATCACCACAATAGCCTTTTGAGAGACCCTCCCTGCTCTTACAAAAACAGTTCATTTTTTGGCAAAAAAAAAAAAAATGTACATGTGACATTCTATTTTCAGTTGTGGCTGAATGTAACATGTACAATAAATCATCTCTTCTGTCTTAGCTGAAGAAAAAAATAATAATAAAATAAAATAAGATGAAGTTCAAGGAAAAATAAAGAGCTTCCCAGACAATAAAAACCTAAAGGAGTTTGTTATCATTAAACCAGTATTACCAGAAATGTTTAAGAGCCTTCTAGAAGAAAAAGGAGAAAAAGAGAAAGGACCATAGTTAAAAGAATAAAATGGCAATAAATACATAACTGTCAATAATCATTTTAAATGTAAATTTTATTTAAATGCTCCAATCAAAAGATATAGGGGAGTTGAATGGATAAGAAAACAAGATGCATATATATGCTATCTACAAGAAACCCACCTCAGAACAAAGATACACACAGACAAAAAGTAAAGGAATGGAGAAAGATATGTTATACAAATGGAAAGAAAAAGAAAACTAGATCAATAATACTTACATCTGACAAAATAGATTTTAAAATAAGCCATCATAAGAGGCAAAGAAGGACACTATGTAATGATAAAAGGAGCAATCCAAAAAGAAAACATAATTTTTGTAAAGATTTATGCTCCCAATATAGGAGCATATAAATATGTAAAGCAAATATTGATGGACATTAAGAGAGAATTTGACAATAATACAGTCATAGAAGGGGATTTTAACACCCCATCAACATCAATAGATCTTAAGTACACATAGATTTTCTAGGATAGGCCGCATTTTAGGACAGAAAATAAGTCTCAATAAATTTAAGAAGATTGAAATCATATCAAACATCTTCTCTGACCATAATGGTATAAAACTGGAAATCAATTACTTCACACACACACACACACACACACACACACACACACACACACGAAGGCTAAATAACATATTACTAAGCAATGGATGAATTAAAAATGAAGTCAAGGGGGGGAAAATCAAAGGTATTTTGGGACAAATGAAAATGAAAATACAACAAAGCCAAAGTCTATGGGAAACAGCTAAACCAGTCCTAAGAGGGAAATTCATAATGATATAGACCTACCTTAAGAAACAAGAAAAATCTCGCCGAAACAGGTTTGGCTCAGTGGTAGAACATTGGTCTGCAGATTGAAAGGTCCCAGATTCGATTCCCTTCGATTCCTGTCAAGGGCATGTACCTTGGCTGCGGGCACATCCCCAGTAGGGGGTGTGCAAGAGGCAGCTGGTCGATGTTTCTTTCTCATCGATGTTTCTAGCTCTCTATCCCTCTTCCTTCCTCTCTGTAAAAATCAATAAAATATATTTAAAAAAAAAAAAAAAGAAACAAGAAAAATCTCAAACAACTTAGCCTTACACCTAAGGGAACTAGGAAAAGAACTATAAACAAAGCCCAAAGTGAGTAGGAAAAAATAACATAATAAATATCAGAGCATAAATAAATAAAATAGAGTAAAAAATACAAGATATTAATGAAACTAAGAGCTGGTTCTTTGAAAAGATAAGTAAGATAGATAAACCTTCAATAAGACTCATCAAGAAATTAGAGAAAGGACCCAAATAAATAAAAACAGAAATGAAAAGGGAGAAGTAACAACTGACACCACAGAAATACAGAATTATACAAAAATATTACCTGCAACCAATTGCTAACAAATTGGACAATCTGGAAGAAATTGATAAATTCCTGGAATCATACAATCTTCCTAAACTGAATCTGGAAGAATCCGAGAATGTGGACAGACAGATGTACCTAATGAAATTAAAGCCACAATAAAAAATTTTAAAAATTCAAACAAACAAAACTGCTGACTGGATGGCTACACTGGTGAATTTTACCAAACATTAAAAAAAAGAACTAGCATCTATTCTTCTCAAACGATTTCAAAACATTCAAGAGGAGGGAAGACTCCCAAGCTTATTTTATGAGGCTAGATAAGGAAATACCACTGACAAACATAGATGCTAAAATTCTCAACAAAACATTAGCAAATCAAATCCAGCAATACATTAAAAAGATCACACATATGATCAATTAGGATTTATTCTAAGGATACAAGGTTGGTACAATACACACAAATCAATAAACATAATATACCACATAAGCTAAAGGAAGGATAAAATCACATGACCATATCAATAGATGCATAAAGAAACATTTAACAAAATCTAGTGCCCATTTATGATTTAAAAAAAAAAAAAAACTCTTAGCAAAGTGGGAATAGAGGGAACATACTTCAACACAGTAAAGGCCACTTATGACAAACCGACAACCAATATATCAATGGGCACAAATTACAAGCCTTCCCCTTAAAATCAGAAACGAGCCAGTGATATCTGCTTTCACCACTCTTATTCCACATAGGACTAGAGGTTCTAGCCACAGCAATCAGACAAGGAAAAATAAAATTCATCCAAATTGGAAAGAAAGAAGTAAAACTATCATTATTTGCAGATGGCATGATACTGCAGCTAGAGAACTATAAAAATTCCACACAAAAAAACTGCCAAAACTAATAAATGGAATCAGAATACTAAGAGGATACAAAATAAATATCCAGAAATCAGTTATATTTTTATACACCAATAATGAACTATCAAAGGGAAAGTAAAAAAAAAATCCCATTTACAATTGCATAAAAAAAATACCTATAAATAAATTGAACCAAGGATGTAAAGACCTGTACTCAGAAATTATAAAACAATGAAGAAAGAAATTGAATTGGAAGAATTACATCATTAAAATATCCATTCTTCCCAAAGCAATCTATATATTCAATATAATTCCAATTAAAATACCAATAACATCCTGGCCATGTGGCCTCAGTAGGTTATGTCCCATGCATCAGTTTGATTCCTGGTCAGGGCACATGCTCAGGTTGTGGTCTCGATCCCCAGGAGCTAGTGTGCAGGAGGCAGCCGATTGATGTTTCTCTCTCACATCGCTATTTCTCTTTCTCTCTCCCTCTCTCTTTTTCTCCCTCTCTAAAATCAATAAAAACAGATTTTTAAAAAAATAAAAATAAATAAAATACTAATGGCATATCTCATAGGTCTAGAACAAATATTCCAAAAATTTATATTGAACCACAAAAGAGCCCGAAGCACCGAAGCAATTTTGAGAAAGAAGAAAAAGTTGAAGGAATCATGTTACCTGTTATCACACTATACTACAAGACCATAGTAATCAAAACAGCATGGTACTGGCATAAAACAGACATATAGATCAATAGAACAGAGTAGAGAACCCAGAAATAAATCCATGCCTTTGTGGTCAATTAATGTTTGTCAAAGGAGGCTAAAACATACAATGAGGTAAAGATAGTCTATGCAATAAATGGTGTTGGAAAAGTGAAGAGATATGTGCAAAAAATGATACTAGATCACCTTCTTACACCATATACAAGAAGAAACTCAAAATGGATTAAAGACTCATATGTTTAACTCAAACCATAAAAATTCTAGAAAATAAGGCAGTAAAATCCCAGACATTTCTCATAACAGTATTTTTTCTGGGCAAGGGAAATAATGAAAAAATAAACAAATGGTGCTACAATCAGTGGTTCTCAACCTTTCTAATGCCCTGACCCTTTAATACAGTTCCTCGTGTTGTGGTGACCCCCAACCATAAAATTATTTTTGTTGCTATTTCATAACTGTAATTTTGCTATTGTTAATGAATTGTAATGTAAATATCTGTGTTTTCTGATGGTCTTAGGCTCTACAGCAGCGGTTCTCAACCTGTGGGTTGCGAGGGTCGCCTATGACCATCGGAAAACACAGATAAGATGCATAAATGTTAAAGAAATCTTAAAATTAGAAAAAAATAGCCCAACTAGCATGGCTCAGTAGTTGAGCATCAACCTATGAAACAGGAGGTCAAGGTTCAATTCCGGGCAGGGCACATGCCCAGGTTGCCTGTTCAATCCCCAGAGTGGGGCACGCAGAAGGCAGCTCATCAATGATTCTCTTTCATAGTGGAAATTTCTATCTCTCTTCCTCTCCCTTCCTTTCTGAAATCAATAATAAAAATATTTTTTTAATGAAAGAAAGTGTGAGGTTATCTAAAACTCATAGTAAGCTGAGGTTTGCAGAATTGTTGGGATAAAGGGGAAAAGAATAAGCAGAAAGGATGGAAGGAAACTGAAATCTCTTCAATTTCAAAGGGAAGAAATTAAGTCATATGAACTTCAGTTTATAGGCAAGGGAACAAAAATGGAGAGTGGTGGTTTGGGTTTCTCACCCCCTGGCAGTTCCACCTTTACTGGCTTGAGTTTCCATTTCCTTCTTGGTCCTGCAGAGTTCTTTATATCAAAGCCTACTTGACCTGTACATGGTTGAGCCACACACTTGGTCCACCTCCCTCTCAATTTTCTAAGTGGAGTCTTCTCTTTCACATTCTAGCTCTTATAGCTCTTCAACCTTCTTAGAGTCCTCTTACTCCATAGTGTTTAGGTGAATAAGGGCAAATTAAAAATAAGATAATTTTTCCAGTTGAAAATAAAAAAGATTTCTTTCTCTTCCTTTCTTTGAGCATTCACCTTAGAAACAGAATTGTAAGTACTTTCTCATCTCTTTGAGCTGTATATTAATTCTTTTGAAGACCAGAGGAGCCTTTTGTCAGCTAGCCTTTGTCTATTTTATGACCCAGAATGTCTTTCTCAAGGACCTGGGAGCCATCTGTTTGAAATGCAAACATCAGAGGAGATAGCACCTCTATCTTCTAATCTTTATTGAAGGATAGGAGTCTAATTTTAATGGGCACCTTGCTCCCAGTTGCAAAACTACCTCCTGTCATAAAGAGATGAGAAGTTTTTTTTTCCGCTAGATAAAGCAGTTTAGCTAAAACAGATGGCCACCCCAATTACCAGGAGAAATTAGGATGAATTATGTGTGACAAATGGTATTGTCAAGATTATCCTGAAAACACTACTATTAGGTTGCATTAGCTTGACTACACAAGGTGTGATTTCTTTCTATCTTTATATTCTACTAGAGGCCCTTTGCAGCCAGGGCTTCGTCCAGAATGTCCTCAGGACAGTCTTTCGGCTGTTTGGACTAATTAGCATATTAGCTCTTTATTATATAGGATTAGTGGATTGCCTGTGATGTGCAGCACATTATATCTTAGTGCTTATTTCATAATAAAGTGTTTTCTTTCTCTACTACCTTTGTCAAGAGGATTTTGGGGTTGAGAGAAGATTTTGTTTTCAATTCTGTTTCTCCAACATGCACCAGTCATTCTTTTCCTGATGCCTCATTGAAAATTAACATGCAAACATATGTTGCGGCAGGATGCAAAAGATATCCTAAAAAGTTTATGCTTATAGGGAAGGAGGTAAGCTTATAATACACTTAGTTTGGGAGTTTTGCTTTACTCAATCTCAGCATCTTCAATGCTATATTTATTATTATCAAACTAAAAATTCTTAAAGTAGCTTTTTTTTTTTCTTGCTTGTTTCCAAGTAAAGGTCAGAATTGACCTTACGTTTAGTTTTTGTTCTGAGAAAAAGAAACAAGTGAACCAATTAATAATGTTGGAATGACACCTGGACATTTTCCCCAGTTAAAAAAATATAATTTTAGGTGTTTTTATTGGTATATCTGAATATTGGACATTGGCCATTTACATAACAGAAAAGTTGAAGGACAGGGAAATAGAAAAACACATCAACAGGGTGTTGGAAGACCAGAGTTCTTGGCTCTGCATTTAACTAGCTATATGACCTTGGCTGGCATTAGGGCTGTTCACCAACATTGCTTTCCTCTTCCTGTTAGCTAGGTACCAAGATTATACTTCTTTAGGCCTTCGAGTCAGGTGTGGCCATGTAACTTTTGTTGGTACTGCAATGTGAGTGGAAGAGATGTGTCACTTGTGGGTAGAAGCTTCAATGTACTACAGCCTGATGCCAGCTGTGCTTTTGCTTGCTGTGGTAATCATGTAAGCATGTGTAAAGAGGATGCCCCTGCCTGTCTGGCTCCCTGAGGAGGGATTGAGAAGACTGTGTTGGACATGCACCGTGAGTAAGAAATAAGTTTTTGCTGTGTTAAGCCACTGGGTGTTTTGGAGTTCTTTTTACAGTGGCATAATCCTGTCCATCTTGACTATTCGGATGGCCTTGAACAAGCCCCAGCATGTGTGGGAGCCCCAGTTTCCCATGAGTAAGATGAAAGATTTAGAATCAATAGATTTTTTTCAAGAATTTTTCTTTTCCAACAGCAGATTTCAAAAGAAATCCTCCAGTAAACGTAAAGTGTGAATGGATGCAGAGAGAGCTGGGTGTCCTCTGGGTGAAAAACACTGGGTAAAGACCTCTACTGTTTGTCCAGCACCAGCACAGTACAGGTCTCAGATGACTCCAAGTCTGGCAATTCTGGACAGTCTGCTGACTTCTTCTGACCAGTATGAATTTCAGTGGCACAAACCAGCACAAACCCTGGGATTTCCATTTCTAGGTAAGGCTAACATCGTGATCCTGGCTGATAGAACAATCTGTGGGATCTGATTGAAATGGTCTTCTGGTTTCCCCTTGACACACTGTGACAAAGGCAGCTAAGATGACATACCTACTCCTTGCCAGGAAGCCGTTACTAATGCTAGCATGGACTCAAGTGACCTCTGTAATACAGACACCAGAGAGTCCTATCAGTGAGCGTGATGATGTGTCAGAGGCTCAGAGAACAACTGTTCAAATGGACATCATGCAGCCTTTTGAGCTACCAATGACTTGGTGGGGTGAGATGGGCAATGAATTGTGAACTTTTTCTAGGACAGACCTGCGTGACTCCTGAAATCTCTCTCTTCCTCTCCCAGTTCTCAGTGGTCAAATGAGTCTGTGTTTGAATTCTAATTCATCTACTCGTTGACCAGGACATGTACCCTAAGGACTCTGTGACTCAATTTCTTCAAATTGTAAAACAGAAGAATAACAAGTATTTGCTAAATGGTTATGAGGTTAAATAAGACTAAACATTCAAAATACATGTTACCTATTTCTCACTTCCACCCTCCCCAACTCCTGTTTCCTTTAGTTTCCATTTATCTGACACTTTCTATGATGCACCTTTCCTGTTTAACATATTTGTTATGTCTTCAGAATTGTTAAGTGTTTGTTTATTTGAAGCTCTGTAAGCAGCGCTTTGCACTCTTAGGTTCAGGGGACTTTGGAAAATTCTATCTTTCAATATTTTATGAGGATGTGTGCTCAAGATTCATCTTAGCTGTCGTCCAGTGCCTATTTGCATGGCATAGCTGCCTAGTTGTATGCTTTAACTACAAGGAGGCCTTGGAGCAGAGTCAAATGTGTTTATCTGACAAATGAATGTTAAAACTTTCGTGTGCTAAGCTGGACCTGTGGGGAAGATAAATGATAGGGCATCCTCAGCAAGGGGAAGAAAATTTTCCAGAGTGTCCTGATTCAATGGCATTCACCCTTCATTTGCTGCATGAGGCAGAAATGGCTGCTAGAAATTCAGTTCAGAGATTCTAAGAGGTCCCTGTCTGTGACCTGGAGAGGTCACTTTGATTTAACATGGAAGCCACGTCTAATGAGAGGGTCTGAGTGTGGGATGGCTGACAATGCAATAAAAACAGAATACGGTTTAGTACCAGAGGACCTAGGCTTGCTCCTTGACTTTAGTACTGACCTCAAGGAAATTTTATAATGTTGTTGACCCTCAATTTACTCATCTTAGACCTACAAGCTTTAAGGAGCCCTATGCCACATGATCACATCCCAATATCATTATTCTAGCACTTGTATGAAAGTATGTCTGTAAAAAGGAGATAACATTACTTTAAGAGGAATGCTCTGTGCACTAAAAAAAGATAATATATGTAAAAAATACTTTGTGACTCTAAATTACTATGTAATGGCTAGGATTTTGATGATCACCCCCACATCTGTTACAGGGCAATACTTTAGAAGTAGTCCTTGGACCACATCAAGCAAGAGGCCTCAGGGGCAATGTCTCTGAGGCAGGGCTGTTACACTTGGCTGTATCACTGTCTAATACACTTGACATGACTCCTATTTGGTGATTGTGCCACTCAAAGTACAGTTGTGATGAGCAACTTGATAAGTGTTTTGTAGAAAATTGCTAACAGAGTTGAGATGAGAATTTATATTGAAGGCATCCCTGTATCCTGGTTAGTCCACCAGTGATAAGAGAGTGGATTTGAGATTATAGTTGGCATAAACACATTATAGCACTGTAGTGATACCCATGTGGATTTTTACATGTCTATATTGTGGTTTTCCAGAGAACATGTGCCAGATAAAATGCAATCCACTCAATGAATATTGAGAAGGTTTGGGAGATGAATGAGAGGTTATTATATTTCCTCAAGTCTTGTATTATACACCTATTGTTTAAATGCTATTGGGATTTGTGCTATTTCCATCGGTGGAAATTGTCACCTGTTAAAGTATTTACCAGTCACTTGTCATTTTATACAGCAATGTACTGAGCATTTCGGTGCTTAAACTATGCTGTTAGAGAGCCATGGATGATTTTTCCCTTTAATATTTTATTGTGAAAAATTTCCACCATGTAGAAAAATTAAAATAATTTTATAATCAACTAACACAATTCCATATTAAACATGTCTATTCTTCTATCATTCCATAAACCCATATTATTGTTCCTCCTAAGTACTTGAGCATGTATATAAAAAAAAAAAACACAGAAAGTTTTTGAGCACAGGTATAATAAGACTCAAGTTGCATATTATGCAAATGTCTCCTAGGAAAATATGAATGTGATGATTGGTGTTGGGGATTTGTCCTTGGAATTGTGCCTTTCTCACTGCCTCTGTCCTTTCTTCTCTTATTTTTGGTAGAATCATTCATTGACTAATGTGGTGAGAAGGGTAAAGAGTTTCCATAAAGTGAATGGGAGAGTTCAGAATGGTGCTGATCTAAATAGACATATTTTCATACAAGTACCAGAATGATGCTATTGGGATGTGATCATGAGGCATAGGGCTCCTTAAGTTTGTAGTTCTAATTTATCCATATAATCATTGTCCAAAGTGTACAGATACTATGCTACCCAGTTTCCCCAAAAATAAGGCAGTGTCTTATATTAATTTTTTCTCCCAAAGATGCCCTAGGTCTTATTTTCAGGGGATGTCTTACAGTACACATTTATTGTTAAATGAAAATAAAGGAAATTTATTACCTATATACGGTACAGTAGTACGGTAGTTGTCAACACAAACCAGACAAACTGTGAATCCTACAGTATCAAGAATTTACTCATTTATTCAATGACAATCATATCATCATCATCTGGAACATCATCATAACAATCCAATTCCTGAATTTCCTGGTGAATTTCTTGTGACTCCATTTCTTTCAGAATCAGTGGACCAAATCTCTCATGTTTAGCCTGGGGGGGGGAGGGGGGCTTATTTTCAGGGGTTGCCTTATATTTCACTCAGAAGGAAACCTGTAAGTAGGTCTTATTTTCGGAGGATGTCTTATTTTCAGGGAAACACGGTAGAAGTCTTATGTGTGTTATCTTTTGTCATCCCTGCAACAGCTCTTTGAGGCACGACTATTCCCATTTTCCTGATGTGTACACTAAGTATCAGAACGTTTAAGTCACTTGCTCGAATTACTTGCCTGGGTGGTGGCACAGCTGGACTCAGAATCTGGAAACAATGTTCTTTCCCCTTCATTGGCTGGCACTAATTTTACCACTTGAAGTCATAGGGTTTTAGAAGGAAGTGTTATAAGAGCAAAGGAAACCAGCAAAAATTGTGTCTCTTCTAATAGGCAAATTACAGGATCCACCAGTCCCCTGGTAGCAATTACACATGTTCCTTCCCATCTGCGGACATTGGTGAGGAAAGATTTCCCTCTCGAGCAGTCTGCAGAACTGCTGTTGCTAGCAAGATATGCACTTCGGTCCTGACTTGGCCTGTGCTTATCTAACTGGCCTCTATTCACCAGCATTATTCTTTCTCTCCCATTGAAGGCACTCACTGCCCTTCATGGCCTAACCTTGAAGATTTTCCAACATCATCAGGGACTACAGTATTTTCCCAATGCTCATATCCTAGTAATATGAGGTCAGATTAGGGACCTATTTTAATGAGGCCAATGCTCTCAATATATGAGTCAACTTTATTTGTTTGGTAGTAAGAGGTGGGAAGAAATAAGGAAAGTTTCTTATACCTAAGAAATTTACATTGTCCTCTTTTTAAAAAAAAGTGATAAAAACCATGTAACATAAAATTTATCATCTAAATCCTTTTTCAGTGAAGTTAAGTTCAATGAAGGTAAGTATGTTTACATTGCTGTGCAACAGATCTCCAGAACTTTTTCACCCTAAAAACTAACACTATATACCTATTAAACAACAACTCCTCGTTTTCCCCTCCCTCTAAACCCTAGCAAGCTAATTCTATGAGTATGACTACCTTAGATACCTCATATAAAAGGAATCATATATTATTTGTGTGTGTGTGTGTGTGTGTGTGTGTGTGTGTGTGTGTGTGTGTGTGACTGGCTGGTTTTACTTAACATATGTTTTTAAGACTTGGCCATGTACCATATAAACATTATTTCCTTCCTTTTTAAGGCTGAACAATATTCCATTGTATGTATATACCACATTTTATTTATCCATTCATTTGTAAATAGACATTTATATTACTTCTATCTCTTGGCTGTTGTGAATAATGAGAATATGAATATGGATGTGCAAATATCTTTTTGAGATCCTGTTAGTAATTCTTTTGGATAAATAACCAGAAGTTGGATTACAGGAGCATATGGTACTGTGTTTCCCCGAAAATAAGACATCCTCCGAAAATAAGACCTACTTACAGGTTTCCTTCTGAGTGAAATATAAGGTATCCCCCCGAAAATAAGGCCCCTCCCCCCTAGGCTAAACATGAGAGATTTGGCCCACTGATTCTGAAAGAAATGGAGTCACAAGAAATTCACCAGGAAATTCAGGAATTGGATTGTTATGATGATGTTCCAGAAGATGATGACATGATTGTCATTGAATAAATGAGTAAATTCTTGATACTGTAGGATTCACAGTTTGTCTGGTTTGTGTTGACAACTACCGTACTACCGTACTGTATACAGGTAATAAATTTCCTTTATTTTCATTTAACAATAAAAGTGTACCGTATTCTTCTTCATGGAAAAATAAGACATCCCCTGAAAATAAGACCTAGTGTATCTTTGGGAGCAAAAATTAATATAAGACACTGTCTTATTTTCGGGGAAACAGGGTAATTCTAATTGTCATTTTTTTTTAGGAACTTACATACTGCTTTCCACAGTGGCTGTACCATATTGCCATTCTCATCAACAATGCGCAAAGGTTCTAATTTTTCCACATCCTCTCTAACACTGTATTCTGTTGTTGTTGTTGTTGTTGTTGTTGTTGTTGTTTTTCATAGTCACCATCCTAATGGGTGTGAAGTGATATTTCATTGTGGTTACTCTAATAATTACTGATGTTAAATACTATTTCATGTGCTTGTTGACCTTTCATATACCATCTTTGGAGAAATGTCTATTCAAGTTCTTTGCCCACTTTTAACAGGGTTATTTATTGTTGTTGAGTTGTAGGAGTTATTTGTGTGTTGTGAATATTATAACCCCTTATTAGCCATATGATCTATAAATATTTTATCCCATTCCATAAGTTGCCTTTTCACTCTATTGATTGTGTCCTTTGGTCACACCTGCTTCTATTTTGAAGAACAACTTCTATACTCATTATCAGAAAAGCCTCTAAGATTAGGACTTATTACTTACATCTGATATAACACATGGTACATTTAATTACTTATCATTTAATTAAGATCTTTAAAGGCATATACTGCATACTATTCAACTTTTTACTATTTAGTACCTAGATCAATAGATGTTTAAATTGAAAATGAAATGAAATTTGTTTCCACTTTTCCCCGTTATCACTCATCCACATACTTGGGCTTCCAACACCCAGAGTATACTCCCTCCCCATTCTAGGGCCATAAGAGCATGCCAGTTTATTAGTTAGGCCTGGAGTGGTAGAGTTCCAGCAAGAAGGACTCATGAACAAGCAGTGGTCACCATCCAGTTCTATTGGGGAAGCAGTTTTTAAAGTCTGCAAATTCTGGTGATACGATTTCAGCTCTTCATGGGGAATAAGGTAGGTCAGAGTTCTTTCTCTATCTCAGGACAACTACACAAGCAAGAGAATTCTAGTAAATTTCTGGTTGACCATCAATGGGTTTTAATTTTTGTGGTTTTTATGACATCTAGCATAGAGTCAGGCATGGAGAGTACTAATATATTCCAGGAAATATAAATAATGTTTGGCAAGAACTCAGAAGATTTGGATTAATCAAAGAGATGCCACTTATAAGAGATATAACCTTGGGCAAGACATTAACCTCTCAGACAATTCATTTCCTTGTCTGTAAAAGGGAAGTTTTGAGCTCAAACTTCTTTATGGTCTCGTGATTAATCTGTGATTCTCATAGGCATTTCCTGATTATTCATGCAATTGAAGTGCAAGCTTGCTTTTTCATTAGAGTTGGCATTCTTGGAGATCTTTAACTTGTCTATAATAGCTGGGGTTTGTTTGTGTTGTTTGTTTGTTTGTTTGTTTTACATTTCTGAAGAGAAAACAGATTTTTCTAGGGCAACTAATATTTATTAATAATCTTGACATGAGTTATTATAACTGTGATACAGCATCACTTTATAAAAGGAGACATATTATTTAATTGCTACCTGCCCTGTAGCTCTACAATGGGCCTAGAGGCTATTATATTCATACTAACTATGGCACCATTTTCCTTTCTTTATTGACTCTAACAAATGTTAAACATGATTTTGCACTACATTGGCATTTGTGTATTTAGTTCCCAGATTTTAAGGACTTATTAAAAATTCCCATATAGTGATAGTGTTGATATATTGAATTTCTTTATTCTTTGCCCCTTAAATTTTGGAAAATTGTATATAGTGTTTGAAATGTCTCCGAGGTATAGAAATAAATACTTGGTTATTTGTTCAAAAGGATTATGGGATAGTGTGATCTGGAAAGGGAAGAGTCTTTAGCTATAGCTGCTGTTCCCTATGAGATCCTGCTGCTGTCAATTCTATTAGGGAAGAGTGCAAAGTCATGGCGTGTCATTGCTAAAAATAGTCCAGACAGTGGATCAGTTCCAAGTCACTGCTTATGCTGCAGCTACCTTGTTTTGTTCAACCTAATCCTGTAGCCAGGGATTCAGTCACCACCACCCCAACCTTCCCCAACTCACATGCACACACATACCATACCATACCACACTGTCATGCATATATTGCAAACTACACCACACACACAGATCCCTCATATCACACTTACAGAGCAACTGAGAGATATGATGCTTCACTGACCATCTGTGTGTGAAATAGGAAGTCCATGAGCAAGGGAAGCTAATTAAGGCAACCCAGGTGCCATTGGGGACCTGTAGGCCTCTCTTCCTCCACCTTTCTGTATATGTCCTTGCATGTGCTCTCTTGTCAAGGTCTTTGTCTCCTCACTGCTCAGAGTCTGTGACTGGAGAATTAAAGGGTTGTTGTCCTATAAAACACTGCACCACGGCCTGGTGTGAATTAGGATGTGTTCTGGGGCAGCCAGAGGCCAAATGGGTTCAATCTCCCATGAACCTTTCTGAATGTTGCATCAGGCTATAGCAATGCTGTCTGACAAACTATTTCTTTTTCCTTGAGTAACTGACACTCCTCCTGGTATTTTCATCAGCCAAGTCCTTTTCTTGCACTTGAGGGCAATGTTTTTAGAAGCCTTGAATCAGTAGAATCCTTCCTAGAAATTTTAACTCCTTGTCATTTTGATCCAATGCCCTGGTAATCCATCTTTGTGGGTTTTGGGCTGGCTGAACAGAGGGCAGATGAGAAATTACATGTCATCTAGGGCATAAAGGCAATCTCCTTCTGCATCAATTCATTCATCGGACATTGAGTAAGGAGAGGTGAGGGTGAGATTCAGAGCGCATTGGGAAAATCCTGCAATTTTTAATTTCAACATTTTTATACCCTCAAAGTAGGGAGAGAGTGTTGGGTTGAATGTGACAAAAACAGTTTTCTTCAGGTCCTGCATAGATGGCGTGTGGATTTCCTAAGGCTTCCGTAACATATTACCATGAACAGGGTGGCTTAAAATAGTAGGAACTTATTCTCTAACAGTTATGAAGGCCAAAGTCCAAAATCAAGTTATTAGCAGGTCCATGCTCTCTCTGAAGGCTCTAAGGAAGATCCTGGTCCATGACTTTCTCTGGTCTCTGGCATTGGCAACAATCCTCAGAGTTTCTTGGTTTGTAGATGTTTCACTCCAATCTCTGCCTCAGTCATCATCTGACATTCTTCTTTTGGGTCTCCATCTATGTGTCTGGTTGTTTGTTTGTTTGTTTGTTTGTTTTTAATCCTCACCTGAAGATATTTTTTCCATTGCTTTTCAGAGAGAGTGGTAAGGAGGGAGGGAGAGAGGGAGAGAGAAAGAGCTAGATAGAGAGACCCATCAACTGATTGCCTCCTTCAGGCGCTCAGACAAGGGGTAGGGAGTGCACCTGAAATCCAGGCACATGCCTTTGGCCAGGAATCGAGCCATATTGAATTAGGGCCCACCTTAATTGAGTATGACTTCATCTTAATTTGATTAAATCTGAAAGACCCTATTTCCAAATAAGGTCATATTCATAGATACTGAGTATTGTATAGCCTTTGTGGGGACATCACTCAACTTATGACAGATGGGCTGACAGGTGAGGCTGGCATCCACAGTCTTCAAACTTCTATCAAAACCTAAACAGAAATAATTGCATTTTCTTTATGCTGAGATTTATCAAGCTTTTTGAATCTGTGAGTTTATTGCTTTCATTAAATATGGAAAATTTTTGGCCTTTATTTCTTCAAATATTTTTTTCCATCTACTCTTTCTCTTGTATTCCTAATTATTCCAATTACATGTATAGAAGACCACTTAAGTTCCACAGATTACTGATGTCCTGTTAATTTTGGGGGATGTTTCTGTTTTCTGTATTTCATTGTGGATACTCTATTACTGTACCTTCAAATCCAATAATATTTTGTTTTATAATAGCTAATCTGCTATTAATTATCACACTGTATTTTTCATCTTAGATAATTTTGTTGTTGTTGTTGTTAATTCTCACCTGAGGATATTTTTCCATTGATTTTTTTTTAGAGATAGTGGAAGGAAGGGGAAGAGACAGACAGAGAGAGAAATAACAATGTGAGAGAGATACGTCAATTGTTTGCATCCCTCAAGAGCACCCCAACAGGTATGTACCCTTGACCACAATCAAACCCGGGATCTTCAGTTCACAGACCAATGCTCTATCCACTGAGCCAAATAAGCTAAGGCAAGACATAGTTTTTATATCTAGAAATTCTATTTGGGTCTTTTTTATATTTTTCATGTCTTCACTTAACTCGTTCAATCTCTCTTCTACTTTCATGAGCATATGAAATACAGTTATAATAATTTTTAATAACCTTGTCTAATTTTTTATCTATGTACTTTCTTCACTGGTTTCAATTGATTAATTTTTTTCATTATGAATTCCACTCTCCTGGTTACTTGCATTCCTGATAATCTTTGATTGGATGCCAATCAATGAATTTTAAATTGTTGGGTGCTGTATATTTCTGTATTTCTATAAATATTCTTGAATTTTATTGTGGAATGTAGTTATTTAGAAATGGTGTGATTCTTTCAGGTCTTGCTTTTAAACTTTAGGTGAGACCAGAGCAGCAATTAGTCTAGAGTAGGGTTTCTTAACCTGTCACTATGGACATTTTGGGATTGAATATTTGGTGTAAAGTGCTATCCAGTATAATATAGAGTGTTTAGCAGAATCACCAGTCTCTACTCATTATATGCCAATAGCCTCTCCCTAAGCATCTGACCAAAACTGTTTCTAGACATTGCCAACGTCCCCTGAGAAGCAAAAATTGTCTCTGATTGACAAGTATTGGTCTAGGGCTAATATTTTCTTCCACTACCAAGGCCAATATTTTCTGCATACTCTATCCAATGCTGTGGAATTGTGAGGTCTTTTCACTCGTGTGAACAAGAACTATTTCTGGTTCTGTGTGAACCCAAAGATTGTTTGCTCTAGCCCTTTCAGGTTTTTTATCCGGGCCTCAGGTGATTTCTTCACATGCATGTGCTTACTGAAAATCCAGCGGGACACTTTGCAGATCTCCAGAGCTCTCTTACTCTGAGCCTCTGACTCTGTCTCTCTAAGCAGTTCTGTCCTTTCTGGTGGATTTTAGGTGCCTTAGCTTTCCAGCCTCCCAGTTCTGTGTCATAAATTTAAGATAAATCAGCCAGATTCTGCCTGTTTCTCTCTTTTTGCATCACAGCCTGGAGACTTTCTACAAGCAATAAGTTGAGGTAATCATAAAACTTACCTCATTTTCTTCTTAGGAAATCACTGTCCTTTCATTGACCTGGGTCTGATGTCTTGAAAAATGTTGTTTTCTGTGTTTTGCCATTTTTTAGTTGTTTCAAGTGGATGGGTCAATTTGGCCTCTGTTACTATAATACATCTTGGCTAGAAGCAGAAGGTGAAATTATTCCATTTTAATACACACATTTACACAGAGTGCATATATGTGTACACATGTGGTCATACATATAAAGAGTATGCTTGGCAATGTTTTGTCAGACTACAATCTTGGCTCATTTCTATTTTCAGTTGAGAGCTGTGCTATCCAATAAAGGATCCTTTGATTACATGTATCCATTTAAATTTGAATAAGTAAAAATTAAATAAAATGAAATATTCTGTTTCTTAGTTGCACCAGCCACATTTCAAGTGCTCACTGGCCACATATGCCTAATGGCTACTGTATTGGACTGGGCAGATATAGAGCATTTCTACTACCACAGATATTTATATTAAACATTGCTGTTCTAGAATCTCTTTGTGAAATGACTAATTTAAGATTATAACTATAATTATTATTTATTCTCTAAGTAACCCTAAATCTCTATTTTTATTGTAGATTAGAGGCCCAATATACAAAATTCATGCACTGGTGGATTTTCTAGACCTGGCCAATGATCAGGACCGATCAGGGCCCAAAGGTCCCTGTGGGATCAAGAGAAAAGGCAATGGTTGCCAAGCCAGGCACAGAAGGAACGGACGCCGGACACTGATCTGCCACTATGTGGTTCCCTGTCTCCCCCACTCCTCCTTCCCTCACCACTATGCCACCTTCGTGGCAGGCAGATCAGAGCCTGCTAGTTGGGGGGAGGGACAGGACATGGGAGGTTGGCCGCTGGCCCAGAGGAGGGAGCTGGTCCTTGGCCCCCTGGGAAAGAGATCACATCCACCACCTCCCACATCTAGTTTCCCATTCCAGCCCAGGGCTCAGCCCTGATCAGATGATCGGGGCCTGCTGGCTAGAGGGAAATACCACACAGGGTTGGCTGGCTGGGGGAGGTTGGCTATGGGAGCACACTGATCACCAGGGAGCAGCTCTTACATTGAATCTCTGCCCCCTGGTGGTCAGTGTGCATTATAGCAACCAGTCATTTGGTTATAACTGTCACTTAGGCTTTTATATATATAGATTTATACTCAGAATTCCAGACCTGTATGTCCAACTTCTGAATATTTTCACATGGTACCTCAGACACATTTTTATCTCAAATTTAACAAAGGTTCTTCTTTGGCTCAAATGTGTTCCTATTAGTTCTCTCTATGAATGGAATTGTTTACTTCCACCAATTATGCAGGCCAGAAATGATATTTGCTCTCAATGTTTCATTCTCTCCTCACTGAGTTCTATCATCTTAAGTCTCTGGTAGCCACGTGATCTACTTGTAGCACCCCTATGTCTGCCTAAGTTAAGACCCTCTTTGCTTTATGCCTAGATTCCTGTATAGGCCTGCTAAGTCATCTCTCTCTTTCCAATTTCCTAACTACAATGAAAATGCCACAGTGCTACCTAACTTGAAAGATGTGAAAAAGTGCACTCCTACCAAGTTCCTGGAAGGCAGAGAACCAGACTTGTTGCTAAATACAGGGTGTCCCCCAAAAAATGTATGCACACTTTGAATAATTATTAATTCAAATGGGTTAAATCTTAAAAGAAAGAAACATCAATTGAGCTATCAGCTATTAAGATGTGTATACTTTTGGGACACCCTAATGACTATCAAAGAGTATTGTATAAGAAGAGATTAATGAATTGTGTTGTGGGTTTTTTTGCTTTTTACCCTGGATTTTTAATTTATTTTCTTTTTAGATCTGGAGAATGATTTTATTTATCAGTCTTCCTTATGGCTAATGTCACCTATCCTTGGTTTGACTAGATAGTGTGTGTAATCAAATTGTCATCACATTACAGTATTAAGAATGGTGGATCTGTTTAACCCCTCTATAAAAAGAAACAATTGGGCCTAGCCAGCTTGGCTCAGTAGATAAAGCGTTGGCCTGCAAACTAAAAGGTCCCAGGTTGGATTCCAGACAAGGGCACATGCCTGGTTCGTGAGCTCGATCCCCACTAGGGGGTGTACAGGAGACAGCGGAACCATGATTCTCTCTCTTCATGGATGTTTATATCTCTCTCTCTTTCTTCCTCTCTGAAATCAATAAAAATATATTTTAAAAACAAAAATACTAAGTATTCCTTTTTTAAAAAAGAAACAACTGCCGAAACCGGTTTGGCTTAATGGATAGAGCATCGGCTTGGGGACTGAAAGGTCCCGGGTTCGATTCCGGTCAAGGGCATGTACCTTGATTGCGGGCATATCCCCAGTAGGGGGTGTGCAAAAGGCAACTGATCGATGACTCTCTCTCATTAATGTTTCTAACTCTCTATCCCTCTCCCTTCCTCTCTGTACAAAATCAATTTTTTAAAAAAAGAAAAAAACAACTGATTTTATAAATATATATATATTCAGGTAACTGCCCTAGAGAATTTTAAGTTTACTTTTCAGCACTTAGCACAGTGCTTGCAACATGAAGTTATTAAAAATATTTATTGAGTGAATGGATATGCTCTGTGTATTAAGTATCAAGTATTTTAGCCTTTTAACCTTATTATAATAATAGAGATTTTTAAAAATAGCCACCTCTGGAGAAGAGTGTGGATGGATTAAAATATTAATATTGATTTTTTTAAGTGATAGAATGATTCTTAACTCTTTCTTTAAAAAGAATTTCCTTGCCCTGGCTGGTTTGGCTCAGTAGATAGAACTGCGGACTGAGGAGTCCCAGGTTCAATTCCAGTCAAGGGCACATGCCCAGGTTGCAGGCTCAGGCCCCAGAAAGGGGTGTGCAGGATGCAGCTGTTTTTATCTTTCTCTCCCTCTCCCTTCCTCTCTGAAATCAATAAAAATATATTTTTAATCTTTAAAAAAAGAGTTCTCTCTGTGTTTTTTGACTTGTTACCAAAAGCAATGTTTTTAATTTAACAAATCCAATTAAGTGAAAATAATAATCATAAAAATTCCCCAAACTCCAAAACAACACTAAACTGAACCACCCATGGCAGCTGCTTTCTGAACTGCCTGTTTAGATGGGGATTTGGACACTTTCTGGAGGTAAGACTATGACTGGATAATAGCCCTGAAAAGAGAAGACAAAGAGGAGAAATGATGCAAGTGATGGAGAAAGTATGTTGATAGCTGCAACTACTCAATAGAGTGAGAAAGCAGCCACAGAGAATATGTAGATAAATGGACATGGCTGTGTTCCAATAGAACTTTATTTACAAAATCAAGAAGCTGGCTGAATTTGCCCCACATGCCACCATAGTTTGCTAGCTCCTATTTTAGAGGGGGAAAAGGTCAAGGTAAAATTGGCAGCAACTTGGGACTCTACCAATCAGGTCTGCTGGGAGCAAGAATTCTCTGCATTCTTGTGCTTCCAGAGATATGCTCTATGGTTTCCCATGATGTCTCTAGTTTCTCTGGGTATGAGGTGCTGAGACCACACCCGTGGGTTTTCATTGGCCACATGAACAATCACACCTTTACTTTGGGGAGATGTATGACTAAGAACTTCAAACAGTTAAATATTTCAGCTAATACACCTTACTTTGGACATGTTATATGAAGGTGAATTTGATTGTCCCAACATAACCTCTAACAGAAAGTTAATAAGGAGCTGGGGTCAGTCTCACTGCTTTGACATCTACTCACTTGTCATTTTCCAGTGGGTCTTGCAAGAGATTCATAGCATCCCTCTGTAATGTCTTTGTGTCTCATTGTTTGAACAGGTTCTTTTGTTTGTTTGTTTGTTTGTTTGTTTGTTTGTTTTCAGAAGCAGTTGACTATTGAAAATATAATCTCTGACTTGAAATTCTCAATACTTTGAGATGATTATTATGTATATTGTACATTTCCAGAAACCAGAATTCAAAAAGTAAATTCTCCAGGGTACACACCAATTTGAACTGGTTCTTGATGTGCTCTTCTTCTTTGAGCCATTTCTTGCCTGTTTACCTTCACATGGGACAGGGTCTCTCCTATTCCCTTTGCTCTTCCTCCTGCTGTTGTGACTCTTATCATCACACTCTTCATGTTATGTTGCTGCTTCCTCATAGTACTCATTGCAGGTAATCTTTCTTTTCTGCTCCTCAAGACAATTTAGGCATATGGTGGGTGATCTTTGGGCCCGGTTCTTAACAAACTCCACAAAAAGTAAATGGCCATTCATTTCCCTCAATATAACCCATAATTTTAGAGTAATTTATCTGGGCTCCTATTTATGGGGTTTAACAGAAAAAAAGAAAAAAGAAAAAAAAAGATTTTCTGTATTTTCTTGATCTGGAGGATACTTTCAGGTCTCTTCATTTCAAAGCAACTTTGAAAGATGACAACATCAAAGAGTTTGTCAGCCCCCTGACTGTGAGCAACTGTGGAAGGGCTGTTTGGTTGTATTTATTTATTGCACTTCCTACAGCTTCTTCTTCTCTCTGCTCTCCCTTGCAAAAGTGGACTTAAGTAATGTTTCGACCCTATCATGCTGAAGTCTGGTAGAGAGCCCTATGGTCTTGATTTGTTTTATCCTAGAATATGTCTTGGTGTTTATTCTGGCTCAGGTAGGGCCATGAGAGAAGCTCACTCTTGAGAAGATCCTAAAGAGGCAAAAAAAAGCTTTGTTGTCTGCAATGATGTGTCACAAGTTCTTAAAAATGTTTACCTTCCAGGAGAGTTCCTACTACTGATATTATTTATGTGGTTATTGGTGTCTCTGTGTGCACTGAAATCACATGGTGTTCTGCTTGCCAACATAAACAGAGAAGAAATAATGAAATATTAACCAACTTCTCCATGCTTGTGCTCTGGATTGTCCATTCTATGTACAGACAATGTGATAAAATTCCAGAGCATTGCTTTAGATAAACTTAGAAAATAAATATTTTACAAATGTAAAACATCAGAAGATTAATGAAATGATATCTTTAGTACTGATCCCAGAACATGACCAAAGAGAAGCATGACCTGGTCATTCAGTCATTCTTTCATCCTCATGATTAGAAATGAACCCAAAGCACAAAGTCCCAGGAGTCCTCGGCTTGCTAAACAGCTAAAGTTAACCAAAGAAAAGTGTGTCTAAAACTAGCCTTCCAGTTTCTAGAGCTCCTTTTTTCATATAATCTTGTCCTCCATCTTACTTCAGACACTCACTTTCATGGTCATGTCCGTAATGACTTCATCATTACCAATAACTACAACCCTTTCATGAACTCATTTGTATGTGTCTCACTTTTCTAGCTCATAGCCTCTGGTATCCAGAATCCATCAATACTGATGGTCCCTCCTCCTCAGTTTTCTTGTAGATTTCTCCTCTTATCTTAATGCTTTAAGTTTTGCAGTGCCCCACCACTCTTCCTTAGTTATTCATGCTCCTCAGGAATCTTATCCAGTCTCATGGCTTTAAATAACTTCTAGCTCCCAATTTCTTTAACTTTATACTCTAGCATAGGCATCTATTCAAAATGCCAAACTTGTATAGCAAACTGCCTACTCAATATGTCCGTTTGGTGTATATCTGACATCTTAAACTAACAAATTCACAAGTCAATTCCTTCTGCCCTTCCCCTGCCTCCAAAAACCTCCTCCACTATCTCAAACATTAACAGCACTATTCTAGTTGCTCAGGTCAAAAATGTTGTTGTTATACCTGACTCCTTTATTTTTCTCATACCCTACATCCGAAGCTGTCTGCAATAGCTGTCACTATCTTCAAAATATGTCCAGAATTTGTCCACTTCTCATTATATCCACTGCTACATCCTAATTTAAGCCACGTTTATCTTTTGCCCGGATTACTATGAAGCATTTGAATCGATCTCCCTGCTTCTATGCTTGGCCCCTAAAGTCTACTTTCAAAGCTACAAAGTTATCCTTTTAAAAGCATAAGCCAGATACTGTCACTCTGCTCAAGCTTCTAGTGGTTTCCATCCAAATCAGAGCAAACCTAAAATCTTACAAAGCCTCCCATTATCTGGCCTCCTTGCTCATCTCTGACCTTATATCCTGCTGCTTGCCTCTTCACCCACTCTGCTCCAGGTACTCTGGTTTCCTCACTGTGTGCTGACTGTTCCCTCTGCTCAAAATACTTTTCCCACAGATACCCTCATGGCTACTTCTCTCATATCTCATGAATGGTGCCCCTCCATGAGGTCTCCATTGACAAGCCTTATTTAAAATTACAGTCCTCTCTCATCAGCCTTCTTCCTCCAACCCCTATTGGCTCTGCCTTCAAACTACATCCAGAATCTGGTTCTAATCCCTCTTTTCAATCACCTGTTGCGCTTACCTTACATTTATTGCTTATTACCTGACTTTTCTTACTAGAATAAATTCATAATTAGACCAGGAGTGTTTTGTTCACTGATATATCTCAAGTGCCTAAAATAGTGCTTAGAATAACCTAGGACCATGGTTGGCAAACTGCGGCTCGCAAGCCACATGTGGCTCTTTGGCCCCATGAGTGTGGCTCTTCCACAAACTACCATGGCCTGGGTGAGTCTATTTTGAAAAAGTGGCATTAGAAGAAGTTTAAGTTTAAAAAATTTGGCTCTCAAAAGAAATTTCAATCGTACTGTTGATATTTGGCTCTGTTGACTAATGAGTTTGCCAACCACTGGCCTATGAGTTTAATGAATATTTGTTGAACAACTTCATATGCATTTTAATGAGTGCTTTTTTTAAGAGACAGGGTAGTGTCCTATAGTATGAGCCATCCAAGGTCATGCTCTACCATCACATCTCTACCTCTTCAGGATACCCTCTTCTCCACCTTTCAAAAGAAAATGTTGCAGAGCCGAAACCGGTTTGGCTCAGTGGTAGAGCCTCGGTCTGCGGACTAAAAGGTCCCAGGTTCGATTCCGGTCAAGGGCATGTACATTGGTTGTGGGCACATCCCCAGTAGGGGGTGTGCAAGAGGCAGCTGGTCGATGTTTCTCTCTCATCGACATTTCTAGCTCTCTATCTCTCTCCCTTCCTCTCTGTAAAAAATCAATATATATATATATATATATATATATATATATATATATATATATATATATATATATATAAAGAAAAGAAAATGTTGCAGAAAACATTGGTGTGCCACCAATTTGCCTTCATACTCACCATTCAGTGCACACCTATTGATTCTTACTGCAAACACCTGCAACTTTCTGCCTGAAGGCTTTCCCCGGCCACAGGGATAAACTATTTCACACAGAGTGGGTAAGAAGTACCAAGGTGTTAACACCCTAGAGCAGTGTTTCCCAAACTTCTCTCATGATGAAAATCACCTGGTGGAGTTGTTAAAATACAGATTCCTGAATCCCAACTAAGAAGCACTAGTTAAGCATACAAGTTTACCTACATGTTCCCAAAACTAGTTAAGTTTACAATTTTACCTATATGTTCCCAAAAATTCTAGTTTAGCACTTCTTAGTTGGGATTCAGGAATCTGTATTTTAACAACTCCACCAGGTGATTCTCATCATGAGAGAAGTTTGGGAAACACTTGACCAATGTCACATGGTGGTTGATTGATAAATAAAACTAGTTTCTTTTCTCTCCGCTGGGGTAACTCTGAGGTATGTTATACACTGTCTTCCCAGTTGCTCATGGTGGTAACCTACACATTAATGCATCCTATTGGCTTCCTTTTCTTTCCCATATCATCCCCAACTCCCCTACTGGTGGCCCCTGGGATCATCTCCTGAATAAAACATTTGCTTTCAAATCCTTGTCACAGAGTATGTTCTGGAAAGAGAATTCAAGCCGAGCCAAGGCACTTGGATCAATGCTTGTCAAAATTATGTGTTACACAATCCCTTAAGTTTCCCCAAAGGTACTCATGAGCTCTCATAAAGTAATAGAGCCCAAACAGTAAGAATTCAGAAACAACTCAAAAAATAAAATAACCCAATGCAGTTTCATTTTTAGTTGTTTTGTGTATACTATGGTTCCTCATAAGATTTTTAAAAAATAAAATATAATAAATCTTCCCCTGAAAAATATAAAACTTTAAAATCCATGAACCTAGATGATCTCTAAATCCCCCTCTTTGTTCTATATTTGGTGCTTCTATCAACACTTTTGCAAGTGTAACACCCAAGGAAGTTTTCTACATTAGCTTTTGCTATAAAGTCATCACAAGCTCCTCATGGAGGTCAGAAACTGTTAACTTAGGAAGGTTTTCCGTTAAATTATATATGTTTCCATTTGGGCTCATTATGGCATCCTCATACCTGGCTGAGTGTCATTGCTTAAAGATGATCCCCTTCCTCCCAGAAAGTGAAGTATCACACTCACAAGACCTGTTTCTGTCCTGTACTTCTTGCCTAAGCAAATATCACAATTCCTGGGTGAAAAATGAATGAGAGAAAACTCTGCTCTCCTGCTTTTTCCTAGTTAAAATTAAGCCAAGTATTTGACATTTGCTTGAGAGCTGAGCCACTGGTGATACTCCACTGGAGAGTTGACATTTTCTTTCTTTTTTTTTAATATATATATTTATTGATTTTCCACAGAGAGAAAGGGAGAGGGATAGAGAGGTAGAAACGCCGATGAGAGAGAAACATCGACCAGCTGCCTCCTGCACACCCCCTACTGGGGATGTGCTCAGAACCAATGTACATGCCCTTGACCGGAATCGAACCTGGGACCTTTCAGTCCACAGATCGACGCTCTATCCACTGAGCCAAACCGGTTTTGGCAAGAGTTGACATTTTCAACAGGCAGGTGATGATTACTTGTTTACCATAAATTAGATTATGTTTAACTTGATTATAGGGCATACCAATATATTAATAATTGCATTCCTACTCCCCAATACTCATGACCTTGCTATTGTCATTTGTTTGAGTCCATCAACAATAATCTAAGACCTTTATGACTGACTATATCATTCACTTTAAGAAACCCCAGATTCCAAGGTCACATTTTCCACATTATAATCTCCATAAGATTTTACACATCTTCTATTTCTTTCCCCTTTGCAACCCGCCCCAACTCCTAAAACCAGTCTGCTGTGCTCTCTGAAATTATCATCAGTAAAATCCCCTCTACTTTCTGCCTCTACCTCTACCTCTCAGAGTTCTTTTTTCTGTCTTCTTCTAACTAAAATCTGTCTCCCATAAGGATGCTACTCACAAAAAAAAAAAAAAAAAAAAAAAAAAAAAAAAAAAAGCCTATTTTTTCATCCACTGACATCAAACCTCTGGACAAAGGGGTTCAATAGGGTCATCCTTGCTCTTCATTGCGGGCTGGTGCTATCACTGCATAAGAGTGGCAGCAGTTGGGAGTGGGGCTGCTGGTAGACAGAAGACTGAGGGCCAGGCCAGGACACAGAGGATGGGCCAAGACCCACCCCTGTGCCCACCGCAGCCTCGTCCACAGTTCCTTTCAAGGTGCATAAATTCATGCACTGGGCCCCTACTTTCTAATAAAATAATCCCTAAGGGATTCAGAACTTGACCTAGGAAGAATCCTATATAATAAAAGCCTAATATGCTAAGTGTCTGTTGTCCTGTACAGTTCAAAGTGTAATATGCTAATGATATGCTAAGGCCACTCAACTGCTCACTATCATGTGCACTGACCACCAGGTGGCAGACAGTTGATCAGTGGACCAGTCGCTATGACATGCACTGGCTTCCAAGGGGCAGATGCTCTGACTAGTAGGTTAGCTTGCTGCTGTGTCTGGCCAATTGGGACTGAGCAAAATGGGCCAGACATGCCCTGAAGCCTTCCCGCAGTCCCTCTCTGGCTGGCCAACCTCCTGCATCCCTCTGGGACCCCAATCATGCACTGGTGGCATCCCTTGACCTGGCCTGTGCCCTCTTGCAATCTGGGACCCCTCAAGGGATATCAGACAGCTGGTTTCAGCCCCATCCCTTGAGCCTGGCTGAGGGACCCCCACTGGTGCACGAATTCATGCAATGGATCTCTAGTAGTTAATAATATTATATTGTATCCTTAATAACTTAAGAGGGTAGATCTCATGTTAAGTATCCTTACTACAATAAAATACTTTAAATTTTTAAATTAAAAAACTTTAAATATATACTGGAGGGCCCCAGGACTCACTCTCTGATCAAAGTATCCAACTCCATCCTTTCTTATTCCTTTGGTGATCATTAAAGTGCTATGGTTTTTGAATACCATCTTTATGCCAATGATACTCACATGGATGCCTATAATCTAAATCTTTCTTCTGAACTCCCGTCTCATATATCCAACTTCTTACTTGACATCTCCATATATAAGTCTGCCTTTACTTTCTATTGCTATAAAACAGATTACCAACAGCAGTAGCTTTAAACAAGAGCCATTTATTATCTCACAGTCTCTGTAGGGCAGAAGACGATGAGGGCTAAAGTGAGATCTGCTTGAGTTCTGACAAAGACAAAAATCAAAGTGTTGATTGGGCTGAACGCTTATCTAAAGGTTCTGGTGAAGAACTGAATTTTAGCTCATTCACGAGATTGACGGAATTCAGTCCCTTGAAGCTTTAGGATAGATGCCCTGTTTCCTTGGAGGCTGTAAGCTAGGGGCTGCTCTCAGCTTCTAGAGGACACTAACATTTCCCATCACATGGACCCCCTCCATCTTCAAACCAGAACCAGCATGTAGAAAACTTTTGGGCTTCAAATTTTTTCAACTGTTCCCTTCTGCTTTCTTTTTCAACCACCAGTCAGAGAAAACTCTGATTTTAAATGGCTGATATGATTACATTGGGAGATAATCCAGGGTAATCTTCCTATCTTTTTAATTTAGCTGACAAGTAACATTAATTTCACTTGCAAAATGTCTTTGCCATGTAACTTAACACATTCACAGGCAAGATATCTCATTATCTTTATAGTCCCAGGAATTAGGGCAGGAAATCTAGAGAAGGAGAATATTTTTAGAATTCTGTCTACCACAATATTTAATTGACATTTCACACTCAGCATGCTCAAAGCTGAACTCCTGTTATTATGCCATAAAAACTGCTTCATTCTCAACTTTTCCCACTTCAATTTCTCAGGTCCGACACTGTGAAGTCAAACTTGGCCCCTCACTTTCTTTCACATGCCACATCTAATCTATCAGCAAATCCTACTGACTCTACATCTAAAACATATTCAAAATATAACCATTTCTTACCACCTCCACTGCTAATGTCCTTCATACTATAATCATCTCTTTCCTGGATTATGCAATAGCATCTGCTTATATTCATCTTTTGACCACATGTATATAACACAGCAGCTAAAGGTACCCTTTTGTAACCTAAAACAAATAATGTTCCTTCCCATTTCAGTAAAACTTAAAGCTAAAACTCTTACAATCCGTAGAAGGCTATCTACAATCTATACCTCCTCCCCTTGCCTCTTTGACCTCATCCCTTATTGCTCTTCCTCTCATGAATTCTATTCCAGTGGCTCTAGTCACTTTACCTCAAACATAGTAAGCATGCTCCATTCCTGAGTTCTTTGCATTGGCTAATCCCTCACTTACAGTGCTTTTTTCCCCCCATATGCAAACAGCTAACTCAATAACCTCAAGACTTTTTTATAATGTGACTCAATGAGTTCTACCCTGGCCATCCTTTTAAAGCTACAAATTACTTCCTACACTTTAAATTCCCCTTACCCTGTTCCTTGTATTTCTCTATTTAATAGTACTCACCACCTTCTAACGTACTATAGAATTTACTTTTGATTATGATAGTTTATTTCCTGTCTTTCCATCTCTTCCCCACTTCACTAAAATTTAACTTTAAGAAGAAAAAGATCTTTGACAAGTTTTTTAACTGATATATCCCAAATGCCAATGTAAACAATACTCGGTTAATTAATAATGATTGAATGAGTGCACATATTTTTATATATGAGATAGAGATATTTATTTATTTATTTATTTATTTATTTATTTATTTATTTAGAAATATTTTCTATTGATTTCAGAAAGGGAGAGAGATAGAAACATCAATGATGAGAGACGATCATTGATTGGTTGCCTCCTTCACAGCCTCTACTGGGGATCGAGCCCACAACCTGGGGGATGTGCCCTGACCAGGAATTGAACCATGATTTCCTGGCTCATAGGTCAATGCTCAACCACTGAGCAATGCTGGCTGGGAGAGATATTTATTTCTTCATTCCTATGGGATTAAGTTGAGGCAAGATGGAAAGAATAGCTCACAAAAAGAGCTATAAAGTTTTATCACATAGCAACTCTTTAGGTCTCATTTATGCTCCAAACTGAACAAGATTAATAACTATAATTCTTAGCAGGCTTTCCTCTCAGAACCATCTCCCTTATTGATCAATGCCAATGTGTGAAAGGACCCAAAATTTCATATCTAATATCACTGTTCTTCCCATATCAATTCCCTGACTAATGGGAGCAAAGCTATGTTAAATTTAATGAGATCCAAGATATAGATGCAGATCATTGATTATACAGTTCAAACTCTTCCCATGCTACTTAAGTATCTCCAGATACTACCCAAACTTAGAATGTCCTCATCTTAGGCGTCCATGTCAACCTTTCTTCGTCCACCTTTTTAAATCTATAGGTATTAGGTTAGCTTTATTCTGTTATCTTGAGTCTCTAATATTGCTTATCCTTCCTTTGGATAATAAAAATATCTACCATTTACTTAATCTTTTCTAGATGTCCTATATTTTGCTAAGTACTTTATATATTAAAAACACTAAGGCATATATTATTATTATCCTCTTTTACAGATGAGAAACCCCAAACATCCAAGTTTAAGGAATTGTCTAACATCCCACAGCAAGTAAGTATGGATGAGCTAAGACTCAAATCCAGGCAACTCTATTTCATCCTCACATTTTATTTACTTTCTCCTTTTCTTTCTCCCAAAGATAATTGGCTCCTCTTGTTCCAAGATAAGTTTTAGGTGACTATCACTTTGCTTATGGCAGCTGTCAATTTTGCATAGAAGCTTACATCTCATATCATCCTAAAGTCAGGCTTCTAGGAACAGGTAGAATGAAATACTAGAAACCTAGAATTCTCTTTTACTACAAGATGGTCAGGAATCTCCAATTATAGGGAATCTATTAAATTAATAGTAGACTTTATTTATAAACTAGTGGCCCGGTGCACTGAATTCATTCGGGGGGGGGGGGGTGCGGGGGGGGGGGATCCTCAGCCCAGCCTGTACCCGCTGCAATTGAACATCTCTCTCACAATCTGGGACCACTGGCTTCTAACCACTCATCTGCCTGCCTGCCTGATAGCCCCTAACTGCCTCTGCCTACCTGCCTGGTTGCCCCTAACCTCTCTGCCTGCATGCCTGATCATCCCTAACCACTCTGCTACCTGCCTGATTGCCCTTAACTCCCTCTGCCTGTCTAATCACCCCAACTTCCCTCCCCTGCCAGCCTGATCACCCCTAACTGCCTCTGCTGCAGACCCCACCACCATGGCTTTGTCCAGAAGGAAGTTGGACATCTGGAAGATGACCAGTCATATTACTCTTTTATTAGTATAGATTGGTACATACATCCATATGTTATCTAGTTTAAAGCTCATTTTATTCATTCAAGATATATTTGCCAAGTGTTTGGTCTATGCCAAGCATTGATAACAAACAGTTCCATTAGATATGAGGCTAGGTATTATCATTTCCAGGTCACAAATAAGCTATCTAAAGCTCCGAAAAATTTCATGATTTTCCCAACATCCCACTAAGTCATTTGATGGCAAAGCAAGGAGTAAATAAGGGCTCAACTCATAATTAAATGTCTTTATTATCCGGGCTTTCCACAAACTATACATATTTTTCACTAAAACTCTCCAACGTAAGTTGTTTTGTTTGAAAAGAAACGCTTACCCAATCTCTGGGCTATTTGCTACAGAACTCTGCTCTATATAGTTCTTGTATTTTTTAAAAATAAAATAATGACTACGTGGCTTAGCTCCAGTTAGTTGAGACCTTGCTTAAAAATGGGAGGATGTGTGTGTTGGGGGGGAGTGGGGGAGGAAGAAAGTATATTCTCCTAATGAAACACAAGAGGAAATAAGGGAGCCTGCAAAATGCAAGTGCCTTTGGCACTTTCAGAAGAAAAAAAAAGTCTTGCTTCCTATCTCAACACAAAGGTGACATTGGCAAGTGGCTCCCAACCAGCTTTGTCCTCTTCCTACCAAAACATCCATTTTTGTTTCACAAACACTTGTCATATGCTAGGTACTGTTCTAAGTTGTTTACACATTCTACCTTAAGAAGAGATTCACCTCAACTGAAGGACTTGTCTGCATGTATATAAGCATAACCAATGGACGCAAGACACTGGGTGGGGGGAGGGGGGAGGCATGTATGGGAGTGGAGGGATATGTACACATGTAATAGGCAATGGGAAGATATGTACACATGTAATGCCTTAATCAATAAAAAATTAAAAAATTAAAAGAAGTCACCAATTGCTCTCGCATCATTTCAAACGACACCCTCCTGAGTAACCTGCAATGCTTCCAGGTTCCTCTCAAATTGGAAATTCCTTCCTAAGAGTCTCAAACACAACACACCAAAATCTGCTTTTTGCAAAGTATGAAATCGAATATAAGTGAAGATTCAACATCATCATCAGCTGACATTTTCTTCCACACCAGCTTCTCCCCTCTGCCCTAGGCAAATAAACACTTGCACTCTTCTTTTTTTTTTAATATATTTTATTGATTTTATCGATACACAGAGAGGAATTGAGAGGGACAGAGAGTTAGAAATGTCGATGAGAGCCGAAGCCGGTTTGGCTCAGTGGTAGAGCGTCGGTCTGCGGACTGAAAGGTCCCAGGTTTGATTCCAGTCAGGGGCATGTACGTTGGTTGCGGGCACATCCCCGGTGGGGGGTGTGCAAGAGGCAGCTGGTCGATGTTTCTCTCTCATCGACATTTCTAGCTCTCTATCTCTCTCCCTTCCTCTCTATAAAAAATCAATAAAATATATTAAAAAAAAAAAAAAGAAAGAAATGTCGATGAGAGAGAAACATCGACCAGCTGCCTCCCGCACACCCTCCACTGGGGATGTGCCCACAACCAAGGTACATGCCCTTGACCAGAATCGAACCTGGGACCCTTCAGTCCGCAGGCCAACGCTCTATCCACTGAGCCAAACTGGTCCCGCACACTTGCACTCTTCTTTACCAAATTTCCCTCCTCACAGCTCAATGCTCTTACGTACGCTAACATTTCCTCAAACTCTTTGGAGTTTGTTACGTACGCTAACATTTCAAAGGTTCAAATGGAGCATAATACATTGGAGAAATTGGGGCTCTTTGTGGTCACCTAGTGCAAATCTCTTAAAAATAAGAAAACCAGGACCTACGAAATGAAAATAATTTCCTACTAATTAATGGCAGAACTGGAACTTCTAATCCTGGGCTGTTTTAGCAAAGTGAAAAATGAGCACAGCCTGCTGAACAAATAGGAAGCTAAGTGCAGATGATGAATCTACGTAGCATAATTTTTTATCTTAAAATGGATTCATTGTCAGGTAAAAATCATTTTTTCTTAAGACAATTCGTAATTTTCATTTCCTTTTGAAGAATTTCTACACTCTACTATGTAATAGTATTGATTTATGCTCTGTATTTCCTATTGATTCCAGAGGACTCGGACAGTGTCTGCTTTAATCTATAACTAAAGAAGAAGTCTCCAAAGTCATTACCTGGGAAGTTAACTCCTGGCAAATTACAGTGCATGCTGGTTTCTCACAATCAAATACCTTACAACAGTTTAAGGATGCATGTTACCCTTTCCACCATTTCTGCCTAAAGGAAAAATCACTGTGTTTAAAATAAAGTCTAATCATTCAAAATAACATCCCCGCATTCATCTGCCCTCAGGCTTTGCTAAAGAATACTACTCGTTGACAGAAAAAAGAAAAAGAAAAACAAAAAAAGGAAAAAAAAAAGGCAAGTTCATTGTAAATCTTTCTCCCTATCTCTATCTTCCATTAGGCAAGAGAGAGATTTAAAAATAATAATATCAGCCCATTTAAATTCAACCATTGTTTCCTTTTGTGACACAAAGAACATCAGTGATTGCAAGTTCAGGAAAGATTGAGCAGAAATACAATCTGACACTCAAAGAAATTCTGTTGGAGGAGCAACACCTCCCATGTCCCCGGTCTGTGAGCCACTTTTGGGTACACAAGACGCCACCGCAAAGGAAACGCCATCATTCAGCCCACACTCTGAAGGCTGACACCTCCACAGTGTTCCCTATGCTCTCTTTTAAAGTGTCCCTTCTCAAAGCCTCTTCCTTCTCAATCTCAAATTCCCTTCTATATTCTCTCTACCTCCATCTCTGGATTTTTTTTTAATTTTTGTTGAATGTATTGGGGTGACATTGGTTAATAAAATTACAGAGGTGTTAGGTGTACAATTCTATGATACATCATCTGTATACTGAACTCTATGCTCACCACCCCCAGTCTCCTTCCTTCACCATTTATTGCCCCTTTACTCTCTTCTATCTTCCCCTATACCCCTTTCCCTTTGGTAATCACCGTATTATTGTCTCTGTCTATGACTTTTGTTTTGTTTTGTTTGTTTGTTTAACGGTAACCCCATCTCCATCTGTCTTTGGTTCACTATCTCCCTTTTATTCCACTCTCTCTCCTTCTCTCCTTTTTTCATCTTTCTCATCACTTCCTTCTTAGAATCATGCCATCAGAGTCTAAACCTCACTTAAGCTCTCTCTGACCTTTGCATCCCCTCAATAACATTTCTTCCAATTGTGTGTCCAGCCACCGGGGTTAGAAACATCTTTTATTTTTTAAGCCATCCTGTGTATTCCTCAGTCTCTACATAGAGATCCCAGTTCTCAGCCTTCTGGGTCCAGAGTTAAAAAGTAAATTTCTCTTCACATGACTGCCCAGACATCGGTCACCTTTTCAGGCTAAACATCCCAGTCACAGGGCTTCAGATTCCTTCACCTTATAGTTCTTCCCTTGAAACTAACCCCCTCAAAGTGGGACACCAAGAATGTGCCCAAAATTTTATCAATGGCAAAGTCTGTTTTGCTGTAGAAAGTCTTCCACTATTTAAACTTTTTTTTTTTTTTGGTTTAAAAATAAAATTTAATAACAACATGCATATAAAGTTTCACAATCGAATTTTTTAAAGGATTAATTATCTAGTAAATATAGATTTTAGCACTTAGATTTTAAAATTCTGTCTGTAACATACTGGGAACATATCTAAAATGTAAAATGAAATAAACAATATGATACACAAAGTTCAAAATGGAGGAAACAGGTGGGATTATGAAGTCCATCAGTTTCCTCTGATGAGTTCAGAGTATGCTTTACATACTGCTCAACAAAGGAGAAGTTGCATTTCACCTATATTCTCTAATTAATATATACGTGTGTGTGTGTGTGTGTGTGTATTTCTCTAATTCCTATACATATATAGGAATTCTCTAATATATATATACACATACATATACATGGACTCTTAGTCAACACATTTTTACTAAATAATTGAGGAAACTGAACCCAGAGAAACTAAGAGATTGCCTAAATCAGTCAACCAGTGAATGGTAGGTTATCACAATGATAAGAAATACAAGTTCTGGATGACATGCTTGATAAGCACAAGACTCCCCCCTTCCCCTCCCCAGCCCCCAGCAACTCCTCCTAGAGCCTCTTTCAACACTCCCTCGGGGAAGGGCTCTACCTAGCCCATGGATTCAGACTGGGCAAAAAGTGGAGGATACGATCACTATTTAATCTTAAAGACTTTTGCTCCTCAGAACTCCCACTCCTACTGTCTGTACTCCGTAATGTTAGATTTGGAGTGATTTACAAAGCACCAGTCCTCTCGTGTGTGCTGGGCATATTCCCACAATGAGACTGCAAACTCCTTTGAGGCAGCCCCTATGGCTTAATCCTCTTTATGCCACCCAGAGCAAAGCCTGGCTCCTGCAGGGAACCTCTCCCAGGACTTCCTGCCACCGCATTAGCCAGTCACAGGCATTGTCAGCTCAGGGTCTTACCCTCTGGCTACTGGTGTTAGACAACTTGCTCTATATTCTACGGAGAAACACTGGTCTCTTTGCCCTGCATCTGAAGGAGGGAAATCTGTTTCTACCCAAAACTGGCCAGTGATGCTTATTTAGACCAGACCAGAAGTTCATGGACCTGGCTGGGTGGCAGAATCATCAGGGGAGGGTTGTTGTTTTTAAACATTCACCCTTGCTTTAATTAATCTCTCCAGGGTGGGCTCTGGGATGTTGTATTTGAGGAACCTGTTGTGGGTTCGAACCATGGGTTCAAAATAAGACCACTGGAGGCTGATGATTAATTAAAAAGCAGGCAAAGATGTATTAAAATATCTGGCCAGGACAGACGCGAGAGCACCACACGCAGGTGGTCTCCACACGACTGCCCCGTTTCAGGGGTAGGAAGTCCCTTTTAAAGGTTCAAACCACAGGAATTTTCCTTTGTTCTAAATTCTAAATCTTAAAGACTACATTCTAAAGACTGGGGTCAGCCCGCAGGGTCGTTGCTAGTCACATCCTGCTGGACATTGGAATGTGGCCCTATCCTGCAATAGCCTATAACATAGAAGCAGAGCTCAGAGGTTATCTACAGTTTCTATCTCTGAAGGTTACTGAGTTAGTGGGAATTAATCTCCTGTGGTCCCGGTCCCAGGCAAGGGAAAATTGCCTTAGCCTCTAAGTCTCCACCTGAAAGCTAAGGTAAATAGTTTTTTTCCCCCGTGTTTAATCAGGTACAAAAGCCAAACTAGAAGAGTTAAAATTCAAACAGCAGTTTTTACCAAAGTATGGTTGTCACTATATTTCAGAACCCCCTCTATGTGATACCTGTGCAACCTGTCTGCTCACCAATATTTGGAAACTTGCAGTTCATCAGTATTTGGAAGCTTCTAGATCATTTTGCCTTCTGTGATAACCCCAGTTTGTGTTTTTTAATCATTTTGAAGACATGGGAAAATGGTACTTCCTCAACAGAGATTCCAGTGTGAAGGGTGTGTAACAGGGGAAAGAAAGAAGCAGGACAGGTCAGAGGCCCTCAGAGAGCCTGACCAAGGCCTTCGCAAGAACTCCCGACATTATCACTGCAGGCCAGAGGCAGACCAGGGAATTGATTTTCCTCGTCTTGGTCCTAAAGTATCTCTGAAGACAGAAATAGAAGCAGCAAAGCGATAAAACACATGCCCAGGTCCTGTGGAGCAGGAACCACAGGAAGCATGTGGGAAAGCAGAGAGTGAAAGGAATAGTGTTCACATTCACCCCACCCTTACCGGCCCTGTGGCCTTGACAGGCTCACTGCTCTTGTCTGTAAAACCTGCACAAAAGACCTGTGAGGATGAAAGGAGAGGCGGCCTGAAAAGCACAGGGGAGGCACCTGACGGATATCATTTCCCTTCCCCTCAGATCTAAGGTGGCACTCCTTCCTGGAGACCACAGTGAAGCACACAGTGTGTTCCAGCATGTACTGTATTGGAAATACAGTACATGCTTTAAAGTAACCACACTTCAGAAGATATCAAAACAGATCTCAGCACCCTGGCTGGTTTGACTCAGTGGTTAGAACGTTGGGCCAAAGACCAAGGGTCTTTGGTTCGATTCTGGTCAAGGGCACGGGCCTCGATTGCAGGCCTGATCCTATATGTGGGAGGCAACCAGTCAATGTGTCTCTCACATGGATGTTTCTCTCTCCCCCCCCCATTCCACTCTCTCTAAAAATTAATGGAAAAAGTATCTTCAGATGAGGGTTAACAAAACAAAGCAAAAATAACAGATCTCAGCAAAACAGAATGTAAGACACAGCACATAGATTTCTTCACTTTTCTAAATCTAACATTTAGAAAATAAGATGGCTAAGCTTCACAAATCACTTGGAATCCTGACTTTGGGTCAAAGGCTTTGCTTATTCTTCCCATTAGCTCCCAGCATGTCAGGCTGCAGGTGTGACCCTGCTTCTGCGCAGGTTTGAATTTAGTGCTCCCACGGTGACCAACAGGAAGGCACTCTCTTGCCCTCTGCCACTACCTTTCTACTGAAAGCTTAGCAAAAACAATAGCCAACTGCACTAAATGCTTAACTGTAGAGGGCCGCCTGGGAAGGCACATGGGCAATTTTCTTTAATTATCTTCAGCTGAACTCAGGGCGTAGGCAGAGCCACGCCTTGGGAACATGTTTCCCCAAGATGGTGGACATGTTCTCAGCTTGGCCTTCGTATCAGCCCAGGTGTCGGCAGGGGCAGGACTAGATATGTAAATCCAGGCATGCTAAGGCCTACTTAAGAATGCAAATAAGTTGGTGTTACTTCCTGGTATTGGGGTATAAAATAAATGCACTGGGAGGGGCCACTGTCATAGTCTTCCTGCCTCTCCAACAGATAGGATGGCAGCCCACCCAGCTACCAGCTTTAAATCTATCTCTGTGTCTTCTCTCTTTATTTCTATTATTTCTCAATCCCTGGCCGCCTCCACTTAGAACTGGTTCATTCATCTTTCTTTCCATGCGGGACGCGGAAAAGGGAGATCCCCACCATGTCTGGCCTCCGCCACATTAGGCCCCCACACTTAACATACCAGTTTATTGAGCAAGTACTTTATATATATATTATCTCATTTAATTCTCATAATAATCCTGTAAATTAGATGCCATTATTTTTCCCATCCTATATAATAAAAGCCTAATGTGCTGAGTACCCAACCATTCCTCCAACCAGTCGCTATGGTGCACACTGACCACCAGGGGGCAGACACTCTGACTGGTAGGTTAGCTTGCTGCTAGGATCTGGCCGATTGGGACTGGGTGAGACAGGCCAGACACACCCTGGAATCCTCCCTCAGTTCCTCCCCAGCCCGATCCTGGCAGGCCAGGCCTATGGACCCCACCGGTGCATGAATTTATGCATTGGGCCTCTAATTTTATAAAGAATCTAAGGTTCACAAAAGATAGATATAGAGACAGTAAAGCAACAAGCAGACTGTCAAATTACAGCGGGGAGGTTAGGGAGATCTGGGGGAGATAAGAGATCAACCGAAGGACTTGTATACATGCATATAAGTACAACCAATGGACACAAAACTCTGGGGAGGGAGGGTATGAAAGGGAGGGGGAGGGGCATTGGTATATGTACAAAAATAATAATTTAATAAAAAAATATATTATAAAAAAAAAAAAAGAATCTGAGGTTCAGATGCATTAGGTTGCCCACAGAAAGATAAAAATAACACTAGGTCTTAAAGCCAGCTCAAAAGCCCATGCTTTTCATCAAAGTATTTTTCCGCCTCTTTGGTCAACAAAACTTTATTGTTTTAAGCAAAATAAGGATATCAGAATTAATCAGCCCTGGACCTTCCTCTAAAGGAGCATAAAATTTAGCAGGAAAATACAATAGCAACAACAAACATGATAAGTTTATTGTGTGCCAGAAAACAGTCTTAAGAACTTTAAATATCAATATGTTAAACATGTTTTAGCCGAAACCAGTTTGGCTCAGTGAACAGAGCATCGGCCTGCGGACTGAAAGTTCCCGGGTTCAATTCCGGTCAAGGGCATATACCTTGGTTGCTGGCACATCCCCAGTAGGGGGCATGCAGGAAACAGCTGATGGATGTTCCTCTATCATCGATGTTTCTAACTCTCTATCCCTCTCTCTTCCTCTCTGTAAAAAATCAATAAAATATATTTTAAAAAATATTAAAAAATAAAAAATAAACATGTTTTAAATTTCCCAGCAAACCTGTGAGGTATGTCATAATTTTAAAGATAAGCAAACTGAGGCACAAAAAGGCTGAGTAACTTTTACAAGGTCACTTAGCAGCAAGCAGCAGGTTTGAGATTTGAACACAAGTAGTTTAGCTCCATTGACTGCACACGAAGCATACATAGCACTGTCCCAAGGGAAAATGTGATGCATACTTGGGAGAGGCACTAGTAAAACTCTGCTGCAGTTACAGAAAGGAACAGATCACTCCTCGTTAGGCAATCCAATGCAAAATATTCTCCTGGAGGAAGAGACTCTTGACCTGGACCTTGAAGGATGAATTAGGGACTCTTGTAGATTAGAAGGCCTGCCAGGATCGGGCTGGGGAGGAACTGAGGGAGGATTCCAGGGTGTGTCTGGCCTGTCTCACCCAGTCCCAATCGGCCAGATCCTAGCAGCAAGCTAACCTACCAGTCAGACAGACAGAAGGCATGAGTAATGGTGCGTAAGAGGAAAAAATCACAGAATGTGGATGGGAATGTACAAGATCAATTAGACTGACACATCAGACTGCACCCTGGGCAGTGGGAAATATGTCGAAAGGGAGGTTAAGGTTAGAGCTCTTCTCCCTTTGATTTGCCTTCTGGGACAAAATCAGAATATGACTCTCCATTCAGCCAAAGATGAATGAATTTTCCCATTCCAACCTCTCTAAGAAAGGCGTCGAACATTTGCTTCCCATCTGTTTCACATCTTGATTTCTTTAGCTGGAGTTTAGCTTGATAAATGATCATACAGCGTGTAATTTAGGAGCACAGACTTGGGAGCCAAATAGACTGAACTCAAATCTGGTCTTCACCACTTATTAGCTATATGACATTGGGAATGTCTCACATCCTCCCTGCCTCATTATTTCTATAAAACAGGTATAATACAATGTTGTTTTGAGAACTCAAGGAGGTAATATATGTTAAAGCACATAATACCTTGGCTGGCACATAGCACTCATTAAACATGAGGTACTATTACTATTGTTTTTCTTAAGACTAATTTTTTTTTCTTCATCTGGTTTCCCTCACTCACAAGTTTAATATATACCTGCATATTCCTGAGCAAAATAAAAATATTTAACAATAAGTATGGCTTACGCACTGGCCAGTCAGAACCAACACTGGTCATGAGAACATAATGTAAACTAACTAAATATCAGCCCTGGAAATATGAAAATTTGTGAAAGTAACCATAAAATAGACTATTTTCACAGGCAACTTAAATTGGAAATTTAGATTGATGGAAGTAAAATGGAGCATTAGCTTATTAAACAAATGCAAATTACCTGGTGGGGGATGGTTATTTGTAAAAATTGTGTACCAGGTTCCTTCAAATGGATAATATTCAAAGACACCAAAGGAAGCAACAAGTTCAACATTTAGTTTTAAAGAAATATTAGAAAGAGATCCAAAGCATCATTTAAAACAACAACAAAATGGATCCAGGCAGGATAGAGAGAGTAATATTTTTTTTAATCATCTAAAACTATAGGTTAGTTTTGATCTTTCTCAAAATTCTTTTGGCTATTTGGTATCTTTTGTGGTTTTATACATATTTTAGATTCATTTTTTTCTATTTCTTTGAAAATAGTCATTGGAATTTTTATAGGAATTGCACTGAATCCATAGATGGCTTTGGGTAATATAAAAATTTTATCTTCTAATTCATAAACATGAAATAGTTTTCCATTTATGTGTGGCTTTTTAAATTTCTTTTAACAATATTTTATAGCTTTTGGTATATAAATCTTTTCCTTCCTTGGTTGAATTTATTCCTACTTTATTGTTTTGATGCTATTGTAAATGGGATTTTTTTCTTTATTTCTCCTTTGAATAGTTCATTGTTAGTGTATAGAACTGCTACTAATTTTTGTTTGTTGATTTTGTACCCTGAAACTTTATTGAATTCATTTATTAGATCTAACATTTTGTTTGGTGTAGTCTTTAGGATTAACTGTATACAAGTTCTATATATGTAACTTCAGAATAAGTTTTTTGTGTTCTCTAAAGTTCTGGTGATACTTTATGTTGGGAATAAACTTGATTTGTATATTAATTTGTGGCAAAATGAAAATTTTATAATGTTTTATTCAACCAGGAATACTCTGTTTTCACAGTTATTTGGATCTTCTTAATGTTCTTTCATCAGAGTTGAAACATATGATTTAAAAGACATCACCTCAGTTACCAAAAATAATTATTTAAGAATATATTCTAGCCGGGACCGGTTTGGCTCAATGGATAGAGCGTCGGCTTGGGGACTGAAGGGTCCCGGGTTCGATTCCGGTCAAGGGCATGTACCTTGGTTGCGGGCACATCCCCAGTAGGAGGTGTGCAAGAGGCAGCTGATAGATGATTCTCTCTCATCAATGTTTCTAACTCTCTGTCCCTCTCTCTTCCTCTCTGTGAAAAATCAATAAAAATATATTAAAAAAAAAAAAAAGAATATATTCTAAAGTGCTTCTTGCATGTCTGAGAAACAAAATAAAATGAAACAAAAAAAACACCTTTATTATCTCTAAGAAATAGTAATCTGTAGAACTACAAATAAGTTAGGAAAATCATTTCCTAGTCACTTAAGAGAAACTGAGCATGTGGCAAAGTATATGCTTTTTGAAGCTAATGTACATCCTCTCTGAGGAAAATCCTACCATCCGATATCATGCCCTCTCTTCCATTACTGTCAAGCAGAAATATGAGCTTTATGCATCAGGATTTTGTGGTCTGATTCAGACAGGAAATTATGCAAGTGGGAAAAAGCCACTAAGGGAAACTGCATGATCATTTCAACCTAGGCCAGACTCCCTATTGCCCAAGAAGTTATTGAAATCTGCAAAGAAACATCTCCAACATAGACATCAGAAATGAGTCAGTTCTTCTAAGGTTTGGTCTTTCAAGCTATATTCACCTACAGAAGCAGACATGTATAAGTCTGGAAATAGAGCTGTGAGAGAATCTGCTTCTTACATAGAAAGAAAAATGGTACCCACTGATTGAGGGAAGGAGTAAGGAAGGGGGCATTAAAAATAGAAGCCCCTACCCAGGCCAGTGTAGCTCAATGGATAGAGCATAGGCCTGCACGCCAAAGAGGTGTGAGTTCGGTCCCCAGCCAAAGGTTACAGATTCAATCCCCACCCCAGTCAAGGCATGTGTGGGAGGCAACCAATTGATTTCAATTGATATCTCTCTATATCTATCTATCTATCTATCTATCTATCTCTTTCTCTCTCTTTCTCTCTTCCCCCCCCCCCATCTCTCCCTCCCTCTCTCTCTAAAAATCAATGGGCCAAAAATATCCTCAAGTGAGGATTAATAACAAAAATGAGAGCCCCTCTCTGCAAAAATCTGTTCATTCTGAGTCCCAGAACTTATCCATATTTATTGTATTACTGTATTCTATCCTCTCCCTACTCTTAGTCCCAAAGTCATAACTCATGCACAGCACTTGCCTCTAAGGTCTCCTGAAAGTCATATATAATACTGGAGGACATTTCCACTGTGTCCTGAACCCACCATGTACTTACATGCTTTGTTTAAACTGTTCCTTCTGTTTAGAAAATCCTCTCCTCCCATTTCACCTCCTATCAACCAGATGAACTCCTATTCACTCATCAAGCCCCAGTTTAAATATCTCCTCTCTGTAGCTTTCTCTCATCTTCTTATACTCATAGACAGAATTAATTGATTGATCTTTCATTTATATATTTCCCTATTATCATATATGTCCCATTGATCTCACTGAATTTTAGTTTATTTTTAGATAGATAGATAGATAGTTAGATAGATAGATAGATAGATTTCTTAAAATTGGGCACATGTTAAGCATTACAAAAATACTAGAGGCCCAGTGCATGAATTCATGCACCAGTGGGGTCCTTCAGCCTGGCCTGCAGGATTGGGCTGAAACTGGGTCTCTGACATCCCCTGAGGGGCCCCATATTGCAAGAGGGTGAAGGCCAGGCCAAGGGACCTCACTGGTTCACAATTGGGGCTGGGAAGTGTCCTCAGGAGGGCGTATCTGGCCCGTCTCACTCAGTCTTGATCAGCAAGCTAACCTACTAGTCAGAATATTTTTCCCCTGGTGGTCAGTGCACGTCATAGTGAGCAGTTGAGCAGCCTTAGCATATCATTAGCATATTACGCTTTGATTGAACAGACAACTGGACACATAGCATATTGGGCTTTTATTATATAGGACTAGAGGCCTAGTGCATGAAATTCTTACACTGGTAGGGTACTAAGGCCTGGCCAGCAATCAGGGCCAATCGGGGTCTTCCAGCTACCGGCTGGGGCCTTCCTTCATTGCGCACTGCCTCCTGATGGTTAGTGCACATCATAGTGAGCGATTGAATTCCCAGTCTCCTGGTCAAACTCCTGAGGGGACACTATGCATATTAACTGTTGTTGTCAGTTGGGTACTGTAGCCATTGCTAGTGAAATCATCCAGGATAATTGAATATACCCACTTTATGGCATACGGGAAAAGCATACAAAATACCCTCTCAGAACTCATCTTCAATAGAAAAGAAATCATTTCTTTTTCTAGTGGTTCACTGCAGCATGTCTGAACAATCTTGGCTACTAAATAGCAATAAAGTTTGTTTCTGGCAGATAAATAGTTAAATCTTTTTTCAAAATCAATTGTGCTTGAGGCAATGATAGGGGAAATGAATCACATGTACCAAACCAATATCTACAATGACTTTTTTTTTTTTAATTTGGGAAGAATTAATCTCTTTTCCCAATACCCATCATGTTTATGATGTAAGATGTCAATATATCATGCTTCCAACTGAATCGATTTTCTGCTGAAATGAATGTATTGCCCTTCTTTCTCAATTCAGTTCTGTGGAAATAGTTTTGATAAGTTATTCTGGAAGAAAAATATGTTTTGGACATGTCGCATCTAGAGACCAAATTATATTTAGATGCATTATAAACTTAAGCCAGCTTCCCAATGAAAAATATAGTCTTATAGCTACCCAAAGGACAAAGACTGCATAGCTTGACCCTTGACAGTGAAGTTACAAGTGCGTGTGTGGTGGGAGAAGGAGTGCTACAAAGTGGTACAAGCCAGCAAAATCATGTCATCTCTAATTGTGTTAACTTCACAGACACTCACTCACCCTGCCAGGCTGCCTATTGCCTACCCAGGAATCATGTCTCGGCATGGCATTCTTTGGTTCCAGCCTACATATTTTCTAGCAAGTCACCTACCCACCAGGGAAATATCAGAAAAAGCCTAGGACATGGGAAAAGAAGGAGTCTTCATACTTTCAGCCTCAACTCTGAAATGCAATGGCCTTATTATTTCTAATGAGAACTCCTTGGCCATGGCTATTGTAGGATTTCATCTTTCTAGTTGAAGTAGAAAGCCACTAATGAAAACTACATGATCATGTCAACCTATGCCAGATCTCCATTGCCAAAGAAATTACTGAAATCTAGAAAGAAATATCTCCAACACTTAGACATCAGAAAGTATTCAGTCAAGAGGCTAACGTTATCTCTGAAGTTATCAGAGGAGCTCATAGCTTCTCTGGAGCAGATAGGATTTGCTAGTCTTCCAGGGTTCCTTCTTCTCTGCCCAATCTCATCCTATCCATTCAAGTTATACTGAAGCTGTAAAGATATGTACATATAGTTGTACATTAATGGTTACTTTATCTTTTTCCCAAATCAATTGTGTTTGGGGCAATGTTAGGGGGAAAGAAATCACATGTACCAAAATAATATCCACAACGACTTGTTTAACATTAGGAAATAATTAAATGTCTCTTCCCAGTATCCACCAATTTAGATGTAGATATAGATATAGATTAGATATAGATATAGATAAGAATATATAATTTCTGAAACCCTTAGTATAGATTTAACCCTATGATTACTAAAAAAAAAAAAAAGTACTAAAATTGATGCAATTCTCTATAAGAATGGTCAAGGGCTGATAAACAAAAGCTGGACTTTGAGAGATGAAACATAAGCAGAACCCTGGAGGCTTAAGGGACAGTGTGGGGAGATGATCATTCACTTGACTTCTGCAAATAATCTGGAAACATCCTGGTGCACTAGTATTTGGGGGACATAAGAACACAATACCCTTGGAGTGGACAGTGGCATGGACAGGCAGCATACAGCAGCAAGGCTTCCTCCAGCAGCTTTGTGTGTGTGGTCAGTAGAGAGCACTGGAATAAACACTGGTTGTCAAAACTATTTCATTTCCACTAACATCAAAAAGTATAAGATATTTAGAAATAACCCAACCAAGGAAATGAAAGACTTGTAAACTGAACACTACAAAACATGGTTTAAAAAAATTAAAGACACAAATAAATGGAAAGACATCCTGCATTCATGAACTGAAAGACTTAATGTTGTTAAGCATCTATACTATCTAAAGCAATCTACAGTTTCAATGCAATTCCTAACAAAAGTCCCAATGGCATATTTTGCATAAATAGAAAATTTAAATGTATATGGAATCTCAAAGGACCCCAAATAGCCAACCGATTTTAGAAGAGAAGAACCAAGTTGGAGGTTCATACTTTCTGATTTCAAAATATGTTACTAAGCTATAATAACTATTGTAAAACAAATGAGAGTGGCATACAGAAAAATAAATTAATGGAATAGAATAGAGAGCCCCAAAATAAACCCTTGCATATTTAGTCAAATTATCTTTGACAAGGATGCCCATACTATTCAATGAGGAAAGGACACTCTTTCAACAAATGGTGCTGTGAAAACTAGATATCAACATATGAAAAAAAATTAAGTTGAAACCATATTTTACCCCCTATACCAAAATTAACTCAAGTGGATTAAAGCCCTAAAATGCCAACACCTAAAACTGTAAACTTCTAGAAGAAAATGTAGGGGACAAGTTTCATGACATTGGACTTGGCAATGATTTGTTGTATATGACATCAAACGCACAAGCAACAAAAGCAAAAGTAAACAAATAGGACTATCTCAAGCTTTAAAACTTTGTGCACCAAATGACACAATCAACAGAGTGAAAAGGCAACCTAGAAAAGGAAGAAATATTTGCAAATCATATATCTGATAAGGGACTAATATCCAGAATATGTAAAGAATTTTTACAATCAACAACAACAAAAATCAAACAATTCTATTTAAAAACAGACAAAGAACTTGAATCTCTCAAAATATAGTATATAAATGTTCAATGAGCATATGAAAGAAGCTTAACATCACAAATTATTAAAGAAATAATAGCCAGAACCCCAATGAGGTATCACCTCACACATGTCAGGATGGCTATTATCAAAAAACAATAATAATAGAGAATAACAAGTGTTGGTGAGGCTGTGGAGAAGTTTGAACCCTTATGCACTATTGAAGGGATTATAAATTAGTGCAATTGCTATGGAAAACAGTATGAAATTTCACCAAAAAATTAAAAATAGAACTACTATATGATCTAGCAATTCCACATCTGGATGTATATCCAAAAGATTGAAAACAGGATTATCAAATAGACATTTGCATACCCATATCCATAGTAATACTATTTATCAATAGGTAGAAGCAACCCAAATGCCATTGACAAATGACTGGGTAATCAAAATGTGGCATGTACATAAATGGAACATTATTTAGCCTTATAAAAGGAAATACTGTCACAGTTACACATGGATGAGCCTTAAAAAACATTATGCTAAGAAAAATAAGCCAATCAAAAAAAGACAAATACTATAGGATTCCACTTACATGAAGTATCTACAAGTAGGCAAATCCATAGAAACAAACAATAATGGTGGTTATCAGAAGCTGGGGAGGGGAAAGGAAGTTGTTTAATGGGTATAGAGTTTCAGATTTGCAATATGAGAAATACTTGGAGATCTGTTTCACAAAAATGTAAACATACTTAAATTAACATTACACTGTACTTTATACTTAAAAAAGGTTATCATGGTAATTTTATGTTATGTAGTTTTTAACACAATTTAAAAAAAAAAACTAAAAATAATACTGGTAGTCACTGCATTTGATGAACTAGTTTGTACAGACATATAAGACACATCTTGGGGGTTCATAGAATTATCTGTGGAAACACTTTAAGGAGCTAAGTTAATGCCAAGAAAGGTTTCAAAAATCATTTTGACTTGGAAATTAACATAAACACACTCTTAAATTAATTAGAATTATACATTATATTATGCACCTATAATATAGATCTAAATATGAGCCCATTTTGTCATCAAAGATCAGGAGACATTTAGGTTACACATAAATACATGCCATCCCATGGTAGATTTTACCCATAAGGATGATAGAGGACATCCTTTTCTATACTTTGCAAGTATCTTCAGAGATTTGGCCAGCTCTGAACATCAAAAATGTTTATATTACCATATTTATATTACCATAAGCATTATAGTCCTATATCATACTAATGATAATTTGATATGTATGTCATTGTCTCTCAACACTAAGGGAACTCATGATTTCAGAATAGACACTTAAATTGTTCCTGATTGTAATAAATAATGTGATAGACTCAAAGTGAAGACAATAATTCATGAACTAGATTTGAAGGAGTGTCATGGGGATACTTTAGCACTAAAGGCAGATTTATCCTGTCTCAAACCATCACAGCTGAGGGATAATATGTCATGGGATTGTTAGTAAGACCTAAATAATTCAAAAAAGACAGTTCCTTGGGTATACTGAAAAATAGATTAATGGAATAGATCTATTAATGAAAGAATTAAGTTAAACTTTGTTTTAAGGCAAGTCATAAAATCTGTTTTTAAATGTGCCAAGGTAGATGACAAATGCATTTAAAACTTAACAATCAATCCAGTAGTCTTTATAGCTAACAAGTTGCTATAACATCTACTGAAACCCTGCAAAAAAAAAAAATTTTTGATTATTTACTGTTGGAATGCAGTAAGTGTTGGATGAGAAAATTGCTTCAGAGAGACAGGAGAAGAGACTGTCTCTTTAATCACATGGAATGACAAGAGTGGACTAAATCCACTGGCCAGACATCACTTTAGGGAGCTCATATCAGCAGCACATCTTTAAAATAATATAATAATAATAATAATAATAATAATAATGTTTTATCTTTTAGTTACCTGGTTATTCCACTCAATTGTGTTTCATTGGTTCAAACTTTCTGATTCTATAGCATCAGATAGATTTTAAGTCAAGTTCTGGATTGACACTTACATACCTGTGACTAAAACTCATTCACTCTGAGACTCAGTTTGCAGATATATAAAATGGAGATTATAATAGCATACACATCATAGAATCTTATATAATAAAAGCATAGTATGCAAATTGTCCCCTCTACTGGGAGATTGTCTGGGAGTTTGACCAGGGGGCAGGGCTGGCCAGGGGAAGGAAGGGAAGCCCAAGCCAGCAGCCGACAGCTGCTAGGGACCCTACCAGTGCAGAATTTCATTCATTGGGCCTCTAGTTGTAATATAATAAGGTAATATAGAGAAGCACTTAGTACAGATCCTAGCATATTAATAAATTCTCAATAAAGCTATAAAACAGCCTAAACCTTACTGATTACATTTCCCCACTCCGAGAACCAAAATTATCTCAAGTCACTTAGGAAAAGATATTGCAAATAAATCTCTATAATGTGCTGAGCTATAACTTTCATATCACTGAATCCTAGGTTGGCGAAGAGAACATGTTTTGCCTGGTTTTCCCCTATAAGCAATAAGGAACTATCCTTTGTTCTAGTTCAGTGGGACATACAGTAATAAATAGGCCATCGAATAAGTTATAAATTTCCCCAATTATGTCATTACTACCTTCCAGAAACCTTGAGAACCAAAATGAAAATCAGACCTGCCATGGTTAGTCATGAATTCTTAGAGGTAAGAAAGTACCTCTGGGACTCTGAACTCATATTTAGAAGGAAAAAAAAATTATTTGCTTATAAACCAGCTTTGTGAAAGTATATAAGGAAGAATAATTTAATTCCCTTCTACTGAAGCCCTTTGAGATTATTCCCAAAGACACAGCACACATTGTATTTATTTTCTCTTTTTATTGAATTTTTGGGGAGATACTGATTAACAAAATTATACAGGTTTCAGTTGCACAATTCCATGCACCTGAAACCTGTATAATTTTCAATCACCAAAGTGGGTTGAAGCTTTCCAAGGAAAACTGTGTCTTTCAAACATTTTTTATTCTTTTTAAAATATTATTTAAAATAGATTAAAAACCTTGAGACTACATACTACTTGATCTTTAAACTAGACAGTTGCACTTACATACACCTGCTCACTTGGAGAATCATTAAACAATCAAAGAAGAGTTATTCACCTGGGTCCTCAGCCAGTCCCACTCTAATTGGATGGTAACTTGGGAAGTCTCTTTAATTCTTAGAACTCTAGTTGCTCAGTTGCAAAATAATGAAGTTAAACTAAGGACTAAGTTCTTGCACAGCACATTATTTACTACAAAACTGCATTTCTATCTATATTTACCTCTAAGATGAATGTCTATATTCATTTCATATAAAGAATAGGTATTGATTTTTCATGTTCACAGATAAAGCAGTTCAATAAGATCTAGATTTCTAGGAGTTTGTCCCATAATTTTATAGCATGAAAAAGCAAGAACTGAGAGCCATCGTGTCTGGATCCCAAAGTACAATAATAGATTCTAAGCTTTCTGATCTTTGACAAGGTCTTGGCAACAAACAGGCATAACCAGATTACCTCCCGGAGTTTTCCAAATGTAAGACACACTCTTTAACAATTATGCCAAATAAAACTTTAGAGTCTTTACCACTGGCCTCTCTGTGAATGCATCTGGGATTGCAGACAGCACAAGAAATAATGACATTCCGTCCTCACATTGATCCGGCTGCTAGAGCAGGAGGAATCGATACTCATTACTGCAATGATTTGCTGAATTTTTCATTCAAAGAAATCAGCTTCTATTTAGGCTGAGGAACAAAATATCTACCACCTTTCAATACAACTTTAATGACTGGGGAGAATATTCAAGTCCCAGAGAAAGTTAATGTTGGGGAAATTAGATGGAAAGAAAGAAAAGTCTTAAAAGCAGGGCAACCAAGTTATTTGAAAGGTTCAAGTGCACATTCTTTCTGCAATGGCAGGACTCCTAACTGGAAGTGATGATCTCTAAGAAGGACAACATCACAGCCTGATATCTTCCCTCAACTAGGAGCTGCTTGTTCTCCCAAACTGCCAAGTGAGAACATAATCTAAGCATTATCCTTATTTCCACTATTACTTCCAGAACTTTCTTCTACTGTCGTGCAAAAGTCTCTCAAGTCATCTCTTTCTTCCCCTCATGAACATCACTATCCTGATTACGGCCACCCTCCTGATTATGGCCTTAACTTCACTCAGAATTTTGACATATGGTTACACTTTTCCTCTCAACTTTCAATTCTACCACCCTTCTGATAGATCCCAATATTGGTGAGGACACCCTACACAGGTTTGGCCACACAGTTCTTTGACTTCCTAGGTACCAGTGACCTTCACCTCATCACCACAACAGAACCCAATCTCCTGGCCAAACCTGTACCTTACAGATTTGTTCTACCTCTGAAATTCACTATCCCATTTTCTGACCAAAAACTCTACTCCTCTACAAATCTCTTATCACCTTATTCCCCAATACACCTTTTTTCTTTTTTCTCTTACTTTGCCACTGTCTTTAGGGCTTTGCACCCTCTGACTTTTTCTCAACGAATCACCAATCCCTAGATTCAAAACCTATCCTACCTTTCCTGGACCCCATAGGCATGCTCAATCCTAAAACAGACACAATTAGCCTTGAATTGCCACGTTCTGATTAATCTGATCATCAGCTTTTATTCTCAAGTATTCAGGAGCTTTATTCTAAAATGCAAAATTGAGAGCTTAGCTTTCAATGGCAACTTCTAAAATGTATTATTAAGTAAAACATGGAATTTTGATATAGACTGGGTCTTAAAAATAATCTAGTTCACCCTGACCAGTTTTCTCTGTGATTTGACTGTCAGTCGCAGACTGAAAAATTCTGGGTTCAATTCCTAGTCAAGAGCATGTTCCTCTATTTTAGGTTCAATACTGAGCCCCTATCAGGCACATGAGGGAGGTAATCAATGTTTCTCTTCTCTTATCTTCTCCTCTCTTCTCTCCTCTCCTCTTCTTTTCCCTTCCCTTCCCTTCCCTTCCCTTCCCTTCCCTTCCCTTCCCTTCCCTTCCCTTCTCTTCTCTTCTCTTCTCTCCTCTCCTCTCCTCTCTCCTCTCTCCTCTCTTATTCTCTTTTCTCTTCTCCTCTCCTCATTTTCTCCTTCCTTCCTCCCTTCCTTCCTTCCTTCCTCCCTCCCTCTTTCCTCTCCTCCTCCTTCTCCTTCCCTTTTCTCTTCTTCTTCTTCTTCTTCTTCTTCTTCTTCTTCTTCTTCTTCTTCTTCTTCTTCTTCTTCTTCTTCTTCTTCTTCTTCTTCTCCTCCTCTCTCTCTCTCCCTCACCCTTTCCCTAAAAGATCAATTGAAAAAATAGGTGAGGATTTTAAAAAGTTGGGTTTTTTTTAATAATCTAGTTCAAGTGCTCCTCAATACACAAATAAGGGAATGGAAACTCAAGGTGACATAACTTACAAAGGTCACAGAGTTCATTGAGCAGCAAGATTAGGATTATACCCCTGAGTTTCTGACCTCTGGACTCCATGCTTAATGTATCACCTCCCCTGGCCAGTCCCTCACCGATGACTGTCAAACACAGGGGTTTGAATCAAGGACAGTTAATTCTCTGAATTAGGAAAGTTTACACCATACATACATCCTGAGGACATAAGGTTGCATTCTTTGTTTTGTTTTGTTTTGTTTTGATCAATCACTTCCTTGTCCAACTGGGGAAAATAATTCTTAAATATGAACAACATATGATCATAAGCAATCTACAATAATTAATGAACCTAAAAATGGGTACTTAACACAAAGGATAACTAGGGAATTAGTCTTGATGGGCATCAGCATCACCAAGGGAGATTTTTAACAAATAGAATTTAGGATTTTTTATACCCTTCCGGACCTAATATAAACAATGGGATACATTGTAGGTGAAAATCCTGATCTTAAATATATATATATATATATATATATATATATATATATATATATATATATATATATATATCTTGCAGCACAGTACTTCTATTATTTAATCTGTATTCTACTACATTTGGAATAATTTTGAAATTTTTAGGAAAATGTCAGACAAGAAAATAGAGATGCTGAGACACTCTCCTCTCCAGACCTAAACATCAGAAGTTGTGAGCAAGGGAACATCCCCAAAAGGAGTCATTCACACATGGTTGTGTCTTTCCACAATGCCAGATTAACTAGGGGAGGCCTCCCCAATGCACCAATAGAAAGGTAGAGCTTATATGATAAAAATAGGGAGAGCAGGCATCCAATGCACAGTCACTGGCAGCATCTGCAGGTGAAGAGAGAGGTGTCAGTCTCAAGCGAGGTGGCTACATTGGTGGCACATGTCCAGTGGAGTGGAAGTCTGCCAGGGCTCCAGCGTGACCCATGGTACAGCCAATATTGAGCTATGGGTGTTTGAAGCTCTGAGTTCTTGCTGCCCACCAGGGGTAGAGGCCCTACTCCTATCAGTGTCTTCGCTGAGTCCTTATCCAAGTGTCCAGACCTGTGGCTTTGGGCATTCCCAGCCCCTCCTCAGGGCATTTCCACAGTTAGCATTACCAACTTCTCTACAGTCACAAATGATTTCTTAATCCATTCATCAATTTTTTAGAGACACCACTAAAATCTCATTACAGTACTTCTGCACAAGGCTGTTTCTATGTAGCAGAGAATAGTTCAAAATCATATCGCTTTGTCTCCAAAGTCACATTCAACCTTAAAAGAACATGAAATTCTGAAGATGAATTTTTTTTCTGATGTCTCCCAACATGCCAATTACTCTCCCTGTGGGAAAAGTCTAGTTATGTATTTTGTGTGTGCTGTTCCTTTTGAAAGAATTTGATCAGACCACAGCATATGCAGATCTTGCTTCTTTTACATAAAAAGCACTTGTCCTTGCCCTGGTTGGTGTGGCTCATTCGGTTGAATGTTGTCCCATGGAGTTCGCCAGTTTGATTCCTGGTCAGGGCACATGCCTGGTTTGTAGGCTCCATCCTCAGTGGGGAGCACGCAGGAGGAAGCCAATTCAATGTTTCTCTCTAACTGATGTTTATCTGTCTCTCTCCCTCTTCCTCTTTCTCTCTAAATGCAATAAAAAAAACTTTTACAAAAAGAAAAGCACTTTTCCATTATTGTCCTCTCCTTTTCATGAAGTACCTAGGCCACTTTTAACATAAGATAGAGAAGCATCAACTCTTGTAACAAAGTGACAGGTTGGGGAGATGCCCAATACACAGAATCAGTCATCACCTTGGCTATACTTGAAATATACTGTGCATATTTCCTGTTCAATAGAGAAAATTTAACAGTTCATTCATTAAGCATATATTCCGTGAGCATCTCCTGAATGCCTTGTATGAAGTTAGGTGAGCAGAGAGATGGGCAAGGCAGAGGTCCTGCCTTCAAAGTCTGCCTAAGAAAATGGTGTACACAGACAATGCAATAGGATTTCCTAAATGCTATGATACAAATAAATTCAGGATCTGTGGGATCTCACAGAGGGTCATTTAATCATGCTTTGGAGGATAACTGAAGTGAGGTAAGTCCTGAAGGATGCATAAGAATTCTCTAAAGGGACTAGTTGAAAGAAATTCCAGGCATGTGCAAGGACCTGAAGTAGAAAAGAATCCTATATAATAAAGAGATAATATGAAAATTAACCCTCAGGCCCTCAGAATATGGCTGCCTATGACCAGGCTGGCAGGGGTTTTAGTGAGGGACAACCAAATGACTAAATAGCAGGCTGTGTGGTATGACCAGGTTGGGGGGCGGGGGGGAGATGAGGGGTGACCAGGCTGGCGGGGTGGGGGGAGGGGGGCAGTTGGGAGCGACCAGGATGGCAGGGAGGAGGCAGTTGGGTGCAACCTGGTTGGCAGCAGAGAGCAGTTAGGAGTGACTAGTCTGGCAGGAGGGGCAGTTAGAGGTGATCAGACCAGCAGGCAGGTGAGCGATTATGAGCCAGTGGTCTAGGATTGTAAAAGGGATGTCCAACTGCCAGAGTAGGCCCAATCCCGGGGACAAAACCAGCAGTAGGACATCCCTCGAGGGGTCTGGGTTGGAGAGGGTGCAGGCTGGGCTGAGGGGAACCCCTTCCTGTGCATGAATTTTGTGCACCAGTCCTCTAGTATAAAGTATTTAGGAAACTGAAATTAGAGGAACATGGAACTGAAAGATGAGAAGTATCTTTATCATGATGGGCTTTTCATCCTAAGGGTCCTGGGAAAACTATTAAAGCTGGGAGTGACTTGATCTCTACATCATTACCTGTGTCTGATTCATCATCAAGTCTTAGTGATTTCACCTTCAAAATATATGCGCTTCTGGCCACCTCTATTATCATCAAGATATGACCAGCCATCATGGTTTCTTGTCTGGACCACTGCAAAAGCTTCCAAATTTGATTTTTCCCTTTCATTTATGTTGCCCTTTGAACCATTCTCAGTTCATCAACCAAAACAAGTATTTTTATTGTACATATCATGCCAGCATTCCTCTTTAAAAGCCTCAATAGTTTCTATTGCTTTTATTTACTCAAAAACCTTTTCTATGATCTACAAGCCCTGAAGGATCTTTCCTCGTCCTGCCCATCAAATGTGAAATACACACATCCTTTGCCCTCCATGCTCTGACCTACTTGTCCTTCCTTAAGAGCACCAAACCAGTTCACACCTCAGAGCCTTTACACAGTTTCAACTACCCAGAATGCTCTTTTACCCAATCTTCACCCAGGTTAACTCCTATTAATTCTTCAGAGGTCAATTTAAATCTCATTTCGAAGAGAGTATTTAATAACTCATGAATCTGAGTCTTATCTCCCCTTCATCTCTCACAGCATCCTAGCCTTTTTCTTCATAGCACAAAGCACAGTATGTAACCAGACATGTATTTGAGTAAATATTTATTTAATTCCTCTTCCCACCAGTAGACTATAAGCTCCATGTGGGCAAGGTCTACTTCTTTTTTCTTCACAATTATATAACCAACATTTAACATAGTACCTGATATAGACTGGGTGTTCAATAAATATTTGCGAAAGAATGAATGAAAAAGAAAGCCAGAAAGGAAGGGCAAAAAGAGAACAACTATATTTAAAAAAACACTAGAGGAAGACAGATATCACATAAACATTCCAGTAATTTTCAGTTCACCATAGGTTTTCCTCTCCTTTAATTTTTTTAACAGATTTATTGAGATATACCTCACACACCGTACAATTCACCCATTTATAATGTACAATTGAAAAAATTTAAAATAAAAATAAAATGTATACTTCAACAGCCTTTTTATGTTCACAGAGCATTGCAAAGTTCACCACAATCAATTTTGGAACATATTCATTACCCCCAAAAGTAACCCAAACCCCCTCTACCCAGCCCTAGGCAACTGTTTATCTACTTTCTACTTTTAGAGATTTGCTTATTCTGGATAATTTACACTATAGGGTCCCCTCAGCCCAGCCTGTGCACTCTCATAGTCCAGGACCTCTTGGGGGATGTCCAATGGCTGGCTTAGTCCCAATGCCCTCGGGGATCAGGGCCTAAGCTGGCAATCGGACATCCCTCTTACAGTCTGGGACCCTTTGCTCCTTACCACCCACCAACTCGCTCCTTACTACTTGGCTTGCAGCTCCTTAGTGCTGCTACAGAGGCAGGAGTCTCCCACCACTGCCGCTGCACTAGCCAGCCATGAGCCCAGCTTCTGGCTGAGCAGTGCTCTCACTGTGGGAGCACACTGACTACTGGGGGCAGCTCTTGTGTTGAGCATCTGCTCCCTGGTGGTCAGTGTGTGTCATAGCAACTGATCATTCCACCAGTGGTTCTTCAGTTCAGTCAATTTGCATCTTAGGATTCTATATAAATAGATAAGTGATATTACAAAACATGCAGTCCCCTGTGACTGACTTCTTTCATGTATTAATATTTTCCAGCCCTGACAAGTTTGGCTCAGTGGGTAGAGTGTTGGCTTGCAGACTGAAAGGTCCCAGGTTTGATTCTGGTCAAGGGCATGTACCTTGGTTGCGGGCACACCCCCAGTGGGGAAGGGGGGGGGGGGGTGCAGGAGGCAACTGATTGGTTTCTCTCTCATCGATGTTTTTGATGTTTTTAACTCTCTATCTCTCTCCCTTCCTCTCTGTAAAAAATCAGTAAAATATGTTTTTTAAAAATATATATTTTCCAGATTCATCCATGCTGTCGCATTTATTAATATTATTTTTTACCTGCCAAATAACATTCCATTATATGGATATACTACATTTTATTTATCCATTAACATGTAGGTATTCACTTTGGAGCTATTATGCATAATACTGTTATGAACAATTGTATACAATTTTTGTATAGACACAACTTTTCATTTCTCTTAAGTATATACCTACAAGTAAAATTGCTGGTATATATATATCACTTATAATATTGTGTTGCATTGCTATTGATTAGCTGACAAAATATTGTATTTTATAAACACTAAGTCAAATATATATATTGATTTCAATGCTGCGGTTTTACTTTCCTATTTTGAAATCAATAGTACATCTTTTCAGCTGTCCAAAATTACAGTGGGTCACACCTGTGCTTCTTAATGGTCATTCTTATTCAGTGGTCAAACAGGCTATTGGCATGTTGTATAAGTTGTTAAGGAAAGAAAAGCTGTACTATATTGCCTGAAGGTGTTCTGAGAGTGTAGAAGAAGAAGAATCCAGGCCAAATCAAAACTGTTACCTTAGCTTTATTCTTTATAGTTGACTTCCAGTTTTGTAGGAGGAGAGACGAAAAATTAATATCAGAACTCATTCTATATCCATTTTAATTTATTTATTATCTGTACATACTGTAACTTTTGAGGTTTTGCTTCACAGTATTAATTTATTAATTTATTAATTTTCAAAAATTATTTTGCTGTCTTCTTAACACCCCTACTTATAATAAAGTCCCTTCCAAAAAAATTAGATTTTACTCAGTGCCTCTGTGCACCATGCTGATGCTGGAGAAATTAGGGAGCCAGACTTCCCAGTCATAAGTGGGAATGAAATTCTTGTGATAGCTTCAGAAAATGGATTTTCTAATACTTGCAGGGGAGGAAGGGATGTGAAAGGTTCTATGGGCATGGAGTTACATCTATCAGGTTTCAAAGTCCCATTTCCCCCAAGCCAGTCCTGGCAGAGGGGCAGCTGGGAGTACAGGAGCAGGGCCAGTGTCCAGCGTTCCCGTTCTACGTTGCAGCCAGTGTGGCTCAGCATTCAGGCCAGATGACAGTCCCTCAGTCCGTGGGAGCCCAACATGGCCGTGCACCATGTGGATACAGAGTGCATCCCCCTGCAGCAGGAGTCCCAGGAGGGAGAAGAGAGCCTGGACTTCCACTGTTTGGAACTTTATATGTTCAGGTTTCTGGGCTTGCAGTGTCCAACCCCTTCCTGACCACTGGCTCGCTTTCAGGTGTGATTGATGGGGAGATCCCTACCTCACTCAGACCTTACTGGGCATGGGTCTAAACTGCCTTTGTCCATCAATTAGCAGGGAACAGATGTGGAAAGTGTTGAATGAGGAGTTTTGGCAAACCTGTATAAATGGCATGCCTATATTACTTGGTCTCCCCTTTCACTCCTTTCCTATTAAATAATAACCAGGTTATTACAACAGCATCAGTGCTTCACATCTAACATTATCTCATTTAATATCAAAGATGCCTGCACTTGATGGATGGCAATTCTAGCTGCTAAAAGTCTGTTTTTCAGAGTTAACAATGGCAAATAATCTTGCTGACTTCAGAAATTTGATACATCCAAAATTATCTGGGTGGCTAACATTTTATCCTATGATACATAGGTAGGTAAGTGATAGATAATAGATAGATAAATAGATAGATGAAAGATGATAGATGGATAGATGATAGATAGATAGATAGATAGATAGATAGATAGATAGATAGAGATAGAGTAACCTAGCAGAAAACACAATTTCTTTAATTTGATCTTTTCTCCTCCTTTCCTTTTGTTTCAAACTGGCCTAGAGTACCTGACTTACCTGCCTGCCCCTCCCTAATCACTAATGACCAGGACAATGAAGTCCTAGCCAGCATTAAACTCAGGGCAAGGCTTCCAGTCTATTGACCACAAAGATAACATCTAAGCTTCAAGTGTGTTTCAGCTCCAGACCGAGGAAGCTAACCAATCCCACCAACCAAATCCTAGTGAAACCAGACAGAATGATGCCATGTCTGACATTGGGACCAGGTGCAATAATCAACTACCCCCTACCCTACCACTAACCAATCAATGAGACCACAATCCTAATTTACTAAGTCACCATGATTAATGATTTTCCCCTAAGTAACCCATCTCCTAGAAGCCATTGGGGAGCCAGGTCTTCGAGCATGAGCTCACCTGTGGCTCCAGGTATGGTGCCATGTCCTTAAAAAAGCTTTCCTTTCTTTACTGCAAACTCTCATTTGAGTTTGATTGGGCTATGATGTGTACAGGGAAGCACATCCTTTAGTTTAGTGATAGATTAGATAGATGATAGATGATTGATAGATAGATAGATAGAAGATATAGGTAGGTAGATAGATGATAGATAGATGGTAGGTAGGTAGGTAGGTAGATAGATAGATAGATAGATAGATAGATAGATAGATAGATAGATAATGACGGGAGCATGAATTATGCTTAGCACATGTGTCAAACACAAGGCCCGCGGGCCAAATCCAGCCCGCCAGGCCTCGCAATGTGGCCCGCACCGCGCCGACATCACTGCACTCCGCTGTCAGTTTATGACATTGTCAGTTTATGACTGTTCAGTAAACCATTCGGCCCGCGATTTAGGCTGGATTTTAGATTTTGGCCCCTTCTCTGATTGAGTTCGACACCCCTAGCTTAGAGGATCAGGAAAGTCCTCTTCCCATTCTAAGAATCTCTATCTAAACTCAGCTGTGTATACTGCTCACCCAGCTCAAAAGAGCTATTGAGTAGCAGCAATGTTGACAGTGTCCCATCAATTAATTAAAGGCAAAAGCAATCTATGTCACAGATGTTCACCATGGTATTGATCACAATGATTTAGTGCACGCACAGGTATCTCAAAAAGACTCAGATGAAGGAAGATTCAGGGACCAAGTTGGTGACACAGGAGTCTCCTGAATTTCCCACCTCCCATGAATGCACTGAGTGTACAGCTACACATGAAGCAGTTCCCTCTAAGAGAAATCCAGAAACTAGCTGAGTCGGACGCATTGGGTGACTGAGAAAATACTCACATTGAAAAGGCTGAGTCACCATAAACTCCTCCCCCAGCACAGTGCTCTACAGTCTGGAGGGAACCCCAGCACCCGCTTCTCCCTCACAACTGGTGTCCCACCTTTGGATAGGCCCCCAAGTCACCTGGTTCTGAAAGACAAAGGGGTTGGTCTTCCTGAGTCCACAGGACCATGGCAAACAAAGAAGCAATTCCTAACAGGAACACAAGAACTAGCCTAGCCGGCACCGGTTTGGCTCAGTGGATAGAGCGTCAGCCTGCGGACTGAAAGGTCCCGGGTTCGATTCCAGTCAAGGGCATGTACCTTGGTTGCGGGCACATCCTCAGTAGGGGGTGTGCAAGAGGCAGCTGATCGATAATCCTCTCTCATTGATGTTTCTAACTCTCTATCCCTCTCTCTTCCTCTCTGTGAAAAATCAATAAAATATATTTTAAAAAAAAGAACTAGCCTTGCCTATGCCCAGGGTTCAAAAAACGCCCATCTCCAACTCTGAGGCTTTTGTTGGGATGAGTTTGATTGCATACTTTACAAGCTGCTGCCTGAGGGTCAGGCTTCTAATTAGCACACATCCCCCTGATCCTCCAGGAACCTGAAGCTGAGGGAAGGGCATTTTCCCTGCATTTTTCTCCGTTTTCTTCCAACAGTAAAATCAAATTACTAGCATCTCCCTGGAACAAACTCATCCACCTAGAGAGCGTCCTAACTTTCACAGCTGCCATTCGGGGCCAAGCCCCCAAGTCACCTAACTCCGAGAACCAACGAAGCTTCATTCACAAGTTTCACAAGACCAGAGCAAACAAAGAAGCAGTTTTAAACAGGCCCAGCCCCCTCCACAGCTATAGACACAGGCTCAGCACAGAGAAACCGGAACAAAGGCCCCCTTGGCAGGGGTTTGACTGAACACTTTTGCATCTCTTGTCTGAGGCCTAGGCTTCTAATCAGCCTGCACCAACATGCTGACTACAGTGCTCCCCTTTGGAACACTAACCACAGGTCCCAGCACACCACCACTGGGAGCCACTAAGAACAAAGACCATCAATCACTCTGGTACACAGGACATCGGCCCAGGAGGATTGACAAAGTTCATCTCCTGCATGAGACATGTTTGCCAAGACTGGCGAGGTGGGTGATTTATCTGATGTGCAGAAACCAACAGCCAGAGTTAAGGAGACACTGGGGAACTCTTGCTGGTACACTGGAAGCTCAAAAAAAGAACTAGATGTGATGTTAGAGCTCAGGATAACAAAGTTGAGGAATTTTTTCTCTATTTCAGAACTACAAACGGTCTTCTGATAATAGCATTCCATCACTGAACTCTTCTGCCTACTATTTAATCTAGCTTTTGCTTTTAATTGGGGGGGGGGGGGGGAGAGTAGCACATACATTGGAAAATAAGTGAAACAGAATCCAAGTATACCATAAAATTAATTCTCCTTCCTTTTCCAAATCCTCCCAGGTTCACTGCCCCTAGAAACTGTTAGCAGTGACTTGGATGCCTATCAAAATACCTTTAGTTAGTACAACTTGCCAGTTATAAAAATAGTCACAGGGATGTGAATGTAGGCCTTCTTCTCCCCTTATCCTGTGGCACTTTTCTGTTCTCTGAATGTTTGCCTTCTGTCGGCCCCAAACCCTCACCTATGCATTCCTCCTCTGTGGACCTCTTTATTCCTAAGACTCCCTGAACCTGCTTGTTTTATCCCTAGAAGTTCTTTCAGCATCATACACATCTCCGCATCTTGCTTTCTAATGAGAGAGATATTTCTGTAGTAGCACAAATATATTTACATAATAGTGACATAATATTCCATAGTATGAATCAACCATAATTTAGTTAATCCATCTCCAATTGATAGATATATTTTGGTATTACTATTAGAAACATGGAAAGGCTGAGACACATTCTTGCCATAAACCCTTCCCCAGTACAATCAGGAGGAAACTCCTTCCCTATTCTTCCAGCTCCCAGCTTCTCTCTGAGCAGCGAAGGGTTTGGACCACACAACTGGTGCCCCAACAGTTTTTATACTCACTTCTCTGGACACTTATCCTAGAATCCATTTCTAGATGTGGAGTTACTAGGTCAAGGGTTATGTGTACTATATACATTTTCAGTTTTTTTAAATGGCATCCAAAATGGCTGTACCTATTTTTCTCTCACCCCCTGTGTTTGAGGTTCAATTTCTTCACTCTCTGGATATTATCAAACATCCAACTGTTGACAATCAAGTAGGTATCTCCTTGTTTTGATTATGTCTTCATAAGGAATTATGATTATGTTTATCATATTTGTACAATCTATTCTTATTTCTTTTTCTATGAACTGGCTGTTCCTATTCTTCGCCTGTATTTCTACTGAAGCAGTTTTCAAACAGGCACAGGAGCCCCCTCTTGGTTTTTGCACTTATTGAATCATATACTAATAGTGCTGCTTTGGTTTGAAATGACTATCAGGGAAAGTAATATATTTTCTTTCTCAAGAATTATAGAAACCACCTGAGAGTTTAAGCTTTTCCCAATGAATTCATAAAGCCTAGATAATTTTTTTAAGTCGTGTATTCTGTTTCTACCACTGTGAGAAAGACCACAAAAGAAATCCCATACTTTTACATTTATGTGGTTACCATTTCAAATTTGATAAGCCTGACCAGAATATGGAAAAACTTTCAGCCCTTGACAGCTAAAAATTCAATATTAAAGTAGACTCCCTTGAATTTTCACAATGTGTTTATTTTCTTGTCCTCCATTTTTTTTTTACAAAAAAAAAAAAAAATTGTCCCTTCTTCAAGTCTCCTATAATTGAGCTTCCTTTTTATTTGATCACTCAGTAAAATAAATTTAATAAATTCTTGACCATCAGGAGTTCTTGGCTGAATGTGGATATGCCATAAATATTTAGGAGGTTGTTGAGCATATGGAAAATGCCGAGCCTCCTCCAGAATGTCTTTTCATTCGTATGTCTGTTACTTTGAGCAAGAACTTACAAGGACATCAAGTGATGCTCCCATTTCCTGATAATAAAATCATGGACCCATCCCCATTTACCCTCATTGTATACCATACAAATGCTTCAGTGGCATTCCTGACATTTTGTTACACTTAGTTTACACATGATATTTACATATTACTAGACTGGAAGCCCCCTGAAAACCAAGTTGTGTCTAATTCATATCTGTATTACAGGCTAGCATATTATAAAGCCTCAGTAAATATATTAAATAAACAAAGAAATGAATTTGTATTGATACTAGCCACTCGCTTATTACAATTAACACAAGACTCAAGACAACCCTTCCCCACTCACACATGGTTTTAGGAGCATTTCCCAATAGTCTTCTTTCCCCAGAAGCAGAAAGATAATCAGGTCTTTTTGGAGATAATCAAGGAAAGCTTTTGGAGCCTAACCAACCCTTGTCAGATCTCCAGTGATCATTGCAAACTCAATTACAGAAAATCCAGGCTTGAAATATTTTATAAAGCAATTTAAAATATTTAATAGGATACAGAACTCTTCTCAAAGGGAAACTGCTCTCTTTCCCTGGTTAGATGCTGTGTTGTCTTTCTTCAGCCCAAATGAGATAGCTGATTGTATGAAAAATAAATGCATAACTAAAAGTGAAAGCTGTTAAGAATGTGGATCCCTCAGAAGCCAGGCTGCCTTGAGCACATCTGTGCTGGGGTTTCTCTCTTCTTCCTTCCTGAGATGGTGATATTTTTGCTTTTTTATAGAGCAACCTCTAGCCATAGGGCATCAGTATGTGGCCCAGCATGGGAGAGATAAGCCTCACAGGGCCTGGAAGTAGCCTTCATGGCCCGCTTGAATTTTTTCTTAATGGAATCCACACTGCCAAAAAAAAAGTTTTTGCTGAAATCTGGATTGGAGCTTGTCACAACACATTAATTAGACTGATATCAGCTTGGCTTGAGATCTTATGAGAAATATAATCGAACTAGAGGCCCAGTGCATGGATTTGTGCACTGATGGGGTCCCTCGACCTGGTCATGACCCCTCAGGGGATTTCAGACTGTTGGTTTCAGCCCGATTCCCCCCAGGCCAGGCCGAGGAACCCCACTAATAGTCACCTAGGCTTTTATATATAGAGAAAGAGAGTCCCAGTGCACAAAATCACTCATGGTAGCCCACCATGCTTGCAGCCCTGTCCACCCACCCGCCACCCACAGAGCTCGCAGCACCACCCACTCGCCCGTCACTGCTCACCCCTGCTTGCCACACTCGCTGCCCCCCCCACCTGCGCCCCCACCCCCACCCCCCGTCCCCACCTTGCTGCAATTGGAGCCTGTGGGCCAAGGGAGAGGGACTGAGAGATGCTCAATGCACCTCATGATGACCGGTCATTTGGTCCTCCTGGTTGTCATGGACACTGGCTTTTTAGATAGATAGATAGATAGATAGATAGATAGATAGATAGATAGAGGCTTAGAGACATGAAGGGAACCAGGCCACTTCCTGATGCTATATGACTGAAAATAAGAAGTAGCCTGGAGTCACAGAGTTTAAAGCTGGAGAGGAACATCTCAATAATGAGAGACCTGGATCAGGTGAGGAAACCACAGCCCAGAGAAGTGCCCAGTTTTCCTGGTGGAAGTGTGAATAGGAACTAAAGAAACTTAGATGGCCAATGTTGATTCCATTTTTCAACAATCTGATGGTGAAAGGAAAGAAGGCAATAGGAACTCTTTAAATACTTCACATGCCATGGCAGTGATTGGTGTCATAGGGTCTCACCAATGGAGACACTGTTAACAAATTATTTTGAGCCACAGTTAATGATACTGACTGATGAAAGGGTGATGATGTAAGGGATTGCAGAAAATCAACTTTTTTAAATAATAAGAAAGATACCATTTAATTGCACACTCTTTAGATCTATAAATTCATTCAGCTTTTACCTTTTGAGAACTAAGTATCTCCTATAAAATCTTTAGGAGACATAATAATGGAGCCCCAAAGATGTTTATGTTCTAATTCCTAAAACCTACAAATATATTACTTTACATGGCAAAAGGGACTTTGCAGGTGTGATTATATTAAGAACCTTGAGATAGGGAGGTTACCCTGGCTTATCCAGCTGGGCCCAATGTAATCAGAAGGATCCTTATAAGCGGGAGGCAGGGGAGTTAGAATGTGAGGAGAGGCGATGATGGAAGAGATCAAAATGAGGCAAAGAATGGGTCATGAGCCAAAGAATGCAGGAGCCTATAGAAGCTGGAAAAGGCAAACACACACACACACACACAAAAAAAAAAAAAAAAAAAAAAAAAAACACACAACTCTCAAAGAGCCTCTAAGAGGAGCACAGCTCTGACTGCTGACACCTTGAATTTCTGATCTCCAAAACTGCAACATAAGTTTGTGTTGCTGTAGGCCTCTAAACTTGTTGCGATTTGTTATGGTAGTGATAGGAACCTAGTACAGAATCTAAAGTGGATTATGAAGAGAAGATTAATTTGAACATTTAAAAAAAAGATAGAATAATATTAGGTATTACCACATTTGTTTCCTGTCTAAGATCATTTTGTTTTGTTTTGTTTTGTTTTGTTTTCTGATAATCAATGTCTTGAAAATTGTTTCATGTATTTTTTTTTTCCAGCTTTTTAGTTGTCTGGGCCCTAGCATAAATCCAATCCTTGTTACTCCATCTTGGTTGGAAATAGAAGTTTTGTGCCAACGTGTGCAAAAAATTGTACAAATACTGCCTAATTTTATCAACTTACTCTACACAGCCTGCTGATAAGTATTTAATACTTTTATTTATGCACATGATTCCATTCCCATTCAGTGTCTTATAGGTTTTCTTGGCAGCTCTGTGAGATGGATGGGGGCATGTAAACAGCCATAAGGACATCTCCTAGGCTTACGGATGCAGAGAGCTACCCCTCTCCCGTGTATTAGCAAAAGTGACAGATGGCAGCTCTCTTGCCTAATAACCACCAGATGGCATTTAGCCCTGTGGTGCAGGAAGGAGGAAACTGGGTTGATCGTGTACTTTCTACATTTAAGCTCTTCTTGCTTGATTGAAATTTGTCTGTGCTATTGGCTATATGTCTGTGTTAGATGATTTTAAAGAATGAGACCAGAACTTCATTGTGGCTGCAGAAGTGTTACCATATTATACCAGCTAGTAACTTTCTAGTCTGCTAAAGAGACTCAGATTTTTATTCACCTGCAATCTGAGTCATGGTATTTTTTTCTATATGCTTTGGTCCATTCTAAAACATGTTATCCAGCTATTTTCAGAAATGATAAAATGTCTAAAGAAATGAAGTTTAATCTTTTGAGTATCAGAATTTTTATTATAAAATTTCAAAATAAGTGATCCCCCAAATTTTACATAAGGTATTTGATTTTATTGAATGATATTCCAAACATAATTTAATTATTTCTGTTAAAGACATCAATTACGGTACAGAGTTGATGTTGTAGAAAACAAATGAAACTAAAAACAGAATGAATTTTAATCCTAGAGATAATCCTAGAACATAACTACAATTTTAAAAAGAAGCTATAAGTAGATATCCTTTTGATTAACAGGTTATAATGACTCAATAGGAATGAAATACCTTGGATTACAATCAGAACCAAATTATACCAACATTAATCTGACATGTTTCAATGGGTTCCAAAATCGCAGGGGTCCTGAACTTAAAATGTGCTTTTTCTTGACTTTATTTGGCTGGTAGGTTAATCTTTGTAGGATTACATATATAGTACCTCTAATGTATAGAGATGATATATGGTATAATATACAGAGGGAGGCTGCTGTGTAATATTTTCTAAGCTACATTTACGTAAAGATTGACCTTTAACTTTCTGATTCTATTTCCTGTTCAGTATTTTTGCCTCACAGGCTGGCGCACACCTTTTCTCCTCAAAAGGAACTCATTAGTCTTAAAGCTACATCACCATGATTATTATATGTTCATATATTTGAATGCATATAAAGATGTTTTAATGTCATATAGGTTAAATATGCAAACAATGCGGTTTAAGAAATAAAGAGAAGTTCAGCAAACGGTGTTGAGAAAACTGATATCCACATACAAAAGAATTAACTGATTCATTTGAACTTGTTATTTTGTACATTTAAAAAAACAAATATCAGCAATTTATGTGATTTAATCTATTAAATAAAACAAACAAAAACCTCAAAAATATGAAACATAAACAAAATCTGTGATGGAATTATTATCCCTGATTGATTTCCATGCGTAGTGACTGTCATATCTTTGTCAGTCACCATTTCTTCATCTGAAATCAAGCTTTCTGAATTGGCAGTTTAGTTGTTTCTTTGAGCTAGGACCTCAACCCAACCCAAAAAATAACTTTGTTTGATTTGAATTGTTTTATGTTGGGATTTTTCACTTTTTTAAATATATTTTATTGATTTTTCAGAGAGGAAGAGAGAGGGATAGAGAGTTAGAAACATCAATGAGAGAGAATCATCAACCAGCTGCCTCTTGCACACTCCCCACTGGGGATGTGCCCACAAACAAGGTACATGCCCCTGACCGGAATCGAACCCGGGACCTTTCAGTCCACAGGCCGACTCTCTATCCACTGAGCCGGCGGATTTTTCACTTTTATTGTTGGGAAATGTAATGCATTTCTTATCATGTTGGGGTCAACATATGTCTTACTGCTTTCTTTGAGTCTACTCATGAAAAATACAGTGGTGCCTCACACAACGAACTTAATTCGTTCCAGGAGCAAGCTTGTTATGCGAAAAGTTCATTATGTGAAAATCGTTTTCCCATAACAATACATGTTAAAAAAAAATAATTCGTTCTGTAGCATAAAATATGCTAAGATGACATAAAAAAAAATATGCTAAGATGACATATTTTTATTTAGATACATCTAAAAACATAATTTTTTTTAAAAAAACACATTTTTTTAATTTTAAGACAGACTAAGTAGAGTCTACCAAATCTTGCACATCTTCATCCATTTTCTGCTTTTTGGCCGATGGTTTCATGAAAAACCTGTCCAAAGTTCGCTGTGCGAGGCGTTCGTTATGCGAGGCACCACTGTAAATAATAATGCTTTATTGACATAAATGCTCTTTTATTGATATCATCTTGCTTTATTGAAAATAGAACTACAGCCCTGGCCAGGTGGTTCAGCTGGTTGGAGCATCATCCAGTACACCAGTTACTGGTTTGATTCCTGGTCAGGACACAATATATGTTGTAGGTTCAATCCCTGGCACATATAGGAGGCAACCAATTGGTATTTCTCTCCCACATCAGTGTTTCTCTGTTCCTTCTTCTCTCACTAAAATCAATTTATAAACATATCCTTGAGTGAGAATTAATAATAAATAATAAATAGACTTACCCCATGTACAAAAATTAAAAATAAATCAAAGACCTAAACATAAGGGCCAAAACTATAAAACTCCTAGAAGAAATCACAGGGGGAAAGCTTCATAACATTGGATTTGGCAATGATTTCTTGCATCTGACACTAAAAGCACAGGCAACCAAAGTGGCAGTAGGTAAGTTGTGCTACATCAAAACTAAAAGCTTCTGTGCATCAAGGAATACAATCAACAGAGTAAAAAGGCAATCTGCAAAATGGGAGAAACTATTAACAAATTATACATGTGATAAGGGGTTAATATTCAGCATATATATATATTTAAAAACTCCTACAACTCAACAAAAAACTAGATTTAAAAAAAGAGGCAAAGGATTTGGCTAGTCATTTCCTCAAAGATTATATACAAATGGCCAACAAGTACATGGAAAGATGCTCCACATCATTAATCACTAGGGAAATTAAAATTAAAACCATAAGGGTAGCTAAGTATAAGAAAAAAAGCCCAAAAAATAAGTGTAGGCAAAGAAGTGGAGAATGGAACCCAGTACACTATTGGTGGTCATGTAAAATGGTTAACCTGCTGTGGAAAACAGAATGGCAACTCCTCAAAAAATTAAAAATAAAATCACCAGATGATCTAGCAATTCTACCCTTGGGTCTTGAAGAGATAGTTGGATGTTCCTGTTCAAAGGAGAATTACTTTACATTAGCAAAAAGGAGGAAACAATCCAAAATATGCATTAGCAGATGAATGAATAAACAAAGTGTGGTATATACATACAATACAATGGAATATATTTAGTCTTAAAAAGAGTATAGCATGGCCTGCATGGCTCAGTGATTGAGCATCAATCTATGAACTAGCAGATCACAGTTCGATTCTCGGTCAGGGAACATGCCCAGGTTGCGGGCTCCATCCCCAGTGGTGGGTGTGCAGGAGGCAGGCAATCAATGACTCTTTTTCATCATTTATGTTTCTATCTCTCTCTTCCTCTCTAAAATCAATCAATAAATATATTTTTTGAAGAGTAGAAACTCTGATACATACTACAACATGGGTGAACCTTGAAGACATAAGTTAAATGAAATAAGCCAATTACAAAAAGAAAAAATATTCTGTGATTCTGCTTGGAGGAGGTACAACACATACACACACACTCTCTTCAGATGCCAGCCACAAGCCCAGTCTACTAGCTATCAATCAAGCCTACTAACTGCCTTCTTAGGTTTGATTAATTTGCTAGAATGGTTCACAGAACTCTGAGAAATATGTTACTTACTGGTTTACTGCACAAGGATGTAACTCAAGAGCAGCCCAATGGAAGAGAAGCATAGGGCAAGGTACAGAGGAAGGGGCGCAGAGCCTCCCAGCTCTCTGCAGGCGCACCGGTCTCCATGCCTCTTTACGTGTTTATGAATCTGGAAATTCTCTACCAATCCATTGGGGGTGGGGGTGGGGGGGGGGCAGGGTTATGGAGGTTTCATTACACAGCCATGGTTGATTAAATTATTGGCCATTGGCAATTGATTCAATCCTCTAACCCCTTTCCCCTCCATAGAGTGAGGGTGAGGACATAGAATTGCAAGTTCCAACCTTCTAAGGACAGGATTGGTTCTCCTTCAAACCACCCCTCTCCTTAGGAGCTTTCCAAAGTAGCCTCATTAACATAACAATACACCTTTTTTTCACATCCCATACTTAAGAAATTTCAAGAGTTCCTGGAGCTGTGAGCCAGGAATTCTGGATGAAGACCAAATATACATGAGAAATACATTTTAGTCACCTGAACACTATCACAGATGATAAATTTTGATATGTGTATTTTGTGACAATTTTTAAATTTTTAAAAATGTTTTCCTCAATTAGTGCTGTTAGGTATTCATGTACAGATTTATGTATGGACATAAGTTCTTTGAGAGAAATATTCAAGAGTGCAATTGCTAGGTCATATGGTAGTGGTATGTTTAGTTTTTAAAGGAACTGCCAAACTTATTTCCCAGAGTTGTATCATTTTATATCCCCACAGCTATAAATGATCCAGTTCCTCTACATCTGCTCCAGCATTTTGGAATTGTCACTACTTTTCATTTTAGCCATTCCGAAAAGTGTGTGGTGATATCTCATTAAGGTTGCTGTATTTTAAATATATTTATATTGATTTTAGAGAGAGAGGAAGGAAGAGGGATGAGATAGAAACATCAATTGGCGCCTCCTGCACGCCCCACACTGGGGATCAAACCCAACCCAGGCATGGGAATTGAACTAACAACCAATCACTGTGCCACACCAGTCAGGCTTATCAAGGTTTTAATTTGCATTTCCATAATGGCTAATTATGTTAAACATCTTCCTCACCTGCTTAGTTCCATTTGTGCTTTCTCTTTAGCAAAATGTCTCTAAGTCTTTCACCCATTTTCTAATTAGATTCTTTTACTACCTACTTTGCAAACTATGTAAATTTAGAGGAGTCTCAGAAACAAAAGCATCTACTTATTGATTTGAGTTGTTTTCCTGAGCAGGATGCAAGGGTGATTTCTTTCCCTGGTCCTTGTCCAGATGGATTTGAAGAATGAAGCCAGGGATAAAAAGTGGTAGATGAAAAGGGTGGAAATTTATTGGAAACAAATACAGACTCCCACGTAGTGAGAGGGTTCCCAAGTGGGTAACTCACAAAGCCCCTTTTTCTAAGGTTTATAAATGTTGTAGTTCTTTGTTTCTTCGTGTTCCCTTCTAACTGGTCACTCTGTTTGCAGAATATCAGCTTCAAAGCACAAACCCCACGTGGAGCCCTCCTTCTTCTCCCCCCCTTAACTTGCAACATTTCTCTATCTTCTGTGAAAATCTGCTTTCCTCTTTCTGCCATTTGTTGGCATTCCTCTAGCCTCTAAAAGTGTGTTTCCTTTTTCCCTATACTCTGGCTTTTTCTTATCTTCTGTGAATATATGCCCTCCTCTCCCCTTATCCTGTGGCACCTTTTTTCTGTCTCTGTGAATGTATGCCTTCTGGTGGCTCCAAGCCCTCACCTATGCATTCCGCCCCCATGGACCCTCTTTATTCCTAAAGGTCCCTAAACCTGGCTATTTTATCCCTAAAACACATTTCACTATGAACAAAACAACTGCGTGAGTAGAAATAAAATTTTAAAAAATAAGTAACATAATGGTTAAACACATAAAAGAATAAAAGTAACACTCCACAGCAGTTTCTCAGTAGTGACATATAAGTAACACCTGTGGTGATAAATATATTAATAATTCTCCACCCCACTGAGTCACTTTGAAATGGATCCAGCAGCCTGGCTGTCACCCATGGTGTTGTGACAGTTTCCAATCCCCAGGCTCTGCAGTAATCACTGCAGGGTTACCCCAGGATCAGTCTCCTCTGATCCAGGAGTCAATCATGTTTTTATTATTATTATTATTATTATTATTATTATTATTATTGTCTAAAGTTTTTCATATGTCTCCTTTTTCCCCAGTTAACCCCCTCCCCTATCCCTTTCCAGTCCAGGCAAGCCCCCACTACCCCAGTGTCTGTGTCCATTGGTTATGCTAATATGCTTGCATACGAGTACTTTGGTTGCTCTGATACTGCCTTCTCCCCTACCATTTGTCTCTAGATCTATCTATTCTTGTTCATCAAATTATATTGATCATTGTATCCTACATATGAGTGAGGTCATGTGATATTTATCTTTCTCTGACTGGCTTATTTTTCTTAGCATAATGCTCTCCAGTTCCATCCATGTTGTTGCAAATCGTAGAAGTTCCTTTTTTTTTTTAAAATAGTGGCATAGTATTCCATTGTGTAGATGTATTGCCAGAAGCCAGTTCCAGCATGTCATAATTGGTAGAGTTTCATCAAAAGGTTGTTGGAACTTGGGGACTCAACAAGGACTAAGTCACATATGTTATTGCCTGTTGGAATGGCTAAAGGCATTTCCCCCAAACCTGAAAAGGATGATTGTTTGCTGCCAGATGGCTCAGCGCATTTTAAATCTACATGTTATTGCCTCCTCCTGGCCAAACACCTGAACAGCCATAGGCTATTCCCCAATCTGACAATGCTTCTGTACAAAACCTTTCCCTTTGAAGTGTATATCTCCTCCTTGCCTTAGGACAATTTGTGTTAATAAAAAGCAAAGGGTCCTGAGACAAGGAGAACTTAGCTCCTTTAGCTGGGCTCCTCTGACCCCCAATGCCTTTCAAAATTATCTTTCATCTTTGGACTCTTACTTAATCTACACACAGCCTTCTCCAGATTCCAGAACCCTTCTAGATGCCAGATCAAGACCCACCTGCATTAAATGGCACCCAATGTTTGGCAATGTACCACAGTTTTTTAATCCACTCATCTGCTTTGCTTTAATGAGATAAGCCAGGCAATTCCATCTTAAAGAGGTTTGTTTCTCCTTCCCTAAGTTCACCTGCTAAAAGCAGTAACCATAATCGCAATAACTACTAGCATTAACATAGCTTTTTATAGTTTAAAAAGGGTTTCAAAGTCAATTTCACCCTCTATTGTATTATCTGACTAAAATTAAAATGGAATTGCAATAAAATAAAATTAACTGATAATCTATGATTCTCCAGAATGCTGCAAATCCAGACAATAATTGCTAGCTCTGTACTGATTCTGCCAAATCAATGAATTCTTTGGAAACAACTTTTAACCCTTCTCGTCAATGGTAGCTGATCCATGTTTGAAGAAACTAAGAGTTTATTTTCTTCAAAGAAGTATTGAATTTTTTTAGTTGACCTCCCCAGCTAGGCTAAAGAGCTAAAATTAGACTGAAGGCTAAAAACATCTTCCTTCTCTGTGAATAGGATTCCTCTGGCTGTTTACCAAAGCTTTATGAATTCTTCTTGAATTACATTTGGAGTGGGCATCTTCACCTTTCAGATGAATAACTGACTTCACCTTATCTTCACGTGTTGCTAGAGGATTCGGCCAGCTAGACATTCATAATGGATTTTCCTCACTGGAATTTTTTGTTGCCTATTCAAAAGTTTTTCCACTAAACTATATATATATATATATATATATATATATATATATATATATATCCCTAAGCAACTGGAACAACTGGAATGACTGGTTGCTATAACACACACTGACCACCAGTGGTCAGATGCTCAATACAGGAGATGCCTCCTGGTGGTCAATGTGCTCCTATATCCAACCTCCCCTGGCCAATTGCCCAATCGGGGCCAGGCTCTGGGCTGGGACGGGAAACCGGGTGTAGGTGGCAGAGAATGTGGCCCCTTTCCCAGAGGGGCCAAGGGCCAGCTCCCTCCTCAGGGCTGGTGGCCAACCTTCCATGCCCTGTTCTTCCCCCTGGTAGGCAGGTCCTAATTGGCCCACTATCCGCCTACAGCGGTGGCAGCATGGCAGTGAGGGAAGGAGGGGGTGGACAGGCTGGAAATGGTGTTGAGGTAGGGTACCCACAATGGCAGTGGCAGCATCTGGCATCTATTCCTTCCGTGCCCAGCCTGGCAATCATTGCCTCCTCTCCAGCCCAGCCCTGATCAGCCTGGCCCCGATCAGCCCTTATCGCCAACCAGACCTAGGGACCCCACCTATGCATGAATTTCATGCACCAGACCTCTAATTTTTTATAAAGAAATCTGGGATATTTCTTCAGTGCCTTCCTCCATCTGTTGGATTCAAAGAACTGGTGATGCAATGATTAATTAGACATGATCTCAGCCCTTGAGGAGCTGACATTTGAGAGATAGATGCACAAACCAGCAATTGCAATACAGTGCTCATTGCCATAGCAAAGCTGTGGACAAAGCGCCTTGAAATCCTGAATATAAAACTGAAGATTTTGGAATACAATAAAGATGTGAGTTTAGAAAAGAGATAAATATGAAGTAAGCAACAAGTGCTGGGGAGTCATACATACATGCAGAAAACTTTTACTGAACTCCAACCAGAGGCAAAAGATTATCCTAAATCCAAAACACCATTAGAATAAATAAGGGTTCCATGTATCTTGTGCTCTACTAAGGAAGACAATTTTTTAATGAGATGAAACTTACAAATAAGGATTTTTTTTTTAAGTTTTTGTTTGTAATTTCTTTTCCTTAGTTGTTGATGAGAAACTAAGTGAGGGTGAAGTAGAATCATGGCTTAGGGAAGATAATTCTAAACAGAGAAAGCCATGCAATTGAATTCTTATTTTGTAAAGCATCTCACCACGAAGAACAATCTCCAAACCAGAAAGGTTAAAACAAATACTGACTGAAAGGAACTGACATCCAATATTAAAGAGAAGTAACGCTCTGTCTAGCTATTTAAGTGAATCCAGCGTTCAAATCAGATGAATTACTTTCAGGCATCCATGATTTAAGAAGTCATGAAGAATGAAAAAGCCTCCAGAAAGTGAGAGAGAGGAAATGTACCAATTTTCCAAGAAGAATGGGGACAATAGAGGAGAAAGTTTTTATTTCCAGAAATTACAGATCAGATGTCAATAGTCAGCAAATATCCATTTAGAAATTAAAGCAATAACTGCTTAGGCCATCTATTTATTTTTTTATTTACTTACTTATTTATTTATTTGTCAAGCACTTTTTAAAATGTCTACAAAACACAATGCACTATTCTAGGTCCCATTTTATTGCAAATCAGTATTTTTTTCCTTTGTTATACAAAGCCGTAGTTGATCATTTACCTTTAATCCTTTTGGAACATCCTCAAGAGCAAGTAAACAAACCAATCAATACTTGTAGATAAACAGAATCATTTGCATTGAGTGTATTTGTATTTTAGCAAAACATTTGATATTCTCTCAATATATATCCTTGCTAAGAGGAGAAAATGTGGATAAAATGAGTAAGGGAGATCCACAGCTACTTGATGTTCCTGGAACCGTGCCAGACTAGAACAATTGTTTCCAGTATGATCGCTCTTTGAAATAATAATCCTAGGGAATGCTTCTTAAATGCCGACTTATTATTTCTACCCCAAAAACACAAAACCAAACTATCTGATTTCGGGCCAGGAATTAGTTGTTTTAAATTTCCCAGATATCACTGATGTAGCTGGTGCAAATTTTGCATTCCGTAAACCATGATCTGCAGGAGAGTGTTTCGTGGTCTGCTGCGGGGCTCAGGTAGTGACCCTCTAAGAGCTTATTGACACATCATGGATGAAGGCTCAGAAATCATCATTTTTATATCTGCCAATGGCACCACGTTGAACGTGCTAGTTTATAGACTAAAGTAAAATCAGGCTTCCGAAAGATGACTATGAACTGGAAAAATAAAGAATACCAAATAAGACGTAACTTAAACAGCTAAAGTTAAGGTTCTATACCTTGGTTTCCCCCTAAAAAATATTAGTTGAAAAATGCAGGCAATCTGTAATTTAAGAATGAGTGGAAACTACCCTAAGGAGGTTAGGTGACCACTAGCTTCACCTGAGCCAGCAGTGTGAAATGAATGAATGCTACAAGCCAGTGAAGTGTTTGGCTGCATTAATAACCATCTTTGTTTCATGCCCAAGAGAGGGAATAGTTGCACTGTGGTTTTCTGCTCAGGCTGCACATGGAGTGTATGTCCAGGAAGAACAGGGTTTCTCAATGTCAACACCATTGACATTTTGGACAGGATACATCCGTGTTGTAGGGGCCTGTCTTGGGCATTGTAGGAAGTTTAGCAGCATCTTTGGTCTCTACCCACTGGATGCAGTCCTATCAGTCCCTATTCATGACAATCAAAAATGTCTGTAGACAGTGCCAGTTGTCCCCTGGGAGGAAAAAATTGCCTCCAGTTGAGAACCACTGAGTTAGAGGTGCCTCAGCAGAATAGCTGCCCTTGCTTTCAAGGGGCACTTTGGTGTAGTGGCTGAGAACGTGAATTAAGGAGCTTAAAGCCAATCCTGACTTTGATAATTATCTGTATGACCTTAAGCAAGTCACTTAACCTAGCTGTGCGTTGCTCTTCTTATCTATAAAACAGGGATAAAAAAAAAAAAAATACCGGAAGTTAAGTTATTGGGTTGTTGTAAGGATTTAATGAGTTAATTAATATATATGGCAGCACATGCTTGACGTTATACAAATATTAGTTGTTATTATTAAGTTAGTCCACCGGCTTCCTGGTGGAAGCCTCAGAAGACTCCACTAAATCCTCCCTTTCCTTTCTGCACCCACATCCTTTCCAGAGCAGCTCAGTGGTCCTACCTGAGAATCATGACTGTAAGCCCAAGTAGCAAAGGAAGGAGGCAAGAGCAGACAGCGAAGAAACAAGGGGTGGAGACAGGAAGGAAAATCAACAACAAAAACCAGACCCTAGAAGGAGAGATTAGGGATTAGGAAAACTGAAATGTTTAAAATAAAATAAAATAAAACTGTCACAGTAAGTTTTAGAATACCTTCAAGTAAATTAATAGGTGTAACATAACCTGGAAAGATATGTCAAAATGTGAGGGAAACAGCCAGGAGCATTGGCTAAATTCTTCAGCCAACTTTGGCTCTGAACTGTTGTATGCCCCAGCATAATTCTCTGCTGCTCCCCTGAGCCTGGCACACAGTGGGCATTCAAAAATACCTGATGGCCCTAGCTGGTTTGGCTCAGTGGATAGAGCGTTGGCCTGCGAACTGAAGGGTCCCAGAATCCATTCCTGTCAAGGGCACATGCCTAGGCTCAATCCCAGGTAATTCTCTTTCATCATTGATTTTTCTATCTCTCTCTTCCTTCCCCTTTCTCTCAATAAAAAATATATTTTTTTAAAAAAAACTGATGAACTATGAGAACCATCACACAGCTGCTCTGTTGAGAAAATAGGAGGTTGGAGACACCCTACTAATAAATCGGGTCATCTATGCCAGTTAAGGAGACCTTGTAAATGTTTCCCCTTAGGTCCTAGTCAAATTGCTACATAATTTTTGCAAGAGTTCCAACAGCTAGATAGGCAAAGGACGTTTTGATGAAACTTGTTTAGTTCTGTAATTACTCATCAGCATTTGGGTGGTGATCTAGACTTTTCTGGATAATTCTCAAAAAAAAATGCGTTTATAAACAAGTATTTTCCTTATAATTTTTACCTTCTTTCTCATCCCACCAAGTTTTTGTCCCTTCTCATGCCAATTCAAGTGAGAATTGTGAGGCTGTGAAGCCATGTGTGTACCGGGAGATGAGCAGGTGTCGGGTGGGGGGCGCAGTTCAGGGAGGCATCACGTCACCTTCCCTCTGTCACTGCCGTGTTTCAGGAGAAATGTCAGACAGTTGTAAAAGGTGAGGGTGAGGGGTTAGACTAGAGAATCTCTATAAGCCTTCAGGCCCTAACATTGAATAAAGCTGAACATGCAGCGTAACCATATTATAGTAAGACTGAGTTTTCCCTTGGATTTATAACTACCGGTTCTATGTGCTAGACATGAACATACCCTGTCCCCATCCTATCTCTCCCTTCAAGGCAGGAGCTTGGGGACTGTGACCCTCAGGACAACTTCCAGCGGTCAGCTCCCTGCAGGTCTGCTTGGGCCACAGAGAGCTGCCACACCCAGGTCACAGCGCTCAGGGGCAGCCTGCTTCCTTCCAGGAACTGAGCAGGGAAAGGCACAGCCATTTTGGTCGGAAGTAAAACACCCTAACAAACAACACTTGCTCCACATCTGCCTGCCTGGGCTGGTGGAGGCTTTGTCAGGCCTGTGCCCAGTTCAATTTCTCCCTCTGCCCAGCCCTGCTTTCCCCCTTCCCTTCACAGGTGTGGAGTCCTAATAAACAGCTGTCACCCCAAACTCTTCCAGAAGCTTCGGCTTCCAGAGAACCCAACCAAAGGCATTCTAAATGATGACCCCAAAGGATGAGTTTCTAAATTATCTGGAATAAATAAACGGCCTCCCAAGATATCTTTTTAAAGAAAAAAAAATGATCTTTGGGATAGGTCAATCTTATTATGTCGGCTTGGGGAGGCGGGGTAGAAACTGCTTCAAGTTTATGCAATTCCATCTTTTAAGGAAGTGACTGTACTCCTCTGTTATGGGCAAAAGACAGACTTTGTGGCTAAGAAGGAAAGGCTGTGAATCAGATTCATGAGCTACCCTGTTTCCCCGAAAATAAGACGGCGTCTAATATTAATTTTTTCTCCCAAAGTTGCGCGAGGTCTTATTTTCAGGGGATGTCTTATCTTTCCATGCGCTAGGTCTTATTTTTGGAGGATGTCCTATTTTCGGGAAAACACAGTAGATTTGCCCTCTGTTTTACATCTTTTTGATGCTGGGAAGCAATCGATGCAAATCAGTCAATTCATGCAAATTGGAGATGGATCTGCTTGTATCTTGTCAAGAGCCAGGCTGATGAGAGAGCGGCTCAAGGAAAAAAGGGCCATGGCTGAAGGATGTAGAGGGGCTGGGGAGGAATCTCCGCTGCCTCTTTCCCTCATGGAGATCAGCGACAGGAGCAGGACAACTCATAGAAATTTCTCACTCAAAACCTACCAGGTTGTCCTAAGGTCTCCCCCAAAGAGAGAACCCATGATGACTATCATGACCTTAATGAAGGTGGGTTCTGGTTTTGTTGCAGTAGAAATAAAGCAAGAATTAAAAAGATCTTGTTGCCAAAACCAGTTTGGCTCAGTGGTAGAGCGTCGGTCTGAGGACTGAAAGGTCCCAGGTTCGATTCCTGTCAAGGGCATGTACATTGATTGCAGGCACATCCCCGGTGGGGGGGGTGCAGGGGGTGTGCAGGAGGCAGCTGGTCAATGTTTCTCTCTCATCGACTTTTCTAGCTCTCTATCGCTCTCTCCTCCTCTCTGTAAAAAATCAATAAAATATATTTTTTTATTTTTTTAAAAAATAAAAATAAAAAGATCTTGTATTGTACACAATGATAGGCATCAACCAAAATACACATTTGTGTGGTTATTCAGTTTAAACACACTTTGGAAAGTTTTACTAAATATGGAGCTGTTGTTACGGCTGCTTTTATAAAATGTTGATTAGGAAAATAATTTCATTTGAATCCAGAGTGATCATCCGTAGAGGACAGTGTCAGATTCTTACCCGCACTTGCACAGAACCTGCGGGGCCTAGGAATTTACTTTCCCCTGGAGCAGCCCTGGACCAATCACTGCAAACTGTAGCGCATAAAAATCCAGCCCCCGTGCCTGGAAGTGGGAGTGAAAGCTGGTGCCCCTGTCAGTCCCAAGGTTAACTTATCCTCCAGAGTTCCCTGAAAGAGCAGGCTGCGGCACTTCGCCTGAAATTGCTCTCTAAATTGGCTCCCACTCCATCCCTGTCTTTCTTCCTCTACTCCATATATATAGGGGGAAACATGGATAATAGAAGAAACAAAATTTAAAGAAATGTTATAATGTTAAATCTTATTTACAAACATTATGATTCCACTTGAAAGGATCAAAAACGATGACAGTTCAATAGGAACAAAGATATCTATCCCCTAGATCTTGGTTTCTAATTCTGCACTAAAATATATATTGGGTTTCTTCAGGAAAATTATCTGAGTTTAGTTCTTGGAACAGGAGTATACAAGATAAGATCAGGACATCTTATTCTGTCAAAAAGCAAGAAAACTCTAAAAACCAATAATGTCATGTCAAAAAGACCCAGAGCCAGTTTGAAGAGGCTTCCATTGGCCATTGAAACAAATGCAAACATCAAAAAGAATAATGACTATAATGGATACAAAGCACTGAATAAACAAACATCCATTAACCCATAAAAAAAACTCAAAAAAGCCAGACCCCAAAAAAATGGGAGAAAAAGAAAGTTCTTATTTCATAACAAATGCAAAAGTACTGATGAAAATTAGAAAATTATTGCATTGCTACCTTAACTGTCAAAGTCGATTATAGGCAAGGACCCTCAATAGTTATTAAAACCATTGAGTGAAAATTTATCCTATGGTACAAAATCTGTCTCCATAGATTACTTACAAGTGGCAAAGCAAAAAGTATGCCTTTACAACTGTAGTCACCAGTTAACCAAGCAGCTAACCTTGAGTTTCTAACAGCAGCACAACCTGACCTTGAGGGTCTCATCGTGTGATGCTATATAAAATATAACATACATGTGAAATATTCTTGCCCAAAGGGTTTAACCTGAATCTAATCGAGCTTCTTGAAGTAATGTGCAATTTATAGACAATATAGGAAATAGCAGTACAAGTCCCATAATACCATAAGGAAACAATCAGAGAAATTCGGAATTTGTGGCATTTTACATGACAACTAGTCTGTACTCTTTAAAAGTCAATGCCATGTTGGGGGGTGGGGGTGGCTAACTCTTCTAGATTAAGAGATACTAAATATTCATAACAACTAAATGCTAATTGTGAATCTTGATTACATCTTGATTTAAAAAGTAATATATAAATGACATTCTTGGGACAACTGCAAAAGTTAGATTAGATAACAAGTATTATAGCATAGAATAGTATAGATATGGACTATATATAAATGTTATAGCACTAGTATTAATTTTAATTTCTATAACATTATCATATATGTGTTCTTAAAGTGATGCATGCTGAATATATATAGAAGCAATTTATAATATCTGCATCTTACTTTCAAATGGCACCACCAAAAAGTAGATATAAGAAATATGGCAAAGTATTAACAATTATTGAGTATAGGTGTAGGGTGTACAGATGTTCATCATACTACTCTTGCAAGTTTTTTGGTGCTTAAAAGTTTTTTGAATAAAGATATGGAAAAGTAAACATAAGGCTTCATGATAGTAATGAGTCCTTGTCAAGAAGTAGGGTCAACACTCCCCACTTGGCCATTTTCTTCCTTCTGTAGTTATTATAGAGCTACAAGATACCTTTGATGACTAAAAGAACTTAATATTTAGAAGGATGCATGATTTAACCCTTAACTATAAAGATTTTTAGAAAAACTTAGCTTTTTCCAGTGGCCTCAAAAGTCATATCATTTTTTAAATAAATGGCTTCCTTTAAACTTGAGCCACTTTCAGATGTTCTTTTATTCATTTCATTGGCTTAATTTTAAGCACTTGCTAAGGTTTGAGGCATCATTGGCCTCTTGCCAGCATCAACGGAGGTATTGAATTGTATCTCTGAGCAATCTGCAGTTTCTATAAATACTTGATAAGATCTACTTTCTCTGTTTGAAATTAAAAAACATTTGAACTCTGCTGGAAGAAAAAATATTCTTACTATTCAAGTGGAAACGTATCTTTATTTATTTGGTTTTCTAGCTTCTACCACTTTTAACATAAAATGAATTCATATTATGCATGGGACCCTGAGTATTGCAATTTAACATCTTACAGATTAAAAACACAGGCCTGCATTCATTTTGAGTTTATTTTTGTGTATGGTGTAAGTTGGTGATCTAGTTTCATTCTTTTGCATGTATCTGTCCAATTTTCCCAACACCATTTATTGAAGAGACTGTCTTGACTCCATTGTATATTCGTGCCTCCTTTGTCAAATATTAATTGAGCATAGTGACTTGGGTTGATATCTGGGTTCTCGATTCGATTCCATTGATCTATATGTCTGTTTCTTGTGCCAGCACCAGGCTGTTTTTGAGAACCGTGGCTTTGTAATACAGCTTGAAGTCTGGTATTGAGATCCCTCCTACTTTACTCTTCTTTCTCAGGATTGCTGTGGCTATTCGGGGTCTTTTATTGTTCCAAATGAACTTTTGGAGAGTTCTTTCTAGGTCAGTGAAATAAGCCATTGGTATTTTAATAGGGAGTGCATCGAACCTAGAGATTGCTTTAGGAAGTATGGACACTTTGATGATGTTGATTCTACCAATCCATGAGCATGGTATGTCCTTCCATCTGTTTACATCTTCCTCTATCTCTTTTTTCAATGTCGTGTAGTTTTCCACAAATAGGTCCTTTACTCCCTTAGTTAAATTTATTCCTAGGTATCTTAATTTTTTTGGTGTGATGGTAAATGGAATTGCTTTTTTAGTCTCTGTTTCTGTAATTTCACTGTTGGTGTATAGAAATGCCATGGATTTCTTGGCGTTAATTTTGTATCCTGCTACATTGCCAAATTCATTTATTAAGTCGATTAGTTTTTTAATGGAGTCTTTTGGGTTTTTTATGTACAATATCATGTCGTCTGCAAATAAGGATAACTTTACTTCTTCTTTTCCAATTTGGACGCCTTTTATTTCCTCTTCTTGTCTAATTGCAATGGCTAGTACTTTCAGTACTATGTCAAACAGGAGTGGCGATAGTGGGCATCCCTGTCTTGTTCCTGTTCTTAGAGGGAATTGTTTTAGTTTATGTCCATTGAGTATGATGTTGGCTGTGGGTTTATCATATATAGCTTTTATCATGTTGAGGTATGATCCTTGTACTCCCACCTTGTTGAGAGTTTTTATCAGGAAAGGGTGTTGGATTTTATCAAATAGTTTTTCTGCATCAATTGATATGACTAAGACGGGAAACCATAAAAATACTAGAAGCATCCACAGGCAGCAAAATCTCAGACATATGCCAAAAGAACTTCTTCACTGATACTGCCCCTAGTGCAATGGAAGCTAAGGAAAAAATAAACAAATGGGACTACATCAAAATAAAAAGCTTTTTTACAGCAAAAGAAACCATCAACAAAACAATAAGAAAGCCCACTGTGTGGCAGAACATATTTGTAAATGTTACCACTGATAAAGGTTTAATTTCCAACATCTACAGACAGCTTATACAACTAAATAAAAGGAAGATGAATGATCCAATTAAAAAATGGGCAATGGACCTAAATAGAATATTCTCCAAAGAAGACAGAAGGAAGGCCAAAAGGCACATGAAAACATGCTCAAAGTCACTAATTATCGAAGAGATGCAAATCAAAACAACAATGTGGTACCATCTCACACCTGTCAGAATGGCCAACATCAACAAATCAACAAACGACAAGTGTTGGCGAGGTTGCAGAGAAAAAGGAACCCCCGTGCACTGCTGGTGGGAATGCAGACTGGTGCAACCACTGTGGAGAACAGTGTGGAGTTTCCTCAAAAAACTGAAAATGGAACTCCCATTTGACCCAGTAATCCCACTCCTAGGAATATATCCCAAGAAACTAGAAACACCAATCAGAAAGGATATATGCACCCCTATGTTCATAGCAGCACAATCTACAATAGCTAGAATTTAGAAACAGCCTAGGTGCCCATCAGCAGATGATTGGATCAAAAACCATGGTACATCTACACAATGGAATACTATGCTGCCATAAAAAAGAAGGAATTCTCATCATTTGCAGCAACCTGGATGGAATTGGAGAACATCATGCTGAGTGAAATAAGCCAGTCAATGAAAGAGAAACACCACATGATTTCATTCATTTATGGATAATAAAGAACATTATAGACTGATGAATCAAAAGATAGGTATAGAGACAGTAAAACAACAAGCAGACTGTCGAATTACAGCGAGGAGATCTGGGGGGAGATAATAGATCAACCGAAGGACTTGTATGCATGCATATAAATACAACTAATGGACACAAAACTCTGGGGAGGGAGGGTATGTATGGGAGGGGGGGCAATGTTAAAATACACAGATAATAATTTAATTTAAAAATGTAAAAAATAATAATAATAATTTAAAAAATAAAAATAAAAACACAGGCCTGCAGAACTTAAATTATTTGTGCAGGAGCACACAGCTAACTAGGGGTAAGGTTTTTAACTTCTAGTTACAATGTTAAGGTTGCTACACAGCATTGCTCTACCACTTAACTTTGTGACCTTTAGTTGCACTAAACTTTGGGGATAACAGTTTTGTTGGATTATTATGAGGGATCCAGGCTCACACACCTTTCACCCACCTCTGATTTCAGTTGTAGGCGTGATGTACATTTTTGTGGGAATTTCAGTGACCTTGTGTTGAATTTTCTACCTCAAACATCTACTGCCTGTCCTTCCAATTCATTGCATCCCCCCTTCTTCCTTCTGATCCAAAGGAAAAATGAGGGGCTCTGAGAAGTCAAGTAAGGTCTGGCCATTTGCATTTTTTAGGTTTATTTTTTTTAATCTAAAATAAGTAACAAAAATGATCATATTTTAAGTGAGAAAAGAATTTCAGACTCTACCCCCTCCAAAAAAAAAAGTGTGGGGTGGATGTTTAGGATTCCTAAATCTCTGTCCTCTTGTAGATTTAATTATTTCAGAGAGAGAGAGGCAGGGGGGAGATGAGTCCTTACATAAGCAGTCTAACCCATCTCCATTGCCATTCATGCTGTGACACAGCTGGCTAAGTAGAAGGAAAGCATCGTAACTCACTGGCAAGTCCTCTTCATAATCAAGTGAGAGGTTGGAAAGAATGGAAGGGGTGACACTGGGAATTCAGGCAGTGCTGTTTTTCAAAATAATACATTGAGAGCCCTCTTATCTGACAAAACTGGGGCCAACTGGTGAGTGAATGAAATGAAAGTCAGTATTAAAGAGGGAATCAAATGAAGTGGTGCACTCATTAAAATTGTCGTTTTAACTTAATGCATAAATCCACAGGCATTCACCAATCTTCTGATATAAGACCAAGGCCTCTGCTTTTGCTATGATCTGACAGCAGTATTTGTTAGTGGCTTGCCTTTAGCAAGTGTTTCCCAAACAGTACATTGAACTTTCAGAGCAGTGGTCTTTTTCACAATTAAAATGCTGTGGTTTATACAATATTTAACTAAATTACATAATTCCAATAGCACAAGGACAACTGGTATAAAGAGCTTTGGGAGAAAAACAACTGATGCCTGTAAAACATACAACTCAACTGGCAGGAGCCGAGCGGGCAGAGGTTTTATAATCATGAATGGATGTGGAAATTCATCAAAAGCTTTTTGCTGCATTTAATCAAGATCACCATGAAAGAATTCTTATTTAATCAACACAGTGAATTACATTGGTAGTATTTCTGAAGCAGAGCCACTTTTACTTGATCCAACACTTGTAATACAGGATGGGTTTACTTATATCTGTTGCTTAGGATTTTTGCATACTGGTCATAAGTAAAACAGACTTATAGTTATCTTTCCCTGTCCTGTCTTTATCTGGCCTAAGATCATACTATGAGTTGGGAAGTTTCCCCCTCTCTTTATTCCTAAAACGAATAATAAGACATTAATTTCCTTTCCTTGAAACTTTGGTAGAACTCTCCATCAAAGGCATCTTTGTCTGGGGCTTTGTAGGGCTTTGGGGGAGTAAGGTGGGGTGACAGTCTTTGATTACTACTTCAAATTCAAAAGTTCTTTGTTCTCACACCAATTTTGTAATTTCATTTTAGTACTAACTTATCTAATTTTTCAAAACATTTTTGTAATAATCTTTTTAAAAAATCACTTGTGGGGGGAAAAATACTAGAAGTTATGGCCTCCAAGAAACTTCAGCAGTCCTCTGATATTACAGTCTGCACCCCATTTGGCACTGATCTGCTTCAAGACCCCTCCCTTCATCCTGGCACCCTGAACTCAACGTGGAGAAGGTACTGGGGAGGAGGGAAGGTTGAGGGCCAGCATCTATTGTCAACATCAATTGCCCCAGCCAGGCTTACCTCCATGCTGATGTTTTCCAGCTATTAGGATGGCTACTGTTTTATGAGGTTTTTATGTTTTTGCTTCTTTTCTTTTCTTTTCTTTTCCTTTTCTTCTTCATGGTGACAGTGGAGCCAACCATGAGCTACTCAGATAAATACTTAAGATTCACACCTAAAATCCTCTCCTACCCTACCTACTGCCCACGGTAGGTACATTCAACCACTGTAATTGAGCATGTATTCATGGCAGGCTCTGTGCAAGATAATAGGAAACTTCGGGAGGAACAAGATACAAAGGAGCCTGCCCTTTTGCAGTTACAGTCTAGTGCAGTACTGTCCAATAGGAATATAATGCAAGCCATTGGGTGTAATTTTTAATTTTCTAGTAGCCACACTTTTTAAAAAGAAACAGGTGAATTTCATTTTAATAATGTCATGGGCTCTTTTATGCCTCTCCCCCCAATTCAAATGTTCAAATCCTAACCTCAGCCCATCACAGCGTGTATTTGGAAATAAGGCCTATAAAGAACTAATTAAATTAAAATAAGGTCGTTAGGGTGGACCCTGTTCCAATATGACTGGCCTCACAAGAAGAGCAGAGTAGGACACAGATGCACAAAGGGAGACAATATGAAGGTACAGAGAACACACAGCCATTTACAAGGCAACCAGAGGTGCCCAGAAGTAACCAGCCCTGATTACACCTTGATCTTGGACTTGGAGACTCTAGAACTATGAGAAAATGAATTTCTGTTGCTTAAACTACTCAACCTATAGTACTTTGCTACAGCAGCCCCAGAAAACTAATACATATAATATATTTAGTCCAATATATATAAAACATTATCATCTCAACATGTAAGCATTATAAAAATGAATTAATGTGCTGTTTTACCTTTCTTTTTTGTACTAACAGTTGAAAATCTGGGGGCTATTTCACACTAGTAGCACGTCTCATTTCTTTTCTTTTTTTAATATATGTTATTGATTTTTTTACAGAAAGGAAGGGAGAGGGATAGAGAGTTAGAAACATCGGTGAGAGAGAAACATCGATCAGTTGCTTCCTGCACACCCCCTACTGGAGATGTGCCTGCAACCAAGGTACATGCCCTTGACAGGAATAGAACCTGGGACTTTTCAGTCCGCAGGCCGACGCTCTATCCACTGAGCCAAACCAGTCGAGGCCACACATCTCTTTTCAGACTAGCCACAGCTGTAAGTGCTCAATAGCCACCTGAGGCCAATAACTGTGGTGAACAGTGGAGGTCTAGAGACCAGCCCTCTTCCAGACCACATCCTGAAGCCCACACACGCTCCTTGCCTCAGGGCTGCTTGCCTCAGTGCTCCTTGCAGTTTGTATGTGTGCTTGTATTTCATTCATCTGCCAGACCCACTTACTTCCCTCTGCTTCTGTAGCATTTTATCGTTGGTTATGGAGAGAGAAACAGCAACCCAGGCTGAGTTAATCATCCTGTCAGGAATCAGAAGTCTCCAAACAGGATTGGGGGGGGGGGGGGGAGTGAGCTTTTGAACACACACACTGTTCTTGGCTGGTCAGGATTCAAATCAAAGAGCATTGTAATGGCTCAGACATCTCCCTGCTCAGTTTTACACAAGCTTTCCTCTGTAGATAGTTGGGTTTTTCCACAGCTTCAAAATCAGAGAAATTGAGTAGGACATTCAAAGGTTTCAAATGTGCACTGAGGGCTCTGAAAAGAAATAATAGCATAGAACTCCTCCAACTTCCAGGGTCCCCATAGCAAAGACACACTTCTGTGGAAGACCCACTGAGATACAGAGGAATAAGATAATTCTTGGCCAAAGACGGCTTTATTCTCATCTATTAAAAAGAAGAGCTATTTCATGTATCTTCAAACGTTTCCTTCCCCTATGTATTGAACACTGGAGTTTCAGCTTTCGTGTTCACTTCTAAAGTTCTGATTCACTAACACCCTGATGAAAATTCATAATACTCTTTAAAGTATACGTAATCCAGATATCAGCTGGCATTGACCTATTTCTTAGTATCTAATAAAATAGTTTAAAATCTCCATGTTATGGGTGGTATAAAAATGCAGTGGCCTTCTTGAGACTTCTGCCCATTTCAGGGGATGGGGGAACTCCCTAACTTCCACTTTTGATTCTTCCCCTACTGAGTAGATATTGAGATGAGGGTCCTTTATCATCCATTCCCATCCTGCTCAACCCTGTTCTGCCCTGGTTGTTCTTGTCCTTAATGTCTCCCCAATGTATCCTTCTAATCAAGACATTTTGAGTGAATAGAAAGCATTATTGAAGGTAATACAGAAATGATTTAAAGTTCAATGATAGAGATTTGTATTGTAAAGGTCCAGTGGCTATTTCCTCAACGTGGGCACCAGCCAAGGTCCATCTTGTTGCTTCTCTCTCTCCTTCATCCCCATCCTCTTTTGTCTCTCCCTCTACCCTGAGCTGTGTCTATAACCCTGTTTATTTCTAAGGTATACCACTTCAGCTCTCACAAGTTTGCCTTGATCCTACAGACCCCCGCACCTTACCCTATGGTTTCACCTGTGCTTCAAGTAGCTTATCAAGGTATTTTTGCTCTTTTAAAAATACCTATAACTATACTTCAAAATATCTCAATTGAGTCAATTTTAAGATTTGTATTCATCTGTTCTGTGAAATTAAAGAATATCCTTTTTTTCCTCTTTCTTCATCCTTCCTTCCACCTTGTACTCTTTCCATCCATTACATCTCCATTTGGGGTCTGCTATTCCCTCCTTGCCAGAATCCAATTCCTACTTTAAAAATAAAATGTGCCCTGGCCAGATGGCTCAGTTGGTTGGAATGTTGTCCCATACACCAAAAGTTGAGGGTTTGATTACCAGTTGGGGTGAGTATGGGAGGCAACTGATCAATGTTTCTTTCTCACATTGAGATATATATATATATATATCTTTCTCTCTTTCATTTCCTAACTCCAGAAATCAATGAAAGCATATCCTCAGATGAGGAGAAAGAAAAAGAAAGAAAGAAAGAAAGAAAGAAAGAAAGAAAGAAAGAAAGAAAGAAAGAAAGAAAGAAAGAAAGAAAATATTATAGGATCTTTTAAGTTTCACTTTCATAGTTCCTTGTTTTCATTTTCTCTGGCTAATAGCCAAATGTGAGCTGATGTTATATTAAGATGTTTTCTTTTTCAGTGGGTATTAGCATTCTAGCAGAAGAGCTAGGGCCTTACCAAGCTGACCAAAGCAAGTAAAAATGCAGGTGTCCTAATCTTAAGCACAAGTTACAGTTATCTAAACCAGAGCACCCCCTTCGCCTTCCTGCCTTTGGTGGCTATCATTAGGCTTGAACAGAAGGCTGGTCTTCTGATAAATAAGAAATGTGACTTAGAGGAGTCTAAAATCAGAAGAAGAAGTAAACAGATAATGTAACTTATTTTGTCTTGATTAGAATCTCAGCATCTTAATCAAAGGGCACCTTTGGTTAGGGATGCAGCCCCAATGGCCTCATAATCAGAGTCTGATTATGCTTTAGGAGAGGCTCAAGGGGAGAGAGAGGCTTTGCTACGAGGTGTCAGAGTGTGTGAGATACACCTTAAGAAGTGGGGTTTCATCTTCATAGCACCCCCCTCCCCAGCAGGCAATTAATTCCCATTCTTCTTAACTCACCCAGTATCTCTTCATCTATGCCCGCCTTACAGCACTTACTTTCTGCCTTCTGGGGGGCTTGGTACTTGCTTTTCCATCACATAAATGGATCTCTGCTCAAATGTCATTTATCAGGGAGCCTTTCCCTGACCAGCCTATGTAAAAAGAATACACTGTCTATTCTCGCCTCTCTCTCCATTCTCTGCTTCATTTTTATTCACAACTCTTACCACTGTTTGACATGACATTTTTTACCTGTCTCCTCAATGCACTGTTAGGAATATGGCTCTCTGAGAAAAGAGACCTTTATTACAACTTTGTTTCTAGCTTGCAAATAGGCTGGCATATAGTAGGCACTCAATAAATATTCATTAAATGGGTCAAAAAATCAATCCTTTTTTTAACCTATTTTCTATGTATCCCTCACAGTACTTGGTACATGGCCTAGCATTTCTTGGGAACCTAGTAATTATTTGAAAAGGGGAGGAATGAAGAAAAAAAAAGGTAGTAAGGAATGAAAGAGGAGAGGAAGAAAAATAGGTGAAAGAATAGGGGAGGGAAGGAAAAAGGAAGGAGAAGGAAGAACTAAATGGCTAAATAAATAAATAAATAAGTGAACAGGTTCTACAAAAGCAACAAATCATCTTGGGAAATTATGGGAAAGACTGCAAGCATCATTAAAACTGGCTGGTACAAGAATGAATAGAGGCTTCTTTCCTTGGTATAGCCATTTACTGCAGAGAGTCAAGATGCAAGGAAAATTACTGCAGGAGAATGTCATCCTACAGTCTGGCCAAGTGAAATATTAAATGAATTTAGGCACTAGCATTGCTTGGCCAAGAGCCACAGAGCTAATTGTTACTTGTTTGAGTCTCTTAAGATTGCATCATTAAAACTTGTATTCTCAGTACAGTGAACAAATAAATGTCTGTGAGCCCCATAATTAAAGGATGGTCTAGCAAATTAAGAAAATTACTTTTTCAAAAAAGAGGAAATTAAGATATGGAATCAGTCCAGGAACTTATTCAACTGCCTCTGTATAGGACCAATTCATATTTCCCCCCTGTCTCCTCAAACATCTTTTGGCCATAAAAACCACTCCTCTTCATCCTCATCTAACTCTTATTAGGCAAGCCATGCTGACTAGCCTTCAACCATTAGGTACATATGAGGATGGGTGGGCTTATTTCCTAATGAATAACCAAAGGGCACTGAAGGAGTCCATAAGATAGTAAAGCATAGTGACTAAGAGTTCAGGATCTGACATCAGATTCCTGGATTCAGATCCTGAATCAGTCTTTTAATTGCTGTGTGATTTTGGACAGCTATTTGGCCTCTTAAGTCTCAGTTCTTATCAGTAAAAATATATAATAAAAATCATAGGTTATATTTGTGTAACAAATATGTTTTGTGCCAAAAAAAATGTGATACATTCTATATATAAACATGGTGTTGTAATGCTATATTTACTATAGTTCTTAGCAAAATAATTAGTGCCCAATAAATATTAGTCCTTTTCTGTCTTGTTTGGATTCTTTTTTACTCATTTGACAGATTAATTCCTTAAAGGAACAAACCATATCTTCTCTTTTCTTGATAATGATTCATTTTTACTAACAAAATGTTCTTTTAAAAAATGTGTGCATTCACTTTAGGGAATCTCCACTTATATTTTGCTAAAGATAGCATCCAGTGTGAAGTCATTGGAAAGATTTATGAATTTGCAAGTGGTTAGCATGGACTTGTGAAGTATTTTCAAGTAATATTTTGTTCCCTATCATTTCTTTTTTTTACTCTTCTCTTCCTCTTAAGCTTGCTGTCATCTTTGACTCCATCCTTCCACTCCAAAAACTTACATTGGATATTTGCCACCAAATTCTTCCCACTCACTTGTTGTATAGTCTTATGAAACTCAACCCACATTCTCCCATAAAACACAAAACCTAACTGATGAAGGATAATGTGATTTTCTAAAGTTGGGGGTCTGGTCTCACCACTCTCCCCACTTCCTGTTGAGTCAAAATGCTACTCCTTGTATCAGCTGAAATGGAAACAAGCATGGTAGACACCATGCTCTAGAATACTGAAGCCAGCAGGTGAGAACACAGCACTGACATCTTTGACCCTGATCTGCAGTCCTGCTGAGCGATTTTGCCAAGTCAAAGACTGTTTTCTTGCCATTGTTGAGGTTATAAGGAACCATTCCATTAGTCCCACCAACTTCATCCCATTGATTTGTCCCCCTTCCATGCCCCAGATCCATCAAGACGGATCACAGTGCTATAGCAAGAATCTCCAACCCATCATGGTGTCCATTTGCACTATGGCAATTCAGAGGTTTCCCATAGAAAGAGAATTTTTAAAAAGATTAAGAAAGGAGCTGAAACCGGTTTGGCTCAGTGGTAAGAGCATCGGTCTGCGGACTGAAAGATCCCAGGTTCGATTCTGGTCAAGGGCATGTACATTGGTTGCGGGCATATCCCCGGTAGGGGGTGTGCAAGAGGCAACTGGTCAATGTTTCTCTCTCATCGACATTTCTAGCTATCTCTCTCCCTTCTTCTCTGTAAAAAATCAATAAAATATATTTTAAAATATTTTTAAATAAATAAATTAATTAATTAAAAGATTAAGAAAGGAAAGGAAATAACACCTTAATTTTGGACTTCTGGCCCTCACATCTTTTGGAGAATAAATGTTTGTTGTTGGAAAAAAAAAAGGGGGGGGGGGGAGGAAGAAAGGAGGAAGGGAGGGAGGGAGGTGGGAGGGAAGGAGGGAGGGAGGGAGGGAGGGAGGGAGGAAGGAAGGAAGGAAGGAAGGAAGGAAGGAAGGAAGGAAGGAAAAGAAAGGCTAATGGAAGTCTGAACATATCAAAAAAAAGACTCAAAATGCATTGGAAAAATGATAAATCTGAGTATGTAAAAAAAAAAAAAAGTAAGCGCACAATTACTTTCTAAAGAACAGAATCACATTTGGAGATCACTGATAATTCTAGTTTCACCATCTGTCAAAAGCTTAAGCCTGTTTTCTTACATAATCATAACCTGGGTTACAGCTGATATTAAAAATACATCTGTATTAACCATAATTGCTTCAAGCTCCATTTTGGCACAATTAAGGATAACCATAATCTTTTGAAGAGTCTATAGTTTATTCTGTTTAAAGCTACGGTTAGAGTTAATGCATTTTTATTTTTCTACTTTCCATTCAATTAATCTGAAATCAAATACACATTTATTTTGATTGTGTCAACTTTTATCTTTTGTTCCATATACCAAAGCAATAAGTTCGAGTGTCTATTATATAGGAATAGATTTATGCATTTTTGTTACCAAATCCTATAAAATTCTTAAAATATGCACAACAGTATCACATGTATGCAAAGGTCATATGTAAAATGGCTTCAGCCATCTAGTTTGAAGCTAAGAGCTCATGAGTACTTGAAAACTAAGGAACCTGGCACCAAACATAGAGATTGCTACTGGCTACATAGCTGCCTAGTGAGTGGCCTTCTATTGCTGGTTTACTACCAGCAATAGTCACATCTGCAACCAGGCAAAGTCAGGCTGCCAAAGGGTAGGGGGTCACCATAAAACTATCCTGAAGACATTCTGTTTCTGGGTACCTTCTCATACTACCAGTCTGTAGTATTTCACCATCATTCTGCCACTCAAGACTTTCTTGGAAATGTGAAAACTCCTTTAGCAGATCCATGGCTCTACATATTTCTTATTGCACTTTCAAAGGCATACCCCACCGAAGCCTTCAGGAGAAGGACCAGGCTCTGGAATTCATCCTCTGGAATTCTTTGTAATGAAGTTATCAGTGTTAATGCCTACACACTGCACACTCCTACGAAAATGCCAATTAATTACCCCAACATGCTCCTCTCTCCCCAGTACCCAGCTTTTTTACTAGAAGGGCTGTAGTCAACTCCATCTAGACTGAAGGTCTTACTTTCCAAGCCAACCCATCTGTTCCATCCTTCCAATCTTCCAAGCTTCCCCATGACAGAAATCTTTTCTGTCTGGTTCCTGCAATCAGCATCCCTCTTACCTCTGTCCCACAACTTCTCTGCTTCGTGTTCTAGCCTCCCAAAAAGAATATGCAGATTACCTGAAGTCACTGAGCCTAACAGCCTCAGGTTTTGACTGGGCCAACTCTTTTTCTTGCTAAGTGGCTCCAGCGTACCCTGCTTATCACTAAACTGTGTACATCCTAGGACACAGGTGGTGGGTCCACTGTGTGCAGGCAACACCCCTCCCATGCCACCTATGAGACACTAACGTCTGCAACAACCAAGTGTGAGACAGGTTTGGGACCCTGCTGATGATGCAGCAGGGGGATGCCTCAGGCTCCCTTGTGTCACAGACAAAGAGTCAGGTCACATCAGGCTTTCGATGGCCCCCTTTCTACCGCACTTCAAACTCTGACACAACAGGCAACAGTGACAATTAGGTGCACCCAAAATGGAATTCTATTAGGTCTAGTAATAATTAATGTCGTTTTCTAATACTTTTTTAAATCGAATTTATTTAAACAATACAACAAAATTTAATCAACAATATAGTTGCCGTTGTTTTCTACTACTTGTGCCCAACGCTCAGGAAGCATTTTAATCCCTCTGTTGTAAAATTCTTGTGATTTTGATGCAAAAAATTCAGTCAATGCATTTTTGAGGCATTCTTCATTATTAAATTTTTTTCCAAGAAAGTTTTGCAAAGAACGAAACAAATGGTAATCGGAAGGGGCAATATCAGGAGAATATGCAGGTTGAGGGAGAACTTCCCATTCCAACTGGCGCAGTTTTTCAGCAGTGATTCTTGCAGTATGCGGTCGTGCGTTATCGTGGTGAAGAATTACACCCTTCTGATTAATCAGCGCGGGTTCTTTTTCTCTTAAAGCTTGGGCTAACCTTTCCAATTGGGCACTATACACTGCACTTGTAATGGTTTGGTTAGATGGTATAAGTTCATAATGAAGAATTCCTTTAAAATTCCACCAAACACACAACATCACTTTTTTCGCATGCAAGTCAGGTTTTGGCGTGGGCTGAGGAGCCTCATTTTTGTCCAACCATTGAGGCCGCCTTTTCAAATTAACATACAGCACCCATTCTTCATCTCCAATAACAAATTGCTCTAAAAACGGCAAACGGTTTTGACGAGAGAGGAGCGAACTGCAAATTGTGACTCTTTGATTATGGTTGTTGTCGGTCAACTCATGAGGAACCTATTTTCCAAACTTTTGGACTTTGCCAAGTGCACGCAATTGATTGGAAATTGTTTTTTGTGAACAATTTAAAGTTGTCGCAAGCTCTTGTTGGGTAATTTGAGGATTTTGCACCAAAAGAGCTTGAAGAGCTTCTTGATCAAAATTGGACACACGGCCTCAACCACTCTTGTCATCTAACGAAAAATTTCCCTCGCGAAATTTCTCAAACCAACGCTGGCATTTTCTGGCGCTAACTGCATCTTGACCAAGAGCACTACAGATGTTTTTTGCAGCCTCACTTGCTTTTCTTCCTAATTGGAACTCGTAAAGCATGCAGTGCCGAATATGCTCTTCATCCGCCATCTTCTTAGCCCTAGTTCTGCAACAAAAACCAAACCAAACACAAACTTTTTCAAGCAAAACTTGTTAATTGCACTTCACACGTTCTGTAGATACCACGTGTTTGAAGGTTAAGTCAACGCCAAGCAAGATTTTAAACGAATGTTTAAAAACGACATTAATTAGTACTAGACCCGATATTGAGGATGAGAAGTCAGATTTTAAGAGCTTCTATCATACGCAATCCATAGCAGAGGTGCCCTTTGTGTATCTGACCATCAATGATTAGATTTTCTATGGAATGCAGCATTCTGTGAAGTGTAGCAAAGGACATCTTTGGAAAATCATTATGAAATGATCTGTATTAAGGCATTTATAGCAAGAGGTTAGGTTTTCAGAGTAAAGTGTAGATGAGCTTTACGAATGGAGTCCTAAGGTTAACACTACTTTATTTCTTTCATCCGTTCCTACTGCCTTGAGAGAAAGGAACAATTCATCTCTCCTTGACTCTTTATACTCATTGACATGTTCCTCAAATTATCTTTCTTATAATTATTTCACAGGTATACTCTAAGATAAATTCTCAAAAACAGACAAATCTTACTCTGCATCTTACTTGGTTTTCCACATTCTCCCTCCTTCCTGCTGGTTCCTTCCGGGGATCGAACTGACCTCTTCTCAACCTTCCCCCTTACAGATATTCTCGACCACTGTTTCAACTGGCTTGTCCTAAGCAACATGCCCACCACTCGTTTCACATGAATAAATTACCTTACAACCATCCTGTTTAAGTCATATGATTCTTTTCAAAGTACGTAAATGATGCAAGATGAATTAGTATCCCTACAGACCTTGAGTCCAAGAATCCACTGAAGTAATCTGAGTGCGGTTCTATAAGTTGACTTTCAGAACAGGTATGATCGGGTATAAGTGTTTTGTTTTGTTTGGTTTTGTTTTAATAAAGAAGAGTTCAGAGCCCAAACCTGATTGGCTCAGTGGATAGAGCGTCAGCCTGCGAACTGAAAGGTCCCTGGTTCGATTCCGGTCAAGGGCATGTACCTTGGTTGTGGGCACATTCCCAGTGTAGGGTGTATAAGAGGCAGCTGATCAATGATTCTCTCTCATCGATGTTTCTGGCTCTCTATCCCTCTCTCTTCCTCTCTGTGAAAAATCAATAAAATATATTTTTTTAAAAGAGGAGTTCGGAGAGAGGAGTTGGAGCATTCCTTGCTTAAGAGCAATTTATATTGCTATAAAAAATCTGAAAGTCGTGAGATAATTACTAGTTTTTGCTTTCTTTGATAATATATCTGTAAATTGTTTTATGAGATGTTTTCAACCTGTAGCAGTGAAAATCACTTATTTACCCAGCCAGCTGTGACAGTATTAACTGAAGAGATAAATATGAAACAATCTCAGGAGATAATGGATACCAGAGGCCTGAAAATCTACTGAGAAGTTTGTGGAGTGAAAAAGAGGCTTGGCCATGTGTCTAAAGGAGGGAGGAGAGGGGGTTTGGGAGGGGAGGGGGGCTAAGGAGCTGAGGAACCCAAACAAGCAGAAGGCCACTGGAGATTCTTTCCAAACTCAGCCAACCCCTTGCTCCAGCTTCCTCCTTCTCCCACCTTCCTCCTAACTTTTTCCAGCTGAGGTTTCAAGAGAAAGCGAAGATGAGGCAAGGGACAAGAGTCAATCATGGCATCCAAGGATGCCAAGGGAAGGAATAGCAAAGCAGAAGCCCTTGTTTCCCCAAAGAAGATTATAGAAACAAAACACCAAGTCCAACTCCTGAAGGAACCTAGGAAGGAAGGGATGGCGGGAGGGAGAGGGGGAATTGAATTCCTGAGGGAAAAACACAATGTTCATTAGAAATCAGATACTGCATAATCAGCATTTCTTTTATTCCTACTGTCTTCTACAAAAATTAAAAGGCATATAACTTCCCAAAGCCAATTTTTGGGTAATTTAAGTGCTTTACTATCGCCTCCAGGCAAATACGTTAGGAAAAGGAAGGGTTTGTGCACATTAGGTTGAATAAGTTCTGTGTAATTGATAGCCCATGTTGAAAACTTTCATTGCCTCAAATTTAGACGTGAAGATATACAAGAAGCATTTTTGCATTTTCATGTTTTAAATTTTCATTGTACTTCTGACAGAATTAGTTAAATAAAAAATGCTGTGGGTTGTTGTTTTTTTTTGTTTGTTTTGTTTTTACTTCTTTTTTGTGTTTTATTTTTTATCCTATAGGCTAGTAAACAGACTTTGCCAGCCTTCAATGTTATCACAAATACTTAGTGCCCTCTACTGGCCACTCAGCCACACTGCTGCTCCATGGCCTCTGAGGCTTCCTGGATTGTTTTAAACCTTCTGCAGACACAGTGCTGTTTGGATTGAACATAAATCATATGAGAAACAAAAGGGGAAATAGGTATGATGAACTCTAAAATCAAGCATTAAAATTACTTACAGCGGGATCAATAATTATGTATATTTCCTCTTTCAATAAAAGATTTAATTGAAACTTAAGGGTATTATTATGCAAAGTGAAGAAAGTCAGATGGAAAAAAACAAACTGTGTGATTTCACTCTTATGTGGAATATAAAAAACTCCAAAACAAACAAATAACAACAAATAAACAGAAAACAAACTCATAGAGGCAGATAACGGATTAGTGGTTTGTGGGTGAAGGAAGTGAGAAGAGGGCTAAACAGGTAAAGGGAGTCAATGTATGATGGATAAAAACCAGGCTTTTGATGGTGAACACACTGTAGTATATACAGATGTCCAGTTAGAATGTTGCACACCTAAAACTTGTATAATGCAGTAAACAAACATTACCTCTGAAAAAAAGGGGGAGTGAGGAAGGAAGGAAGGAAGGGAGGGAGGGAGGGAGGGAGGGAGGGAGGGAGGGAGGGAGGGAGGGAGGGAGGGAGGGAGGGAGGGAGGGAGGGAGGGAGGGAGGGAGGGAGGGAGGGAGGGAGGGAGGAAGTCACCGTTTGTAGGTGAACAAGGTTTTGAAAAATGGAAAGTGTAAAAAATATAACGGTAGAATTTGGATTGCAAACTAAATAATTCTGGCTAACTTAGGCAGAAAATAAATTTACTAAAAAAATTTCAGGTAGTTCATAAAATTGGTGAGAGGTCTAGAAGCTGGACAAAAAAATAGCAGGAGAAAACTCAGACACAGTAACAAAACTGAAATAGACTAGTTAGGATTCCATGGTAACTGCCATAGTGAATAATCTCTAATTGTCCTACATCTATATGTCATTGCCTCAGGATTCAAAGCCTAACAATGGAAGTTATTGGGTCATCTGGCAAAATCTCAATAAGGTTAGATAATAGTATTGTATTAGTGTTCGTTCCCTGCATTTAATAATTGTGCTATGGTTATGGGAGAATTTCTCTTGCTTTAAGGAATGACACACTGAAGTGTTTAGGGGTAAAGAGGGTAATGTCTATCATTTCCTCTTATAATTTTTTAATCTTAAAAAAATATTTAATTTTATTTTTCTTAAAAAACCACCTTGCTACATTGGCTGAATTGCCAATAATTGTGGCTTTATATAACTCATTTCAGAAGTAGACAATGAACTTAATCAAATCTAACCAAAGTCACCCAGCGAGTCAGGGAGTGATGAGAGACCATCATGGTAGCCGTAAGGGGGGATGCTAATTCTCTCCAGGTTTAAACATCTTAGACTGACCTGGGAATGGGCTTAGGGAGACAGACAATGAAAGGAGAAGTACCTTTGGGAGGAAAATTGGACACTGTCAGAGAGCAACTCATTCAAACTCCTAGAGAACCATTTCTTTGCAGGAACCTTGAACCCTGTAGTGTTGGATCCAATTGTTTTTATATGACATTACAGGATGACTCTTGTTGTGTGTGTGTGTGTGTGTGTGTGTGTGTGTGTGTATGTATTCCCGATAGAAGACGTTGTCCTCTATACAAAGGTTTATCTTATCCTCAAATATGAGAAACTCAGAACTTACAAATTTGTTGGGGGTGAAAAAGAGAAAAGTAGCAAATAATCCAAGAGTAGTTTGCTCTGTGAGGCCACTAAAAGAGTGAATTGTGGTCCTGACTCAGCAGTGTTGAATCATTTGTGGGCCAGGAATTGGACAGGGGTTGGAGGAACAGAAATACATAAAACAGTCTCTACCCACAAGGATTCCATTTAAGTAGGATACAAAGACAAGAAAACATAATTAGAATATAACACTGCACACTCAATGGTAAAATTATGCACAAAGTGGGAGCAAAGAAGAGAAGGCTCAGCAAGATGCAGGATTTCGAAGTCACCGTTTGTATGGCACCCCCAAATTCACCACATTCAGTCAGTGAGGATTTGGCGGTCACCCGAGTTTCTCTCATATACTTTTGATACATGGTTGCAGAGGAAAAAGCTGGTGGTAAATATTATATATTGACCGAGTATGATTTTCTTATAATCAGACAAGCATCAAACACAACTAGCAAGCTACTCAGAAATACGCAAGAGAGAGTTTCAAGGAAAGGATGGTAGGCTGTGTCAGCGAGAGATGAGGTTGAGGAAAATTCAGATTCCTGGACTTGGCAAAAGGTCACTTCTGAATTCAAGACAAGCCACTTGGGTACAGAGATGAATGCAAGAAGCCAGGTTCAAAGGAAAAGGAAATGAACACGCAGGCACAGGCACTGTTGTGGGTGCAGTTACCTTAAGTGACAGTAGAAGGGAGCATTTCCTCTCGGACCATGAAGGTCAAGAGTGGGCTCTCCAGTCCTGTAGACCTGGGTTCAAATCCCAGCTCTGCCACTTAAAATAATTGGCCTACATTATATGAAATGCTGAAAGATATTCTTTAAGAAGAGGAAGAAGAAAAAGGTAAAGATAAAATTATGAACAACAAATACATGACTATCAACAAGTGAATCTAAAAGTCAAGTGAATAAAAAAATCTGATGAACAGAATAAACTGGTGAATATAATAGAATCAGGGGCATAGAAAGGGAGTGGACTGACAATTCTCAGGGGGAAAGGGGTGAGGGAGGCATGGGAAGAGACTATACAAAAAGCATACACCTATGGATGAGGTCAGTGGGGGGAGGTAAGGGCAGAGGGTGGGTTGGGAACTGGGTGGAGGGGAACTATGGGGGAGAGGAACAATTGTAATAATCTGAACAATAATGATTTATTAAATTTTAAAAAGATAATTGGCCTGCAAGTCTCCGAAAAATAGGTAAGTGCAGCACCTACCTCATAAAAGTGCCTAGCACTGAGTAGACACTCATTGTGGAAACTCTGAAGGAGCCAAAGGAAGCACCATAGTTCTTCAATTCTAAAACTCGTATTTTAACATTTCTGAAATCAGGATGTGTCATAGCTTAATTGCTAGCATTTTCCCTTCTTAGCAGCACATCAAATAATGAATCATCTAACAATCAATGGCATCTTAGGTTTAATGAGAGAGTTCATCCCTAACCCTGAAGCAGCCGAGTAACTGGCCTGGCCTTATGCAAATTGGCTTATGAAGAAATGTCAAAGTGCACATTTTGCTTAAACTCACGAGGTTTAAAGGAATCTCTGGCTCCTTGCTATTAATAATATGGTCCACAAACTAGCAGTATCAGCATCTCCTGGATCTTGTGAGAAATGCAGAATCTCAGGCCCCATCCCAGACACATCGAGTCAGAATTCTCCTTTAACAAGGCCCTGAGGTAATTCATGTTTGCAGGCAAATTTGAAAAGCACTGTCCTCGCTGTTGTTGTTTTTTCGTAAGTACTCAGCAAAATTGCATTCTTTCACTAAAAATATAATGGCAAATTGGGATTTAGTTGATGCTTTAAAATCTTTCAATATTTATGATATATTTGGGGATTAATATAATTAGAAAAAAAAACTATGGAAATCACAGATAATATTAATGCCAAAGATGGGGAGATGGAGAATAAAGTTTTAATTTAAAAAAAACAAACAACTATTTCTCTGCAGCTTTGCTGAATTTGGTTTTGATATGATGCTCCAAATTGGCACATTTGTACTGCTGGCCACGTGGAGTACCAACTAGATTGAACACTTATTTTGCATAAAGACTGAACATTTTGAGTCTCCAATTAACCTGGCCTGGCCAGTCTAAGCAAACAATTGGCTGCCAGATATTCTATTGAACGTCCTAGAATTAGAAATACTGGAGTGTTATGAAATGCGTTGCTTGGTGATAGCTACCGTAGAAAATATAAGTCATTAAAAAGGACTTTTGTGACGTCCTGATTGAGGACAATAGTACAATCATGACCAGATGTAGCACAACTTTGATTATCCTATTTTTCTCCGTGGCGTGTTCCATCAAAAAGAGAACGTAAAATTAAAAAGGGCAGCCCTGAAATGGAATAGTTAATGCTCCACATATAGAGTCTAAATTGGCTGCCAGAATGCAAGTAACTAGAGTGATGCATGCAAAAAGATGGCTAGTTCAGATAAACCTGGACATTGTTACTTTATAATGCACATAAATTGGGTTTTCCATCATTCTTGTAGGTGGAAGGAATTGGATTTGGCTTTCTCTTTTCTTTTTTTAATCCTCTTGGTTTTATTACGCACGACTCCTCTCATAGCCCCCGGGAATCTGGTGGCCATCCCCAGCTTCTTGCTGCAGGGGTCCCTTTGCCAGCTTGTTGGCATGCCCTTGACCAGAATCGAACCTGGGACCTTTCAGTCCGAAGGCCGATGCTCCATCCACTGAGCCAGGCAGGTTAGGGCTGAATTGAAATTTTGTTTGCAACTTAAAGTGACTATGACAGTGTTATTAACTGAGAGTGACCAGAAGAGCCGTGGCCTGGCCACTTTACATCCAGTGTCGAGCCGATTACTCCCACTCCATATATTTCCTACGGAAGATGGGAGACCAATAAGGTTGGTGTCAATCACAGGCCACATCCCACACTTCAAGCCAGTTCAACTTTGGGTTACAGACTGCCTAACCTAAGAAATTCACATCGACAGTCTTCCCAGCCTCTAAGAACTAGAGCAATAACTGCTACTAAAGTGCCTATGTAGGGTACCTGGGTTTCATTTACAAATCTCATTTTCTTTCTTGAACTTAAAATGAGATTAAACCTGCCACTTACCTAAACTGATGGTGCTCTCAGCAACATAGAGAATGACACAAAAAGGAAGTGACGGAAGACCAAATCAGCAAGCCAAAACAAAGGCAGATTTCTCCCTCGTGGCCACAGCCTCCAGATGTTAGGAAGCAGCTGAGATGACACCACAAAGGCTCCGAGGAGATATCTGTCCCTCTCTTTCTCCTCAGGCATCAGACTGAGAAACTTCTCAAAGGTTCCTTTGTAGTAAATGGTCAATTTTTAGGGCATTTATCCAGGACTGGGCTTTCAGGCTAAAAAAAGGGGGGGGGGGGGATATTCCACAAGGTTCTATAAAACCAGATAAACCAGATGACCAGGTGAGTCCTAGAGCAAATTAAGCTTAAAACATCACTGGAGGCAGAAATGACAAAACTGAAGTTGTCCAATTCCAGGCATACCATGAATGACAAGGCAGGTTTCTTTGCAAAAGGAAATAATGCTGGACAAATAGAAGGTAGCAGAAAAAGAGGAAGACTAAATATGAGAATAATTGACTTCATAAAAGAAGCCATAGGCATGAGTCTACAGGAGCTGAGCAGGGCTGTTAAGGCAGGACACTGGGGACATCGCTTATCCACAGGGTCGCCAGGAGGCAAGGATGACTCAACAGCAAGTAAAACACAACACCACACAACAAGAGGAAAAAGCAGGTATGTCAGATGATGGCGAATTAGTGAGAACAGAAAGGAAAGACACAGCGAATCAAAAGAACAGAAGTAAAAAGTGGCAAGTTACTTTTCAGGGTTATAAGTGGAAGTAGAGAAAATAAGATAGAATTACAGACAGATGTACATATTTAAAGAAATGGACTCTAATTCTAGAATATAAGTAAACTACTATAATATTCTGTGAAGATTCTGAATACTACTCATCATTTCCTTTTGAAATCCTAATTAAATGAAAGGTCATAGTTTATAGCTTATCAGCTGCTCTTCATCTATTTAAAATAATCCATGAGGAAATATTAGCTCAAGGCTGTTAACAGTGTTCAAACTAATAATACCTCAGAGGGTAATCACCTTGGGTGGAGGTTGGGGTTGGGGGGGGGGGGGCGGGGAGGAGGAGGAAATGCTCCCAACTTCACTATAGAAAAATTGCTAATCTTATGACCTCAGTAATTACTTTAAAAAATCACAGAATGGTTCTTGTTATGGGGCTGGGTAAAGCCTCGCCATTTATCTATATCTAAGTCTGAGACATCTGGCTACCCTAACCTTGTCTACTAGACACAGCATAAATCACAGGCCAGGAAGCTATGAACAGTGAAAGGACAAAGTTATGAAAATTTATGGTCATCCAAACAAAACCAAGTGACTATATACTGATTTATTTTTAGATCATCCTCTAGCCACCTCTCCTTCATGATTTGAATTTAGGGAAAGGCAAGTTGACACAACTGGTGACTTATAACTAAAGCTCATGTTTAAAATAGTACTCAAAAAGGTGACCAAAACCTCATTGCTCCTAATAAAAAAACATTTATCATCAAAGGATTGCTCTATTATTAAAACTCTTTTAGGAAGTTAGTTCTCCATCCAGATTACCATCCAGGTAGTTTATCTGAATCCTGTGAATATTGGTCTATGCCTAAAAAGATCAGAAGTGGATGACTGAAGGGCAGATTAGCAATAGGCAAAATTATTTTTATTTTAAAATGTCAAAAATTATAACTATTGAGTGGGAAAGCAAATTGCAGAATTGAATATATAGTGTGATTACTTTTTAATACTAGTAATCTCTAAATATATAGATAGATAGATAGATAGATAGATAGATGCACACACACACGTACACACACTGAGTGGCCAGATTATTATGATCTCTGAGATATATATATATCAGATAATTATGATATATATATATATATATATTAGAGGCCTGGTGCATGAATTTATGCATGGGTGGGGTCCAGCCAGCCTAGCCAGGGGGAGGGGACATGGGCGGTTGGCCAGCCTGCCTGCTGGTCGAACTTCTGGTCGAGGGGACAATTTGCATATTAGCCTTTTATTATATAGGATATACACTGAGTGGCCAGATTATTATGCTTTCAGAGATCATAATAATCTGGCCTCTCAGTATATATATGGTTTGTGTGTGTGTGTGTGTGTGTGTGTGTGTGTGTGTATGAGTAAAAGAGAGAAAAGAAGAGACTATACAGGGTGCCTCCCAAAAAAAATCTATACACATTTTAATAGCTGATAGCTCAATTTTAAAAATAAAATGTATTTTAATAAACACTCTCTTTATAATTATTCAAAGTATGTGTATACATTTTGGGATACCCTATATATTAAGTTCTAAATAAAGGTTATACCTAATGTACATAGTTTTGTATATTTGTTTGTTTGTTTGTTTGTTTGTTTGTTTTGAAATAAGCAGTCATTTATTTATTTAAACCAATAAAAATACCTTTTTTATCTCATCCTAAGCCTTACCAGCATGCAATCTTTTAACAGTTTTCTCCTCAGTGGTAAAAACAGGGCATATACACAGGTTATGAAGGAAATTAGACAATCTATTTCATTGGCTTATAACATTTTCTAAAGCCAACAACCCAAAATTAAAATTCATATTCAAATTATACTATGGATTATTATTTATTTTAATGTGTATATGACAACCTTACAAATCAAATGAAAATAAGGCTCTTGAGGAATAAGTGTTTTAATAAAACAATCTTGCATTATATAATGAATTCCATTAATAATAAAGTATTATAACATTCTGCTCCTTTGACATTTATTAAATTTTTTATCAGCATGTCAATATACAAAATAAAAGTTTGGAAACACTCTGGTTCTCTTATCAGAATCCAACTGAAGTATAATAAAAACTAATATGAAAAACAAAGCTCAAACATTATGATTTAAACAATAGCAGAAGACACAGAGAAAATGAAGCTGTGACTCAGAAAGGATCATTGGACCCAGAATGAAACACGAGACATGAACTCCGTCATCTTCTTGTCTCCACACCTGAGTATCTAACCAGCTCACCATGCTTCACTCCACTGCCGGTGGAAGCATTTTCTCTCTTCCCATATACCACCTTTTCTCTTAAGATTGCAACCCAACTTTACTAACTCTCCTTTACTTTACATTTTCTTTCTCCTTTCCCCTCAACATATTTGTAAAGACTCTCCCCAGTAATGTAACCTTCTCATCCTACTGTCCTATAGCTCTTCTCTCTCATTGGCAACTTTCTCATGGAAGTCAATTTATCTCTACGTTCTTATGCCAATTCACTCACTGTAATAAGGCTTCAAACACTCCATCCCCAACACTTCCATGTCACCTAACAAAGGTCACTGGCGACCTCCATCGTCAAGTTCAATGTACTCTCTCCTGACCCTATTAGAATTCTACACCTCTCTGCTGCATGCATTGCCATCAACCACTTCATTCTCCTTGAAACTAGTTTCTTGACTCCTCTATCACAGATGTCTCCCTCCACCTCCCTGACTGCTACTTGTCCAGTTCATTTGCTGACTCCGCTCCTCTGTCTCTGATGGCCCTTATATGTTGACACTCTCTGGGGATCTGTCATTCTTGCCAATAGTGTCAGTGGTCCACCAGATTCTCTTTGCAGTTTTAATACATAGTTTCAGCAGCCTGAACCTGCTTCTCTTTACAGAGGGCTGCTCCACGTGCTGGGGTTCACTTTGCCTGTCTGTGCTAAAACCCGGAAGTGCTTGAGAAGTCACATCCCCGAAAGCAGCCACTAGCCAGTGCTGGCAGGTGCAGGAGTATAAATACTCCCTCTCCCTAAGTCCCTATCAGGTCATCTCCCGTGGAACCTACCCTGTCTCCAGAGCTCCCCTGGGGTTAAAAGCAAGGTCATTTTCTGTGGAATTTTGCTCACTATCATACACCTTTCTTGACTTACTTTCTTTTCCTGATCCACCTACTTCCTTCCCTACTTGTCTTGCCTATTAAGCCATGTTTACATGAATTCTCATCTCTAGACTACTCCTGGGGAACCCAATCTCAGGCAGACATTGGAAATCTTCCTCACACTGCTCTCTCTATGGGTAATTATATTCATGTTCACAATATCATCTCTTACCTGTATGCTGATGACTTCTAAATAGTTCCATTAAGCACTATTTCCCTCTTGATCTTAGGCCTGTGTACTCAACTGTCTACTTGGAAAACTCACCCCTGATGTCCCCCAGATGACCCAAACCCAACACATGTACAAACCTGAACTCATAATTTAGAACCAGTTGGCTCTTTTTGTATCTTCCCCTTATGCTAGAATAAGGAGAGGATACAAAATATCCCTCTTCTGGCACCACCAGGAACCTGGGACACATTCATCATACTCAAGAGGTCTGTCCTTCCCTTACCCTCCACATCTATCCTGTCCATTCTAGTTTCTTAACACCTATCATATCAATCCCCTCAGTTCTTTCCTCTGGTATTGCCTTGGTCAGATCCCCATTAGCTGTTTCCTATACCTTTTTTATGTGAAAAGAAAGCATAGTGTACTATCAGATACTACAGTGTAGGACAGCTCAACTCGGGCACTTTGGGTTCAAATCCTAACTCTCCCACATACTACCTGTAGAATGTTGAGAAAATTACTTATATTTTATTCACCTCAGTTTCCTTATTTGTAAAGAGAAGAAGAAGAAGAAGAAGAAGAAGAAGAAGAAGAAGAAGAAGAAGAAGAAGAAGAAGAGGAGGAGGAGGAGGAGGAGGAGGAGGAGGAGGAGGAGGAGGAGGAGGAGGAGGAGGAGGAGGAGGAGGAGGAGGAGGAGGAGGAGGAGGAGGAGGAGGAGGAGGAGAAGGAGAAGGAGGAGAAGGAGAAGGAGAAGGAGAAGAAGGAGAAGAAGAAGAAGGAGAAGAAGAAGAAGAAGAAGAAGAAGAAGGAGGAGGAGGAGGAGGAGGAGGAGGAGGAGGAGGAGGAGGAGGAGGAGGAGGAGGAGGAGGAGGAGAAGAAGAAGAAGAAGGGGAAGAAGAAGAAGAAGAAGAAGGGGAAGAAGGGGGAGGAGGAAGAGGAGGGGGAGGAGGAGGAGAACAGTGTAATTACATATCACCATAGAGTTGTTGCTTAGTCTAAATATAACTTAATGAAGATAATACATTTAGAAGGGAATCTGGCATTTTCTGTTAAAACACACATGCAGCCGAAACCGGTTTGGATCAGTGGATAGAGCGTCGGTCTGCAGACTGAAAAGTCCCAGGTTCGATTCCAGTCAAGGGCATGTACATTGGTTGCAGGCACATCCCCAGTAGGGGGTGTGCAAGAGGCAGCTAGTCAGTGATTCTCTCTCATTGATGATTCTAACTGTCTCTCTTCCTTTCTGTAAAAAAACAATAAAATATATATTTTTAAAAACGCACATGCATATGTAGTTATTATTATTGTTTTTGTTGTCTTCCAAATGGTGAAGGGCAGCAAGACTAGCTCATGGCAGCAACTAGTATTGGGGATGAGATAATGAGTGTATTTTATCCCAAGTCAGCGCAGGCCCAAGAGCAAGACCTCAGTGACTCCAACACAGAGAGCATCCATGGCACCACCCCAACCCGTCAGGACTACCAGAGGCTCTTAGGAACTACAGTAAGTCCTCACTTAATGCCATCAATAGGTTCTCGGAAATTGAGACTTTTACTAAGTGAAATGACACGTAATGAAATCAATTTTACCATAGACTGATTGATATAAGCAAGAGTTAAATTCATCTGGCATATTTCTGGTCACAAAAGCATCACCAAACTTTTAAATAAAAACCCAAAGCACATCTAATATTAAATGCTGAACTAAATGTGAGTTTTCCATACATTTAAGAAAGACTGATAAAAACAAAAGTGGTAATCAGCCCTGGAACGGCCACCCTTCCATCAAAGGGTACACTAACCCGCACACCCACACTCACTCAGACTGGAGCCACTTAGACACGCCAATCAGCCTAACATGCACATCTTCTGGATGTGGGAGGAAACTGGAGACAGCCTACACAGACAAGGGGAGAACATGCAAATTTCAACCAGACAGTCGCCCCAGCTGGAAATCTATTAGTTTTTCTCATCAATGTTATAGAAAAACAATGTTGAATGCTACAACATTATTCAAGAAAATGCTACCTATGGAATTACCATTTTTGTATTACTATGTAATTTCATATGGTTCAGTTTGATACTTCAATAAAATGTACAGAAATATGTTTACAGGAGAAAAATATTATCTTTAAACCTACTTTGTTAAGGACTTTTAAAGACTGATCCCTCTTTTTAGATCATTTTAGAGTTCCTCTGAGCCATATTCCTGTAACTTAATGTTATATCTCATCTTCATCAAGACCTCATCATCATCTGTGTGATCAAGCAAGCTCAGGACAAGCTTCTGCTTCTCAGTCCTCACTGAACAGATCCCCTGGGCCTCTGCCACGAAACCTGTGAACCACCAGATGCTAATTTTAACCCAAGATCACCGAGTTCTTAGCTTCTCTTCTTGGCTTAAACATTAAAATCCCTAGCGGAGATGTTTCTTCCTGCAGATGTTCTAAAAAGCTGGTGCAGCGTCTATTTCCAACTTGCACAGCACGTCAGCAAGTGTCCTGGTGCATTTTGATGGTGTCTGGGAATGACATGGCAGCAGTAGCTGTAGAAGCATCTCCATCTTACAAAAAGAGGAAAGGAAAAGCACTTCTGGCCGATGCTGAAGGGGTGGGGTGTTGAACAACTAGATGTGCTGATTTTGCAAAGGTAGCTTGGTTTTCAGCATTATGTTCCTGTGAACTCCCACCCCAGGTCCAAATAGTTCAAACTCAACACCACAGCTTCTGGTTGACTGTCCAGGAGAGGAACATTCTTAAATGATTTCCCCACATGGCATCACTCATCTGCTTTCAATCCAGACCCCCAGGCACTTGTGGCAGATTCTATAAGAGAAGGTGTTTTAGGAAACGGGAAGAGTAAAACATCAAGAATACTAGGTCTGCCGAAACTGGTTTGGCTCAATGGATAGAGCATCGGTCTGCGGACTGAAAGGTCCCAGATTCGATTCCAGTCAAGGGCATGTACCTTGGTTGCGGGCACATCCCCAGTGGGGGGTGTGCAGGAGGCAGCTGGTCGATGTTTCTCTATCATTGATGTTTCTAACTCTCTACCCCTCTCCCTTCCTCTCTGTAAAAAATTATTTATATATATATATATATATATATATATATATATATATATATATATATATATATATATATAGTACTAGACTAGGTCTGGGGACCACTCTGACACACTATGAGGTAAAGCAAGGCTCTCGGCTTGAGAAATGTTAAATCAAGAGTGGGGAAGACTCCCCGCTCATCTCCAGGCACTGATGAGTTGGGCTGAAAAGACAGCCAGGATAGAAGGGAGAACATTAATATGTGCACAGCAGTGGCCTAACTCCAGTGGCCACTCATAGGCTGACAATAAGGAGACAGGGTGGCAGCAACAAAGGAACTCAAAAGAGGACGCCAAAAGCTGCTCAGAAAAGGGAAAGGAGAAAAGAAAATAGATCCAGAGACAGAGAAACATCGATCAGACCATAAAACCTCAGAGGGAAGTTAAATGAGGGTGGAGAGAGATCAACCAAAGGACTTGTATGCATGCATATATAAGCCTAACCAATGGACTCAGGCAACAGAGGGGTGAGGGCATGAGTGGAGGAATAAGGACATATATGTAACACCTTAATCAATAAAGAAATTTAAAATAATAATAATAATAATTTTAGAAAGTAAAAAAAAAAAAAAGAAAAAAGAAACATGTGGAGACAAAACAACCAAGGGCTTTGAAAGAAATCACACACGTCTCAAGGGGATTCACTTTTTAAGTTGTTTGTGTTGGGATGTGACACAAATCCTCTCCTCCGCCTTTCCTACAGTCTTCTATCCCAGCCGCTGATTGTTTTATGCAGCCAGAAATCTTTCTGTTGGCTACGGACCCTAAAGAGATTCTGAGGGTGGCATCTAGGTGGGCCCAGGGATTGACCATGGAGATGCTGAAACTGGGCTGCCGGGAACATCTGGGGGAAGTTCATATCCTGTGGCCCTCACAGAGGCTGCGCTGAATCTTGAAACGCTCCCCTGAATCTTGAAACGCTCCCCTCACTTCAGAAGAGGCTTGACTGACTCAGGGTTCGCCTTAGCTCTAAGAACAGAGGCTTCTTACAGAGCAAACACTTGACCCTGCATGACATCTGAGTCAGACACAAAGCCAGCAAAGAGCCATTCCCTGAGTTGCAATCAATAATGTACGTTTTCTTTTCATTTATAAGTAAAATGGAAGGTGAAAGCATCCCGGGGTGACGAACCTAATGAAATGATGATGTTGTAGAAACACCGCAGCAAAGCTGCACGAAAGGTAAACGCCAGTCGGTAACAGCACTCAGGGGCCCCGGAGAACCGTGACGCCCTCCCGCCTGCACCGCAGCGGCGGGCTTTGGGCAGAGGCAGCCGCCCTCGATGCGGCTCCCCATGCGAAGGGGCCTAGCCCTCTCTGAAGCGCCTCCTGGGAGCAGCTCCCAGCCTGAAGAGCTGCCGTCTGAAAGGAAGCAGGAATTACGTCTGAAAGAAACCAAGCAGATGAGACAAGTTGGTACATTTTCATCTATGACTTTCACACAGATGTGTTCGTAGAAACAATCTGAATAGATTTAGCTAAAATGCTAAAGAAAATGGGATACTTAACTATGTACATGCACTGCCAGGCAATCCTTGCAGAAAGATACTATATCAATACTCTCTCAGCACAATCGTTAAATGGGCAGGAAGTTGGGGAGTCGAAGGCGGTGGTGGCAGCACCTGACATTAGGGTCAGCGGCCAGAGGAAGCGGTTGCACCCCCATCCTCTCAAAATGCCAATGTCAACCTGGCCAGCCGGCAGGCCTGTGAAGGCAGGGGGCCATCCGGGATGCAGGGATGGACGTGCAGCGGGGAGAGAGCTAACTGCAGGAGACGAGGGTAAGTGGGGACAGTGGAAAGATTTTTGTTGAATTCTAGCTTGGGAGCTGTGATTCAATCTCCCAATTGATTTGGGCAGGGGCAGGAGACACTGTGTTATATAACTGATTTACCAAGCCAGCTGAGCTCCCAGAGCCAATTCTTCAAACTAAGAGAGAGAGACAGGAGAGGGAAAACCCAACTAAATAAACAAAATCCCCAAGACCTGGGGTACCTGTAGTTATCAACTTCCTGTTGTGCAGGAGTGGGCAAAAGTAGGTTTACAGTCATTCATATGGAAATAGACATTCAGGCTAAAAACAAAATAACATAAGAATAAACTCTGTGTTTTGTGTACTCACAATCGTAAACCTACTTTTGCCCACCCTGTATACCAAATCATCACCTTGTACACTTTAAATATCTTACCATGTTGCTCATAGGTTATAACTTAAGAAAGCTACCAGGAATTCTAATGTATTCCCAAGGTTGAGAATTCCTTAATGTAGGCAGTTGATACAAATGTGTTTTCAAATAGTGCCTTTTCAAGAGAAATTTTACTAACCATTTTTTATTTGTTTCTTTATGTTATCAAATGGTTTGACACAGCAAGGCAGACATTTTTAACACGATGTTTATATAACTTCAGCTGCAGTTACATAATTATCCAAGTACCTAATCCACCATGTTTGCTAACTGTTTGCTTCTTGAGTTTGAAACAAACTGGGGTACAAAGAATTCTTTCTATTCTTTATTGGAGTTTGGGTAATACTCCATCTGGACCAATGTGACCTTGGAATTAAGCAGTGAGGATGGCATTTGCCAGGATCTGTATATTTTATCTGCTTTAATTCTCCCAATTATGAACGGCCTGGCTAGGACTCCTCCTTGAATCTTAAATGAGGTGCCCACCATATTCCTATCCTTCCACTTGTGCTCCTGTCTTGGTCCATCTTTTCACACAAAAATAAAACGCATCTACCTTTCAAGAGAGGTGAACAGGATGTCTAAGTAGAAGGGGTTGGGGTCTTTATTTTAAGGGACATTTAATGAACCATTTGTGGGTGGATAGAGCTGAAAGAAGAAATGTTACTTGAAGCACTTTTTATACCCTTGTTATGATCAGATTTGCATTTTCCTAATGACTTTGGGGTTCCAGGTCCATTAATTAGATATGATCAGGTACACAGCATTATGCACATGAACTATTCAATCTCATTTTGGAATATTTCCATCACAAACACAAATGTTTAGTCAAAGAGGCATCTTCCAAATATTGTAGTCTTGATTTACAAAAATATTCAAAGACAGAACTTTTTTATCTCTATAATTTCCTTCCCAGGAAGAAAGCTGCACAGTCATGAGGGCAGCAAATAGGTATTATCCTCTAAAGAAGCAATAGAGCTAGGGAAATTCAACAAATGATTCATTACTTCCTTACCTCCACCCACATCTCTTCACTCCAACTGCAAACTTTAAACTCTGAAGTGTTCAAGTCTTGGACTTTTAATCTGTCTCTTTTTTAAATTTTTATTTATTGATTTGAGAGAGGAAGGCAAAATCAGACAGACAGACAGACAGACATCGATTTGTTGTTCCACCCATCTATGCATTCATTGGTTGCCTCCTGCATGCACCCTGACAAGGGATTGAACCTACACCCCTGGCACATTAGACAATACTCCAACCAACTGAGCTATGCGGACAGGGCTCAATCTGTTTCTTTTTAATACCTCCCTTCTTCTTTGAAGTCAAAATGCATCTATTGCCTTCAAGCTCAACCTCAAATATATTCTTTCTGGATAAGTTTCAAAACTAGTAATTTGACAGATGTTTTAAATTTTAATTGCCATTCTTTCACTAACCCAGTGATCCATTCAATAAATGCTGAGCTGCTACTACATGCCAGACACTGTTCCGGACTCCATGTGGACATTGGAGAGAATAGAGAAGAGGGCACTCGATCCCTGTACTCATGGAGCGGAGTGCGGGGGGGGGGGGGGGGGGGGGGGGGGGGGGGGGAGTCCCAGGTAAAGGCTGACACCAATCTCAAACAGAAAATGATGCAATGATGTGTCAACAGTTTCAAAATAAAATTTAGAAAGCACACAAAATATGCTAAGCAAAATAAGTCAGACAGAAAAGGTTACGAACCATATGCTTTCACTCCTATGTGAGATATAAAAGAGAAAGCAATAAAGGAACAAATGAGAAAAACAAACAAAGACAAATAGACACAGACAACAGTATTGTGGTTGCCAGAGGGAAGAGAGTGGGTAATAAAAGGTTAAGGAGGTCAAATATATGGTGACCGAAGATGGTTTGACTTTGGGTGGTGGGAACACAATGAAATATACAGATCATGTATCAGAAATGTACACTTGAAAGCTATATAATCTTATTAACCAATGTCGCCCCAATAAGTTTAATTTTAAAAAAATAAATAAACTTTTATCTTGAAATCTTAAGAAATATAATCTAAGGAAGTGATCGTGTGCCCAAATACATATAAACAAGTATCTTCATCATATTTTAGCACATTTATTTAATTTTGTGGTGGGGGAGGGGTGTTAATCCTCATCCAAGAATATTTTTCCATTGATCTTTTAGAGAGAGTGGAAGAGAGGGAAAGATCAATGTGAGAGAAACACATAGATTGGTTACATCCTGTAGGCACCCTGACCAGGGTCTGGACAGGGAAGGAGCCTGCAACCAAGATATGTGCTCTTGACCAGAATCAAACCTGGGATCTTTTGGTCTGCAGGGCAACACTCTATTCACTGAGCCAAGCAAGTTAGGGCTAACATAACATTTAAAACCAGGACTGGAAAAAAAAAAAAAAGCCCAGGACTGGTTAAATAAGTTAAATATAGTGCATTGTATGATAAGCTATTCTGCATCCATTAAAAAGATGCTGCAGAAATTTTCTAATTACATAAAAATATGCTTACAACATGTTGTTAAGTGAAAACTGCTAGTTTCAAAATGATTCCTCTAAAACAGTGGTTCTTAACTGGGGCCTATTTGTCTCCCAAATGACTGGAGAAACTTTCAGCTGTCATGCTGGGATAGTGCTATTAGTATCCAGTGGGTGGAGTCCCTGGCTCCCAATGGCATCCTACAATGCATCAGTCTCCACAGCAATTATTTGGTCCGAAATATCAATAGTGCTGACGTTGAAAAACCCTGCTCTTAAACGACCACATACACGTTGAAAAAACAAATGCCTTTCGCGTGCGTAATGTCATGGATGATTTTTAGTGTTATTTTTCTTGGTGTGCTTATTTGGACTTTTGTTTTAAATGAGGAAGTATTGACTTTGTAATTAAAAACAAAAAGAAACTATTAACAAATGTGATGCTAAAGTCTGGGCTCATTCTCTCAGCCTCTCGGTGCGTTTCCTCAACTGGCTCAGGCATTTATGTCTCTTCCTGCCGCCCTCCTGGCTTGTGCACAGCCTGCTGCCTGTCTCCGTGACGGGTCTGAACAGTATCTGGTCCTGGCTTAGTCCTGGAAAGAGGGTTGATGTATTTGTCTGCTTAGTAATGAGCTAATATCCGTCCAGAGAAGTCATTTGTTCTGTTTTGAATAGCATGTACTTAGATGTCAGTGGATTTTATTCTAAGGAAGTTAGGGGACCTTCCATCCCTCATCACAGGTCCCAGAGAGACCAGGATGCACAGTGACTGCCTCAATGGCTGAAGTTCCTCTGCAGTAAACCTGCGGTGCAATTCATTGTCGCTTTTTCTGTTGTTGTTAAAACGGTGTGGTTTATAAGGGCCTAAATGGGCTTGATAATTTGACTACCACTCTTTTTATAACATATTTTTATTGACTTCAGAAAGGAAGAGAGGGAGAAAGGAATAGAAACATCAATGATGAAAAAGAATAACTGATTGGCTGCCTCCTGCACACCCCCTACTGGGGATCAAGCCCACACCTTGGGCATGTGTCCTGACCAGGAATTGAACCAGTGACCTCCTGGTTCATAGGTAAACACTCAACCACTGAGCCACACCAACTGGGCTTGGCTACCTCTTTTTAAGGCCACCATAGAAATAAAGAGTAGCAATAAAATACCTTTTACAAGATCCCGAATTTTATTTGTAGGGAACTTGGGGCAAGGGGTGCTCTACTGGTTGGTGAAATGCTATTGGGGTCCCTGCAGAAACTTTTTCAGGATTTCTATTACTTTATTTTTATATATATATATTTTATTGATTTTGTACAGAGAGGAAGGGAGAGAGATAGAGAGTTAGAAACATTGATGAGAGAGCCATCAATCAGCTGCCTCTTGCACACCCCCTACTGGGGATATGCCTGCAACCAAGGTACATGCCCTTGACCGGAATCAAACCCGAGACCCTTCAGTCCCCAAGCCGACGCTCTATCCATTGAGCCAAACTGGTTTCGGCCAGGATTTCTATTACTTTAAATATGCATGTTTTATTCATCAGGGAAGGACAAGCACTGTCAAGTAGGCAAGGCAGATTCTGTTTTCTCTTTCACTGGACTCCTTCCTTTTCTAACTAGAGCTTGCATACCCTGTGCTAGAAATTAATTTACTGTGATTCTTGCAACATACCATTTATTGGGACCCACAATTGTGGGTGTGGTCCCTTTGATTACTTCAAATGTCCTCCCCCACCAAATAAAGATGCAATTAATTCATCAATAGCTGGTTTGCTTCCATGCGTAAGTACCAGTTTATGATGATTCCGTCAACACCTGCACATTAATTTATTTCCCATTCAATCAGTGTTTAAATGGACCTGGGATCAGGCAGAATAAAACACACAGTTTTGCATAATTTATAACAGAGCAAACAGAAATCATCACAGGACGCTAGGATTAGCAACCTCACTGCAGAAGCACAGCTGACTTAGGAGATGTTGGTTGTTTTTTTTTTAAATGTCCCCAGGAATAAATCCTTTATAAGCACTATATTAAATTCCTAATGCCCGTCTGACAATTAACTTTGCATTAATTACTTTAAATTCTCGTATGCTGTATGCAGCTCTGAGCAGAAATCCTAGAGTGAGCTAGTAACTGTGGAGGCACTTCCTGTCATGCTCCATTAACTTAAATTATTAGGTTGTTCACAAAGGCATTTCTCCCCAGACTTGTCTAGGGGGCAAGTTCATTATTTAGTACCTGTCCCTCTGTGCTTCTCTCACCTTCTTCAAGCCGTGTTGCTGATATACAGGTTTGCCTGTGGGAAGCTGGGCTCCCTTGGAAAACTGAATTGACAATTGTCTAGGAACTCTCTAGACCAAAAATTGCACTTGCTGGTTTCTTGCCTCCTCCACACTACTAAGAGAGAGGCTGAGTAAAACGTGCTCTAAGTTTTTGTTTTGGAATTTTGTCCCTCCTCTTCTCCTCCTCCTTTATAAATCATTACAAATACCATTGAATTCTCCTCTTCCACTCTGCCACCCGATTTCCCTCCTTCCATTCCCAGAGAACCACTGTTTCCGAAGTGGATGTCTCCTTCCAAGCATGTCTTTGTAATTTCACTAACTGGTGTATATCCACAAACAATGCAGTACATTATTTTACATGTATTTAAACTTCAAAAACATGGTCTCATATTGAAGGTGCCCTATTATATATTACTTTTTTTCACTAAATATTTTAAAGTTATATCCATGTTGTGAATACATATAGATCTAGTTTCTTTATTTTAATGATTGTAGAGTGAAGATGCAAATCAAAACAACAAGAGGTACCATCTCATAACTGTCAGAATGGCTATCAACAACAAACGACAAGTGTTGGTGATGATGCGGAGAAAAAGGAACACTAGTGCACTGCTGGTGAAAATGCAGAATGGTGCAGCCACTGTGGAGAACAGCATGGAGTTTCCTCAAAAAACTTAAATGGAACTCCCATTTGACCCAGTAATCCCACTCCCAAGAATATATCCCAAGGAACTGGAAACACCAATAAGAAAAAATGTATGCACCCCTATGTTCATAGCAGCATAATTTACAATAGCTAAGATTTGGAAACAGCCTAGGTGTCCATCAGCAGAAGACTGGATCCGAAAACTATAGTACATTTACACAATGGAATACTATGCTGCCAAAAAAAGAAGGAATTCTTACCATTTGCAGCAACCTGGCTGGAATTGGAGAACATCATGCTGAGTGAAATAAGCCAATCAATTAAAGAAAAATATCACATGATCTCACTCATTTTTGGATAATAAAGAACATTATAAACCAATGAACAAAAAGATAGATACAGAGACAGTAAAGCATCAGACTGTCAAATTACAGCAGGAAGGTTAGGGAGAGGTGGGGGAGATAAGAGATCAACTTAAGGACTTATGTGCATGCATGTAAGCATAACCAATGGACACAAAATGCTGGGGGTGAGGGCATGTATGGGAGTGGGTTGGGGGGAGGCGAAGTAAGATATGTACACAGATAATACCTTAATAAAAAATGAAAAAAAAATTAATTATAGTAGACTGTTCCCTCATGATACCATGCCACAATTTATTACCTATTCCTGTAGTGAGGGATTGGAGCCAGGGCAATCTAGAGGAGAGGGAGCTGTTTAAAATGGAAGCTCTCATATATCACAGGTTTGAAGTTAAACAATTCTGTTTGAATCCCACGTGAACCTGGGCAAGTAATCTGACCCCTGCAAGTCTCAGAGATCGCCTCCGTAAATTGAGGATAACAGCACTTACTATTTTTGGTTGATACATATAAAGAGCTTATCACACCTAGTGAATGTTTGCTGTATCATCCTCTTTATTTTAATGGGTCTTTGACAAAGCCTAAGAAGTGGGCTACTTCCCTTTGAAGCGACACCCAGGTTTAAAGTGACCTATGTGAAACTCAAAGTCCTCTCAGCTGAGAAGTGATACGTTGGATATTTTCTTATCCTTCCTCTTGCCAAGGAAGAGCTTTAAATTGATTTCATTTTTTCTGGCTCTAAGCTGGAGTAATATATGCATGTGATCATCACAGAAGTTCCCTGGTCCTGTGTTAAGCAAGTACTGGGGGATGCAAATGAGTGGGATGTAATTAAGATGCTTACAGCTCGGTAAAGGAGATAGATGAGTTGTCACCCAGCTATCATACAATGTGACGGAGTCCACGTTGAGTTATGAGAAAGTTGTTAATTCCATGGGAGGGTGCAGAGGGCTCCAATGAAGGTGCTAAAAATAGAGGACATTATTGAGCTGAGAGTCATTCTGCCTCTATATTCCCCAATCTGCCGAGGGCCAATGTCCTTTATCTCTACTAATGATCTCCATCAGCCAACAGAAAAGTGTCCCCCTAGAGGCCATCGCCAGTAGAAACGGCTCCGTGGTCTAAGACCTGAGCTCTGGTTTTCTTCTAAGTACTACCCACTGGATGTGAGGGCAATCTGGCTGCGACATCTGTCACCCCATTGATGGCCAGGGTTGATTCGGCTGATCTGGCTGGCTAGGTGGGTGTCCCCCTCCTCCCTCACCGATCCATGTGCGTCCCTCCCGAAGCTGCGCGCTCGGTCGAAGAGGACGACTTTCCCCCAAGAGGAGAGGACTGGTCTTCGGTCAAGGGTATACGAGTAGCTGCGCTCCTCTGCTAGAACCTCCAAACAAGCTAAGTACTACCCACCTGCTCGCACCCACCTAAGCTTCACCCGTGGTGGTCTCTAAAGTGGGATGTGACCACTCAGAGGCTTTTCAAGACAATTTAATTAAGATTAAAGCTTTTATTTGTATTTAGCGTTCAATAATCCTTTTATAATATATGTGTGTATTTTTATAATCACATGTTAGCACATCAATGTAATAAACACATGCATGTACATATATATTGAAAGTGAGAATTTTTTTTAGTGATGGGGTACCCAAAATCATCAAAGGCAACTACCTTAATGTGTTAGTTAGAACTTGTGGTTTCCAGTGAAAGAAACCTGCTCTCACTGGCTCATGGAGGAGGAGTACTCTATGGCGCTCTGAACTGAAAAGACCAGGTAACCTCAGGCATGTGGAACCCAGGTGCAATGATGACGTCATTTAGTTACAAACTTGGCGAATGGACAGTGCTGGTACAGTGGCCTCATCCTCTGTCTCTCAGCTCTTTCTCCGTGTTGGGCAAGATGGCAAATGTGGGCCTGCACTTACTCTCTTTCAACCTGACACCCAGGCAAGGGCTGAAGATCCTCCTGCAATAGCAGCGAAGCCCCAGGGGAGGCTCACTAGTCTGGTTAGGGCCCCAGCCCACTCAACCCCGGAGGTCAGTGAGAAAGGAATATTCTGGCCACTTGATTTAAGACCATGCTGTGGGGGACAGGCTTCATGTAGATAAACCCCACAGGAGCCACACTGCAAAGGTCTGACCCTAGGAGGAGGAGGGAGACCTGGGGAGTGGGCTGACAGGACACGTCTGAGAGTGGAATCGATTGCCCAGGGGCGGGTCAGGATGGGACAGGTCCCATGCAAAGATGCAAAGATCCCTACCCAATGGGTAACTTTTGCTACCATTAGAGGTAGGCATGAAAAACCGAGGTAAGCTGCTGCACTCATTTCGAAGCTGTGGAAAGCTTTATGTGAAATGTGCATACACGTGACAGCACCCAGTCAAGGCGAACGTGGTTTCTGATAAACTCCCAAGTTACAAAAAGACCCGGATGGATTGTCTGTCCCTTTAGAACCGCCGGTGTGCTTTCTCTGTGTATCTTACGGTGGCCATCATGTTACAGGCTCTGCGGTCAGAGGGGCCTTGGTTTTCCTCTTGACTCTGCCACACAGTAGCTGTGCACAGGCCGGTAATTTACCAGAAACTCAGACTCTCGTTTATATCGCCCGTCCCTCCCTGGCAGTGCTGTCGTTGGGAAGATGAAATGAGAATGCCTAGCATAGTTCCTAGGACTTAATAAATCGGAGCTCTTGTGTTGACACTGCTCAGGCTATTTCCCTTCCCTGCAGTGTGGCCCATTTCCTCCGGCTGAGGACACAGGGCTGATCTGTCTTTGGAATCCCCGCTGGGTCCGCATCGAGGCCCGCGCGTAGCAGATGTTCCATAAATACTTGCGGAATGAGGAGTGAGGGAAGGAACGAAGTTTATTTTGTTTCCAGTCATTCCCATGAGGCTCTATTATGAAATGCTGCTCAGACTTTCAGCTCTACCAAAGGGCCAACTGTTCTTTGAAGAAGAAAATTATTTTTTAGGGCTTTGCCTCTAGTCTTCTGAAATATGGACCAACATCACCGCAGAGACACTGAGCAGCGCCCTGGGACTCGGCGCTGGATCTGTGCTGAAGTGCAGAATGTTTCATGGCTCATTCCACGACTTTGTCAAATAAGTTGAGCTGTTTTCCCAAATGGACCACAGGAGCCTTGAAGGAGCTGTTCTGGCTCTCGCCAAAGACCCTCCCCTCACTGGGAAGCCTGGCATGGCCTGGGGCTGTCTGGGCCGCTTGGAAGTGTAACTTGGGAATAAAGGTGATGGGTTTTCTCAGGCCAACTCCGCACGACCGTGACTCTCAGTGTGGACGGAGGGCGTTGCCATGGAAAACCGTTATTTAAGAAGACAGGCTGCAATTTGGGACGTAGTGATCAGGCACAAAGTGGTACACATTGTCCACCTGCTGCTGGGGACCTCGGTTTCGAAAGTTCGATTTGTCCAAAGAGTCACGGTAGTGCAGAGTTGGCCTGAGAAAACCCATCACTTTTATTCCCAAGTGACTCTTCCCAGCAGCCCAGACAGTCTCAGGCCATGAGAGCCAGAACAGCTCCTTCAAGGCTCCTGTGGTCCGTTTGGGAAAACAGATCCACATATTTGACAGAGTCGCGGAATGAGCCATGAAACACTCTGCACTTCAGCACAGATCCAGTGCCGAGCCCCAGGGCGCTGCTCAGTGCCTCTGCAGTGATGTTGGTCCATATTTCAGTGTCAACACAAGAGCTCCTATTTATTAAGTACTAAGAACTATTCAACAGATTCAGGGCTGAATCCCAGGGTGCTGATCCTCCCAACAACAGCACTGCCTTAGGGTGCACTGGTGCCCCCAAATGCTATCAGCACCCCCAGCCTCAGGAAGGGGTTAGGGAGTCGGCAGGGCTCTCACCTCGCGCCCCAGACTGGAAGCTTCCTGAGGACAGAGCAATGACTCAGGAACGCTCCTCTCCCCTGGGTGCTGATAGTAAAACGGACAGATGAAGGGGTAGCGTCAGGGCTAATTTCTGATCAGGACCAACGTCACTTTGGACTTTTTATGTGAAGTTTGAAAGATTCTACGAGGGACAAAGGAAGTTCGGTCATGTAGCCCCTCAGTCCAGGCGCTGAGCAAGATGGAAAGGACTGCCTACTGCCTACTAACATGGCAGTACTCAACAGTGCGATTCAGGAGCGATGTCACCAGCCTGCATCCATCCACAAAGACCAACAAGGAGGCGGCTGTCTGTGAATAAAAACAGCTCAAGGAGCCCTGGAGTCCACGTAAGCAACTTCAGCAACACAGCGGACATGGAACCTGAGAACAACTCACAGCAGAGAAGGAAGACAGATGTGTTTTCCCTGCATCACCAAGAGGGCATTGCTCGGCAGGAAGAGTGAGCTCTCAACTAGAAAGCATTCCCCTCACTCCGAGGAAAAGGGGGGGAGGCGGCCAGCGCCCTAGCCTGTCAGGGGACCGCGTGAAGGTCCTGCCTCACTGCCACCCACTCCGCTGGGCACGGCTGGGCTGCACAGAGAGGCCAGGCACAGGGAGGAACGCAGGGCCTGCCAGCAGCAGCCAGGCCGCAGGAGTGACCGTGGAGACCAGGGATCTGGTCTGCAGGCAAGCCTGGCAGATGTCACCACCAAAGAAACGGATAGCATGGCGCCCTGGGCCGCCTGTAGACTTGATCAGCTTTTGCCCCACAGGTATTCACATCTGCTGATGCCACTTCCTTCCCGTGTGTGTGTGTGTGCGTGTGTGTGTGTGTGTGTGTGTGTGTGTGTGTGTGTCTCTGCCCAGAATCCCTCTCCACTCCACCCTGTGAAAGAAATCCGAAACCTAATAGAGCAACCCCTCACTGGGCGGATGAGGGAAAAGGCCCACACTGCAATGGGGCAATGGGGAGGAGAGGCTGGCACAATCCTGCCATCACCCCCACCCCCTGTGCAGTGACTCACAATCCGGAGGCAACTCGCAGTTCTGCGATTTCCCTGAGGAGGGAAGGGCTTGACGTTGGCACTCTGACTTTTAAGAGCTGCAGCTGAAGGCCAGTGGGGCTTGCATCCATGAGACCCAGAAGGCTATCACAAACGGAGGACCAGTTCTGAAAGGGCACGGGCAGGGCATCCTAAAAGGCCCAAGTGCTAATCACACCCCTCCCCGCACTCTGCTGCTGGCCCGTGGGGGTGTGTCTGAGGGCAGCCCTGAGGGTGAGCTCTGGCAGGGAGGTGAGCTCAGGAATTAGGCCGTGGTCAGTGGGCAAGGAGAAGCCACAAGCTTGAGCTATAGCACCACCTTCTGGAATACAAAAGACGGGTTTGAATTGTAAGAACCAAAGAAAATAGAAAAGCTTAGTTAACATGACCACTGTTTGCTAATGATGTGATCTTATTTATTGAAAATCCCAAAGACTCAGCAAAAAAAGCTACTGGATCTTATCAATACATTCCGTAACATGGCAGGAGGTAAAATCAATACAGAAAAATAAGTTGCTTTTCTGTACACTAACATCTAAACATTAAAAAAAAATGCACTGTTCATTCACATTAGCATCAAAACTAATAAAATACTTGAGAGTAAATGTATCCAAGGTAGTAAAAAATCTGTACAATGAAAACGATGAGATTTTGTGAAAGAAGTCAAAGAAGATAAAAACAAATGGAAATATATCCCATGTTCACAAATTTTAAGGGTTAATATTGTTAAATGTCCATGATTCGCAAAACTATGATTAGATTTAACACAATTCCTATCAAAATTCCAATGGCATTTTTCACAGAAATAGAAAAAAATCCTAAAATTTGGATGGAACCACAAAAGACCCCAAATAAGCAAAGCAATCCTGAGAAAGAAGAACAAGATTAGAGGCATCAAACTGTACTACAAGACTATAGTAATTTTACAAGTATGGCACAGCCTGGCCAGCATGGCTCAGTGGTTGAGCGTTGACTTATGAACCAGGAGGTCAAGTTCGATTCCCAGTCAGGGCACATGCCCAGGTTTTGGGTTCAGTCCCTGGTGTGGGACATGCAGGAGGCAGTAGATCAGTGATTCTCTCTCATCATTGATGTTTCTATCTTTCCCTCACTCTCTTTTCCTCTCTGATATCAATAAAAATATTTTTAAAGTATGGTACAGCATAAAAATAGACACAGAGACCAATGCAACAGAATAGAAAGCCCAGAATTAACCCCTGCATGTATGGTAAGCTAATATTTAATAAAGGAGCCAGGAGCAAGGACGGTCTCTTCAACAAATGGTGCTGGGAAGAAACTGGAAACTGGAAACATGAATTGAACCACTCAAAAAGTTAAGTGAGATGTGTGAAGGGGTTAAAAGATAAAAAAGGGGAGAAACATGCATAAATCACCTATAGGCTGCGTATTTTGTTTCCCAAAGCTTAATTCCAGGCTATATTTTTCTCCCCACCACCTTCCCTTTCTCCTTCCCTTACCATATTAACAGTTAGAAACTGCTTGGACACATAGTGGATAAGGAAGGGAAGGAGGGGTAATAATAGTCTGTCCTCCAGGAAGCTGCAAAAGAGACGTACTGTGGGCAAAAGAAGACAAGATTAAAGACAGGTGCACATCCTGTTCTGCTTCTACATCCTTTCCTTGCCCCTAAGATGATCTTAACCCCAAACAGAAAACAGAGAATTGGACTCTGCAATGTTAGTTTGCTGGCGCAGTTCTTGAGATTAGGTAAAGATTCCATGGAAAGCAGTAAAACTCCAGCATTCCCTTTTTTCCCCCATTAAACATTTGGCAATAGAGCCTTTATTATTCCTCAGAAGGAAGGGGAGGTGGGAGAGAGGGAAGAGGTGAAAGAACTTGTATGCATGTATGCATAACCATGGACACAGACAATAGGGCGGTGGAGGTGAGGGGTGGGCAGTGAGGGTGGACTAGAAGAAGTCAATGGCAGGAGGGGAGGGGACATAAATATTATTCTAATTAGAGAGGGTTGTGTTTGTAGAGGAACTGACGCCTTTCATTGCATCCAGCATTCCATTTTTGACCCTTGTCTGGACACAGAACTGCCCCTGTCATGTGTATGCTAGTTAGCCAGAATGAGGTTTGCTAAGATATGGGGGGAAATTAACTCAAATGGATAAAAGAATTAGACAAGAGGCCTGAAACTGTAAACCTCCTACAGAAGGAGAGACACCGCACAGGGAAGTGGGAGGCTGGCTGTGCGGGAAGTGTGGGGAAAGAACAGCATGGCACTACCTCAGACAAAGCAGCACGAAGGGTCTTGCTGGGAAGCTCCACAAACAGAAAGAACCACACTGCATGTGGAAACCAGAGACAGGAACAGAAGACATTAAACGAGGAGACAGTGGAACGAGTACCATAGTGTTGGCTTCCTCGACTTTTCTTTGCCCCTTAATAGCCTACAAATCACCTCACCATTTCCCACCTCAGTCTCTGCCTCTGTAAAACAATAAAGCTTCCTCTGCCTGCCTCTCAAGGTACTGTCAAGATCAAGTGAGGCAGTACACGTGCACAGAAATTAGAAGACCCGAGTGTGGCAGGTGCTACCTTTCTGAGTGAGGCCTACTGTAGCTCTGGGTCCAAGAAACAGAATAGTCAATATTGTAGTAATAATTTAGCATGGTGACAGATGGTTACTAGGCTTACTGTGGGGACCACATTTATAAGGAATATGAACGTTAAAACACTATGTTGTACACCCAGAACTAAAATTGCATGTCAGCTATGCATTAATAAAATCCCTTTTTGTCCTTTAAAAAAAAAGCAGCAGCACACATTGCAAGTGGTGGGTAAGAGCAACAGTGATGAATGCACTAAATGTGCATTGCCTGGAGAGTTGCATGTGTTATTGATCGCCACAGCTGTCTGAACTAGGCATTTTTATTTCTGTTTTGCCAGCCAAGTTAAATGATTTCTTCCAGGATCTCAACTCAGTCCTGCCTATTTACAGACATCGTGCTCTTCTCACTCTCTCACATGCTCCCCTAATTTTTTGTACATTCATAGGCTGTCGGTATGGAGAGTCTGAAGTATGACTCTCATTTTTAAGCTTTCCATTCCTTATAACTTAGTCCACAGCCCTTGTCATTCCCCACCTAAAAAATATAGGCAGGCTCTGATCTAGCAAATCCTATATAATAAAGAGGTAATATGCAAATTAACCCTCATACCCTTACAAGATGGCTGACTACAACCAAGCCAGCAGGGCAGTTAGTGAGGGATGACCAAACAACTGATCAGCAGGCTGAATGGAGCGACCAGGCCAGCTGGGGGGGCCATGAAAAGTGACCAGGCCAGTAGTGGGGGGGATATTTGGGGGCGACCAGGCCAGCAGGCAGGGCAGTTAGGGGTGACCAGGCCAGCAGAGGGGGTCAGTTGGGGGCAACCAGGCTGGCTGGGGGTTAGGGGGCACTAAGGGGTGACCAGGCCAGTGGTGGAGGGGATAGTTAGGAGTGACCAGGTTGGCAGGGAGGGGACAGTGGGGGCATCCTAGCCAGCAGCAGGGGGCAGTTAGGGGCAATCAGGCTGGCAGGCAGGTGAGCAATTAGGAGCCAGCAGTCCAGGATTGTGAGAGGGATGTCTGAGGAATTCCGGATTGGAGAGGGTGCAGGCTGGGCTGAGGGGACATCCCCACACACACACCCCATACACAAATTTCGTGCACTGGGCCTCTAGTCTGTTATTAAATTTAAAAAAAAAAAAAAATGCATTTTAGAGACCAGCCTTCCATTTTCCGGGGTATGTGGGATCTGACCAGGAAAGTGGGGCATCTTTGTCACAGCCCTGGGGCAGCATGGAAGGCCACCTGTGCACAGACTTCCCTTCATACACAGAAAAGCACAGCAGCTGTGACAAGGCAAGAGGGTGTGTGGGTGGGGGGAAGGGGGTCTTCAATCCCAATATTACTGTTCTGTGGTTGCTGTAATACTCAACACAAATTCAGTAGCTTACATCAACACGAATGCCTTATCTCACGGTTCTGTCGGTCAGAAGTCTGCCCCGGTTTCACTGGGCCAGTGGTGGGCAAACTCATTAGCAACAGAGCCAAATATCAACAGTACAACGATTGAAAGTTCTTTTGAGAGCCAAAATTTTTAAACTTAAACTTCTTTTAATGCCACTTCTTCAAAATAGACTTGCCCAGGTCGTGGTATTTTGTGGAAGAGCCACACTTAAGGGGCCAAAGAGCCTCATGTGGCTCGAGAGCCGCAGTTTGCCAACCATGGCCCCGGGCTAATGTTTCTTTCTGGAGACTTACCTTTTCCAGTGTTTGGAGACGGCCCTCATTCCTTGGCTCAGGACCATTTTCTGCATCTTTAAAGCTAGTTCCTCTCTGAGGTCTTTCCACCATCACGTTTCTCTCTGACGGACGCAGGCAGAAAACGTTCTCCTCTTAAAAAGGATCGTGTGATTAGATTGGGCGCACCGGGGCAAGCCAGTCTCCTCTCACATTCTTCACTTCAATCACATACGTACGCAAACTCCCTGCGGCCGCTCAAGGTACCACACACTAAATTCCTAAATTCTGAGGATTAGAGTGTGAACATCTTTGGTGGCATTATTCTGCCAAACACAATCCCATTCCAATTACAATAGGTGTAAACTGGTTTGGGAACAAACACAATTGACTCTTGGTAAAACGTACAACTAACATAGGGGAAGCTGCAACGTGTAGGTGCACTAGCGACCTGGCCTGACTAGCCGACGTGCTGTGACTGCTCAGCACCCACTGTGCCGCTGTCTGTCTTACAGAGCGGTCGGACAGAGTTGGTTAAGCTGGCGCAGTGTGAAACAGGAGTCAGTATGGGATAGGAAGGAACAGGAGTAAGCAGATTTTCAAACATTTGAACTTGGCTCAGTAGTTCTCCTCTGCCAGGATGTTTTGTTCCCCTCTCCTTAGCCAGAGATTTTAACATTTTCTGAGTTCCAAATGACGTGTGTGTGTGTGTGTGTGTGTGTGTGTGTGTGTGTGTGTGTCTCACTTGTAGTTTGGTTGTAATTTGGTTTCAGACTGGAAGCTCCTTGAGGACAGGCCTTGCGTCTGATTTACTGTTGCACCCCATGATCTGGCTCGGTGTCTGATACCGAGTGAGGGCATGCAAAGATTTAAAGGGATAAATGAGGAATACCCACCTTCCACATCCCCTTCTTCCAGGAGTAGCTATTCAGGGGGATTTGCACCCTTGGTGGTCAGCCAGAGTCTTACACAGTCCGCCAAAGGACTAAACACATTGTGGACCAGTAGTTTTATTGCTAGCTCTACCCAGTGGCCAGATAAGTTTCCACTGAACGAGTACAAAAACCGTTTTACATAAATGTTCAAGGCACACTTTAAAATGAAATACCCATTGCATTTTGAAGTTATTTATTCCATGTTCTTATAAGCTAATATATTCTTAACGTTTGATGTTTTGTAAAACACTGTGTAATATGAAGCGAGAATCCTCGTGATCCATCCGAAATGAGTTAAGTGTCTTATGGGAGGCTAGAAATGGTGCCTGGCAGTGAAGGTTTAAATTAGAAACACTCCCATATGTTGGCCAATGTGAGTAATGATTTCAAGCTTTTCAGGTATATAGCTCCAGGAGAGGGGTTGCTGGGAGAACTGGGTAAAGATGTGATACCTTACACCAGTGTTTCCCAACCTTCTCTCATGATGAGAATCACCTGGTGGAGTTGTTAAAACACAGATTCCTGAATCCCAACTAAGAAGTGCTAAACTAGAATTTTTGGGAACATATAGGTAAAATTGTATACTTAACTAGTGCTCTAAGACAGATGTTATATACAGAGCACTAAGTTAGGTATGCAATTTTACCTATATGTTCTCAAAAATCCTAGTTTAGCACTTCTTAGTTGGGATTCAGGAATCTGTGGTTTAACAACTCCACCAGGTGATTCTCATCATGAGAGAAGGTTGGGAAACACTGCCTTACACATTGGGATACTACTCAGCCATAAGAGAGGATGAAAGAGCACCATCTGCAACATGGATGGACCTGGAGAACATTATGCTAAGTGAAGTAAGTCAGAAAAAGCACAGAACCATTCGGCTCCACTCATATGTGGGTATAAAATTGGAAGTCGTGAACACAAACAGCAATGTGGTGGTAGCCAGGGAAGAGTGGAGAGAGAGGGGGGGGGGGGGGTCCTAATATATAGTGAGATTTGACTTTGGGTGGTGGGCACATAGTGCAATGTACAGATCTTGTAGCATAGAAACCCACACCTGAAACCTCTATGTTCATGTGACCAATGTCACCCCAATAAATAAATTCCATCAAGCTTGTTGATGGGGAAAGGGCTGTCTCCCAGATCACTTCTGCAGGAGATTGTAGGGTTTGATTGCCCCAGCTGGTTCTCATTTTCTCTTTGATTGGTTTAAAAGCAGGTTCACATGGATGGGTGCAGCAGGAACCACGAGAGCCAATTCCCCTGGAGACAGCAGCAAGATTACTGTGTGGTGAGGCAGTTGTGCAATTCTCTTAAGACAGTATTGCTCTAGGTCAGTGTTTCCCAACCTTCTCTCATGATGAGAATCACCTGGTGGAGTTGTTAAAACACAGATTCCTGAATCCCAACTAAGAAGTGCTAAACTAGAATTTTTGAGAACATATAGGTAAAACTGCATACCTAACTTAGTGCTCTGTATATAAAATCTGTCTTAGAGCACTAGTTAAGTATACAATTTTACCTATATGTTCCCAAAAATTCTAGTTTAGCACTTCTTAGTTGGGATTCAGGAATCTGTGTTTTAACAACTCCACCAGGTGATTCTCATCATGAGAGAAGTTTGGGAAAACTGACCTAGGTGGTGATTTACAGTCATCAGGTCAGCCAGTGAGACACCTGTGTCCTTTTCTCTTCAAATGTTTACTGAAGGAGACAGCATCATTTAAGTAGAATTAAACAGAGTTGCTTCACAATGTGTTTACTATTTGCTTGGTGTTTTTGTCGGTTATTTCAGGGTCATTGTTTCTGCCAGATTCTTTCAATGGTGCAAACGAGCTCAGACTCTTGTTCACAGAACTGGGACACATTATGGGTGTGGAATACGGATAGTAACCTTGTCACAATTGCAGGTTCGTCACTAGACTTCAACAGTTCTTCTACCAGTTTTTATTTAGATTTGGACACTGTCGAAACTCATTTTGGAAGTTCTTTAGAAATAACCCAGGTATGTTTTGTATGGCAATAGGGGTGGGGGTGCCCTCTGTGAATGGTAGAGAAATCAGTGGACAGTATAGTGTGGTTTTATCTGCATTCTTGGTCTGATTGCTCTTGTCCTCAATTCACTTGAATATTTCTTAAAAATTGGTTAATTATTAAAGCTTGTCTTTATGTTGATTTGTTTGCACTCAGGATATTTTAGTCTCATGGTAGTTCTGAGTTAAATGCAGCTGTAAAGGATGACAACCAATTGGTATGTCTCTCACATGGTTTCTCTCTGTCTCCCCCGTCCCTTTCTCTCTCTCTAAAAATCAATGGAAAATATATCCTCTGGTGAGAATTCAAAAATTTTTCATCTGAAAAAACAAACAAAAAACACTCATGTTTCAGGATTCCCTGGGATTTCCCTGGGGTTCAAAGAAACGTCCCCAGAGCTCCCTGTCAGTCTTCCTGAAGGCTGTGGATTGGGCTGAGGTGAGAAAGCAGCTTCCAGCCACCCCACTTCCCAGTCCCCGGTACAGGAAACAAACTGCTGATGAGACCTTTACTAGTACCTCAGAGAAAGTTCTAAATTTCCACAGGTTGCCGAAACCGGTTTGGCTCAGTGGTAGAGCATCGGTCTGCGGACTGAAAGGTCCCAGGTTTGATTCCGGTCAAGGGCATGTACATTGGTTGCGGGCACATCCCTGGTAGGGGGTATGCAAGAGGCAGCTGGTCGGTGTTTCTCTCTCATCGACGTTTCTAGCTCTCTATCCCTCTCTCCTCCTCTCTGTAAAAAAAAATCAATAAAATATATTTAAAAAAATAAAAAATTTCCACAGGTAATCTCTCATCTATCGCAGGTTTTGAAGATGGAACTAGGAAACCATCAGGTGCCTCAGGTTAGCGAACTACAGCAAGTATAGCTCTTACTAATTAATACAGGGTAATTTTACAAATGTCTTTTGATTACGTATACATTTCCCCCAATTGTTACCAATAATATTGTTTATAAATGAGCCATATTTTACAAATAAGAACACAGAGGCAAAACCACATAGAATTCAGGTCTTTTAACACTTGGCCATGGATCAGTCTAATTTATTACTAATACTGAAATAAAAATTTAGCCATTACTAGTTCTATAATCCTAAAAACCTCTCATTTATTCTAAATTCTGCCCTAAAAAATAACATAAAAATGAGTTCCTAACACTATTAACATACTTAACTTGTAAGTAATATAAAAGTACAGAAACATGAAGTATTAGTATATATTTTTCTTTAAACATATATCCTACCTCAATAGTATATGTGGGTGAAGTTATTTTCTTCCAAGTAATTGATACTTTACCTTCGTTTAGTACATTTAAATAATAAATATGTAGTCAATTACTAAAGAAATTATTTTATGTGCAAATAATATGTAGACATTTTACCCATAAATTCAATTTTCCTGAAAACAATTAGCTTTTTAAAAGAAAAGCTCTTGGATTCCCCTGCTTCTAAATCATTGTTGAGTGAAAAAAATAAAGCCTGTTCTACCAGGAATCTCAAGTTAGAATTTTCTCAAAAGTGAAATTAGAGAGCAGAGTGCCATTTCGGAAACAACTATTCAACACTCATCCCAACATCCACAACTGCCTTTCTGAACAGGTAAACCAGGTCAAAAGAATCCAACAGAATTAGGCTTCAACATGAGGCTCTTATGTTCTTCTAAAATATATATATATATTTTTTTTTTTAAGGAACTTTTTTTTTTTTTTTTGTATTGATTTTGTACAGAGAGGAAGGGACAGAGATAGAGAGTCAGAAACATCGACGAGAGAGAGTCATCAATCAGCTGCCTCTTGCACACCCCCCACTGGGGATATGCCTGCAACCAAGGTGCATGCCCTTGACCGGAATCGAACCCGGGACCTTTCAGTCCCCAAGCCGACGCTCTATCCACTGAGCCAAACCGGTCCCGGCAGTTCTTCTAATATATTAATAAACCAAAACATGAAATATTGAAATCAAAATAAATGAGTACTTGAGACTAATTATCATTCAGATTGTTCGTTCCTTGTCATATCCCTCCTTCTATAAAGTTAATAAAGGAAAGATTTTTACTGAAAAGAACATTTTATTTTATATATCACTAGCCATGAATGTTTGTCATCAGTTACTACATAAATGCTTCCTGGTGCCATTATCCAAGTGGCACCACCATTTTATGTCCACAATTCACTTTGTATTTATAAAATTTTCATAATTTAACATCTATCACTATCAGTATATCTATCACTGAACATTTAGCATTGAGGTGCAATCTAGCATCCATATTATCAGATGTTTTGCAGATAGTAATGTAGAAGAGAGGTATTTTTAATCACCTTTTCATCTGAGTCACCTTATGTAAAAAATGAATCAGTAACTTAGAGCACCCAAGTCTCTAAAGGGCATTTCCAATGTGCTCATAGAAATGGTTACACAGGATTGTCCGAAACAACTTCCATGTCCACATCCTCTTGTAGTTTCTGTACCATTTTGTCTTCCAACTGCTTTCCTTTGCCTTAAAAAGAAAAATTAAAACTTTTATCAACTCAACGTGACCTTACAGAACTCATCAACAGTTTATAAAGGATCTTGGATGTTTTAAAATAACCTTGGCAATTTCTAAGATATTTAAGAATAGTAAATAAACTTATACAGATCTTATAATATGCCAAGCGTTAAGAAGGCATTCTACTTACATTTGCTCATTTCACCTTCATAATAACTTACATTTTATTTCATTTTAGTTACTGTTTTGGGGGGGAGGGTTACAGAGAGAGAGAGAGAAGGAAGGAGGGAAAATTATAGAGAAACACAGATCTGTAGTTTCACTTAGGTAAGCATTCATTGGTTGATTCTTGTATGTGCCCTGATTCTTGTATGTACATCAAGGTTATGACCAGGGATCTAGCCCACAGCCTTGACGTATCAGGACAACACTAAACAACTTAGCAAGCCGGCCAGGGCACATTTTAAAGAAGAGAAAAGCTGAGGCACAGAGACAGGTGAACTTGCCCAAGGACACTCAGTTGGTAAGTCCAGTGAGTCAAAGTGATGGAATTTGAACCCTGGCCCTTATGGATCCATGGTCCCTGCTCTAAACACTGTACTACCAACCTTAGAGGGTTATTTAAAAACTTAGATAACAATATTTCATTCTTATTGTGTTTTAGGTGTCAGTTTCTAACATCTATATGTGAAACAAATGCGCCAGGATTCTATTTTGTTTTAATAAAATTTGGTACAAACACAACCAAGGTACAACTTTAACACAAATCTACTCAACATGTGCTTACAGAATTTGATCTTTCCTAATAAGCTTTAGGCATGGAATCATTCAGAAATCAAGTCTTCGCCTAAATCTCACCAAAGTACTTGGTGCCAGCTGAGTAAAGACTGGTTTTTCCACACCTCACAAAAGAAACTGCACACAGACAACTGCCCAAGTGAGTGACTACTAATCCTATTTAATAAAAGCCTAATATACTAAGTGTCCCACCGTTCATTTGACTGTTCGGCCAGTTGCTGTGACACACACTAACCACCAGGGGGCAGACTCTCCGATCAGTAGGTTAGCTTGCTGCTGGGGTTCTGGTTGATCAGGATTGGACAAGACAGGCCCGGACATGCCTAGAGCTCTCCAGTGTTCCCTGCCGGGCCCTGATCATGCACCGGTGGGGTCCCAGATTGCAAGAGGGAGCAGGCCAGATCGAGGGATCCCACTAGTGCACAAATCTGTGCACCAGGCCTCTAGTAAGTTACATAAACACAAAGAGAAAGTTTTAATACAATACTGTAGTTCTCAAAACTTACATTATCAGAATTGCCTGGAGAACTACTTAAAGAACAGAGGCCCAGAATCAAAGGATCAGAGGCTCTGTAGTTATGCTAAGTTCCCCAAGTAATTCCCATACTGACTAGTCTGAGAACCACTAACATAGAACCCTTTCCTTTAATAAAAACAGGTATGAGGCAAAACTGTCTATGAAATTGTTACTCAACTCATTTTGATTAACATGGAGAGATAACTTACAGAAAAGATTTTATGAAGGAGAAAAAAAAAACACATATAAAAAAATTGACTTAAACTGGAAAATATACTAAATAACTTATAACTATTTAACCAAATTATATCATAAATGTTCTGAGAGAACATTTACATGAAAAAATACTCAACCTTAAAGAGCTAATTGATAACAAATTACATAGGCCACAAAAATCTAGATTTCTTTCATCTCTCTACTTAAAGCAGAGAATTCCTACACAATGCTTTACTTACTTGCAATAGGTGCCCGGATGAGATGGATGTTTTGCTTGACTTCTTTGATGTCCTGAACTTTCTGTAATTCTTTATTTTTCTTCAACCTAGGGTAGCAACATTTAAGGCCAAGATTTCAGTTACTAAAACTTTAGACATTAACCTGTAATTTTTAAAAATAAAATTTACTAAATAATTAAATAAGCCATATAGATGAGGAATGGGAACTCAATTATTTTCTAGTTACAAATTAGCTTAAATAAGATTCCTACACTACAAACTTGTTCATTCAGTGTATACTTAGTACCTAATAGGAAATAAAATGAGGATTCAATATATATTTGTGGAGTGAATGAAGGAATGAGATTGAAGGGAGAAATTAAATGTCTTGAGATCAATGTCTATTGTATACATGCATTGCAAACCTTCTAGAGCCTCCATCATCTCTCCTCAAATAGAGAACAGTCCCTGTTACCCGACTTTTTAAATCATTCAGTAATTACAAGAGCACAAACTCATAAGACATTCAACAAAAAACTAACAGACTTGTTCCCAAACATTTTGGAATTCTCTGTAATGCTTTCACTATCTTTTAAAGCTAAAAAGCTGTTGGTGCATGCTTCTTCTCTATGACAACCTGCCATAGAGACAAGGATTAAATAAATGTGGCAAAATGTTAATAGAATATGCAAGTTATTTATACTATTCTTACCAACTTTTTTAAGTCTAAAGTTATGTGGGGGGGAAAACATGCCTCTAAATGACTACTAGCAATTATTTTTCCAAGAGTTACTCTATACATATATTCATACCTGTTCATTATAAATTTAGCTTGACGTTTCTGTTTGATCTCTTCAACTCTCTTCATTGCATCAACTACAAAAAAATTCATAAGAGTTAGCAAGTTGTTCACATTCAAGCAAGAGCTTTAACAATAACTTCTTTACTCTTTATTCTGATTTAGAAATTTATTAAATGAAAAACTCATTTTTTTAAAAACTCTACTAAAACAGCTGAGGTACCCTTTGCTGACATCACTGTTAACTATTTTTGACTACCAGAATCATTTCTCTAAGTTTTATTTTACAAAAGCTTTTACTACTAAATTGTCCTTCTATAGTAAAGCAGTCTAATGCTTTTCAAATTTTATTCTACAGAGAACTCAGATTAATAGCAACTAATACCATTCTCAGCTCGTCATCTCCATAAATGAAAGACAGCATCTTTCTGTCATAAAGACCAGTTTTCCTTCCAGTTCCTGGGAAATAATCAGCACATTATAAATACTGGTAAAATGAACCAGTCAACCACTAAAATCCAACTGTCTTGGAAAATGTGTACAGAAGCTGAGCCCAACTATGCTTAGTACCTATATCAGCACTGTCCAATGTAAGATATGTAATTTTAAATTTCTAGCAAACACATTAAAAAGAAACAGGTCAACATCAAATTTAATGATATATTTTGTTTCACCCACCATATCTAGAATATTGTCATTTCAACATGCAATCAGTATAAAAAATTATTAGAGACATTTTATGCTTGCTTTCATACTAAGTCTTCAATAACCACATGTATTTGGTATTACAGCACATTTCAATGCAGACTAACCACATTTCAAGTGCTTAGCAGACCCATTGGCCTCAAATACTCATTTCTTTTGATTTCAATATTTCATGTTTTGGTTTATTAGCATATTAGAAGAACATAAAGGCCTCATGTTGAAGCAGAATTAGTGCTATGTGCAAAAGGCAATTCTAAAACTAGACTCTGATTCCTCCACACAGTTCAGAAAAGTAAAGCTTTTAGAGGGTGTCAAATACCACCACAAATGCCCACAACATTCAATTCCTCTCCCGAATTCTTGTGACTGACTGGCTGAGAAAAACGTGTTGAAAGAGATGCCCTGTCTGTGATCCATTACAAACTAATAACGTTTAAAAAATGTTGAGCTTTAGGGACTACTAGTTAACAAACTACATCACCCTCAACACACGACTAGAAGTGGTTAATGACATCAAGGCGGGAAGAAAGGGCAGGGCCCGGGGCCATAAACACACACAAACAGTGGAATCTACAAGCTATCTTAAGAACTCAATTTTACTACATGTGTACTTTCTGTCATCTCTGCCTACTTAAAAAACAACAAACTACAAGAACAAGATATTGCTTTTAATTTCAGTAACCTATAGCTTCATTTTGACCTAAGACTTTCTGCACTTTTTAATTTTATCAAATCACTCAATTTTACATAATACACTATATCTCTAAATCAAATCATCTCAACTTGTAAAGTGTGCTAAGTTTTGTGTATATTTTAACTATACCACACTCACCCAACAAAATATTCTTTTTTTTTTCCCTTCAGATTTCTGGATGTTTTGTGTGTGAGCACTTTAAATATTATCAAATTTAATAATTACATTATTTTTATAATGGACACATCAGCCACTTGGGGAAAGGATTTTGAGCAGCTTATGAAAATTCCTGGCATTCCCTTGTGACTTACTCGTTTTATTCCACAGCTCTCGCTGGTATTTGACAGGTTCATTTCTGCGTTTTTCAAATTCAAATGAATTATCCTGTAAAAGGGGGACAGGTTTGGTTTTTAGAGAGGTATGAAGGAAACATTTCTTAAAATTTATTCTCCTTTTGACAAGCATTCAGAATGTATTAAACTATGGACACACAGTAAGATTCCCCCAAAGGTGATCCCAACAATACAAGTTTTTAAACCTTTTCTCCTTTACACACTATGATGTACAAGACAGCCCTACTGAAAACTTTTATCTATATCCAAGTGATTCCCAAAAGGAGGGAAGGGAAGAGCTCAAACTTGATTCCTCAAGAGGCATATAGCACTCACAGGATCAAACAAATTGAAAAAGCTTCCCTAACTTCCCATTCCTCGATGAGATCACAGTCAGAAAACTGTGTATTAGGCTGAACCATATGAAATTTCCATTTTTCATAGATCAAAAGAATCAAACATTGAGAATTTCATGTGGTTCAACCTAAATACCCATGCTTACACATTTGAAGACCTATACACCTTCGTGCTAAAGCATAAAGCTATGAAATTACACATCTTCAAGGCAATATAATGCTACTCTACATGACATAAGCTTTGCCCAGAAATTCTTCAGGTTCCTTCTTATTGTAGTTGGTATTTTGACAGTTAATAATCCTATTTATCTTAAAACATGCAAAACAATTTTGGAAAAACTACAGGTGTTTATTGGTTTCCAAATCTACCTCACAGGAATATGGAACCGCACTAACTCTGTGTCTGGCTAGTTCATTTATAATGAACAACAACATCAACAATGACAAGGTCACCAGCAAGTGACTGGGACTGGTATTCTTTCTTCATTCATATAGTTGCCACCTACAATTGAAGTGCTTGTTTCTGCTTTCCCATACTGAAAATTACTTTTGTAATGGTAACTATAATTTGGCCTTGCATCTTGTAAAAAAAATATTCATTACATTCATTGAAAACCTCTGATTTTGTTAAGGAAGCCAACAAAGGGCTTCATGGCAATTCTTAGACACTGCCCTTAAGGACTAGGGGGGTGGGACAATAGCCGTGGTTTGGGGGAAGAGTAAGCCATGGAGGGAGGGGGCAATTTAGAACTTCCTCCCTGGAGGGGAGCCTGTGCAGCAGCGTTCAGCTCCTCCCTTTGAAGGGGGTGAATGTGGACAAGCTTCCCCTTTGACCAATTCAGGAACAGCAGCAATATGAGGACAGAGTTTCACACACGAAATTCACTTCTCACAGCAATACTCCGAACTAACTTCTCCGCCTTCAGACACAGAGTCCTGCCAAGGAAATCTATATTCTGATAAGTGAGTCTATTACAAACCTCATCTGAGTCCTCACTGCTGTTCAAGAATCCTTTAATTAATTTTTTAACTTCCTCTCAAAATCCCTCAACAGTAATTTCCAGCTTTACCCTTTTCTTTGCAAGCGCTAAAAGTAGTTTTCTGAGACTAAGAAAGATCACTTCTACAAACTGGATTACAGGGTTTGTTTTCCTTTTCAAATTCTACAGATTTATGGATTATAGGCTCATGTAAAAATTACTACTATAACCAAATACAAAAGTCACTCATCAATCATGTTGCAGGAAGCTTTGTTATAGTTAATTAAATCACATAACCGCCCCAACTCCTCCAAAAAAGAACCTGAAATTTTTAGACTGTAAAAACTATACTCACCACTGTGAGCTCTTTACCAGCTGCTTTACGGAAAGCTTTAGTCCACCTGACCTTGCGAGGATTGCGCTTCTTTTTAAAGTTTTTATGACATTTGGATTTACAAAACCTGAACACCTACAAGAAAAGTTAAAATAGTGAGAAGTCAGTATTAAAAGTTGTTTTTTATTTTTTATCATAGGGTATTACCCATCCCAGACAAAACATACTATGTTCCTCACTCACAATTGCTTCTACTTACCATACTATTAAGAAATATATGGACATACCAGGTTAAATGGAAATTGAACTATTTTTTTACTATCAAGCACCATCATAAATAAAAGCTGAGGGCCCTGAAAATATGGTTACAAACTAACATTTTTATAAAATAACAGTAAAAACCTTATAATGATCTTGAATCAGGAACAGTTTTAAGGAAAGTCATTTATTTAAATCACTTCCCATTTTGCAATAATTCTCAAAATTCACTTTCTATGTACCTCTGCTGGGGTAAAAGCTTCAAGCCACCATCCCAAGATCTCCTTTGGTTCTTTCCATCCTTGCATAAAATAATTTCAAAAAGCAACTAAAACTGGCTATAGATTTGTTTTCTAAAATCTACTTGGAAGAATCTTTATTACTACTTTAATTCTCCACCTTAGTAATGCTTACAATTTAAGGATGCCTCGATGTGCTCCTAAAATGGTTTTACTGGGACTCATTGTGCAAGTCTAAACTGCGTTATTTTGTTACTTTGTAACGTCTTAAAACACATTACAATTGAAATATGAAAAGGTATTTTTTTTTTAGTTAAATTACCACACCTGAGAAGATGTGACCCTTAAAAATAAATCAAAATGAGGTATAAACATTTCCAACTGAAATAAGGCAAAATACTTGCATGTGTCACAAGCCAAAATACTTTTCATTTTACGTATACTTTCTTCTATGGGGAACTTCAAGCAGGTCATTATACACACTCAAGCATACTTTTCTTCGAAATGGTCAATACTAGGTTAATCTAATCTAGGCTCATACCTCCTGGAGAGCCCTCTTCAGACAGACCTGAGTGAAAGTTTGTCTGCATTCTTGAATTAATTTCAAAGTAACAAGAAAATATGAAAACTATTGTAGTCTCCTGGAGTAACTCACTATGAAATCACTATCAGTAAAATTTCTTTGAGCATTTCCAGCCCAAAGTATTATAACCTTTTTAAGTAAAAGCCTCCTATGTTTAATACTTACTAGATAACTCCTAGACATATTCCCATTTCTGAGCTATATCTAATGAGGGATTTGAACTTGTCCTGGGTCTCCTCAATTCCAGAAAGAGCCCAGGGGAAGTTAGAGGGAAGTCTACTTGAACTCCAAACCTATACACATTCTCTGACAAGCACATGAAACATCTGAAGAGGGGATGGGGATTCAATCAGCAAATAAGGTGCATCTACTATGTGCCTGATGTTATATGAGGTATAGGAGTACAAGAATAACTAAAACATAAATCCCTACCTTGAGAACTTAGGCTAGCAAGCTAAGTATGATAAAGTTTCACTTTGAAATAAGAGAGATTGAGATCAAACTAGGATATAAAAAATGGGATAAAGTTATATATAATAATCATGTATAAAGTAATACAGAAAAACACAATAAGGTGATTAAATCTCTCCTACAGGGTAATCCTGTTTGGTGGATGGATTATGTGTGAGAAAGCTATGAAGGCTAAAGTGTCCCTTTTAATTTTGTCCTCTAGCATCATCCTATCTTCAACGTGCAAACAAACGATCCACCTAATCACACCTCCGTCCTTTGACCCTTTCTTCCTCCACCAAGTCAACATTTATGAAGCACTCAGTAGGACGTATTTTTCCTGTTTATAAACTATGTGAAAATATGGAGCATTGCCACTAATTCTACCTTTAAGAAGCTACCTAAGAAGTATAAGAGGGGACGTCTCTATGAAAGATTAGCCTCAAAAGCTAAGCGCATAAAGGCAGAAAGACTAGTTCGGGGGCTAGAAAAAATGACAGGTGCCGAACCTGGAACCAGGGCAGGAAAAGAGAAAGCAAAGACACCACTCACTATCCTTTGCAAAGGCAGAATGAATAGCACTCTTAACAACTAGATACAAAAGGGGAAAGATCCAAAGGTGACTCTTCCATTTCTAGCAAAGCTGTCTGCAGATGAGAGATATTAATTCAGAGAGCAAAATGATCTGAGGTATAGTAAGGAACGCTCCTTCAGCGGGCTCACTGGTGGGTTCAACAGGATTACCCAGGCAGGTGGAAAATTCAGAACTGGAGCTAAGGAGATACAGATTTGGGATTCATCAACACAGATAAAATGAGAACAGGCATGCCTCATTTTATTGCACTTCACCCTATGGCACTTCACAGGTGTTGCGCTTTTTTACCAAAAGATTACAACTCACTTCATCTGAGTGGTGGTCTGGAACCGAATCTACAATATCTCCAAGGGGTGCCTGTGCTTTTCCTTCATTCGTGCTTCAGGGTCTCCATTACTTCTAACTTCTCCAATCCGTTTGTTCTGATCCCCTGGTCTTCCCTAACCTTCCCTACCTCACCGACCTCAACTTCCCAGGTGTCTGTCAGATCAACATCCAGCTCTAAATAGCGGCTCCCACATCTGTGGTTCTAATTCCAAAACACAGCTGACAAGCACTGCTGGACAAAAACCATTAAATCATGACGATCAGGTCATCTACAGAGCCACACTGCCCACTGTGAATTTGACTCCAACTGGCAATGGTTCATTTTGTACTATATATCACCTCCAATACATACATATGCATATATATATATATACATATATGTAAAAATATAATCTTATTGCTCTTTCAAGTACCCAAACAGAGATTTGGTCGCTCACTTTCAGGAAGAACCCTTGCTCCTGACTTAATGAGCTCGGTATCTCCCATCTATAATAGAGAGAGAACTCAGTGAAGCAGGAACTGTAATTCCTTAACATGTCAACATCACCTCCAAATTCATGCATTGTTCACGAAGTCTTTCACAATCACCCCTTACGGTGTATCTATGAGTGTGTTACCTTATGTTTACAGATTCATCTTTTTGCAAATACTCTTACACTTGTATTTATAGCCCTACCCCCAAGCCTCTGTTACCACCCACGATGCTCCGTCCTGAGCCTTTGCTCAAACTGCTCCCTTTCCTTCCACCCGGAATGCCCTCTCCACACTTGCTCGCGCACAATTCAAGATCCAGGGCAAATGTCATCTCCTGCCCGGGCCTTGTCATCGATACGACCCCCCAGACACACACACTCACCTCCAATAACTGCATAATACGTAAGTCTACTAGGCCTATCAGTGTTTCCCAAAGTGCAGTACGCGTACCCCCAGGGGTACGGGAAGAGTTTGGTGGGGGTAGACGTTGCACCGGAGTTTGGTGGGGATATGCACTGCACCGTGCTTAGCTGCGCCTAATTCTACTTTCTCATGAATACGAGGGGTACTCAGCGTTACGAAAATTACAGAAGGGGCACACATATGTCAAAAGTTTGGGAAACACTGGCTAAGTGAATGAAACATTTCCATCAACCTCTACACACTATGGACAGCCCCAAGGCTTGCTTCTCCACCTCCAGGCTGCGGACATTAACCACGACGCCGGACTGGGCACCCGTTCCACAAAGCTCCCTGAACTGTAGGGTGGCCGCCCTGCCCCGCTCCTCCGGAGCCTCGCAGCAGCCCACCTCGCCCCAGGGCGGCCCGGTGGCCAGCTCCGTCCGGGACGCCCGCAGGCAGAGCTGCCCAGGCGGGAGGTGGAGGCCGGGGCCGATGCAAAGCCTCCCTCTCCCCGCGGGAAAGCGGGGCCCCCGGCCGAGCTCCGGCCCGGCCGCCTCACCTTGCAGTCGTTGCGGACGAACATCATGCCGTGGCCCGGGTAGATGGGCCCGGAGCAGAAGTAGCACTTCTCTATACGCATGTTGGACGCGCGTGGGGACCCACCACCCCGACGCAGAGCGCGAAAGGAAGTGACGTAGCGCCGGCACAGGAAGTGGTTCTTCCCCCAAGTTCCCGACCCGGAAGAGGCGAACGTCCGGGTAGCTGGGGCCTCGGGAGAGCGACCCGGCCCTGACGGCGCCCCCGCGTGGCCGCGCCGGCAACAGCACCGCCGGCGGCGCAGGCGCGGAGCCGCCGCGTCAGCCTGGCTGCGGTCTATGGGAAAAGCGAAATGGGGCTTCGTGCTGTCCACCGAGCGCGCTTTCTCACAGCGCCGTTTCCTTCTCTGCCACACGCTGTCCCTGGTTTGCGCTTTGCTCCATAGGTGTTTCCCCGCTGCAAATCCATTTCTCCATTCCCTTCCCCAGACCCGCCCCAGGTTCCCGCCCCAAACCCTCCTGCCTGCGCCCGGGGAGCCTCCGCTCCTGGGGACCCTGCCACCACGCAGCTGAGTCTGAGGCTCGGCGGGTGTTACCAGCAATTCCCTCCTCATCCAATTCAGACTTATGGTGCTGTTCTCCATCTTTGCTTCGGCCCCCTTTTAAACGACATGCATATGTGGCAGGAAAAGGCCCAAACCCAAACATTTCCACGGGAAGCTCAGGTGGTTTCCCCAGAGCTCAGGACTCCTCCCTCAGGGGCCATCAGATCCTTGGAGCACCTGCCAGAGATTTTCTGTGCATAGCCAAACATTATATATATATATATATAGTGTGTGTGTATGTGTATGTGTGTGTACTCTCTCACCTTTATTAAAACATCGATAAGCATCCTAGGCACCCTTTTCTGTGTTGTTATCTGTCTCCTCGATACAGTTCTTGGCTCGTGAATAAGCATTTAATACACTTTTTTAAAAAGTCAATGAACATGTAACATTCTTTACATAATTATTTATGTGTAATTGTATGAAGGTGTTTTAATGGATTGCCTATGTATGGATTAACATGTTTCCTAAATTGTTATTATACATGATAGCCATCTACACTGCTATACCTTTAAAGAAGGGGGATTAATCTATATAGAACTGCTGGGTCGGAGGATGTGTACAGTTTTAAAATTTGGTGTATAATCCTGAATGCCTTCCAAAGGTTTGAACAACCAGTAAGATGCCTCTTTCACCACCTTTTTATCCAAGGTGATTTTGCCAGTCTAAGGTCAAATTTTTTTATTATTTTTTAAAATATATTTTTTCAACTCTATTTTATTGATTGATTGATTGATTGATTGATTATGGTATTACATAATTGTCCTCATCCCCCCATGCCCATCCCAAACCCCTCCCCTCTTATTCCCCCACCACCCTGTTGTCCCTGACCATTGCTTAGATATATATATATATATATATATATATATATATATATATATATATATATATAATGCATAAGTCCTTTGGTTGATCTCTCTCCCTTTCCCCCACCCTCCCCTACCTTCCCTCTGAGGTTTGACAGTCTGATCGATGCTTCCCTGTCTCTGGTTCTGTTCTTGTTCATCAGTTTATGTTGTTCATTATTTCCCCTAGATGCAAAATATATTTTTATTGATTTCAGAGAGGAAGGAAGAGGGAGAAAGAGACAGAAACATCAATGATGAAAGAGTCATTGACTGGCTGCCTCCTGCACGCCTTCTACTGCAGATGGAGCCCCTCAGGTGGATACTCTATCCACTGAGCGAAACCAGGGCCGCATTTTTCTATTATTATTTGAACTTACATTTAATTATGAAGTTAGAATCTTCCCAAATGTTTGGAATTCACTTTTTTCTGAATTGCCTATTTATACCCTTCAGTTTTCTTCTGCATTACTTTTTTTAAAAAATATATATTATTGATTTTCCACAGAGAGGAAGGGAGAGGGATAGAGAGCTAGAAACGTCGATGAGAGAGAAACATCGACCAGCTGCCTCCTGCACAACCCCCACTGGGGATGTGCCCGCAACCAACGTACATGCCCTTGACCGGAATCGAACCTGGGACCTTTCAGTCCGCAGACTGACGCTTTACCGCTGAGCAAAACTGGTTTCGGCATACTTTTTAATAGTACTTTACATATTAAGATTAGCTCTCTACTGGCATTTAGAAATCATTTCCTAATTTATTAAGCCCTCTTCAAGATTTTTTTCATGACTTTTCTCCATTATTTAAATAGCATAATTTTCACATTTGAATTTGCAACTACTCTGGAATTTGCTTACGTGTAAATAATGACATAGGATTCCAGTTTGGCTCCCCCAACTAATTCAAAATGTCACTTCTCTTTGGGTCTACCTTTGGACTCTCTGCTTTGTTTGATATATTTATCTATTTATGTGCCTGTAACAAAGTGTTTATTGTAATTAAAAAAAAAAATATGTTTGTATTGATTTCAGAGAGAAAGAGAGAGGGAGAAATAAAAACATCAATGATGAGAATTGGTCAGCTACCTCCTGCACAACCCACACTGGGGATCGAGCCCACAACCTGAGCATGTTCCCTGAACGGGAATTGAAATTACATTTTATTGAAACAAATATTTTTTAGAAGGTGGGCAGTAAAGTCCTTTTGGACAAGGTGACATCAGAACATCTTTAAAGGATGGGAGAGAGAGCCATGCAGATATATGGAAGACTAGCTACCCAGACAGAGAGACTTGCTAACATTCCTGAGGCAGGAGCACACTTGTCTGCCCCAAAGCCAGTGTACCTGCAAAGGAGTGAGTGAGTGAGTGAGTGAGTGAGTGAGTGAGTGAAATAAGGTCAGAGAGTCCAGCTCCCCACATATTCCCTCCTCATCCAATCAATTACTATAACCTTCCCAATGCCTCTTGAATCCATCTCTCAGTCTTTGTTTAGGCCCCTACCCTACTTGTTTAGTTCATCTAAGACTGGCTACACTTCCCACATGATACATGCTCTACAAATGTTTGATTAACATATTTGGCTTACTTCCTCCAGAACGTCTTGTCTTGGTTGGCCCCTCATCAAGGACCTGATGGAAACTGTGCCCTTGGATTTGGTTTCCTTTAGTATTGACCTCTGGTTTGAAACAATGTGATGGGAAATGAAGTTGCAATCACATACAAACTTGAGAGACTAGACCACTATCATGTAATAAAGAGGTAATATACAAATCGACCATCACACCCTCACACAAGATGGCCACCACAAGGTGGCTGGCAGGGGAGGACAGTTGGGGGTGACCAGGCCTGCAGGAGAGGGAAGTTAGGGGTGACATGACTGGCAGGGGAGGGCAGTTGGGGGCAACCAGGCTAGCAGGGGAGCAGTTAGGCATTGATCATGCTGGCAGGGGAGTGGTTAGGGGGTCATCAGGCTGGCAGACAGAAGCAGTTAGGGGCAATCCGGCAGACAGGAAGGCAGGCAGGCAAGCAATTGGGAGCCAGCAGTCCTGGATTGTGAGAGGGATGTCCCAGCTTGGAGAGGATGCAGGATGGTCTAAGGGACACCTCCTGCCAGTGCACAAATTTCATGCACCAGGCCTCTAGTCTATAATAATAAAAGCGTAAAATGCTAATTAGGCCAGATAGTCGAACGACCTTCTGGATGTCATTCTGGACATCCTTACTGATGAAGCCTTGGGATCCCTATGGGATCGGGCCTAAACCGGCAGTTAGACATCCCCCAAGAAGTCCAGGATTGTGAGAGGGTAACAGCTGGGTTGAGGGACTACCCACCCCCCCCATGCATGAATTTCATGCACTGGCCTCTAGATTTATTATAAGCTCAATTGGCACAATGCTCACTGAAGATACAATTCACTTTTACACAGTCTTATAAATAGAAAAAAAACACATTGACTCACAAAAATATGGCACTTCAATAACAAATTTAAACAAAGCATTTCCAAAGAGAATACAGATTATTTATTTCAATAATTAAAGACAGTTCATGTATGTGCACTGTATCAGGTATACACATTTTAATTGTATATTATGTTTAAGGCCAATAGGATCTGTGGCTAATTGCTCATTTGGTTCTTAAAAAAAAAAAAAAAAAAGACAGAAGCATACAAAATTGTCTTCTTTTTAACTATACAAACAGACCATATAAAATGTTCCCTGATATGTAAATGTAAAAATATGATTTACTCCACACACAGCTTATGGCAACTTGAGAAGGTACCACTGTGACCATGACTCTGCCCTTGAAGTGTCTGAATCTTTCCTCGCCAGAATATACAATTCAAATGCATAGGACACAATGGTTTCTTTAGGATTTAAAAGAAGTTCTCATTTTAAGGACAGAAATACATAACATCTTAGTAACCACAGCTAAGTTTTTTAAGGAAGTTGTGGCAAAAATAAACAAAAATAAAACAAAAAATCATTTGAAAATAATCATGTAAAAGCAATTACTTTCCAAAAAAGTTGTATTTTTCTAATTACACTTTGCCAAACATTTGCTACCACAACACACATTTATATTTATTTTATGTAAATCCATTTATTTAAATTATAATATATTGTTCTCTAAATAGTTATTAAGCACTTTGGAAATTTTAATCTATTTAAACCACTTTAATAAATAAGAATTGTCCCCTTTGACCTTTATAAACTGCCACAAAGCACATTTTAAGACCATCTTTAATTGGGTATAAAGACACTTGGGCAATGTAGAAGAATATGTGACCTTGTCAAGACCCAGCAAATACAGATGCCCCTGATCTCAGTGGAAAATACAGGCTGCGAACACTTCATTTTTTCTTACATTGAGCTAGAGTACAAATGTAACCGCTTAAATATAAACATCTATCATCCAGTAAATAGCAAAAGGACATTTTACATCATTAAAAACGAATTCCTTCAATTCCGCCAATGTAAAAACAAAACAGGTTGCAAAGATCATCAATCCAGAGCCTGATGGTGAAAACAGAAGGTTGGTAGTTCACATGCCGATTCAAAGTGAGGTCTGAGGACACCCGACCAACATTATAAACATGAAGGAAAAGAAGCAAAATGTGTACTTATTACAAACAGCTTCGCATGAGCACCAGCTATGTTCAGACGTGGCCAGCATGTCGGCCAAGTACAAAGGCTAAGATCCCAGTGAACTAAAGCCATGGCAATCTAGTCCTCTGTCCCTTCTACCAAACCTTCAGAGCGATGGGAATACAGCAGCCGCACTGGGCATGAAGCCTCACCTCGGCCGCTCCTGCTATCTGAAGCCACCCCTCCCCTCAGCCCCAACCCCGTTCCCACAAACAAGAATCACAGTCAGTAGGTAACTGATTGATCCAGTTTATCCAGGGCCTACAGATAGGGCCGTAGTTTGTCCCATATTCATTTTAAAGAGAATGCTTACATGAATTAATATCTGAGGATCCTGAACCCCATATTTGTGCATATTCTTGTTTAATATTCAAGGCGTTTAGATGGCGTTTTAGAAGGTCACTTACAGTACAAGTAGGATAGTTTCATTTGGGTTCAAGGCTGGTGGTTCTATAATTGCCTCTAAGATCTCGAATGTGAGACACTGGGCCGATCTATGCGAAGGCAGGTGACAATATCCTCAGTCATTCTTCATAATAAGCACACTCTTCTGTGGCTACAGAATCCAAAATCCTTGAATGATCTACTGCCATAGGCTAAGTAAGGTTGTGTAAGGCACTTTTGGCTATGTGCAATACCCCTCCTAACTCTCAGGCCGAGTCTTAAAGAAATGTTTAAAAGGCGGTGGCAAACTGATTTAAAAACTGGATGCTTTATTGATTGGTCTCATCGGGACAGTGAGCAGGAGCCGGTACACAGTGCCTGTTCCCCTCTCTCTGTGTGCCGGTGTCCCCCACAGAGGAGACTGCGGACACGGGCCCCTCAGGTCACTGCGGAGCGCCCTGGGCTTCTCAACAGCCACACGCCCCCTTGGGCTTTCCTTCGCTCAGCTGGTCTGCAGAGGGGTGCCCATTGGGCCGCACCACCCCTTCGGGGATCCAGGACTTGTCCACGCACCGCTCCATCCGCTTCATGATCAGGTCCAGGAGCGTCTCGATCGCCTCGCTTATGTTGGTCCCGTTGGCAGCACTCGTCTCAAAGTAGGGGATTCTGGAAGACAGAGGGACAGCTCAGAGAATGGCTTGTAGAAGGAAAGGATCGTGGGCTCTGCCTCGATAATTCAACTTAGAGAGTTCAAATGTGCAAGGCAGCCAAAGCATTTTACTGCCCCGGCGGTTTGGCTCAATGGAAAGACCAGGGGCTTGCAGACTGAAGGGTGCTGGCTTCAGTTCCCGACAAGGGCGCAGACTTAGGTTGCAGGTTCAATCCCTGGCCCTGGTTGGGGCACAAGCGTGAGGTAACCAATCAATGTGTCTCTCTCACATGGATGTTTCTCTCTGTGTGTCTCTCCCCATCCTCCCTCCCTTCCACTCTAAAAATCAATGGGAAAATAGCCTCAGGTGAGAATTAACAAAACAAAAGCATTTTACTACTATAGGATACATTAAAAAAGACTGTCCTGGATAGTGTGGCTCATTGCTTGGACATTATTCCATACGCCAAAAGGTTGCCCATCCAATTTCCGATCAGGGCACATGCTGGGTTGCAGGCTCAACCCCTGACCCCTCACAGGAGGCATGAGGAGGCAGCCATGGATATTCTCTCTCTCTCTCCCCCCCCCCCTTCCTAAAAGTCAATAAAAGTGTATTTAAGTTAAAAATATCCAATAATTAACACTGCATTCCTAATAGAGATGTAAAACTTCTGAAAGTGTTTATTCCCATTTTACAAATATTAAACTGTGGCCCAGAGAGACAAAGGAGCCCCATTTCACAATGCTGGAAAGGAACAGAGCTGGTTGTGGAATCTACAGCTGTTTGATCCCAATAATCAACTTAGTCATAGGCTCTACTACAGGGGTCTTCAAACTATGGCCCGCGGGCCACATGTGGCCCGCAGAGGAGTCTGATCCGGCCCGCCAGGTTTTTTGGGCAGTGAGCACAGCTGAGGTGTTACAGTAGGAATTAGTAGTTCATATAGTCCGGCCCTCCAGCTCTCTGAGGGACCGTGATCTGGCCCCCACTTTAAAAAGTTTGAGGACCCCTGCTCTACTAGTTCCAAACTTACATACATTATCTGGGGATTTCCAAAACAGGTAAATCCCTTCTACTTGCTGCACATTGGAGAGTGAGGGAAGGGGGGGGGGGGGGGGGGGCAAGGCGGGCAATGCATTAGAGAGAAATGAGAGGTCACTGGCTGTGTCTTTACTGATTGTCAACTCCAGGTGGCATTCCTGCACCAGCCACTTGCAGACACCCTGAATTCTGCATCCGAGTTCCTCAAGGGTGTCTATCTTAAGTGTGCTTATTTTGTTATTCGAAGGCCTGTGGTATATGTATAATTTTTAAAGTAACTCACAAAGCATTATTTCAAAACTGTAAGGCTTCTTTTCACATAATCTCTTAGTGGCCACCCTTTACATTTGAATTCATCATTACCACAAAATTAATCAACTGTCAAATTCTTCCTGCTTCTTAATAAAGCCAGGAAAATAATAATCTAATTGTATTTCCTCAAATTGTTGATTTCATTTCTACCATTTAGTAAAGAATCTGAAAAAAAAAAAAAAAAAAGAAAAAAAAAGAAAAAAAAAAAAACAACTCCAAAAGAAAACGGTTTTAACACCTCAGAGAGTCCTACAACGGAATTCAGTAAAATATTTCTTATATTTATAGGGACTTTAAAATGGCCCACTATTACTTTTCTTAAAGAATGTCTTTGGTTTCCTGTGTTCTCCTAGCATCTTAAGGCTACATTAATGACTCTGATTGCAATTTCAGTTGCTCTTGTATTATTTCCTGGCTAGAAGCAGCTTCCACATGAGAACTTTTACAGTTTCCTTTTAAAACCTTCTTTGTGCTTTTACAGATGTTTGCAGAACATCTGTTCTTATGTCCCTACAAGGCGGTGCGGGTGTTCGTGTGTAGGGATAGAAGGCTATTTCTCCACTATGATTCCCCCGGTGCTATCTTACTGCTCACTTCCCATAGGAGCTATAACTTGGCCTCGGCAATTCTCTCCTGTTCTAGCATAGCTTCTAAAACCTGAGTAAAAAACTACGATTTCATCTGAGTATTTCTCTACACATCTCTAAATTTTGCAAGACATGGTTGCCGCAATGATTCTCCCATGCCCGCATTGATAGCCCTTCATATACTGACTCTAAAATATCTTGATCAGAGAAGGGTCTACCAGGAAAATTACATGGCCTTAGTGGTTTTTTTAAACCACTGCTTATCTACTGTCAGTCTTTTTTCCTCCCTCTTTATCTGTCCCTTTATCCACAAAATGAAGATAATACATATTTTCTAACCCCTGCGTCTCATGCAGTATTTGATTACCAAGTGTTAAGAGAGCACCCTTTATGTGGACACAATAAATAATGATTCATCAAGTACCTGTGATGTTATTGAACTAATCCGAGGGAGCGTTCATGATGTTGCCATTGTTACAGAAATTGAATTTGGGATTGAGAGGACTCAAAACTTAAATACTTACATTTTCTTCTTCTCAATTATACCCAGGAAGAATCATTTAATGTCTACAGACCATCTCTTACACTCAAGAGGAAGACCTGCTCACTCTATTGCCATTTAGAAATATACTGTTTCATGGAAAGGCGACTGAAAAATGATTCCCTCCCTCCGAGAATAATAGACTGAAATTGAAAATACACACGTACACAAAAAGTAGTTAAATAGTAAACTTCTTGTAAATACTAGTCATGAAAATGCACACCTAACTTTTAAAATTCGCACAAATCTATAATAATAAAAGCATAATATGCTAATTAGACTGGGCAGCTGAACACCTTCCGGACGACCTTCCGGATAAAGCCAGGGCTGCGAGGGCCGAGCCCCTTGCCTGAATTCCGTGCATCGGGCCTCTAGTTCGATTATAAATATCTTTCCAACTCTAGCCTCCTCACATTCACAGAATATCTCAATGGAATCTCCTTAAACTCTTTCTACTTTCCATAGTTTCTTCCCTTTTAGCTCCTGAAAATGACCTCACAGTCACTTAAAAGGCATATATGAAAAAACATAGTTGAAAGTACTTTTAAAAACTATAAAACCTAGGTGTAGAAATTACAGACAATTCGGACAACTGTCAGGAGCCATCATCTCTAGAGTTAGGCTTCCTGGAAACAAATAGTTACCAATTGTGTAACCCTGGCAAGCTATTCTCTGTGCCTCCGCTGCTTCATTTGTAAAACTAGATAAAATCAGGATCTTCTTATAAGGATTGAGTTCATTTTAAAGCACTTACTATAATAATAGTAGTAGTAATAATTAGCTACCCTTTTTTCTCTAAAATATAAGGGTATCTGATATCAAGAATTAACCAATCAGCTGGAACTTTATCATACAATGTGACCAAGATTCAACTTCTTTATATGACCTGTATATTTATGGTTCGAGACAGGGCATTCATCTTGCTGTGTTGGGCTATTGTCATTTTTTAAATGTGACAATCTAACAGAAAAGAGGTTAGTGCCCTTGACTAAATTTGGTATCTGGGATCAGGCCTTCCTGCATCAGGATGGCTCACTCAGACTTACCTGTCCCAGCCAAAGTGCTCCAAAGCATTTGCCTCCCTTCACCCCTCAAACACCTCATTTCCCCAAGTGGCCATCACTGAATGCTGACAGAAAATGGACCTTGCTTTAGTGATTAATATAAATGACGGATGCCTCTAGCAGCACTGTGAGCTACTGTCTAATGTTTACTAACTTAAGCAAATATTTGATTGGCAGTATTTCAGGGTATGTGAGTTAAGATGTATATTTCAAGTCTCTCATATTAAAAGATGTACAATATTAACAAGATGTAGTTTAGATTCATAACCCCAAATTCAAGTAACCAACTTATACCTTTCAATTAAAAGTACACTTCCCTGCCCTTGTGAACCTCCAGGTCATGTGACCAGGAGTCAGGTTAATAACCTGAAAAGCCTTCGACGGATCATTGGAGTCTTCTGAGCAATTAGGGCAACTCGGGTTTTGTTTCTATGGGAATAAAATACGAGAGCTCACTCCTCTCCACTCTCAGCTCTTTGAACTGCCAGACAAGAAGCAAACCAGATGAGATCCACAGAGAGGATCATGAAGTGAGACTTTCCTTCCATAATAAGATGATGCCTCGGAGACAGAAATGTGCCTTGTGCTCACATTTGAAAGCTGGACTTCTCAGCTTGTCTTAAGGGCAAAGAAAGTTTAGTGCGTGGAATTAATATTTGTATGTGCATATCTTCTCGGTGTTGACTTTTAGAAAGCATGTGAGGTGCTTAATCTGAACACTTCCCTGTATCTGTACAGAGGAGTAGCCGAGGCTGATGGGTCATGGTAAGGAGGCAATGAGATAATACATGGAAAGGGCTTACACAAGCTAGCATCCAGCAAACGCTCAATAAAGTTCATCTAATGAGGTTTTCTCTAAAAATTATGTTCTGTTTTTCCTAAAATATAGTAGGCAAAAGTTTAGTAATCTTAAATTCAAGAGGATCAGTAGTTGTGTGTGTGTGTGTGTGTGTGTGTGTGTTTAAACCATAGAAAGGATAGTATTGTTCCTTCTCTCCACATGGTGGCGCTAATATAGCTTTACCAGGGAGCAGTATCTCCAAACCTTTGGCGGGGAAGTCTGTGCTGCTAATGGTGATATCAATCAGTAATTGACCATTTAATGGCCATTTGGAACATGCAGAACCCCAATCCAGTGTGCTTTTAAAAAATACATGAATCACAAACTTAAAAATGAAATAAAATAATGAAATGAATGGCAAACAGCTTCAAATCAATGAGGAGCATTATCACTTGCCGGTTTTCACTAAGATATCTATATCCCTAGCTCATGCCATAGATTAAGACCCACATCTAAAGAGTTGTTTTTCTATTATTTATTTAAAAAAAAAACACTAGAAGATTCAAGTTTCCAGTCAGAATTTTTCAGAAATAAAAGCAAGTGCATTTGATAACTCTCCCAAATGGTTCTAGATATTTGGCCCACGGGTGGATCAGAAATTATGGAGAAATTTTTCACTAAAGTAGGAAATAAAATATCATACTTTTCATAATCTTTTGAATGCTACATGAATAAGCTAGTATAGTCAAGAAACAATTTTCAACCTTTCTCATCTCATGGCACATGTAAACTAATTATTATACTAAAATTCTGTGGCACATCAAAAAATGTATTTTTTGCCAAACTGACAAAAATAGATATAATTTTTACTAATTTACAAAAAAAAAAAAGAGAGAGATAGTAATTGCCTACTCTTTTTACTCCAAAGGGATTTTTTAATTATTTTTATTTGTTTTAAATATGTTTTTATTGATTTCAGAGAGGAAAGAAGAGAGATATATAAACATCAATGACGAAAGAGGATCATCAATCAGCTGCCTCCCCCACACCTCCTACTGGGGATTGAGCCCACAACCCAGGCATGTGCTCTGAATGGGAATTAAACCATGATCTCCTGGGTCATAGGTCAATGTTCAACCTCTGAATCATAAGAGCTGGGCTCCAAATGATTTTTTTAAAATCAGGTGCCTATACTTGTATATAAAGATTTCTGGCCGAAACTGGTTTGGTTCAGTGGATAGAGCATCGGCCTGTGGACTGAAAGGTCCCGGGTTCAATTCCAGTCAAGGGCATGTACCTTGGTTTCAGGCACATCCTCAGTATGGGGTGTGCAGGAGGCAGCTGATCGATGTTTCTCTCTCATCGATGTTTCTAACTCTCTATCCTTCTCTCTTCCTTTCTATAAAAAATCAATAAAATATATATTTTTAAAGAAAGATTTCTGATACCAAGAATTAACCAATCAGATGAAACTTTATTATGCAATGTAACCAATTAGATACAACTCTAATATATGACCTATATTTATGGTGCAAGACAGGACATTCACACAAAATGGCTATTGTTGTGTTGGCTGTTGTCCTTTTTTATTTGACAATCTAGAGAGAAAGAGGCCAGTGCTCCTAACTAAATAGGTATTGCACGTTTTAAATTCTTGCGGCACACCAGTTGAAAATGGCTGCAGAAAAGAGCTGAGGTATGGACTGTCCAGCCTAGGAGACTGTGCCAAATGAACTCTAGATCCTGTGCTGACTTGTGTGGGGCTCTGGAAATTGTCTTGTGTGTTTAGTTGCAGCTGATGTATGTGGTTTTAAAACATGCCCAATGATACATCATTAATTTATTTCTCAAACAAAGGGAGGATGTCATCCAATTAGCAAAGCATCAAACTACTAGAGATCAAGCTATTCATACCCCATTTCCTCTAGGTCAGGCTAGACAACACGGGGTATTCTGCTGAGCTAAACCGCTTGAAATTCCAGAAATGGTCTGTTCTCATAGTATTCATGTGGTAAATAAATGTTTTTAAAGTCATCTTTCATTCCAGAAATTCTTGAGCACCTGCCTCATCAATAGCCAACAGCCTTCAGTGGGAAAACAAGTTGTTCTAATTTTGCAGCCCCTGAAAGTGTAAACCGTAAAAGTTCCCGTCACACACACACACAAAAAAATTGTAGCTATTATGTGGTGATGAGTGTTAACTACACTTATTTTGGTAATTCTTTTGCAATATATATATATATACCCATCAAATCATTATATTGTACACCAAAAACTAATACAGCATTCTATGTCAAAGATCTCAATTTTTACACAGTTGCTGCCTATTTCTTGGCACAGCACATGAAATATGTACATTCAATTATCATGCTTTCATCACACTCACAATTTTCTTTATTATCCTCAACTCTGAATCAAGGACAAAGTCTCCTAATGACCACCGACTACCCTCTGTAAGTAAAGCAGAGTGTGGGAGGGAATTTAGGGGTAACCAGAGTAAAATCCTTGCCTGCCCACTGAGGCTGGTGCTCCCTCTGTCCCAACCCAATTGTCCCTCCCAATCTATATTACAGCTGGTGCAATTAACTGTGTGAGAAAAAAACAAAAAAAACACCTTTTTTTTGTAGCATAGCTTTTCCAATGAGAAGTCGGTGAGCACGTTACCCTCACCCATGTGTGGCATCAGGAGACAAGTGCTTTCTGTTCTGTGCATAAGTGTTCTGCCCAGCTATCTGTCAAGGAACATATCTGCCAACATGCACACCTGACAGTAACTTGGCATCTACACCAGTGATTCTCAACGTGCCATCCTCAACCACCACCACCACCAGCAGCATCTGGAAATCAATTACAAATGTATATTTGGGGGGCTTTGACCCAGATCAACCAAATCAGAAATGGTGGGACACGGCTCTCAGGTGACTCTGATGCACACTAAAGCTTGAGCTCCAACAGCTTCACCTAGAAGGGCATGTAGGCAATGCTGCTCTCTTTTACTATCTTTGTCACTGACTTTGTGTGTTAATCCTCACCTGAGGGTATTATCCCATTGACTTTTAGAGAGAATGAAACGGAGGGAGGGAGAGAAGGAAGGAGAGAGGGAGAGAAAAACATCAATGTGAGAGAGCGACATCAATGAGTTGCCCCCACATCTCCCCAGGGTGGGGAAACAAACCCTAAACCCAGGTACAGGTCCTTGACCACGAAATTGAACCCCTGACCCTTTGGTACACGGGCCATGCTCTAATCACGGAAAAACACAGGCCAGGGCTTTGTAACTACTCTCAAAAGTGTTTCAGCAACAGTATGACTTGTAATAGCTATTACTGGCAGGACTGAACATTTGAACAAACCTCTGTTTTGTTCTCTCCTCTGTCTTCAATGACAATATTATTCCATGTAACATACTGCAAAGCACTATTTTGCACTTGTTCTAGCAGAACTTGATTGGTTTACCAAGAAATCACTTTGTTGTGTTAGGAAGTGACTCAAGAACATCATATTACAATTTAACCAAGTCTATAGCAAAAAAAAAAAAAAAGATTTTGCAGGAAATTAGGGGTAAATGGATTCTTAGTTCTACTAAAACTAAATTTCCTGATAGTCATCACCGTGCATCCAGCTCGCTCTTTCCATTTTGGACTGCTGCATGGAGTTCTCATTCTCTGGTTTCCCTGTCCCAACACACACAGATGTCCCATATTTGCACTGTAACACGTCCTTTGTCATGTTTGCAAAGTTTTTCGGAAACCCAGTCTGTCATTCTCTGAATGTATGTTTTTTCAGAGAATCACTTGTGAGCCACTGATCCATTTTTATGATTGAGGATAGAAGGCAGCACAATATTAACAACAAATTTATCAGACAACATACAAATGATATGTAGATATGTCATGCCCAGCTGGTGTGACTCAGTGATGAGCATTGACCCATGAGCCTGGAGGTCACAGTTCAGTTCCCAGGCAGGACACAACCTACACAACTATACTCTATACCTCCTAAATGTTAAAGGAATTTTGTTTCCATTCCTTTCCATTCTCCTCCAATAGTTTCAATTCCCTGATCTGCTAATCCCATCTCTCCTCATTTTTATTCAATCCAGAAACTTTAGAGTGAGCCTCTCTCTTTAAAATACTCCCCAACCCTGTAATCTGAGCACAGATGAAAATCAACCCCTGCGTTCCCAGACTCCTCATATAGTCCGAAAGCAACCTTGGGCTCAGGCATTATGTGGAATGAACCAAGGAAACCAGCAAAGGGCTGAAGAAGCTCGGAGGAGGAGGAAGTCAATTACGACTCTGCCCCAAAGTTGAGAATATAGCTGTTTGATGTAGCTAACTGCACTGGCTGCCCTGGGTTTTGCTCTTTTTGCCTTTACTAGCACATTTCTCAAAAGCATGGTCTGGGCCCGTGGTTTCCATTGCTTCATCACTTACTTCCTTCTCACCCCCTTGCAACACGGCTCCCAGCTTCAATGCTGTGTTCTCATGGTATCTGACCACCCCCGCCCCCCCCCCCCCCACCCCCTGCCCGCTACATTACAGGAGTGTCTTTTAAGGGAGGAAGAGAGCATATCTCAACCCTGCACATGCAAATCACATGGAGAGCTTTGAAAGATACCAATGTCCAGGCCCCCACCTGTGGTGGTTTTGAATATGTCAATGACATTTCCCAGAATTCCCTTCCTAGGTAGGTTGGACCGCAGGGAGATCTGGGGGATGGAAGTGAAGCAGAAGCTGTTCTGTAGCTGTCACACGTCATTGCTTTCCTGCTGGCTCATCTCGTTGGCATAGGCCAACAGCCAGACCTGCACCTGCTCCATCTTCCCCTCCATCCTCCTCCAGCTTCCCCGAGCGGAGCCCTGGCTGCAGCAGGACGCCCACGCCACCCAGGTCAGAGGCGACAATGACTGACAAGGTTTGGGTCCATGAGTACGGATCCAGCTGCTTCTGGCTCTCTCTCACTTTGGATCCAGCTTCCCTTCCTGACTGCCTGTCCTCTGGACCATCAGACACAAAACTATAGAGACTGCCCACCCAGCTCCTACAGGAGCATAAGTCAAACCGCTCTGTTCCCGAGTGTGTTTGTTCACGGAGCCCTGCCTGATAAGCCACTCCAGACCAATTACGCCGGAAGCTCAGAGGCGAGGACTGAACATGAGTATTTGTTGAAAGCTCCCCAGGGGCTCCTAACAGGGTTCCCCACCGCCTACCCTGAGTGAAAACCTCCACATCTGACTGCAACTCCTCCCCAGCGTGAGCCAGCCTAGTGATGGGAACCACCCGCTTCCTGGTGCCGGATTTAAGATTTAAAATCCTGTTCTGCCCGACCCTGACCCTGTGTGTTTTCTCTGATTTAGTCCCTTTCCTTTTCCACAAATCCAGCCCCTCCCTACTTCACAGATCACTGCAATCTCCCTGCCTCCAGTCTTCCCTCCTTCTGTTTCATCCCCCCTCTCCTCCTGCCTGCAGTCCCCCAACTTCTCCCTCCCCCCGACTGATCTGGAAAAGTGCTGATGATGTCCCTCTGTGCTCAAAGGCTCTCAGCAACTCCCTGTCCCCCAGGAAACCAATCTCACTCTGTGGCCTCTGGCCTCTTCCCACAGGGCGACCTATCCTTGCACTCTCTTCTCAGTGTGAATCCCATCCTCGCGTGCTTTCTGAACCTCCATCAGCCCCAGGAAGAGCACAGCTGTGTTCAGACAACAAGAAGGGAAAGGGCCTCCTCTGGCCTCTTTGGTTTCTAACAACCAAAGCCACTCACCAGGTAACGTCCCTCTATACCACCCTCCTCCACACCACACACTCCTCCTCTCCCACCCCTTCCTTCCCAGCCCCACTGGCTGCCTCCCCCGGATATTCAGGGTAATTAATACACATACATTTGAGTGCTCATTTTTTTTGAGGCAGAAGAAAAGTAAAGTACAAATTTCTGTGTAAGGGTGCCCTTGACACTTTAATCAAAAGTGGCTGACCCCTCCTTTTATGTCCAATGAATGCTGCTGCTATAGGATCCTCTTCCCAGAGCTCAAGAAGGAAGACAGTTTTAGTTGATTCTCCACCACAAGAGCACAGCCTACACCACAGGGGAATCTTCACACTGCTCTCCCAGCACAGAAAGTTCAAAGCCAAGAGGGCCCTGGTGTGCCCTGGAGCTCTCTGCGGCAGCAGGTGAACTGGCTTTGAAATGTCCTTGTGGAATATAAAGGATGTCCTTATTCCAGGAATCACCTACTTGCATCTCATAAAGGAGGCCTTACAACATTAGGACATTTACCCTCAATGCTATTTTTCTTCAAACACCAAGAAATTGGAGAAAATGGGACAAAAGAACTGAACAAAGGCCCTTCTCCAATGCTTTTTCTATGGTCCCAGTATTATATAATACTAGAGGCCCAGTGCATGGCATTTGTGCACTGGAGGAGGGTCTCTCGGCCTAGCCTGCGCCCTCTCATAATCCAGAACCCCCTGGGGGATGTCCACCTGCCGACTTAGGCCCGCTCCCTGCCACTATGCTCGCCAACCATGAGCCCAGCTTCTGGCTGAATGGTGCTCCCCTTGTGGGAGGCACTGACCACCAGGGGGCAGCTCTTGAATTGAGCATGTGCCCCATAGTGGTCAGTGTGCATCATAGCAACTGGTTGTTCTGCTGTTCGGTTGATTAGCGAATTAGGGTTTTATTATATAGGATGATCATGCAAACTAGATATTTGATATCTCCCAAGGCCTACAGCTGAATGCTTTGTTCTGTTTTTTGCTTTTATCTTTTTTTGTTATTTATTCATATGCTAGTGTTTAAGTTGGACGTGTTTACTCTAGATTTCTCCACAAAAATACTCACCCATATTTCTCTGCAAGTCCTCTGGCCTCCTCCTCTTTCACTGCTCGTTGGTCTTCCAGATCACTCTTATTCCCACATAACACTATGTCTGGGTTTTCACAATATGCATGCATTTGTAGCTGGCCTGTTAATGTAAGAAGATAGAAAATTATAGGTGAACAATAATGTAAGTGCATGATCAATGGACAATACATGCAAAAGTACCTGATACAGTGCTTTCAAAGCATCAGCGCCCTCATCTGTCAAACTGAATGGATGAGGCAGAGATGTGAAACTATTCCTGCCCTCAAACACAGACCCCAGCTTATGTATGTCAGAGAGGAAAAGGGAAAAAAAGCCCCCAAAGTGTGCATGTGCGAAAGTGCACCCACGTGTGCATACACACACACACATACACAAAATAGGTGGCAGTCTTTTTATGAAGGTCATTTGAAAAAAACTTGGAGAATTTCCTAGTGCTTATTGCTACTCATTCCTTTTTTTTAGAGAGAAAAATAAATATTGATTTGTTGCTCTACTTATTTAAGTATTCACTGGTTGACTCTTTTTTGTGCCCTGACTGGGAATCGAACACACAATTGGTGTGTCAGGGCAATGCTCTCACCAACTGAGCTACCCAGCCAGGGTACTTATAGTTCATTTTAAAACTGTTTTTTTCCTCTCCACAGCAATCACATTTTAAGAGTTGTCTTCCTATTAGCCAACCTCTTTCTATCTGAAATGGTTTTCATATTTCTCTATTATTCTAAGGTAGAATCAATTCACTTAACACACAATACAAGATTAAATGCAGGGAGAAAAACCCAGAAGAAACAGTCAATGATTCAGTCACCAGAACCAAGAAAAAGCAGGAGACTACAATTCTTACACCACAGCTTTTAGTTCTTTTCACTGGGAAAACTGTAAATAGACATAATTTTAAATCAAACAAACAAAAAAAAAACTGCACTAAACTGAGTAGTTTAATCTCCCAAAGAAGGAAAATAAAGTCTTACTTCTTACTTGTCACACCCCATAATGAAATTAAAACAGCCCGAGCTTTCACAAAATGTATGGCCTAATTTCTTTTTCACATGGTTAACCAGAAAGTGTTGACATTTTAGTTCCTCATTACGAAGTCTTGTTCATTTTATCTTATCGAACATGATAAGTCAAGGCAACAAGCATTAATTTCAGCTTGACACTTGGTGTAGAATTTCAGAACAATGACCTTTGCCCTAAAGAGACAAGCAGGAAAATAAGAACTCTGCAGGCAAGACCAAACTGTGCAGTTCCCAACAGCAGCCGTGCCCTTTCTTTCCCCGGAGCTGTTACCCACGCTGTCCCCACACCCCTGAACACCCAACCGCAACCTTCCTCAGGGACTCCCCACCCTTCCTCTAAGACTTGCTTCTTAGTTACCTCTGCTGTGAAATCGTTCTGGTCTCCAGAGTGGCTCTGTGCTCTGTTAACACCTTACATGTCCAGGGGTTCTAAGCATGAACTCAGGATCCAGGGTGTCTCCGGTGGGAGCCTGGCTCTGCCATTTACTAGCGGTGCCACTCTGGGAACCTAATCTGACTCTTCTATGCCTCCGTTTCCACATGTAGATACTGATAATAATGTACTTACTGTTAGGGAATGTACTTACTGAAGGAGGAAAGCACGAGACCGAACGTGGTCAAGAGAATTTTAAATTTATTAGATGACCTGGAACCAGATGGGCTGAGCCCCAAAATGGTGCCAGCACCCAGCAACAGGGAGTCAGAGATTTTAAAGGACTCAAAGTGGGCTTTTTCCATGGGGAATTTTTTATTATTTATAACTAGAGGCTTGTGCATGAACTTTTTGCACTGGGCGATGGTCCCTCAGCCTGGCCTGCACCTCCTTGCAATATTGGGACCCCTCAGGGGATGTCCTACTGCTGACCTAGGCCTAATCCTGCAGCAACTGGACATCCCTCTCACAGTCTGGGACCCCACAGGGGATGTAGCAGTGCACCAAGCGGCAGGCAGCCAGGGAGGAGTCTGAATTGGGGCGGGGTGCTATGACACTCGGGCTCATCCCAGCCCTCTGCGCCTGCTGCCCAGGAGTCGAGGAGTCGGGAAAGGCTCCCACCGAGGCAGCTGGGCTCTCCAGCTGTCAGCCCAGCTTCTGGCTGAGCAGTGCTCCCTTGTGGGAGCACACTGACCACCAGGGGGCAGCTCCTCCATTGAGCTTCTGCCCCTTGATGGTCAGTGTGCATCATAGAGACCAGTCATTCTGGTAGTTCCACCGTATGGTCGCGTGGGCTTTTATTATATAGTCAAAATATGGAAGCAACTCAAGTGCCCATCAGTAGATGAGTGGGTAAAGAAGATGTCACACACACACACACACACACACACACACACACACACACACACACACACACACATTATTGGGCCATTAAAAAGAAGAATGAAATCTTACCATTTGCAACAGGACAGGTGAGCTAGAGCAGTGGTTCTCAACCTTTCTAATGCTGTGACCTTTTAGTTCCTCAGGTTGTGGTGACCCCCAACCATAAAATTAATTTCATTGCTACTTCATAACTGTAATTTTGCTACTGTTATGAATCATAATGTAAATACCTGTGTTTTCCAATGGTCTTAGGTGACCCTGCTAGCGGTTGAGAACCACTGCTGTAGATCCTAAGACCATCAGAAAACACAGATATTTACATTATGATTCATAACAGTAGCAAAATTACAGTTATGAAGTAGCAATGAAATTAATGTCTGACTGATGGCTTAGGCCCACTCCACCTGGGCTCTGAGGGCTCTCAGACTGTGAGAGGGAGCTGGTCGGTCTGAGAAACACACTCAAGTGCTCGAATTTTGTACACCGGGCTTCTAGTATTGTAATAATTATGTACAGTGCCAATTCAGTGCTGGAAATACCAGGCAGAACACTATGTAAAGTATATGACTGTCTACCCACTATGCTGTATACCTGAAACTAATACAAAATAATATTAAATGTAAACTCTAATCTATAATAATAAAAGTGTGATATGCTAATTGGACCAGATGTCCTTCCAGACAGCCTTCCAGATGAAGCCGGGCTCTGAGGGAAGCCCAGGTCCGGGTGCCAGAGAGAAGCCAGTGCCGGCAGCTGGGGGAAAGAAGGCTACTCTTGCATGAATTTTGTGCATCAGGCCTCTAGAACAATGATAAAATTAAGAAACAAAACTAAAGTTTTCTATTATCAAAACCATAGCCAATGCCCTAGCTGGTGTGGCTCAGTAGATAGAGAATCAACCTGTGGACTGAACTGAGGGCATGTACCTCAGTTCCAGGCTCCTCCCCTACCCAGGCCCTGGTTAAGGCATGTGCAGGAGGCAACCAATTGGTGTGTTTCTCTCACATCAATATTTCTCTCCGCTTTTTTCTCTCTCTTCCTCTCTCTCTAAAAATCAATGGAAAAATATCCTCGAGTGAGGATTTAAAAACAAAACAAAACAAAAAACCCACAGCCAATACTAACAAATTACCAAGTAATTTTGAAGTAGGAGGTAATTTTTAAGTGTTTTCATTATAAAGATTTGGATATTAAAAATTTAACATCAGAGCCTTTCCCAATAGATTTTCTAGGTTTATATTAATACAGCTAATGGAGGTAAATGTATATTCTCAAGCTGTTATTTGGTCCAGTAGCAGGATTTTAGATTATTATCTCTTTAAAAAGTCAAAATGAGGATATATCCTATCTAATAAAGAGGAAATATGCTAATTGACCATCACACCCTCACAAAAGATGGTGGCACCCACATAAGGAGGGAATATGCTAATTGACTGCCATGCCCTCAAAGATGGCAGCGCCCACAACCGCAAGATGGCGGTGACCAGTCCCTCAGCCCCACCAGGGTGGCAGGCATACTGCAGAGCTGGGCCCACCCCCAGGAGGGTCTGGCCACTCTGCAGACCTGCCTCCAGAATCCCCAGTCCCCTCAGATCCCCAGCCACAGGCAAGCCTCCAATGTCAGCTGCCCAGCCACCCAGGGCCACCAGAGGCTCAGGTAACCAGGGCCACCAGAGGCTCAGGTAACCAGGGCCGGCTGGGGTTTGTGCTGCCGGCAGTGGCAGCAGCAGAGGTGTGATGGGGAGGTCGCCTTCCCCTGATCACTGGTCATCTCCCACCCCTGAGGGCTCCTGGACTGTGAAAGGGGGCAGGCCGGGCTGAGGAACACGCCCCCCCCAATCCAGTGCATGAATTTTCATGCACCAGGCCTCTAGTATATACATATATGTTTAGATAGATAGATAGATAGATAGATAGATAGATAGATAGATAGATAGGCAGGCAGACAGTCAGTGCTGGGACTACTTTTGCCAATGGAGTTCTAGAGTCCTTCAGGTAAATGCCTGTCCCTCAAGACAGAGAGGGGGGCTCTAAGCATGTTAGAGACAGGCAGCCAGGGGTCTAATCCATGAAGCCTTCAAAAGGTCTGTATGTAATCTGTGTGATCTACGTTTTAAACCCTGGGATGATACAAGACTTGATAGCACACAACAGGCAAGGTGATACTTAGTGATTCTACCCCTCTAGGCTTGTGTATCCTTTTCTATAAAAGGGAGATGAGTCTCCTCTGTGGAAAAGACTAATTAAGAGATTGCATGGAAAGCAGGGCCTTCTACCTGGAGCATGGGAAGCACTCAACAAACCAAAGTCAGTATTACTAGAAAAAGCAGAGTATTTCAGTTATCTTTGCCCCTAAACTAATAGCCATACTCCTTTATATAGCATTTTAAACAGCACTAGGATTTCTCCCAAATCAATTTACAATAAAAGTATTGTAGAATGTAAGAAGGCATTTTATTGTAGGGAGTGGGAGGCAGGGAGACAATAACACTTACTTATCCAGTTCCTGACATTGAGGAAACTTTGTTCATTTGTCAGATCAAAAAGCAGAAGAAACCCCATAGCATCTCTGAAGAATGCTGTTGTCAAGCTCCGAAACCTAGGGATATAAAAGCAGATGGATCACCTAAACATGGCCCCACTCCTGAAACATAAAGCTACCACCGGTACCCTCAGCCTCTCACCACAGTTCATCAATAACAAAATAGATGTTTAATAATGTGCCACTGTTTATAACTTTACATTATACATGAATATTATTGCTCTTAGAATGTTATTGCTCCACTAGATTTAGTGGAGAATGTGATTATAAATGACAATTTAATAGCATAAAGTTATGAGTATAATCAATATTAGGTATCTTACAAAATATAATAAATTGCTACCTAGAGCAAGAATATTTAAAATATATCCAGATTTTTTTAAATGCCACAATTATCAAAAGTTATACTTGGAATGTTCTTTTAAAATAAAAATAGCCTGTATCAATGGAAAAAAAATTTAAACAAATCAGATGCTGCTATTCCAAAAGCGTATAAGACAGTTATTTATCACTTCTGTAAGTTTATGTGTTAACAGACCATGGGATTCAAAAACCCAGCCTGCTGGACAGGGATGACAGAACTAGTTCATGATCTTTTAGTATCACCCAAGAATTCATTGTCCAACCAGGAGTTAATTAGACCCAAACAATGGAGCTTGCTATGCATGTTTTCCTTGTCCTGTGAAGGTTGGCTTGACTTGACATTACAATGTGTTTCATGACCTTTTGATTTCAATCCCAGGCGTTAAGGTGGGAGTAGTAATGACTCAGCACCTGCTCTTCTTCAGTACTCTCTCTCTTCCAAGGCTTTATCCTGCTGTGTCCCTCTCTCCCTCCAACAGTCAGTTTCTCCTTGCTTTGCCTTTATACAAAGCCTACAATGGACAGACACAGGCTCCAAGGAAGAAAAAACTGGTGTGAATTCGTCATCTAACCTTCTAAGCTTTCTCAACTATTTTTAATTAATGTTTTTGCAAAAATAGTCCTTATATTTAGAGATACATATCAAAATTGTTATGAATAATTGGATATTTGGAATTTGCTTAAAAATAATTTGGGAAAGGAAGTGAGTAGGAATGAGCGGCATATATAAAATAAGACCGTCCGCAACTTGATGACTGTCGAAACTGGGAAATGAACACATGAGTTCATTATATACTTGAAGTTTTCCATAATGAAAAGATTTTATTTTTTTATTTTTTAAAAATATATTTTATTGATATTTTACAAAGAGGAGGAAGGGAGAGAGATAGAGAGCTAGAAACATCGATGAGAGAGAAACATCGACCAGCTGCCTCTTGCACATCCCCTACCGAGGATGTGCCCGCAACCAATGTACATGCCCTTGACCGGAATCGAACCTGGGACCTTTCAGTCCGCAGACGGACGCTCTACCACTGAGCCAAACCGGTTTCGGCTGAAAAGTTTTTTAAAAGCCTTCAAATGATCTGAGAGAAAAAACCTGAAACCTTAGCTAACTAAAAGCAATTTTACATCTCGATTCCATGTGACTGATTTGGGTTAAGCAACTTCTGACCACATGGATTAATTCCAACCAGATTTTCCACTCGGTTTTCAAGAATAATACAGACAGGGGTGGGCAAAAGTAGGTTTACAATTGTGAGTACACAAAAGTTTATTTTTGTATTATTATTTATTAATAGTTGTATATTTTCCCCATACGAATATCTGTAAACTTAGCTTTGTTCTCCCCTTTATAACTCTGTGGCTTTTGTGTGGTTGAGTAAATAGCAAAGGTTCAATGGAGAAAAGTGTGCAAACCTTTTAAAAATAAAGAAAATAAAAAAGAGACCATAAGTAAGGTTGATCCATTTTGAAAAAGATTCATTTTTTTTCCTTTGACTTTGTATGAAATAAAGAAATAAAGCCACCATTCTCAACTCAGACTGATAAATGTCCTGCTAATTTGGCAGTATGGCTTGTCCAGGTGCAAATGGGCTCATCAGCCGGCTTTTTCCTGCTCCGGTCACTCTATGAAGAGTGTAGCTGCTTTTCCCTTTCCTCCAGTAAGAAGCACGTGCATAACTGCAGACCACATACCTCTCCTGCCCTGCTGTGTCCCATAACTGCAGGTGGATTCTCTGGCCTCTGCCAACGGCTCCATCCGGCCCGTTGGCTCTGTATACCTGCAAGAGCAAAGTCAAAGAGGAAGAGAGAACTTACTGAGACCAGCGAACTCTTCTTACTTCCCTATTCAGTACAACTATAGCATAAACCTCTAAAGAAAATCCCATTTGGAATATAACCTTGTTTGTATTTTATTTCAAATAGTTCTCTGTAGATAATACAACAATTTGTACTACCATGTATATATACATTATATACTTTTATAAATATACTATGAAATCTATAAATAATATATAATTTCTCTAACATAGTAATTAGCTCACTTTTCCTCAAAGAACGCTCAGGTCATGCATTTCAAGAAATAAAACCTTTCTGTGATTTTTCCCATCCTATCTTTAAAAATATTCTTAAAACAATTTTATAGGAAATATCTCTGAAACTCTCTCCATAAAAGCAATGAAAACACTGACACAAACTGTCAAATCAACTTTTTTAGAACTCCAAATATCAGTAAAAATAGTAAGCTTTGTGCTATTTTAAATTATCCTATTCTCATCTCCCCCTTCCTGGCTCCTAGTAGTCCTAAAAAAACCAACATATGCATAACTATGATCAGTATAGCAGCCACTGCAAGCAGTGGAGGCAAAACTGGTTTGGAGCTGCCCCTAAAATCTCATCCCCAGAGAACTGAAAGCTGTGTGTCAAGCTCCAATCCCAGGCCTGGTCTTTATTTTACCTGACTCAGAGCTTGCTCTGTGAGAATAACCCTATCCCTAGGGTATTATTGAAAATAATCAGCATCAACTACTTAACATCACAGCTACTAAAGGCAAAAAATACCAGTTGGAGCTAACAAAAAATCTAACCAAAAAGACTAAAAAAGAAAAACACAGGAAATTGGATGTCTATACAGAGATTTGAAAAAGCTCCAAAATATTCCTTGTTATCTATTAAGCCAAGCTCATGTTTAGGGCTATGCATATGCCCAGGAAAGACCTGAAAAAGCCCTAAGCTTACACCTCTGGCTGACGTTAAGGCTCTTCTCAATCATGAAGTGAAGGTTAAACCATCTACTATAGTATTAAACACATGTCACAGCACACACACAAACATACACAAATATACAATCCCTCAGAAAAGAGGACTTTCTGGTTTAAGGAATTTAAGAAATGCTCTATCCACTCATGAGCTGATCACTAAGTTAACTGAGCAAAGACTTCAGGAGCTGCACAAAGAATACACTTTATAGAATTAGCCCAGGTATGTCACTAAATAAGCAAACAGCAACATAAATAAATAAATAAATAAATAAATAAATAAATAAATAAATAGCAAAAAAAGAGAAACACTCAGAGGGGGAAGGAATCTGATTTCCAGAGTTACCACATTTTATTATTTCAAATGTCTTGTTTTCAACAAAAGTCATGAGACATACAAAAAAAAAACAAGAAAGTATGGCCCAAATACTGGGGGGAAAGCAACCTATAGAAACTATTCTTGAGGAAGCCCAGATGTTGAACTTGCTAGACAAAGACTTTAAATAAGCAATTATAAATCTGTTCAAAGAACTAAATAAAATCATGTCTGAAAAATTAAAGTATGATAATAATGCCCTACTGAATACAGAAGGTCAATAAAGATATAGATATAAAAATAGAATATTATAGTTATTCTATCATATAGAAGTACAATTCAGTATTCATCAGAAGAGCTCAAGAGCAGACCTAAACTGGCAGAATAAATAACCACTGAATTTGAAGATAGGTCAATTGAGATTATCTACTATAAGGCATAGAAGGAAAAAAGAATGAAGAAAAATGAAAATTTTCAGAAATCTATGAAACACCATCAAACATACGAACATATGCATACTGGAAATCCTATAGGAAGAGGAAAGAGTGAAAAAGAGAGAAAACGTATTTGAAGAATAATAGCCAAAAAATTTCCCAAATTTGATGAAAAACATTCATCTGTATATTCAAAAACTCAGTGAACTCCAAGAAAGATAAAATTATAAAAACTAGACACACAATCATTAAACTGTCAAAATCCAAAGACAAAGAAAGAATCTTAAAAGCAGCAAGTGAAAAGTGATACATTACATACAAGGGATTTCAATAAGACTAAGAGCTTATTTGTCATCTAAAACAATCAAGGCCAAAGGCAGTAGGATGACATATTCAAAGTGCTAAAAGAAAAAAGACTATCAACAAAGTGTATCAGCAAAGGAGCTATAAAAGACAGTATAAATGTATTTTTGTAAATCCTTTCTTTCATCTAATCAAAACACAACAGCATAAAGTAATAATTATAAATCTGTGTTGGTGGGTACACAGTGTATAAAGATGTAATTTGTATGACAGTAATAGTGCAAAGAACAGCAAGGTTGTGTAACATACAAAAATCAATCACTGTAATAGACCATAATAATAAAACCACAATACCATACCAATAGATGCAGACAAACTCTCTGAACAAATCCAGGAACTTTCATGATAAAAGCCCTGAACAAATTAGGAATAGAAGTGAACATCCTCAACCTGAAAAACAGCGTCTCTGAGAAATGCATAGTTTATATTCTACTGGTACTTACTGGTGACTGTTAGAATGCTTTCTCCCTAAGACCAAAGACAAGGCTGTCCTCTCTCATCACTTCTATTCAACATTTTACAGGAGGTTCTCATCAGGGCAATTAGGTAAGAAAAAGAAATAAAACATATCCAAATTGGAAAGGAAGAAGAAAATAGAAGGTGATTGTGATCTCATATTGAAAATCCTAAAGAATAAATACACACATGCAGACACACACACACACACACACACACACTTAGAATGAGCAAACAAATTCAACAATACTCCAGTATTCAAGATTAATATACAAAATAAATTGTATTTCTATAATATATACTGGCAACAAACAATTCAAAAATAAAATTAAGAAAATAATTGAATTTACAATAGCATGAAAAAGATTAAGATATTTAAAGATAAATTTAACCAAAAAAAAGTAACACATACTCTGAAAACTACAAAGCACTATCAAAAGAAATTGAAGATCTAAATAAAAGATATTCTATGTCCATGGGTCAGAAGATTTAATGTTGTTAAGATAAAAATACTCCCCAAATTGATGTGTAGATTCCATGCAAGCCCTATCAAAATCTCAACTAGCTTCTTTGTAGAAGGTGACAAACTGACCTTAAAATTCATATTGAATTGCAAGAAATTCAAAACAAACTTGAAAAAATGAAGAGTAATACTTTCCAATTTCAAAAGTTACCACAAAGCTACAGTAATCAAGATAGAATAGTACTGGCATAAGGATAGACATATAAGTAGAATCAAATTGAGAGTTCCAAAATAAACCTTACATTGATTGTCAACTGATTTTCAATAAGAGTGTCAAGACCACTCAATGGGAGATAAAATATTCTTTTCAATAAATTGTGCTGGGGCAACAGGCTATCCATATACAAAAGAATGAAGTTGGATCCCTATTCACACTATGCACAAAAAAATAGCTCAAAATGGATCATAGTTCTAAATGTAAGAGCTAAAACTATTTGCATATCATGTATCTAATAAAAACACTTATCTAGACTATACTTAAAACTCTTAAAATTTAACAAAAAGACAAACAACTTCAAAACAGATAAAGGCAATAAAAAGTATATTTAAAGAAATAGATAAAGAATCTGATTAGACATTTCTCCAAAGACAATATACAAATAAAGCACATGAAAAGATGATTGCTCAACAACATTCATTAAAGAAATTTAAGTCAAACCTACTTAAATTTAAGTCAAACCCACTAGAATGGCTATCATCAAATAGATAATAACAAAAGTTGGTGAGAATATGGAGAAATTGGGACACTCTTACGTTTCTGGAAATGTAAAATGGTGCAGCATCTTTGGGAAATTTTGGAAGCTCCTAGGCATATTCATAAGATATTTAAAAACATACGTCCTCACATAAGAGATATGATAACAAGTCCATGCACACAAAAAATATATGAACGTTAATAGAAACATTATGCATAAAGGTGAAACAACCCAAATGTTCACCAATGAATGGATTAAAAAAATGTGTTGTACGTATATCAACACAATGAAATGTGATTTGATCATAAAACAGAATAAAGTTCTGATACATGTACAACATGAATGATCCTAGAATATAAGCTAAGTGAAAGAAGCAAGACACAAAAGGCCACCTATTGTATGATTCCATTTATATTGTATATCCAGAGAATAGGCAGATCCTTCTAGAATAGACTAGTGGCGGGAGGCGGGGGGGAATGGAGAATGACTGCAAAAGAGTATGAGGTTTCTTTCTTGGGTGATAAAGTGCTTTAAAATTAAATAGGGGTGATAGTTGCACAACTGTAAATAGACTAAAAACCACTGAATTATATACTTTAAATGGGTGAAGTTTATGTTAAGTGAATTATATCACAAGAAAGCTATTTTAAAAAAAACAAGGTTATAAAATGGAAATTAATAAATAAACATAATCACATATATATTAATTCTACCAATTATATGTCAATATTGAAACTTTCATAAAGATCCTATTATTACTCAGTGGTTCTGAGTCTCTAGAAGATTCTCTGGTAATGGAAGAAAACACCTATGGCAGGTAGAAGGAAATGAATGCTTCTGTCTGGGAGACAGGGGATCTGCATCTTTCCCAGGTACAACATGTACCTGACTGGCTTCATGGTAACAGTCAATTTTTAGCAAGAAACAGTTCATGGAAAAAGCCATCTTCATTCCTCTGCAACTCTTTTTTTTTTTTTTTAATATATTTTATTGATTTTACACAGAGAGGAATTGAGAGGGACAGAGAGTTAGAAACGTCGATGAGAGAGAAATATCGACCAGCCGCCTCTTGCACACCCCCCACAGGGGATGTGCCCGCAACCAATGTACATGCCCTTGACCGGAATCGAACCCGGGACCTTTCAGTCCGCAGGCTGATGCTCTATCCACTGAGCCAAACCGGTCCCGGCCCTCTGCAACTCTTGAAACAGTGACTTCCTACCTTCTCCTCCACAACCAATATTTTTTGGTTGTGTGGTCCTTTAAAAATAAAAACAAAACAAAAAAAGAGCCTCTTATCCTAGCTCTATAATTGGCAAACTGCGGCTTGTGAGCCACATGCGGCACTTTGGCCCCTTGAATGTGGCTCTTTCACAAAACACCACGGCCCGGGTGAGTCTATTTTAAAGAAGTGGCATTAAAACAAGTTTAAGTTTAAAAAATTTGGCTCTCAAAAAAAATCTTAATCGTTGTACTGTTGATATTTGGCTCTACTGACTAATGAGTTTGCCGACCACTGCCCTAGCTGATTTGGCTCAGTGGATAGAGCGTCAGCCTGTGGACTAAAGGGCCCCAGGTTCGATTCCAGTCAAGACTACATGCCTGGGTTGTGGGCTTGATCCCCAGTAGGAGGTGTGCAGGAGGCAACCAATTGATTATTCTTTCTCACCATAGATGTTTCTCTCTCTCTTTCCCTCTCCCTTCCTCTCTGAAATCAATAAAAATGTATGCATGTGTTTTTAAAAAAGAGCCTCTCCCCTCATCATTCTGCAGAACTTATGTTTCCCTTGTTACTTCCCAGATCAACACACACTACCAGCATTCCTATTCCAACCACACCCTCCTGCCAGTGGCGAGTTCTGCCACTTAGAGTCCATGTGGGATTGCTGAGGCCTTACTTAAGAGAAAAGCCATTAAGAATGACAGCAAAGGTGGAAAATACAACAGATAAAATAGGGGTACAAGGGGCAGGATGTTTTGTAGGCTTCAGAGCGATAACTTAGTCGACTTCAGAGGGAAGATACAAACCAAAAAGGTATCAAAGGAAAATTAAAAAGAAGCTTCACTTTGTCTACTTAATTATATATAAAGTGTCCCTCAGCACAGCCTTTTAAATCGCATTGCCAGGATTAAATATAATACACTTTCTTTTTTTCTTTTCTTTTTTTAAAATATATTTTATTGATTTTGTACAGAGAGGAAGGGAGAGAGATAGAGAGTTAGAAACATCAATGAGAGAGAGTCATCGATCAGCTGCCTCTTCCACACCCCCTACTGGGGATGTGCCCGCAACCAAGGTACATGCCCTTGACTGGAATCGAACCCGGGACCTTTCAGTCCCCAAGCTGACGCTCTATCTATTGAGCCAAACCGGTTTCGGCTATAATACACTTTCATATGTACGCCTTAAGTTGATTTTTAAAAGATTTTAAGTGATTTTTAGAGAGAGAGGAAAGGAAAGGGAGAGACAGAAATATCTATGTGAGTGATAACATCAATTGGCTGCCTCCTGAATGCCCCCTACTGGGGATTTAGCCTGCAACAGGGCATACGCCTGGGCTGGAAATCAAACCCAGCAACCTTTTGGTGTATGGTATGATGCCCAAGCAACTGAACCACAGTGGCCAGGGCTATATCCTTTAATTTTAGATTCCAACCTTTGTTCTCCTAATTCCTACAAAGTAAACTAAAAGACAGGCACATATGGTCTCAGAGATTACATTTTTACCTTTTTTTTATTTTTACTTTTTTTAGAGATTACATTTTTAGATGGGAGGACATAGAACTTACCACTCTCTTTTCCCTGAAATCGATGCCCACTGTTGTAATAAACTTGGAGTTGAATTTACCATCTGTGTACTGGTAAAGTACACTGGTCTTCCCAACTCCAGAGTCTCCCAAAGCTAAAAACTTGATGAGGTAATCATAGTCCCCATCAGACATAATGAAGAACTCTGATTTACCTGCAAAAAACAAACATTACAAAATATTAGATTCCTCTGTGAATAAAGTGGCTTACTTTCATATCCAGGTCAACAAATAGTATGTCTATGTAACACCTATATGCCCAACAATTCTGTGAGGAGAGGATTAGACATTGTTCACTGCCCCCAAAGACCTACCCTATTTCCCCGAAAATAAGACAGTGTCTTATATTAATTTTTGCTCCCAAAGATGCCCTAGGTCTTATTTTCAGGGGATCTCTTATTTTTCCATGAAGAAGAATATGGTACATATTTATTGTTAAATGAAAATAAAGGAAATTTATTACCTGTATACGGTACTGTAGTACGGTAGTTGTCAACACAAACCAGACAAACTGTGAATCCTACAGTATCAAGAATTTACTCATTTCTTCAATCACAATCATGTCATCATCTTCTGGAACATCATCATAACAACCCAATTCTTGAATTTCCTGGTGAATTTCTTGTGACTCCATTTCTTTCAGAATCAGTGGACCAAATCTCTCATGTTTAGCCTGGGGGGGGGGGGCTTATTTTCAGGGGGATGCCTTATATTTCACTCAGAATGAAACCTGTAAGTAGGTCTTATTTTCAGAGGATGTCTTATTTTCAGGGAAACACGGTAGTAATTTGCTAAAAGAGTTGCTACTGAAATAGTAAATTACTAACAGTTCAGTTTAAATTGAATACAGTACTCCTAAGACAAAAATTCCAAGTGAGAATGATAATCAAGAAAGTAATGGTCATTAAGTCTTATATGCAGATCAATTGAACAAAAATTAACAAGAGAGAGAAAAACACTAAAGTCCACTTTAGAGAAGGAAATTATTTTTACCAACAGGACCTAACGATGCTTATTTTTTATCCTTTGCAATCGGCACTTTTCATGATTTTTTTTAATTTCCTCTAAATAGATTAAAACTATTCAAAATTTCAATCTGTTTAAAAATGTAGTCTTTCTCCTAAGAAGGCTTCTCTTTCCCTCCCATTTCTAATTCTAAGAAATCCTCCTGAAAATTAGAAAAATAATCAGCTCTCCCATTACCACTGACAACTCTACTTGCCCATTCAAATATACATATTCCCCCATCCACACACATATCAGATCTGCTAATTTTCCTCTCATCATCTCCTTTCACCCAGCCCCATACCCAGAACCTTTACCACAGTTCTCATAGAATTATTTCCATAGATCCATAAAATTAATATAGAATTATTTCCTATAGAATTATTTCCATAGATCCATAAAATTAATAAAAACTCAGGCAAGAAGGTTGCCACCCCAACCCCATCCTCAATTTGGTGACTCACTTTATGCTAAAAAATCCTGATTGCTGAGACCCAAGGGCCACTCCATGTAGTTCCTCAGAGTGTCTGAGGGCAGACTAACTTCACATTCAGGTACGGCTGGTCGGTCGATAAGGGCAGAGCCTCTACAAACATTCATAATTCTGTTTGCACACTATAAAGAATGACATTTTACAGATGATGGCTTTCCTATGTCGTACCTTCTGTATTCACAGGTGTAGGCTGCCAGTATTAATGGTATATAATCATTCTCCAAAAGAAGATCACTTGGGTACAAATAAATATTCCAGTGTATCATATCACAGCATCTCACTACGCTCCAGGTTATTCAGAAATAAGAGCTAAGAATTTAAAGTAGATCCAGTTAATGTTTATCGTTTTGGGGGTCCCCCTCAAAATGAATGAAGAAGCAGAAAGCAACTCCAAATTCTGCAATGACAGTGATGCAAGGAGACACTGTGGCTGCCTTATTTCCTCTTTACATTTAATTTGAAGAAAAAAAAGTTGGTCATTCCTAAAAGTATGTTTTACATCATTTAAGGTACAAAAGAAAATGCTGTCACCAATGGCATCGCTATTCTAGAATTCTCTAAACCCACTTGAGTGGAATGTAAAGACGGGTGAAACTATCTCTGTTGCACCAAAAGTTAATGGTATCATGGGGGAAGAATCACACATGTAAGTCTACAGATTATCTTCATGGGTTCTGTTTTCTATCCATGCTGATAGCAATACATAAGTTTGTTCCTAAACCAATCGCCCATAAAGGAAGTGTTAACAAACCAAATACTATAACCGAAGGTATAGAAATGCCACTGTCAATATTCATCAGTTTACGTTCTTCAGACTGTATCTTTGGACAATGACCTGCTTTATCTGAAAATAAATGCTCAGGCCTTTCGCTCTCTGGGCTCGGTTTTCTGAAGGATAAATGGAACCCAGAAAGGTAAGTGCATTTGACAACCGGTGTCCATTGTAGCCCAAACTTTGTGCCCATCACTCACGTTTTTACAGATGCATGTTGGGCTTAAAAGCAACTAGATATAATCCCAGCAGGTTTGGCTCAGTTGTTAGAGCACTGGCTTGCAGACTAAAGGGTCTGTGGTTTCTATTCAGTTCTATTCATGTGTCTCCCTCATGTCAATGCTTCTCTCTGTGTGTGTCTCTCCCTCTCACTTCCACTCTCTCTAATAATCAATGGAAAAATATTCTCGGGTGAGGATTAACAACAAAAAAGCAGAGCTGGGTTGAGTCCCCATGTTTCTCACATGCCATCTACCCACACTCAGGGGCTTTAAGCCTTGTATTTCATGTTTCCATTCTACGAAAAAGAAGATAATGTGCACTATCTCAAGACATTGTTCTAAGGATTAAATGGGATACTCTTTTTCAAAGAATATATTTTTATTGATTTCAGAGGGGAAGGCAGAGGGAGAGATAGAAACATCAAAGATAAGAGAGAATCATTGATCAGCTGCCGCCTGCATGCCCCTTACTGGGGATTGAACCTGCAACCCGGGCATGTGCCCTGACAGGAATTGAACCGTGACCTCCTGGTTCATAGGTCAACACTAAGTCACTGAGCGATGCCGGCCAGGGTGAATGGGATACTCTTTGTGGAGTGCCCAGCACAATGCTTGGCATATCCTGGGTACTCAGTAAGCATTAGTTTATTCCTTTCTCTCCATTGTGGACAGAGCAGACTGACTCTGAAGACCTAGAACAATTTCTGAAATTGCCACTGGGAAGGTCAAAACATATATTTAGTACTACTTTTAATTGTTTTTATTTTATTGTTGTAGAAAGAAAGAATTCAAGGAACCATGACCTGTATTTTGAACCAGCAACCTTTCAGTACATAGGATGATGCTCAACCAACTGAGCCACACTGGCCAGAGGTCAAAATACATATGTATAGCACAAATGGCTGCTGACTGGCTCACAATAGTTTGCTGAGTCAACAAGGATCACTTTCAAACTACTTTGTTGGCAGGTTCAAATGATTTTCAATTCACTTTGAATAGATACGTTAATTTCAAAAGTTATGAAACAACAGATTGCTGTGTTTCATACAAATCTGAATCTACTGATTCAGATTTGTATGAAACACAGCAATCTGTTCGGACAAACTCATACTTGTTCAAAAGAATTTGAATGGTTCTGCTAGTTCAGCATGAAAGAGTTGAGTAAAAGAGGTTCCACCTAGAAACTATCTCTGACTGATCTAAAACCACCTTGGCTAAAACCAGGCATTTAATTATTTGGGTCTGGGTTTTGTTTGTTTTGTTTTCTGTTAATTCTCACTCAAGGATATTTTTCCATTGATTTTTTTTTTTTTTTTTTTTTTTTTGAGAGAGAGAGAGAGAGAGAGAGAGAGAGAGAGAGAGAGAGAGAGAGAAACATCGTTGTGTCTCTCTCACATCGATTGGTTGCCTCTTGCACATACACAGACCAGGGCCAGGATCAAACCTGCAAGCCAGGTACATGCCCTTCACCAGGAATTAAACCCACAACCCTTTGGTGTACAGGCCAAGGCTCTAACCACAGAGCCATATCAGCCAGGGCTATCTGGGCCTGTGTGGGAGTTTTTTAGTGTATATTTTTTATTGTTGATAGCATTATAGAAATCTTCCATGTATCCCCTACCTCCTTGACCTCCCTTCTCCCAACCTCTACCCCTCTCTCCCAGATCTTCACCTCCTTATTGCTCATGTCCATGCGCTATGCATATAGGTATACAAGTTCTTCGGTTTATCTCCTCTCGTCCACCCACTCCCACATCAAAGTATGTCAATCTGCTCCATGTCTCCATGCTTCAGGTCTTATTTTATTGGTCAATTCATTTTGCTCATTAGATTCCACAAATAAGTGAAATCATGTGATATTTGTCTTTCTCTGTTTGGCTTATTTCACTTAGCATAATATTCTCCAGATCCATCCAGGCTGTCCCAAAGTGGGTCTGGTTTTAATAGCTCAAATTGCTTCAGACTGCTTTTAGCTAGCTCTAAGTTCACATCTGGAAAAGCAGGTTCTCACTGGCTCATAGAAGGTTTGATTGAGTTAGAATATATTTTTACTGAATCAAGCTAGTGCTAACCAATTAAATCTATCTCTTGCTCTAATTTTATCAAACTGCTTGTAAATAGTTCAAGTCATCTATAAAATGGTTTTTTCTGGCCTAGACTGATAAAAATTGTTTTTAAAACAGTCCACATTGACAGATCACATGTTCAAACCATTCAATACTAGAAATATAACATAATAATCAGAAGCACCAAAAACAATAATTTGTTGCTCTAAACTTACACTGAACCAACAAACTTATATTTTTACTTACAATTACCCTAATTGTAATTACTCTATACCCCAAATGTATCTCCTCCACAGTACAGTTTCTGTCTACACTTGAACAGCTTGTACAGTAAACAGTTTGGGAGAAAGAAGTACTGGCAGAGGAGAAACTCAATAAACAATTGGGAAAGATGAATAAACAATGGGGAAAAGCGTGATGAGTGACAAAGGCTTCCTTGGTTGAGAAGCCAACTCCCGTTTACCTCAGGAACCTGACAAAAAGCACATCAACCCATGATCAGACAATAAAATAAAGAGGTCAGCCCTGGCCAGTGCTGCTCAGTTGGTAGAGCTTCGTCCCAAAACACACAGCCCTAGAGACAGCCCATTGGATTCTCAGTCCAGCGGGTACATGCCTGGGTTGCCCGGGTTTCAGGCTCGATACCCAGTAGGGGACATGCACAAGCAGTCCATCATTCTTTCTGTCTTTTCAATGTTTCTCTCTCTCCCTCTTCTTTCCTCTCTCTCTCTCCCTCAAATCAATTTTCAAACATATTACAAATATATAAACAAATAATAAAGAGTTCAGTTGGGGAAACTTAGCAAATTAGGGGGCTAGGTAATATTTGTCCTAAACTGGCCACCATGACGAAGTTGATCTGGGTTAACAGAGACCAGAAGTCTAAATTTTCTTGCTGCTTCATGATGGCACCATAAGGCGGTGAGTAACTGGGTCTTGGGAAGTCTATCCACATGTTAGCATGGGCTCAACTCCAACATATTGTTGAAAGACAGAGAAAATTGGGGGTTTATTAATTCTAATGAGCATCCATTTTCTTATTTTAACTTTTTAAAATTGGGATGCGCAGAAACTGGAATGGCTCAGTGGATAGAGCGTCAGCCTGCGGACTGAAGAGTCCTGGGTTCAATTCCAGTCAAGAGCATGTACCTTGGTTGCGGGCACATCCCAAGTGTGGGGTGTGTAAGAGGTAGCTGATCGATGTTTCTCTCTCATCAATGTTTCTAACTCTCTATCCCTCTCTCTTCCTCTCTGTAAAAAATCAATAAAATATATTTAAAAAAATAAAATTGGGATGCATCTTACATTTCACAGTCTTACAACTCATGATACCCTGCAGCTGCTATTAAATCAGGGGCACTGGAAATATAGTTGTGTGAAAACCTTTGATTTGTGTCCTCTAACGAGATCAAGACCATACCATCAACACATTTTAGGTATGAAGAAGCACAGCAGTAAACCTACCTCAGATGGCCATTGTGAGGATTGAATTAGCATATATATATATATATATATATATATATATATATATATATATATACACATACCTGGCACATAGTAAATCCTAGGTAACTGCTATTACATAGTATTAGCTGCTATTAACTGCTATTATTAGTATTAACTGCTATTAGCATCATCATATAGCAATCTAGCTCCCAAAGAGCAATATGCAGACAATAGTCCTTTCCTTTCCTAGAACTGTCAAGAAAGAACTGAGTCCTTTGACTAAATTGAATGGATAAAAAGGATCTTATGAAGAACTTGAACCTGAGGTCATTTCTTTAAACTCTGTAAATACCTTGAAGAAGTAGCAGGTAAATAACTCAAGGAAATGTCTCCTAAAAAGTTGAGAATGCCCCAATTTGGGAGATGCAAAAGACTCTTATTCAGCTCACTTCTGTCTCTCCTCCTTATACAAATATTTTTTCAAAGTGCTCTCCACCCTCACTCTCATCAGATCAACAATAGAAAGCAAGGAACACCCACTTCCTCAACATGTACTATGTGGTGATAATTTCCTCATGAGAGAAAGTCAATGATCTTCTTCCTTACTTAAAAAATAAAAGATGCTTAATTGGTTTTTCAGGGAATAAAATAGAAGAGAGTGGTAAAGATCTAGTTCTTGCTCTCGCTTTCTCTCTCTCTCTCTCTCTCTCTCTCTCTCTCTCTCTCTCTCTCTCTCTCTCTCACACACACACACACACACACACACACACACACACCATAGCCCAAATTTTCCATGAAGCTTCCTATTAAACTCATTCATAGACTACAACTTTTATATCTCCTCTCAAGGCAAAATAATTTCAAAACTCTTCCAGATAACTCAGCCAATTCTTAAAAGCCAAAATTTCCCTCTATTGCCCATGGGATGGGATAATATTAACTGAATTGAGCAACTACCATAGGCCATAGACAGTACTAAACATTCATGATTTTATTTTATCTGCTTATGATCCTTAAAGGGAACTTAATGTCTGTACAAGACTTACACTGTAGCCCTGGCCAGTTTTGCTTAGTGGATAGAGCATTGGCCTGTGGACTCAAGGGTCCGAGGTTCAGTTCTGGTCAAGGGCACATACCCGGGTTACAGGTTCAGTCCCCAATGGGGATGTGCAGGAGGCAGCCGATCAATGATTCTCTCTCAACTCTTTCTTTCCCTTCCTCTCTGAAACCAATACATGTATATATTATTTTTAAAGACTTACACTGTAAGAGTGGTGTTTTCTTAATGTGATGGCAAATAGGGTGGGTTCAAATCCTGACTCTTTGTGTAATGTGGTCCAAGTTCTTCAAACTAAACCTCCATTCTTTCAACTGTAAAAATGGAAATAGCATTACTAACCTCACTGAGTTATTTTTAAATTAAGTGACAAAACCACAAAACGTTTTTAGACATTGCTTGGTTTATGTTAAACATTCAATAATTGAAACTTGTCTTTAATTTATGAGATCTCTATCCATCGCAAAAGCTACCTTAGCATTCCAATCTAACAATGAATTTTATCTGTGTGATTCTGGGCAATTTCAGACCTGGAATTCATCAATTGAATGCTCTATTTTTCAGAATAGGAAACTGGGGTCCAGAGAAGGCAAGTGAATAGTCTAAAGTCAACCAGCTGGTTATATAATGGGGCTGAACTAGGTCCTATGTCTTCTAAATTCCAATCCTATATTATTTTCTAACACACTAAGATTTTAATTTTATTTGTTTCCCCTCCTTCAGAGCCAAGAGCCTCAATTATCATTGCTTTGAGTCAGGAATCAAAACTTCTCTGAAGAGACATTTTACTGGAAAATATTTTCAATTTGTGAAAATGGTTATAAAATATTACAATGTCCCTACATAGTTCATGGATTTCAATTGTCCTCCCCTGATTTTTGTGTAGAAATAGGCACATGTGAATTTAACTATTAGTTTTCAAATAACAGCACATAACAGCATTTTTGTGAATTATATTGCCATATATTCTTTCAAACATTTTATATATTTTATTGATTTTTTTACAGAGAGGAGGAGAGAGGGATAGAGAGCTAAAAACGTCGATGAGAGAGAAACATCAATCAGCTGCCTCTTGCACACCCCCTACCGGGGATGTGCCCACAACCATGTACATGCCCTTGACCGGAATTGAACCTGGGACCTTTCAGTCCTCAGTCTGATGCTCTACCACTGAGCCAAACCAGTTTCGGCTCTTTCAAACATTTTAATGTCCCCTTATCCAGGGGTGCAGTTAGAGAAAAAGTTTCAAATACCAATGACCTGCATAGAACTCTAAAGTCTATCAGTGTTTTTAACTTTAATGTTAAGAAGCAGTAGGCTTTTCTTGGTTCCTTTCTCTTTTTATAATATATTTATTGATTTTATACAGAGAAGAAGGGAAAGGGATACAGAGTTAAAAACATCAATGAGAGAGAAACATGGATCAGCTGCCTCCTGTTCATCCCCTACTAGGGATGTGCCTCCAACCAAGATACATGCCCTTGACCAGAATCGAACCTGGGACCCTTTGGTCCACAGGCCGATGCTCTATCCACTGAGCCAAACCAGTTAAGGCTTTCTTGGTTTCTTATGGCACCATTGTTGACCCATACCTGGCATTCTGGAGGACACATATAATAGAGAGAGCAGAAAGGGTGGAGGAAAGTCATACAGAGTAGGGCAGGACAAAAGACGCATTTTACAACGTACTAATATATCAGTAGAGGCAACTTGTATTTACCATTGCAATTCCTGTACCCTGAAGTGAAACACATCCACTTTCACTACAGACACAAGATGTGTGCTGTCCCATAGTGGGGCTGTTCTTTCCATCAGAGGAGACAGCAGTTGGAACCCAGCTTTTCTTTGTCTCCTTTTTGAAAGATGAGTTTGAGTTATTAAATTCAGAATATTCTATAGTAACTGCATTAGACCATCACTTACAACCTATGACCCATAAAAGCACTCCTATCATACAGAGTTTTGCAGTAATAGGTCTATTCTTAACAGAGAAAGGAGATGTTCATGGATAAAAACTGACAGGACCTAAGTTTGCATACCTTTTAGCCTAATATTTATAAATGTGCCTGTGACATAGGAATATTCCACTTCCCCATTTAAACAAAGTGAAAAGACTAAGTTCTAGTAGATGGTGATATTCCAACATAGCAAGTCATTCGGAGGACAAATAAATTATCTGTAAATACTGTTGAATTAAATGTACATTTCCAAATGTATCCTCATTTGTAAAAGCTTCCTCCAGACATTTGCAAATTCTTTATAAGTATTCAAGAGAAAAGACCAGGATAAAGAAAAAAAAAAAAATCAGCCTTCTCAACCCTAAGTTGATCTACTATTTCTGAAATGTTCCCATCATCTCAGTAGGTGACCAACATAACAACCCAACTAACAAATAATACAAGCAACTATACATTTTAAAAATGTATGGAGACCATTGATTCATTTACTCAAAAGATGTTATGTGCTGCCCAAGCCTCTTCTACCATCAGAATATGATTGTCTATAAGAATTTATGGGACGTAAACTTACCCAAACACTGAGTGTAATATTACTTACAGTTTGTGACAAGTACCTCCTGTTTTATACACATAGGTAACAGGAAAAAGGGCACACTATAGATCATGCCATTTGCAAAATACAGGCAATACAGAAGCAAAAGGAGTGGCTGTTTGTTTTGCTGAGTAATACCTCAAATGATGTGGAAGCACCCCCATAATGAACACAAACGTGTCCCTGCAATGGAAAGTCCAACCCATGGCCAAATGTGCCTCCAATGACACATGAACCAGCCATGTCTGTAAGAATTCATCAGAAGTATAAAGTCTACTCCCACTCAGTAATTGCAATGGATTAAGGCTTGCAACGCCCATCATATGGCATAAGCCTGGTGTTTTTTCCACTATAGCTTAAAAACTCAGAGAATAAACTAAAAATATTTTCCAAAAGTGGAAAAGGAGGAGTGACTGGTTAGCAGGGGGGATTCTGGTACGAACAAGCTCTGAAGAGGTCAAGTGATGAGGTGGAGGCTGTCAGAGTGAAACCAAACTCCCGGGCCTGAGACTCAAAGGTGGAACTACTGGGAGTGACAGTGATGCTCGCACATCCAGGACTGTGACAACCAGGAGCACCTAATGGACTTGCTATTAGGACGTTCCAGCATTGAAAAACACAGAACACCTTTCGATTTTTGACCTAGAAATGGGGTCTGCCCAGCCTTGTCCTGCTAGAACACGGGACGTGCGTGAGAAGAACTTTGACCAACAGCCTGGCTCCAACTTGCATCTCAGCTACTTCAAGCCTTTCGTGTGCTGCAGTTCTGGAAATGTGCCAACCTGTCCAGGAAACACACCAAACCAAAAAGCAAACCACTTCACTTTGTGAAGGAGCAACGAGGCCTCTTTCAGTCCAAGGAAAATATTAGGATGGAAAAAAAAATTATGAATTAGAAGAAGCAAGAACTGTTGAGGATGACTGTCCAAATAATAAAAATAATTAAAGAAATACCCCTGAGTTGCAGTACCTGGGGAACAGAGGGACGCCTTTATCACTGCCTTTTATTAAATATGAGAATATGAGTTGACAAGAGAAAAATGCTGAGATGTTCTACATTAAATTCCAGCAGGCTAGAGAGTGAGAGAAAGAAGCAAGAGTAATTAGCCCTGCCTAATGTGGTTCAGCAGTTAGCACGTCGGCCCACACACCGAAGGGTGGTAGGTTCAATTTCTAGTCAAGGGCATGTACCTGGGTTGTGGGTTCGCTCACCTAATCGGACATACTTCCTATTAATTCACAAGAACACCACTTTCCTTGTTCCAACTGTTCAGTACGCAGGAAGTTAGACTGTTTGCATTTCTATCAGCAGCTGTTATAGAATGGGGTGTGCCTTGGGTTTACTTATGCAAAAGGGCTGAGGACCAATAATGTACTTGCAGCCAGCTATCCAGCCAATTTCTAAATCAGCCTGTCGGATCACAGTTCCCTTTTTTTGTTACTGTTGCTGATTGCTAATTTTCTTGCATTTTGTTCAGTAAATGTGATCTCCAGAATATCCCATTTTGCTAGTTAAGTTTAGTGAATGTCCCATGATTGTTACTGTCTTTTACTGGAATAAAAACTCTTATAGTCAAAGTAGTTAAGTAGGCAATTTAGACACCTCCACATTATGCTGCTTTGCTAAGTTATTCTGCCTGTAGGGCATATGTTACTTGAAATTCTTATAAATGGGTCACTAATTGAAAAGGCTTAATTTGCACTAGCCTTTTCTCTTTTTCTTTCCTTTTTAAAAAAATTCAGAGTGGATTCACGTGTCCATTCTTGTGACAATGTTTAAGAATGTGTTGTTTCATTTACACTCACTAAATGACAGCAAGGTTCCAACACACCTGTTCAGCCCATGTTTGTTTTCACACTGTTAGGACAGTCAACTGAGCAATAAGGAATGAACACAATATGTTGCATCATAGCATTTTATTATGGATCACTGTACAGATGATATTATGTTTGGGGAGCTTCTCGTTTGGCTTCTATAACTACGAGAGCTACTCTAAGTCCATAGCAAATCAATGTCTTCATAGCCAGAGTCTCAGAAACATATATACATAATGCCATTGCAGCAAATCGTACTGCCTCACAAAACTGCTCTGGCCCAGCTGATTGCACACAGTCTACAGCAAGTTTCTTCAAGTGAAACCTTACATGGCACTCTGACATACAAAATAAATGAAAGTAAAACCATCCTGATGAAAGGAACGAAGGTAAGGCCCCCCACCTTCAAGGTCTGTGGGCCCCACAAAGACCTAACAAGAGCTCCATTGTACACATTTGGAAAACCAATACAGAAAGCTCTACGTTCAACCTGGCTCTGAATCAGGTCATTTGCCTTCAACTTTGTACCCAAACACTTCCTGTCTACCTAAACACCTTAGATTGACAACTCACTCACAAGGTCTCCCAGGCTTTTTTATTCAGCAATTCCTAACGGTGCCACCTCTCAGATCTCCCACACTTACCACAACCTTAGGGATCTTCTCATCTGGGAGGGAAATCTGAAATGTGTGGGGTGTTCCTGCTGAGAATTCCAAGAAGGACAACCCGGAGTTTGAAGAAGTCTATAGGAAAGAATCTTGGGACAATGCTCATTTGACATTCCTGGGGAAGGAAGAGCTGGGGTCTAGGACTGAATAGCCCTGGGAAATCTAGACCAAACTGGATGGAAGTGAACCAAGAGGCAGCACCACCCCTTAGGACAGGAAACTAGCATCCTTGAAAAAGTGAACTGTGGGAAAGATATTTATAACCAGCAACATTGGTTATCTTTTTCCGTATCTAAAAGGACACACTGAGGCCATTAGAAAATATATCCAGCTCAGCTGGCATGGCACAGTAGTTGAGTGTGGACCTATGAACAAGGAAATCAATGGTTTGATTCCCGGTCAGGGCACATGCCCAGGTTGTGAGCTCGATCCCCAGTAGGGGGCATGCAGGAGGCAGCCAATCAATGATTCTCATCATTAATGTTTCTCTCTCCCTCCTTCTCCCTTTCTCTCTAAAATCAATTAAAAAAAATTTTTTTTAAAGAAAATATATTCAGATTAGTCTTGATGGACTCAAGAACCTATACTTAGGTGGAACCCTCAAAGTCAATATATTCTTTGAAGAACATAGCAAACTTAGAATAATTGAGAATACATTATTTTTTGCTATATTAGAAACCACTTTATACTAAATTAAAGCACAGAATATCGTAGAGAGGCACAAAACATTTTTTAATACCAATGATAGAAAAACAAAATTATCTCCACTAACAATCTTTCTCTATGAATTTAGAAGAAATTGCTACTATTGTATTTTATTCACAGAACCCCTTGTACCAGCTTATAACTATGTGATGAGCAATGTTTTACAGGCATACTTTGGAGATATTGTGAGTTTGGTTCTAGAATCACTATAAAGTGAATATTGCAATAAAGTGAGTCACACAATTTTTTTTGTTTCCCAGTGCCTATAAAAGTTATATTTACACTATGTTATGGTCTACTTAGTGTGCAAATATATTGTCTATAAAAATGTACATACCTTAATTAAAAATACTTTATTATTTAACAATGCTAATCACCACCAGAGCCTGCTGGAAAAATAATGCTTAACATAGAGTTGCCACAAACCTTCAATTTGTAAGAAAAAAAAAAATGCAAATTTGTAAAGTGAAATAAAGTGAAGCTAAATAAAATGAGGTATGCTTGTATATAAAAGCTTTGCTATTTAAAACTCCTAGAAAGTTACAGGAAAGAAGAAAAGGAAAGGCACAGGGAAGACGGGAACAGAACAACTCTTCTTGCTGCCTATCAGAGCAGACAGCCTCATGTAAAGGTGGCACAGAATCAGTTCCAGGACTCCACGGGTTACGTATAAATGGAGGTGCCAGAAAGACAGCCAAAGTTACATCAAAGTCAAATACAACAAATTAAGGAGAAGTTCAAGAAAGAGAAAGAGCCGAAGCCGGTTTGGCTCAGTGGTAGAGCGTCGATCTGCGGACTGAAAGGTCCCAGGTTCGATTCCGGTCAGGGGCATATACATTGGTTGTGGGCACATCCCCAGTAGGGGGTGTGCAAGATGCAGCTGATGGATGTTTCTCTCTCATCGATGTTTCTAATTCTCTATCCCTCTCTCTTCCTCTCTGTAAAAAATCAATAATATATATATATATATATATATATATATATATATATATATAATTTTTTATTTATTTATTTATTTATTTATTTATTTATTTATTTATTTATTTATTTTTAAAGGAAGGAGAGAGATGGCTTATGGATTTGGAAGAGAATGTTCCAGGAAATCAGGAGGACAGCTTGCCATACAGACTGGAGTGACCACTTACTTAGCTCAACAGAAATAATAACTAGAAAAGGCCCAAGTAGTTGTCACTTCATCAAAAGTCAAAGAGATTCTCTTAGCTTTGATAAAAACTAACTGGAATTTAAGAAAACATAACCGGTGGGGAGTACCTGTGGGAGGAGCCAGGGCTATGGAAGTCCACCTCTCTATGTAATTGTGAGAACCCTGCAGGAAGAACTGTTTACAAAAAAGCTCTATGGTCCTAACTTCGCTTCCCTCAACTTCCTTCTCCTTTATATAAACATTCCTTTATCTTGGCACACAGAGGGTGCACGTGGCTTGCCATGTCTGCAGGCACTGGGTTGCAACTCTTTCTTTTTCCAGAATAAATCGCTTAGGTAACAAAACACCTCGTTGATATTATTTTTCAGCTGACATCTAAGTCAGGGCAATTTATTCCATCCGCTTGCTCTCCCCTATCCTTAGTCCATTCAGTCTCAGGCTCCCCCTAATTGCTCCAGCCAGGTTCCTTCTGCCCTGGACAGATGGAAAGCCAAGCATCCAAGTTAGAACTTGGTCCTCCAAACCCGAACCTTGTCTTTGAACTCTGTGAACCAAGCCCCTCTTCTCTGAATGCACTTCTGAGAAAGACATACAGTAGATGAAAGCAGAAGGCTAAGAACGCAGAGACTAAAGTGAGTGGGCAATATAATCACTCAGAAAGAATCGAGAGGGGCCTGTTTAAAAAAAAAAAAAAAACACCAGTGGCTAAAGAAACTTCACTATAGATTTACTATATAATAAAGATTATGTGTTCACAGAAAAAGCATGAATCAGGAAGAGAAGGAGCTAAGAGATAAAGTTATAGACAAGAGGAGCATAAAGATAGGAACACCATGAGATGTGAATATCCAAGAGTTTATAAGACATTGATAAGCAACAACTTCGGGAATTTTGTTTTAGTGTCGGAAGGAAATTAAAGAAGCGTGATATTAGAGAATTTTTAATGAGGATGAAATGAGATTCTATATACGAGAGAGCTGACTGCAAAGTAATTTAAAAGGTTTGATAAGACACACAAAAAATTGATCGCATAATTCTACAATCATAGCTTAGGAAATTCACTTTTTAAAGTATAAAGTTAATCTCCTCATACCAACACACTTAATGGCCAAGGTTTATAAGTTTAGTGGGTTTTTGTTTTTGTTTTTTAATATATTTTATTGATTCTTTACAGAGAGCAAGAAACATCAATCATCTGCCTCCTGCACATCCCCTGCTGGAAATGTGCCCACAACCAAGGTACATGCCCTTGACCAGAATCGAACCCGGGACCTTTCAGTCCACAGGCCGGCCAACGTTCTAGCCACTGAGTCAAACCAGTTTCAGCAAGTTTAGTGTTTTGATCTCAGGAATTATCTTTTCATTTAAAAAAATGATATGATCAATGTATCCTTTTTAAGTTAAATTTGCCTATATGTATTTGTACAGCACATAAAAATACAATTGGCATATAGCTATCAAGCAATGAAAATATACTAAAACTTTTAACAATAAACCTCAATAATGTTAATCAATTTTCCCAGCAATGAGTAATCACCTTAAAAATTCACACATAGCCGAAACCGGTTTGGCTCAGTGAATAGAAGGGGTGTCGAACTCAATCAGAGAAGGGGCCAAAATCTAAAATCCAGCCTAAATCGCGGGCCGAATGGTTTACTGAACAGTCATAAACTGACAATGTCATAAACTGACAGCGGAGTGCAGTGATGACAGCGCGGTGCGGGCCACATTGCAAGGCCTGGCGGGCTGGATTTGGCCCACGGGCCTTGTGTTTGACACATGTGGGTCGGCCTGCAGACTGAAAGGTCCCAAATTCAATTCCGGTCAAGGGCATGTACCTTGGTTTCAGGCACATCCCTGGTAGGGGATGTGCAGAAGGCAGCTGGTAGATGTTTCTCTCTCTTCGATATTTATAGCTCTCTATCCCTCTCCTTTCCTCTCTGTAAAAAAAAAAAAAAAAAAAAAAAAAAAAAAAAAAAAAAAAAAAAAAAAATCAATACAATATATTTTTTTAAAAATTCACACATAAATATCCAAGAAAACCTCTTACCTATTTATATGTTAGAGTCTACTGCAAAGAACATAATAGAGAAAACCATTCTACGTAGAAATTACAAGTAGTAGTTTGAGATAGTCTCCATTAATTGCTGGTGCCTCTAAGCAGCTGGAATACACATTCCTTTAGCTCCTCTAAAACATTTCTAAGCTATGAATATTTCTGCCACAGGAAGGAATAGATATTAAAGTTCTATTACTTATAATCTAAAAGGTCTTGATCTTAGGTTCCCTGGAGAAGACAGAAGCTCATAAAAGAACATGGGTACACTTCTACTATAAGGAAATTAGTTCCCCATGCATTCTAGTAGAGACCTTTCACACTTTTGTTTAGATACAAAATGTTTATGAACTCAAGAGATATAATGTGATTTTTCAAACCAAAATCTGAGACATGAAGTCTGCCAGTGTGCTTTTTGTGACCCTTTGGGGAAAAGACAGAGTTGGAAATACAGTTTAGTTGTCAAAGCATTAGAATTTCTACAGCATCTCACTGGTTTATGGAGCAAATGCACACGAACGGGTGACAGGGGGCAGTCCCAGAAACCCCGTGCAGCCGGTCCTCACAACGCACTCTGTGCAGAGGACACACCTGATTCTTTGGGCTCTCTTCACTCCTGCCCACCAGGCTCAGGCGGAGGGCCTCCTGATTCCGTCGTAGAGAAAAGGGGAGGGAAGTTGTTTCCATGGAAACACCCTCACCTACGTGTGCTCCTTTCTCACTGCCTCAGGAATTAACAGAAGGATCACAGATTAAGCCAAATGCTTCTCTGCCCACTCCACTCGCATCCTGGAAACTCGTCCTTCTAAGGCACATCCAACTCTGGACATACCTTTAACCAGTTTCTTCTCAATGTGTCTGAGTGCTTTCCCTGCTTAACTTGATGGGTATTATGCTAATTCTAAGTGCTCCTCTGCCATCTTCAGAGTGTGTCTCATCTCCCCAGTAAACTTGCATTTTTCCTGAAGTCTATCTACTTCTTTTTTAAAAAAATATATTTTATTGATTTTTTTACAGAGAAGAAGGTAGAGAGACAGAGAGTTAAAAACATCAATGAGAGAGAAACATCAATTAGCTGCCTCCTGCACACCCCCCTCTGGGGGTTTGCCCACAACCAACGTACATGCCCTTGACAGGAATCGAACCTGAGACCTTTCAGTCTGCAGGCCGACGCTCTATCCACTGAACCAAACCGGTTTCGGCTTGTCTACTTATTGCTTCGCCACCGACACTCACCAGTGGCTGACAGGAGGCCAGCTGTCACTGAACTGCTAATTGTGTCTGCCATCTGGCTTTCTCTAACAACCTCTTCCTTCCTCTGGTTCCCTCTGTTCCCCGCTGATTTCATTCAGGAGTGACTCAAAAAGTGTCTTGGAGCTCCACTGATAGCTGTTCTTTTTTGGTAAACTAAATTATATTTGCGTTCAATTCAGCAGTATTTAACAAGCAGCTTTTACCTGCCCAGCACTGTGCTAGGAGCTATGAATGGCGGTCACTCTCCTCACAAATTCGTAATTGGGATGAGGAGGCAAAATGAGCTCCTTGTCAACAAAGGACAAGTAAGTCAAGATAATAAGGGAGAAAAATGTCTGGTACATCGTATAGACCACCCAGCACAGGACATCAAAAGTGAAACAGAGGGCCCTGGCCAGAGAGCTCAATTTGTTAGAGCATTGTCCTGATACGCCAAGGTTATGGGTTTGATCCTGGTCAGAACACATAGAAGAATCAACCAATGAATGAATGCATCAATAAGTGGAACAACAATTCTCTCTCTCTCTCTCTCTCTCTCTCTCTCCCCCCCCTCCCCCATCCTGATTTTTTTTTTTCCAGTGAAGTGGGCTAGTGGTCAGAAAACCTTCACTCTGCTTCTTACTTCCTAGCTGTGTGACCTAGGGCCAGTCACCTCACCTCTCCCACCTCTCCCAGCCTGTTTGCTCCAAATGGCAATATTCCAATTAAAGATTATTGGAATTAAAGGATACATTGGGTGAAGGCATTTTATAAACTGTAAGCTGCTGGGTACATACATGTAAGATGGTGGTTTTATAAGACAAGAGGACCCTTGGCAGTCAGAAAGACAGAACTATCTGACCAAGGCTTCAAGCAGGAGCCAGAGCCTGAGCTGAGCACCTTCAAAGTCATGAAGGGTGTAGCTGGATGGGGAGGGAGAGGAAAGAGCATGTTTGGTGCAAGAGCTTGTTTTCACTTCAATGTGACAAGTATTGAGAGCCCTGTTGACGACCTCACATGCTACAAATGTCAGGAAGATGCCACTGTTCCCCTCAGAGAGACACAAGAGAAATGCACAGCTATCAATCATCCCTGGAGGAATGATTCTGGGGCGATGAGGCAAGCTGAAGAGGGCTAGAAGACAACCATCAGTGTGCGGCGTCCTAGTCCCAGCTCTGCTAGCAGGTGTGTGAGCCCCTGTGGCTCACCACCTCCTCCTGGCCTTTCCTTCTCAAATAGGAAATAAGAGGTTTAAACTCAGTGGTCTCTTCCCTACACAAACTCGCTATGCTGTGTGATGCCGGGTTCAAAGTCCAAACTTCAGCCATGAGGAATGTAAATGGGGTCCTGGCGGCAGCTGTCCTTTGTATCCCCTCTCACTCCTTAAAGCCCAGGTAAGGGCAACAGCAGTGAAGATGAAACAAAGGAACCTATGCAGCATTAATTTTCAAATAATATAATGCATTGCTCCATTGGGGAGAAGAAGAATTGAGAGAGAGAGAGAGAGAGAGAGAGAGAGAGAGAGAGAGAGAGAGAGAGAGAGGGAGGGAGGGAGGGAGGGAGGGAGGGAGAGAGAGAGAGAGAGAGAGAGAGAGAGGGAGAGAGGCTGAAAGAAATGCCTGAAAACCATCCCCATTCCCTATGGTCCCACATTATCTCTGTCCTTGGGAGTGAAAGGTCCCAAAAGAAGACTATCACTGGGCAAACCACGCAAGAGGGAACACGCAAGACCCAGGGCCACAGCAGGATGTTCTCGGCTGAAGTAAATGACAGGATGTGATGGGCAGTCCCTGCCGTTCCCATGAAATGTCATTTGCAAACATCATTCCTCGGCGGTAAGGTATTTTATCCGGCGGTAAGGTATTTTATCCGGCAATAAGGAAGGGGAAAACGTCAGCGAAGACAACTGGATGTCACTTTGGCTCCACACATTCTCTCCCCGGGGAAGCCTTTATGAAGGCATCTACTCATTCAAAACTTAGCCCTGGCCCCTCATTATACACCACCCAGCTGGCTACACATTAATGAAAACACAGACTGCCCAGGAGTAATGTCATCTTCCTTCAGCCTCCATCTCAGTCTCTCTCATTTGGCTTGAAATAGCTACCATTTTACCACTGATGTTAAGAAATGGCATGCCAAAACCTTCTCTGATTACTGAATTCCGGTGGGTTTTCAGAGGAGAATTAGCCACATCTCCCCATTTTCTTACTCTCATTTAAAACGCCTCTGCTATATGTCTGTGTGTCTCCTGATGCAAGCCAGCAAGAGTTTCCCCAGAAAATTGCAGCCCAACCTTCTTCATCTATTCGTAGGACAAATTGGGGCAAACGCTCATGACTAAGGGCAACAGATCTAGGGGCTCTAGCAATGCCAGATCCTGTCCATCCACCCCAAGAGAAGAGGGGTGCAATAAATGTCTCAACACAACTTCAGGGCACAGGCACACCACAGAGGCTCTGCTCTAGGTAGGTAGTGTGGAATTCCTGGGATTAGGGCATATGAATGTTCAGTAATACAAAATAATTTCAAATTGTTGTCCAATATACTTGCTTTATGCTCCCAACTTCACATCTTCAACAACATTTGGTATTTGTTGTCAGACTTCTCAAAATGGTAACATATTGTGATCTAAATTAGCATTTCTCTGATTGTTAATGTGGTTGAGCATCTGTTTTTAATTTGTTGGCCATTCAGGTTCTGTTTATGGAAAAGCACATTGATATGTTTTCCCTGTTTTTCTATCGGGTTGTCTTGTCTTAGGAACATGCAGGAGGGAGTTCTTCCTACATTCCTGATGCTAGTCCTTCATCAGTTATAGATGTAAATATCTTCCTGTTTGTGGTTTGCCTTCTCACTTTTTTAATGGCTCACTTTTCAAGCAGTCTAATCTAGCTATCTTTTCTTTGATAGTTGTTTCTGATAATATCCTGTCGAAGAAATCCTTCCTTCCTTACTGGTAAGGAGATAAAAATATTCTTCTACATCATTTCCTGTAGGTGCTACCATTTACATGTAAGTCTTTGATCCACTGGTAATTTATTAAGGCATATGGAGGGATTTGCTTTCATTGTTTTTCTCTGAATGTTACCTAACTATCATAGTACCATTAATTGAAGAAAAAAAATTCAACATATATGGTCAGATCTGTTTTAGGGTTCTCTCTTCTGTCCCTTTGGTCATTTTCACTACCCCATGGGCCAAGGTCACAAGGCCTTAATTACCAGGACTTTACAATACAACTTTATGTCTGGGAGGATTAGTCCCCTCCACTGTACTATGGACATTCTTGACCTTTCACACTTCCATCAAAGTTCCACATAAATTCAATCTATAGATGAAATTGAGAATACTAACATATTCATGATATTAACCCTACCTATCTGTGTCCATGTATTTATGTCTTTTAAATGCCTTTAAAACTATTGTCAATAAATAAATTCTCTTCAGAAAGATCTTACACATCTTTAGACTTGTTGATACTTTATATTTGTGTCACTATTGTGAGCAATATCATACATATCTTCTATTTATTACTTAGCCATACTAATGCTAATGCTTTGTTAGCTAAAAATATTACATTTTGCCGAAACCGGTTTGGCTCAGTGGTAGAGCATCGGTCTGCAGACTGAAAGGTCCCAGGTTCAATTCCGGTCAAGGGCATGTACCTTAGTTGCGGGCACATCCCCGGTAGGGGGTGTGCAAGAGGCAGCTGGTCGATGTTTCTCTCTCATCGACGTTTCTAGCTCTCTATCTCTCTCCCTTCCTCTCTGTAAAAAATCAATAAAATATATTTAAAAATAAAAATAAATAAATAAAATAAAAATATTACATTTTGTTTATCCTTTCTACTCTCTATATCTTTTATTTTTGTTTTCTGTCTTACTGTGCTAGTTATGATCAACAAAAGTATTGAATAGACAGTTCACAGGATGATATATCAAATAAGCATTATCCTTTAAAGGGAATAGACACTATCAACAAAATGGTCATTGATACCAATCTGATAAAAATATAACTGATTTTTTATGGAATTAAGTAAGGGCTTCTAGACATAAAAATATAGACCAAGCTTAGAGCCATGAGAAGGGAGCAAGTACTGGTGTGACTGACTGGGAGGATGGG